>NC_090936.1:630358891-631608891 GCF_040938575.1 Ambystoma mexicanum
TCAGGGGCGCCCTTCCCAGTCTAAAAATAGAAGTGACTAATAAATGGAGCAGGGCCCTGTGCATTCTTTGGAAGTCCGCGGACAGTTCGCGAACATAACAAATTTTGGGGTGCTGCCCTATCAAAATCATTGCACTTTTCTCTGGGAGGAAGTGGTAGCTCTGAAAAGAGCCTTTTGGTGTTTTTTTTTGTATTTGAAAAACTTGAAATAGATGACACCTACTGCAAAAAAGATGGCTGTAATACCACAAAAGGATGCAATGCATTTTGTACATTTCTCAGAAAAATCTGATTACCAGCATAAGTAAGATGAACTCCATCTCTACGAGAAATGTATGTGCTACAAAACATAATATTTTCATTGTGAAATGAGGACATGCCAAAATCTCCTAGAAAGGCACAAACAGCCTTATTAACATTCCGCCTTGCTTTCTCCATTTGTGGACCAAATGAAGAAGAACGCAGCCACATTTGTCTCTGCGCAATACGAGAAAATATTTCTTGGGAATTTGGAAACATGTCCATGACCTTCCCAAGTCCTTGTTTCATCGCAAATTGCAAAGAAATTCCTGACACATGTCCCAAACTGTTCCCTCCACAATGAATTATAATTATGTCTGGATGAATCTCTGTCTCCAAACTAGCACAGAGAGGTAGGAAGTCTAGCCACTAAATTCCATGCACTCCATGCCAGTGCACTTCCACATGAGGGAATGCAAGATCTGCAGCTGCTCCACAGCGTTGTGCATGCACCTCCAACCAATGTATCCATGAGTCTCCCAATATCCACACAATCTGTTTTCTGAAACACACAGCCACAGCTAACTGTTCTTCTCTCACGAAAAAGACTTTCTGACAAACTCTCTCCTTACACAACACACCCACTAAACTTTACTGACCAATCAATTGCTCTGCTCACTCTCATTTACATGCCTCTCCACCCCAAAATCCCCATATGTAATATGCGATGTCCGCGCACTACCGCCATGTATGCGGACATATCGTGACTTGGACAGCCCTTCTACCATTTCCACTTCACTCTCTGTGCATTTCCTCAATGGATACAGCTAACCAGTCAATCAACCATCCACCAATCACATCCAAGACCTCTACATCTAACTCCATCATCAGAGTTCAGCACTTCAAACGTACTGTTAATCACTCTGAGTACAAGTCTCATATCATTGGAAAGCACCTACTACAAAAACTGCTCTACAAGTCTCCAAGATTTCTACTTGCAGCTGCATGCATATCCACATGCATGAATACAAATTACAGGTATGCATATTTTCTGCACAGTACATTTACAACTCTTATAAATGCATATAAACAGAGTAACTGCCACTTAAACTGTATAACCTATCAAATGAACTTACTGTCATTTTTCCCATCTGATATAATCACTGTCACTTCCAAACCTGTCTGCTATCTAATTTTATTTTTACACACACACCTATCTAAAAAAATTAATATTAGAAGATGGGAGAAATAACAATATAATTGTGGAAATACACTTAGTAGTGTATTATAAAATTATACACAGCCAGAAAAACGGTCATGCATCTTCATACACTCACACACATAGACACTATAATTGAAAAGCTCCCAGCTGCAATAACACCAATACCTGTAAATCACATCCTTCTGCTTTATTACCCACACCTTCACAAATGCATACATTTCATGCTTTTCTATACAGTTTCTCCCATTTACCTTATAAACATTGCAAAATAAATGTATCATTATTTCTTCTTTCTCCTAACATCCTATAACAAAGCTTTAAAACACCAAGTGAGTTTCATATAGTTAATATTCTACTCATTTGCAAAGTATGTTGAACTAAAATATTGTAAATAAAATATAAAGGCTGTACATAGTCAAATGAAACTGCATGCATACACTATGTTCAGAAATCAAACAAGAATACTACTACAAAGACATAAAAATGAATCTCTCAATTAACATCACTGCAACAAAACACACACAATTACTAACTTATTTCTTTTACAATTGCAGTGAAGACCACTCTCCTGGAAAACAGCAACATCTGAACTACAAACACCAACTACAAAGAAACCTGCTCATTCCACAAAAAAAGAGTAAGCACAATATACCTTACTTTCTCTGCCTAGCCTTTAAATCTCTCCACAATCCTGCTCCCCATTATATCTCCTCTCTCCTCTCTTTCTACACTCCCTCCCACTCCCTTCACTCTGCTGACCACTTTCTTCTCACTGTTGCTCCTTCCCCTTGTGCCACACCCCATTCCGCTCCTTTCATCTCCTAGCCCTCTGCACTGGAACTCCTTACCCCTCTCACTCCGCTCTATTTCTACCTTTTCCTCATTCTACACTTTCCTCAAATCTCTCCTTCTCCATTCCCCAACATGAAACCCCTCCCACCTTCTTGCCCTTCCCCCCTTTCCTTATCTCCTTAATCCTCTCCCCCCATTCTCACCTTTAACCCCATCCGTTTCCCTCCTCCTCCTCTTACCCACCGTTCCCTCTCACTTCTACTGCACTACTCACCTACTTTCCTTTAATTTAATTGGTCTACTTACTGTTTTATTGGTCTGATTCTCAATTTTAAACTGCTTCCACTGTTACTGTTATAATTTTACTTGTTATATTTATCATCTTGTTATTAAAATATATTACTCAAACACACTGTGCGGGTGATTCATGTAACCATGTTATCATGTGTGCACCAAAAAAACGAAGATTTGTGTACCAGTCTACCCACAAATCACCATTTATTAAACAGGGATTAGCACGCAGAATGGCACACAAATCCCCGTTTTTCAGAGCACAAATAACATAACTCAGCTCCTGGAATATTAGTATTACAAAACAAAGAATAGTTTTAATTTTATACCATTTGATTTACTATAAGTGCTTATCCTCACCACTAGCTCACCTTCTACTGTCAACTGAACCACAGTATAGTAACACACAAATAGAAGAATAGCCTTCCCAACTAATTGTAGCTGCCCAATGCACAATCACAGACCACTAGATACATCTTTACAATCATACTGAAACACTCATGCGTACAGCACACATACATTGCACAACAGCCCAACCCATACCTTCTCAAAAGAAAGTTATTTATTTTAGTGTTAAAAAGAATGAAACCACTAACAAAACTAAGTACTAAATTACAAAAAAGGCTTCTCAATAAGCATAATGTCAACAAAAATAACTTCTTAAATATCTGTGGAGGTGAATGGAGTCACACCACAAGCACAGAACCATATTTCAATGAAGAAGCATACAAACAAATCAAACAAACACAATTGCCATCCATAGCAGTGGACGAGGTTATGAAAAACTTAATACCATAATGGAACAAGAAATACTGCTTACAAAAATATCCCCAGAGAACTCAGAATCAATTCTCCATTCGACTGAACCAGAACGTCCAGTAAACAAATTGTCATGCACGTCAATGTGTAACATTTCCAAAAAATCTTTCAAATCTTTACACCAGTTCCTCAATCAATATGTGAAAGACAAAGACAAAATCAAAATAAAACTGCTGCAAAATATGGATACCTGTCCAGTGCGCAAATAGACAGGACTGCAAGAACATTAATTGGCCTGCATTTCAGGACCTATTTGCAAAAGCAGCTTCCATCATGTCAAAATGATATCAACACATCATTCAACTATTAGAAATCTAGTCTATAATCTGTACTATGCTAAAAGTCCTGCTTTAGCACTAGCCAATTTAAATAACAATCTTCTACATGGTACAGCCAAAGACCTACTCAAAGAAATCAACCATATCCAGAGTAAATATTTTGGAAGTGAAAACCACTTACAAAATGCAATAGCTTTACAACAGACTAGCAACAATTCTGTACATGGCAACGTTCTACTACACACATACAAAAAAGAAATACAAAAATTCAAAAGTACATCCGCTGAAGTACCAAACCATGTGTGTGTGTGTTGCCACAGAAATATTTTATAAAAGTAACACAAAAACTATAGACATAACATACAGAATAGAAGACAATGAAGATTCCAAATGGTTTGAATTAGCTCTCTACCTTACAGCAGAAAACAAATATGAAATAACTGACCCCTTAACACTTTACAATTACTGCACTACAAAACGTGACAACAATCAAACTCCTTCACGTGCTATCACAAATAATTTGGAATTATTCCCTCTACCAAAACCCCTGCAACAACTCAATTTATATGAGAGCATCATAATTCAAACAGTACACTCATTCCAAGCAATAATACGCCTTCAACCAAAAACAGCAAAATTACCTCCCTCTGAATTGGTGAAAGTTATTCACGGCAAAGTAGTATATTTACTATTAGATCTAAAAGAAAATGTGCACACTCTGGGAGTGCAACGTCCAACAGAACAATCTTTAATTGTCTTAGTAAATGGTGTACCTACAAAAGACAAAAGAAATTGGCAACAACTGAAAGATTTACATAAAGTTAGACAAGCCTTGCAATATCTAAAAGACAATAATGAATACTACAAAGAAATAAATATTGAAGAAAACTTAAGAGAAACAACTGAAATAATACAAGAGTCACCAGAAACTGGTCAATTTGAACTTCTAGATCCTGCTACAGTATCCAATATTTTAGACCATTATACAATTCATCCATTACACTCTAAAGACACCATGGATGATGCACTAGAAACGTACCAAATGCGACAAACAAAAGGATCGCCAATCAGCATATGGGAAAAAAGTATAGAAGCACCTGCTTTTCCTTTCCTCTTTCCTACTGGCAAAGGAGGAAGGTACAATGATAGACCAACTCAGATAACAGCATTAGAATAACACTCATTACAAATGTATTCTGAAGATCCCAGATTTAGACAAAATGTGGAATACATATTCCACCTACTCTTTGAAAGTGAACTAGCAACTCTATGTTACGGAGTTGCACACACATTATAATCAGGAACCCACTTTCAAAATATGTCAGCTACGCAATTACTACAAAAAGTGCAAGAAAAGTATGAGGTTTTACAATCAAGCATTACAAATCAGTTAGCAAACATGCGTGGTATGAAAGAGTACTGGTTCTGACATCACAGAGATGCACGTTGCATGATAAGAAACCTTGGCCCACCCACTTGGTTTGTTACATTAAGTTGTGCAGAATATGCATGGGAATATCTACTTGATTTCCTACGCATATCAAACAAAAACAAAACAAACATAGATATACTAACACCTGGAGAACTTTGCTCTCTAGATCCTGTTAATGTTTCAAGATATTTCCATCACCGCTTCATTGCTATGCTATGTTTATTTGTGATGAAACTGTTCCTCCCCTCAGAGAAGTGCAACACTTCTTTTGGAGAAAAGAATACCAAGCCAGAGAAGCACCACATAACCACATGCTTTTATGGATTAAAGATGCTCCTAAATTTGGTCAAGACAGTGGTGCCACTGAGTTACAGTTTATCAAAAAATATTTTACTTGTGAAATTCCATCAGAAGCAACAAATAGTGATCTTCATGCACAAATTGTACAATTTCAAAGACACAAATGTGGTAAATATTGTCGTCGCAAATACAAAAACAAAGGGAAATACTACACCAGATGCCGTTTTGGTTTCCCTAGACCAGTTACAGAAACAGGTGAAGTGAACAACTTCATGTCTTCAGTTAGACATAGTGTTAAAGGTAAATCACCTAAAAATTCATATTACATAAAAAGAACAGAAGAAGCAAAATATCAATGATTACAATGCAATCATTGCCCTATTGTGGAATGCAAACATAGATGTGCAGTACATTGCAGACAATTCCATTGCAGTTGCACGATATGTTACAGCCTACTTAACAAAAGCAGAAAAAACAGAGCTTCAAGACCTCTGGAATGACCTGTCATCAGACAAAACACTGTCTCAGAAATTGTACAGCTTGGGCATAAAAATGCTCTCCCATAGAGAATGTGGCTCCTCTGAAGCTGCTATCGTTTAACCGGTACTGCTTTGTATGGAAAATCTGAAAATATAGTACGGCTAAGTGTTGGTCCTGCTAAATCTAGAAAAAGAGTTCTCAAATCATACGACGACATACAAACAAAAGCCACAAATGATCCGAACAGCCAAGACATTTTGAAAAATCATTTACTAGACACATACTACCCAAACAGAAGTACCTCATTGGAAACCATGTGTCTATACCGCATAGCCCAAAACTTCACATACAAAAATAATATAAAACCCGATGAAAAAAAAGGTAGATACAGAGTGACAAATTGTTAAGGCAGCTTAGTAAAAACTTACCAAACCAAGTTTAATTAATCATATGAAATTGTCATTAAAAACTCTTCAACATAAAGAACTATATTACATGTCCCTGCTACAACTCTTTAAACCATGGAGAAAAGAAGAAGAAATACGAGATAACTCTGACTCCTATGATGACGCTTTCAAAGCAAATGAAAGCACTATCACCGATGTAAACTTTACACAGTACAAAACAATGTTGCACAATGAACAGCAACACGAAGAAGAACTCCAGGCTCAACTAGATAAGGACACTCCTGACAGTAGACAACCTTCTGTAGCAGGAAGCCAATAACCACTGGTACAGCCACTAATAGGAAATGAGGCAGAAATAGCTATGAATGAAATAGAAAACGCCATGTGTCAATATGAAGATACAGAAGACTTAAGTACACTACAATCAAAACTAAACAATGAGCAGCTTAGCATTTTTCAAGAAGTAACAAAAGAAATTGCACATGGTGTTCAACATGAAAATAAAGAATGTACCTGACAAAATTACAAACCTATACTATTATACATCAGTGGTGAAGATGATTCAGGCAAAACATTCTTAATCAAAATCATCAGCAAGTTCCTTCAACAATTGACAAACAACAAACTGTCAGCTGTTGTGACTGCCCCCACAGATTTAGCTGCCTACAACATAGGCGGTGTCACTTTACACCGATTATTACTCCTATTAGTAGAACACCAAAACAAATTAGAATATTACAAACTTTCTACAGAAGCTGCAATGGAACTACGCAGAGTCTTAAAACAAATGAAAATGCTACTAATAGATGAAGTGAGCATGGTCTCCAACCTAATCTTGGCTTTGATTTACCTCAGATTACAAGAAGTACTTAACACAAACTATGAAGAGCTCCTTGGAGGAAAACACATTATTGTTTTCGGAGATCTTCTTCAATTGACACCACTGAAAGGTGAACCCATTTTTAAAACCTTCGGACACAAACTCTGCTGGAAAACTGTTGGTAGCATAGGAAATGTCAACCTTTGGCAACATTTCCAATACAGAGAATTAACAGAAAACATGCGACAGTCTGCAGACCTCACCTACGCCAACATTTTAAAAAGTATTAGAGTTGGTGTACCATCTCAAGAAGCACAAGCAATATTAAAAACCCGGCACATCCATGCACTTTATGGGCATAACTCATGTGCTACTGATGTTATGGAACAATTCGCACACAATAATATCAATTGTATGTCCTTAATGCCAACTCTTGCAAGATGTAACAAATTCAATGAAACAATGTTGAAAAAAGAAATGCAACCAATAATTGAAATTTCAGCAACAGATAAATTGGACGTACATGGTATGACACTACCCATGTGTCAACAAGCCACACTAAGACTAAATACCTTAGAAAATTCTATCTCCAACACAGCTGGTTTGGAAAAAATATTAAAATTATCCTTAAACTGTAGAGTAATGGTTAAACGTAACCTTGACGTGGAGCAAGGACTAGTTAATGGAGCACTGGGTACAGCTGTTGGCTTTCAAACATACCCACATGACAATAACATTCAGTTTTTCAATATTCTCTTTGACAAACTTTCAGAAATAAAAAGGATAGGCCGCTAAACAGCTTGATTCCTTCTCTTCAAAGACATGTATGTACGCATAGAACAATTTTCTCTAACTCTAGCATACGCAGTCACCATTCATAAATCACAAGGTCTTACCCTAGACAAAGCATTGATAGATATTGGTAACCCAGTCTTTAAAGAAGGCATGAGCTACGTAGCACTATCACGCTTACGTACACTTGACGGTCTATTTCTAATCAACTTTGATGCAAATAAAGTAAACGCTGATATTCCTTGAATTTTAGAATACAATAGACTACGTTCTGTATACACCCCCATCTAAAAACATATCCTGTTCCACAAAATAGAAAACATTGTAAAAGAAAAATAATTCAAACAGAAATGCAACAGGATCTCACTGAAAATCCTCAAAAGAGTCAAAAAGAAACTAATACTTCATCAATTACCACAACGAAAGAAAAACATATTACTCAAAGTAACTCAGGTACTTCTTCAAAAAAGCAACAAACACTCTGAATAAATGACTTGGACACAGACCCATCTGGTCCATTCAAATTTTCAAATATAACTGGTGTAAGTTGCTACGCAAATGTAGCAATGAATATTCAATTTCAATTACCACCAATTGTTGAGAACTTTTACTTACACAGTACAGACCAATTGTGTTTGCAAATGTTAGTACTTCATAGAAACGCAACAAACAATCCTGACAACATGTATAGTTTTCATGGAATAAGACAAGAATTGGACTATTGTGCTGGAATGGTGAAACTCACTATAAACCCACAAGAAGATCCACATGAATTTCTAATGTACTTACTACAAGTACTGGAAAACAAAAACATACCTATAAATGAAATCTTCCAGATTTCATACATGTGGAAACATACATGCACTCTCTGCAACAATGTGACACAGGAACAAATCCCTAATGAGCGCTTCGTGTATGTATCCAGACCTAATTGTGAATCAGTTCCATTTCAGCAACTTTTACAAAATGCAAACCATGGTAGATTATGTACTACCTGCAATTCAGATAATCGCTCCACCATACTAATACAAACACATAGTAAATACATAATACTAATGCTTCTACGCTACAATGCAGATGGTACCAAAAACAACTGCAACTGCCTTCGGCCATGCACCCAAGACTCTAGACCCTGGCCACAACCACCGCAGCATATCACACCCATAGATCACACCCATAGAATCAAACATTTTAACTATGCCATATGGCCTTTTTTATGTCCGCGGACACCATGCGTGTTCTTAGAACAGTTTCAACTTGCCTGCGAACAGTACGGACAGGTACAGTGTCCTTATGACACCTCCATTTTTGTTTTTTTTGCAGACATCCCGGACACCGTGTGTGTTCTTAGAACAGTTTCAACTTGCCTACGAACAGTACGGACAGGTATAGTGTCTTTAGGACACCTCCATTTTCGTTTAAATACGGACACCCCGGACATCATGTGTGTTCTTAGAACAGTTTCACCTTGCCCCAAGACTCTAGGCCCTCACCACAACCACCAAATTCACTCAAGACTCTAGGCCTTGCCACAACCAGCCCAGCATATCACACCCATAGATCACACCCATGTTTGATTCTATGGGTGTGATCTATGGGTGTGATATGCTGCGGTGGTTGAGGCCAGGGCCTAGAGTCTTGGGTGCATGGCCTATGGCCTACGGCCTTCGGCCATGCACCCAAGACTTTAGGCCCTGGCCACAGCCACCGCAGCATATCACACCCATAGATCACACCCATAGAATCAAACATTTTAACTATGCCATATGGCCTTTTTTTTATGTCCGCGGACACCATGCGTGTTCTTAGAACAGTTTCAACTTGCCTGCGAACAGTACGGACAGGTACAGTGTCCTTAGGACACCTCCATTTTTGTTTTTTTTTGCAAACATCCCGGACACTGTGTGTGTTCTTAGAACAGTTTCACCTTGCCTGCGAACAGTACGGAAAGGTATAGTGTCCTTAGGTCACCTCTATTTTCATTTAATTACGTACATCCCAGACACTGTGTGTCTTCTTAGAACAGTTTAACCTTGCCTGCGAACAGTACAGACTGGTATAGTGTCCTTAGGACACCTCCGTTTTCATTTAATTACGGACATCCCAGACACCGTGTGTGTTCTTAGAACAGTTTCAATTTGCCTGCGAACAGTACGGACAGGTATAGTGTCCTTGGGACATCCCCATCTGGGTCGATTGCGGACATCAAGGACAGCGCGGCTGTCTGCGGACACAACACAAACACAACAGCAGTGCCTACGACCTAATAAAATACAATATTTGAACCATCTCTTACTCCCCCACCCTCCCCGAACAGTCTTACAGGCCAACACACTTGCCAAAATTGTATTTCCCCACCATTTGTTACATGACGCACACTGACTAGCCAATCAGGACACTTATGGATGCTGAGCAAAATGCATAAATTATACACATTCATTTAAATTAATAGAAAATCTTCATGTTTGTGCAGATTGGAGCTATCCTGTCTGCAGGCTATTTGCCACTCTTGGCCGGCCTGTGACCAGAGTTTTAAAAAAAATGATCCTCTTGATTGTATCAAGTTGGTAGGCTTCTGGTCGTAAATATTTGGGATTCACTGGCCAAACAGAGATTCCCCACTGCAGATAATGCTAGGCCAGCCCTGTGATGTCACAAGGCCCTGCAGACATTTGGCATTGTGTCCTCCTATCCAAAGGGGACCACCATTGCAATCTGAAAAGCTTCTAATTTCTTGAGTTCAGCCTTGATTGCAGCCTCTGTTTTTACAACTCCTTCCTACTTTCCAGTCATGCACTGGTCATGCCAACTGCCCTTCACAGAAATGTGCTTTCAGAGACACCAAGTCTTGTGAAAGTTTTTTTTCAACATCTCTTAGCAGGCCACACTTTATTGCAGTTGTAAACAGCTGGCATCCAAGCTAGGCTTTCAGTGGGGGAAGCCATTTGCACAATCTGCCCAAACACGTGCCAAAATGGTCTGCCTCAGGCCTAAAAGAAATCTTCACATGACCCATGGAAACATCTTTTTTTCACTTGTTGCTGGAATTTTGCACATGTGAAGCACACTATACATTAGATCTTGCTTAACACATGCTATGTTTTTTCCGACATCTTTATATTAGCTGGGGCACATTTTGCTCATGTCTTGCTTTCAAACTGCAAACACACAGACAAAACCATTTTGATGTCAGTGTTTGCAAATCCTGCTTTTCATGTGAAAGTGGCCTTTGATTTTCTTCCACCATCATGAATTAAAAGTCTGCTTTTCTTTTTGTAATAACAGATAGGCCTTTTTCACATTGCACATCCATGTGTTATTTGCAGAAACCCCCACAGTCTACCGTAATAGGCCCATTTTCAGTGTGAAGGTTTTTTTTATGAAGTCTGGCAGGCCATTTATTTTTCAGTGGGCCCTTCAGTTCTGTTGGTTTGGGGCCTTTGATTACACCCCACATGCCCCCCCCTGTTCTTCCAAAATTCATTTGTGGGGAAGAGCAGGGCATTGTGGGGTTTTCACCAGAAGTCCCCCTTTGTTTCTTCTCATGTTTCTCTTTTCTTTTATTTGGAGCCCATCCAGCTCAATTTCCTTAATTAGGGAGTGGGCACTCCAGCCTCCCCTTCTGTCTTTTGGTTGGGCGATGTAGCATGGCACCCCCTTTCTTCCTTCATTAGGGGGTGGGCACTCCAGACTCCCGTTCCGTCTTTGAGTTGCGGGTGTGTAGCATGGCACCCAATTTCTTCCCTCTTTCTGAGGTCCCTCGGGTCCTCCCCAGACTCCCCTCTTGCCTCCAGGCTGTAAGTGAATGACATTAATTATCACACAAATAGAAAGGCTTTGGGCCTCATTACACGGTGTGCGGTAACCATGGGGCTATTAGCGCCATGGTTGCCGCCGGTATTTTAACGTGTCCGCCTTGGTGGATGGCGGAATTACCGGCCTACTGCAAGGTGAGTGGGGCCGGTAATTCACCATTCACCAAGGCCCTTCCCCATTCCCATTTTGCCCCCATAGGGCACAATGGGAATGGGGAAGGTGCTAATTACTGTACCGCAAATTGCGGTACCGTAATTAGCACTGAGGTCCCTTTGCGGCACCCTACTTTAACGGCTGGTAAAACCAGCCGTTAAGGTCGGGTCCCGCAAAGGGAACTCGTAGTAAGGCGGTAAGGGTTTACCAGTACCGGTGCCCTTACCAGTACCGGTAAACCCTTACCGCCTACCGCGTGATGAGGTCTTTTGTCCTCTGTGGAGGAAAACTAAAATGACTGTGAGAAGGCACTCCTGACAATGGTGTGGGCATTGTAAAACTACTGCCCATTCATCCAGGGGGAGCACATCATTGCCAAGGCTCCTCACCAACCCTTGCAATATCTCCAAAGTGACAGAATCTGAATGCGAAACATCAGTAATTCCAGAGTTACTTCCTGGATTCTGTCCATGCAAGGCTTTCTTGTGGAGTTCAGATATGGCCAAAACAAGAAGAGTACCCTAGCGCAAGGGTTGGCGGACTTGCATGATCGTGTTAAAGAAAACTGTCTTGAGGACGAAAGTCTAATGACCAACAACATTGCAGTATATTTAACTTCCCCGCACAAGGTCTATGAAGAAGACACGTGTCTGGGGACACCCACAGTTTATGTGGACGAGTACTCCTACCATGTTGATAACAAAAGGGGAAAAGAACTAGTGGCTGGAATTGGGAATGCCTTCATGAATGATACCACAGAACCCTCTGCTGGTTATAAAATAGGACACCGAAGTAGTCAGGTTGCAGATTTGATGGCCGTTCATCAGGCCATCCTCACTGCAGTACACCAACAACTCAATGAACTGGTCATAATCACTGACTCAGATTATGTCAGGAATGGGTTTGTGAAACACTTGACTAACTGAAGAAAATTGAGGCATTGTTTGTGCCAACACAAACCCTTAAAGCATGCCAAACTAATCCAGTCAATTGACGATCTGGTGACCTCTAATGAGATGACCATCGATTGGAAGAAGACAAGACTGGATCAGAACATCACTCACATAGGCCAGGTTTCCCTTTTCGCCCAAGTTGGGCATGGCCTTATATAGGAAGATATTAAACTCATTGCCAGAGTTGATGTATCCATAGGGGGTTCGGGTCCACGTGTACTGCTGCCCCCCAAAGATAAAGGCAAGCTTGTAATGGCCTTCCCTACTCACGGGTACTGTCCAGTAGCCATTGGTCAAGTCAATGGCAGTGTACACCTCTGACCCTTGGATCTGTGCCAGCCCTTTATCGATGAAGGAAGTGGGCATCTTGACATGTGGACCAGTTTTTTCAACTCTTTCAGGTCTGCACATAGTCTCCATTGGCAGATTGGTTTGAGTATCTCCAGCACCGGGTGGTTGATGGTACTGTGGATTGTACGAATTTACCCATGGGATTCTAAATTCTTTATAATCTCTGTGAGTGACTCCATGGACATGAGAGGTAACCGGTATTGTTTCACAAATACTGAAGCCATCTTGGGGTCCGTGGGTATGGTGGTTGAATGAATGGATGTGCTTCTACAGTCATATGAGTCCACTGAAAAGATATCTTGGAATTTCAGGAAGACCTTTTTCAGGTTTTGTGTTTGCTCCTCGGTCTCACAGGGATCTGCAAAATTGATCCTTTCCTTGGCCATCTGCATGAAACCTGGACAGACCTTGGGCTTGGCAATTTCAGCGGTATCAACTAGTAGGGTGGAGAGATCTCTTTTGGTGCAATTGACCTGGACAGTAGGTTCCAGGTATTCGAGGTAGTGGTCCTTGACACTGAACACTCCGTCCTCCCTCCTGATGTCATAGGTCACCTCTTCCACCCCATAGGGGCAGGACGAGTACACCATGAAATTCCCCCCATGCCTAGTAAAAATATTTTCTGGAGGAATAGCATTGCTGATGTTGAAACAGCCATTTGGGTTGGTCCAATGATTTAATTACCTAAATCAGTAGAATAATGTTGGGCATCAACTGCCATTCCAATAGAGGTGTCTCAGGCCAAAGTGAAACTTGGAGGGTCTCTATTATCCACAAATATTCAAATGGTGTTGTGTTCTAGGTCTACTAGAGGTGTCGGATTTGAATGCAAACCTTGTTGTTGTAATGGGAATTTAAATGTATATAGGTGTCCTGATGTTTGAGGTTCTGTCCTTGCTTAATTTTGAGGGGAACAGTGAATTGTTGCACCTGTCCTGGGATGGTAACCTCTACTTGCACCTGAACTTCAACTGCATAAGGCAGCAAGTGAGCTGACCGGAATCCTTTTTTGGTGCTGTCAAAACCCATGGGGCTTCCCCCCAGTCGGGACCAGACTTTATTATTAATTAGGTCCAAATTGATTGCGAATCAGTGGAGAATATCACTTTCCAGATAAAAGTCAGAAGGGATATCGCTCACAACCCAACAAAAATGCTCTATGCGATTGTGGGAATGTTCTGATCTTTTGAGAGTTTCCTGAATAATCCTTCGCTGATGGACCTCCTTCCATTATTCAGCCATACTCTGGCGTGCACTGGCTCCTCCCCATCATTTAACTGAATGAGGATAAACAACTGTTCGCCCTTTTTCTGAATGTCTGTCAGACTTTGAGTGGGTTCTTCCTTGTCTGGGTTCATGAGACTCAAGGTTTCTTTTCTGATTTTGGACTGGTGTACAATTTTAGGGTGTTCCCTTCCAGTGTGGATGACCACTTAAAACTGGGAGGACAATTTATTTTCAAGAATGGAGAAAGGATCCCATAACCAGTTCTTTCCCCGACAGAGATTATTGTGATGTTTGGGACTTGGTTATTCGTGAAATTGAATTCTACTTTCTCAGAAAGTTGATCAATTAAATGACCTGGACATTCCTGCTTACCTAATTGGTAGTCATTTTTAGTTTTTATAGGCCGGCTAGTCTGGGTCCAGAGGACCTTGTTTACACAGTCGATCAGAGGGGATAACCTCTTCAGGAGATTGTTCCCTAGTAAACAAGGTGTGACCTCTGGAGTCACTACTATCAACGAATGTGTCAGTCAATGTCGCGCAATCTGTATTTCCAGACCCGCAGTCCCTTCGACATACGTGTCATTCCCATTTAAATTGTGGAGTTGCCCGGGAAGTGGTATGAGGGGAATTTGGTGGCCCTCTCCAATCTTGAGTTTAGTTGGTGAAACGTCTTTTTAGACAGGAGGGTGTCTTGGGATCCAGTGTCCACCAGAGTTGATAATTCACATTAACCCTGCACCTTGACCAGTGCACAGAATCTGCCTTCTTTCTCCTCCAGGATGCACATCAAGTGTGAGTTATTTGCCAGTCCAGTGGTCATTTTCTTAATATTGAACTCCGCCACCATGTGATCTTGGGCATTTTTTTATGTCGGAGTTCAGGAATCGATTTAGAAAACTTTACAAATAACAATGGGTGGATTTCAGAAATCCTCTTTTTCCTCCAATACTTTCTGGGGTCAGTTCTCAGAAACGGTTTGGGGGAAGGACACCACTGTTTCTATTCTATCTGGTTCGCATTTGGAGGTAGAATAGTTTGTTGTACTGGGCCAGTCTGCATACATACCCTGTCCCACTCATGGCCTTTTGGGACCCATATTTCTTTGGGAGAGATCCCCCTGTTCTGAAAGAGAAGGTCTCCTTACCTGAGTCCTCCGGGGACCCTTCTCTTTCAAAGGGGATAATCTTGAGCTCTTCCACAAAGTAGGTTCTTCTTTGGCCTCTCCTACTTACCATTTCCTGTTTGAGTTCTAACATTTAGTGGGTAGAAGAGTCCCTTTCAGGTTGAGAGGTTTGTAGGGGTTCTGTCTGGGTGAGAAAGGAAGCTTCCTCTAGGGATTGGCATCTCCCCTCCAACCAGGCCCCCTCCTGAGGAACCTGTGGTTTGCCGGATGTTTCCTTCCATTTTTGCCCCCCGGTGCATCAGCCCTCAGTGTTGCGGCATTCTGGGAAGCAGAGTTAGGTTGAGGGTTGGACTGAGCCCTCAGCATGCGCCCAAGGTCGTCGGTCAGTTTCTGGACTTGTTGTCACAACTCTGCTGCTCCCGAAATGGTAACTGTCCCTTCTCCTGGAATAACTTGGGCACTAGAAATCCACCAATAATTAAATCCCCCCGTAATTATCCATCTTGAATCCCTATTCTCCCAGGTTCAGGGATCTATTGTCCTAGAATCGGGGAGAGAGCTGAGGAGTATTTTGGAAGTTCTTGTTCGGGGGATATTTGGGGAGAAATTTCAGTTTGGGAGGTGGGGTGATACTTCTCTCCTGAGGGACATTTGAAGGGATGTTTCCTTGGGCAGTACTTACCTGATTGGTTCTCCTCCTTGGGCTGGGAAGTGTATACATACTCCAGAATTGGTTTGGTACCCTTGTCCCCGGGGCTTACATAGGTGGCATGGTCAGAGGGATCATTGTTCTGGGCCCCTGTCTGGCTACCATTCAACTGGTCTGTGCCCAAGAGTCTCGTCTGCCTTTCATTTTGTTTGTTAAAAGAAGGAGTATTTTTAGGGCCCCCCTATCTCCCGATCCAATGGAGGGGTCGTTCTTGCCTCCACCACCTTCGCAACAGCAGGGGCGTTAGATAGTTGGAGGTTTTTGGGGGTGTTGTTGCACTCAGTGGGCTTCTGGACCTCATAGATCCTGGTGGCATGTTAAATCACCCAATCCAGGGTCCCGTGTTTGTATGAATCATGCACTACATGAGTCATTATGTATTTGGTGAGCGCTTGGAAATATGTAGTTATGAACTCCCTACTATTTGTGTTCACCTGCTGGGATGTCTGAGCAAACGCCCGCTTTAACTCCTGCACAAACTCCCTAGGTGCCTGATCCTCCCCTCATTGCAAATGCAGCCTTATGGGCCTCTTGTGGGTTCCTATGTGTGGAAAAATGTTTCAGTATGGCCGCCTTATAGGTTATAATGATTATGGTCCTTCAGTCCCCAAAGGAAACTGGAGTACTCAGGAGAGAACGTTCATTTCACAAACTCCATGCAATTTACCTAATTTTTTATTCCTAATGAGGATATCATTTGTTCATATAATTCTAGACGTGCCCACAATGAATACCTAGTGTTTTTATGGTTCTATGTTCTTACAGCGCCAGGTTTTTTTCGTGGAGTTTTTGACTGAATGTTTTTGGCTGAAAAAATTCATTGAATATTTGTTTTTATATTTGGGGTTCCCCCCCCCCAGTTCCCCTTTCCCTTTTTCATAGACCTTCTTCCACACACACCCCTACCCCTTATATCTCCTTACCCACCCCACCAAATCTTTCGATTTGTCTTTTCAGCTGAACATTTTCAGCAAAATATTTGCAAAAAGAGCCTGGCAATGTAACAACATTGTACCTTTTATATGGTATGGGGTCATGAAGCTCTTTATGGCATTGAGCTGTCTAATTGGGTCTTTAACCGAACCCTTTTTTTCTTTCCATGTCTTCCTTTTTCTCTGCACCTGAGTCCATTCACCTTCTGACTCAGAGCTGCTATTTGTACACAATGCCCTATCTTCTAGGGGCTCCCTATCTCTATGAGACTGGGAATACCTCCCAGGACCCCAGGTTCTGGGCTCCTCTTTCCTCTGCCACTGTGAATTCTCAGGGCCCTTTCCCCTGTATTCACCTTTTGGCACAGGATATTACACATTCTCTTCCTCAGACTGTCTCAACTGTGTTGATAGTCTGGGGAAATTCACCCATTCACCTGAATGTAAGAAGGTTTTCAATATGCTGTTGGGTGTCCTGACCCACGTTTGAGCTATCATGCGGCAACATTTGGTGCTGTGGGCTTAGAAAATCCAAGATGACCAAAAAGCCCACATGTGCACCAGAATCCAGGAGAACCACGCAGTTTGTGCGCACACCAAAATGGTTACCTAACTTGCCACCCACCAGTGTAAAGAAAGATCTTTGATAACAAAATCCACTGTTACTGATGTCAAAAAGTTGCTGAAATCGTGGCTCATCGGACCACTTTAAAGATTCAACCCTTTTGTGGGGTTCCACATAACCATTTTACTGTAAGGAGCCCCATCAAAACAATGTTAAGCAAGGATTATTTACTACCATGTAAGAACCATTCCTGTTTGGAATGCATTAATCCAAGAAAGATCCCAAAAATGGATGCAGTACCAACAAAATCCTCAAGGCGGCGCTAGCAGTCTAAACTCTGACAAGAGAACTGAGTGCAGTTGCTGACAAAGGCATTTGACTCAGCTGACTTCAAAGGCTGCATTTTAATCAAAAATGTAGCCACCTGCTGTTCCCAGAGGCCAGAAGCCTGGGAAACCCTCTCACCTCAAGAGATTCACACCACAGCCCAGGATATCACATGGTCATAATAACCAAATGCAAAGTGACCCCCTGGTCTGCTGACCTCAGCCTCCTGGAGACCACACAATAGGCTCTTGCACTTGAATAGAATATGTTGATTTTGACTGTTTCCTGTCAACAAAGACCTACCGGCCAGGAGACACATGTGATCACTGACCCACCCAAGTCTTGGAGGCGGACTCCAACACTCTGAGAACTGAATTGAAAGCAAAATATATATTTTACGGAAACACTGATAACTCTTTGTAATCAAATGACAGGAATGTATAACTTTGAGAGCCTTAATTTAAAAAATGTACCTTCGATTCAAGCCCAAACTCCAATTTGTGTGATGTTCTGGGGCAAAACCCCGCTATTTATTGACACCACATACTCTGTGTTTAAGCTAGAGATATGGGAATTTACTGGAGTAGGTATGGACAGCCTGTGTATATGTGTATAACTTTTAATGAAGAACCAAGGTTGCATAACCCACTAAAATCGAAAATAAGTTGCCATTTTTGAATGCAAGTCCTCAGGAAGAGCAGAGTTTGAACAGAGTATACCTCATGTGAAATGTGATGGGTGCATGTAATTTTAAACAACTGTGTATCTGTGCAATATGTATTTGAATCAAATATAGATTTGTGGGCAAACTGACCAGGGGAGGATCCTCGGACCCATAAAACCTACAGCATCACTCTGACTCACATTTCCTTCCCCCAATCATGGGAGAGGGGAGAATTGGGCCAATGACAAGTGAGAGGGGCAGGTTTAGTTATGACCAATGCACACACCCATTTTCAAAACACATAAAAAGAGACTGTAGGGACAGGTAGAGAGACATTCAATTCCATTTGTTGCGGAGCATGCTGACCGATGACTTCACATCCAGAGATCCAGACTTCAAATCCATCAATCTCCAGAACCTGTAGCAGTACCCAGAAAGCAGTGTTACATCCAGAATCCAGAGAGGCTAGACCAGCAGAGCAGAGCTGACCCAGATCACTGTGAAGTGCCAAGACCAGAACCGGAGTCCAGTCTAAAACCTGACCAGATCCGTGGCGAGGCCTATTTCAAAAATATATTGTGAGTACCTAGCAGAACTGTGCAGAACCAATCTCTTAGTTAAAATAATCTAATCCAAACTATTTTAATCTAACCAGAAGAACTGCCTCCTAGAAGTTGTCACTTGTTATTTTGTAAAGATGCACCACTGTCATTTGTCAATTCTGCAGCTGCAAAGCTGTCACCTGTCATTTTCTAGCTGCAAGCTGTAACCTGTCGCTTTGAACTTTTAAAATTTCAAATCCGAAAAACAACCTTCACAAAAACGTTCATAACTCCGTAACCGTTTGGGCTAGGAACTTGGTTTAACTTTCCTCTGAAAGCTTATAATCCTACCTTTCCAACAAGCATAGAACTGACTTCCTACTCCTTATACTTTCTCCGCGATCACGATTCACGCATTCGCGAATTTTGCCGCGATTTGCGATTTGGCCCGATTTCTTTACTTGTAAAAAGATAGCTGCTTTTGCCTGAACTGCTAAATTTTGTTTGCCTCTTAAGAACCATCCCTGAATCATTGCTAGAGTGAGCCTGGACTAATATTAACTAGATACCACTCACCCTGAACCTCCTGAAGGGAATTAAAAGCATTTTCAGCATATTTCTCACTGCATTGTCACCATATTCAAAGCATTTTGCCTGTGTTTCAAAACTCCTATCTGTTGTATAAGCTGCTGGGGGGGTATTGAACTGAATTCTATTTGATTGCATTCCTAAGAACTGTGTGCTCTCATCTTCATCTCCTTACATTGCATAAAGGGGGGGGGGTGAATTGTCCAAGAAAGTGATTACATTGTCTTTTGCTGAAATCCTATCAAGTTATTTTCTGTACTGCATTTTCATTCCACATTGCATCTATTTGAAACCATAAAAGTATTTTTGCTATCTTATCCATCCTATACCCACTCATCATTGATTATAAAGAAGTGTGCTAGTGCCAGACTATCCATTATTGATTACTGCTCAGATTAAGTGTGATATTCAATTATTAATTTATTATAAAGTGTGATATATATATATTGTTTACATTCTCAAATAAACCTTTTAAACTTGCAAAACAGAACTACTTATTGGCTCAGTGGGGTCATGGGGATTCTAAGAGAGGGGTGTTATATAGGGGTAGTCATCCAGAACTCATGAACTGGACATAAAGATATATCAATAAGGGTTTCCATTCAGTATCCCAGACTAGGCATTGACTGAGCTGTAGTGTTGAATTGAATCCTCTTACAAATTGGGGGCTCGAGCCGGACGTCTGGGTTAGATCTATCACTTGTGCAGCTTAATACAGTGTGCTAACTGATGGGATACATACATCCGGTCGGATCACCACGCTGTTTTACGCTGTAAAGCACTCTTCAAAGGGACACTCTAAGGAAAAGGTCTGTTTTGCAAAAATAAAATACTAATTTCTGTAAGTCAGGACAGAGATCAATCTCTAGAATGACGACCTTGGTAGACATGAAAATAGCGAAAGAGCACTTCTTACATAAGCTATTTGTGAGAGGTGAGTGGACTCATCAGGACCAAACGGTCTGGTTGCAGGCAATCGCGCAACAGGTCACTGAAACAGGGTCAGATACATGGGGAGATCAGGGTCCCCTACATGTGGCCCTGAGTGAACTATATATGGCCCCTAAGGCCAAGGATGAGCACCACAAGATTGCCAGGGTAGCAGCATATATATATTTACATATGGGAGCCATGCAGGACAAATGTGCTGAAGGCCAAGATCTGGCGAGTAGGCAACTGCTGGCATTACAGAAGGTCCAATCTGACCTGGTCTCTTCTGAGCAGAGGCTGCAGAGGAGCCAGGAGGCAGAAAATGATAGTAGGCAGTATATCATTAAAATAAAAGAGGACATGGATATACTGCAACAGGAAAAGGCTGAGCAGGATATCAGAATTCTGGCCTTGCAGAAGGAACGCCAAGACAGTTTGGACTCCCTACTGCAGAGCCAGAAAAAGCTGGAGCAACAGATCAATTTCAACAAGGCATGCACAGAGCAGGTATCCACCCTGCAAATCCAACTAGACAGAGAGAAAGAGGAGAGCAATAAACTGATCCTGAAAGACCTGGATACCCAGGCAGAGTTTGATCAGGAGCGCCAGAAAGCTGGTGCCTTCCAAAGGCAAAGGGACGACCTGACGGTACAGATGCAGACTCTTAGTCAAGAAAGGGACACCTTAGGCCAGGAAGTCTGCCACTTAAAAAGAAAAATGGAAGAACATCACCTGGCCCACCAGGCACTGGGTGACCTCCAAAAAGAACACCAGGACTTGCTAGAGCACACCAGGAGGGTGGAGGAGGCTCTGGCAAGACAGGAGCAGGCCAGTAGGGATGGGACTCAGGAGGTAACCCTTCTGCAGCAAAGACTGGCCCAGTGCTCCAGGACAATTCAGGAAACGCAGAGAGAGAATGAGGCTCTCTGCCAGCAAAATGATAGGCTCCAACAACAGGTAGCGATGCAGGAGAGACTGATAGAGTCTAGTAAGGCCTTAACTGAGGAACTGAAGGGGCAGGCTCTTGCATTGCAACTGGGAGCAGGGGCGGATAGAGACCAGGTTCGCTGGGAAAGAGAAACCCCTGAGCATAACCTCAGGAGCCCTAGTACCAGAGGCCTTTATCCCTCTCAGTCCCTGCACTCTGCCACCTCCATGTCCCCTGGCGCACATGAGCACCGGGCCACAGGGATGGCAGATTACTATCCAGCCAGAAGCATGGGGCTCATAGGCCAGTACCTCCCAGGAATGGATGGGCGGGCATCCGGGTATGGGCACCCAAGCACAGTGCAATTTAGTGGGGAACCCCAGGAGAATAGGCCCATTAAGGGCATCCTGAAAACTTCTGCCCAATTAGGTCAGTGGGGGGGTACCCATCAAATCCTGGCAGCAAGGAGGAATCTGAAGACTCCTCTGAACGGCGCAGGACACAGGAGACCAGGTCCCCACATTCTGCCAGCCATTCCCAGGCTCGCAGAATCCGGGAAAACCTGGAAGATCAGACAGGAACCTCTGGGAGCCGTGCCTCTGAGTCAGAGGATGAATGGACCAGGGTTACCCCAACCAAAAAGGCCAATAAGGCAAAAAGGGCCTTGCTTAAGGACCCATTGAAGCAAATAAAGGCAATAAGGAGTGTCATCACGCCTTATCATAAGAACGCCAAGTATTCCGTTTGGGAACACTTGGAGCTCTATGAGCAAATGATGGAGACTTTCCATTTGAAGGACAGCAGTAGCTGCATCCAGTACGTCAAATGGACATTCTCCCCAGAATACTCCAGTTTCTTTGCGGGGCTGGAGGACCAAAATCATTTAAGATGGTCCACCTATAAGGCGGCCATCTTGAAACATTTTTCTGTTCACAGAAATCCTCAAGAGGCTCGCAAGGCAGCCTACAATTTGCAATGTGGGGAGGATCAGGCCCCACAAGAGTTTGTGCAAGAATTAAAGTGTGCTTTTGCACAGACCACCAGAAGGGTGCGCACAGACAGCAAAGAGTTTGTCAATACATTTTTCCATGCTCTCCCTAAATACATAATGACCCAGCTCGTGAGAGATTTTCATGAGAAGAGATCTTTAGACTGGGTCATTGAACAGGCTACCCGGATCTATGAGGTGCAGAAGCCTATCAAAAATAAAAATAACGCGCCGAAAAACCCCAAAACCAACAGCACCCCTGCTGCTGCCAAGGTGGCAGAGGTAAAGGTCGCCCCCGTTTTAGATTTGGAGATGGGGGGCCTAAAAACCTGCCTGCACCAAATAATTCACAGCCCAGAAGGCCCTCGGGCCAGTCACAGACAGGGAGTCGAGGAGGTAGTCCCACAAATGGGGTCCCCCGCTCCCCTGACTATGTAAGTCCCCGCTACAAGGGAAACCGACCAATCCTGGGTTATGTGTGGACTCCTCCAGCCCAAGGGGGGGGATCCAGCCAAGCACCTGACCCGGGGAACTTCCCTCCTAACTTCCCCCAGGAGGGCAGAAATTCTCCAAATCCTGGGCAGAACTTTTTCCCCAGGTATCCACCCAATTTCCAGCCCCAAAATCATCCATCCTTCTTTCCCCAATTCCCTGAGCCCAGACAACCTAATCCGGGAGAGGGGAGGCTAAGGGTGGAGGGGTACCAAAATCTTCCCAACCAGGGGTACTACCAGAGAAGGGATAGCTACCCTTCCCGGGATCAGCTCAGGGGAGAAAATAGAGCCCTGTATCAGCCTGAGCGGGTTTCCCAGTTAGAGCGCCAGGTCCAAAATATGGCACGGGATCTGGGTAACGTACTGAGGGCTCAACAGAACCCTCAGATGAGCATGCCACCGCAGAATGCCCCAAACCCTGGACCTGGTGCTCCAGAACAATGACGGGGGCAGCACCCCATTAACACACCGGTTCCCAGGGAGGAGGCACAAGGGGAAGGGGGTGTAAAGCCTTGGAGGAAGCTTCCTTCCCAACTTGTAAACAGCCCCTGGAAAACCAGGAACCGGAAATAAAATCTCCTGCCCCTGAAAGCCTGCCTCCCAAGGAGCAGAGGGGGGTAGGAGAAACAAAGGACCCAAACAGACCCACTTTGTGGAGGAGGTACAGGTCTTCCAATTTGAGGGAGAGGGATCCTCAGAAGATCCTGGGAAAAGGATCTTCTCCTTCAGAGATGGGGGAACTCCTCCCAAGGAAAAATGGGTCCCAAGGGATGTCAATTCAGACTGGGGAGATATGGAGACTGAGCTACCGACGCCCATCATCTCATCCCAGAACCCACAATACCGAAATCCCCTGGTTCAAACCCATCCTGGTGACTGCCTCCAAAAAGGGGGGGGCGGCCCAGAACCGGAACCAGGGGAACCCACAATGGCTCTGATCTCCAGTTGCCAACTTTTTCTTTCAGATTCCCAAGGCTCTCCACAGAATTCTGCCCAAATCTCTTCGCTAGCAATGTCCAAAACCAGAAAGTTAGCCCACCAGTTGTCCAAAAATGTGCATTATCTGTGCCCCCTTGAGGAGAAGGAGGGAAGATACTATGCCCCGCTACAAGTACAGGGGCAGGGTACAATTTTGGCACTGGTGGACACTGGATCCCAAGCTACCCTTCTGTCCAAAAGGGCCTTTGAGGAACTAAATGCAGGAAAGGGGGAGAATTACTGAATTCCTCTTACCTCTCTTCCCGGACAACTGCAGAACTTTGACGGGAAGGAAATTCCCATTGAGGGGACTGCAGACTTGGACATTAAAATTGGGCGACACAAGGTGAAACACCCGGTCATAGTAGTGACTCCAGAGGGCACCCCTTGTTTACTAGGGAATGACCTCCTGAGAAGGTTGTCACCCCTAATAGATTGTGTAAACAAGGTCCTCTGGACCCAGACTAGCCGACCAATCAAATTAAAACAGAGTGTCAACCATGTTAGTTTAAACGGCACCTGCCACATGGTTGAACAAAAATCTGACCAAGTAGAATTTCACTTCCAGAACAACCAAACTCCAGACGTGACAGTAATAGCAGTAGGACAACAGACTGGTGATGGGGGGTCCTCTCTATTTTTGAAAATCAACCTTCCTTCCAGTTTAAGGTGGTATTCCACACTGGAAGGAAACACCCTGAAATTCTTTACTAATCCACAATCAGAAACTCCCACTCCTATCGTCCAGAAAGATGTGAAATCAGCTCAGAGCCTGGCTGATATTCAGCAAATTGGAGAGCAGTTGTTCATCCCTGTCCAGTTAAATGATGGGAAGGACTCTGTTCTCGCTCGAGTGTGTGTGAACAACGGTAAGAGCTTCATCAGCGAAGCCATGTTCCGCCAACTCCCAAAAGCTCCAGCCATTCCCACATTCAAACTGATAGACAAATGGGAAATGGACCTGGAAGCACCTAATTCCAAACAGCTCCTGCCGAGCAGGTGTATGCTCAAAATCTCCATTGGCAACAAGAGCATAGTCCATAATTGTTGGGTCGTGCGAGACGTCACTGCCGCCTTTTACTTAGGCAGTGACATTCTCAATAGCTTTGCCATTAGTTTGGACCTAATAAACTTCAAAGCTTGGTCCCGATTAGCGGATAATCCCATGGGCTTTGATGATCCAGAAAAAGCATTTAGGTCAGCTCAATTGCTACCTTATGCAGTTGAAATTCAGATCAAAGAGGAAGTCACCATCCCAGAAAGGACCTGACAATTCTCCCTTGAAGTGAAAGTTAAAAGAGGACAAAAATTGCAAAACCCTGATGCTTATATACATCTAAATGCTTCTCTCCACAGCAAGGGTTGGGGGTAAACCCAACACCATTAGTCAACATAGAACATGACACCATTCCAATAGAGGTGGATAACAGCGACTTAAAGAGTATTACTCTAGCCGCAGGCACCATTATTGGAATGGCGGTTGATGACCGACATTTTTCCATTGATTTAGGAAATGAACTGTTAGGACCAATCCCCAAGGACTGTTTTGACAGTGTCAGTGATGACAATACAACACCAGACAGGATTTTCACCCGGCATGGGGGGAACTTAATGGTGTACACTTCCTGCCCTTATGGTAGGGAAGATGTGACTTGTGACTTCAGGATGGATGAGGTGATTTTCCAGGTCCATGAGGGTTGCCTTTCCCACCTGAGGCCTCCGGTCCAAATCAGCACTCTGACCAGGGACTTCTCCACCCAGCTGGAGGAGGCCGCTGAGATAGCCAAACCAGAAGTCTTTCCAGGCTACAGGCAGATGGTGGAAGAGAGGGTCAACCTAGCTGATGCCTGTGTGACTCTGGAACAGAAGCAAAAGTTGAAACAAGTTTTCTTGGATTTCCAAGATCTCTTTGCGGTAGACTCATATGACTGTGGTCGCACCGACATCCACACCACAACAATTCCCACGGACCCTGGAATGACTCCTGTGTTTGTGAAGCAATATCGATTGCCTCTCGCATCCATGGAGTCCCTTACTGAAATAATTAAGAACCTTGAGTCCCGGGGAATAATTCGTCCAATACACAGCACATTCAATAATCCGGTGCTGGGAATATTGAAGCCAAACTGCCAGTGGAGACTCTGCGCCGACCTTAGGGAGCTCAACAAACGGGTCCATACTTCCCGATGGCCTCTGCCCTACATTGACCAAGGTCTGGCCAAGATTCAGGGGTCACAGGTATTCACTGCAATAGACCTGACCAATGGATACTGGACCGTGCCTGTCAGTAGGGAGGACCAATACAAACTGGCTTTTACCTTTGGGGGCCAGCAGTACACATGGACCCGGACTCCCTTCAGATACCTCAACTCCGGCAATTAATTCAACATTTTCCTACATAAGGCCATGCCCGACCTGGGTGCGAGGGGTAACCTGGCTTATGTAGATGATGTCCTCATCAAAAGTTCATCTGTGGAGGAACACATAGCGGAGATCCGTTATGTTCTGACACAGTTGAGGGCCGCCGGAGCAAAACTTTCCTTTCAGAAAGCACAGTGGTGTAGAACCCGTGTTAATTTCTTGGGGCATGAGATTACTCCTCAGGGTCTCTGTCCCCAGGAAAGGAAAGTGGAAGCACTTCAGAAACTGAAAGACCCCACAACTGTGCGGGAACTAAGGAGCCTCCTTGGACTTACTAATTACAGCAGAAAGTTCATTGAGGGCTACGAAGAGATCACCAGACCCCTGATTCATCTCCTGAAGGGGGGGTCAAGTGGGAATGGGGTCCAGAGCAAGCCGAGGCAGTAAGACAACTCAAAAGAAGCCTCTCACAAGCGCCCTGCCTAGCTTACCCTGTCAGAAACAAGGAGTTCTTCCTGGAGACGGGGTTCTCTAATACGTGCTTGACGGCAGTATTATACCAAAAGCATGACAAGGTCAATAAAGTAATCTCCTATGCGAGCAAAACTTTATCCTCTGTGGAGGAAAAATTCAACGATTGTGAGAAGGCACTCCTGGCAACGGTGTGGGCATTAAAGAATTACCACCCGATAATCCATGGGGAACACATCATAGTGGAGACTCCACACCAGCCTCTGCAATATCTCCAAAGTGACAGAATCCGGGCC
This sequence comes from Ambystoma mexicanum, assembly GCF_040938575.1. Classification (NCBI taxonomy): domain Eukaryota; kingdom Metazoa; phylum Chordata; class Amphibia; order Caudata; family Ambystomatidae; genus Ambystoma; species Ambystoma mexicanum. The sequence goes on from NC_090936.1 coordinate 630,386,162, forward strand.
GGAAATGTGAGTAATTCCCGAATTACTTCCTGGATTCTGTCAATGCAAGGCTTTCCTGTGGAGGTCAGATATGGCCAAAACAAGAAGAGTCCCCTCACGCAAGGTCTGGCTGACTTGCATGATTGTGCCAGAGAAAACTGTCTCGAGGACGAAAGTCTAAAAATCAAGGACAACATGGAGGCATACCTTAATTCCCCACACAAAGTCTTTGAAGAAGACAAATGTGAGGGAATGCCCTCTGTCTATGTGGATGGATGCTCTTACCATGTTGACAACGACGGGGAGAAAGAACTGGTGGCTGGCGTGGGGAATGCATGGGTGAAGGAGTTCCCAGAACCCTCCGCTGGATACAAAATTGGTCCCCGAAGTAGTCAGGTGGCAGAATTGATGGCTGTGCATCAGGCCATCCTCACTGCTGTCCAGCATCAACTCCACAAACTGGTCATAATCACAGATTCGGATTATGTACGGAACGGGTTCGTGGAGCACCTGGTCAACTGGAAAACCAGAGGCATGTTATGCGCTAATAACAAACCCCTGAAACATGGGAAGTTAATCCAAAACATTGATGATCTTGTCACATCGAATGTGATGACCATCTACTGGAAAAAGATCAAGGGTCATTCCAAAGTAGAGGGACCAGACAAAACTGGAAATGACTTAGCGGATCAGCTGGCCAAAACCGGGGCCATCTAAGGGGATCTAATAGAAATGGAGTCCCTGTTGGGGGAAATCCAGGTCACCGCTATCACTAGGTCCCAGACAGGTGCTCACAATGATCTTTCATCTGACCATGGAGTAAGGAGACCCCTGATGCTGATTTGATTACAGCTCAGAAGGGGGATCCAATTATTGGTAAGTTTTACCAACACCTTGAGGACCCTGAGAACTTTCCCGTTACGGATACCGATTACATTGGGAAAGAGGACCTAAGAGTGTTGATGAAATGTCCAAAAATGTTCCGAATCCAAGACGGTTTGCTGGTAAGGAAATCCAAAGCTGGCCACGATCAGTGGGTGGTTCCTACCTCATTCCGAAGCCTGATGTTAAGTCACGCCCATGATGCGGCCACCGCCGGTCATAGGGGGTTTCACACAACACTGGAAATCTTAAGAGAGGTTGCATACTGGCCACACATGGGGCAGGACCTCGACCAATACTTGAAGGGGTGTCTTGTGTGTGCACAATTTCAGCCATCATCCCTCACGCACCGTGCGCCTCTCCAAAAGAGGGGGATGACACTGCCATGGTCAGATTTGCAAATCGACTTTGTAGGCCCTGTGATTCGCTCCGCTAGGGGGAATAAGTACATGTTGACTGTGACATGTTTGTTTACCAAGTGGGTGGAATGTCTCCCAGCCCCAAACTGCAAGGCAGAAACGGCAGCTGCCTTGATGATTAACCACATCTTTTCCCGTTTTGGTCTACCTCAAAGGATTGAGTCAGACAGAGGTAGCCACTTCACCAGTGAAGTGATGACAAAGATGTGGGAGATACTGGCGGTCAAGAGAAAGCCACACATTGCTTACAGGCCAGCTTCTTCTGGAGCAGTGGAACGCTACAACCGGACAATTGTGAGCATCTTAAAAAAGTTTGTGGCAGATTCTGGGCCAAGTTGGGATATCCGATTACCTCTGGTCCTAATGGCCATCAGATCTACCCCTTCATCTGCAACCAAAATGTCACCATTTGAGTTGATGACTGGACGCAAGATGGTGCTTCCTCAGCATTTGCTCTACAGAACCCAAGAGCAAACGTTGATAAATGCCTCCACAACCCATGAGTATGTGGAGAATTTAAGGAAACACCTTCAACATGCTTTTGCCTATGCTCAGCGGAATCTAGAAAGATCAGCCGAGAGTATGAAGACCCACTATGACCTGAAAACTTCCAGGAAGGAATATCAGGTGGGGGACCGGGTCTATCTATACAATTTCCAAAGGAACCAGGCCAAACAGCGAAAATGTTTGCCTACATGGAAGGGACCCTTTGAGATTATAGACAAGATCTCCCCTGTGGCCTACAAGATCTGCATCCCCAAAGGCGGTTTGGCAGAGGGGGAAGACAAGTGGGTCCACATAAACCAGTTGAAGTGTTGCCATCCCAGGCACACTTTGCAGCAACTGGAGGAGTCCTCTGCAATCCCAGAGGGTACCGCTCCAGAGTAATTCAATTCCAACCCTAAAAGATCCTACATATAGCCTATCAAATTCTGTGTTTCTCAAGTTTATGTGTTCCTGTCTCTTAATTTAAAAAAATGTGCATGTTCATATCTGTTGAGTTCTAAAATATATAGGCCACCCCACTATATCAATGGTGGGGGAGAAATGTCCATGAATAGGTATTGCCGCTTTTCCTTTGTCGTCCTAGGAGAAAGAAAACCTGGAGACTGGCCAAGGAGGACGATCCGGAGACCGGGAGCAGAGACCCAAGGGGCCCGGGGTACCGCCCAATATTCCCATCAGGACTAGCGAGGAGAACTGATCGAGCAGTACCGGATGGAAAAAAAAAAAAAAAAGATGCTGAACTGTGCCATTTGCAGAATTGGAAGAAGATTATGCGGACATACCAGTGCGTGGGTCATAACCTTCTGTGCACCCGACTCCCCATCGACTAAAATTCAAAGTGCAGTCGCGTGGGGGGGCTTTGTTGGGTGTCCTGACCCACGTTTGAGCTATCATGCGGCAACATTTGGTGCTGTGGGCTTAGAAAATCCAAGATGACCAAAAAGCCCACATGTGCGACAGAATACAGGTGAACCACGCAGTTTGTGCGCACACCAAAATGGTTACCTAACTTGCCACCCACCAGTGTAAAGAAAGATCTTTGATAACAAAATCCACTGTTACTGATGTCAAAAAGTTGCTGAAATCGTGGCTCATCGGACCACTTTAAAGATTCAACCCTTTTGTGGGGTTCCACATAACAATTTTACTGTAAGGAGCCCCATCAAAACAATGTTAAGCAAGGATTATTTACTACCATGTAAGAACCATTCCTGTTTGGAATGCATTCATCCAAGAAAGATCCCAAAAATGGATGCAGTACCAACAAAATCCTCAAGGAGGCGCTAGCAGTCTAAACTCTGACAGGAGAACTGAGTGCAGTTGCTGACAAAGGAATTTGACTCAACTGACTTCAAAGGCCGCATTTTAATCAAAAATTAGCCACCTGCTGTTCCCAGAGGCCAGAAGCCTGGGAAACCCTCTCATCTCAAGAGATTCACACCACAGCCCAGGATATCACATGGTCATAATAACCAAATGCAAAGTGACCCCCTGGTCTGCTGACCTCAGCCTCCTGGAGACCACACAATAGGCTCTTGCACTTGAATAGAATATGTTGATTTTGACTGTTTCCTGTCAACAAAGACCTGCCGGCCAGGAGACACATGTGATCACTGACCCACCCAAGTCTTGGAGGCGGACTCCAACACTCTGAGAACTGAATTGAAAGCAAAATATATATTTTACGGAAACACTGATAACTCTTTGTAATCAAATGACAGGAATGTATAACTTTGAAAGCCTTAATTTAAAAAATGTACCTTCGATTCAAGCCCAAACTCCAATTTGTCTGATGTTCTGGGACAAAACCCCGCTATTTATTGACACCACATACTCTGTGTTTAAGCTAGAGATATGGGAATTTACTGGAGTAGGTATGGACAGCCTGTTTATATGTGTATAACTTTTAATGAAGAACCAAGGCTGCATAACCCACTAAAATCGAAAATAAGTTGCCATTTTTGAATGCAAGCCCTCAGGAAGAGCAGAGTTTGAACAGAGTATACCTCATGTGAAATGTGATGGGTGCATGTAATTTTAAACAACTGTGTATCTGTGCAATATGTATTTGAATCAAATATAGATTTGTGGGCAAACTGACCAGGGGAGGATCCTCTGACCCATAAAACCTACAGCATCACTCTGACTCACATTTCCTTCCCCCAATCATGGGAGAGGGGAGAATTGGGCCAATGACAGGTGAGAGGGGCAGGTTTAGTTATGACCAAGGCACACACCCATTTTCAAAACACATAAAAAGAGACTGCTGGGACAGGTAGAGAGACATTCAATTCCATTTGCTGCGGAGCATGCTGACCGACGACTTCACATCCAGAGATCCAGACTTCAAATTCATCAATCTCCAGAACCTGTAGCAGTACCCAGAAAGCAGTGTTACATCCAGAATCCAGAGAGGCTAGACCAGCAGAGCAGAGCTGACCCAGATCACTGTGAAGTGCCAAGACCAGAACCGGAGTCCAGTCTAAAACCTGACCAGATCCGTGGCGAGGCCTATTTCAAAAATATATTGTGAGTACCTAGCAGAACTGTGCAGAACCAATCTCTTAGTTAAAATAATCTAATCCAAACTATTTTAATCTAACCAGAACTGACTCCTAGAAGTTGTCACTTGTTATTTTGTAAAGCTGCACCACTGTCATTTGTCAATTCTGCAGCTGCAAAGCTGTCACCTGTCATTTTCTAGCTGCAAGCTGTAACCTGTCGCTTTGAACTTTTAACATTTCAAATCCGAAAAACAACGTTCACAAATTCGTTCATAACTCCGTAACCGTTTGGGCTAGGAACTTGGTTTAACTTTCCTCTGAAAGCTTATAATCTTACCTTTCCAACAAGCCTAGAACTGACTTCCTACTCCTTATACTTTCTCCGCGATCACGATTCACGCATTCGCAAATTTTGCCGCGATTTGCGATTTGGCCCGATTTCTTTACTTGTAAAAAGATAGCTGCTTTTGCCTGAACTGCTAAATTTCGTTTGCCTCTTAAGAACCATCCCTGAATCATTGCTAGAGTGAGCCTGGACTAATATTAACTAGATACCACTCACCCTGAACCTCCTGAAGGGAATTAAAAGCATTTTCAGCATATTTGTCACTGCATTGTCACCATATTCAAAGCATTTTGCCTGTGTTTCAAAACTCCTATCTGTTGTATAAGCTGCTGGGGGGGAATTGAACTGAATTCTATTTGATTGCATTCCTAAGAACTGTGTGCTCTCATCTTCATCTCCTTACATTGCATAAAGGGGGGGGGGTGAATTGTCCAAGAAAGTGATTACATTGTCTTTTGCTGAAATCCTATCAAGTTATTTTCTGTACTGCATTTTCATTCCACATTGCATCTATTTGAAACCATAAAAGTATTGTTGCTATCTTATCCATCCTATACCCACTCATCATTGATTATAAAGAAGTGGGCTAGTGCCAGACTATCCATTATTGATTACTGCTCAGATTAAATGTGATGTTCAATTATTAATTTATTATAAAGTGTGATATATATATATATTGTTTACATTCTCAAATAAACCTTTTAAACTTGCAAAACAGAACTACTTCTTGGCTCAGTGGGGTCAGGGGGATTCTAAGAGAGGGGTGTTATATAGGGGTAGTCATCCAGAACTCATGAACTGGACATAAAGATAAATCAATAAGGGTTTCCATTCAGTATCCCATACTAGGCATTAACTTAGCTGTAGTGTTGAATTGAATCTTCTTACAATGCCCCTCCTGAGCTAAAGCTTTAAATGTTGTTCTTCAGCATAGCGGGATAGGTGGTCTCTCTGCAATCTCATTTTCTCAAAATCCAACTCCCTCATTTTCTCATCAACTGCATTTTCATGGTCTGAAGTACTCACTGGATTATTCTTAACTTCCCAGAACACACTGGTCCAGGCACCTTCTCTTCTATGTGATTGAAGTGAGTACTCCTCAGTCTCCGATAAGGACTAGTCTTCTGGATCAGTTTGGCTAGGCCTGGGTAAGTCTAGGTGCCTCATGTTTCCTTGGGCTTTGTAGGTGGAAAGCATGAGGTCCGTCACAGTCAGCCCCTAGGAAGTTTTGGTTAGCGGGAATGAGGTTCCTGATGGGGAGGGCATCACCCCTGGATCAGAGAGCCCTTCCCCATACCATGATTGGTCAGGGTGCCTCAATACCTGTTTGTAATTTTCAATTTCATTTGTCAAACTCTCCCACCTGCTTTTCTCTGTCATTATTCTCTGATGGTGGTCAGAGAGCTGGCTTTTTAACTCTGACATCTTGGTCGTATTGGCCTCCAACACTTTAGTCTGGGCCATTAATCAATCTTTTAATTTCCTGATTTAATTCTGACTAGTTTAATTTTCATTTTGTGTGGCCTGCATTGTGTTCGCATATTCAAAGCGGTTTGCTTTCCAAAGACCAATCTCTTTCTCTTGCGCATTTCTACACTGTGCTGCCTGCAGCAGGTCAGCTTCCACTTGGCTCACACGCTCCATGAGTTCTACATTTTCTTGCCTATTTCCAGTCAGTTCCTGAGGACATGACTGACTCTTTTCTGCATCAATTTTCAACTGATGCACCTCCTGTGCAAGGGCACCATTCTCCTGGTTCAAGAGGTATTTTTTCTTCACCAGTTGAATTTTCTGTTGTTTTAAAATATGTGCCTTCTGATATATCTGATCAAAGTCATTTTGGGAATCAACCCCTTTTATAATTAACTAACTGTTTTCATTTATCAACTCCTTTATTTGTAATTGATAAGCCATGATATCATCTAACAGCCCTCTATTTTAAATAGTCTGATCATTTACCTTATGTTGCAGCTTGCTCACATTTTTCACACACTCTTTATGTGTATCTTGCAGTACAGAACACTGTGTTTCATGCTCTGAACTCTCTTATTCCTGGGTTTTAAACTAATGTTTTAGTTGTTTCATGAAGCTTTCTTGTTTTAACTTGAAATTATAGCTCAGCTGCGCTTGATCTTCTAACTGTTTAAGTTCTTTCTGTGCCTCATTTACAATCTCAGTCTGACTCTGTGCACAAGACTCACTCTTCTGTGCTCGCTCTTCCACTAACTGCAAGTGAAAGCATAGATAAGCGGTAAGCTGAGCCATTTGACTCTGTTCTTCTTGAACTTTTTGGGTTGTATAAATTGCTTCTAATGAGTTGTGCCATATCCCACCTTCACACGGAATATCAAATTCAACTGATGTAACATCTTGCATCATTTTAGCTTTCCAGCTCCTTCATCCACCTCTGTACGCTCACCATGAATGTACAGCTTAGCAAAGAAATGTCTCCTGGCATCATATCATTCAATTGCATTTGTTTTACCAAAAAATAGACTTTTTTTTAGAATTTCCTTTGTGCAGGGGCACAAATCATCCTGTTCCTGCTTAATTGCCACTCACACTGCCAAATCAAAATCAATTCTTATTCAATCTTAATTTATCACCTATACACCACCCTGGAATTTAGGGGTCAAGTTCTTGTGGCACTTTAACAAGGCAACAATGACTTTCCCTCCACCGTAATACAATTACATCAAAATGAATAGTCTCTCACAATGCACTTGTCATGAGTCAAAAATATCCTGCCAAATCCCGGCCATGAGCCCCCAATTTGTAACAGTTTATTGAGAGGCCACTGTCAACATGGGGAGTTCCTTCCCTGCCCAATCAAGGTGTCACACAACAAACTGTTTGTCAGTTCATTGTTCAGCCCTGTTTCTGATTCATCTAATACCCCTTGGACCCCACCCCCGCATGAGCTACCATTGAGCCAAGAACCAGGCCTTTGTGCAGGAAATATATTTTTATTTATTTGAATGATAGATAATGGAGAGCACACTAAAATGACACACAGCACCTTCTTTGTGGCTCACAATTAAACTTCTTGTTACACAAATAAATCACACACGTAGGTCTGGAACAATGCAAATCCAATATTTTACTTTATCCTGATTTCAACTCAAGAAATAATCTACACTGGTCAATGAAAAAATACGTTTACATATGCAATGCTGTGCAATTTCGATTTTCATGCGTGCCTAAAAGGTTAGCAGTTTGGTTGACAGAATTGGACAAATGCACATGGCAATTATTATTTCAACCACGCTTTTGCTTTCAAATAAACACAGGGTGATTTAGCAGCTGGTTTTTCAGACCCCATCCTACTTTGGTCTTTTGTGAGGGAAGTTGGATAGAAAAATTGGGATGATTGGGATGATTTAGGAATTTTGGATTTCAGACCCCCCCCCGGGCCCCTCCACTTAAAGGCCCATGTTGAGGAAGCTGGACAGTAATAATTGGGATGATTGGAGAATTTGGGATTTCAGACCCCCCCTCCACTTAAAGGCCTATCTTTGGGCAGTTGGATGGTAAAATGGGGATGATATTCTTTATTTTTAGTTTAAGGTCAAAGTCACTATTTTATACTAAAAAAGGCTGTGGATAACAGGCAAAATAGATTACCCAGTTCCATTACATTCTATAGTTTTCAGCGAACACTGTGAATGAGCTTTTGTTAATTTTAAATTTTAACAAACATTTCCCTGTGGTTTTTTGCTAAGGCGAATTCATAAAATTAATATTTTTAGTTAAACAGGTTAAGGATATACACAGTTTTGCCCCACCCGAGCCCACTATGAAGAGAAAGGATTTAGGGCCAGCAGATTCCCCTTCCTTTTGGTTTCAAAGGGCTCAATTCTACTTATATTGAAAACCTCTGTTTAAGGTTAAGGAAAGCCAGCTGCATTTCAGGACCCTCTTGGAGGACAGTGCAGGGTCTGGTCATTCTACTCTCAAGGATGGTCCCCAGCTATTTACTATAGGGCCCAGTCAGAGTTATTTAGTTCTCCCCAGCAATAGACAGTTCCACCCAGATGCAATCTCAGAAAACTCCTTTGGTGTTTCCTTGAGGCTGTCATGTGGTAATTTTTAGCAGCTCTCCCCTCCTGTTATAATGCATACACTTTATACCAGTGACAACACCATCAAGATCTCAATATTGGGCAGTGCCCTGGAAGAGTTCTTGCAACCAGGATTGGAAAGTTACCCTTCTCTCTCTTCCCAAATCCAGCCTATCTCTAAGTTTTGGTTTAGGAGTCTGGAACAGACATATGGCAACTCTCATTTGAAATAGCCTTTTGCTTCCATGTCCATTTTTTGGGGCAAAAACTAGTTCTGTGGCAAAACAACATAATTTACTAGTAACTGCCATAAATATATATATATATAGTTGATTAGTAGATGTAGATGATTATAGTAGTTGATTAGCTGAAGCAGAATATATACATATATATATATATATATATATGCATATATATATATATATGCATATATATATATATATGCATATATATATATATATATATATATATATATATATATATATATATATATATATATATATATATATATTTTCTGCTTCAGCTAACCATGGGGCATGTAATAAAATGACAGCCGGGTCTGCACTATGTTGCACAGGTATTTGGCAATTTTATGCTGTTTTTAAAAAAAGCATAATAGTTAGGAACATGCAACTTACTGCCCACATTCCCAATTTTACCCTTCAACAGCAAGCCAATTTTCAAATTCGGGACATGGTTAGCACAGCCAGGAACACATTTTAACAGGCCATTAAAATTCTCTAAGTTGTAGGTGAATTAATTTTATTTCAACAAAATTGCCTTGAAATTATCTAAACAAATTACACAGAAATTAAGGCAGTACGACTTATGGTTGCAGAGAATAATACATACGTTATAACAGTTCCTTTAATTTAACATTAAATCTTTGTGTTTATGCAAACTGGAGCTCTCCTGTCTCCAGGCCATTTGCCACTCTTGGCCAGTCTGTGACCAGAGTTTTTTTTTTCATTAGCCTCTTGGTTGCTTGAAGTTGGTAGGCTTCCGATCATAAATACTTGGGATGCACTGGCCAAATGGTGATCCCCCCACTGCAGGTAATGCGAGGCCAGCCTTGTGATGTCACGAGGCCCTGCAGACATTTGCCATCATGTCCTCTTATCTGAAGGGGACCACCATATCGATCTGAAAAGTTTCTATTTTCTGGTATTTTTTTCAGAGTTCAGCCTTGATTGCATTCCCTATATTTACAACTCCTCCTTACATTCCAGTCATGCACTGGCCATGCCATTTGCCCTGCAAAGAAATGAGCTTTCAAAAACAGCACAGCTGGGGAACGTTTTTCTCAACATCTCTTAGCAGGCCACACTTTATTGCAGTTGTAAACAACTGGGATGCAAGACAGGCTTTCAGTGGGATAAGCCATGTGTGCAGTCTGCCCACCAACAAGCCAAAAGGGTCTGTCGTGGGCCTAAATGAAATCTTCATATGACCCATGGAAACAATGTTTTTCTTTTCACTTGTTGCCGGTATTTTGCATGTTAAACATAATGGGCCTCATTACACGGTAGGCAGTAAGGGTTTACCGGTACCAGTATTTTACCGGTACCGGTAAATCCTTACCGCCTTACTACGAGGTCCCTTTGCGGGTTGGGGAATTTAACGCCTGCTTTTTGCAGGCATTAAAAATCCAACCCGCAAAGGGACCAAGGAGCTAATTACGGTACCACAATTTGCGGTACCGTAATTAGCGCCTTCCCCAATCCCATTATGCCCCATGGGGCAAAAACGGGAATGCGGAAGGGCAATGGAGGAAGGAGGAATTACCGCCTTCCCAACCTTGGAATAGGGCGGTAATTCTCCTTTCCTCCAAGGCGGTACCGGTAAACTACCGGCATGAGCCATGGCGCTAATAGCGCCGTGGTTTACCGCCTATCGTGTAATGAGGCCCATTAAACCTTACATCTCGTTTAACACACACAAAGGCTTTTCCCTGCCATCTTTATAATAGTAGGGGAACATTTGTCGCATATCTTGCTTTCAAACTGAAAAATGCACACAAAAACATTTTGGTGTCATTGTTTGCAAATCCTGCTTTTCATGTCAAAGGGCACTTTGATTTTCTTCTGTGACCGTGAATTAAAAGGATGCTTTTCCTTTTGATATGACATATAGGCCTTTTTCACATTGCACTTCCTTGTGTTATTTGCAGAAACCCCCAGTCTGCCTTAATAGGCCCATTTTCAGTGTGAAGGTTTTTGTATGAAGGCTGGCAGGTCATTCATTTTTTTTCAGTGGGCCCTTTAGTTCTGTTGGTTTGGGGCCTTTGATTACACCCCACACATTGCAAAGCCCATGAGCACATACATATTATAAGAGAATGGATTCACAATGACATAGCAAATGGCATTATGGGGGACATAGCATTATGGGGGACATAGCATTATGGGGGATATCAATGGGAGCGTGCTGAGTTCAGATAGTCATGACTTCCTACATCCACTGAATTTCAAGGGTTTTGTTGCGTTAAATCTGCGCATCTAACTGCACCGTAACTAAAGTTTTTCAGTGGATGTGGGAAGTGATGATCATCTTAACTCGGTGTCCCCCATTGATGAACAGTCTAATGATGTGTTCACACACAAATCAAAGCAGCAAGCACTAACCCTCTGAGCTATCTTGCTGACCTGTAACTTTGTTTGTCATTGCGAATCCCATCTGTTATGTATGTGCTCACGGGCTTTGAAACGGGTAGGATGCCGAGTTAAGATGATCATCACTTCCCACCTCTGCTGAGTTTCAAGAGTTTTGTAGCAATACATCTGATCCCCTTAACTGTCCCTTAAATAAAATTGTTTTCTGTGAAATCAAAAAGGTTTTGTTATATCATAGTTTATTAAAAAGCACTTGCCGTGGCCTTCGGCCATGACCACTGTGCATGTTCCACTTATAGGTTTCCTTAGGGCCCAGAAGGTATGGCCTCTGGCTGTGGCCACTGTACCTTTTCAACCTATTGGTTTCCTTAGGGCCCACTAGCCATGGTCTTCGGCCATGCTCACTATGCATGTTCCACCAATAGGTTTCTTTAGGGCTCACTAGCCATGTCCTATGGCTGTGGCCACTATACATGTTCTACTTATAGTTTTCCTTAGGGCCCACTAGCCATGGCCTTCAGCTGTGCCCATTGTGCATGTTCCACCAATAGGTTTATTTAGGACCCACTATCCATGGCCTTCAGCCATAGCCAATGTACCTGTTCCACCTTTAGGTTTCCTTAGGGCCCAATAGCCATGGTCTTCAGCCATGGCCAATGGCCACTGCCACTTGTTTCAGTTTTTTTAAATACTTTTCCGATTCCTGCTGTATCTGTACAAATTGCTTTTTTCAAAACTCTTTTGTGATTCCAACGATTAGGCCACTGATCTACCCATAACCGGGGTTATCCCCAGATATAACCGCGGTCATAAGAAAACACTTGAAAAATCCAACACTCTGCCCCAACCTCACAGGAACTCACCAAGTGCCCCCCCTCCTTCCAATGGTTCCCCCACCCCCCTCAGGTGCTAGCCCTGTTCTGTTACCCTCTTGTCCCTCTTTGTTTCGTGTGATGCACTTTAATTCCTACTTGTGTCTTCCGTTGTAGCTGTGGTTATAACTGTGGTTATCCTCGGGTATAACCCAGGTTATGCAAAAACATTAGAACTGTAACTTTCTCCCCTGACCACCCCCAGCTCCCCAATTTCACATGGTATCCTCTTTCCCCCTCCCCACCTCTAGCCTGATGCCATTTCATCTTTTTTCCTCTTCAAATGGATTTTTTTTACACTTTTCGTTTTTCGGATAACCCAGGTTATAACCGCGGTTATCTCTTGCATCAAGCAACAACAAAAAAGCAGCTTTTTCAATTCTGAAATACCTTGTGAAGCATTGTGGGACACATATATAGCTATAATTTTGGAAGAAGGGCAGAACCACGGACCCCTAACGGAAATCGACTCAAATGCTTTGTACCCAAGGTGTTTCATACCTGGTACAAGTTTGTCCAGCGGCTTTTGCAGTTCACAGACATTTAGACTATTTCTCTAGGTGGAAACGAATGGGAGTAGGCCGAAAACAATGTTTTTTTGCTTTCTTAATAACAGTTTCATTTTTTAATAAATCTTTCAAAAAATGTTCAGTGTGGAGAGGAAGGGACATTGAGGGGCGTGGGCTCGTGGGAGTAGTGGAGGGTGGGGGTTGCATGACAAACTTTCTTTTTGTTTGAAAAATATCAGCCAAATCTGTCCTGCAAGTCAAACGTTATTAGCAATTCAATTTTCAGGCTTCCTATGGACCTTGCTACACCCCTTAACCATAGCGCCAAGTTATCAATCAATGAGCATTGGAATTCAATTACCTGAAAGAGAGAGAGAGAGAGGACCATTTTCCAGTAGAGCAAGTGGTGCTGTGATGGAGGTCACTGTTCGCTAGGAGCTTGTAACTCAATTTGCTCATCGCTCATGGTTCTTCTCTGCCATTTTGTTTGCCCACCTTGCTTGGTTTGTGAGATCAAGATTGTCTGTGGGTCCCGAGCAGCCCTGCCAGAGGTGTGTGAGGACATCTTATTGCCATACTAAACATTCCATAGTCTTGGGAAGCGGAACCGCGACTACGGATGGTAGAGGAAGAGCAGGTATTTCGTACAATTCTTTTGAAATCTTAAAGGAATAGTGGCATTCATTTTAGGGGAATTTTGAGGTCATTTTCAAGGACAGATTGGTTTCATTTTGATTCAATAATTTGTCATTGTAATATTATTCTATTCCTTCTGCATTTGTATTTCCTTTTTGTGAAATGAATGGGCAGTGTGTTGATTTAAAAAAGAAAAATGTGTTCAATGGCCTCACAATCTACAAGGTCTTTGTGCGGACGCTTTAAATGGAGGGACTACTGGTGTGCCTGCGCTGTCCATTATACACACGTGACCTATTGTTACCAATCCTGAAGCACTCTAATAGGGAGTCCCCCTTCGTTTACTTTTGTATTCAATTACTGTAGTCAATAGCAATAGTCTCAGTGTAAAAATCAAAGCATGTAATATTCAATAGACACACATTCAACATAAGTCAACCCAAATCGCAGTTTTTTGTCCTTTTTTTCTGTTTTGAACCACAGTTCCTCCTAGCTAACAATTACATCAGTAAGCTCTCTTTAACATCCATTGTCCATTGTCAGCAGTGCCTTCGTGGCAAAGCGTGTAAGGGATGGCCCAACTGGGGGAGAGCCCATCATGGTCTGTCAGACAGAAGGGTGTGTCACCATTGATACCCAAACCGGCCGCTGGTACTGTGGTGCCATCTTCTGAGTCTTGTGCAGCCTTGGCCTTGTGGGTGGGGTCAGGCAGGGTTTTTCTTTCTCTGTGATCCAGGACTAGTTGTGGCACCTTCCCATCCCCCTATCAAGCTTGTCAAGTATGTCTTTTGTGTCTTGGCTGTTTTTGGATCATCCTTGTTTGGCTTTCTTTGGCTAATGCCGTTTTCACTATTCTGCAGATTTGTAACTCTTTAATGTCATCTTGGCTTACATGGTCCTTGCCTGTAATATTTTCCTCAGCTTGCTTTGGCCTTGCTTGCAGGCCAGCGGTTGGTGGCAGCTGGCCAAAATAAGGGTTGGTGTTCACCTGCTTGCCCTGATCTAGAAGGTCTGCAGGAGCCGGGCACAGACATTGAAATTGTGTGTGGCCCAGAGGTGTCCTCTGGGTAAGAGGGGTGCATATTATCACACTAGCACACATGGCATTGGTAATTGTGGGTGAACAAGGAAGATTGCATTGTTAACTTGTATTTTATGGGGGAATTTTGAATAATTTGTATTTGATCACTTAGTTGAATTTTAATTTGATAATGTATAGTTTATTAACTGGTGGTTTTATATTGTGGACACATTAATCTACAAATGTCTGTGAATGATAGGTAGAGAGTTGGTTTAAAGAAACAGGTCCACAGTATAACCTAAGCCTTAAAGGACTGTTCATGTTATATAAACAAAGCGTCTGTCCTGCACTCTTGTATGTTTTGGAAGCCTTGACTCTGATGGGCCTGAGATGGTTCTTAGAGGGAACATTTTGCTAAAATGTATTAAAGCTCCCTCAGTCAGTCCCAATGGAATTACTTCGAACACTGGCTTCTATCTCTTAATGCTCTGGCCCTGAAAAGAAGAGGCGGACTTTAGATAAAAGTGGTACATTTGAATACTTGTGCTTTGCTGTCTAATATTGGTGACCATGTTGGCTCTGAATCGACTGCCTTGCCCTACGGAACCCGAAATGATGCGACATCAAGTGAGTGGCTATTGGAAGACATTGGTTGGCCCACAGAGGAGAGCACCGGTGGGGTGTGTGAAGGTGGTGTACAACGTAAACAGCGACTAGGGAAAAAAAAAGCAGACACCTGGGACTAGAACCTGAAC
Source organism: Ambystoma mexicanum (assembly GCF_040938575.1). Taxonomy (NCBI): domain Eukaryota; kingdom Metazoa; phylum Chordata; class Amphibia; order Caudata; family Ambystomatidae; genus Ambystoma; species Ambystoma mexicanum. The sequence goes on from NC_090936.1 coordinate 630,401,265, forward strand.
TATGCCCACCGTTCGAGACTGAAGTCCTGCCAAGTTGTGACTCTGGTAGTTCATAAATTCTGGATGGCACAATCCTGCTTCTTACAGTGCCTCAGTCCAGCTGTTAGGGGGCGACTTGTATTTCTGCAGATTAATAAGCTTCCAGCGCTGACTGTTACTGGTCCTAAACCAGAAAATGGATATTGTTGTGTATGTAAACTAAGACAGATGCTTGAAACATGTAAGCACGTGATGGCCGAAGGTGGGTGATAGGCAGTCTAAATATGTGCCATTCGGGTCCTTTCGTCCATGACTACGATTTAATCAAGAGTGAAGAAATGTGGTTATATTGCTTCTTTTCGGGTCTCACTGCGCTGCTCTTTGCCGTATTTGGGTGCATGTTTTGAGATTGCTGAATTCAATACGGTGCTAAGGTTTTCGATGATGAATGTTATATATGAGCAAACATTTGAATAACGTTTTATTGATTTTAGATATTTAAAAAAATGCGAGTTGTGGTTTTATGGAATGAAACTGATGTTAATGTATTTGAAATATGACTTAGTGTTTGTGGAACTGTGAAAAGTTCCACTGAACTCGACACAGTAAGGAATAAATAAAAGAACATCTTTGCATCGTGTGATTCTGACGCAGTAAGGGGCCCTGTGAGGTCTCTGCACTGCCCCGCTCAGTGGAGTAGGCGGGTAAGGGGCCCACTAAGGTCTCTGAACTATCCTGCTCAGTGGAGTAGGCAGGTAAGAGGCCCACTGAGGTCTCCGCACTGTCCTGCTCAGTGGAGTAGACGGGTAAGGTGCCCACTGAGGTCTCTGCACTGCCCCGCTCAGTGGAGTAGGCGGGTAAGGGGCCCACTGAGGTCTCTGCACTGTCCTGCTCAGTGGAGTAGGCGGGTAAGAGGCCCACTGAGGTCTCTGCACTGTCCTGCTCAGTGGAGTAGGCGGGTAAGGGGCCCACTGAGGTCTCCGCACTGTCCTGCTCAGTGGAGTAGGCGGGTAAGGGGCCCACTGAGGTCTCTGCACTGCCCCGCTCAGTGGAGTAGGCGGGTAAGGGGCCCACTGAGGTCTCCGCACTATCCCGCTCAGTGGAGTAGGCGGGTAAGAGGCCCACTGAGGTCTCCGCACTGTCCCGCTCAGTGGAGTAGGCGGGTAAGGGGCCCACTGAGGTCTCCGCACTGTCCTGCTCAGTGGAGTAGGCGGGTAAGGGGCCCACTGAGGTCTCTGCACTGCCCCGCTCAGTGGAGTAGGCGGGTAAGGGACCCACTGAGGTCTCAGCACTGTCCGGCTCAGTGGAGTAGGTGGGTAAAGGGCCCACTGAGCTCTCTGCACTGCCCTGCTCCACTGAGGTCTCGGCAATGCCCTGCTCAGTGGAGTGGGCGGGTAAGGGGCCCACTGAGGTCTATGCACTGCCCTGCTCCACTGAGATCTCTGCACTGCCCTGCGCAGTGGAGTAGGCGGGTAAGGGGCCCACTGAGGTCTCTGCACTGTCCTGCTCAGTGGAGTAGGTGGGTAAGGGGCCCACTGAGCTCTCTGCACTGCCCTGCTCCACTGAGGTCTCGGCAATGCCCTGCTCAGTGGAGTAGGCGGGTAAGGGGCCCACTGAGGTCTCTGCACTGCCCTGCTCCACTGAGATCTCTGCACTGCCCTGCTCAGTGGAGTAGGCGGGTAAGGGGCCCACTGAGGTCTCCACACTGTCCTGCTCAGTGCTCAGTGGAGTAGGCGGGACTATTGGGAAGTCTACAGAGATGAACTTCCGGATTCATGCATTCCTTTGCCCTTAAGTCTATTCTATTGCCTTATGGGCTTTCCCACCCATCCTTCGTTAGGCTGCCGACTTGTGATGTTGGCTGCAGGTAGGTCGTGCATATTGGGGCCGGTGATGGGTGAATGGTTAGGGATATACCGCATCCTGCAGTTGCATATGTGCTTTAAATCCGTTGAGTTCTTCCTTCCTTTCTACTGCTTGTGCTGCTGCAGCATGCATGCATTCACACACACCCACAAGACAACATGCTAAGGTGGCTGACATGAACCTGGTGTTGTGGCTTACCCTTAGTACATGTTCTGTAGCTCAGTGTGTCGGCAAGTCTTCCGAGGGCATGTGTCTGCCTTGAATGGTTTGTACGTTGTTGTGTAATGTTTAAATCAGTCATCTCTGTAGGTAATGCAAGTCGCCTGATTTCCAACTACTCATCGCGTGCAATGTAATGCTGTTACATCTTCATCTGTGCAAGGGCCTTGCTCCCCCACAGCGCTTTGAAGCTATAGCAATGGATGGCAGTTGGCACTATACAAATATCGAATAGCATAACATGTGTTTCTAACGGGACGGTCATTGCCCAGATGCCTCGGGGTTAGGCGCGCTTTACAAATGCCTAAATAAATAAATAAATGGTATGCAATGCGCCATGGTTCGCAAGTGATGGCCGTAGAATTAACACGTGGATATAAAACAAAGCATTTACTTTGGCTAACTATGGTGCAAAAATGTGCTGCTATGACTGCAACCAAATTCAAGGGAAGGAAAACACATTCTGCCTTGATCTATTCTCCAATCGCCCCCCCCCCCCCACCCCCACCCCCCTCCCCCCTCCCCAGGCACCGACATATGCAGCTCGTTTGACGTTGGCACTGGGCGATGTGGAGGACTGCATTGCAGTAGCTCCTGCGTTGCTGTGAGCTGGTACCTGGACCCGCACCCAACGAGGACCCTTTCCAAACGTTGACCTTATCACGGGGCGCGGATGTCAAACAGCAGAGGGGCAGTGGCTTCCGGGGCCGAGCAAACAACAGAGCAGCTGGCAGGTGCTTCAGGGGGAGCTCTTAGAAAGGTCGACCTTGCAACTTCCCAAGACCTCGGATATAGCCCATCTAAGCAGTGCAAGTCTGACATGCAGGCCACCTTATTTGCCCGGATGCATGGCAAAATCACACGTATTCTAAGATTTAAATGTAACGTCGTGCACCTTATTAAGGGCATGACTGGCAGATGGCGCCGCCGGTCAGTTTGCCACACGGAATTGGAGACACGCGTGCACTTCACAATTCTGTGTCTTGAACTTGACCAACTAAGAAGGGAGCCTATGGCCCCGTTGTTTCGGGAAAGAGGTCCAGGGCACTTGGGGCCTGTACACGTGTGAGCTGGGGATGGGAAAGTGACTCACGCACTAAAGAGATGGCGGTAAAATAAAGCCGCCCATTAAAAATAGCAGCTGCCGCTGGGGGGCGACTGGGAGAGACTCTGTTATGCATTTTACTTTACTTAATCATAATATATTCGGACCCTATTACTCAACATCAGTATTGTACTGTGGCTGTACCCCGTCCATTTGTCATATCACGTATATATGGTAAGGGAGGGTAAGTCGTTACGGTTTTGACATTTTAGATTTTCAATATTGGCTGTGCGTGTGGTGTATGTGTGTATTTTTTACAAGTAATCTGAAATCATGTGTATTGAAACTGAGCACCAGGTGAAAATCTTGGTTTTCAGAGAGTCCCGGGCAGAACCTCCATTGTGCCCACCCTGGCCCGCCACATGTGGCCTGTCTCCTTCCGCGGATACAGGCTGAGGCTCGGCCGAGCTGCGAGGGGAAGTGCGGCCTCCTATTACCGTCTACCTGCAAAGCTGAATACATCCGGGGTGTCCGTCTCCGGAAGCAGAAAGTCGCAAGGTCCGTGCCGCAGCCAGTATAATAAATGACATTAAACTGGGGTTCAGGTTTAGTGGGGCGCTTCACATCGGCTTCAGTTCGTTTGCCGTGGAACGCACCGCATTACAACAAAACACGCGTGTCTGCACTAAGTTAATGACGTAGGCTCTTAGGATATATAGGGTGCCCGGGTGTCCAGGATTAGAGGGGCGGTCCAGGTTTATCAAACAGTCAAATGTCCCGCATGTTGGGACAGATTTGGGGCCTGCTTGACAAACGCGTTTTTCAATGGGACTTTCCCATTGAAAACGAATGGTATAAATGAAGTCCTTAGCAGTCAGAGAGGCATCAACGCCCTTCTGGTGACAGGGTGGGTCCCTGGGGCCGGGGACCCCTCGTGTGAGGGCTGGGCGGTGCTGTGCCACGGTCACGACTGTAGACGGCTCAAAGACACACACTACCTGTTGTGCGATGACCGCTTTCAGCTGGTCTTCTGAAGAAAAACCACAGGTGAAAGGAAGAAACTAATGTACGCGTTATTGTGAGGGGTTTGCCATTCGGGGAGGTCCTGTTACTCCTCCAGCTGTTTCATTTTGCTAAATTGTCCCACTTTTTGGTTTGGAAAAGCTGGTCACACTAAAGTATATTGCCTCTACAGGGTAAATCGATGTGTTGTTCGCCGGTTGGATTTAAATGTGCAAAATTTGGCAACGTGTAATTGGTTAATATAACCAGCGCCTCGGCCCACTGCGAATCTCAGGGCGCTATAGCTATCGTTCGTTGTATTTTCAAAGCGGGGGGAAATGCATTCGGCGTCCGTTGTTCCCAAGACATCGAGTCAAAGGCCCTTTAGAGCGCCTATTTTGGCAATCTCCGCAAGAAGCGCTACACAAACATTTAAACTGGCGGAATCCGCAGCGGTGTTTTAGAGTCACCAAAAAGGGTGACGTGTGTGGGGTGTTTTTGAATGCCTCCCCTTCCCCCTCTCTGCTGGCGTCCACTGGCGCGCAGCGCATTATCAGCGCCCAGGTCCTGTCTAGCACCGGGGAGAAGGCGGCTCACCTCGGGGCAGAGCGGCAACTCAGCCCCCGGTGAATACCTTTTCCAAGAGAAGCCGAGCTCCCCCATTTGCGGGGCTCCATCTCCACTTGAGGGACTTGACAGAAAGCCGGAAGCCGGCCCGCATTTGGGAACTCGAAGCCCGTAATTATCTCGCAAGGCCCATATCCGAACTGCTGTAAATCCGGGCTCCCTCTCCCCCCTCTCCCTCTCCCCCTCTCCCCCCTCTGTCTCTCTCTTGCCCAGGACTTCTTCCCCACTGTTCTGTTGTCCCCCGAAAATAGGCTTGGTGTTTTTCCCGTCAGTGCTCATCTGTGCTGTCGGAGGAGCCCTCTTTTCTCCGCGCGCGCTTTAATTACAGAGATAGCGCTCGTTGGTAATTGCTAAAGGCGAGCGCTAATCCTGTAATTGTTTCGCACTATCGAGTTAACCCCTCGGCCACGTCCCTGCGTTCTGAGACGCCGGCGCCGTCCCGCCGCTGATCATACAGTGCCCGCTTCCGGTGCGGGACCTCACGCCCCGCATCCAGGTTCACTTTGCACACTTTGTGACTAAACAGCTCAGAGTGCAGCGCTTATCCCGCAGTGGAAACGGGCACGAAATCCAACAATATTCATTCAAGCGCTGCCTGTTAGATTGCATGTGGTGTGTTCGTAGTTGGCTTTTCTGGTACAAGTAGTGTGTGACGTGCCCCCCTGAACCCCCGGGCTCTCTATACACATCCGCCCTCTCGCGCCAGCTTGCGGCCGATTGGGCGGGTCCGCCGGCTGCTGGTGGTGTTCGCGGACCTGCCGCCCTCCTCCTCCTCCTCCACCACCTGGGCTCATCTGGCATCTCCGAGAGAGCGTGCTCAGTCGCTAATGGTGTAACAAGCCCGCCTTTGATAAATCGGAACTAATTACCCCTCTTAATTAAAGTCTTTAACAGTTTGTGTCAGTGCGCTGGCAGGAAAACAAGAGCCATCCTGGGTGCCCTTGGAGCCGATGTACTGGTGCCACCCCCATCAACACCCCACCAATAACTCAAGGGCCCGCCACCAGTTACATCAAAAGTGCTTGGTTTGGTTCCCCCCCCCCCCTCCTGGAACCCCAGAACCCGCTGCAGCCTTCCCCAATGCAGCAGCTCGTGTTCGCATCCTCCCGCGAGAGAGGGACCGACCGCCCTGCGACACTCACAACAATCCCATTGCAGCCTCGCGTCGGTGCAATGGCATTTGCCAAAACCAGGGTTTATTTGCACAACTGTCCAACATAATCAAATACACGTTCAATGATAAGGGAGCTTTAGCACATATTTCACGGGGCTCGTTCCATATATAATATTTATATATTTATAAGTATATTTATATAAGATAATCAACACGAAAACGTGTAGGTAGAAAAGTGGAGGACCAGGCCACATCTGGCGTGTTGGTGACAACAAACGATCACAACGGAAGTCGAGATGCACATTTAAAAAAGGATAAAGGTGGCAAAGGGATAAACGCGGCCCGCCGTCCCCTCGCAATAATACATCGTTCAATAAATACAGAAAATGATTTCTCTCTTTTTAAGTCAGTTTTTGTTTGGTTTTGCGTCTCAAAATTCTGAAATGTTTTCTTTGTTCAGATCTCTGCAGGAAATGGGGCAAACAAACAAACGAAAACCGAACGAAATCCAGCCCTCGGGTGCTTTCGCCGTAGACACTGCGGGTAACACACAAAGACCCGTCAGCAGGGGGCATGCTTTTCAGAGCGGGTGTCCGGTATGCAATGGAGGCCACGTGGTGCATTGCGATTACCCCCTGGTGGGAGGGGCGGTGGGGGTGGGGGGAATTTCAGCCATTGTCTTGATTAACATTTTTGCCCCACGCCTAAAGTCCGCGAATGAGTTCCGCGGACCCACAACATCACCTCCATTTGCTCCAGGCAGGGCGGTCACGTTCGCTTCCTCTAAATTGGTGCAACTTCAGGGACACGGGCTGGGGCTCCGAGCCGGGAGCAGGAGGTCCCCCGTGGCCCCGAGCGCCCCAGCCAGGGGGCCGCTTTCATGCAGTTTGCGGACGTGCTTCTTGAGGTCAAAGTTCCGGCAGAAGCCCTTGCCGCAGGTGGGGCAGGTGAAGGGCTTCTTGTCGTTGTGCGTGTGCATGTGGAAGGTCAGGTTGTACACCTGGTGGAACGCCTTGTTGCAGATGTTGCACTTGAACTGCTTCTCGCCGCTGTGCGTCAGCTTGTGGTTCTTGTAGTTTCCTGAGAAAAGTAAAGCAGAGAGGTCAGAGCTGGCCCCGTCCACACACAGGCGCCCTCGTTATTCCTGGAACAAGCAATCACTGACCACAGCTAACCCCCCCCCCCCCCCCATTCCCCGCCAGAGACCGGCTGACATCAATTGCACCAGCGTCAGGCAAACATGCACCATTGCAGGATAATTTTGCAGTTCATTATCACCATTTGAACAGCGCAAAGAAAACGTGTCGTTATGGTGCAAACTGCCCAGCACCGGTGCAATTTATGAAATCCGGGCACTGGCTATCACGCACTCCAGCCACTGCCTGTATGATACTTTAGTTTCTCCCCTCTCCGTTGTGTTCTCATCGTGGTCGCAGAACACCCCTCGCCCCCCCCCCTTCCCACACACACTAATTCAATATTTGCACAATGTCTTCCGGGGTTTCCCACTTCCTCAGTGTCCGGCAGAGAGGCCGAACACAAGGACAGCCCTGAAACGATGACCGCCTAGGCCACAGAAAGTCTACTCGAGGGGAAGAGGGAGCAAACAGACTTGCGTAACATGCGCCTTTCTGCAACCCGGCCAAACTACGTTTATAGAAGCGTTCATAAGTGCAAAAGAATTCAACAAAAAAACACCTGGCCTGTGAGCAATATGCGTTAAAAAAAGGATAAAAAGAGAACGACCCTATGCTGCTGACTTCTGCAAAAAAAAAGTGTCATTCCAACATTTACATTTGCAATGTTAAGAAAGTTCCATTCACTTTGATTATTTATTTAGTGCAATACAGTTTACTGCGTTCCCTCTCACAGAACAAGAGCCCAGATTGAGCTACCCTCCGTGGGGTGTTTTTGCTGCTGGGGGGGCATCTGAACTTGTGCAACGCCGAGGTGCCCCCTGGTTTTGTCTGGGGAAACTACATGGTGTGGATTAAAAATAAACTCCAAAACACCAGGTTAATTCAAAGTCCGTCTTGAAAACGAACAGGACAAAACAATCGCTCACACAGAAAACTTGTTTAATGCATAACCATTCTAGATCCTTGGCGTCGATGTTCGGGAACAACTTGGCGCGCGGATGTTTATTTATTTATTTGGCATTGTATTGAACTGCGACCTGTGGCTCGCAGACATTATAATTTCATTTGCGTTTGGCTGTACGGCTCGATTTTCCGCGGCCTTCAGCCATCCGTAGGGATGACTTTGATGTTAATTCTCCATTTCGCGTCTTGTACCCGTTTAGTGAACATGTCATTTTCTTTTAATTCCATGTTCGTCATGGCTCTAAACATGTTTCTGGCCTGATAATAGCGCCCATATTTGTTGCAGGCCGCTCCGCTGGCGTTACTTTTCCGCCAGACCGTGCGCTTGTTACGGGCCCGTCACTTGCACTCCTTTGTGTATTTTACCTGATTTAATGAACACTGTCATATCAAATCACGAATGTTATATCAGGGGGGGGGGGTGGCTAGATGGCGGGCGACCTGACAGAGCAGCACGTCCTCCGCACACACATGAGTGATATTCTTCACAGGAGTACACCGCTCTCAGGGGCATCACAAACAGCGCGAGGCTCTGCAGAGAGGCGCCGGCGTTGCGACGAGGCAATTCTGATTTCCGCGGCTTCGCTGCAAGCCCACGCGGCTTTCTTTGTCAAGCACGGAATGTTAGCAGCCAGCAACCCGACACGGCCCAGTAAGGTTCCGGTATCTGGAAGACCCCGTGCTTTCATTTTCCGTAAAACAATAAATAGTCAAATACATTCAAGAACCCGCTGCCTTTGCCCCCGTTAACAGGTTATCACTATTACGAGTTCTTGCAACTCTCAACACTCCCCCAGCACACACGCCTTTTCCCGCGCCAAGTGTCTGTCCCTCTGTCCGTGTGACTCTTCTGCTAGCGCCTGGGGCCGCCTAAGGCGCGCTGCTTAAGACGCTATTACAGGCCTGATTCACAAAGCGTTTCCAATGGGACCCCGCTGAAAATCGCCGTGTGCATCAGGCCCCTGAAAAGTCCCATGGGGCTGCCAGACGGTTCCTTCCTACGTGGACATATTGATCTTATTTTAAGAGGCGCGGGTCTTTTGTCGGATCACACCCCCAGGTAAAGGCACTCTGAACCAGGCCCTCTCGTTACTAGTTAGTCTGACGGATATGGGGCGTCTTTGTGGCTAAGCACTGCCGGCCTCGAGTGCCCCCATTGTATGAGTGACATCCCTTTATCTAGATATTGGGCCCGATTCATGGAATATTTGCCCGGTACAAAGTGACTTTGCACTGCTGAAAAGTGACTTTGCACTGCCGACACAAACACTGATTCGCGGAACCGCGCAAAGTGTATTTTTGCCGCGCAAAGTCCGGGCAAAGTCAGCGCATTGTCATTTTTGCAGTACAAAATGACTTTGCCTGGACTTTGCATGGCAAAAATACACTTTGCTTGGTTCCGCGAATCAGGGTTTGTGTCGGCAGTGCAAAGTCACTTTTCAGCAGTGCAAATACACTTTGAACTTGGCAAGTATTGCATGAATCGGGCATTATATAATGTCTAGCCCCGCATCGGCTAGTGCACGCGAGTGCGGCGAAAGGTCGTGTTGATGAAATGTGCGTGTCCAGCGGATATCCGCACGTCAATGCAACAAGCCAACATCAAAAGTTGACCTTAGTACGGAGGCTGGGGAGTGTCGGTGTGTGTGTGGGAGGGGGCGGTGGCTGCCTGCTTTGGTCTTTCATTTCTCGTTTGTCTTGAGCCGGCGAATTTGGTTTCCTGCCCATAAAAGGGGAAGGGGCCGCTCCGTACCTTTCTGGTGAAAGCCTTTGCCGCAGAACTCGCACACGAAGGGCTTGTAGCCGGCGTGGATCCGCGTGTGCGTGTTCAGGGTGGAGCTGCGGTTGAACGCTTTGCCGCACTGGTTGCATTTGTGGGGTTTTTCCTGCGCAAAGAGAAGAGAGGACACACAGTTATCGGAGTGAGTGGCAGAGCCGCCAGTGCGAAGCTGGCCGAGCTGCGATGCATTCTCGAAAATACAGATGCAAGCGAACCCGCACACGGCAAACTCCAAGTGCAAAATGCGCCGGTTACAGAGCACGCCGGTGCCATCGCAAAGCTGCATGCACGCGCCCATAGAACCCCCTCATTTCATGTGCTCTTAGTAGTTCACTAATTAGAGCGGCTGCGCGGTTCCCTGCTCCGAGGTGGTCTGATTAAGTACTCATTTTTCCCACCAATCCTCAATTCTCTAATTTCAATAATACATATAATTACCATAGCCAAAATAAAATCACATTATCTATCACGCCCATACATATTCATCTGTTTACATTATATGCACACACACAGCCATAATATGTGAATATGTGTGTGTGTGTATACACACACACACACACACACACACACACGCACACGCACGCACACGCACGCGCGCGTTATACCATATATGCCATGTCACATTTTGGGAAGAAAGTGCAGGCATTAATGGCTTGCCTCTGAAATGCCACCAGCCTTTGGCAGCCAAGTTCGATTCCAGTATTTAAACGTCAACTCAGGCTCTTTCCAAGTGGATAAACTGAGTGCCATTATTTTGTAATATAGGCATTATTGCAGCACTTCGAATCGGGTGGAATCAGACACAAAGCGCTATACAGAAACCTGATATTATCATCACACCCGGTTATTGCACTTCTTTAATTAAGGTGGCTACTAGTAAGATTATTATAACCTCGCAGTTACTGACTGCGGTACTAGCGTCGCTCCGTTACCTGGGTGTGTATAATCTTGTGCCGGCAGAGCGTGCTGGCTTGGCGGAAACCCTTGCCACACACTTTGCACACGAAGGGCCTGGCTCCCGTGTGCACCGGCATGTGCCGTGTTAAGTTATAATGTGCGTTGAAGACCTGTGGGGGAGAAGAAGAGAGCCCGGTTAGCTGTGAGAAGCGCGCGGGACAGGGCCTTAGAAGCGCCCCCAGCCCCTGTGCCCCCAGGCCCAGCACTTGCCTTGCCGCACACCTCGCAGGTGAAGACCTTGGGCTTGCACCCCGCAGCACCCGATGGACTGAACTTAGACGAGGGCTTGAAGGCCATCTTGTCGGACAGGATCTGGGCGCTCTCCTTCATGTAGTGCTGGAGCTGGGCTTGCGACAAGTCCTTGAAGGCCAGGCCCGGGGAGTACTTCTCCAGGCCGGGCACCGCCAGCTTGTTCCTGGGCGGAGGGTGCAGGGGCGCGCTCAGGAAGTAGGAGGCCACTGGGTGGATGTTGACGCCGGCCGGCGGGTGGCAGGGCCCCTCGGCGCGGTTGAAGTAGCAGAAGGCGGCCCCCATGGCGTGGAAGGATGAGTGGTTGACCACCCGCGGCCGCACCACCTTGTACTGCTGCAGGGGCAGCGCTTCCCGCGGGAGGTCCGCCTTGAGGGCCAGCGCGCAGTTGAGCAGCTCGTTGCAGCTGAAGGCGCTGGGGGTCACTGGGTGGCCCTTCCTGAGCTCCAGGCCGGCTCTACAAGAGTCATAGGTCAGCGGCACGAAGGGGATCACGCAGGGGAGGGACGAGGGCCCGAGGTGCAGGGCGTGCTTGCCCTCGCCCTTGGAGGCGGGCAGCAGGTGGGGCCCCGGACAGCTCCTGGGCTCCGGGGTGCGCGCCATGATCCTCTCGATGGAGAAGGCCAGGGGCTTGGAGCCGGCGATCATGGTGCCTCTGGCCGACAGGCCCTCCCTGGCGGCCACGGTGGTGCTGAAGAGCTTGGTGGTGGCTCCGTGCGGGCAGGCGCTGTCCATGGTCCTGAGTGGCCGCCTCCCGCTGTCACTGGTCTGCAGTGGGGGAGTAGACGCGCCTCGGTGTCGGCGTCCTGCTCCTGGCCGTGCCCCCGCGGGCCCCCTCTGAACCCGGCCGGCGCATCACATGGCTCCTCCTGACGGGCCGGCGCGCGGGAAGTGTTGTGTCAATAACCCAGCCGAGACCTCGCCAATCGTTAACTTCCAAGAGGGGAAGGTAAACCAGATAATTGCTCAATTCGTTTCCAACAGTCAACAGAGGGGAACATTTTTTTTTCTCAGTGAGCCAAGACTTTTTATTGGAGTTTGAAATTCGCCCGCCCAGAGGAGGTGCTTTCCCTCCCCCTCTCTGTCCCCGCTGTCACTCTGCCCCTCTCCCGCCCTCCTCCTCTTCTTGGCTCGCATTCACTTTCCCCACCTCATAGTTTCCCTATTCACTGTCTCTCTCTCTCTCTCTCTCTCTCTCCCTACTTTCCAGAGTCTTGCCGGCCTTTTTGTAATACCCCATTCCGTGCCACCTCGCTCCCGCCCCCCACAGACACGTTCCTAGCCTCGGCTCTTTCCCAATCCCTTAATTTCTCGTTTCCGCGGACGTCAGAAAATTAGCGTTTCGGACTTGATGCCAGTCGGAAACACAAACACAAGTGAGGGCACAACAGCTCTTTAACATAAACCTCACACACGGGCGACCGATGGCTGGTCTTCAAATGTGTCAAGTCTGTGCATTTGCGAAAGACTTTGGTGGCCTTGATGCGGAGGGGCGCACAGGGCAGCGCCCCACCAGCCCAGAGCCCATGCGCAACAGCGGGCCACGCCAGGAAAGCATTCGTGCCCCAGTACAGGGCGTGCAGACCGTTCACAAGACTAAGGATCTAACAAACACAGCGAAGACGTTTAGCTCACGGACCCCCAACTCCAAAACAAGGGGGTAAAGTGCATTAAGTGGGGGTGTTCTGCTCCCAACAGTAATGGGGGTGGGTGTCTGCACGCGAGAGTGAAGGCTGGAAGTGGGTGCACTGCGCTCCAGCATCACCGCGCTCGGCTGCTGGTCACTTGCAGTCTGCATCCTGTGGGACACCTCTGCCCCCTCCCGCACTGTACACACCCGCGCTGCGCGCCACGGTGCGGACGAGGGCCCGGGATTAAATAACAGGCGGCCAAGTAAGCGAACAACGCCGCTGCTCTGTGTAATTCACTGCGGCCCAAACTCCCGCCCCATTCCTCCCAGGTAGGTCTCCTGCAATGTATGCTCCGGCGGGAGAGGAATGTCGCTGGGCTTGTAGGCAAATAACGGCAACATATTCGGGAGCGGGAGCTCCGCGGACACCGACTTGTCTCAACCTGGGTATGGCGGGATGCCCACTTATCAACAAGCACCGATGAAAAAGAGGGGATGCAGCCAGACACGGATGCCGCCAGAAAACCAGGCATCACCGAAACCAGAACACAGGCAGACTCACAAAAGCACGCTTCCGTTTGTGTACACACGTTTGGAGAGTAGGTGGTATGTTTTTCATGGTGGTTTTGGTGCGGAGTTTGGGGGGGCTCGGTAGGTCAGGGTAATGCCGACTCTCCATCACGTCCATCCTCCTGCCCGATCTGACACATGTCGCCAATGACCAGAGGAGCTGCTGCCAGCCTCAATTTGCGGCACAGTGGTCGCCTGGCGGATCCGCTCCAGGGCACAGCAATCCAGCACGCCCAGGTAAATCTACCGGTAAGTCAGTCAGCCTGTCCATCTTGTCTATCTCTTTATCCATCCACTCATCTGTCTGCACGTCTGTCTCTACCCATCTAGCTGTCTGAATCTATCTATCTATCTATCTATCTATCTATCTATCTATCTATCTATCTATCTATCTATCTATCTATCTATCTATCTATCTATCTACCCATCCATCCATCCATCTGCCCGTCTGTCTGTCTGCCTGTCTGTCTATCTATCTGTCTGTCTATCTATCTATCTATCTATCTATCTATCTATCTATCTATCTATCTATCTATCTATCTATCTATCTATCTATCTATCTATCTATCTATCTATCTATTTATCTATCTACCCATCCATCCATCCATCTGCCCGTCTGTCTGTCTGTCTGTCTGTCTATCTATCTGTCTGTCTGTTTGTCTGTCTAGCCGTCTTTCTGCCCGTGTAAGCCTGTATCCACCCGCCTACCCATCGCGCTGTCTGTGTAACCTTTTATTATCGGGCATACCTCTCTGCCCCTCTTGCCCCCTTTCTCTTCATCTCTCTATGGAGCCCCTGTTCATCCACGCACCTGCCTAGCCGTCTATCTCGATAGGTAGGTAGGTAGGTAGGTAGGTAGAGTTGTTCACATCGATTTCACTACAAGTCGGCGCTGCAAAGCACCTCCAGGCCTGGAAGAGACGCGGCAGAAAATCACCAATAACTTGACGATAATGACATCATCCTGCGCATCGAATCCCCGTACACCCAGTAAGAAATTGGTGGGAAACGAAAACTTAAGAGGCGGACACAGTAACTAAAGCGCAATGTGAGTATTGGAAGCGCCGGCTCCTTTGCCCCCCGCCATGTGAGGTACATATTCTGCGCAGTGCCCTCGGATCCGCCCGTCTCCGGAGGAAGCCACGGCAGACAGACAGTCGAGCTGGTCCAAACGAACTGCCCTGTTGTAGAAGAATGCTTCATTGCAAACGGTTTTTCAACGGGGAAGCCCCATTGAAAAACGCGTAGTAAATCAGGCCTTCAGGCTTCAACGAAAGCACTGGCACTGGGGGGCGGGAAAGGAGGGCGCCCCCATTTTCTCGTCGAAAGGAAAAGTAATATTGAGAGATCCTTGCGTGTGTTGGGGTTGTTATAAAGTTTAACGCCCAGCGGAAAACGAACAGCGCCGTGTCACTCTTTTAGCGCAAAAACCAAACGAATGAGCTACTTCTCCTCCCGCTTTCCACACTCCACTCAGTTGTGTGCTGGTGGTGACAATGCTGTGTGTATTGAATGAGAAAACTTAGGTAAAACGGGCCAAACATGAATTGTAAGCGCTATAAGGAGCTCCACGCGAAAGGTCGAGTGGGGGAGAGATTGCGCGAAACAAGGAAAGCCAACACACAGCAGCCACGGCCGGCCGGCCAGCCAGGCACTCCGGGAGCCTGTGCTCGGGTGGCAGATCTCTGCCCTGCCCTCCTGCACTAGCGCCCGGTGCAGTGTGAAGGAGCTGGAGGTGGCAGACAAAGGCTGTGGAGCGGGCGGTCGGGCGGGCGCGCAGCAGATGGGGCCTAAGACTTTAATTGGCGCCCGAGCAGGGATCGGGTTCGCGGACTCGGCCCAGCAGCCTTTGTACCTGCCTGATCGCAGGAGGCGGCTATTCACAGCGGGCCCGTTGCCCAAACCGAGCCAGAAAAGAACACATGCGCGGCTGTATTCAAGAGACCCTGGCAGTGAACGCGCCGCCGCCCAACAAGAGGCACAACGAAATGAACACACGTTCATTCCCCACTTAAGAGGCCGAATTGCATTGACTGCAAAGGTATCGTTTAGCTGGTAATAGCGCGCGCACTCCCCTTGTGAGGGTGCGCTCGATCGCGCCGTGCATGCGCACGCAAAGGCCTAATATATATGGATCACACGCGGCCCCGAACCCTACCCACAGCCCTCGCACCTGCTCGCGCCACAGGTGGGAACGCGCGGGGCTCATAGAAGAAGTCGGCGAGGACCCCGCTCGCCCCCCACCCCCTCCTTGGGAAAGTCGATATGTCCAAGTGTTCAGATCGGTGCATGGCGCACGCATTCAAAGAAAGAGACCGACACGCACCTCTCGCATTCACACATAGGCTTTTAAAAACGCAACCAGGCCTCGCGATCTCGCCGCCTTTAACTGATAATTAAAAAAGATCAGTCTTCAAACCACCGCTGCAGTACTTTCCCTCCCAAACGCCGTCCCCAGGTACTACAGCGCGAACCCTTCCACACCCCACACCCCGAAATCCAAATACACGAGGAGGAATCATCTGCTGAGGGAACCGCCCGAACAGACCAGGTGCACCTCCCGTAAAACACGGGTAATCGGCGTGCACAGGGGGGTCACTTCTGACACCCCAGGGTCCGCGTGGAGCGGCAGCAGCGCCCCGGCATCACGCCTTTCCCGCGCTGAGACCCAGCGGACATCATTCCAGGCCCGCGATACATCGAGGAGCGCACGGTGCTGTCAGCAAACGTGTTTTTTTTGTTTTTTTTTTTAAATGTTGTTTTATATTTTTCATAACTGGTGCGTTGGGCTCTGTCCATCACGCATTGGGAGCGATTTACGCGATCAGCTCACGTAGATTGAGCCTGTGCGTATGAGCACTTTCTCATATAAAAAACCCTTTTTTTGCTTTATCTAAAAACACAACATCTACGTTCTTAGCTAAATAAAAAAGGCAGATGTAGCTAAATCTCAGTGGTTGGATGGTTCTTTTCCCAGTGATACCAACTCGACAGTCGTATTGCTGGATGCATTTGAGGGTTCTAATAATTATTGCAAGAATGTATTGCATTAAGAATGTTTTGAGGACAGGACACACCCCCGTGTACACTAACGTCATGGTAGAGCACTGCTCCATTTTTATGAGAGTTCGCATTGAGCGGATTTCCCTGTTGGCTTCTGTGTTCATGGAGGTAGAGGGGGCTGCACTTGGAACTCTGCACTTTACTCTTGGTGGTATCTTTTAAAACTATGACCCCTTGTCTGTTTTGCTGATCAAAAACATAATTTTTAGGGATTCCTTTACCAGGCCCGCTTTGGAGGGAGCCTTGGAGAGATTGACTGCACGTACGCCTATGTTCCACCTCCACGCCACGCTGCCCCTTTCAGCTGCACACCACCATTTCTCTTCCCACGCCACCCTGCCCCTTTCAGCTGCACACCACCATGCCTCTTCCCACGCCACCCTGCCCCTTTCAGCTGCACACCACCATGCCTCTTCCCATGCCACCCTGCTCCTTTCAGCTGCACACCACCATGCCTTTTCCCACGCCACCTGCCCCTTTCAGCTGCACACCACCATGCCTTTTCCCACGCCACCCTGCCCCTTTCAGCTGCACACCACAATGCCTTTTCCCACGCCACCCTGCTCCTTTCAGCTGCACACCACCATGCCTTTTCCCACGCCACCCTGCTCCTTTCAGCTGCACACCACAATGCCTTTTCCCACGCCACCCTGCCCCTTTCAGCTGCACACCACCATGCCTTTTCCCACGCCACCCTGCCCCTTTCAGCTGCACACCACCATGCCTTTTCCCATGCCACCCTGCTCCTTTCAGCTGCACACCACAATGCCTTTTCCCACGCCACCCTGCCCCTTTCAGCTGCACACCACCATGCCTTTTCCCACGCCACACTGCCCCTTTCAGCTGCACACCACCATGCCTCTTCCCATGCCACCCTGCTCCTTTCAGCTGCACACCACCATGCCTTTTCCCACGCCACCCTGCCACTTTCAGCTGCACACCACCATGCCTCTTCCCTCGCTATCCTACCCCTTTCAGCTGCACACAAGCCTGCCTCTTCCCATTACACCTTGCCCTTTTCAGCTGCACACCACCATGCTGCGTGCCACATTATCCTGCCACTTTCAGATGCACACCACCATGCCTCTTACCACGCCACCCTGCCCCTTTCAGCTGCACACAAGCCTGCCTCTTCCCATTACACCTTGCCCTTTTCAGCTGCACACCACCATGCCGCGTGCCACATTATCCTGCCCCTTTCAGATGCACACCACCATGCCTCTTACCACGCTACCCTGTCACTTTCAGCTGCACAACACCTTGCCTTTGTCAGGTGCACACCACCCCGCCTCTTCGCACACCACCCTTCCTCTTTCAGCTGCACACCATTATTGCTCTTACGACGCCACCCTGTCATTTTCAGCTTCACACCACCATGCTTCTTCCCATGCTATCCTACCCCTTTCAGCTGCAGAACACCCTACCTCTTCCCATGCTATCCTACCCCTTTCAGCTGCACAACACCCTACCCCGTCCCATGCTATCCTAGCCCTTTCAGAGCACAACACTCTACCCCTTCCCATGCTATCCTACCCCTTTCAGCTGCACAACACCCTACCCCTTCCCATGCTATCCTACCCCTTTCAGCTGCACAACACCCTACCCCTTCCCATGCTATCCTACCCCTTTCAGCTGCACACCACCATGCCTCTTACCACGCTACCCTGTCACTTTCAGCTTCACACCGCCCTACCCCTTCCCATGCTATCCTACCCCTTTCAGCTGCACAACACCCTACCCCTTCTCATGCTATCCTACCTCTTTCAGCTGCACAACACCCTACCTCTTCCCATGCTATCCTACCCCTTTCAGCTGCACAACACCCTACCCCTTCCCATGCTACCCTACCCCTTTCAGCTGCACAACACCCTACCCCTTCTCATGCTATCCTACCCCTTTCAGCTGCACAACACCCTACCCCTTCCCATGCTATCCTACCCATTTCAGCTGCACAACACCCTACCCCTTTCCATGCTATCCTACCCCTTTCAGCTGCACACCACCATGCCTCTTAGCACGCTACCCTGTCACTTTCAGCTTCACACCACCCTACCCCTTCCCATGCTATCCTACCCCTTTCAGCTGCACAACACCCTACCCCTTCTCATGCTATCCTACCTCTTTCAGCTGCACAACACCCTACCTCTTCCCATGCTATCCTACCCCTTTCAGCTGCACAACACCCTACCCCTTCCCATGCTACCCTACCCCTTTCAGCTGCACAACACCCTACCCCTTCCCATGCTATCCTACCCCTTTCAGCTGCACAACACCCTACCCCTTCCCATGCCACCCTGCCCCTTTCAGCTTCACAACACTTCCCACACAACCCTGCCACCTCCACACCCGCCACTGGGAAAGCCTCTACGATCGTAGGCACTGCCCCAGAAAAACACATCTACACCAAGCCTCTGGAGACCATGCCAATATCATCAGTGCAAGGTATACATTCCAGTAACATAAAAACAACAGAGCAGAACAGAACATAGCTTCAACGATCCTCCACCCGGTAAAGAATTAATGTTCTCTCACAAACACTGTTCTTGAAATCAGACGAGAAACTGAGCTTAAGGGGGAGGAGGGGGGAAGCATGCCTCGGTAAAGAGTGAACACACCTGACATGTACCTTTTTGGATGCCAAAACCGGCCACATTTTAATTTCACAAGAAACATCAATATACTCAAAAAATGTGACGTTCCTCCAATACATAGTTATTAATAATCCATAGATAAGTTACAACACTTCCTCCTGGCAAGGGGTCCAGACGGAGCATGGCTATCCGACCTTCCGGGGCGTCACGTGATGGTGAGACCCCCCTCCCGACCATGCCCCTCTCGGGAGGCGTTACCTGGAGGCAGCCCCCTTTCTTATCAGGCCAAGCTGCCCCCTGGTCCCGCCGCAACCCTCCCCCGCCGGGAGCCTTCCTGTCGCCGTGGCCCATTCCAGCTCCGAGTCCCCCTGGAAAGAGATCTCAGTGTCCCCATGGTCCTCCCCCACCTGCACCCCTCTGCCCCTCCAAGAAGAAGGGTGGGTGGGGATGGGAAAATAAACTCCTAGTGCGGTCAGAGGACTCCAGGCAGGTGGTGCAGGCGTGGCAACGATAATCCAGGCAGGACGAGGCAGAGGACAGAGCTCTCCTCATCCTCAGGGGCTCTATTTAAGATTTAAGCCCCCAGATTGGCACGGCTGTGCCTCCCCACCACACCAGAGGCCTCAAACCACCCCGTCCCACCACTGGGGAGCCGGTTCTAACAGGCATCCTCCTGACACTTCTTTGCTGGCTGCCCCCCAGACACCCAACCCAGCAACCCCGTAATGGCGGGGTTTTGCCTCTGTGGGCCGAGCAGGTGGACGGGGGACATGACTAGTTGAAGAGTGAACACACGTGACATGTATCGTTTTGGATGCCAAAACCGGCCACATTTTAATTTCACAGCAAACATTAATTAATACACTCCAAAAATGTGACATTCCTCCAAGAAATAGTAATAATCCATACATTAGTTACAACACTTCCTATTTGTAAGTGGTCCAGGCGGACCATGGCTCTCCGACCCACTGCAGCATTGCATGGTGGTGAGGCCCTGTCCCCTCCTCACCATGCACCTCTCAGGAGGCATTACTGGGAGGCAGCCCCCTTTCTTACGGGGCCTGGCTGCCCCCGATCCTGCCGTGCCCCTCACCTGCCGGGAGCCTCCAGTCGACATGCCCCCTTCGGGCTCTGGAGTCCCACCAGAAAGGGATCTCAGTGTCCTCCTGGTCCTCCCCTACCTGCCACCGGGGCGTGGACCCACCAGTCCATGCCCACACCCCCCAAATGTACAAATGTTCTTATCCTGCCCAAATAGTTCTGCAACAATAGTTCAGGTCCGTGCTGGGATATATGCACCCCGTCTTGGTGACAAGTTCCTGGGCCCCTCAACAGACCATTTCTGATTATTTGCAAGCGCTACCTGGCCGATCGCCATCCAGGCAAGATCATTGTTCAAGTTTCGTGCCGACATTTCCTATGGGTGCGCCGGGCCTGGACACCCCCAGTTCAATCTGTGACTAAGCAAGCAATGCACCCAGGTAGGCCGATCCAAACCAAGAAAACAAAGATAGCAAGTATCTAATGAGCTCCTTCCTTCCCAACCTCATCAGGTCGTTCCGCCCAATGGGCTAAATCACCAACACAGAGGCTCGGTAGCCCCTCCTTATTTTTTATTCCACCAAAGAAGACACCCTGCACACCTGCAGCCCCCCCACAATAAATCCAGTGGATTTCCAAGGCTGACATGTCAGGCAGAAACCCTGGTCATTCTCGCACTGTTTGATCCATCCTTCATATGAACGAGTATCCCACAACCCACACCACTGGTCTCATCATGTCCTTCCTCAAAATGACACAAAAACAGCACGTTAGTCATCTCACGGTATTCCATCACGTGCATTCATTCTCCCACCAATCGGTACCCTCATACTTATCCCCCTCATCCTTGTTATCCTAACTCTCAAAAGGTGTGGCCTGATGTATCCCTTGTAGGCATGGGATTTCCACCACCCCATGCCTTGATTTGCCCTTTTCCGTACCCATAATCCGTGGCCGTGGTGGCTGCCCCGATCCTAAAATAGTGTGGGACAAATCCCACCCCCTCGGGCCCAGCTTGCCTTGTGAAAACAGAACAATAATATGAGGCCGGGAAGCCCGAAAAGAAACACACCAACACAGGTTACAAAGAAACATACAAGTGCTTTATTTAAAAAGCTACAACAGTTACCAAGTCAATTGACAAACGGATAGCTATTCGGCTCTCAGAGTAACATAACGAACTTCAACGAGGGTTCGATGTGTTAGTGAGAGAGACCGCACATTGGAATACCCGGGCTTTTTATACAATTTGTCTAGCCCTGAGCCAACCCTCTTGTGGGTTAACCATTCTGCGAAACAGGTCTTTGGGTTCCTTGCCAGGTCAATCCTTTAATATATACATTTCGATTAGTTTCACTGATATAGTTGTACATCAACGGTAGGACAAGGTCTCAGTTCGCGACCCCGACAAGTGGCCTGCAGGCATATTAATTATTCAGTTGCACGGAGGTCACAACGGCCAGAGTTTTACTCGGAATGTCATTTGGCCTCCATTTTGATGTTCAGGGTGACTTCTACATAACAAGAGAACCTAAAATGGCGGCTCAATCCAAGATGGCGACTTACATTACTTTCTCTAAGGTCAAGACCTTGCCGTGGAGTTTGTTCGCACATGATGTTTAGACAATTTAGCGTAGGCCAATACACATACAATTGTTACGATAGGAGGCATAATATTGTTTCAATTCCGACAGCCTGAAAGCTTTTTGAAAAATCTTCCTGAACGTACCTGGATAGGCACGGCCCGTCCCTGTGCAAGAACAGCGGGCCGCCTGATCCCCCCTGTACCTCAAATATGTTTGTAGCCTCCCCACCGGGCAGATGTCAGTCATAGTATGTGCCGTCATTGTCACCCTGGCCCCTTTTCCCTCTTGATCTGTTTTAGAGTTTCTCAACCATATGTGGGCCAAGACCCCTCCTCGCCAAAGACAAATCGCCCCTAGACAGCTCTCCGGAAATGTCAGTTGTGGACCCCCCACCACCTCTCCAATCCTGAAGGCAACAAAATATGCCATCACAAAGACTGCCCGGAATAACGCAATTTCCCTGTCATCTCTGCAGACCCCCCCCCAGTACCCGTACCATTGCTGTTACCATATCCAGATCTAGGGGTCTCCTACTATCCCCCCCTGGTGCCACCGCCCTCTTTCAACATAAGGCCTTTTTATGGTGAAATCGGTGGATGGCGGGGACCTTCCTTGTAATCCCACAAAAAACCCAATGGCCGCTATCTTTGCTCTGGCCACCCCTACCCTTACCCGCTCTGCATAAGTGACCCAGACATTTTCAGGTAGCACTCCTGTGGAAAATGTCTTCCACCAGACCCTGTACCATACACAATTCCCTGAATTCCCCAATTGCTCTTTTGTATGCCCTTTTTGTCTTTTTTGACAATGACACCACTATCAAAGATGCCAACTCCAGGCATCAAGTTCCCAAAGTGTCTCTGGGAAGGAAAACATTGCTAGGTCCGCTCCTGGTAGCCATCACTGGAACGCCTGCATTCTAAAATGGGACAAAGCATCAGCTGCATTGTTAAGGACACCTGACAGATGTTTAGCCTGTAAGCAAATGTTGGCCTTTGGACACAGCAAGACCAATCTCCTAAGTAACCTTAGTACCATTGGGTATGTCGCTCTGGGACTGTTGATTGAGCAGGCTACCGACATGCTGTCTGACCCAAAAAACGACATCCTTTCCCCTAACTCCTTCCCCCAAATAGTTAAAGCTACAATAATGTGAAAGAGCTCCAAGAATGCTATATTTTTACACAGTCCCTCACTCTTCCATCAGTCTGGCCACCGTTGTCCACACCATTTGTTGCCCTAGATGGCCCCCGAAGCCCACGCTCCCAGCAGCATTTGTGTAGGAGCCCTACTGACAGTTGCACTCCATTTCCTCTGGCCAGACCTGTATCCCATTAAAATCCCCCAAAACAGTGCCATATCATCAGGTCCTGTTTCTGCTCCCTGGACAAACTGGTGTGGTGATGTGTTTTTCTGAAACCTGACATAACCCCTGCGATGGACCGAGAGAAGGGTCTCCCCAGAGGAATAATTCTGAGTGCAAAATTCAGCTGACACACCAGACTCCGTAGTTGCCTCAAGGTGACCTCCTTAGCCTTCAGGCAGACAGCTACTGCCTCCCTGAATTCCCATTCGCCTGCCTCTCAGTCAATCTCAATGCCCAAAAAACAAAGGGAGGAGGTGTGACCCTCTGTCTTCTCTGCTGCCAGTGGCACCCCGATTCTTTCCGCCACCCCCTGAAATGTTTTTAGGGTCCTGGCACACTCCTCTGTGCCACCTTTTCCCCATAAACAGGAAATCATCCAGGTATGCAGGACATGTGCCCCCTTACATTGCTTCTTTGTCATCCATTCGAGAAATGTGCTGAATGTCTCGAAGTAAGAACATGAGATAGAGCACCCCATAGCTAAGCATTTGTCATAGTAACATTTTCCCCCTACTCGAAAACCCAGAAAGTGATAGTCCTCTGGATGTACTGGCAGCAACCGGAATGGAGCCTCAATGTCTGCTTTTGCTAACAGAGCCCCCTTTCCCATCTGTCACAGCCGTGTTACTGCTGAGAAAAAAAAGGCGTAACTTACAGAGCACAAGTCATCATTAATGGCAACATTCAATGACGTCCCCTTTGGTAATGATACGTTATGGATCAACCTATACCTCCCTGGCTCTTTTTTCTGGACAATGCCCAGCGGGGATAATACCAACCACTTCATGGGTGGTTCAGAAAATAGATCCACAAATCTCCAGATATTGATCTCCTTGGCCACTTACAGTATTGAGGGTTGTTACTAGGCCAATCTCTGGTTCTCTGGCACAAGGGGGGCTTGAACCCCTCCACCAGTATCTGGAAGACCTGCAAAAATCCCTCTACTAACAGTGCGGCATCTCCCACCCAAAGGTAACCACTTGCCCATGCCCTCAACACATCCACTCCTAAGGGCGAGGTACACCCTGCCCGTACTGGCGCTATTTGCTGCGTTTGATGCATTTGGCTTCCCCGTGGCCTGACATCCCTCAAAATGAACAGACATGCTTGAATCTGCACACTGGTCTTTCGCAAGAGGATTTGTTTTATGCCAACATGCCCCTTTTTTGTCCCCGCTGTTCCGAAAGGGCTGACCCTGCCTCCGTGGCGTGAACCATTTGCTGTTTGATGGGCGTGGTTCCGTGCAGCTATTCCAAAGATCGATCGCCCTACATCCCCAGTCCAGTGCCGCATTGCCTGCCTTTGCACTTCTAAATGTTTCCTCGTATACCATCCATGTGCCAAATATGCAATCATGATACAATGTCAAAACCAAATGATTGTATGACCACAATTTCTGAGGAAGCTGAGGACATTTTTCCGACAATATGGCTAAGAATATTGCAAAACCAATTACCCAGTTAGCCAGAGATCTTTCCACAAATAATTTCTTGTCTTTACTCCCCCTCTTTGCCTGCTTACTCTCCTTTACACTTCTAGAGTCTAAGAGTAAAAATATGTTAACAGATTTCTCTTTCCATATTTTTTCTTTAGTTTCCAAAGGCACATGCCAGGTAAGCATACCCGGTGCTGATGCCTGAATTGGGGCTGTGGACTGCCCTTCCTTCCCGCCCCCCCCACCCCCCAGCATGGCCCCAATGCCTGTTGCTGTTGTTTCCGGTGCTTTTGCTCCCCTGTTACTGATCACACTTCCCTTCACTTGTGAATTTTCGCCCCTGATTGGCTCGCCAGATCCCCCTGCACAGCCATCGTTGTTCCCGTGGTGGCTCCTGCCCCTCCTGGTATATCCAGTGGGTTTGAGTTTGCTACCACTGTGACCTGCTCACCCTGTGAAGGCTCCCCCTCTGATGCTGCCCTTGTGGAAAGGGTGCCCCGGTTGGTGCTACCCAACTCTGATTTTGAGACCCTCCCTGCCAGCCCCCAGCATTTCCTCCACAGGCCCAATCCCTCCTCCTTGATGCCCTGGAGATGAGGTGCTCCCCCAAAGCCCATCCCTTGCCCAAGGTTTGTCCCCAAAGGGCCCACCTGTCGATGTCCCCCATAACCCAGAGAGGCCCCTGGGATGCCCCCATTTATTTTGCGTGCTGAATTGACTGCTCGGCTGCCTGCTGCTACCAGTGGGGTATTGAATGTCTGAGTCCCCTTCTCCCTCTGCCCCGGCGGGACCTGAGCTTCCCGCACCATGGCCAATACCCATTGTCTGAGTGGGGGTGTGTGGCACCCCCACCACCATTAGTGAGGGAGGTGTTGCTGTACCACCCCTCACCTCTTCTTTGCTGGGAGGAAGTCCACCCTGGGGGCCACATTCTTCCTCTGTGGCCTTGAGGGAGGGGGCTACACTGTGATGCATGATCCTCCCACCTGTGTCACTCCATTTTGTTCTGCCCCACTGGTACTCAGGAGTGAGCCCAAAACTGTGCCCAAGTGTTTGCCCTGTAATAGAGAAATAATGGCTGCCAATGTTGTTGGGTCCGTTCTCCCTCCTCAGAACAGAATCCCCCCTTTTCTAAATTAAGTGCAGTCCCTTCACAAGGTGGGTTTTTACCCAGTAACCCCTTTTTACAAAATTATTTTCAGTTCACCACAATGACCCACAAAACACAGAGCTTCAATCCTTGTCCCCTTCCCTCAAATGAAATACCTAGGGAACATTTTCACCTTCCCTCCTTTTCATATATGCACCAAATTAATACATTATTTTCCTTTGCTCCTGTAGGTGCATGTGTCCAACAAACAGAACTATTCCTTTTGTCTCTTGAATGAAAAAGGGGGCCAACTCTGAGAAAAAATGTTTGCCCCCACCCTTTTCTTTCTGCACTAGAGTCACGGCACCTTTTTCCTTTCCCTCCTGTTTAACAGAATCAAGAAAAAGCAACAACACACAAGCCCCTGCCTCATTGCCATGTTAACCATGTCTCTCAATCAGTACTGCCTCACCCTGTAACCAAAAACCAGACCTGCCCCCGGAATCACTCCTGGAAAACACAGACGTTCCTAAAATGCACCTGTTACCATCTCTCATACTGCACTTTCTTTTGGTTTCTTGAGATACATCTGATGCAATGAGACTGGCCTGCAGACGGACTGCTCTACAGCTGAAACACCCATGCCAAATGAGGTCGCGTAGCTGAGCTGTGGAATGCATGATGCCTCAGGCCTGAGCCCCTCCTGAGAATGTACATGGCGATGAAGCTGCTTGCTCAAATCCCAAGGCTGCCAGAGCCTGCCTTGCAGAAACAGCCTGCAGTTGCAAAATGTACTTTTCTTCCACATGTTCCTCCTGTTCTTGTTGGTTATCATATGTGCATTATACATGCTGTGTCATGGGCGGAGAATGGGTTCAGCTACTCCATTTGTACATAAAGATGAGCCAGGCCTGAGAGGGGCAGAGCAGTGAGCACCCTCCCATGCACTGGTGTATTTTTTCATTACAGCCAATTTCTTTCTACTTCTGGTCTTCTGTGCATTATTTGTGTCCAAGTGCTGAGTGTCTGCTGTGCCTGAGGTGGCATGGGGGAGCTGGATGAGCACTGGTATCATGGGGAGCAGTACAAGCCTGTAACAGCACCAACTATCTTTCTTATCCCACCACAGGCGAGGATTCCACCATCCCTCCAAAACAAAAGAAGCCTACATTCCGGACCCTCAGATAAGTAAGCAATATACATGGCTCTAACTGTACATGGGGGCCCACTGCAATTTTACAATACAAGGCTCCAACTGTAAATGCGACCCACGCACACCACAAAAAAACACTCGTCTTCCGCCAAGCTATAACACGTGTACTACTGCTCACATCATTTCGGTAAGCACAAAGAAAGAACCTTGCTAACAAGTGACAAAACCTGGCACACTGCCCACAGTTCGGTCCTCAAAAACAGCTCTGGAATCACCCCCCCAACCCCACCCAACCCACGTTACGTCAACTTCCACCATCCCCGGCATGAAGATCGGGCACCATATTTTCTCTAAAAACAGTCCCTTCCTTGCCCAGGGACAGAGGAGCTGTGACATTAGTGGGATCCAATGTAGGCAGCAGGTCCCAAAATAAACTCCTAGTGCGGTCAGAGGGCTCCAGGTGGGTGGTGCAGGTGCGGCGGCAATAATCCAGGCAGGACAAGGCAAAGAACAGTGCTCTGCCCTTCCCCCAGGGGCTCTATTTAAGACCCCAGATTGGTACTGCTGCGCCCCCCACCGCGCCAGAGCCCTCCTGGCCGCTTCAGACAGGCATCCACTTGACACTTCTTCTCTGGCCACCGCCCAACCCAGCAACCCCATAATGGCAGGGTTTAGCCTTTGAAAGACATGTGTATGTCCATGGTAACAAAAAAATACAGGTAACTGTTAATGATTTATGACTTTATATAATGCTTGCTAACCTTACACCACTTGTGTTAATAGCTATTTTAATAGACCACAATATATATAGCTCTGAAGGAGGAATAACTGATTCCTTTCTTCTGGGATATGACCCTGTAACCTGCAGTTAGTAGTGACCATCCATCTGTTCATAATGATGACTGTGGGAGGGAGGTGCTGCAGAACATGTCCCAGATACTTTGTTGATGCTACTGTGTCTTTTGAATCTGTTGATGCGGCCTGTGGCTTGAAGGGGAGGGAGGGAGGAAGGGATAGTGCTCTTATGCAGCAAAGTAACCCTGAGCCAGTGGTGTACCCGGCCTGACCGGCTTTGATGCTGCTGACCTGCCAGGTGAACACCCGATCAGTTTAAAGGCCATTCCACCCAACATCACATTACCCTGACTTTTAGCTGCACACCACCCTTCCTCATTCACCTGCACCCCATGTTACCTCTTAAATATGTCCACCACTTGCCCCTGTTTGCAATCAATCCATCCTAATCCCACAGATAGAACAGTACCAGTGGTAGCTATATATGAGCCATTCTGGTGTGTGTAATAGATTGCAGGCCCCTTCCAATTGCACCCCCTCTTTCCCTCTAAGGGGTGATCTTGCTATCACTCACCTGCATCACCTTCCCAAGAAGAGCTTTGGCAGTTTATGCCCCATGATTACTCGAGTGCACGTGGAAAAGGGCTATTAGAGCACAGCACAATATTATACTTTAGCAGAGTTATGGAAAGGCTGCAGGCAGCGCAGGGCTGTTTGTTTGTTTGTTTATTTATTTATATAGTGCTCGACAGGAGTGTTGCTAGGTTTGGAAAAGACCTGGGGCTAACCTGATGTTGGGACTAGGGGCTAGCTAGCCTATTGGCTGTAGCTCCTGAGATACTGTCAGGGGCTACAACACAACCTTATTCCCCCACCCCCAGCAACGCCTCTGGTGCTCCAAACCCTGAGGTATCTAGGCGCGTTACAAGTTAATTGATTGCACATTGCATACTTTACTTAGATGAATAGTTACAGTACATTCTTTAGCATATTTCCTTACTATACTAGCCTCAGATTTGCCTGGGTTAGAGGCCAACGTACTAACACCAGGGCTTGCAGTGGGGTTCTCTGTAGAGGTTCCCAGAGGCTCAGAGTGGTCTCTTAAGGTTGCCTCTCAAGCCAATTTGGTTTGGTTCTGTTTTCTCTCACTGGGAGGCCTAGGGGCACTGGATGCTAATCCTAGAGTTTTTAAATCATTCCCCAACAGGACTCTCCCAGGCACCTCATTCTATAAACTGACAGGAATCCTCACTGTCATATTATTACACTGAATGAGAGCTGGTAGAATTGGAACCAACTGGACAGGGCCTCCAGAAAATTTAGTGGTACCTTTGGGTGCCTTAGCAACATCCTCAGGCTTGTAAAAGCTTTCATCCACTACTGTTCTGCTGGCCCCAGTGTCTCTCCTGGCAGGAGTATCTGTCATGATTCCAGGGCCCCCTCTGATTCAGAGAAGCAGCTGGGCCGAGAAACTGGCTATGTGGCGAAGGCATAGGCTGAACCCAACAGTGGTATTCAACATGGCCCCTAGAGGGCCACCGTGTTGATTTCCATAGTGGTCTAGTGGTTCTGGGAGGGCTCAGGGCTATATAAACCCCACCCTGGGCCACACCCAGTTCTTAGTGTTTTCTTCGGCTGCCAGCGTGACGCTTGCCTGTCACAGTCCTGCTTTATTCTGCACGACAGATCAAGATTCCGGATTTCTATCAGCACTACGTGTCAAGGCGTCTCTCAGAACAGCTGAGTCTTCACTACGCGAGTCACGTCCTTACCTGAATCCGGATTGCGGGACTCTTCTGACTTCTTCTGCAACTCGCCTGCTGTTTCCACCTACACAACAGAGTTCTGCATTCCGCTCCGCAGCACTTGCTGGATTCCACCCGTGCGACGGAGTTCTGCATCCCTCTCACCTGAAAAGAAACAAAGAAAGACAAAAAGACATATGGTAAGTGGCGGTCGTGTCATTAGGCCACCCTCGTGACTCTTACCTGAACCAGCAGCAGCGCCGCCTTCATCTACACCTCTCTTTCCCATCGGGGTGCAGAACTAAGCAGCGCTGAGGCAAGGAACAAGAACTTTACTTAGAACTAAGAACAATAATACTACAGGCGGCGAGTAAGGGGGTTGCAGCAGGTCTGGGTGCCCATTTCACCAGTGGAGCAACTGGAACCACCACGCCCCATTGAAGGAACTGGAGGGGGGAAGGAAACGGGGAACTACAGAGCTCCGTGATAGGAACTGAGCTGGACTGTTACCAGCCCTATGAGGAAACCGGGCTGTAAAGAAACTAAGACACTTGGTGCAATACGCCTCGGAGGCGCAACATAAAGGTGATCATTGATCCTGATTCCTGTACCTCCAGATCACTCCTGCCCCTCTGACTGCTGGGTGAGTTCACCTGCAGCGAGCAGAGCGGAGGGAGCGTTTTGGGCATCAACGGAAGGCATTCACAGACCGGACCAGGCACTCCTGCAGGGCCCCAGAGGTAAGCGTTACAGTATCCTGGCCATTGACAAGAACACTGTCCATATAGTACCCTCTAGAGCACTCTGGAATGGAGCTGTACGCATCCATATTCTGTTTCTTACATTGACCCATGGACTCTAAGGATACAGTGGCCTGAAGACCCAAGGGTGCTTCATCAAATAGTTGAAAGTGGGCACACTTTCTTCAAATATAAGCTGCAGATTTGTGGAAACAGTTACTACATATGGGATAAAATACGACCTACCGAATGTTATAAGGTTATTTAAAGTTGCAGAACACAAAGGACATGTTTATCCTCAGAAAGATGGGGACTTTCCAAGTCAGTTTTTTATAAAGCAGAGTATTTTTGAAAGCCAAACAATGACATGTTTCAGCCAACTACACTTGAGAGAGTATGAGATCAAATACCTAAATAACAGGCTCAAATCCAATCGTTGCCACTTAAATAAAGTGTAGGATCCTGGGAAAATATTATTCTCACTGTGCCTTATCTGCCAAGTCTATTGAGTCAGTTTGCTGTATAGAAAAAAAAAACTTCACTCGTGGCTTTGCTCCATTTGAAAACAAAAGTGACCATTCACATATTACACTTCAACAAGTTATATTCTCTCTCTGTTTATTGTGGGGACATCTTGTAATGTAACCTCTCTGATACCCTCAGAGTATCAAACACTGATGTCACTCAGGGATGTCATTTCACCAAAATGCCAGGGGTAGTGGAAGTGACATCACATGACCCTTAACGTCTGATGACATCACAGGAAGTGATGTCATTTGACTCCACCCCGAAGAGACATTGTGGGAAGCGATGGAACACAACATATTGGCCCTTGACTAAACAGAAAGTGGCATTGTGCACCAAGAAGTGCCTCAAAAGTGCCTGTTGTGCCTGGGAGGCTGCAGGAGAGCGTTTGTTATTATTCTTCCGGATTTGAAGACCGTGGTGAGAGCATATTACAGCAATAGAATTAAGAAACATTTATACACGTTAAATATAGAACGTATTATATGACCTATTTACCTAAAAGGCTATATTTTCTTCTTCTTAGGGTAGCTCTGCCCACCAAACTCAGTGACTTACAAAAGGGCACTGGCACGTGCACCGGCACGCGCACACCGAGATGTGCCTCAAAAGTGCATGTTTGTCTTTATTTTTGGCAACTGGAATTCACCATTGTATCTATTGGCCTACTGCATAAGAAGGTGACATTGAAATTATTGTGGGCGACAAAAATAATTCAGCAAGGACATGTGCGTTTATTGACTGTGAAACATTGCATACCGCAAAAGGTGGACTAAATGATGCGTAATGGAATGTACACGTCTGAGGTGATTAACATAAGAGCCTACTACAAAGGCAAGGGAATCTAACATTTTATATGCATAAGCTTGAAATAAATGTCATACAGCTGCTGTGTGTATATTGCAGTATTACATTACACCATATTGGCAGTGTGAAATGATCAAAGTGTAATAGCTGCTCCTGAGTTTAAACATGAATAACTGCCGAAACAGTAAACACAGTTGAATGTATAATAGGCGCTCTTGAGTTTTTATCTGAAAGTTGTGGTATAATTTGCTGAAATTGATAAGAGGTAAGGTAACTTCAGTATGGTGGTAAGGGGTATTGTGTAAATGGGAATAGCAGGGAGTCCCATTCTAAGGAACTCCGAATTGGTAATGTGAACGTGAACATCAGGGAGTTTTATCTTTGGCAACTCACAAGTGTCTTCTTAGAGAAGTGAAGGTAACGTAAACCTAAGGTATGAGGAAAATAATTATATTTACTAGGAAGGATAAAGTGATGGCCTCTAGGGCTCTAGCTATGCCTCTTCCTCAATCACCTGTTCAAAAAATAGTGAATGTCGAAGAAGAGGTAGGAGACAAGGGATACTTGGCAGGTTCTGATGTTGAAATTATCAAGGTGATAGAAGAGATAGAAGGTGGGAGTGGGGAGGTAGGAGAGGCTGATCCAGGGCATTCACAATCCCTGTATGAAGAAGAGGGGAGGGGGTGGGCCTTCCACTGAGTGGACACGAGAAAGTGGGAGAAGGGGTGCTAGAGGATATAGAATATTATAGTCCTATCCCTGACACTCCTCTGATATCCCCAAAAGGTGTTATACCACAAATGGCAAGGATGGGCAAAACAATTGATTTTGGAGAAGGAGAGGAGAAAGGGGCAGAAGAAGAAGAGGAAGAAGAAAGCAGTGGGAAATCTGACAGAAAACTCATTTTGCTCACATTACTGGAAACAAGAGCCTGGGTAAAAAATGAATTGAAGGACCAATCAGTCTGTTTGAGAAGTATTTTGGAAAGGTTGACAAAAATAGAGCAGGGAAATAAAAACGGAAAAAAGATGTTCTAGTCTGTGAGGGCTTGAAGGAGATGTAGAAAAAGGGATGCAAGATTGGATAGGATGGTGAAATTGAAGGGGAAACGTCGGGGAAAGTGGAAGAGAAGGAGAAAGGGGGCAGGGGTTAACTGATGGGGAAAAAATGGGAAAGGGGAAGTGGTAGAGATTCCTGATGAAATATTAGAAGAAAGCGAGAAAGATGGGAAAGAGTAAAAACCGCTAAGCAGAGTAGTCTCCAAAAATGCAAGAAAAAGGGGAAAAAATGGAGGGTGCTAAAGGCAGCTGAATTGAAAACGACTAAGGCCTCCCCGCTTTAGTTTCTGCGGAATGTTGGAAGGGGGTTAAATGCAGAGCAGACTATAAGGGAGGAGGAAGGTGAGGGGGAGAAGGGGAGAATAATGAGGATGGGGCACTTAATAAAAAAGAGCAGGGGACTGGAAGGGGAAAGCAGATGGATTATAACAACTCAGACAGAAGACTGAAGGATGTACTGAAACAGAAAAAAACAGAGAAACAGGGGAAGGGGGAGTAAACAAGGAGGACAAAGGGGTTCAACTGTTTGGTATATTTAATCATCCTGGACACTTATTCGGAAAACTACCAAGGCCACCTTATATTTCTCAAATATTGAGTGAGGAGAGTGTCTGGGAGGTAGATAATGGGTGCAGTAAAGCTGTAGAGAACATGATTCCTGTGTTGAGGGAGACTAAAATTACAGCACAGTTGGTAAATGGAGGGAAGAAGGAAGTAGCTAGTGAAGAGGAGGGGAACAAGGGAGCCCCACCATTTTCTGAAGAAGATGTGAGGAATATAGTCAGGGAAATACTCAAGGAAAAAAACCTGGCAACTTGCCAGGGGATGAAAGGAAAGGTGGAAATGGCAGTTAGTAGAGGGGCAATGTGACTCAAAGGATGGAGGAAGGGATGGATTGAGGGCATAGATAAATATGAAAAAGAACAAAAGGGGAATGAGAACAGATTAGGAGGGGGCATAGGGAGGGATTATTTTCCTGAAATTAAGAACATCTAAGCAGCCAGATGCATCTTGCCTGATTTTGCATTATCCTTTTGATGAAGGAAGCCCAAACTCATTAAATAGGATGAGAATACAAAAAGGTTGATTTCTTCTGCGGCCATTCAATTAGTAGACTTCCTTCATCCTTGGAGGTATGAGTATGATTATGATTATGTAAGTTATTAATATACTCTCCATTGGCGGGAAACATTATAATGAGGGATGCAGAAAGTCTTCATAAATACGGATATGATGTTTCAACTTGCAATAAGGCAATTTTTACAAGGGAGGGAAAGGAGAAAGAGGAAAGGGAGTATAAAGAGAAAGAGAGAGTTAATTAAGAATAGAGTACTGAAAAATAATGCTGCAGAAGATCCAAGGTTAATATGGCTAGCCCAGGCATTAAAAGAATCAATTGCTCAATTAAGATCTTTGAGTCAACCCCTTTAGATCAACTGGTGTACTGAAGATTCTAAGCTGGAATTCTAGGGGGGACAAACATTGACTTGCCAAAAAAATGATGTGAAGAAATAAAATTAAATGATGTATTGTTGTTACAAGAAACATCGTCAATGGGATGGGTACGACTCGGTCAGGATATGCGCGGCTCAGGGAGGAAAGGGAATACCTAAGGGAGGCATTACCACAGCCGTAAAGATGGGTAAAGGATTAATAATATGCAAGAAATAGAGAATACTATGATATGCTATGCTACGCTATGCCCATGTAAGGGTTGTGCAGATGTGAGGACACGTGTGCAGTTTTGTTACAAGGAGGCCATTGGTCACTTGCTAATGACTGGAAACAAAAATAACTGTTTTGTGTGAAAGAGAATTTACAACATCAGAGAAAACTGAAAGGGAGGGTCATGAGTCCATCTTATTACTAAATGTATATAGGACATCAGAAGTGAACCTGGATAAGGTGTTAGGGAAATAAAATCAGAAACTGGAGGACTGGGTCACGTTACACGAGGGTGGTGATGTAATTCTTGCAGAGGACCTTAACGCCAGTTGCAACTTAGACCAGGTAGATAGAATGGGGTGTTTTATGACAGAGTATGCCCAAGTAGCTAAGGGGAAGAGAAAGAAAATTGAAGGAGGGATGTGGCTAAATTGGGCCAATAATTGGGGACTGAAGCATCTCCAGAATGACAAACCTACTTGGGCCGCAAGAGGATGTTCCTCAGAGATAGATTTTATATTTACGACCGACTGGTAATGTGTTCTGAAAAATAATGAGGTATAATATTAAAGAATCAGCTGTAAGTGACCATGCCATGTTATTATTGGAATCAGAATGGCACAGGGCCTCAGAAAACATGGAGAGTAATTGTAAAATGAATGAGGAAGAAGGGGATATGAACATAAAGAACTTAATTCGTAATAACAAAGGAAATAGTGTTAGATGGTCTAGTAAGAAGGGGAGTAGTTTTAACACAGTAATGCTAAACAAATTTGAATCTAGTACATTTGAAGATACAGTGGATAGATACTCGGTTAGGGGACTCCTTGAATACTCAGAATCAAAGTTTGAGGAAATACCACTGCAGAACAACAATAAACAAAAACTAAAGAAAAAGAATAAGCACGTCTTTAATGCAGAAATAAGAGAAAGGAAAAATGCACTGCAT
This sequence comes from Ambystoma mexicanum, assembly GCF_040938575.1. Taxonomy (NCBI): domain Eukaryota; kingdom Metazoa; phylum Chordata; class Amphibia; order Caudata; family Ambystomatidae; genus Ambystoma; species Ambystoma mexicanum. The sequence continues at coordinate 630,436,014 of NC_090936.1, forward strand.
AGGGAAGTAAGGAAAATTCAGAGATCAAATGACAAAGGATTGGATAAAGTAGAAACAATAAGGCTCCTAAAACAAAAGTTTAAAAATTGGTTAAAGTATGAGCATGCAAGAGTGCTACAGGCGGATCGGGAAGGAATGTTAGAGAGCATCCAGGGGAAAAACTGGACACAAAATATTAGATAGAATTTTAAGAGTGAAAAATCAAGTTCTTACAACGAGGAGCTAGTACAAGAATGGGATCTAGAAGTTTCTGTGGACCAAATTGAGGCAAAAATTAAGCAGGCAAATCCATAAAGGGCAGCAGGCCCTAATAAATTAACACATTAATTAAAGACATTATAGATGCGCATAAGATCCCAGATTCATGGAAGAGATCGTACATGGTACCAATCTTTAAGAAAGATTCTAGATTGTTACCCTCTAATTACAGAACAATTTGCACAATGGATGCGGACTCAACATTTTTTGCCTCACTGGTGTTGGACAAGATAAATGAATGGAATGAAAAAAACGATATTATGGATTATAGGCAAATAGGATTCCGAAAAGGTATTGGTACGATTGTGGGGGACATTTGGTGAACTGTCAACAGAAGCATGCCTGGACATCTAGTAATTCCCCAATATATGTAGCGTTAATGGACTTGAGTAAAGCTTTTGATTCGGTAAATAGAAATATTTAAGAAATTGGATGATTATGGAATCCCGAAAAGTTTACTGAGTATGATTATCTATTTACATAATGAATATAAAATTCAAATAAGATTACATTCTGAAGGGTTACTAACTAGAGAATGTAAAACAGACCGGGGAATAAGACAAGGGTGTATATTGGGGCCCACCCTTTACAATCTGTATGTCGCTGATGTAGGGCGGGTTCTTGATATTAATACCCTTGTTTCACCTAAAATTGGCAGACTTAAAGTAAATTGGGCAGCTTATGTCAACGATTTTCTTCTTATAGATGCAACTCAGGAAGGTCTACAGAGATTCATAGAAGCTTTTGGCAACTATATGTTAGCAATGGAATTAAAAATCAATCCCTCCAAGACGGTTATAATGAAGATAGCGAAAGGGAATGAAAAGGTACAGCACAAGTTTAATTGAAATTGGGAAAACAATACCCTGGCAGTGAAAGAGAATTTTCAATTTTTGGGTTACCCAATAGTTGCGATGTATAGAAACATTTTCTATCTAAATTATTTGCAAACAAAAGTGGTATGTTAAATCAAATGAGATTGTAGACTGTACATTTGGAAAATTCTCACTTACACCTAGCAGAGAGTTTTATAAAAAATAAAGTTCTTCTCACTATATTATATGGGTTAGAATTTTGTCCCAAAGACCTAGAGGTAGAGTACAGATTAGTGGAAAGTAGGATATGGAGATCCATTCTATATTTCCTCCCAAAATAGGTGCAGTTAGAGGTAATAAGGTATGAAGCTGGGTTACAATCCATCTCTAGCTTGATTCAATGGAGGAAATGTTGCCTTCTGTGTAAATGTGAGACCTCAAGAGATGGAACACTTTATCAACAACTTGGAGTGAATGACATGGAAGGGCATATTAAGAACTTAAGGCAGGAATGTGCTAATGTATTGGATGAAATAGGTGTTTCAATGGAAGTGATGAAAACTAACCTGAATAAGGTGAAAAAAAAATAATTAGGGGTATGGACGGGAAAACAATCGAATAGTAATTTCCAAGTCAAGAATTTATGCACATATATTATCTCCTAAAGAAATACCAGGAGAAATGGAGTCCTATCTAAGTACATTTCCATGTAAGAAGGTTAAAATAAGCTTCATGAGATTTAGACTGAATGTGCTGTCTTCAAATGAGATACAATGTATAAGGCTGCAAGGTATCTGTAGATTCTGTGAAAATCCCAGAGAGATAGAATCGTTATTTCATCTAATGATTGAATGTCCAGAACTTCTTTCCTGTAGAATATGGTACTTTGGCGATTTGTAAATAATGAAGGTGTCTTGAGAGATCTGTTATGGCTGAGGACGTGACATGGTGAATCGATGTCATTGAGGCTAAGAGTTTTAGCATTCATAACAAAAGTATGTAAAATAGAATAAAATGTTAATGAGTGTGTAATGTCCTATACGGACAACGTTTTGTTTTTTAGTAAAGGAATTTTAGTTAGAATGTAACAAGTAGGACTGTAAAATACATGTTGATATGTTCTTTTCCTATAATTCTTTTTGTAAAAGTTTTTATAAACTAGAAACAAACAATTTAAAAAAAAGAAAGTGGCATCACATAGCATTGTTCTTAAGTACACTACAAAAAATATGGTTACAATATCACTGTAATGAAATATACATTTCATACAAGAATGGATCACCATATATATCATTAATATTAGTGTTTATAGGCCTATATTACCAAATTACTGTGAATGCAAGCAGACGTCCAAGGCCAAATGATAATGATGTGTTATTATATAGCACTTACACTTAAGCTCTTTATATAGAACAAATATACATACAATATCACCAACCTGTGTTGTTACTTATTTATCAACCTCGGAAGGATGAAAGGCTGAGTTGGCCTTGCTGCGATTCGAACCTGCAACCTGCAGATCACATACACAATGCAGCAGCAAGCACTCAACCCACTGAGCTATCTTACTGCCTATAGCTATCTTAACGGCTATAGTAAAATGAGCAATTACATGTCTGAATGTTTTCAAAGTCTGAACACAAATTACACTCTGTAGTGGATAACATTAAATTGGTGACTGAGATTTAACAGCAGACCAGATCATCTCCATGTGTGGTGCAAAGTTGACCCTATGTCAAGCCTGCGTGGAGCTACTTCTCAGGCTTCAGAGGTTGGCAAAATACATACCATTGGGAGGGCTCATAGCTGGGTATTAAAGAATTCCGACTAGCACAGGTAAAGCAGCGCACTCACAGGGCATCCCATACTCGTTACCTCATACATGCCAACAAACATGCCGAACAGCATGCCATGGAAATAGGAAAGATAGACACATTACAACAAAGCATAAATTGTGGCACAATGAAATCAAGGGCCACCTTATGTGCTATGGTCAAACATTTCTCGACTGTACACAAGCTTTTAGGCACCAGGATGTTTTTAAGTGACGAGGACACCGAGATGGAATGTCTTCGATTGATGGTAACAGAGACAACGGCAGAAAAACACATGCTATAACTGCAACTTGCGAAAAGCACAATACATAGTCTGAAATGGATGCCTGTTCTACTCTAAATGCTTTTTGGACGTTTTTGTCTGCATTGTAAATTTAAGGTGTTTAAGAACCAACCAAATCAGTGTCTCACCCCTTGAAGTGTGCCTGAAATAAACCTTTAATAAGTCTAGCAATTATTGTATAGCGTTCTAGAAAGACAAAATATTTGTTATTCCTTTTCTTTCTTATTTAGGGTCACTGCCCAAAGTGTTACACTTGTGGAACCTCCTGTTTTTTTTTAAAAAAAAGAGGTCCGAACAAGAAAGCCAGCTACTCCAGAAACAAACAGCCACATGCCACTGGCCAGAACCCAGGAGCTTCAATAAAAAAATACATTTTAGGGGTAGCTAGGGAGACCACAGGAGTAGGAAGGGTGTCACAGGTGCGACCTATGGTGACCCCCAAATGACTTCCCTGATGTCACTCTCTGTTACTTCCTTGTATGTGATGCCCTTTCCAGCGATATCAATACATATGCAAATTGGGGGCCTGCATATATTTTGCCTCACAGGACTGCACAAATCCTAGAACTGGGCCTGGCCCTTCAGTGTGCAAGAGAACCCTACATTCCTTTTCTTTTGGGCCTTACCAATTGCTGTTTGTCAGACACGGGTAGTCCTACACACTGGGGATGTTTTCGTGGGGATTGGGAGGGACCCCCCTGCTTTATTGTTTACCGTCCTTCTATTTTTTCCCTTGAATCTGACTTCTGCACATCTCTGTTGCAGCGGCATGCTTCCAGTACCACTGTGCCTGTCTCGTGTGATGTCCATGCGAAATATAATGGTGCCCAACACTCACATTCATTCCTAATCGCAGAATAACGACAAGAGGATTTTGCCTGGTATGCGCCATGCATTCGCCCGTGGGATGCCAGCTACCTACAGAATATTTAAAAAGAAATTCTACTAAGAAGGTGACTTTGTATTGAGAACATTTAACATTCTATGTCACTTCGGAAAATCAATGATGTCCGTCAACTTCATTACAAAACAATGAAAAACAAAGGAAAACCAAAAAGACAATAGTTGCACATAACACTGCCTGACCACAGCTCTTGCTTGATTACTGCAGGGACAATGTAGGGTGAAATCCAGCCCCTGGATGCGAGAAATAAAGAGGCCAGAGTCATTTATGAAGTTTCACCAAAATATAAGGCCAGCACAGAAATAAGGTCAGATATCAGGCCTATTGAACCTAATCACAAAGGAAAGAAAGTGGGCTTCAATCCAAAAATGCAAAGATGTGGGCATTGCATTTCAGGAAAGAAAAGGAAGACATGTGGCTGACAAATCCATGGAGAGCTGCACTGATATTTCAAGAAACCGCAGTGCACAGTATCTTCAATGGAATACCAGATTGTGTTCCAAACAGCTAAAGTAAAACGGAGTTCACTACATGTAAAATAAATAAAAGAATGTCATTTTCATTTTTCCCTCATTCAAATTGAGCATCTGCTAAGCAAAATGCTCACCAAAACCACAAAAAGTGTGAATATGATCTTCTCATCTAACAGCCGTATGCATGGGACAACTTAGAACGGACACTTACATATATGTTGAAACTGTGTGCCTTTATAAGACATCATTTAAAAGTGAAATTGTGGGCGAGTTAAAAGGCAATTTGAGGCTGGGTGAATGAAAGGCCATTTCATCAGAAATAACCTCCAGCATTCTTCCCTCTGCTGCCCTGAAGACCTGGCCTGGGTGTCTTCATCAATCAAAGCCAGTACTTCACTATATAGAAAGAAATACAATGCTTTAGACGGAAAACACGGTGGGGAACTGATAAGCCATGTCTTTCTACAACAGGAATGACCTCCAGGACACAAGTCCCATAAAAAGTGCATTAGTGTGTCCATTAGACATTGAAGGGGAGGCGGAATCTAAACACAGACCTCTCTGCATAAGTCACATGCCGGAAGAGAAACAAAACTCAGGGAGCAAGGGTGGGGGCCAGAGAGACAGATGATATGAAACTGCAGTTTGAATAAATGGAAGAAATACAGATTTTTATGACCTAACGAATGTAGAGCCCACCTGTCAAAGTGAAATGATGAAACTCTCTCCTCCCGCAGCTATCCTAAAGGACTCCCCCATCCCCTTGCCCTATCAGCACACAGGTGGGAGGTGGGTAGTGAAGACTAGCCAATACCATTCGCGAGAATCATTACAAGTTAGTGATGTCAAATGCCCTATAAATAAGCCAGTTTGCATCAGAACTGGAGATCTTCCACTAATTCCGAGATCCAACCTGCCACCGAAATCTGGCGAGAAACATCCCTGCATAGAGGCCTAAGTCTTGCATTGGAGACAGGAGCCAGGAGACATAGAAGCTGACTGAGACCCCTTACAGGAAAGAGAGGAGACCCTTGACTGGCCCCCTTGCAGTCCCAGTGGTGCCCTGATGCTGCCTGATGCCCAGTTCCAGGCCTCTCTTGTAAGTAGAACTACCCCAAAGCCATAGATTGTGTAGGCCCTATATTATTCCAGCATTGTTTTAGCTATTTCCCCACTGAAATTATCCTGCTTGTTTGTGTCGATCCCTAGCCTATTTGTCAAAGTAAATCAATTAATTACGCTATTGAATTCACGGGATCTGTATTGTTGGCATTCGAAACCAACAGTCTTTTCCCAGTGTGTTTTGAACCAGTATAGACATAAAGATCTGCCCAAATAATTAATCCAAAACCCTGTTTCCACGTGTGGGCGCAGGGTGCAAACAAAATTCCCCATTGATCCCATTCATTTTAAATCAGAAGTGTGAAGCCTGGTAGTGCCTTTGTATATGCAAGGTGCAAAACGAAATTGCCCCTTTGTATCCATTGTGCTCTGATCAAAACCCATAAGCTCCACCCGTCCTTTGTAGGTGTGGCAAAACACATTTCCCATTTCGTTCTATTCTTTCACATTGCAGCTGTGCTAAATATCCAACATCGATTTTCCCATTGTGCTCTGATAAAAACCCCAAAGCCCTGTGTGTTATTGTTAGGTGTGGCAAAACACATTTTCCCATTGCTTTTCTGTCTCCCATATTGGTTCTGTGATCAAATATCACAAAAACCGATTTTCCCATTGTGTGCTGCCTAAAACCCCAAAGCCCTGCCTGTTATTTTTAGGTGTGTCAAAACGAATTTACATTGGTTTTCTTTCTTTCATATTGTTTCTGTGAGTGAGACCCCAAATCCGATTTTCCCATTGTGTTCCCACTCTCTGTCACTGCTTTCCATTCAGAGGAGTCAAGTCTAATAGATGTTTGGAGGGTTAGGGTTGCTGGGAGAAAAGCATAACCCTGTTTGAAATCACTATGTGTGTTGAATTGTTCCTTTCTTGTATTGGTGGGTGATTTAAAAGGAATACATTGCTACAGCATATCTCTATGTTGGTGCCTTTATGGAAGTCATTTTGTTCTTGTGTTGCTACAGTATTGGTGGCGGTTGTAATCTGTTTGTCAACATTTGATTGAAATAAAATAATTAATCAATAAATATATTCTTAATACACACCAGCCTGGTTCCTATGTACATTGTGGCACCGGGTATTTGTTGGGGTGTGTGCAAGACGGGTTGGAGGCCTTACGACAGTGAAACAAATAAAAAAATACATAGTGCTTTATTGTGCGCCACATTCATTGTGGGGAAAGGAGCTCCCTGACTTGGGTGTGACTGCGTAATAAACCGCGACAACAACCATAAGCAGTCAATGGGCAATCATTATAAAGAGACTGCACAATTAGTCCACAATATACATATAATATAGGACAGCCAATCAATATACAGGAATGTCCAGGTATTTAATGACAGATACCAGAGATAAGGCTATTCAAAACGCATGTTCAGATTATCCTCTCTACGCCACCTGCTGCTAGTCTGCCTACTTCCAGTACAATGGGACATGTACTCCAAGGCCTGCATATATTTCAGCATAAGGAGACAACCCACGCTCGTTTCCTCTTGCCTACCTCTGGGCAAATCACACAATCTTTATTTACCCATTGTGGTTGAAACCCCAAAGAAAAACTAGAATTCTGAAAAATATAAGAATAATTAGAAAGCAAAACAACCGCTCGCTTTCACACAAGCAATACCTGTCCTAATAGCAAAACGGCAATGCTTATAGCACAAGAAAACGGTTCACATTTTGCTGGCGTTCAACAGAGCTTAGTCCTACTTGATTATGTTGGAGATATTTATGCGACAACCATCAGTACAGGAAGTTTGGTCCCCCCGCCCCTAATCAAAAGCACCACACCAACATGTATTTTTATGTTCAATCTAGTCCTGTCTGTGATTCATACAGCACCACATAGATCCCTCACCCCTGTGCCACAGATAAGCCAAGAACCTGGCCTGTGTTTAGAAAGAATACATATTTATAAATGAATAGGAACATGATTATTTACACAATCACAAATATCACCACCTCAATCCATGGCACAAATGCTTTTATTTCATTATAATAATTTTTCCACACATTTAAAACACTAGTTGGTTCAGGATAACACAGATCACAACTCTTTAGCCCCACAACATGCACAGTCAAAACACTTTTCCTGGGGTTCACTTTTAATAGCACGTAGAACCTGATCATAAGCTTTACACTCTATTTTATATGTTTTATTTAAGTAATATGCAAGACTTTTCTATTGGCAAAAACAATTTCACGCATGTAGCGCTCTGTCTTTTTAATCCCCATGCACACTTGGAAATGCTTTACAGCATTGTTTAACTTACTCACATGTAAAAAGAATTGTGACTGGTGCTGCGCTATAAGACTCACACTTTATATTTAAATTTGGAAACCTTTCTTCATTCGCCACTATGCAATGCGCAATCTCCCTTCTCTCAGGAGACATTTTCTCACTTTCAGTAGAAGGTATGCTTTTAAATCAGCGATTCCACTCTGTTGAACTTTGGGAAGACACTGTTCTATTCCAGCATACAAAACCAGGTATTCAGTTGATCATTTGGAACCCCTCTGCTTTGAGGCAGGGTTCAGTGGACTGAGTTACAAAAGAGAATTTCGTTATTAATGCACTCCTCCTTCATGGAATTTTGGGGTTGGCAAAAAAATAGGAGTACCGAATTAACTTACAGACTATATTTGTATCCACACTGGAAGCAATTATGTTAATTTCGAATTTCAACAAAATCACTCTGTGTAATTTGGCTCTATGGAAATTAATTAAATTATTGTTTGATAAAATGCTCTGGACTTTTTTTTTAACTGGCCCACCCAATCCATAAAATGACATCACAGAGATCCCCACAAGGCTTGGTTTGGTTGGACAAGTTAACTTACTGAGCCTATGGCCCTTTGGGTATCGTGCATGCAATGGATGGGGATGCAGAATTACTCTGACACCAAAAAATTGAACCAACTCAGGAAGATGGCAAGGTGCTGTTTTATTAACAATGATCTAAAACAGGGAGTTACAACAGACATCAAAAGACGTTCGCTCAAACTCTCAGTGTATTTCTCATAAAAACATCCTTATAGGCAAAAAATACATCAGACGTGACGCCATACTATGTGACAAATAAGAAAAGCCTACAAAGTATTGTGATACTTTCAAGGGGAACATCTAAGTATACTTTCTATAAGGGCTGGGATGGTGATTGGCTATCTACTGTCAGGTGGACAACTTATACCTACCTCTAAAAACATGTAATCTTCAACACTATTAAGTACACAGTTTATCAGTGGTCTTCAAACTATAAGGCCCTTCATTATATGGCCCTCTATAATTGGTTGGCATGCTCGTGCCATGTCTGGAACTTTCGGTTAATTTAGCAGCACGTAAGCTAAGATCTAGGAGCCAGGAGGTGGACTTGACCTTACCTCCTCACCCAATTAGGCATCTCTCATCACCCATGTCTTCTGCCATGAAGATTGTCTTTGAACTTGGCCGTGCAAAGTATTCTTGTCTCTGAGGAATATATGGGAGTACAGGCTTTTGCTATCTTTGCTGTCTCCCAGAGCATGTAAAGTTAAATTGACTTTACCAGTCTGTTTAAATTTACAGACCCAGCACACACTATCTCCTTATAGAGTTCTTGAGGGGTTGCCTAGCATCCCCTGAGTCTGAACACTCATGTAACAGTCAGATGCTACACTTTCCTACTTAATATGGCTGGTGGCAGTAGTTTTAAACAAACTACCATGATTTTTCTCGACCGTGAACACCGGTAGCTAAAAATTGGGTCAGCTATGTTTTCCAATATGAAAAACAGACTTGTGGTCAACTTTTTCTGCCGTTTCTTTTAGGAAAGGTCCTTCTAGTGTCCAACTCTGTGCGTCAAACCAGGTTTGGTCCCTTTGTTCATTGGCCTTTAGTGGGCTTCAGTGCTGAAGCCCTCCTCTGGCGCCTGAGTGTCTTGGGTGAACAGGATGTAAGGGAGGTGCCTGAAACTCCCTGTGCTTAGTCTCCTAGGAGACCTGAATGCACTCTGGTGTGATTGGATGGCTGGCTGTCCGGCAAGGACAGCCACCCTGCTGTGTGAGTGACAGCCAGGCTGGAATGAATGGGGGAAAACTGTTTAAAAGCAGGCCTCTGGGACCTGGAAAGTAGAGTCGACCACTGGAACGAAAGAACCGAAGACGAGCTGAAGGAAGACGACTGCTGCAACTCCCGGTCCGTCTGTGAAGCCCTGCTGCAGGTTCGAATTGCCTGAAACTCCATCGACAGAGAAGCCCTTCAAGGTTAACTTCTTCCCTTGAGTTTGGTGGGAACAGCCAATTCGTAAGCCGCCTGGACACCGTCCTCATACTGGTCGAATTTTCTACAGAGTGCTGTGGAAAACCGGATTGCCAGTGGGAAGGATACCAGTTTGTGGTCTTTAAGGCACTCACACCTTAAACTGACATTTTGCCAAGCTTGTGGCCTCTTCCCTGGGCAGTGCAGGAACCTCCGGACGTCCTCATTCTTGTCCCCATGACTGAAGCTCAGGAACAATGAGATCTGCAGGAACTGCGAGGAACAACTGCCTCAGCTACAGCTCTTCTTCACTTTAAAGGTACTGTGCAAATGCGGTCAGGAAATCTTTTCGCCCATGGTGAAAGTTTGTGAAACTTTCCCGACTTTAAAGACTTGCCCTTCCCTAAACCAACATCTAACATTTCGTCTGACCAAATTCTTCTAAGATCCGTGGCAAAGATTTAATCGTTTACTACCAGAACTGTGCTATCCTATACAAGACTCTGAACCATTGACTTTCGCCCAGGCCTATTGAATTGAATTGCTGGTTGTAGTTAACTGAAACCCTTTGCCCTGCCTTTGAAAGTATTTGTGCCTTGATTTCTTTTAACCTTGTCTTTTTACACCTTTTAAAAGTAACTGATGTGCCATTTTGCTCCCACTTCAGGGGCGCTGAACTTGTTCAGTAACTTATTGGTTGTTTATTTGTAGTATATTAGTATATGATATTGAGCTGCTCTTGCTAGTGTAATGTTTTCCAAATTACTGTGTAAATAAACATATATTCTTTTACCAAGAAACCTTGAGTAAATGGTTATTTGAATCACTGTGATTGTTGGTCCTTTGTGTAACCCCTTGTACTACTCACTTTACTCTTGAGATAAGTCTGGCTGCTCAGCCACTGCTACCACAATACTGTGTAGTACAGGCTTGTACCAAAGGGGAAATTGTACTGACACTTGTAGTCCTAATTGCATGTAGTGGTCCCAAAGGGTAGTGCATGTGATTATGCCTAACAGGAGATAAACTGTGTACATTGACATTGAAAAACATACCTTTACTACGCTTGAGATTACAATTTTAGGGAAAAGCTGTTTGATGCCAGTAACAGTTATGTCAGATCGCCCCATTTCCTTGGTTTTGGGAACTGAAGTCTCATGTTTTAACAAATGGGTCTCTAGCATTGACCAACAAAGTGTAAAGAGCAGAAATACCATGGTTAAACATGGAAAAGGAAAAAAACCCTTATCCTTGTCAGGTAAACTGAAGGTGTGCAAAACTTCCCTGAACTGGGAATCCGTTCAGACAGGGGAAATTGAAGCCTTTAATAATAATGAAAGAGTGTCCAGAAAGGAGGGGAAGGTAGACTCTGGACCGGGAACTCGGATCTTTAGGAGAAGCCTATGTGGAGAATCCTGCAAACCCCCACTAAATCCCTGACTAAAGTATCCTCCCAGGGGACCAGCAGAGGGGGGATTCTTCTTGATCCCAATCCTGGTGGTGTAATGCGGGAGGGTCACCTGAGTGGAGACAAAGCCCATGGAGATGCGTGGATTTCACAGGAAGAGGCACAGTACTTTTCATGGGGGAAGAATTTGTTTATCCCAAACCTAGAGGAGGAATTGGCTTATTGCTAGTTTAACATATCTCAGCCTCCTCCATAGGATATAAATGTAAACTCTAGAAAAGTACTTCCACCTAGTGTTAAACCTAAAGAACCCATCTTTTATACCCCATATTCTCCACAATGTCAAAGGTATGCCAACAGGAGCGGCGAACCAGTAACTTTCTCTGGCCCATCTGTCTCTAAAAAGGTTAAACATGTTTACTCCTATTATAATAACATCAATGGAGAGAAATATGTACTTAATTCTTCAAAAGATATAGATACATTGAAACTGTCTACAAAGGATTGCATATCCCAGAATCCCTCAAGTACTGTGAAGAAGAAGAGGGTTAAGGAGACATGCAGGAGCTCAGGTCAGGCAGGCAAGTCTAATAACTTTGAGCAGCGTCAGGCAGTTAGTTCTAAGGGCGTGTACCTGAAACCAATTGACCCACCTGAGTGGCTTAAAAAGCTGCTGCAGGGAGTAGCAATAGAAAGAAGCTGGAGTGGGAGCTGGACGTTCGGCAGTAGCAGAAGTAGAAGGAGCAGAGCACAAGGCTGGCAGTTTGCAAGGAGGTGGGACCACAGAAGGGACGCCGGAGCAGAGGAAGAGACAGGGAAAAGAAGACTGGGGAGTGATGCCGGTGGGCGTAGTCAGGGGAGCGCATGCTCCCAGTGGCGCGCCCCGCGCACCTCTAAATTTAAGGAGGAAGAAGATTTATTCTGGTGAAAAAGGTTCCGTCTCCCGTCCCTAGCGAGGGACGCCCATAGAGTATGGAGGAAAGGGAACAGGACATGGGAGTAGGGGGAGTGATGCGTGAGCTGTGGAGCAGTAGGCAAGAAAGCAGAGGGAGAGCAGTGGGTCAGAGGGGGAAGCAGTGGGCATGAGAGCAGGCAGGAAGTAGTGGGGCGGTGGCCAGAAACTATAGGGAGCTTGGGCTGAGGCTCAGGGAGCCAAAAACAGAGAGGGGTTGGCTGGAAAGAGGCAGTGAGCTCCAGATTGGGAGAAAGGATGAGGGAAGAGTGCAATAGAATGGGAGAAATGATGCAAGATGCAGAAGTAGCACAAAAGAATGAAGGACTGTATACTCCGGGAGGAATTGGTGAGCATAAGGTGTGAGTTTGGAGTATGGTTTGGAATTCGGCAGGGACTGGAGAGTGCAAATTGTGACTTGGCAGTGTGACAGAGCATGTGAGTGTGTATGACTGAGTGAGAGGTTCAGGAATACAAGTTGTGATTAGGAATTGGTGAGATGTGTGAGGTGTTTTCGTGAGCGAGGTGTGTGGGTGTTTGGGGGATTGGAGAACATAGAAGAGGAATATTTTCAGCATTGCAACTTATAATGATCCATACTGTTAATAATATTTAATAGGCATGCACATTAAACCAAAACATGTAGCCAAAACAAACACTGTTCCCCCAAGCCAGAGACATCTGGGACTCTTCCTATTTAATTGATACAAAAGGCACACATAATGACACCCTGGCTTTCTTGTAGCCTTACACACTGCTGCTTTCCTGCAATGTGGAAATCCTGCACCCTCCAGTCAATAAAAAATGTGCTGCAAAAATGCTGCAATTAATAAAGGTTTGTGCTGCAAAATTTGATATTTCATGCTGCAAAATTTGCCATGTCATGCTACAATATCCTAAAGGGTCTGACTATCTCTCCTTCCAGGTAGTCTGTTGAAATCCACCCCTTCACCTGAATATGTGGTGGTTTTTAAAATCCCATGCTTATGCGTTCGCTTTTCTCTTTCGGCGAAGCGGGCTAAGTGTTCTCTTTGCAATAACATTTTATGTCTCTCCCTGATTTTCAATCTCAGAGAAGAACTGGCCTTCCTGATCAGGTTGGCTAGGAAAAGGTAAGGCCCCTTGCCTCATGTTTCCCTGTTTTCTATAAATTGTATTCATGAGGTCAGTTCTAATCTGTACCTGGAAGTTTTTAGGAAACTAGCATGATAACCTTGTTGGGAGGGGCATCTGTCCTTGGTCATAGGGTCATATCCCATGCCCTGATTGTTCAGAGGGCCTCAATGCCTATTTATATTTTTAGATTTCAGTATTTAATTTCTCACAGGTATTTCTCTCTGCCAGGATTTCCTGCCTATATTTAGAGAGTTGAACTTTTAACTATGACACTGAGACTTGTCTGGCTTCAAGCACAGTGCTCTGAGCCACCAATCGACCCCTCACTGTCTGAACCTCTTCTTGAAGGATTTCATGTTTCTTTTGAGATTCTTGCGTTATGCTTGCCGTTATGCTTGCCTGTTCACTGCGCTTTTCTTTTAAACTAACAAGTTATCTGACACCTGATCGTCTTTACTCTGCACTGCCTGTAATCGCCTCAAAAGCTTTGTCAGATCTACATTTATTTCCCTGATTCTGGTCAGTTCCTGAAACTCAGGCTGACCCTTCTGTACTTCCATTTTCAACTTTTAAGCATCTTTATCTTTGATCAGCTGAAATTTCTGTTGCTTCAGAACATTTAAATCCTGATGCATTTGATCAAACTCCTGTTGTGAGTCAGTGGGCCTCATTATGTGTCCTGCGGTAGCCGTGCTGGTAAAAACAGCACGGCTGCCGCTGGAGTCATTTTTTTTCTGTGCCTGGTATTGGGGACTTACCAGGGCATCACAGCCTGTCCCTGTAATTGCCCATTGTTGGGCATCGGAAATAATTAATCCCCATCTCCATTTGAGTCCCATAGGACTCAATGGGAATGGGGAGGATGGATGCACCGGCACCGTGTGCAACTGGGCCAGTGTTTCCGTCAAGGTCTGCGAGCTGGTGCCGTTCTGCCGGCCAGGTCAGACCTGGCGGCCGGGAAGGCACCCACTCACAGACCTCGTAGTGTGCTGGTCTGGTAAAAAAGGTGCCGGTAGCTTACCAGCACTGTTGTTACCAGACCGGCAACCGTGTAATGACCCCCAGTCCCTTTTATGATGAACTGTCTGTTTTCACGTTTTCATTAATTTATGGACTGTTTACAGGCCACAATCTCCTCCAACAGTACACTATTGTAAGTGGTTTGACCATTTTCCACGTGTTTCAGTCTGATCAAGTTTTCCACATACTGTTTCCATGTGTCCTGGCGGGTAGAGAACTGCATTTCTTACTCAACACTCTCTTGTTGATATGTCTCAATGAGGCTTTCAGATTTGAGCTCTAAAATCTGGCTTTGTAGTATCTTCCAATTGCATTTGTAATCGCTGAGCCTGTTTCAGGTCTGCAGTCTAATCTGGCATACTGGCCTCTTTATTTTGCAATTTGAAAATGAAAATATAACTGAGCTGTGAGTTGAGCCATTTTAGTCTGCTCATCATGCGCCATTTGAGTCATGTAAAAATCCCCTAGAACTTTATATAAAATCGCATTATCCTGGCAAATGTCAGCACTCCTCGAATTAATAACTTGGCTAGGGGATGTTTCCTGGCCTCTTCCAAAACCTCACACTTTATTCCTGCTATATTTCAACAACCAATACCAAATCAGATTACTTTTGCATTACTCTGCACAATCGTATTCCTCTGTACACCTCCCAGACTCTCAGGGTTCAAGGCCAACAGTGGTACCTTAACAATGCATGAACACACTCTACTGACTTTGCAGTAGACTGAATAACCTGTTAAACAATGCACTTGTCATGAATCAAAAACAGAAAGCTAGATCCCGGCAACAAGCCCACATTTATATGTTGGAGGTATTTATGCAACACAATAATGCACCTAGTTCTGTAGAAATCGACACATGGTTACCAATGATCACTGATGTTACTAACACCACATCATTTTGATTGTGAAAAAGTCATTGGATGCCTTGTCACAACAGATGTTTGTTTCAGATGGAAATAGTTTTTGTTTTTCATCAAAAAATATGCTGTTTAACAAAATTTTTATTTTTTATTTTTGCACCTTTTATTATATGTTACCACAAACCACCTCTTGCTAAATCCCTCCAAATCCGAAATCATGGTATGTGGCAAAACCGAACTTCTTCCACACCCACTACCCTGGCCATCTACCATGGGCAACTCACTGACATCCTCGAATTCAGTGAAAAATCTTGAATGCACCCTAGACTCTGACCTAACCCTCTCGCACCAAGTCAACAACGTCTCAAAGTCCTGCCACTACCACCTTAACACTCTAAAGCGCATTTTTCCATACCTCCCCTTTCCCAACAGACTCTCCGCTGTCCAATCAATTGTTATATCAAGACTGGACTATGCGAAGCCCCTCTACCTCGGAGTGCACGCATACCAACTGAATAAACTACAAAGAGCACAAAACACTGCAGCCAAACTGCTACTAGCGCTTGGCCCAAGAGACCACATCTCCCCAGCTCCCAAAACTCTGCACTGGCTTCCGGTTGCCCAAAGGGTAACCTTCAAAACCTTATGCATTTCTCACCGAGCACTGCATAAAACCGGGCCTCAATATCTTCAACACAAACTACAACCCTATCACCCGGCTCGTACCCTAAAATCAAGCTCAGCAGGCCTCCTAGTTATACCAAAAACAAACTCAGTCAGGTTAGTTGGATCATCATTCTCAGCCTTGGCCCCCACGCTGTGGAACGCACTCCCACCTCACATCCGACTCACCGAGGAACTCATGTCTTTCCGCAAACTACTGAAAACATGGCTCTTCCCCTAAAATTGACCGTGACTCAAACTGGATAACAGCAACTCAATGACATTAGCCCAAAATGCTAGATCTTAAATAACAATCCAGCATCATGATCCGAGCAATGAAATAGAAAGATACTAACTGCTATGGTAAACTAAAAAGGACAAACAAAATAGAATGAGTAAAAAGGATCATAGCAGTGAAGTGGATAGAAAGAATGAGTTGTACGAGAGCAGTATAAAGTGGTTGAAATTAATGAAAGGGATGAAATAAATATAAAGGACAAGAAGATCAAAGTGGATGAGAGGAATAAAGTAGATAACAGCAATTCAACTAGCCCATTCTAGATCATAGATAACAATAACATAAATAACATTCCAACATCAAGATTCCAAGCAAGAAATCGAAAACTAATAACCTCTAATGTAAACTAAAAAGGACAAACAAAATAGAATGATTAAAGTGGAACAAATCAGTGAAGGGGATAAAAAGTATAAGTTGTATGAAAGGAGTAAAGTGGCTGAAATTATGAAATTGATGAAATTAAAGTAATGGACGAGAGGAACAAAATGGACAAGAAGAATAAAGTGGAGAGGATGGAAAGACGAATACATGATACGGATGAGTGCACAGAGTGCACTGAACTGGTAGACTGCAGAAACTGATATATGGCATGGAAGGCAAAAGGGCATGGTACAAATGGAACAAATAGACTAGACGATTCAAGTGCATGTATTGAGTGTAGTGCATGGGACATATGGAGAACATGGGACGGATCGAGTGCGTGCGGCAAGTGACATGTGTTGAACCAATAATGCATGGTGAATAGATGAAGTGAGTTGAGCAGATGAAGTCGGTAGAGCAGATGAATGTCGGTGGAGAGGATGAAGTGTGTATAGCAGATGTGAGCGGATAGTGGATGAGAGCGTATAGCGGATGAGAGCGTAAAGCGGATGAGAGCACTGAATGCATGACAGCGTGGAGCAGATGAGAGCCTGGAGCGGAGGTAGGCTATGGAGTAGATGATAGCATAGAGCAGACGTAGGGTGTTGAACAGATGTAGGGTGTTGAGCGGATGTAGGATGTGGGGGGTTTTGAGCAAATTTGGGGTTTTGAGTGGATGTAGGGTGTGGAGTGGAAGTAAGGTGTGGAGCAAATGTAGTGTCTGGAGCGGCTGTAGAGTGTGGAGCAGGTGTGGAGTGAGTGTAGAGTGTGTAGTGGATCTAGAGTGTGGAGTTGGCGTAGAGTGTGGAGCGGGCGTAGAGTGTGGAGCAGGCGTAGAGTATGGAGTGGGCCAAGTATGTAGATGGAACGGGTGAAGTATGTAGGTGGAACGGATGGAACGAGTGAAGTATGTAAATGAACGGGTGGAACGGATGGAACGGGTGAAGTATGTGGATGAACGGGTGGAACGGATGAAACGGATGAAACGGATGGAACGGTGGAACGGAGGGAACGGGTGAAGTGGATGAAATTAAAGAAGTGTGTGGACAAAACGGGTGAAGTGAGTAGAATGGATGAAGAAGGTGGAAGAAGGGATGAAGTATGTAGATGGAAAGGGTGAAATGGGTGGAACCGCTGAAGTGGGTGGAACCGGAAAAGTGGATGGTACCAGTGAAGAGGGCGAAGTGGATGGAACCGGTAAACTGGGTGGAACCGGTGAGGTGGATGGAACCGGTGAAGTTGGTGAAATGGGTGAAGTGGGTGGAAAGGAAGATGTGTATAGATGAAACGGGTAAAGAGGATGGAACGGATGAAGTGGGTGGATGAACAGATGACGTATGTGGATGAACAGACGAAACTGGGTATATGAAACGGGTCAGGGAGGTAGATCGAGGATGCATAGAGAACAGATAACGTGGAAATGAACAGACCGGATGATGAAGCAATAACATGTATAGATCGGACGAAGTGCATTGATTAGAAGGAATATTTAGAACTGATCGTACTGATTGTTTGCTTAGAACTGAGCGAGTACATACAGCGGATGGAATGCACGGAACAGACAGAGAGCACGTAGTGGACACTTAATAATAAAAAATAAAAAAAATCAAGAGCATGGAACGATCTGTAGTGCATAAAACAACCGAAGTACATAGAATGGTCGGAGTGCATAGAATGGTCGGAGTGCATAGAATGGTCAGAGTGCATAGAATGGTGGAAATGCATGGAACGTTTTGGAGTGCATGGAACGATCGGAGTGCATGGAACGGGTGAAGTGCATGGAACTACTGGAGTGTGCTCGACCTCAAGATGTGAACCACCTTCTCACATCTCCACGCTTACTCTCTCCTTTACACCACCACTCAACTAGAACACAGCGATACTATGACACCATTCGGTATAGCTGTTCTCATATCATCACTTGCCTCATACTCCCCATCATCTAAACACAGCTGGTTACACACCCTCCAACCTAGGCGTTCTCCTCAGGCCTAACGCAGCCAGAATCGGTCTGGATAACAACCTGCCAGAACAAACACATACTCTTGATCTCCCAACCACCACACCTACTGCTAAGAAGCAGCTATCACAGGAATGCAACACCGCTGCGCACATATCCGGTGCTCACACGCACCTTATGACTCTCCCTCTCTCTCTACTGACTTGAACTTCAGTTCCCGAGGGCGTTCAACCTACCAGCGCCTTGAGATCATACCAATGGTACATAAGGCGCTATATAAATGCAAAATAACAATAACAATAACAATATATCTATTAAAATATGCCTTTTTCTGACACCCTACTGATGGGAAAACATATAGTCTGGTGAGAGTTTTTAGCACCAGGGAACTTGCCACTTCACAACCTTTATGTAGAGAAGGTGGGTAGCTGGTGGTGATAGTGCTGTTTGATTATACTTGCAGCACAATAAGTACAGAGGAGTTCAGTCCCCCCATCAAAGGCACCACACCAATATTCCTTTTTAGGTTCAATCTAGTCCTGTCTGTGGTTCATACAGTACCACACATATCCCTCACTCCTGTGCCACAGATAAGCCAAGACTGCATACAGGAGTTGGTTCCCAACACATGTAGCAATCATAAAACATAATAAGTCAAGAACCAGACCGGTGTACAGAAATAATATATATGTATTAATAGGACAATTAATATTTGGACAAAATACCAAATCACGCCACCTCACTCCGTGACACAAATGCTTTTCTTTCCTAATAATTATTTTTTCACAAATTGAAAACACTAGTTGGTTCAGGATAACACAGATCACAGACTGTTTGATATTACATGATATTATATGGCATTTATAACATGCCCATACACAAGTGTTTCAAGCCCCACATGTACACAACATGTACAGTCAAAACATTTTGCCTGGGTTTCACTTTAAATAGGATGTAGCATCTTGAAACATGACAAGGTCATAAGCTTGCCACTCTAATATGAAGTTTAATTTAAATAATATGCAACACTTTTCTATTGGCAAAAACAATTTCACACATGCAGCAGTCTGTCTTTTTCATCTCCCTGCACACTTGGAAATGCTTTACATTATTGTTTAACTTACTCACATGTAAAAAGAATTTTGACTGGTGTTACACTCTTAAAACAAACACTTTTTATTTATATTTGGAAACCTCTATTCCTTCGCCACTATGCGGTGCACAATCTCCCTTCTCTCAGGAGCCACTTTCAAAGGTATGCTTTTAAATCAGTGACTCCACTCTGTGTAACTTTGGGAAGACACTGTTTTGTCCCAATGTACACAACCAGGTATTCAGTTGATCTTTTGGAACGCCTCTGCTTAAAGGCAGGGTTCTGGGGAAAGGGAAGCAATAGGGAATTTTGGTTTTAATGCACCCCTCTCTTTAGGGAATTTTGTGGTTGGCAAAAAATTGAAGTTTCCAATTGCTTTACAAGCTATATTTGTTAATTTCGAATTTCAACAAAATCAACCCATGTAATTTAGCTACGTGGGACTTAATTAAATTATTGTTTAATAAAATGCTAAGGATTTATTTTAAGTGGCCCACCCAATCCATAAAGGGAAAATTACATCACACAGATCCCCGCAAGACTTGTTTTTGTTGGACACGTTAATTTACATACATATCTCTGGGTTTGCGCTCAGGAACAATGACATCAAGGCTCAGGTCATCTCTCAGGTATAGGAGAGGGGTCATCAAAATCCAACATCAGTAATGGATATTCTCAAGGCTCAATCCCTCTATTTTGCCTCTCCTGGATCATAGATCCCAGCCTCTGTGCCCACTTCTATTTTCCTCAAGCAATCTTATCAGCAGTTCTAATCCAGGTAATTTCAGGCAGTCTTCTTTATTTTCATTGTGCGTGCCCTTATGAATCTTTCACGACTTCCACAAAAATGTCTAACTGATGAAATGCCAGCTCATTGGGCATTAGTTTTGATTTGACAACTATTTTCCATCCCCTTATTCAAGGCCAAACCTCTTTTCTTTGATTGGGCCTTTCAGTTTACCAAGCTCAAATTTGGTCCAGGCAAGTCCTCCCACTTAAAATTAACATTTCTACACATTTCACTGTTTGCACTTAAAAACTCTAACATGGCAAATATTATTAGTTTACAGTTAAGCATCACAATATTAATATGCCTGAAATGGTCTGCCTATGCCAGACCTAATTAATTGAGTCCCGTGACTGCACCAGGTTGCAGGCTCGAATGAGTGTTTTTCTTGATTTATTCAAATATTTTAACAGTTATCAACCTGAAATGTTTTATACAGATATACAGATATATAATTGAATAATCTATCATCTCACTGAATCTCTGTTTCATGACATTTTCTGGGAAGCTATCATCACATTTCAGCTTATAACTTTAGTTCTCAATGTCACATTTTTATGAGCGTTAAATAAACAGATAGGCCTTTATTAAAAGCCTTGCAGTAATATTTGTTACATTACTGTGCAACTTGTGGTTCCTGAGAAAATTAACAAAATATGACCGTCCATCTAAACTTATGGCAACCTTTAAACATATATGCATATTTTGACTTCAATTGCACATTCATTAAGTTTTGTTTCCCCACTTAAAATGAGATCTGGACATCTGCTTTCTTTGTTGGTTTTGCCTTCAATTAAACTATTAACATTCTTTCTCGCAGGGTTAATCGATCATTTGTTGCTTATCTTTGAGCGCATGCCCCAACCCACCATACATTCCTTCTGGTCACTGGTGTAGCTTTAAAAGATGTTTTAGATAGATAGAAATTGGGGGAAGGTCACTGTTTGAGTGTTCTGAACAAAATCTGAAGCCATTTCTCCTGAACAGAAACTGATGCCATTTCTCCTTAACAGAAACTGATGCAAATTCTCCTGAACAGAAACTGGTGATTTTATATTTTCCAATTTCTTTTACACAGGAGGCCTTTTAATACTTGACCTCAAATCACATGCAGAGTTTTCCTGCACCATGCCATCAATGTTCATTTTTAAATTATACGAAAAAAGAAGAACCAAACAAAAAAAGTCTTATGGCATCACAGCATCAAGAAAAAAGTGGCAAAACAACCGTAAATCCTCGGGAAGGGTTTACCTTGCTTTTGGAAACGCTGCTTCACATAAACAATGGATTAATTTTGAACAGGGCTAATGTCATGAGGCTGTTACACCACTTACCAAACTTAAAAGCGATTACCACCTATGACTTGAATACCATTGATTTTTTGGAATAAGATTGACTAGACCGGGTGTTTCTCCATTTGCCCTCAAGATTTATCAAGCTTCAACTCTTGGATGAGGCACCAGGGCTTCTGAGGATGGGCTTCAACCTAAAGTAATTGATCATCAGAGAGGGAGGAAGCTTGATAGCCCCCGAGGGGGCAGAGACAATTATAGAAGGAGCAATCACAATGTGAAAACATCATCCAAAGGCAAACATGACCGACTCGATGCTAAATCTACCAAGGTTAACCACTTGGATGTTATTAAATTTGAAGAGCCGTTGCTTACAATTACATTGACCAATGATGGAGCTCCACTGGAAACTTTGGAAGTGGATTCTTCTGAGAATTAAAATTTGAGCTGGTTGTCAGGGGTATTGGCCTCCAAAGCTTACCGAGCATAACAGCCTGAGAATGACCTGCCTCAGAAGATAGTTAAGGAAAGTTGGAATACAAACGGTTTTAAAAATGTGTTTAGCCGTGGAGAGATTAACTTGGATGGCTATGACATTTTATGTCTCCAGAAGGCATGGTTGAAGAGGGCCCCCATCTTCGAAGGCTCTACGGTTTTCTGTAATCCTGCTGTAAAAGGAGAGAAATGGAGGCCAATGGCTAATCTGCTAGTGAAGCAGAACTTAAATTTGGAAGTTTTGTCGTCTGTGAATGTTAATCCCTATATCCAGGTGCTCATGATGGGGCTGAGGGTATGCAATTTCTCCTCATTGAGAAAACGGATTATGTTCAATTTATATTGGAATCTCTCTTCCCAGGAGTGTGCTCAGTTTCTGGAAATTATGATGGCCTTGTTGGTGAGCCGTTGGAAACATAGGGACATCCTTATATCATCATTTGCGGAGATTTAAATCTGCACTGTTTTGACAAAAATAATCAGCAGATTGAGGATGATACGCCGACAAGAACGGAAGTCGAACTAGGACATCTATGATGGCATGAAGACCTGCTGCTAAGGAACATCCACATATTCAATGGAAACACAAAGGGTGACAGTCCGTCGGTGATCACTTGGAGCAAGGGTCGGGACGGGAAAACACTAGATTATTTCTTTGCCTCTGATAACATGCTGGGCCATTTGCAACAGTTACCGGTTATTTCTACTAGCTAGAGGGATCATAGGATGTTGCAACTGATTTGGCCGGCACAGGTTACAAGGAGCAATTATTACTGCCCTACAACTCTGAATGTAAATATGGGGAGAAACCGACTTGTCATCAATGCATCAAAAATTGATCACTTGACTAGGAGATTGGCAATTGTAGTCCAAAAGGACCAATTCTTGTCTGGTGAGCCCGTTAGGGATTATCACCAATTGATGTAGGACTTCACTGAACATAAAAAGGAAAGCTCAAGACGATTATTTACACCTGTGCACAGCTTTGACAAAACAATTGCCGACAAGAAGAAATGCTTAAACTCTAAAGTGAGGAGCCTGAAAAAAGAAGGCTTGTCAGAAGCCCTAGCGAGCTGCAGGAATTTAAAGCAGTCTTATCGTAATTGGGTTTATGCACATAATTATGTGCTGAGTCAGCGTGATGCAGAAAATATTTTAAAGAACATCCAGGTTCTAAATACGTCCCAGATTTGGCAGTGGATGAATTGTGTCAATTTTCAACAGGAGGTGCTTATGCTCAATGCAGTATCGGCCAGTATCTGGGACGATCACTTTGCAACACTGTTTCAGTCGACGGACCCCATTTTAGGAAAAAGATGCTCCCAGTTGAGTGGGGGTGGTCGTTCGTTACATCTAGGGAGGAGATCCTCCGTCTCATCAATAAAGCTAGCAATTCTAGGGCCATAGGCCCTGATGGGATGTCCAATGCTATGCTTAAAAGGAATGGGGGCATCATTCCTGTGGGTCCTTTTTCATTACATCAAAAAAGTCAAGAAGGTTCCTACCTCATGGAAAACCTCTATCATTGACCCCATTTTCAAACAGGGTGACAGGACAGTGAGATCCAATTATAGGCCAATTTCCCTGTTGGACGTGGCGGGAAAGATTTTTGCAGCCCTTATATTATGAGGCCTCATGAATTGGAGCTTGGAAAAGGGACACTATGATATAAGACAATCCAGCTTTGTGAAAGGAGTGGGAACTGCTCTGAATGTGTTCTTGCTAAATATCCTGAAAAGTCGTACAAAAGAGAATAAAGGCACCAAGATCTACCTAGCCTTCATAGAACTTGCCCAGGCCTTCGATACAACAAACTGCAATAAACTATGGGTTAAATTGGAGGAATGAAAGGGTCCAGAAGATCTGCTAGAATCCATCAAAGATCTCTATTCTGAGACCTCATTGCAAGTAAAGTTGGATTGGGAGGACTGCTGTCTAACCCTATTCCAAACACGAAGGGCCTCAAGCAGGGGTGTGCCCTAGCCCCTAATCTCTTCAACCTGTTGATATTGGATAACAATAAGGCATTAATGAGTGTGAGAACTATTCCACCAAAAATAGCTGGCTCCCCCTGGATAGGCTTCTCTATGCAGATGACTTGGTTCTTATTGACCAGACCCAGGTCGGATTACAAAGATAGTTGGACGCTCTGCAGGACTATGTACATGAAAATGGGTTGAAGATTTACATTGAAAAATCCTGTATTTTGGTTTTGGAATCAGGGGGGCCTAAAGGAAATAAGAATGCTTTGTGGTACATGAATGGTCGAATGTTATCACAGGTTAACTTAATGACCCACCTTGGGATGTGTGTCAACAACAGCCTCACGAATGTCCCAAGACTAACAACGCTATAGAGCAAGATGAAGATGCTAGCTTCCCAGGCTAGGATCACTAAGAAGTTCAGTTAATTCACCTTACGCCCTCTGATACAATTCTACAGAATTAAGGTGGTACCAATAATCACCTATGCTGCTGAAGCTTTTTTCGCCCTCCCAGCAACAACTTAGTCGTGGTTGGATGGCTTATTTTGGAAATGGGTCCTCAACCTACCTCGAGGAATGCCCATACAAGCAGTAAGAATGGAGATGGGATTGAATTCCCTTTACTCAATGGTTGTGCGGAAATCGGTGGCATTGTTCCAAAAGTGTAGATCACCGTCCACACCAAGAGGTTTTGAGATACTGCAGAAGGCCATAACGGATGGAACTGAAGGAGTGCTACCGGAATGGGTGAACATTTGTATGGTAATCATACAGAACCTTGACACCGCACAGGATATGTTTAATCACTAATCCCTGCAAGATATAAAGGAAATTGTGGGCAACGGACTGGATCCAAACCCAAGATGAAAGATCACTGTATAAGCGCTATGGGAAACAATTCTAGAAGCACGTGCACTTAACACATTGCCTAGATATTTGGCGAACTTCCCGAGCAGCTTTCATCAAAACCAGTTCATGTGATTTCGCCTCAATCATACTCAACCAGAGAAGTTGTGAGTGCCGAGAGAATTATGGATGGAAGTATGCCAGACCTGACTTGTAGATTATGCACCACCGAATCAGCGACTGAAACACTGCGACACTTGGTCCTCTCATGTCCGTTAATAACTGAAATGAGAACGAAATGGTTGGCGATTTTCATCAACGCCTCTCCATCATTGTCTGAGGGCCAAATTGATTGTGGGAGAAAGTTTATCACGGACCATGGCACTACTAAATCTTCTAGAAGTCGTCTTTTTCCTCCCTGGGACAATGGAATTGGGCAGCTCTGCATAAATGTTGATTCATTTATCATACCTTCATATCTGGATGGAAATGAATGCATTTTGTGCTTATACCGGTTTTCTCTTCCCTCATTCTGTTCTCATTGTTGTTTGCTTTTTCCTCGTCCTTCGTCTCTTAATTTGTCTGATTGTTGTGTCAGGAGATGGAATGCAGGATTTCCGTTATTATTTGTTTTAATTTTCATAATGTTAATTGTTTTTTATGATGATGAACTACTGATGTGGTCTCAACTGTATTTGGTAAAAGGTTATCTTTTAACAAGAAAACAAGAAATTAAAAAAATATATACTTTATAACACTGTTGTTTCACTGGTCAACAGTTCATTTCAATCCCAGATGCAAATGTCTTTATTTTTCCAGGCTGCTCTCTTTTTGTGAAAAGTGCCTTTCATTTTTCCATACTGTAGTGAAAGGTAGGCCTCTGATTTTAGTTCTTTGTCATTCACACATATGGCACACTTAATGTTAGTCTTCCTTCTCACAGTTTCTTTCAAAACAGTTGTAAAAAGTCAGCCATTTCCTTAAAATATGCCTTTAAATTTACTTCTGCAGTGTTGTTTCATTTTCCATGTTCCTGGTTTCAAGCTGCAGAATGCACACATTTTCTATGGTCGCTCAGTTTTTTCAAAGGAAACAGAGTTTTCCTGTTTTGCAGTTTGACAATGAATTGCTGGCCTTTCAGTCTGTCAGTCAAAATGGAGCTTTCACATTTCCAACGTGGTAGTTCTGCATTTCTAGGCCCATTTAATTTTATTTCTCTGGAAACAGCATTTTGATGTGGCAGTTTGTAATTAAATGCTGCCCTCTCAATTTGTCAGTCATCTCTGTGTGTTGCCAATGCTCTGCTTAGGTCCAATATAGCTAAATGCAGTTTCTTTTTTGTCGGGGGGGCTGTATTTGAACCCCATAGATTCCCCCAAGCACTTTATTATGATTGCACTTCTGGGAAAGAGCAGGGAAGAGTGGGGTTCTTCTCACAATTCAAATTCTTCAATGCAGCACATGCCGCTCTCTTTGCTTCCTCTGGGAGTGGGTGGCCTAGTCTCCATCTCTTGATTTTGGTCATGGAACCCCTCCCTCATTTCCCCTTGATTCCTTTCCAGTATCCGAGCGTTCCTTCCAGGACTCCACCGCTTCCGGTCCCCAGGCTGGAAGGAGGGATGTTAATCATTCTAAAGAGAGGAATAAAAAGAGTTGTTAACTATTATTGGTCAGACATTGTTTCCCCAGAAAATATTACATGTAAATTGTGACAGATGGATTGTATTTCACATTTCCATAAACACTCTTCCATTTCAATCAAATGAATTCAAATAATATGCTTATTTAAATTAATTACTCACTTGTCATATATATATTCTAGTTTCCATTCAGGGTTTTGATCCTACATTCATACCTCATATAGTTCCTCAACTCTAACTTCAGTGGGATGCTCAATAGCTGTTAAAGCTTGTCTGAGATGACCGTTTTTTAACTGATTGATATGAAACCCTTTCTCTTCCATCTGTTCACATTGTGGGATGCAGATCTCATAGGCAACAGGTGATATTTTATCAGCAATTTCAAAACTACCACACCAAGACAGAAAAAATGTCTGTTCCTTGGTCCGGTTTCTCTGGAAATTGTACAGGTAAACCTTGTCACCTACCTCGTACTCGTTGGTCGTAGTATGATTTCATTACCTCAGCCAACAAGTTGCGTTGTGCTGAAGATGTTTCCTCGGGTTCTCAATGTACTCATGAGTGGTGGATACATTGATCAGCGTCTGCTCCTGATTTCTAGAGAACAGATGCTGAAGTAACACCATTTTCTGTCCAGTCATAAGTTCAAACGGAGACATTTTAGTTGGAGAAGATGGTGTAGACCTTATAGCCTACATATAACAAAAATAGACCCAAATAACTCTGCACTGTCACAATGACTGTTATATTAATCAAAACAGCAGGGTGTTACTTATTAATACACCTGTTTATAATGAATATGAATCTCATTGTTATTTAGTACCCCTGCTCCAGAGAAAACGATTTATAGAAACATATTTTATTATCATTAAATTCCAGTGAAAGTGCTTTGTGCAATACTCTTCCAATAATACATTTAGCAATCAGTATTTAAAAAAAGAGAGAGGCATAGTTCAAAGTCATTTGCTACCCAAAATTCAATGTTATGTTTGGGACACGTGTTAGTTAGGTGTCACACGACCCTATTTTTGTTTTGAAATAACAGAGCTACTATCCTGTAGCTAAAATTCAAATTCAATGTGTGATTGTGACAACTGCTTACTAATGCAGTTAATATAAGTCCAACACGTTTTGTTCTTCCTTGTGTAATCACACAACTGGCAGAACGTCTTCAGATGTAGAATCTTCGTAACAATGGGATAGCCTTCTTTTTTTTTTTTCATTATTAAGTTTATTGAAATTTACATAAAAACATACAGAGCATTAGATTCATCAACGCTATAAATATAGAATTCATCACAAGTTATCTTTCACATACCACCATCCCCTACCCTACGTAACATAAATCAATCTAAAATATCATTACAACTCATCCAAGAATCTACCCCACATGTCATCAAACAATTTCATTTTTTTTGTTTCTGCGGAGAATAACCTTCTCAATTCTGGAAACCTGTCTTAAATCCTCAATCCACTCTTAAAAGGTCGGTCTCTCATCACATTTCCATTTCCTCAAAACTATTTTCTTGGCTGAATTTGCTGCCCTGAAAAACCAGCATCTCTGTGGGTGAGTAAGTTCTTCCACCTTATCATCCTCACCCAATATGACAGTAACGTAGTCAAATTCTTCCTGCAACATTAGAATCTCATTGATCTTCTCAGTGACCCTCCTCCAAAATGTCCTCAAGTCATAACAATCCCAGATCATATGTTCAAAAGAGCCAACTGCATGTTTACACCTCCAGCAAGCCTCTGAATCAATCATTCCTCTTGCATGAAGTCTTTGAGGAGTCCAAAACACTCTGTTAAGAATTTTGATTTGTTGGCTTTGCTCTCCCAAATTAATGGAAGTGAGAGACACATTTTTACAAATACACCTCCATCTGTCCTCAGACATATCTGAACCAAGTATCTCAGACCATTTTGATAGTAATTCCTCTGCCGGTACATGACGTTGGACCAGATTCTTGTATACCTTAGACGCCATACCTCCCTCTGCCTTATACGAAGACAACCACATCTGCCATCCATTACCATCAACTGCACCCTCATTCCGCAGGATTCTCCTCAATTTCCTGTATTCTCCCATTGTACAGTCACTGAGATCTTTAACTCGTGCAAGTCTTTTAAAACTGATCCATTTGCCATCTTCAAACAAATTGCTCAGCCATATTACACCACTTAGAAGCCAGTTCAACCACAGTAGCTGCCTTCCATTCACCAGTATTCCTGGATTCAACCAGATCGGGATAACATCATTATCACAAATTCTGCGATTACTCTTCTTCCACAGCTCCTTCCAGCACGCTCTCAGAAAGTTTGTTGGCGGAGATGACTGATACCCAGATCCATCCACCGTGGACAGTATAGCTCTAGGAGGTAATGGAGATGAACGGCTTGATTCCGCCAGCGTCCAGACATCATTTGAATTGTCAACAAATGGAACCAGATGTCTGGCTCCAAAAGCCAAATGATAGATTGCAAAGACCGGAACCCCCAAACCTCCGCAGTCCTGGGGCAGCTGCAATTTCCACAATTTGAGGCGCGGCTGCTTATTTTCCCAGAGAAAAGATTGGATTAAACCCTCAATTTTCTTCAAAAAGCTCTTTTTCACTTCCAAGGGGAGCATACTTAGCACATAATTGACACGTGGCGTGGAAGTCATTTTGATGGCATTCACTCTCCCCCATAGACTCAATTTAAGTTCACTCCATCTCTTCAAATCAAGCTCCAGGGATTGAACCACACTAACAAGGTTGACATCCATAATTTTTGAGATATCACTAGTCAACCAAATCCCAAGGTATCTCATCTTACTCGGACACCATTTGAAGGCAAAATTCCTCATTTTCAAAATATTGCATGAGGCCGACGCTGGCAATGCTTCTGATTTGGCCCAATTGATCTTGTATCCGGAAATTCTGTTGAATACACCAATCAACTCAATCAGTACAGGAATCGAGTTCTCCACATTCTGAACCACCAATAACATGTCACCCGCATACAGCCAAACATTTTGGTTGGCTGCACCATAATGGACTCCTTCAATTCTCTCCTCCTCTCTTATCTTCACCGCCAACAGTTCCATAGCAATGACAAACAGGACGGGTGACAAAGGAAAGATATTTCCACTCAATACGATCAAATGCTTTTTCGGCATCCAATGATAATATCACCACATCATTCCGAAACTCCTTGCTTTCAAATAAAGTCAATAACAGCCTTCTCATATTATCTGATACATGTCTTCCCTTCACAAAACCTGACTGACCTTCATCTATAATATCCATCAGAGAAGATTCAATCAACATGGCCAATGCTTTGGCTAAAATCTTATTGTCTATGTTCAGTAAGCTGATGGGGCGATAACTGCCCGCCTTAACTGGTGACTGTGCATCTTTCAGAAAAACAGAGATCGAAGCGTGCCTTGTTGAAACTGGAAGGCACCCATCTCTTAAGGATACGCGCAGCATTTCCAACATAAGTTCAAAAACCTCCCCTGGGAAGATTCTATAAAGTTCTGCTGGTATTCCATCTGGACCAGGACATTTCCCAGCGTTCAATGCACAAGCCGCCTTCCTGAGATCCTCCACACTCAACTCTCTTTCCATGCATTCCAATGAATCTGCACTTATTTTCTTCAAATGACAGTCCTCAATGAATTGACAAATCTCATTCTCAGATAAGTTGACTTCTGATGAATATAGGGTTTTGTAATATGACTGAAACGTTGCATTAATTTCCATAGGATCAAAAGTCACCATCCCATCCGGTCTCTCTATTGCATTGACATTTCTTTCATTATCCTTGACTCTCAAGCGATGAGCAAGAAGCCGATCACATTTTTCGCCTTTTTCAAAGTAATTGCTCTTGGTTCTAAAAAGTAGCCAATCAGCCTTCGAAGAATACAAATCCTCCAATTTTTCCTTTTTCAGTTTCAGCACTCTTAAAGTATCACTTGAAAAGTCATGCATATTACCCCTTTCAAGACGCTGAATTTCCTCATTGAGCTTCTTCACTTCCGCATCTCTGTTTCTTTTTCTTGCTTGACAATCCAATCAGCATACCCCTCATTTTGACTTAAAGGCTTCCCATACAAACTCCACTTTGACTTCTCAAGTCCAGTTCTCATTTACAAAAAATCTCGCCTCTTGGACTATCTTATCCACAATTTCATCGTTCTCTAGAAGTGAGACATTCATCCGCCATGTGTTAGATTTTGGAACAGGAAAGGCTAATTGCAAGTCTATGGAGATTGGAGCATGATCCGAAATCAGTAACGGTTTAATGTCTCCCCCTTTGTATGATTGCGTGCAGAGGCCAGAAGTCAGAAGTAGGTCAATCCTTGAGTAAACATTATGCCTTGCAGAGAAGAATGTATATTGTCTCATTGAAGATATCAGAGAGGTTCCATTCAGCCATTAACCTTTCCAACGCTGACCTTTTCAGAGTATTTACACCATCCATTGCCCCCATACTTTTATCAAGTTCAGGTTCCAGAACAACATTAAAGTCCCCACCCACAATAACATTACTTGCATGTATATCCTGTAAAAACTGTGCTAGAGAGACAAAAAAACTACCATCCCCCCCATTCGGAGCATATATGCTACAGAAACAATAGTGAACATCTTGAATATTTGCACTGACACAGACAATCCTCCCTTCTGCATCCTTTTCACATTCCATCTCAGAAATCTGCAAGTTCCTTCTAAACAGGATACACACGGCCCTAGAACTAGTAGTGAAAGATGAGCAATAAGCATCTCCGACCCAACCCCTTTTCCATTTATCTATATCTGTATCTAGCAGATGAGTCTCCTGAAGCATCGCAACATCTGCCCCCATTTCTTCCAGTTTAATCAAAATCACTTTCCTCTTTGTAGCACAATTAGCTCCATTCACATTCCAAGATACCACCTTCAAATTCCTTTGAAAAGAGTAAGACATGAGTGGATCGAGCACCCCGTTCCTAGTGATGAATTCACAAAACACAATAAAACTTAAACCTACAACTACTATAAAAAACCAAACTGAAAATATAAAAGCACTCTTGGGTATGAGCCACCCAAACTTCCAGAACTTCCCTTCCACTTACACACAGAAAGGGACTACCCCACTCCCTCCCATGGGCCAGTATAGAGGATCCCCAAAAAAGATGTTCATCATAAAATCATCAATAGTCAATACAAATTTAAGCTAAATATCCAGTATAGTCTGATCTGTGGCAAAGCCCAAACCCCCCACCACCTCACAGCACTCCAGGGTATGAAAAACTTGAAGAAACCATACCAGAACTGGTGTAGTACCCCTTGATCAAGATATCTCCACAACACTTTCCACCCGAACCACCCTAGGACATCATGAACAATAGATTAATCTATACCACCATTCACACCACCTGTCTCCTCACACTAATTATCAGAGAACACACATACCAAGAGACCATGAGCGTATGAAACTCCCAACCAAACGCTAAAACATACTGAAATATTGCTATTCGATATGTCACACCTAGAATTAAATGAAACCACTGTAATCCTGCATCTGAATTCCAGGGGCCCCCAGCCATTATAAAGCTTTCCCCATCCAATCCAATACGCTATTCAGCTAACTCCAGCGATCCAGCAGTCCATCCCATTCTGCAGACCACATATATCAAGTATTCTTTCTAGACTGCATCACCCTAGTACAAAATCCTCCATGGGACCAACAATTATGTGTCTAAACCAGTGTACTGCAACCACTATACCCTGGATGCACATTGTACCGCTCAGGTCTCGGTAAAACTACTACAAGACACAATTACAGCAGACACATAGAATCCTGTGGCATGTGAACAAAACATATATACATACACATATACATGCATTGAACGGTGTGTCAATAAGCCCCGGTAGACCAGCTCACTGCAGATGTACCCATGGCATTACTATCTGCAAATGCCCCCGTGCAAAAAACCCCAACAGGACATGAATATCAACGTCTCGCCGGATGACATAACCTTGGCCCAGCGCAGGCAGGCAGGCTCCACGAATAACCAAGCTGCGTTGGGGAAATAGGTGACATCCAAAAGTGCCCATATAATACGTGACCACATGAAGCTCTCATTGACATGTGTGCCGTCATGACAATGAGTGGATTCCTGCAAATGTGCCGCCACTACCCCTGAAACCACTTCCCATCCCCTGCACAAAAGAGAATCATCCCCCCCATGACTGCAGTGCCCCCAACCCCAGGCCACACACCCGCCGCGTACTCCGGACTCCAGAGCATGCAGCGCACTGCCCAATCCTGCAACACAGGCACGCCATGACCACGGAATCTCAAGCCC
This sequence comes from Ambystoma mexicanum, assembly GCF_040938575.1. Lineage (NCBI taxonomy): Eukaryota > Metazoa > Chordata > Amphibia > Caudata > Ambystomatidae > Ambystoma > Ambystoma mexicanum. The sequence goes on from NC_090936.1 coordinate 630,469,051, forward strand.
GAAGCAACATGATACGGGCACAGCACAACTTAACGAATCACACTTACCGGCTGTAAGAACAATATCCACTACGGCACGACGGGCAATCCATCCAGAAAGCCCCGCACTCCAACCTCGCCAGACCCGTGGCCCCACTGGCACTCCGAACAGAAAAACACTCTATCTCCCCTAGAAAAACATGCGAAGGCGGTAATACGGACTTCCGTGTTTACATCAGAGACATAAGAGGAAAGCACCTATCAAAAATTCCGAGCCTACGAGACGCTCGAGCAAGACTGGAAACCGTTATGCCAACTGCTCATTTTAGATACGAATAAAACAAGGACATAATATAAACATTTCAAACAATGTATCATGTTATGAAAAATACACATACATTAATGAAAACCATAATGATTGCCCACATTTATATTCCCAATCAAATATTAAGTGGCAACATTATTAAAATTTAGATTCCCATCTCTCAGCCATTTTTCTGCTTCAGCTGGATCGTCTGTGGTTTTAATACCAGTTGCAAAAAAGATCTTCAGTGTGGCCGGTTTTACCAACATAGTTTTAATCCCTTTGTCCTGTGCCAGAGCTTTAGCACATTTAAAAGCTTTTCTCATTTCCACTATTTCCTTGGGGAAATCCGCATAGATGGCCACCTGGTCTCCGTTCAGCCAAAGTTTTCCTTTTTCCCTTGCAGCTTTCAAAATCCTCTCCTTTGCACTGACTTTAGCCATCACCATGATGATCTGTCTGGGCTTTCCTGCTGTTGCACTTTTACCCGCCCTAAAGGAGTAGTCCAAGTCCATATCTTTCAGGATGTTTTTCCCTAGAGTCACATCCAGCACACCTTTACCTCTCAAGTCAAGGTCTTGATCCCAGTCAGGATTTTCACTTACACCTAATAAGCGCAAGTTCAGGTTTCTCTGATCAGCCTTCAACTGCAAATTTCTCCTCTTCAGGTCAGAGACTTCATATCTTAAATCTTTGTACGCTCTGTAGCTTCCTGCAACTTCCGTGGCCAAAGTTGTACTTTCTGCTTCCACTTTGGAAACTCTGGTCTCCAGATGACCCACTTGAGAGGACAATTCCCCCAGGGTAATCTTCATTTCCTTCACATCCTGAGCAATCTGCAGAAGTAGTGTATACATATCACCATTCCCTGGAGTCTCATCCATCCTCTCTCCTTGCTTAGCTTTTTTTTGAATTAGGGTTGTCAGGGACCTCAATCTTCTTCTTTGGTAAAGGATTAATATTCATTTCTGTAATATTTCCAAATCAACAGGCTGGGAGGGAGCAGGAGCAATTGGCTTAAGCTGCTGCTCTGTTCACCAACATTCCAGAATCCAATGGGATAGCCTTCTAAAATACAATGTTTGGGGTCAGGATCATTTCATACGGTTCTTGATTCCAATTAATGGATGCAAGTACCTTAATACTGGTGTGTAAAGTCATCTAAAACCTTAATTAGTGCTGTTCTTTTGATATGTATTGTTAGCACTACTCAAGAAATAAATACATTAAGAGGTGCTTACCACATGTTTTCACAATGTTGAAGCAGGTGGGTCAAGTGTCTTTAAAAAACAATTACCTGTGAATAAGATAAGAACAAATGGTGTGCTCAGACGTCCTCATCACTCTCAACCAACCAGTGTATGCCATACATCCACATGCACACACACACCCCATCTGGGTGTCACTATATTGACTTAGTTAGACCAGAACCTGATGGTTTAGTAATTCTTAAAAATGAGTCAGAACTTGTGAATCTTAATTATTCCAATACAAGATGCCAGAAAGAAAGCAACTAACTGCAGTAACATAAGCACAATAAGAGAGGGGAAGGCACCACACATATCACAATTAATGCATGCGTCATACCAAAGTGGTAAAGCGACATATATCTTAACTACAGCTCTCTAGTCTGTTAAGACTTCTCACCTACTATGATAGTGCCCGGAGTCACATAACGAAATGCAGTACGTAAATGCTGCATATCGCATTGAAGCAGGCATCAGAATAACATTGCTCGACTCTGTGCCTGATGAAAGACAGAATGTCATTTCAGTAACACTGTCACGTTGGAGGCTTAATCAAAAATATATTGAGTTTCACATGTGCGGCTTCAATCCAAAGTATTGGACATTGGGGCGCATTTACCGGTCTTACCTTTAAATCGTAAAGTGTTCACTCGCTGATACCGCTGGTATCGTAATGTCTTGTAACCCCTCAAAATACTATTGTTAATAATTTTGGATTCAAGTAACTGATTTGGCCGAAATTCCAAAAGTGATTAAAAGTCTGCCTGCCCCAAAAATCTGCAAAGTTTCATATAGATTTGTTAAAAAATAAAAAAGTTATTAAGCGTCAACATTTGTTTTCTTTTCCAAAAGTGGGGCCTACTTCCCATTCATTTTCCCATAGACAAAAAGGTAATTTTTTGCCAAAGCGAACAGCCTAAACTGCTGGACGGATTTGGACCAGGTCGGAAACAACTTGGGCATGAAACGTTGACTTGCGATCCATGTGTGGTTTGGGGTTATTCCATGCCGTAGTTATTTTAAAAATTTTACGTAGAAGGGGTGCCCCCTTCCCAAAAATTTAAGTTATACCTCCCACGGTGCATTGCAGGATCATGGTTTTCAGAAATGAAACAATGCCATCTTATTTTTCTCTCGATGCAAGAGATATTCAAGGTTATTGCCGAGGTTATGGGAAAATGAAACACAGTAAAAAGCTATTTGCAGGTCAAAAAACATACAAAGATGCCATCAGGGTAGAAGTGGGGGTTGACTAGAAAGCACTGAGTGAAATTTGGGAGTTGCAGGGGGTCCAGGGACTGAGTTTGCAACACAAAGCTTTCTGTAGCCTTGGCTATAGCCGTCATCTGAAAGCAAACTGCGTCACAGAAGTAGCGTGTGCTCTGGGGTGAAAGGGAGAGGGCAGGGGAGGTGAGGAGGCCGTCTGGGGAGTGGGGCAGCTGGCACAGATGAATGGGGCACTTAGTGATGGCCTGGGGGGGCAGGGAAGCATTTTTTTCCCGGCTGTTTTGCTGATATTCGCGGCTATATACGAGGTTACAAAGGACTATAGATAACCACAGGAATATGTAGTTTGGTACCCACATTCTAATAAAAAGATATTTTTATACCTATAATGACGTCAGTGGTAAAAGATCACTGGCCATGGCCAGTGACACAATTGCCATACAGGTTTCCCATTCATGCAGTAACAAGGACAGACTCTGCTTAACTTCAAAGGGGCCAGCCTCCTCAAGCCATGTTGCCTGATAGATGAGCCAAATTTACAAGACCACTTAGAGGAATGGGCTGGCCTATTTCTTGCTTTGAAGCTAAACAGGGTCAGTCCTGGTTACTGCATGGATGGGCGACCGAATGGGCCTCTGAATTATTTTATTTTTTTAAACTGTGCTACTGACAGTCCTTGAAGGTTTTGCACTCAGAGACAATTTTTTGCCTTCTGCTGAATTGTATTCTGGTATTTATAGTCTCCCAGTCAACAATAAAAAAACCCAGGTATTTTTACAGCAATTGTGTGTTTCTGATTTCTGCAGTAACTGGGACGGAACCTGCTTAGCTTCAAATTGAGGAAGAGGTCAGCCCACTAAGGCCATGTTGTCTAATATATGGGGCCCCCGTTAGATGAACACTTAAAGAAACATGGCCTAAGGGGGCTGGATCCTTCCTCGTTTTGAAACTAAGCAGGGTCGGTCCCGGTTACTGCATGGAAGGCAGACAGTCCAGGGTCCTGAATGCCGTGTGTTTTCTTAGCTTTAAATATCTCTTAACACACAGCATCCACATTTTTATAAAACGGACAAAATGTAATTAAAAAAAACACATTTATACTGAACACTGCTATCAGAGAACCCTGGTTTTGAGGAGTGCGAGACGCAGCACTTAACCATTAGGCTACAATGACGTTATTGTTTGGATTTTCACAAGTTTCATACCTAGCCTTTTATCATTGAACGTATTAAATTATAGGCTAAGTATGAAATGTATGCCCCATGAAGCACCAAGCCATTGTGGCCTAGTAGTTAAATACTGGGCCGCAAACTCTGGCAGAACAGGGTTCAAGGCTGTATGTTTTTTAAATGTAATTAATTAAAAGAAAAACAACGCAAATGGGAGCTGGCAAGGTTTGTTGCAGTGCAGTCCTCTGATCTTATTTATCATGGGGGCATTAAGACATGGCTGCAATGTCAGCCATGTTGAAACAACCCACGCGGAAAAACAACAGTGCCAGAATGGCTTTCCTGCCATGCCAAATGGGGCACTGTGGCGGAATTACCGCGCCAAATTAGCCCGCGCCAAAATGGTGGGGCGGTAAGGGGTCTTTTGCTCAGATAATGCTGCTTAACCAAAGTGTATACTCCATGCCGGGAAAAGCCTCAGATGAGAACAGTGATGCAGACCCACTCGCTGAACATTGCAGTTTTGAAGTTAAGATGTACTGGAACCTCACAGAAATACAGCTTCAAGGTTGGCACCTGCATTTTATATATTTGGAAGTGGTTCACTTTTGAGGTTGAAGTTCTGTGAAATAAACAAAAACTCTGCAAGTGTATGTTATAATATTATGGGATGGATTGCATTTGAGCATCAAGTGTTTACCTAACACGAGTTTGTTCTATGTTTCTTTGTTTAGTAAGTGCTTCCATATTAGGTGAGCAATTGTTGCAATAACTCCATGACAGAAAACCATCTCTCTGTGCTTTTAAAGTCTCCATTAAGCAAGCTCAGAAAAGAGGGGGGGAAATGTGGGAGGAGCTACTCAATGGTTTGGTGCCTTGAGGGGCATTCAAGGCATACAAACGCAAGCGCTTCTTCCTTAGTTTCCATACTAGGAACAGCCTCAGATTAGAACAGTGATGCAGACCCACTGGCTGAACATTGCAGTTTTAAAGTTCAGATGTATTGGAACCTCACAGAAATGCAGTTTAACGGTTGGCATCTGCATTTTATATATTTGTATCTGCTTCCCTTTTTTAGGTTGAAGTTCTGTGAAATAAACAACTCTGGGTGTGTACTTTATAATATTTAGGGTTGGGTTGCATTTGAGCATCTGGTAGTCACCTAACAGGATTTCTTTCTATTTCTCTTTGTTTAGTAAGTGCTTCCATGTTTTGCTTGATTCTTCTATCCTGCTCCCCCTGACCACCTCCAGCCTACTTCTGCGGGAGTCTGTCCTGATACATTCTGGTGTCACAATCACCGTCTTGTGGCCAATGCTGGATTTGACTTTTATGGACTTCATTGATTCACGGTGCGTCACCTTTTCTCAACTCTCACGCTGGACTTCCTTTGCATCTTGTACTCATGGTGGCCCTGAATTATGCTGTTCCCATCTTCATCTTGTATCCTGGCTTGCAACATTATGTTTTACTACTGACTTCTGCAATTGTATTCGCTCTCCCCTCTTGCTTCTCCACTATTTTTTGACTGCTTTCCCTCTGTTCCCTCCTCCTCTCTCTTTCCAATCTCATCCCCTTACTTCTTCTATGCACTTACTCTATTAGAATTGTCCCTGGACCTATTGTGATGGCAACCTATTGTGTCTCTTCCCCACTCCCCTTACTTGTTTCCCCCCACCCTCCTCCAGCACTATCTGAAATGTTGTCAGGCCTAGTACGATAGTCGCTTGTTTTGTTCCTCCCCTCCCTTTCTGCACCCCTCTCCCTCACCTTTTATTTTTCTCCGGCTATACCAGAAATGTCGTCAGGCCTAGTATAGTAGTCACCTGTCTGTTTCCATGTCCTTTGCACTCTTCCCCTCCCTTCCTTATCTATGTCTTAGCTCTTGCACTATCTGAAATGTTGTCAGGCCAAGTACGATATTTAATTTCACATCCTTACTGTTCATGGCCTGTAAGGATGTCATTGCATTTTCCCTTATTCCCTCCCTTGCCTTGAAGCGCTTTGAAATACATTGTCTATGGGTGCTATATAAATAAACTATCATATCATATCATATCATGGCAAATCATATGATCTCACTGCACATTGCCTAAAAACATTGTAAGTTCTCAAAGTTTTAAATATCTCATAACACACAGCATCCACATTATTTTTTTTAAACCGTGCTGCTGTCAGTCCATGAAAGTTTTGCACTCTGAGACAATTTGTTTGCCTTTTGCTGAAATGCATTCTGGTATTTGTAGTCTCACAGTCAAGATGAGGGAATAATGCCACAATTGTACACGTTTTGCCTAAAATAGTTCTTTAAGGATTTATATATTTGAGTGACACAATGGTATGTGTACTTTTCAAGTATGCTTTATAAAGCAGAGTATTGCTGAAAGCCAGATATGGGATTGAGGAGGGGAAATGATGAGAGGGCAAGTAAATGATGAGTATTTGCCCACGATGTGACAAGAGAGTTTGCAATCCTGGACACTGGTGCAGTTATTTCCGACAGATTGTGGTTGCTTTTCAGGGCTTAAATAAAGGACACATGTGGGTAAAGAGCGTAACTTTTTTTCAGAGGGTGGATGCAACCACTTGTTTTTTTTTAGGTTTGCAATCTTGCTCGGGTATTTGGCTACCAGGATTTTACTCAGGTTGTCATGATCCCAGTGCAGACGGTTACTCAAAAGACCACAAGCACCTTTTTCGTAATGGGATTTAGTTTTCCAGGGAATATTTCATGACAGATTGCTGGGTTTTAAAGGTAAGCACTATTTATACTTTGCCAGCATATTTTTTGGAACATTTCCTTTCTGAGTTTTTATTTCTGGTGTTCATTACTTTTTTGAAAAGTCCAATGCTATTTTGTCTTGTGCACTTTTGTCTAAGGAGTAGGTCTGTATTATTAATGTTAATTATGTATGGAATAACAAAACCTTTGAAATTCAAGGAAAAAACGTTAGTTGCAGGAACGTTAATGTGAGCAATACATTGGGCCTCATTACGACCCTGGCGGAAGACCCTGGTGCTATTAGCACCATGGTCCATGCCGGTAAATTACCGACTCCGCCATGGAGAAAGGGGGAATTACCACCCCATTACAAGGTTGGCGGGGCGGATATTCCCCTTCCTCCATGGCCCTTCCCCATTCCCTTTTTTGCCCTATAGGGCTCAATGGGAATGGGGAAGGCGCTAAGTACGGTGCCGCAAATTGCGGCACCGTAATTAGCACCAAGGTCCCTTTGCGGGTCCCTACTTTAACGGCTGGTCTACACCAGCCGTTAAGGTTGGGTCTCGCAAAGGGACCTCGTAATTAGGCGCTAATAGGTTAACGGCGCCGCAGCCTTTTACGGCGCTGTTAACCCATTAGCGCCTGGGTCGTAATGAGGTCCATTGTAACAAAACCTTTGAAATTCAAGGAAACAACTTTAGTTGCAGGGACGTTAAGGTGAGAATTTAATACAACAAAAACCCCTTACATTCAGTTAAAGCTGCCTTAACTTCGCACCCCCTGTTGTGCAGTCTATGACCACAATGATGACATCACAGATCACATCACTGATAACATCACTAATTACATGTTGTATTATAAGAACACTGATGACATTACAAGTCACATCACTGATGCCATTACTGGTGACAACACTAATTACATTACAACAATAACTTGCCTTAAGCATGGCCAAATATATTTTAATACATGAATGGGTACTAGTCATGACCTTCAGTTATGGACAGTGGTGACAACCTTCACCCATGTTCACTGAATATGTTAAAAAACAAACAGTCTAATAACCATAGCTGTTGGCCTTTATCAGTGGTACAGCTTTCAACCGTGTCTACTGTATATTACATACACTGGCCAGGCACTAGCCATGGAAATTAGCACAATACAGGCAGTGGCCACTATCTTTGGCTGTGCCCACTATATATTCTAACATATAAATGGGCCACTAGCCATGGCCTTTGACCGTGAGCAGTTTGTACATCTTTTGGTCATGTCCACTCTCTATTGCACAATAATAAAATGTAATAAGCGATGTCCTTTGGCTGTGCCCACTGTGTATTATACAATACTAACTACATATTATATACAATAACAAGCCACTAGCCATGGTCTTCAACACAATAATAGCCAGTGGCCACGGTTTTGCGTTATGCGGATGGTGCATTCTAACATATTAATGGCCACTAGCTATGGCATTTAGCCATGGCGGCTGACTAGAGCTTTGAATGTTGCACACTGTATATTTGAAAACAGTGATGGGGCACAAGGCATGGCTTTTATCCATGCACGCACATTGGTATTTTTGAACAGTAACCGGCTACTAGCTATGGTCTTTGCTACTGGCCAGTGACCCCAGCCTCTGTTATGGCCAAGTCCACACTCTAAATTGTTATTAAGGTAATCAAACTTTTCATGAGCTAATTTATAAATGATGTTATGTCTAATTCCATTTTTTATGTAATCAGTTATATTCAATGTAATTAGTGTTGTCACCAGTGATGACATCAGTGATGTGATTTATAATGTCATCAGTGTTCTCATACAACATGCAATTAGTGATGTGATCTCTGATGTCATCATTGTGGTCACAGCCTGCGAAACAGGGGGCATGTATTTAAGGTGGCTTTAGCTGAATATCAGGGGTTTTGTTGAATTAAGTTCTCACCTTAACGTCCCTGCAACTGAAGATTTTTCCTTGAATTTATAAATGTGTGTGCATATTTTATGGTTTGCGTACTTTTCAAGCCATTTTTTTAAAACATTTCTATCTTTATAAAAGATAGTTTGAAAAGTACACAATTCAATCCATCTTTTATAAAGCTTTGATGACAGACAAAGTCTGAGGCGTCTTTGTCCGTCGGCAAAGCTTTATAAACGATGGCTTGAATTGTGTACTTTTCAAGACATCTTTTATAAACGTAGAAATTAGCACAGAGTACCTAGGTTTGTCGAGGCTCAAAGATGCCTCGGGGACCTGGGGAGGGGGCTGGGAAACAAAAGTACAGTAATCTCTTCTTGTGAGAGGTTCACAAGAGGAAGTTACAGTAACTGACTGAAGTGCCAGCCTGTGGCTGGCTGGCACTTCTGTCAGCTTGCATGACTTGAAAATGGCAGGCACATCTCCCGTCGTGGCTGCGGCGGGATAATGTGTCCCGCCAATGTTGTGGTGGGACGGGGGTGCCTCGGGAGTGCCCCGGCTCAGCCCCACTTTTTGTAGACTGCTGGGTCCCGGCTCGGCACACTTAAAGCACTATTTGCAACTGCTGATCATGCTGATCACGTAAAGCTTGCTTGCAGTCACTCTGCCACGAACATAACCAGTAACACACATGTTAATGTCTCTAGAAAGAGATGATGAAACTATTGAAAATGCAGGTATCCTACAGGATTTAAATAACAATCCAAAACATCTGACAAATATAGAAATGAAAGAAACATCTAAATGTACTCCTTGTTTTGGACCAGACAATGTTGTTGATCTATTTCAAAAGGCTGTCAACCGTGACATACATAAAGTAATAGTCAATACCAAAAAAAGAATAATTTGACAAGAACAGACAGATAAGCCCTGCTCAAGTACGATACAGAAATAGTAATCAAGCAAGCAGATAAAGGGGGAATATTGTTGTGATTAATAGGGGAGATTATATAACAACGGCTAATACACCCTTGACTACACTATGGTACTATGACAAACTAGGCACCACTTCTATGAAAGGAATCAAGAAGGAGGTCGATTAATTTTTGACCAAATGGGTGGGTACTGGTTTACTAACTGAAGATGACAAATGTTACTTAACAGTAGCGAATCCTAAACTAGCGACACTATACTTTTTGCATAAAGGACATTAGCCATTTGAAGGAATCCCAGAGGGAAGACCGATAGTGAGCGGGATTGGGTGGCTAACTGAAAATATTCTAAATATATTGATACAATCACAGCTAAGGAAGTTCTTAAGCTACTAGCATATCTGGAGGACAATATGAATCTTTTACAAATACTGGATCATTTTGAGTGGGAAGATGATTTTATTTTGTGACATTCGATGTAAAAGCATTGTACACATCAATTGAACACCAATTATCTTTGAGGACTAATGGTTTGATTTATGCTAAAAGATCAGCCTCATATCTGCTACATATTATGATGGTTAAAGAAATGCTGGAATTCACGCTAAAAAACAATGGGCCTCATTACACGGATGGCGGAGAACCATGGCGCTGTTAGCGCCATGGTTCATGCCGGTAAAATACTGGCACCGCCTTGGCAGAAAGGGGAATTACCGCCCCATTCCAAGGTTGGCGGGGCGGTAATTCCCCCTTCCACCATTGCTCTTCCCCATTCCCATTTTTGCCCCATAGGGCTCAATGGGAATGGGGAAGGCGCTAATTACGGTACCGCAAATTGCGGTACCGTAATTAGCTCCCTGGGTCCCTTTGCGGGTTGGTTTTTAACGCCTGCAAAAAGCAGGCGTTAAATCCCCCAACCCGCAAAGGGACCTCGTAGTAGGGCAGTAAGGATTTACCGGTACCAGTATTTTACCGGTACCGGTAAATCCTTACCGCCATCCGTGTAATGAAGCCCTATGTATTTTTGTTCAATGGAAACATGTCTAGACAGGTTAGAGGAACCAATCATGCTCCCTCACTCGCAAATCTGTTCATGGGATTTAAAAAAAAAATTAAATCTGTGTATTCTGACCATTCATTTATATCCAGAATCAAACTTTGGACGAGATTCATTGATGATGTGTTTCTAATATGGCAAGGAACGCAATCCTCTTTAATAGAATTTGTGAATTATCTAAACGTGAATGATTTTGGAATTCAGTTTACTGGCAATAGTCACCTGAATGAAATAGATTTTCTGGATGTACGACTATATTTCACAGCAAATAAGATCTCATCAAAAACATTTAGGAAACCTACTGAGATTAATTCTGTTTTATTAGCCTTATGTTGCCACACATTGAGTGTGATACATAATATTCCGACTGGGGAATATATTAGAGCTCGAAGAAATTGCAAAAAAAAGGAAGATTTTGAGAAAGAATGTGTTATTCTCAGATTCAAACAAAGGGGCTAGGAAGAGGAGGTTCTGACAAATGCAAGGATGAAAGGTTTGAAGTTGAATGGAGCTGATTTTTTTAAACCTAAAGAGAGAGATAAGAGTGATAATTTAAAAGTAGGAATGGCAACACAATTCTCAGCTGAAAGCCAAAGGCTATATGGTTTAATGTGTAAACATTGGAAGATTCTAACCTTAATCCAGACCTTACAGATTACATTGAGAATAAACCAAATATAGTGTACAAAAAAGCAACAACACTAAAACGGTACTTTGTCCATCATTTCTAAAACCAATTCAGACTATTAAGACATGGTTACATCAAGATTTAAATGGATTACATAAATGTGGAAATTGTAGTATGTATTATTATTATACAACTGAATGTCAGAGTGTGAAGATTAACATAAATGAGGAACTACATATAAAGGAATTTATCAAATGTAGGACAAAGTTTGTTGCTTATGTAATTATTTGTGTGTGTAATCTTGTCTATATGAGAAGCACAATACAAGAGCTTCTTATAAGAATTAGGAAGCATCTAAATGCACGACACTAAGAGGATATGAGGCTACCGCTAGCGGTGCATTAGCATGAATGCCATTTAATGTATGACAAGGCAGCATTCAGATTCACTGGCATAAAGACAATATATAAAGACCCAAGAGGTGGTAACAGAGAAAAGGCACTTCGGAGATTGAAACCAAAAATGATATGCAAGTATAGAATTATACTTAGAGACTCAATTCAGATCCTAGCATGGGTCATATTTTGTGAATGCCAAAGCTTTGGATAATAATTACTGAATCGTGATGTGGTTCATGGTGAAATGTGGTCATTAATCAATATAGTATGACTTATTTTTTCAGTGCCAAAAGGTTGTCTAAAAAAATGCAGTTAATAGAATGTGTGATTACCAATAAGGTGTTATCTATGTAGACATTGTTTGGTTGAAAGGGAATGCAGCATATAGCAAAGTAACACAATTATGTAACGTTCTCAGGAATTAATTATCTTCTGTTGTATAAAACATATCTGTAACAACGCTCTGATGTAGGTCTTTGTCCATCACCAAGACAGGATTTCGTTTAGTGATCAATGTTATAATTGGTCTCTTGCCTGTGGACTATTGAGTAGTCTCAATGTTTATGACTTAGTGAGTAGAATTATAAATAATGTTAGCTCAATAAGATTATGAACAGGTAACTGGGTAGATCTTTAAGAATAATTGGTGTAATTCTGTTGGCAAAGGAGAAGTCAATATGTTATTTTCGAAAGCGCAGCAAGAGCATTCTTTATTATTATGAATTGATGTGAAAGACGTAAGGCATAAAACGTTGTTTTATGTCACATCCTAACCATTGTGTAAGATGTTGGCATGCACGCATTGCAGCAGCAATATTTACCACTAGCAATGACGCAAATTAACTATGACGCAAGACGTCATGGTCATTACAAAATTGGGATAAAAACAAGATGGTGCCTTTGTGCCATGTGGAACGCTGCATTCTGTTGCCATGAGATGGCCCAGAAGCTTACCAAAGCTTGACAGATGTAAGTGGGAATGGAAATGTTTTATTTGAGTGGTATGTTTACTGATTTGTAGTGCTTGTAGAGTGGATATAGGATAATAACTGATATGAGATTGTGCAAATCACCATTTTTAGGACCTCTGTTGCTGGGAATTGATCCCCTTGAATGGAACCATATTTATCATTTAAGTGAAAAGCACAGTCTGGTGCAAAGCTATCGGGTACGAATATTGATATTAAGTCGATTTGGATAACATATAGTTGAAGAATAATACATTTTAATTTGAGTCAGTACAAATAATGTGTTATTTTCGAATTTTGAATAGGTTACAAGAATTTGACACTTATGTCAAGGAAATGAATGAGGTATAAATTATCAATATACATCACATATGGTGAATTAGAAAAGTCATATTTAGAGGGATATACATTTATAAGTACAGATGTGGGTTAACGCAACTAAGGGAGCATTGGTGGTAGACATAAGAATATGCCGGTGCATTGAAAACAAAGTGCTTGAGATAAGACTAGTGACAATATGAATGTGACTAATTATTAAGTAGAGTGCACTCAAATTAACTGACTCTTTAGGTGAAACGAATTGTCATTGTGAGTATATGTTTTTATTATTGTTTGTTTTTTTATTCTTTTTCCCCCTCTATGTGACCCGTCGTTGACCTGGCTTCTGGTTTGTACTTACATAACATTGATTGTAAATGTTATATAATATGATTTTGTTAAAATTTATGTTGTTTGATGGTGATACAATAGCCCTGAAAAATGTGTTGGCAATAACTGTGGCAAAGTCTGTAAAGCTGTTACGCAAATAATGTCTGACTAACCAATTTTGGTTGGAAAAAGAACATAACAATAATTGTAAAAATGTATTTTGTGTTAGGAGCATTATATATTTGGTGTCTGGTGCATTATGGAAGATTTGGATTATAAAACATAATTAAATGTAACATGTAATGGAGGCAAGGCAAATATTAAAACTCTGTACCAGTCGATGTACTCATGAAGGCTTTCTTTCTCCTATAATTTCTTTGTATCATTGGAAATACAACCACTAGGTGGTGTTTTCGACAGCATTGTCTATTTCAGTATATCACTTGTATGTTCCATTGCAAGAAAATGTTCCAAGAGGAGCATTAAGTACTGTTTTCTTATTGTAACATTTATGTTCGATAAAAAGCACTTTTATTTTTTTCAGTCTTTTCTATGTAGATTTTACCACACGGACACCATATGGCATAAACAACCATTTTGAAATTACAGTTAGTGAAATATCTTTGGGACCAAATTTTCTCCAAACCAATGTTAACTTCTTTTGTTCTCTTTGTTTGGGCACAGCAGCTACACTGGCCACAAGGAGTGTGACCTATAGGTTTGGCTAAGCCCACATCTCAGTAATACTCAATTGGTTCTCAATAGGTACATAGATTCTATTCCTTTTCAGCAGATCCATCAGATGTTTACCTCTTCTGAATGCATGAAGGAGACATCTGAGAGGTGATGTGTCACCTTCAAGGATATGGCAATTTTTCTTAATGATGTAGTTCAACCTAATGGAAAGGTGGTTAAAAGTACTCACAAATACAATGTTGTCATTGTTGCCTGTTTTACCCTTGTATTTTAATAGAGCTTCCCTATGATTATTGCTTGCTCTCTTTTGACAATTGATTTAGGGTAACCTCTTTCTCGTAATTTAGTACTCAAGTTAGTGGCTTCTGTCTCATAGGCCAATCTGGTGGAGGTGTTGAATTTCAATCTTAAAAACTGTCTGAAAAGGTACCTTTTCCTGAGTGTGATGTGGCTGGCAGCTGGAAAGCATTACATTAACAATGAGTTTCTGACTGTCAGTTTATGGTATGGCTTCACCTTTAAAGACTTATCTGCCGGGACTACCCAGATAGTTATGTCAAGAAAATTAATTTTTGAGGAACTATGATTGGCAGTAAAATCCGAAAACGGATCCTGATTATTGAGCCATTATAGGTATTCTAAAAAAAGGACGTCACATCACCATTCCACACTACAAGGATATCATCTATATATCGCTTCAACAATTGAATTGTTCTGAAAAATGGATTGATTTCGGACAACATTTTATGTACTTCAAGAAATTCAATGTATAGGTTAGAAATTATGGGGGCTATAGCTGACCCCATAACTGTGCCATGGATTTGCTGAAACATACTATTGTTAAATACTAAGGGGGTAATTCATAGAATTAAGCGCACAAGTGGCGCACGCGGCTGTCGCACAGTGTGCCCATGCAAATCTCTGCGCCAGCCGCGTGCGCTAAAATCCATTTCCTGCCCCTCGCGCAGGGAAAAGCCATCAAAATCCCCAATCCAGCGCAAAGGGCTGCGCTAACCCTGTACCAGCACTGTAAGCGGGGAACGCGTATTACTAGGGTGCGCGGGAAGTTTCACACACGAAAGGGCCTGTGCGAGTGGGGTACGTGCATTACTGGGGTGCGCAGGAAGTTTCACACGCGAAAGGGCCTGTGCGAGTGGGGTACGGGTATTACTGGGGTGCGCGGGAAGTTTCACATGCGAAAGGGCCTGTGCAAGTGGGGTACGTGTATTACTGGGGTGCGCGGGAAGTTTCACACGCGAAAGGGCCTGTGCGAGTAGGGTATGTGTATTACTGGAGTTTGCGGGAAGTTTCACACGCGAAAGGGCCTTTGCGAGTGGGGTACATGTATTACTAAGGTGCGCAGGAAGTTTCACACGCGATTGGCCCTGTGCGAGTGGGGTACGTGTATTACTGGGGTTCGCGGGAAGTTTCACACGCGAAAGGGCCTGTGCGAGTGGGGTACGTGTATTACTGGGGTGCGTGGGAAGTTTCACACGCGATTGGCCCTGTGCGAGTGGGGTACGTGTATTACTGGGGTGCGGGGGGAGTCCTACACGTGAATTGGCAGTATGGGTCCTCCCAGGTGTTCCCTCTACACCCTCCACGGCCCCTGCAGGCAGCCCACACCACAGGGGACTACCCTGCACCCCTGGTCATGTCCCGCAGGCAGCCCATCCACCATGGACATGCCCCCCAGCCAAGCCACATGTCAGCTTGCACTACTGATCACCAACTCATGTCCCCCAGCACCCCCACCCCCCAGAAGTGCAGGGCACCTGCCAGCAGGCCCCCACTCATGTCCCACTCATGTCCCCCTGCACCCCCACCCCCCAGCAGTGCAGGGCACCTGCCAGCAGGCCCCCACTCATGTCCCACTCATGTCCCCCTGCCCCCACGCGTCATGACGATCCTCAATCATGGCCCTTATGGCCAGCCTCCCCAGCCCAAAGACCCAACCAAGTATTGCATCCACCCACATAGAAAAGGCAATTACATGATACAACCCCAAAGGCAAGTATGTTACTGAACACATATCCGTCACACACACACAATGGGTGCAAGTGAATGTGAAAACCCATATCATGACATGCATGAAACCAATGAGATAATACCACACATCGAAGTATGAAGAAAAAAATGTATTAAACACAACGTGAATGTAATCAAAAGAAAACACACACCAAAATCTTCCTGCGAACCCCAGGAATACACGTACCCCACTCGCACAGGGCCCTTTCGTGTGTAAAACTTCCCGCGAACCCCAGTAATACACGTACCTCACTCGGTATATACGTGCTTTTTATTTGTGCACACTTTTGTAATGCACAGGGACGCTACCGCCTGCCTTCATGTGGCGGGCGTGTTTAGGCCTGTGCGTGTCTTTGCCCGTGCGCGGGTTTGCCCTATTCGATTCCATGAATACATGTGGTTCGCGTGCGTGTGGGCGTTCCGTGTACTTCCCAGCAGTACTTCCCCAGTTACGCCTTCTTTTTCACACGTTATTCCCCATTCCGCGTGTTACGTCCCCCTGTTCCGCCTACTTTTGTTGTGTGCGCTGCGCTATGTGCACTTTCGCTGTGCGCTTAGCGCACGCTATTTGGAAACGTGTGCGCCAGCGTGCGCCATGCACGGATTTGGCGCACAACCAGTGGGAAAGTAGCGCAGCGCCTTCCTTGAATCGCATGCGTGCGCGTGCGCTTGCTTTCTCACGCTTGCACCTACTTGCGCCTGCTTGCGCTGGGAATTTCGGCGCACGTTTGTTCCATGAATCGGCCCCTAAATAGTTCTCAGTCAGAGACATTTCTGTACACCAAAGAATGAAGCTATTGGGAGTAGAACCACCATTTCGTCAAGTAAGCATCAATTATTCAATCATGTTCAGGGTTGCCAACTTTGCAATGCAAGTATACAGAGAGACTATATTAAGTCCCACTAATAGTTGTGCATTCCTGTCGAAGGGATAATTCTCAATTAAGTTAATGAGTTCTGTTGTATCTTGTAAAATTGAGGTCATTTCCATAATATAATGTTTCAGAAGATGATCTGCGAATTTAGAATTTACACTTGTAACAATTGGACACTCAGGTGGATCGACCATAGATTTATGTATTTTTGGTAACACATAACATTTTGGAATAGTTGGGCTTTGTGCTTTCAAAAATTCACTCTCTTGTTTAGAAATCCAACCTTGTTTATACGCTTTTCAACTTGAGTGTCAATTAATTATTGCAACAGAGAAGTCAGGTCACTACTAATCTTCTCATAAAACAAAGCGTTGTTCAACTGGAGTTCACATTTATTAATGTAAGCTTGTTGCTCATCACGATACCTCTACCTTTATCAGGTTTTCTTAGAATTATTGTATTATCAGCCAGATCTTTATTGTCTTTTTGTGCACCTCTTGATAGATTCTGAAATATTTTCTGTTTATCCTTAGTCTCAAGGTCGTGCATCACCCTATTCTCAAACACGATAGATTCTGGAGTATAACTTGTTACTAGCAGGCAGAAAGTGGAGGGATTACGCAAAGCACTTGTGTCCTCGTGCACCTCACTGGGATTGTTCGAGAAATACTATTTGAGATGTATTTTCCTAAACAATTGATGAATCTCTGTTCTCAATTTAAACTTATCATAAATTGTTGTAAATACAAATCCAAGATCCTTATTCAAAATAGAAATGTCATCAGTAATGGGTGAATGCAGAGACAGATTAACTAGTAAGTTTGATGATTCCGTGTTTGGCAGGGTTTGTAGTCCCAGTCGCCCCTGACAGGGTCCTGGTCTAGAAAATGCTGCTGTTGTTGCACTCCACCGCTACATCCCCGACTATTTTGATTAGTGCTCCTGTGATCGTTGAATCTACCTCAGCCCCTCAGCTGATAACGACTTTGGTTACTGTTGTTATTCTGGGCTCCAGGATCTGTTGTACTTTAGTCACTGGAGCTCACAAAGCTATAAGATGTATTCCCAAATCTCACCCTTTTAGTTCTCTTTTGTTTTTGAGATAATGGTTAATTTTGGAATGCTGATACCCATCTTGAGTATATTTAAAGGCTTTCTCATGGGAAAAGTTAGATAGGTCTTGTTTTCATTCACCTGACACGTTCTTGTGTCGAGAATTCCTTGTACTCTGTTATTTCTTTAAGCATTTATTGAAGCCTTTTCTTAAAGGTATTCAATGGAAGTGGTTTTTAAATTTCTTCTTCCATAGTTATAAGGTCAGTAGTAATTTTATCTAACATCTCTTTGGCTGCGTCAATAATAAAGATAACCCAATCGCGGCCACATGCATTCACTATGCAGCTCCATTGGATCCCAACATTTTTATTATCAAGAAATAGCCTGGGTTCATTAAGAACTATGAACCCCTGGGCGAGGAGGCCATTATGAAGATACCCAATCATAATGGAGCCATGTAACTCTGTTCTTATTAAGGATTTTTTAAATTGTAGATGTTCATCCCAATTGCTCAGATTCGATATAAGTGATCCATCTCCCTCTACTGTGAAAATGGATGATCTAGCCAACAGTTCATTAACATAAAATTCATTATAACTCTTGACTTTACCTGCAGCCATATTATGTAATGATATACAGTAACTGTCTTCAGAAAATGTGTAAGAACGCCGAACACACCATGTAAACCAGGGACTAAACGTGTCTTGTGTCTTGCAGTCATGCCAACTCTTCCAAACTTACAGAGAGACACCAGGAAAATAAAGTTGTAAGGGTCGTGCCTAGATCTATAAACTAAACATAACAAAACAACTCTGCAATGTAACAGTGACTGTTATATCAATCAAAACAACAGGGTGTTAATTATTATTAAACCTGATTATAATGAATATCAGTAGATCTAATAGCCATCATAACAAGTGGTAACCAAATGTCCCAACTGGGTCCAGAGTCAGCCACGGACTTCTTCATTATGCTTAAAATGTTTTTATTGTATCTCTCAACCCCTCCTCTCGATGCCAGGCTGAAGGTGATGTGGAGTATTCTCTTTACCCCTAGAATCTGCGACATCTTGGTTATCACTGGTAAAATTAGTTCCTCAGTATGACTCAATCCTTCACGGGAGGCCGAAATGAGAGAAGCTGTGGTTAATGATTAGCACGGCAGCTGCCTCCACCTTACAATTCAGGGCAAGAAGATATTAAACTCACTTTGTAAACAAGCATGGTACAGTCAATATGTACTTATTTCCTCTAGAGGAGTGAATCACTGGCCTGATGAAATCGACTTGCAAATGTGACCAAGTCAGTGTCATTCCCATTTTCTGTAGGGGAGCTCTATGTGTGGGTGACTTCTGCTGAAATTGTGCACACCCGAGACACCCCTTTAAATATATGTTAAGGTCCTGGCTCACATGTGGCCAGTATGCAACATCACGCAAGGTTTCCATTGTTGTGTGAGAACCCCTATGACCAGCATTGGCTACGTTATGATCATTATTCAACATCAGGCTCCAGAAGGAGGTTGGTACCTCCCACTGGGCACATAAAGGTAGGGATCTCCATAACAACAAACTGTGGATTCAAAACATTTTGGAAAATATCATCACCACACAGAGATCTTCTTTGTCGGTATAATCCAATTCTTTTAGAAAAAAATTCACAAGGTCTTCAATATGTCGATTTAAGCTTCCAATGATAGGTTCCTCTTTTTGGGCAGTGATCAAATCTGCATCAGGTGCATCTTTACTCCACTGAGCAGTTGAGAGTTCACTGTTGGCACGAGTTTGAGACCTGGTGACAGCTGTGACTTGGATTTCACAACGCCAGCCACTAGTTCTTTTTCCCTCGTTATTGCCAACTTGGTAAGAACACCCATCCACATAAACTCTGGGTAGCCCCTGACAAGTGTCTTCTTCATGCACCCTGTGTGATGACGTTAGGTACGCCTCCATAATGTCTTTGGGCATTAGACTTTTGTCCTCGAGACAGTTTTCTTTTTTTTTTTAATAACATATTTTATTGAAAGTTTTTGAATATTCATACAACATACCAACTGTTTCCCACCACCCTCCGTCTCCCTTTGCCGGGTTGATCTTCGATCTGTTCGTCTCTTGCCACTCTGTACGTCACCTGTCCAGCAATAAGTTCTTTGCCATGTCCATGTTGTTCTCCTGCGCTTCCCGTTCTCCCATCCCTCAGAGCGATCTCAGGTCACACGTTCTTCCTATTTTCCTCAGATTTTTGTGGCCTTTGCCGGGCATCCACGTGCTGTATAAATTCTGAGTTCTTTCGCCGCGCAGATGTCCATTTTGTTGGACCACTGAGCCGCTGTCGGGCACTCCGGGGCTCCCCATTTCTGCGCAATGTCACGTTTTATCAGGCCCATTGCTGTGGAGAGAAAAATGCCCTCCCATTTGTTTGAGATGTTCTCATCTGGGGCGCCCAGTAACATTATTGCGGCTCGCAGTTCTATCGTGCGGCCCAGTGCTCTTGCCAAAATTTGTAAGCATTGTGTCCAGAATGTTGTGATTTTAGGGTAGTCCCAAAGGAGATGGATGAAGGTGCCCTCTTCCCCTCAGCATTTCAAACAGTTTGGATCAGTTGACCTTCCCCAACCAAAAAGGTCCACTCGGGGGTAGTATACCCTATGTAGTATCTTTAGCTGTACCAGTCTTATTCTGGAGTCTATAGAGATTTCACGTGGATGCATGAGAACCTGGATCCAGTCTTCAGGCTCAATGTCCCCGACATCCTGTTCCCATCTGGCTTTGAGGCTGGTCAGCTCTGGGGTAGCGAATGCGTTAATAGCTTTGTATAGGGTGGTGGCCACCTTGGTGGGGATATGTTGTGGAAGTAAGTTGCGTTCCAGGGGTGTGTAGTCTGAGGCGTCAGCAAGTGCTTGCCTGTGGCCACTAAGTGCGTGTGATAATTGTGTGTAATGGTAGTGTTCTGCTGCCGAAATACCATATTCCTGCTGGAGCATTTCAAACGAAAGAATAGAGCCCTCTGTTAAGATATTTCCTATCGTGGTTATTACGGCCCTCACCCACCGGGTCCAGGCGGGCAGCTTCCACACTTTCGTCAGCATGTGGTTATTCCATAGTGGTTGTGCCATGGTTATCTTGTTCCCCCAGCCTATGTGCTTGTGTGCCTGCCGCCAGACGATTGCGATGTGAGAGGACATTGTCTGTGCGGTGGGTCTGGATAGGCGTTGGTACATCGTTTCCAGTGGTGGAGTATCTTGCCTGAAGGGTAGTTCTGCTCTGATGTGTGGTAGGTAACGGTCCCCCTGGAGGAGGTCATTGACAATGTTTAGTTGACTGGCCCAGTAGTAGGACTTCAGGTGTGGGACACCAATACCCCCCTCCCAGATCGATCGCTGCAGCGTGGTCAGCACGATTCGAGGTTGGCCCCCCTTCCATATCAATTCCCTGAGGAGGCTTTCCACCCTGACAAATTTCGAGTTTGGTATGGCCAGTGGGGCGTTCTGCAGTACGTAGAGGAACCATGGAAGTGCCATCATTTTGAAAAGGGCCGCCCTTCCCATGAGTGTGAGGGGGAGGTGCATCCAGTGTCGCACATCCCCCGCGAAGCAGTCCGTCAGTGGGTGCAGGTTGTGACGCACATAGTCTGAGAGAACCCCGGAGACCCATATGCCTAGATAGCAGAAGCCTTCTCTTTCTATTCATTATGGGGAGTCCCGGGGGATTGCTGAATCGTCCCCTTTTACTGGGAAGAGAACTGATTTCCCCCAGTTTACTCTAAGGCCACTGAAGTCTCCATAGGTCTTTAACATTTGGGTTATGATTGGGCATGCTTGGCCTGGGTTACTCAGGTAGAGTAATAGGTCGTCTGCATAAAGGGACATTTTATCCTTCCGTCCATTTGGCCAACAGAATCCGGACAACATGGCGACCTGTCGGAGCCATCGGGCCAGTGGTTCGATTGCTAGGGCGAAGAGGAGGGGAGACAGAGGACAGCCCTGCCGGGTGCCTCTGCCCAGCGGGAAGGTCCCGGAGGTCCAGCCGTTCACCCTAACTGTAGCTAGTGGGGTTTCGTATAGGAGTTGAATCCAGCTAAGGAACGTTTTGCCGAAGCCCATGTACCTCATTGTTGCCCAGAGGCTAGCCCACACCACCGAATCAAACGCTTTCTCGAAATGTATTGCGTGGAGTGCGAGTGCAGTGTTTAGGGTCGGGGCCTCTTCCAAAAGCAGGTGTAATCGGCGTAGGTTCATTCTGGTCGATCTTTGCGGCATGAAGCCGCATTGATCTTGATGGACCAGTGAGGATATTACCCCTTGGAGCCAGTTGGCCAGTGCTTTGGCAAGGACTTTTGTTTCGCTGTTGAGAAGCGATATCGGTCTATACGATGTGCACTGATCGGGGGGTTTGCCTTTTTTGGGAATTACCACTATGGAGGCCATCCCTAGATCTGGGGGAGGGTGCCCTGTTCTTTAGCGGCGAGGAATAGATCCCGGAGGGGGGCAGCCATCTTATTGCTACCCAATTTCTTCCAGGTCTCGGCCGGGAAGCCGTTTGGGCCGGGTGTCTTCCCGGATTGTACCTGGGTCATGGCTTCCGCTATTTCGGTTTCATCTAATTCCCTGTCTAAATGAGTTTTCTTCGATTCCGATAATTGCGGAAGCACGATCTCATCCAGGAGGGAAGCGTCTGTGGGGACCGTTGGGGCGGCATAAAGCGTACTGTAGAATTTGGCAAAGGCCTCCGCTATTTCTGGGTCTGTTTGGGCCGGCCCGTTCGGGCCTTCGGTGATCTGTCTGACATGTCTATGCCCCTCCTCCCGTCTTTACAGCCATGCCAATAGTTTGCCGGCTTTGTCCCTGTGCTCATAAACTCTCGTCTTTGATTCCCGGTGTGCCTGCCGTGCGTTATCAAGAGCCATGTTATGGAGTGATGCTCTAGCCTTTAGGAGGGAGTGGTGCGTTTCCGGGGAAGCGTAGGATATATATCTGGCTTCCCATTTCTTTACTTCCTCCTCTGTCTCCGTCACCCTCCTGTGATGTTCCCTCTTTTGGTTACAGATCCAGGCTGTCATTTCCCACCTAAGCACTGTTTTATGTGCCTCCCATAATATCACAGGGTCCTCTACCGAGCCTGTATTGATCTCCAAGAATTCATTGGATTTGGCCGTGATGTGCTCCACGAACTCGGGGAGGCCCAGGTAGTAGCCATTTAGCCGCCATGTTTTGGGCGGCAAAGGACGATCCGTATGGAGTGTCACCTCCAGGGGACAGTGGTCTGATAAGCCCCGGGGATGGAAATCTGCCGATATAACCCTATATGCTTCTGGGGCCAGGAGGAAGAGATAATCCAACCTGGATAAGGATGCATGGACCCCCGAGTGGAAAGAGAATCCCTGGTCTGTAGGGTGGAGTTCTCTCCACACGTCACTCAGACCAAGCGCTGATGCGAAGGTCGCCAGCCGCGTGGGACGATCTGGGTTCCGGCTGCGGATGTGGGTCCGGTCAAGTGTGTTGCACATAACATCGTTAAAATCCCCCCCACAATCCACACCTCTGCTTGCTGTTGTGCCATCAGGGCCATCACCTCCCTCAGGAGACCCTCCCCCAACCCCGGCAGGGAATATATCGCTAGAATGGCCACTGTCTCACCCCACAGCGTGCCCCGGATCATCACAAAACGGCCCGAGGGGTCCTGTACCACAGCAGATAGAACAAACGGGCGTCGCTTATGTAAAACGATCAGTGCGCCCCGGAGCCCATCGTGTACCCTGCATGGTATGCTAGTCAGTAATTAGTTCTGGGAAAGAGCTGGCAGGTTGAACCTGCTAAGTGGGTCTCGGTGGCGTTCGTGGGGTGTCGTTGGGGCTAGTGCGTTTCCATAAGTGGGATCATCTTGGCGCTGTGTGGTCATTGCTGTCTAATGATCTGGAGTGTTGTGCCAGATGGGTGCCTGGTGCGTTTGGCCGTGGAGATGTGGTGTGTGTGTGAGGTGGAGGCATTGGCATTGGATATGGTGTGTTCAGTGGCATCTTGATCAGTGTGGACATAGTGTGATTTCCTGGAAAGTAACTAACGTAGAACTGTATCTCTTCCCCCCTCCCCATACTCCTCCCCAACATGAAGTATCTGTCGCCCAAACTCTACTGGCGTTCAAAACAGTGTTGCCAGATTAACTTAATGTGAACTGTGGTCACCTTCCCACCAACTTATTACTCGCTTGCGGGTCTGGTAACTCGGATCAGGGGTGTGGTGTCCGCCGATGGCATGATGTGTTAGCGATGGCAGCCCGTGGCTCTCTGATCAATTGTGTGGGAGTGACGGCTTCCCATCTCCGGTGTCGACCCGGTAGAGGTGTTGCATTGCAAATGGTTGCCAAGAAAGGGATCAGTCGTTGAGGGTACTCATGGTACCGTGAGTTCCCCTCTCTGGCCAACATGGCTGTTCAAGGGACCTTGTCAGGGATCGCGGTCTTCGTCAGGGTCTGCTGGGATCTCCCGTATGGGTCATTGGGCGGGTCGATCTCCCCGCGGTTGGGGTCTTGGTCTACCTCTACCGTTTTGAACGGGTACGGTCCAGTCCCCTATGATGTGGGTCTCGGCCCATTTCCAGGCTTCCTGAGGATCGGTGAAGTGGACGCTTTTACCTTTGTGCTGGATTTTTAACTGGGCCGGGAACAGCAGCCCATATCTCACGTTGATGGAGTGGAGCTTCCTTTTAAGGTGCACGAAGGATTGTCTAGCTTTCTGGACCTCGCGGGTATAATCTGGATAGAAGGCAATTCTGGCTCCGTTATATGTCATTGTCCCTTTGGTTCGGGCCATTTATAAGATGGCGTCCCTGTCTCGATAATTGAGCAGCCTTGCTATGATTGTCCTTCGGGGTGCACCCGGGGTCGGGCAGCCTGCGGGTATGCGGTGTCCACGTTCCACTGAGAAAATGTGTGAGAGAGTCTTTGGCGCATACAGGTCTGCCAACCATTCCTCCAGAAAAAGTTCCATGCTGGGTCCCTCTTCGCGTTCCGGCAGTCCCAGGATGCGGATGTTGTTGCAGCGGGACCTGCCTTCGCCCTCGTCCACTCGGGCCTCCAGGGTTTTCAATCTAGTTAATGCTTGCGCCAGTTGTTGGTGTACCCCACCGAGACCATCCTCCACACTGGAGATACGTTGTTCCACCTCCCCAGTTCGGGATGACAGTTTTTGGAGATCGTGGCAGAGGAATGAGACCTTGGTCGAGATGGCGTCCATTTTTTGCTCCACCATGGAGCGCGAGCTGGCGATGGCGGCCATCACATCCTTGAGCTAGAGGGTCTCGTCCGGCGGAGGGGGGTCACTCCCTGGTCCTTAGTGCCCTGTACAGTGGATGTGCTTGTGGCGTATCGGTCCATGGTGCTTTGTGTCGAGGTCTTTCTGCTCTTTTCTTTGCCCATGGTGTTGCTTTGTGTAGGGCCTCGTGTATCTGTCAGTGCTCGTATGACAGGATTGGCTTTTGTTGTGCACTGGAGATGTTGGTGTGCTTCTGCCCGTATTGCGTATACGTTTTTGTTCCTCCAGGGGCACTCACTATGGGTGCACTGGATTCGCATGGCTGTTCACTTTAGTTCTGGGGTCCGGGATTCAGGATTCCGGGCTGTCGCCTCCTGTTTCGAGTTCCGGGGGGATCCGCTCTCTGTCTCCGGGGCGGGGGGTCGAGCCATCCGCACCCCGTCCCCTGGCTGCACCACGCGGACCCAGCTGATGTTGCAGGCCGGGGGACTCGCCCACCCTGGTCTTCCCCGCCCCGGCCGTACTGGGGACAGATGACAGGATTCGGTGGTGGCGCACCCTCAGATCGCCCTGGGATGCTAGGCGCGGCTGCTGCGTTCAGCTGTCGTGGCTCGTAGGCTGCATTACTTAATGGAGTAAGTCAAAAAAGGAGCTTGAGGAAGGCTTCTTTTCAGTTGTTTAACTGCATCAGATTGCTCTGGAACCCACTCCAACTTGACTCCGGCTTTTAATAAATGTACCAAGGGTTGAGTGACCTCTGCGTCGTCTTAAATGATCCTTTGACTATAATTAGTGAGTCGAAAAAGGCTTCTCAATTCTCGCAGAGTAGTAGGGTCTTTTAATTTCAATGAGGTTTCCCCTTTCTTCGCCTGGGGATTGAGACCTTCAGGTGT
Organism: Ambystoma mexicanum; assembly: GCF_040938575.1. NCBI lineage: Eukaryota > Metazoa > Chordata > Amphibia > Caudata > Ambystomatidae > Ambystoma > Ambystoma mexicanum. Next base: position 630,495,039 of record NC_090936.1, read on the forward strand.
GATTTTGTGCCTTAGAAAGTTCACTCTGGTCTTGCACCACTGTGCCTTTTGAAAGGGCAGTTTTGCTACGGCTTTTTGCAAATGGGCCAGAATATAGCGAATGTTTGCAATATGTTCTTCCACAGTTGAGCTTTTGATCGATACATCATCTACATAGGTCAAGTTTCCCCTTTCGACCAAATTGGCAAAGTAGATGGGATAAGAGCAGGAAGGGGAGGCACTTCTATGCAGTACAAAGGAAAGTTCAGTGTATGAGATATGGGGGGAATGCAGAGTTGCCACACATGGAGGAGTCTATTTTGAATCGGCTAAGAATGAGCCGTACATGTTTGAACGGATGGAAGTTTAAGGTGGGTAGAGTCACTTTTGCAAATTGTGAGGCGCGCAGAAGCACAGAAACAGTGGTTCACTATATGATGGGATGCAAAACGTTCAAGCTTCAGGGGGGAATTGCTAATTGCCAGGATGTGTAGCATTGCGGTGTCAGTGAGAAGTACATATGACTTGATGGACCTCAAAACGGGGTCAGAGGATAAGCAGTGTAGGTTCTGCCTTCAGTATGTTTGGGAGACTGGAAAGTGGGGGGCGCTTTAGCTGAGGTGTGCGACTAACAAAGGTGACTAACAGCAAACATCACCTCTCCAGATGGAAATTGCCTGCTCCGGCCATTGAGGAGGAAGAGGAGGAGAGGAAGAGGAAGAGGAGGAGGAGGAAGAAGATGGAGAGAGAAAGGGAGAGGAAGAGGAAGAGGATGAGGAGGAAGAAGAGGAAGAAGAACAGGAGGAGAAGGAGGAAGAGGACGAGGAAGAGGAAGAAAGACCCCACCCTACCGGCAAAAAACTGCCAGCATTACCTGCCCATAGAGTTCTATGGTACGCCATGGAATACGGATTTACCAGGATTTCTCCCATTCGGAATCTGCCGGTAATTCCAAAAGACCAAGTAGCAGAAATTATATTACAGTTTGTCCGGTATACGATATCTGCAAACATGTAATTAGACCCTTGTGATTTCTTTTTCATCTTTTGCATAAGGTTTGTTTTTAACCAAGAATGTCATAAATAAAATAAATATAGTGATTCAATAAGTACTTTTTAGTGAAAGGTGGAAGTTGGGCTCTTCTGGTTTAATTGGTCATACTACTCACCCTAAGAAAACAATGTTGGTGCATTGCAGGACATATACATATCAGTTTGGACAGCTGCAATGTGAGGCTTTGGCTGTTTCGGTATCCAGTTTTCCATGCTAACTGTACTGAAACTGCCTGCTTGTTGAAAAGTTGGTTGCTCCTGCATGTGATAACTCAGCTTCAGGACAGATCTAGTTGAGAGTATCCTGTTCTAAAGCTGAGCTATCACATGCAGGAGCAACCCACGCTTCAACGAGCAGACCACTTTCAGAAGACTCAACAGTGCTTCAGAGTCTTCTTAAAACCACCTGCTAGTTGAAGCATGGTTTGCAGGTCAGTGCGATAACGCGGCTTCAGAGCAGACTCGTGAGAGTCGTGGGCAAGCCCCTGGACATGGGGACAGGGTAGCACTCCAGCAGTGTTGCGGCAAGAAACGTTTTGCTAGAGCGCTGCTGTGTCTTGTTCCAGGCCACTTTCTGCACTGGGGTTGACTCTTTCAGTTTAGTTTAGATCAAATTTTAAGTAAAGCGACAAGAACAAGGCATTGGTTCAGCACATCGGATGCTGTTATTATTCATGGACCTTAAGGCGAAAAAATAAATCCACCACTCACATGACACATGAACCCGAGCAAATCATGGTCACCGAAGTCCTGCAAAAATAATAGCAGGACTAGAATTCCACTACCTCCTAAAAAAGCGACACAGGGCATCATTTACATTAGGGTTTGTGTTGCACAAAGCGACTTTGTGCCTTAAAGGTACACTTTGTGCTGCGCAAAAGAACAATTTCCGATTCACAGATCAGACTTTGCACTGGCCCTTCACACTTTGAGCTGTGCAGGAGTGCTTTGCGTGACACAGAGCGCAATGATAGAAAAGGCTCAGCGCAAAGAACTAAATAGGGGCGATACGTGCAAAATTCCCATTCAAGGCAGAAATTGAGGAAGAACATGGGTGTGGGGATTGAAGCACCGGCACCATGCAAACAACAAACATGCCCCATCAAGCACTAAGGAATCCCTATTCACAGAAGCTATCACCCAATCAACAATGGATTCTCTACTGGGTTGCAGGAGGACAGCAGTATGACCTGGACCAGAGGATCTAGCTGTCCTCACAGAGAGAGACCTTCCTAATGATGTACCCCTCTGTTTACTGACAAAGCAGAGGAGTCGATCAAGCGAAAGAGCGGTAAGGGAATCAACACCGCTGGATGCATGCCAGTCTGCAAGAGAAGGGTAGGATTTAGAAAAAATCCCTGACACTACTATTAGCAACAAGAAGACTGAAAAGAACTGATCTTGCTAAACGAGGCATGAGGGTATCAATGATATGTTGGTGGTGAGGAACTGTTCCCAGGGTTGCGCGTTCTCTGAAATAGCAAGACAAGGAATTAAGCAAAAGAAGTGAGGAGATATGAAGACTACTTCTGGATATGTGTATCTCTCTTAACGACTACACTAGACGGTGACAGGAAGGATGAACGAAATCATAGGAGAGTCCAATAATCCAGGGGAACAAAACGAAAGTGGAGGAGGAAGGGAGATTAGTGGGATTAGTAAGGACCTATGTTCCACAGCAGCACGAGGACGCACTATACGATGGGTTGGTGCACAAGTTGGTAACTGCAAGGCGTCCTTAATCCTGTGCACTGGGTATAATCCTGGTTGTAGGTAGAAATCCGTTTGGACCCCAGGGAATAGGGTACATGCAAACAGAGAAAAGCAACACACTGGGCAGAGTAAGCAAGGTATAGCAATAAGTTAGTATGATGATGGAGAACGTGTCTATACCACTTGGCAGGACTGCAGTGATCCGAGGATGGTAGCAGGTAGACCGCCACTAAGCAGGCAGTGGTATCAGAACATGAGGCACAAGCAGTTCAGGAGCATAAACAGGAAGACCAATTCCAGCCGGGCAACAACGGCATCTGAACGTGAGGCAGGAGCAGTTTGGGAGCGTAAACAGGTAGGTCAATTTCAGTCAGGCAGCACTGGTATCAGAACTTGAGGCAGAAGCAGTCCAGAAGCAGAAAACAGGTAGGTCAATTCCTGTCGGCCAGAGAAAGTACAAAACCACAATGCAAAGACAGTCCGAGGCAGACCACAATGCAAAGACAGTCCGAGGCGGAATCAAGGACCTGGATATGAAGTTGAACATAACACACGCTAACTTCAATCAGAAGCAGTGACGTGAACGACTGATCAAGATTTATGGGAAGCTGGTAGGCGTGTCCTTCCCAAAGGGAGTCACATGATCAACCACATGATTGAAGGTGACTGTAGGTGGCACTGTAGTGGAACGCAGCGCTGCAGTGCGAGAACTGCAAGACTTGCGTGCTCCCGGTCGCCATGGCAACCTCCAATGCTGTGTAAAGGAAAATGCCAGAGAGGGAAAAATACGGGCTGGATAGCCCTGCTGCGGGGAAACCATGTGAGGAAAACGCCTACCACGGGGCGGACAGGGCGGAACCACGACACTGGAGTCTAAAGGAGAACGCACATCTAGCAATCTTAACACCACCGATTACAAGTCGCAAAGCACGAAGCGCAATGGAAGAACACATATAAAAGTGCAATGCAACCCCAATGAACATAGATTACCACAATGTTGGATCCTGCATTGCTAGCACTGATACTATTACATGGAAAGAGGATGAGGAGGAGGATCAGGATATTCCATCCACGTACCACATTATTTGGGATGCCAGATGAAGAGGTGTATGGATGATACTGCTTCCATCCCCATGTCATCCTAAACCTGGTATGTGAGTGGGAGAATTACCTGGTATCAACTACCATGTGCTCAGAGGTTGTGCCACTTCGGACCAAGGTGCTATCAGCCCCACACTTCCTGGCCAGTGGATAGCTCCAGCACACCACAGCCATTGTGGGTGGAATATCAAAGCCCACACAATCAAGGTGCCTCCACCAGGTCTTGCTCTACATCCTAGCACGTGCACATAAGCACATTCACATGCCACAAACACTGCAGGAATGGCAGAAAATGCACCAGAAATTCTATGAAGTTGCACACTTTCACCTGGTACTGGGAGCCATCGACAGCATCCATGCAGCCCTGCAACCCCCCGAGATACCAAGCACATATACCACAACAGGAAACATTACCATTCCATCAATGTGCAGGTGATCTGTGATGCCAAAGGACACATGTTGCATGTCAATGCCAATTACCCAGGATGCAAGCATGACAACTACATATTCTGTCATTCCCCTATATGCCAGGAGGCCTTTGCTTCAGGAACCTTTGGAAACACCTGGCTTTTGGGTATCAACTATCACGCACACACAAGCAGTCACATGGCACACAGACACACAAGAAATGACAATACATGCAATTAACAACCATTTACATGTTTGCATCGCTCTTGGATGCCTACCTGCTGTCAACAATCCGGCCACCCCAGATGAGGTGTGCTACAGCACAGAGCACATAGCCACTTTGGGGATACCGTAGCACACATTTGGAGTGCTAAAGTTATATTTCCATTACCTTGACCACTCAGGTGGGGTATTGCTCCATGCACCCCTTGTAGTTTTCAAAATCATTGCGGCATGTTGTGTCCTGCATAATATTGCCACATGTCATGGCATAGCAGTAGAGGTGTAGCAGGGTGTCTGCCCTCATCCACAGGCACAACCCATTCCCTTGGCTGGCCAATGGGCACAGGGACAGGAAAAACGTAACCAGGTAGTACAAACTTACTGCACATGAATACCAACCCCTGTGAAACACACACTTAGAGCCACATCCCTAATGGTCTTGTTAAGGAGTTCCCCCCCTTCTCACCTGGGTCCGATGTTTGCCGGTGACTTCGATCACTGCCTTCTTGCGAATGCTCCTGGTCTTGAACAGCGCTGTTCGAGATTCGGCTGGTTGCAGGTTGCGTTTAGTTCCGGGATCACGGAGTCTAGGAATCCGGGAGACTGGAAAGGCTAGAAAAGCTCAGAACCAGGAAGGGGGAAAGGAAAAGGAGTGGGTAATAGCACTGGGAAAAAGGGAACAATACCGCGAGCTACGAACACAGGTCTGGGCTACTCTGCAATAGCATTGAGACGCGCAGAGCCACGGAAGGTGTGGTCTATAAATAGACCACGCCGCGTTCAGCGCATGGAGCGAGCAAGCAAGGGCTTCAGCTCTGGACGGCCACGTTGGAAGTAGTACGGAATGTAAGCCCCATTGAGACAAGGACCAGGAGGTCCAAAAGGGGTGTGATCTGAAGTTCATGACAGCATGCCTCCTCCTAAGGCCTTTCCCTCCTGGTTTGCCCGGGTGTATTGGGTGAAATCTTCTGAGCAGCCGAGGAGCCTTGATATTAGAAATAGGTTCCCAGGTCCTTTCGCTAGGAGGATATCCTTTCCACTCCACTAGATATTGAAGATGGCCCCCGCTTATACCTGGAGTCACAAATCCAGGACACCTCATATTCCAGTTGGTTGTCAACCAGTAGAGGAGGTGGTCTACTGGGATTTCGAGAGGACTGGATGTAGGGTTTCAATAGGGATGTGTGAAAAACTGGATGAATTATTTTCCAGGAGTCAGGTAGCTTGATTCGATATGAGACAGGAATGATAATCTCCTTGATGGGAAATGGACCATAGTAGCAGGGAGCCAGCTTGTTTGGTCGTAAGTGTCGGGGGAGTAGTTTTGATGACAACCACACTCGGTCACTGACCGTATAGGAAGGACCTGGTCTTCACTTGGAATCTGCGTACCTCTTGGTCTGTAATCTGGCTTTCTCTAAGTGTTCTTTAGCCTCCCGGTGAATATTGATAAGAGTTTCGATCCAGGAGTCAAAAGTAGGTACTGGTGTAGGGTCAGGAAGAAGCGAGGGTAAGACCGATGGATGGAACCCCTGACTACAATATAAGGGGCTGGTCTGTAGCACTGAGTGTTCGGAGTTGTTGTAAGCGAATTCCGCAACGGGTATCAGGAGAGACCAGTCATCCTGGACCTTGGTAGCGAAACATCGGAGATATTGTTCCAGGGTCTGATTTGCACGTTCTGTGGCTCCGTTCGTTTGGGGATGATATCCTGAAGAGAGGGCACCTTGGATTCCTAATACCCGACAGAGGTGTTTCCAGAATTGTGAAATGTATTGGGGATTCCGGTCAGATATGATCTTGGAAGGAAGCCCATGTAGTTGGAAGATGTGTTCCAGAAATATTCCAGCTAGCTCTAAAGAGGAGGGTAGTTTCATCAGTGGCATAAAATGGGCCTTATGGCTATACAAATCTATGGTGACCATGATGGTAGTATATCCTCGGGAAGGTGGTAACTCCACTATGAAGTCTGTAGCGATGATTTCCCATGGTTTAGAGGGTAGAGTGGGCTGCAGAAGAAGACCCGCCGGTCTCTTGTTATCATGTTTGTTTTGGGCACAGGTTATACACGTCTGGATGTATTGCTGCACGTCAGACTTCATTTTAGGCCACCAGAACTGTCATGATGCCTGCCTCCGGAAGACCAGACCAGGCCCAGCAGCCCCGGAAGCAGGCATCATGCCACTTGGAGCATGCCCAAAAGCCCCAGTTAGGGGCTGTTTGGGTACAGTCCTGGCGCCTATGGCACCAGGCTCATAAAGATAAAGTCATTCCTGGCGCCTATGGCGCCAGGCTCATTATTGATAACTTACCTGAAGCAGACCATGCTGCATACTCACCTGAGGCAGACCATGCTGCATGAAGACTCAAGCCAAATGAGGCTTAGGAGGGACTATTTTACTGAAGGGACTATTTTGTTACTTGGGTGGGGCTGTGGAAGAATACTTACCTGGATCTTCTTCCAAGGCTATTTAAACCACGCCCGGACAGCCACACGTGCTTCGCGTTATTCTGCTTGCTGCAGCGTAACGCTCACCGTGTTTTCAGCAGCTCCAGTCTTCAGCCACGCCCGCTTCAGTCCTGGGACTCCTGAAACAAGAAGAAAAGAATGATAAAGGTTAGAACAGGAGTTTTAACTTTAATCCTTACCTGAATCCTGATCCATTTCGCCACGGAACTGAAAGACAGAAGTCTTTGAAGCATTGCTTCGCATTCCTACGGCGCTGCGCTGAACTCACCTGCTTGGCGGTACTTCAGCATTCCATCACGCTCTCTCCATCTCGCGGCCGCCCTCCGACACCTAAGGAGACAAAGACAGCAAGGTGAGCAAGGGGTCTCTCTAAGGTTATACAAGCTACCCCCAAGGACTTACCTGATTTACCACAGGAGGTACTCACCTCATCTCGGGTCGGCGCAGTCAACTCTGCTTCATCGCCGTACCCCGGCCCCTAAGCGGAGAAAGCAAAGACAATACCAGTTACCCCCCACAAAACTTACCTGATTTACCACGGGGGTCTCACCTCATCTCGGGCCGGCACAGTCAACTCTGCTTTATCGCTGTACCCCAGCCCCTAAGGGGAAAAACCACAATAGACTTACCTGAATCTTACCGAGTGCCATTTGAAAATCTTCGAGTGGATTAATCGGCAACCTGCAAGGAATCGGACAGAGTGAAGATCAGACATTTGAACTCTTATGAACAATTGGACTTTAGAGTCAATACTGGAACTCACCAATTCCTCTACGCCAGTGAAGTAACTGGTCATCAACGCGCCCCTGCGGTCGACGCAGGATGGAGAGCTCATCCTTCCAAACCATCAGGTGAGACTAAGGAGGGGACATCAAGAGTGATCTGTGGGAAGACAACGGGAGTGGGGAAGGTGGGTTGACACTCAATTCCACGGGTGGTTAATTCCTCTTCTCCTTTGCAGAAGAATATTCTTGCGAGCCAGACAAACTAGGCTGAGCGGGCCAGTCCAGTCAGTCATCTCGGCGCTACACGTCACGCTGGTGGAAATAACAGCGGCCCAGTTCCGGTCGACGCCCCCGTGGGAACCAGGTGAGCGTAACAGAACGCGAAGCCTACCCACAAATACCCACCTGGGCGTCATGGAGACCTCGGAAACTGATCAGTTGGCCCAATTATTAGGGGAATTAAGGGCCAAAGTGCATTCCGCCCGCCAAGAAACCAATGCCCTCAGGAGGGAACTGATAGTGTCAAAAGAACGAACTGATGAGTTGGCCAGACAACTATTACAGAGCCAGGCTGGACAAACACCTCTACCAGGACTTGGGGCAAGTCCAGCTTTTGTACCATCGAGTAACCCGGTGCAGATAAATTTAGCTGGAGCCGTTCCTTTGGCTCCGCCTGAAGGCTTTGCCGGAGACCCAAAAGGGTTTGCAACATTCATGAATCAATGCCGCTTGCACATTTTATGTAGACCTGGAGCTTTCCCAAACGATCAGGCCAAGGTAGCCTTTGTACTGTCATATCTCAGCGGCAGTGCGGCGGATTGGTCCATTCCACTAGTTAACCAGGATGACCGGATTCTTCGAGATTTCCAGGGTTTTCGAACAAGCATGGAAAGACTATTCGCCCGACACTCCCGAGGACAGGCTTTGGACAACAAACTTTTATCCCTACGTCAAGGTAACCAGGATCTTTTATCTTACATTGCAACTTTCAATAGATTAGTAGTGGAAACCGAATGGCCTGAAGCCAAGCGAATCACATTATTCCATCGAGGACTTCGGGGAGAACTCAAAGATGTTTTGGCCCAAATCGTGAACCCGCCTCAAGACTGTGCTGAATATATAGATCTAGTGGTCCAGCTCGATCACAGACTGCAAACCAGGAAGGCTGACCGAACCAAGTTTGAGAACAGGGTGTTGGTTAAAACCCACGTAAGCTCCAAGGGAGTAGATGTCTCAGAACCTATGCAAATCGGGGGGGTTAAAGGACCCTTAACCCAAAAGGAGAGAGATAGAAGACGGCAACTGCAATTATGTTTATATTGCGGAACTACTGGTCATTTTCTTCGGAACTGCCCTGTAAAACCACCCAAGAAAGTTATAGGAGCAGCAGACGAAAACCATGTGAAATCTGACTCGGGAAACGACCATGCCCGGCAAGCGTAGAGGTCCGCTTGCCGAGCTTAAAGAAGGACACTCTGACCTCGCATTTCACCATACCCATGGTCCTTGTAGATCCAGAGCAGCCATCACGCATGCACGCGGTAAAGGCGTACTTAGACAGTGGAGCCATAGGAAATTACTTGGACTGGGAATTGGCTACCAGGATGAATCTATCTCTCACCCGCAAGATCACGGCCGATGTTGTCACCACTGTAGATGGAACGGAAATTGCCTCTGGACCCGTAACTCATTCCACTGCAGAGATGACATTGCTGAGTCAAGATGGGCATCGAGAGTCTATGATGTTTGACTTAATCAAGGCCCCACAGTTTCAGCTGATACTGGGGATACCTTGGTTGGAAAAACATAATCCCTGTATTGATTGGCGAGAGAAGAGGCTAACCTTCCCAGAATGTGCTCACACCTGCTACCCAAGGAAAACTCAAAACTCAGTCCTGGCCCCAGTAATTCCAGTAGCCATACAATTACCTGTTGAATACCAAGACTTTCAGGATGTCTTCCAAAAGGAACAGGCAAACACCTTACCACCTCACAGATCGTATGATTGTCAAATAGATCTTGTACCTGGAGCACAACCACCTTGCAGCAGAATCTATGCCCTTACGGAACCCGAAAATCTTCATTTGCGCCAGTACCTAGACCAGTACCTTGCTAATGGCTTCATTCGCCCGTCCAAATCCCCTGCATCTTCAGCTTTGTTCTTTGTACCGAAAAGGGAAGGCGACCTTAGAACATGTATAGACTACCGCGCACTGAATCAGATAACCATCAAGAATCGATACCCACTGCCTTTGATCCCAGAACTACTAGACCAGGTGAAGGACGCTTGTATATACACGAAACTAGACCTTCGGGGGGCATATCATCTGGTACGTGTCAAAGAGGGTGACGAATGGAAGACTACTTTTCGCACCAAGTACGGACTATTTGAGTACCAGGTGATGCCCTTCGGACTATGCAATGCACCAGCAGCCTTCCAGTTCTTCATGAACGATGTCCTCTGACAGCTTATCGACGTTTGTGTGGTCGTTTACATCGACGACATCTTAGTATACTCTTTATCAGAATCTGAGCATGTAAAACACGTCCGAGCAGTCCTAGAGAAGTTACGCCAGCATAAATTATATGCTAAACTGGAAAAATGCATCTTCCACACTACGGAAGTGGAATTCCTTGGATTTATTCTGACCCTGAGAGGAATCCGGATGGATACACGAAAAGTGGATGCCATTCTTAATTGGCCTTCGCCAAGTTCAATCAAAGGAGTTCAAAGCATGCTTGGCTTTGCCAATTTCTACCGCAGGTTTATCCCGGACTTCTCGCACATTGTACATCCCATTACAACGCTATTGCGAAAAAACAAACGCTTTGTGTGGACAGAGGAAGCCGAGAACTCCTTCCAAGAGTTAAAAGCTAAATTCACATCTGCTCCCATATTAAGACACCCGCGCCCCGAGATTCCCTACATAGTGGAAACAGATGCATCCCGTTCAGCCATGGGAGCAGTCCTTTCCCAAAAGGATCCCGAAACTAACCAGCTTCACCCAGTGGCGTTTTGGTCAAGAAAATTTTCAGCCCCCGAATTAAACTATGCCATAACCGACAAGGAGCTGCTGGCCATCAAGTCCGCCTTCAAGGCTTGGCAGCACTATCTACTGGGTGCCAGACATACCATCACGGTCATCACCGATCACCGCAACTTACAATACCTAAAGACAGCCAAAGCCCAATCTTCGCGCCAACTCCGTTGGGCATTGTTCTTCGCCGAGTTTGATTTTGTAATAACCTATCGACCAGGTTGTAAGAATGGTAAAGCAGACGCCTTGTCCCGGATTGGAATGGGAGAAGCAGAAATAACTTTAGAACCCGTACCCATAATTCCGGAACAGAGAATCCTTGGCCTGACATCCATACAGACACTGGAGGACATTCAAAACAAGATCCACCAACTCTTTGATTCCGTTGCCCTACAGGACTGGGCAAAGAAAGGTCCAGAGTACTCTGTCATCGATGATTTACCTTATTACCAAGGCCGGCTATTTTTACCGCAAAAGGAACTACAGGAACTTGTCATTTCCCATTACCATGACACCTTAATAGCAGGGCATCCGGGTATTGCAAAAACCGAAGCTAAAATTAGGAAGCAATTTTGGTGGCCCACCTGGTGAAAGGATGTCAAGTCATTTGTCATGTCTTGTGGCATTTGCGCACAAAATAAAGGGCAAAAGAAAAAACCTGCTGGATTATTGCAACCATTAGACATACCACCTACCCCTTGGCATACCTTGTCATTAGACTTCATCACGGATTTACCCCCGTACCAAGGTTACAATACCATTCTAGTTATTGTAGATCTTTTTTTTCTAAAATGGCCCACTTCATTCCTTTAAAAGGGATACCTTCAGCTTCAATCCTGGCCAAGGAATTCCTTGAAAATGTTGTCCGCCTGCATGGCTTTCCTTCAGTGTTAATTTCAGATCAGGGCAGTCAATTCATTTCACATTTTTGGAGGAAATGCTGCCAACTGGCACAAATTGATGTTAGGCTTTCGACCAGTCACCACCCTCAGACCGACGGTCAACCGGAGAGGACCAACCAGACTCTTGAACAGTACCTCAGTTGTATGCTACATCAGTCTGAGGGGAATTGGAAAGACATTCTGTGGATCGCAGAGTATGCGTACAATAATTCCGTACACTCAGGAACTGGACAAAGTCCTTTTTTTACCATTTATGGGCACCATCCTCGAACCTCGGATTTGGACTCACCCCAGCATTTAGAGATGCCCGCAGTGGACCATCTCCACGCTGTTATTACACAAGCCTTTAAAGAAGCAACCATCCATTTGCAAAAGGCTAAGGAAAAATACAAAAAGGATGCGGATCAGCACAGAAGTGAAGCTCCTCAATACCAAATAGGGGACCAAGTATGGTTAGCCACTAAGCACTTACCACTCAAGGGGACTCGGACCTTTAACCCCAGGTATTTGGGACCTTTTTCTGTCAAGGCAATTATTGACCCAGTGGCCGTCAAGTTGGACCTACCTGCTCATATGCAAATCCATCCCGTCTTCCACATGTCTCTTTTGAAGCCAATGCAACCAGGAACTAGGCTAACCACTCCACCTGAACCTATCCTCATAGACGGGGAGCCCGAGATCGAAGTCAAGAATATTTTGGACTCAAAAAGAGTGAGATCAAAACTCTTTTACCTAATTGACTGGAAAGGTTATTATGGTCCGCAGGAAAGGTCTTGGGAACCTAGTGACCACGTGCATGCACCTCGTTTAGTGAAGAGGTTCCATCGGGAATTTCCAGAAAAACCACGGCCAAGGGGGAGAACGACTTTAGGAGTGGCCTTGAGGGGGAGTGCTGTCATGATGCCTGCCCCCGGAAGACCAGACCAGGCCCAGCAGCCCCGGAAGCAGGCATCATGCCACTTGGAGCATGCCCAAAAGCCCCAGTTAGGGGCTGTTTGGGTACAGTCCTGGCGCCTATGGCACCAGGCTCATAAAGATAAAGTCAGTCCTGGCGCCTATGGCGCCAGGCTCATTATTGATAACTTACCTGAAGCAGACCATGCTGCATACTCACTTGAGGCAGACCATGCTGCATGAAGACTCAAGCCAAATGAGGCTTAGGAGGGACTATTTTACTGAAGGGACTATTTTGTTACTTGGGTGGGGCTGTGGAAGAATACTTACCTGGATCTTCTTCCAAGGCTATTTAAACCACGCCCGGACAGCCACACGTGCTTCGCGTTATTCTGCTTGCTGCAGCGTAACGCTCACCGTGTTTTCAGCAGCTCCAGTCTTCAGCCACGCCCGCTTCAGTACTGGGACTCCTGAAACAAGAAGAAAATAAGGATAAAGGTTAGAACAGGAGTTTTAACTTTAATCCTTACCTGAATCCTGATCCATTTTGCCACGGAACTGAAAGACAGAAGTCTTTGAAGCATCGCTTCGCATTCCTACGGCGCCGCGCTGAACTCACCTGCTTGGCGGTACTTCAGCATTCCATCACGCTCTCTCCATCTCGCGGCCGCCCTCCGACACCTAAGGAGACAAAGACAGCAAGGTGAGCAAGGGGTCTCTCTAAGGTCATACAAGCTACCCCCAAGGACTTACCTGATTTACCACGGGAGGTACTCACCTCATCTCGGGTCAGCGCAGTCAACTCTGCTTCATCGCCGTACCCCGGCCCCTAAGGGGAGAAAGCAAAGACAATACCAGTTACCCCCCACAAAACTTACCTGATTTACCACGTGGGTCTCAACTCATCTTGGGTCGGCACAGTCAACTCTGCTTTATCGCCGTACCCCGGCCCCTAAGGGGAAAAACCACAATAGACTTACCTGAATCTTACCGAGTGCCATTTGGAAATCTTCGAGTGGATTAATCGGCAACCTGCAAGGAATCAGACAGAGTGAAGATCAGACATTTGAACTCTTATGAACAATTGGACTTTAGAGTCAATACTGGAACTCACCAATTCCTCTACGCCAGTGAAGTAACTAGTCATCAACGCGCCCCTGCGGTCGACGCAGGATGGAGAGCTCATCCTTCCAAACCATCAGGTGAGACTAAGGAGGGGACATCAAGAGTGATCTGTGGGAAGACAACGGGAGTGGGGAAGGTGGGTTGACACTCAATTCCACGGGTGGTTAATTCCTCTTCTCCTTTGCAGAAGAATATTCTTGCGAGCCAGACAAACTAGGCTGAGCGGGCCAGTCCAGTCAGTCATCTCGGCGCTACACGTCACGCTGGTGGAAATAACAGCGGCCCAGTTCCGGTCGACGCCCCCGTGGGAACCAGGTGAGCGTAACAAGAACTGTCACTGTATAAGACGGAGGGTGCTGTTGATACCTCGGTGCCCGGAATGGAGTGTGTCATGACAAAGGTTTATTATCTTTTGCTGTAGCTTTCGTGCAGGAATGAATAGTGCGTTGTCCTTAAATAAGTTGTCTTCCTTGGCTCTTAATTTCCAGAGATTTCGTGTTGAAATGTTCTTCCATAATTCCGAGGATTGAGTTTGTGATCGGACTTCTTCCAGGAGATTAACTGCTTGGGCTACGAATATCGTGGGAGAGAACATTTTAGGAAATGCTTTATCTTCAGTGGTCACGTAGTCAGGACAGCGAGACAAGGCGTCAGCGATCAGGTTCTGTGATCCATGGACGTGGGTAATGTGGAACTGATACTGGGCAAAAAAGTAGGCCCAACGTGCCTGACGACTGTTCCTGCACTCCAGTGACTGTAGAATCTGAAGGTTTCGATGATCAGTACGGACTTGGACAGGATGTCTGGCTCCTAGAAGTAGGTGTCGCCATTCAGTGAAAGCTTGGCGAATGGCTAAGAGTTCATTTTCCAGGACGGAGTAGTGCGTTTCACTAGGAGTTAAGGTTCTTGACAGATAAGCAACGGGGTGTTCCAAATCGTCCTCCATCTTCTGCTTCAACACTGCTCCTATGGCGTAATTAGAGGCATCCGTTTCCACTAAAAAGGGTCGACTTGTATCGGGTTGAGCCAATATGGGAGCTTGTGTAAACTCAGTCTTTAAACGCTGGAATGCAGTTTCTTGTAAAGTTGACCAGACAAATGGGGTGTCCTTCTTTAGCAGAGCCACTATGGGTTGTACAATCTCGGAAAAGGTGGCTATGAACTTCCGGTAGAAATTGGCTAGTCCTAGGAAGGATTGGATTTGTTTCACGGATGTGGGAGTAGGCCAGGCGAGAATGGCCTTTACTTTTGAAGGGTCCATGCCAATCCCCTCTGGACTAAGGATAAATCCCAGATAGTGCACAGAGGTAACATGAAACAAACATTTTTCAGGCCTGGCTAAAAGGTGTTGTTCCCGGAGTCTTTGTAGAACTGCCTTAACATGTCCTCCATGCTTCTGAGGGTCCTTGGAAAAAATCAATATGTCGTCCAGATAGACAATGACAAAGAGAAACAACATATCAGAGAACACCCTATCCATAAAACGTTGGAAAACTGCTGGGGCATTGGCTAGTCCAAAGGGCATGACCAAGTACTCGTAGTGGCCAAAGGGTGTTCTAAAGGCGGTCTTCCACTCGTCTCCTTCCCGGATACGGATCAAATGGTAGGCACCCCTGAGATCCAATTTGGTGAATATTACGGCTCCTCTCCCAGCTTGCAGGATATCCTAGATCAGGGGCAGTGGGTACAGATCCTTGAGAGTGCATTGATTTAAGCCTCTATAGTCGAGGCAAGGTCTGAGTTCCTTGGTATCCATCTTGGGAACGAAGAACAATGAAGCACCCGCTGGAGATTTCGTGGGTCTTATGGTGCCATTTTCAAGATTAGTGTCTAGGTATTCCCGAAGGGCCTTTTTCTCGGGTTCGGAAAAAATGAACATTCTGCCGAAAGGAATTACAGCTGAGGGATCAGTATCTATGGCACAGTCTTCGGGCCTGTGAGGGGGTAAGGCCTGGACTATGGCAGTAGAAAATACATCAGCATATCCCTGATAGGCCTCTGGAACTTGTATGATATTGGAAACCATGAGTGGTGTTTCTTGGTCTCTTGGTGGTTTTTTAGGAGTTTCCGAGGAGGGATCCAGGGACAGACAGTGGGACATACAGAACTCTGAGCCCAGGAATAATGATCCTGCTGTCCAATTGATATATGGGTTGTGCTTTTGTAACCAGGGGTAATGGGCTGACTTAATAATGTCGAATGTAATCCGCTCTTGATGATGGTTTATGGAAAGTTGGATCTATTTAGTCTGCAGGCTTATGGGCCCTGAAGAGAGGGGTTTTCTGTCAATGGCTTCCACCGGCTGCATGGTGTTTCGGGTCTCGTATGGAATATGATGACTAACCACCCAGTCTTGATCAATGAAAATTCCCATAGCTCCGCAGTCCACCAAGGCCAGAATGGGATAGCTCTTGTCTTTGGAGGGCGACAGGAAGGCCTGTAGTATAACCAAACTGTTTTGTCCAGGAGAGTTCAAGGATGGAATTGATGTGGAGCAAACATCTCTCTCCCGAATCTCTGCTCCATTTAAGATCAGGAGCTGGCGTTTCCCGAACGCCGAGGAGGTGCCAGAGGACATTCCCTGACCAAATGTTTGTCTGAAGCACAATACATACACAAACCCGTATGGATCCTTCTCAATCTTTCTTGAGGCGATATGGGTCCACGAAAGGCTCCAATTTGCATGGGTTCAGGTTCTGGGGCTGGACTTGGGTTTGCGTCCGTTCTGGCTGTGCTCTCAAAGGACGTCTTGGGTGGGTTTCCCTTGGATTTCTTTCTTTCAGCCTTCCTTTCCTGGATGCGAAAGTCTATTTGCAAGGCCAGGTCCATTAGTGCTTGGAATGAATTTGGTCTGGCCACCCTGGCCAGTTCATCCTTGATCTCTTCGTTTAGGCCTCTCCTGAACAGGGTAAAACTAGCCTCAGGGGACCAGTCTGCTTCCTTGGCCAATTGTTTAAATCTGGTCACATAAGTGAGCATATCTTGGGGGCCTTGTTGAAAGTCCAGCAAGCGTTCTTGGGCAGTATAGACCTGCTCTGGACGGTCAAACATGCCTTTAAGGGCCTGTATGAACCCATCGTAGTCGTCTAGGAGGGCATCGCCGGAGTTGACAAGGGGTGTTGCCCAAGTTAAGGCGTTGCCGGAAAGGTGGGATATGATGAAACCCACCTTAGCCCTAGGAGTCAAAAAATAATAGGGCTTGAAGGTAAAGTGGACCAGGCATGAATCCAGGAATCTGCGGAGTGTTTTTGCCGAACCATCATACTTGTCAACAATACCGCCTAACAGGGTACCCTCCTTTGTAGCAGAATCCCGGGATAAGACCAATTGTTTGAGCACGGCGTTTTCCGCCTTAAGATTTTGAACCTCGGTTGATAGTTCTTGCATGCGTCGCATTAAGTCCTGCACGGCGGCTTCCATCTCGTTTTTAGGTTCGGTCGGGTGGCGTCTCAAACTGTCAAGGAGTTCCCCCCTTCTCACCTGGGTCCGATGTTTGCCGGTGACTTCGATCGCTGCCTTCTTGCGAACGCTCCTGGTCTTGAACAGCGCTGCTCGAGATTCGTCTGGTTCCAGGTTGCGTTTAGTTCTGGGATCACAGAGTCCAGGAATCCTGGAGACTGGAAAGGCTAGAAAAGCTCGGAACCAGGAAGGGGGAAAGGAAAAGGAGTGGGTAATAGCACTGGGACAAAGGGAACAATACCGCGAGCTACGAACACACGTCTGGGCTACTCTGCAATAGCATTGAGACGCGCGGAGACGCGGAAGGCGTGGTCTATAAATAGACCACGCCACGTTATGCGCATGGAGCGAGCAAGGGCTTCAGCTCTGGACGGCCATGTTGGAAGTAGTACGGAATGCAAGCCCCGTTGAGACAAGGACCAGGAGGTCCAAAAGGGGCGTGATCTGAAGTTCATGACAGGTCTTCAGTGTTGCAATGAGGCTTATGCTGCTTGCCCATAGCAACACCCTGGGAATGCGCTTTTCAGATGGCCAAACTGTGTGTGCCCCACTACACGAAAAGTACAATGCCACCCCATCGACATCCATCACATGAAGTGCACAAACCACCAACATAGTAATTTCAAGTGGAAGAAAAAGATACCATGTCACAGGCCAAAAATGCAAGATATGGCAAAGTCAGCCACTGGCACAATGTTCCCATGCCATGTACCCCACTGAGTTGCATGCATCAAGTGCAAAAAGGAGCTCACCTGACTGCCATCTTCATGATGTGTCCCTCTGGACCATTGCTGCTGGTCCTACTCACCTCCACACACCACTGGTCAAAATGCAAAACATGTTGAGGCTTACCCCTGGCACAATGTCCCCATGCCATGTGACCCCCTGAGTGGCATCCATCAAGTGCAAAAAAAGGGCTCACCTGAATGCCATCTTGATGATGTGTCCCTCTGCACCATTGCTGCTGGTCCTGCCTACATCCACACACCACGGCCATGTACGTGCTTCTGCAATGGGAAAAATCTACAGCTGCTCACGTAACCCCTTCACATGTGTGTCTCTGAAACCCTCAGCATGTCCCCTGTCCAATCATGCGGATGCCCTCCAGGAATACCAGAAAAAAAAGTAGCCAACCACAGGATACTGTGAGAAACTTGCAGGTATTCAAACTACTAGATCACCTGGATCCTCTTCTCAGGTGGCTAGGGAAAGGCCATTGCTCTTGGATCCCGACCCTGGGGGTGGAGTAGCGAGGGAGGATCACCTGGGTGGGGGGTCTTTGTGAACTGGGAGTGGGGTACCCTTAGGAGAGATATGGTATCCCACTTATCCTGTTGAGAATCAGCCAAACCCTTCCCTGACCTTTATGGGTTATTGTAAAGCTGTTCCCCTCATTTCAACACATATAACACTTGACACTACTGAGACGAAGCAGGGACAACTAAGAGTAACAAACACGATACCCTTTCACCACTTTAGTCATGGGACAAGGAAGATGCCTATAAGGAGCTATAAGGGTCAGGCATGTCCCTTTAATTATGGTCAGGCAGGTCTCATTAGAGATCCACACTTGCAGCCTGTCAAGGGGCTGCAGGTGTATAAAGAGAGACTAGTGGAGCAGAACAGAGAGCAACTGGGAGGCCTGTGTGGGAGAGACCAGCAGGGGACCTTTCTTCACAGGAGGCAGCTGTCATGGGACCAGACAAGGAGCCAGGACACTGGCAAATCCCCCAGAAGACTTGCACAGCCTGCAGCAAGTGGGCCGTGTAGCTATTGCAAGTCTGGGAGCCTCCCCGACAGAAGATCTGCAGCAGGAGCTGCGAGAGAGCACCAAGAAGAAAAGACAACGTCCACGTCTGGAAAGGAGCGTTTTGTTTGCCAGCGTGCAGAGACGGACACACAGCGAGCTAGCAGAGCTCGAGAGGGGGAGTTTCCCAGCTTAAGCGGTGAAGGAGAAGTTTAGGGGACCACCAGAAGGAGACGCTGCAAGCCGGCGAGTGTTGGGAAGGACGCACAACCACTGAGGCACTCCCACAAATACATATTGAATACCGAATTGAATGGAACTTCAAAATTAAGCGAAAGCAATGCTTATTGAATACCGAATTGACTGGAACATTGAAATGAAGCCAAACCAATGCTTATTGAATACTGAAGTGGATAGAACTTTAAATTAAGCAAAATCCATGATTATTGAATACTGAACTGAATGTAACTTTAAAATTCAGCGAAACCAATGCATATTGAATATCGAACTAAATGGAACTTCACAATTAAGCAGCACGAATGTTCATCGAATACGGAATTTAATTAAACCCTGAAATTAAGCATTATAAGTGTTAAATGGGATAAAAATCTTCAAATTAAGTGAATATTTCAAATGCGCATGTGAAAACGAATTACAGAAAAGGGCACAGTGTGACAGAGAATCACAAGAAGATGGGTGTGTGCAAAACACCCTTGAAATTAACTTTTATGAATGAATGCAGTGTGACAAGGCCAAAGACTGGAAAGGATTTGAGATAAGTGATGGCAAAGCCAAGAGGCTGACAAGGAAAAGCCAGAAGATTGTAAATCTACACATCAAAGCCATGAGGCCAAGAGTCAGGGATCCTGGTTGCACGACCGGTGATGGGTGGACCGTTTGGTCCGACACCTGCGCCTTGCCCAGTGAGCCCTTAATGTTGAAAACCCAAAGACTTTGTGATGATGAAGTTAAAGTCTTGGGGAAGGGAACCCTGAGACTTAAGGAGCTACATTGTGTGAACATGAGAACAAAGCCTCAAGGCCTCTTGTAGTCTGTGAACTGTGTTGCTTGGAACTTGGGAAAGGGAACCCTGAGGATTGGGTTTGAACTCTTTCACCTTGAACTGAAGAAAGGTAATCTTGAGACTTTTCTGAGACTTGAGACTTTTCTGTAGAACTTTCTTATACGTGGGGACGGGGAGCTTAAGAAAAGCTGCGAGCTGGAAGAAGCTTAGAACTCTAAGTTGAACACTATTTCTTTTAATATTGACATCCATACACATTGGTTAGGTTTAGTTGTGAGGGCAAGTATAGTTTTTGGACACAGACACACTTTTAAGTTGAACGCTTTGACTTAGTTTCGTTCAGGTAGGGAAATCCCTCCTTAGCATAGGGCAAGTTAGGCCTTCTACCAACCTGACATTTGATTTAATAAAGCATTTTACTTTGAACTTTAAGTCTGTTGTCTGTTTATTGCTTCATGATACCTTCGCAATACACCAACACACATACACATGTAAGGTAACAAAACCCTCACCATCAACAGCCCTTGACCATGGGGAATGGGAACACATCAGCAACATTACACATGACAAGGCCTTTCTGGTCTCTGACACATGCACCCCACCAGCAATGCACCACAGGCTACGCACATCACCCAGATGCACACTTGTCAACTGGATCATACACCTGTTTGGATTGTGACAGTCAGGTGTTTTCCATGCCCATGCAACATGGACAGGGATGGACTGGGAACCAAAAGAGGCCATGCAAATGATACCCAAAGTGAACCCATTTCAGAATCCTACTACAAGGACAACCATGTTCCCATAGAAAATATGGAAAAACTACACAAAAGAGGCCCAGGGTGCACAGGCCATCGTGAAGTTACCTGAGTCCCAAATACGCCAGTCCACCCCTGATTATAGAGTGGCTACTGGACATGACATGTCAGGAGATGGCATGCATGGCTGAAATGACAGGAGTGCAAATTAAATGCCACACAAAAATTGAAGCTACTGAATCAGCCCTCACCAAAAACATGTACACAGGAACATCCCAAGGAGAGTGACTCCAAGCAGCAAGTCGTGGATGTGCAACCAGAAACTAAAGCACATGCATAGCTGATCAAGGCGACATGCACACACACAATTACGCAGGACAACTCACATCTTCAGGGACAGCGACCATCACCCAATAATCACAAAATCACATCATCCATGAAAACCCTAAGAGTGCCAAATCATGCCGCATTTGGGATGCATACGTCACCAGCCATTTAAATATATGACAGTGTACAACCTTACCTTGTGGTACAGCTTTGGTGCTGTGAATCCCTCACCACCTCCACCTAACAATGGGCCTCTGCATTGGTGCTAAGAGGGCTAGTGTCCAGCAGAGGGAATGTGGACTTGGGTGTAAATAAGGCATGACGTTCATTCATCACCTGTTTATTTTTTGTGGCATTTTTTGTTGAAAATATTTGCCCGAAAAAGTCCCAGAAAAATATGGGGATGTGTAAGGGCATATAAGGGGCAGGATAGGGTGGGGAATAAATAATAGGGGAGTGAGTGATTGGGGGGATCCTACCCCAGATAAAACATTGAATGAGTTTTATGGGCCAAAAGCCTTCGGCAAAAAACTCTGCAAACAAAACTGTGGATGAATGAACATAGAACCGTAAATAGGCTGCTGGGAGGTCCTCTTGGGGAGTGTGGGCACTGGATGAGGCCACAAACCTGAAATAATATTGGGCATATGTTTGGACCAGCTAAAGGAGTCTGTCTGACAGACTGCTCATTTACACATCAAGATAGAATGGAATGAAATTAAATGATATTTTATTTATATCACGCTCATACACAAGTGTTTCAGAGCGCAATCAGGCAAAGGGAGGACAACAGGGGAGAACAAAAACAACAATCTTAATAGGTCCAGTGACATTAAGAGAGCGCAAGTGCATGGAAAAGGGAAAAGGGGGAAAGTGCATGGAAGGGGGGAGAAGTGGAAAGTGCGGAAACAGAGGAGAGACACAGAATAAATAATAAGTAAAAAATAAATGAATAAAGGCGATAAACAGTGGTAGTGCAGCCAGCAATTGCTAGGTTAGTCAGATACGGTATCTGATAAGTTCAGAAGAAAGATAGGTGGGGGGCTGTATGGTTACAGATACAGACCCTAGTGCAAGGGGTGGCCCAGAGGCAGTGCAGGAGGGTGGCAGGGTGAGCAGGTACCTGGGCCTGAAGGAAAGAGGGTGGCCATGTGCACCATGCAGAGAGAGAAAACAGGTCAGCAGGGGAGAAGAGGGGCAAAAGCAGAAGCGAAGAGGAAGGTCTTGAGGTGTTTCCTGAACCGGAGATGGTTCTCCTCCAGTTTCAAGGCAGCAGGGAGGCTGTTCCAAAGGGAGGCCCCAGCCGAAGAGAGAGATCTACCCCCAGCTCATTTCTTTGAAAAACAACTGACCCTGAGTGAATTTAAAGTAGAGGAGCAAAGGGCTCGAGAGGGGAGGTATTTACGGAGGGATAGTTGAAGGTATTTTGGACCCAGGCCCCAGTATGCCTTGTGGACAATGCAGAGGGTTTTAAATGTAATCCTTGCATCCACCGGGAGCCTATGAAGGGATTACAGAGCTGGAGAGATACGATCCCTGGGCTTGAGGCCAAGGACAAGTCTCGCAGTCCTGTTCTGGATTAGTTGCAAAGGGCAGAGAGTGAAGGCAGGTAGATTTAGAAAGATCTGTTCACCTGTATGTGGGTGGCTGTAGCAGTCCACAACACCACATCAGTTGACTCTGCTGAGCATGGTACATGTGCAGTCCCACAGCCTGAAATCATGCCCACTACCATGAGCAGTTCACTCACTGCCCTTGAGCGCACAATGGCCCTTATAAGAGGACCCAACAATAATACAGTCCACCCTGGTTGAGGAGAAAAATCTAATTTAGTCCACCCTGGACGAGGAAAAAAAACAAATACAGTCCACTCTACATGAGGACAACAATCAAATACAGGTCACCCTGGATGAAGACAAAAATCAAATACAGTCCACCCTGGACGAGGACATAAATGAAGAATTGAGTCCACCTTGGATGAAGGCTTGGTGTGGGCAAGAGGGGAGGGCTTTTTGAGGACATGGCCAATGGCATCACCTGTGTGGTTCAACTTGAACAACCATCCTGTGGTGAATCCTGGGATGGTGCACTCTGACCATACAATGCCAAAGCCTGGAACTCATTGGCTACGGTGTGCATGAGGGCCCCAATAGCTACATGGTCCTGGTAATGGATGTTATGAGTGGCCAAAGAGTCATCATTCATGGTGACCCTTGATGTATCCAACTGCATGTTCAGAGATCAAGGGATCCACCTCTTGGAAGAGGACCTTCCTTTTGGCAAACATTTCATCATGCAGAGATTGAATCAAGGAATTGATGTCCTGATGGTGGGACTCCCTTAAGGCCAACATATCCGCCTGCAGTATTTACTCTGGGATTCCACGTCTTGACTTTGGGATACTCTTAAGGACAACATCTCTGCCTGCAGGCATTTTACTCAGGGATTGCGCATCTTGATGTTGGGATTCCTGTGAGGCCAACATCTTAACATGCAGTGCCTCCCTCAAGGTGTTCATCTCCTGCTAATATTGGTCCCTTGAGGCCAACAACTCATCATGAAGGAACTGTTTCAAAGCCTAACCATCATCGCAAATCTGCTACCTCACTTGTTGCATGTCCTCTCTCCTCTCCTGGTGTGATGGGCGGTGTTCAGCAGTGTGTGCAGTATTTGAGGAGATGGCATTTTCTGCCAGGCGATGGATGTCCCTGTTCATCTCTTGCAGGACCTCGCCCCATTCGGCCCTTGGACACAGCAACTGCTCCTCCAATTCTAAGTTTCTGGCAGGCACACATCCACCACGTGTGTGGGCCTACCGAGCCAGGTGCCGAAGGCCAGGCTTGTTGCAGTTAGTGCACTGTCATTGGCTGGGGGTCTACAAACCCCTGAATGGCACCAGTCTCTGCTGCTGTCTCCATGATGGGTGAAGGCAAACTTGCAGACACTAAAGCCAACATTGATGCAGGGCTTCCCACTGGCTGGCCCACTGTCTCCTGGCTCTCCTCCTTCAACTCAGTAGCCTCAAGGTACTCAAAGAGATCTGTGGCATCCACACTAATCCATGGTGTACCCTCAGTGTGCCCTCCACATCAGATTCGGTATTATCATCTGAAGAGTCATCAAGCCTGCTGATGATGGACTGCAACACGTGGGGATTCTCACCAGGCAGAGAACCCCATCCGCACTGGTGGATGGTTGTGCCTCATGTGCCTCATCCGCCTCGTCCTCCTCCTACTCCACCTCCAAATACGCTGTGCCTTCACCTGCACAAAGTCATACAACAATATTCAGAGGCCTACCCATCTGGCTGAACATTCATATGCAAATCCAAATGCATACAGACACATTAGGGCCAGCCATGCATACATCATAAATTGGCAATGGGCACTCTGCAATTTGAAAGTCACAGCTGGCTGACATTCAATGTTCCATGCAATCATGCTGCTGTATATTAAGCCCTGCAACAAGCTATGGATTGGAGGATTAGACATCCATACATACCTACATACATACAGACATGTATGAGAGTGGAAGGCCTAACAGTAGACCGATGGAGGTAAATGACTGCTGAGCCCCTCTCTACTTTAAACATGCCTACTTGCTGCATGTGGAAGTATCACCTTAATTCCTGCTGACCACACCTGCTTGCAGGCATTAGTGTTGCCAAAATCCCCATCCCCCTCTTCCCCACTTTGACAGAGGCCAGATTTGTGGTTACCCACCCTAACATTCATTGCAACTATGTGTGAGGAGAATGCAACATGGACATGACCCACGTACACTTGCATGACCACTGAATAATTGACACTCCAAATGTGGAATGAACATCACTCAATCATCAATTGGCCAACCACTGCAACTCCTTCCTGGAACACACCCTTGTGCAACTTTGCACTGACATTGTCACTCATCCATGTCCACTGGCTGCCAGGACCATTGAAAGTATAACTCTGATGTTGTCCACTATTTGGTGTCATTCGTGCGAGTCAGAATTTGTGTTCACAAAGCACTATCCACAAGCATCAGACTGTGAGCGTCCCAATGATATGTGTCTTGCAGGCCATTACCACATGTATGTGTATTGCCGTCATTAAAAAATATGAATACAGTAATGTGAGCTGTAAGATCGATGTCAACTGCACACACAGGTCAAACATCCACCTTGTAGGATGCACAACATGTGATGAAGTTGCCATGGAAGCATCACTGTAGTACCCATGAATGGTCACAAATACCCCGGACAATTGTACCACAACATTTGACAGCACAGCATGTGAAGATGGAGGCATACATGACATGCACATATGGCACCTACCTGATGAGGCTGCATAGGTCTCCATGCCTCCCAAGCCAGCCACCTGCTCACTGCTGATGAGTCCACTGCCGACTGCTTCAAATGGCGTCAGCTCTTCCACAGGTGATGATCCACCTCCAGTAGTCTGGGAAGACACCACATTGCTGCCAAGCTTCTCCTTGGTCTGTCACAGCCCCCAAAAGTCTTCACCTCCACGCATGTCAGGAAATCCACATTGTACCCCCTAAATGTCTCCACCTCCATGCACACCAGGAAATGCATAACTCCAAAATATGTCTTTCACCATGCACCCAAGGGGCTGCGCATCATATATAGCGTAATTTCATCATTACTGCCTCTTGCATTACTGGAGACATATATACCTTGCTCTAGCTCCTGCCTCATGACAAATCTTGTACCTCCAAACATAAACATTTCCCGTAGGCATGTAGTGTGTCACTTGCTGCTGACTACTAGCACTGCTTTGGAGTGCCTGCCACTCCCCCATAGCCTGTTTATTTGTGCCACTCCTGTCAGGCTCTGTAACCACATCATCTGCCATCTAAGGACTTCAACCTCGCTATATTACCATCACAGATCCACTGTACACATAGTCAGGGCCCAGCATCACCCCAGCAGCTTCAGGGGCACCATGTTTGCATTATCCACAAGCACCCCTAAGGTGAGGCTGAGGACTGTTGACTTCTTTGAGCTGGAGAATTTGGCATTCTGGGTGACCCGGTCCTGGCCCATTATAATGCCCTCTTTGCGTTGCAGAAGCAGCTTGGAACGTGTGGCTGTCATGAGATCTGGGTGAACCTCACGGTTGCCAACAACACAGAGGGGGTGGCAGTCCATGCAGTGGACCACGCTAAGAAGCACTGGGACAACTGCAGGATCCAGAGCCAGGCAAAGGCTGCTCTTGAGGCAGGTGCCACCATGCAGGCTGCCTTTGGGTATCAGCCCACCACCTCTGGGTCCTGGAGAGTGTGAACTCAGAGGTCCATGCCCAGCAGGCATGCATCTAAGCTGCTGGTGAGTACTCACAGGGCAAACATTTCCACAGATGTCGTATGTCCAATTGAGCTTGTTCATGGTTTTGATGATCTGGATCTGCATTGGGACCTGTCAGGCCATTGAATGTGGAGTCATCATGACATTTGTTTGTGTTGGGAGCAAGTGCATTGATGCTTGATCCTTAGCTACAGGTGCAGGTACGTGTTGCTTGCTTTCATGTTGGACTGTCAGGGGTGCATGTTGGTAGATGTGGTTAGGTGGAGATGTGCCTATGGACACATGTGGCCAGGTGCACTTTACATGGCCCTAATTGCAGGATACACTTGGATCACTGATTCGTTGTGTTTGTGTGTTTGTGATGTGAAATGAGTTACTGCCATGTGTATGAGGGCAGACATCAAACTGTTATGTTCAAGTGTGCATGTTTCATCATTTTGACTCAGCCTTTTGCCTTCAGATGTGAGACTGGAATCAGTCAGATTTCCGAGCATGGGCCTGTGTCTGTGAGGCAGTTGCTTGTTGACTGATGCTGACAGCATGCTACTGCTGCGTTTGATGTGAGTACACATGCATTGGCATTTATGATTGATTGCTATGTTCTTTGTTCACTTTTACACAGTTACAGTGGCTAGAGAAGAGGGCACCAGCTGTCTTGTGGAGCTGCAACCCAGGGATGAGGCCTCCAGATGCAGACACAGACCTTGGGCACACCCAGTTTTTAACAACCTGTTCTATGGGAAATGTGCCTACGGCAACATCCCATACATCTGCCAATGCTGATGAGAAGTCCCAGGATTCCAGCATTGTGGTGGACACCTCGGCAGCTGTAGTACAGGGTGGCGGTGACATTGCCACACAGGGGCCCCAAGTCATGGAGATCTCATTGGAGGTTGATGGGGAACAAGGAGGAGGAGGAGCCATGCAGGCCTGCTCAGGGTGTCAGGTCAGGCTACCGAGGGGGATGTGCAGGCTGCAGACATGGCCCTGAGTCAGGAAGCTGTGCAGTCCACTGTGGAGAGGTCAGTACAACCTCCTGTCTGAGGGCCATCTGCTGCAGCATTGCCGACCTTCCGCAATGCCTCCACCCAGACACAGCTGGCGCTTCCGGCTGATGTGGCCACCCGAGATGCAGTGCTGTCACTGCTGACAGGTGGCTTGAAACAGCAAGCATCTATGTGTAATGCTATGCAAGCAACTCATGAGTTGCTTATAGAGCATCACTGGCAGATAAGCCGCCTCATCTCCCAACTGGCAGCAGTACTGCTTTGTGGTGGACAATATGGACAGGTCACTGCAATGGTCCCTTCATTCTCCTCATCTGTACCCTGGTCATCCTCAACTAAGGCCCCCATGGCAGCTACCACCTGTGCCCCTGTCCTGCCATTGGCCAGTCTAGATGTGCAGGTGCCCCTAATGGAGGTGGAAGTTCATACTATGGCAGATGAAGTGGTCACTGAGCCTGCCCAGGAAAATGAAGGGGATCACGTTATGGAGGAAGAGCAGGCACTTGACTTGATATGATATATATTATGGCATTTACAACATGCCTATAGACAAGTGTTTCTTGATGGCACTTCAGGTGGTGCACTCCCCTAATTCAGACTGTCATCCAGGTAGAGAGAGTACCTGTGCTGCAGATACATTGCCAGATAGCAGCAGATTTTGTTGTTGAGGAGGCAAGTCCTTGCAAGCATTGCGAGCAAAAGGAGGGAAGGGGGCACGCGCATGGTGCAAGCGAGGCAGGAGGCATGTCAGCATGTACAAGCACTGGTGTCCTCCCAGGAATGTTTTGTGAGGCAGAAGTGGGCACACAATGCAGCAATAGCCTGGGCAGAGGTCAAGGAGAGGGATGCATAGGCATGTGCTGCTATCCTCAAGGATTCTTGCAGGGCAGCAAAGGAAATTGAGTGTCGCATGAAGGAGGCCCTGCAAGCCCCTGGGAAACAATGGAGGCCTGCTTGCAGGAGGTAGATGTTGATGGTGAGTCGGCCTTAGCACAGGCTTTGTCAGACATTTCCATGGACTAGCCTGCTGCCTGATGTATATAATTCTTTAGTTTTAGGTTTCTTTTGTTTATGTTTATTTTCAATGCATAATATTGTTTATACATGTTTTACATAGTTGTTGATTAATATATTTCTACTTTAACATTCACTACCACCGTTTGCTGTCTCTTTGTGCTTTTGTGCTTCTTTGTCCATGTGCACCTTTTGTTTAAAACATGATCTCCAAGTAGAAAACATGGAAAAACTCCAGGACTCAGCGCCAGTGTAGAAATAGATTGTTTAATGGCACAATCTGTTTCACATTATTATGTGCGTATGTCAACAAAAAAGCCCTCTACTCGATTACGCATTTCGGCTCCCACGAGCCTTTATCAAATCAGGGCTACATTCATTATTCAAACCAAAATATATACGTTCATAAAACAAATGATGTAATTGTCAAATGTATGATTCAGTTACACACATAGCATATACATGTAATGTATTACAAGACATTTAGCACATTGTCATTCGACAGAGAAACGGGTTGGTGAAAGGGAGGATTGAGTGGGTTGAGAAAATTAAAAAACAATGTCATCATATCAACCATAAACATATCATATTCAATTAATGATCATAAGAAAAACAAATAAAATTGTTTTAAAAAATCCGGGAAACAAAGAAGTGGAAAAAACAAGAGAAAAAGCCCATTAGTTCCAATTTTTACAAAACGAATCACTGAGTATAATGCTACATTTCAATTAAAATACATGCCTGGGGCTTACCCAATAGCAGAAAAATCCGTACGAACATTGTCTGAAACACAGTTATAGGGACAAATCCCAAGGTAGATATTCTGTAAACACAAAGATCAAACATGACCTGTATTAGTGGGATTGCGGGAAGGCGTTTCTATATGTGTTGACCATTAAATAAGAATGTAATGAATGGAGTATAGACTTTCTCGATCTAACGATACTAATAGAAGGAAATCAGCTATTTACCAGAACATTTAGAAAACAGACGGAGGTCAACTCCACGCTTCATGCAAGTAGTTGTCATTATCATTCTACAATTTGGAACATACCGTTAGGCGAGTATATTCGCGCCAGACGTAATTGTCAACAGACCGGGACTTTGAAAAAGAATGCTTCCTCTTACGACATTGTTTTAAGAATAGAGGTTACTCTGACAAATGCATCAAATTGGCTTATAAGAGAACAAAAGACATGCAACAACAAGATACTCTTCAACCTAAAATGGACAAGGGTATGGATGGAAAACTTGGACCTAGTTTTATTACACAGTACTGCAAAGACCACCAGCAGATTCAGCGAATACTACGGAAACACTGGTATCTGCTGAAACTAGATGACCACATCACAAAATTGATAGATGAGAAACCACAAATGATTTTCAAGAGAGCAGGAACTCTCAAAACAATGCTCAGTCCATCTTTGTTGCCGGAGATTGAACAAATGAATCGCATAACCTGGCAGTCTAACAATTCAATTGGTTTCAGGAAATGTGGTGGGTGCACCCAATGCAAATATGCGCACAACTCTACGAACAAGTTCATTGATTCTAATGGCAAGCAATGGCTCATACAACAAGGGATCAACTGTAAAACAAAATTTGTGGTGTACTGTATTATTTGTATATGTAAGAAGATTTATGTTGGCAGCACCAAAAGAGAGTTACAAGTCCGCATTCGTGAGCACCTGGCAAGATTGGCAGCCAAGATACTTCGTTGCCACTATCGGATCATTGGCAGAACTGTCATCAGTTGCATAACAAATCTGATATTAGATTCATTGGTTTAAAACAAGTTACCTTGAGCAAACGAGGAGGAGACAGATTGAAGGCCTTGCGGCAGTCGGAAGCACGCATTATTTGTTTTTTTAATTCTACCAAAACAGGTTTGAACAATGATAATGAGATGGCTTCATTCCTATAGAATTCTGTTTTTTTCCTCTTTTTTTTTGTTGTTGAATCGTTTTTGCTGTTTGGAATCATGTCCAGTATTTTTGATTCGATCCAGCTATTGGTATATTGTACTGATTCCTGTTCCATGTATGTTGGGATGTGGAAGGCCAAGGGATTTTTGTTATATGCATTCATGAATAATGTCTCTTCAAACATCCCAGTGCTTTTAGGGATAGCTTTTGTCTATGACATGGTTTCCGTTTTTTCAGGCATAATTTTTTCTTTTTATATTGATATCTTCTGATGTCACTCAAAAAATATATATAGTAAAATATATGTAGTAATGTAACTTCACAATATCTCAAGCTGAAAGGCATTGAATGAATTTGCAGAAAGGCATTTTTTCCGTTGTCTAAGCGTTTTAGGGTAACCTCCCCTTTAATTGGGTCATTGCAAGGCACTGAGCCATTAGGTTGCCGTAGCAACGGCTGCTAACGTTGCTGTGACAACGATAATACTATTTAGTTTTTTTCAAAATGGCGCCGGCTGCATCTAACATTCGAGCAGCCGACGCGAGAGATTAGGGAGCAGAACAGTGAGTTTCTTTAACTTTGAATTACTCGCGTATACGAGGAATGCTTCATAATGAGCACAGTTATCTGTGAGTGTGCAGTGCGACTAAGCGGCACACGTTGTTATTGCGAACACTCGCGAAGGCGAGCTTTATCTTGGACACATGCTTGTTTGTAAATCTGATGAAACGGCACAGTGTGATGTCACATTAGAATACTTGTGAAGGCGAGGTTTATTTTTGGTTAGTGATACGGGTACATCATTGGATGTAACTTTATGCTTTGGTAGTTAAACACTTGCGAATGCGAGGTCAGTTATTGTTGTGAAGAGTTGCATAGTGCAGGTTGGATAAACTCGCGAAAGCGAGGTTACTGTTGTTATGTAGGAACCTATAATGGCTGTTCTTTAAACTTCATTTGGGCTTGTGTATTTAATGGTCAACACATATAGAAACACCTTCTCGCAATCCCACTAATACAAGTCATGTTTGATCTTTGTGTTTACAGAATATCTACCTTGGGATTTGTCCCTATAACTGTGTTACAGACAATGTTCGTACGGATTTTTCTGCTATTGGGTAAGCCCCAGGCATGTATTCTAATTGAAATGCAGCATTATGCTCAGTGATTTGTTTTGTAAAAATTGGAACTAATGGGCTTTTTCTCTTGTTTTTTCCACTTCTTTGTTTCCCGGATTTTTTAAAACAATTTTATTTGTTTTTCATATGATCATTAATTGAATATGATATGTTTATGGTTGATATGATGACATTGTTTTTTAATTTTCTCAACCCACTCAATCCTCCCTTTCACCAACCCGTTTCTCTGTCGAATGACAATGTGCTAAATGTCTTGTAATACATTACATGTATATGCTATGTGTGTAACTGAAACATACATTTGACAATTATATCATTTGTTTTATGTACGTATATATTTTGGTTTGAATAATGAATGTAGCCCTGATTTGATAAAGGCTCATGGGAGCCGAAACGCGTAATCGAGTAGAGGGCTTTTTTGTTGACATACGCACATAATAATGTGAAACAGATTGGGCCTCATTACGACCCTGGCGCTAAGGGGTCTGCGCCAGCGTTAGCTGCGCGGACCCCTTACCGCCAACTACGAGTTCCTGGAGCGCCATGGTCATTTTTCCGCCCGCTTTTTGCGGGCGGAAAAATCCATGGCGCTCTGGGACCTTGGTGTTAATTACGCCACCGTATTTTACGGTGGCGTAATTAACTCCTTCCCCACTCCCATTGAGCCCTATGGGGCCGAAATGGGAATGGGGAAGGGTAAATGGGTCAATGGGGACTTACCGCCCCGCCGACCTCGGAATGGGGCGGTAAGTCCGCCATCCGCCATGGCGTAAAGGGACTTTGCGCCATGGCCGGAAAGTCCGTCGCTGGCGGAAAAAATCCGCCAGGGTCGTAATGAGGGCCATTGTGCCATTAAACAATCTATTTCTACACTGGCGCTGAGTCCTGGAGTTTTTCCATGTTTTCTGTTATTGTGTGGATGGTATGGTCTTAGTATCCGTCCAAATCCAGTGACCTGCGACTATTTGGATGACAAAATATCCTAACTAATGTTTTTTCAACAACCTATTTACACAAGGGATTGGAAGGAGTCGCCTGCTGGAGCAACTTCAAACTAAATAAGCCCCATTTTTCTTATGATCTCTAAGTAAGTATGTCCTATGGCTTTCATGTGGGTTTAGGGCATACTCTGTGGGTTATATTGATACTGGCCAGTTTTCCATGGGACTGTGTGCATTCTTCAGGTGAGTGTGATGTTTGGTTTGATGCCTTCATGGCAAATGTACGTATGTGGACAATGGTAGATGTGGGGAGATTACATGCGTGTAGTTGCACATGTTCGATGTCGTTGTAGTGTACATCTGTTGTTTAGCTACTTACGTGCTTTACAGTACAGGCATGTTTGTCATTTCTGTACTTCGTTTGTGTGGGTGTGTCAAACATCTATGCTGTGGTTGGTATGGCGCTTCCTATGTAAATGCTTTCATGGGTGTTGAGCCATGGTGGGGTTTGTTTGTGGTAGGCATGGTGGCATTACTGTGACTGACTTGGCCATGTGGACATTTGTTTTGCCAGTTGGAAAGGGAGCATCACAAGGGTGTGGATGGCACACTACGGGTGACTGATGCCCAAGGGGAATAACATTTTCTGGCGCATGACATCCCCGGCCGACAGAACTTGTAATGTCCGGTGGCACCGGGAGGTCAGGCGCTGGAAAAAATGTTATGAGTCTGGTGGTAATACGCCGGTCACACGGCAGGTTATTGCCTGACTCGTAATGAGGCCCGTTGTGCAGTTAATGCCGCTGATAGGGATCATAGGGCCTCATTACGACCCTGGCGGAAATGGAAAAATGATGGCGGAAATGCAATACCGCCATCGAACACCGCTCGTTGCGATTATGACCCGTCACCGTAAAGTACGATGCCATTAGCGACACCGCAGTGAACGGCAACGCTAACTGCACCAAGTACGCGCACGCGCGCCTTGCAAAACCGGAATCACCGCCATGGCGCAACGGTACGCGAATTCTGACCCTAGCGGACATGTACTGAACGCCATCAAGCACGTCGTAAAGTACCATTCCGCCATGGCGAGAAATACGGCATCGTGAACCAACCGTAAATGGCCCACTGAGTGCCTGTACTCCACTCCCTGGCCACATTGCACAACTCCTGGCAGGCGCAATGTACTCACACTATGCAACCAGTGAAATCTACAATTCACCCATGCATGCCAACGTAGAAATGCATGCAGGGGCTCAAAGCGCCCCGTGAGTGGGCATCCATGTACGGCATGTCACCATAGCCGTACTGATGCAGCACAGGCATGTGAAGGTACAATACATCAAAATGAAAATCAAGAACACATGACACAAAACAACAGTAGTCCCCCATCGCTTGCCACCAGCGCAAGGCAACATCCAAAACAGCATCCTGAGGGGGATTGCACCAGCCCTGTACTCTTGCCAGTAAACAAACCAACCATCAGCAGAAGCATGTACCACACAAGTTGGCAGAGTGACTGAGCAGCCAGGCTCATCCCAAGAGGGGCCGATGGGAGCTGCAGGGCACAGATGGCATGAATACAGAAGCTATTCCAATGGACATGACCCCAGTCCCCCTCCAACAAACGCACGCAAACACAGGCACCTGTGACCAGCCACATTCTGAACATCCCATCATTCCACCAATCGACCTGGCTGACAGGCACCAGTCGGCCAAAAGCCAATCCCCCGCCCCTGAACAGCACATCATGTAAACAGTCACAATGGCAGCCCCTATCCGTGACCATACTGTGCTACGTAGGCAAACGCGGCCAGTACTGTACCACACAACTCAACTCAGAAGGCGGAACACAATGCAGATCATCTCGCAATACATACCGCCACAAATCGAAAATCGCCACATCACCTGCAAAGAATAACGCAACACGACAAATATCGGAATACAATTTAAATGCACATCCAAATGACAAAGGCCCCACAGCAATTTGCAAAATAACACCAAAACATCCATCATCACCGAGGGCTGCATCTGCAATAATTGACCAGCTTCCACTTGTGTGACGCCCTGTACCATCATGGCACACAGGGCCTACATCAACGTTCCAAAAGGCAACATGGAAGCGGCAAGAACCGCAGGTCCGTCCCATGAGGCAGGCACTAGTCGAGCTGAAAGGCCGAAATGTTGCACCTAGCCACCAGTACAGCGTAAGGGCATGTGGCCCATTGGCGATCGTCCCATAAGATCGAAATGGTGCTCCACTGATTCACCCGAAGCTGCAGGTGTCGAGAGTAAAACCCATCTGGAGGAGTGGCGTAGAGATGGCATCTGCAATAGGGCAGGAGATACCTGTCACCCAAATGAAACACAAATTAACCGATTGCATTACGGGACTCATGATGCATTACAATCTTCATTCAACACACCAAATCCACACCCATATGCATGCTAGCCCACTCCAAAGGAATATACAGACCCCTAAATCAGTATCGATTCATAACGAAATCAATCGAGGTAAATACACCATTGGCAACGTCGGTTACTGTGCATGCGTCCGTCAAGATAGAACCCATGACATGGGATTAGTAACGTGCCTAGACACAAGTGTATGAAGGCGCGTCGAGACAGGGAGGATCCGACAAGGGCAGATAGACGTAAGTCCCACTATGGCAGCCTTGCATCACATAGCGCAGGGGAAGGGGAGTGATTCAAAAAACCCATGTACATGGCAGACCCTAAACGGAATCATCTGTCCATGCATCCATTCATCATTCCCTCATCCCGCAATGAAAACGCATGAATATTCACTCACATAATATGTGAAACTTCCATCGCGTCTGTGCGTAATGCAGTCTGCAAAAACCACTGTGCTCCTGGCCGGATCTGTAGTGTTGTGAAGCAAGATGGATTTGGGAACGTCCTGCCTTATCGTCCACTACGCTATTGCGCATCCCATTCAATTCATATCATTCATTGCTTGCTCGTTATGGGCCATGTCCCAAGGACATTCTACAATAGAACGTTACATTTCCAGCCAGACCTGTGGGCGTATCCTCGCCGCTACTTCAAAACCAAAAATGCTGGCCTTCGAATTCCTCACTTGCAACATTACGTCGAAAAGGCTTCTGTGAACGCTTGCATTCACAATTACATCAATGTAGTGCGGCTGTGTGTCATAATGCTAACTGGCTGCAATCACAAATGGGACGCCACGCCCGTCGGTGAAGTACGTTACTGTGCTGCATGAGGGTCGGCCATCGATCGAGCCCTACATACCACTGACTCTTCACAGGTATGTAAGCGGCTGCAATCATAGCATGTGTAACAATGGGAGCATAGCATGAAAATCAGTCAAAGTACATCACACTGCCATCGGGATTTGATACATGATTCCAATCCCAAGATGCCATGCGGCCAAATGCAGCCTTACGTGCGGGACGTGCTCGGCCAGAAGGGATTGCATCTGCCACAGATTCATTCAATCAGCACAGGTGGAGGCCATACAGGCCGACAGCACATATATAGCAGACCCAAACCCCTCCCACAACCACTCCCACTCCAAAATGCTACCGGCAGGACTAGCGATGTTGGGCCTGGGGGACCAGATAGCACTGCAAGTGCTACAACTACAAGAAGACGACGAACAACAACAGGTACAACAACCGGGCGCACAGGGGAGACGGAGGAGAAGGAGGAGGAGGAGGGCAAGGCAGGGTCAGCAAGGCCCACAAGCACTGCCACTACCACCACGCAGGCGGCCCGCAATCCCACGCCTCCGAGCTGATCCGTTCAACCTCACTGCTGAGCAGATCCACACCCTCTACCGTTTGGACCGGGACACCATAATCGCCATTGTGGACATGACACATGCTGACCTCGTGAGCATGATAGATAGCCCAACCGCCATCCCACCCCTACTGAAGGTGGTGTCTGTACTCCACTTCCTGGCCACAGGCACCTACCAGCACACAGTGGGACAGTTGCATGGCATTTCACAGCCACTGTTCTCACGGACACTCTTCCAAGTGCACGATGCCCTCCTGAAGCACGCCGACGACCACATCACACTACCACGCACGTACCAGGAGATTACCAACGCAAAAGTGGGATTCCATGCACTTGGCGGCATCCCGGGTTGCATTGGTGCCATCGACTGCACCCATGTTGAATTGGTTGTCCCACATGCCATGGAGGTCCAGTACCGCAACCGGAAACAATTTCATTCAATCAATGTGCAAATGGTGTGTGACTCCAACAAGATCTTTACGCATTGTTGTGCCAGATTTCCAGGATCTACCCATGATTCTATGGTCCTGAGGAACACAAGAATACCACGCTACATGGAGCGACACGCAGGGCACAGATCCTGGCTACTCGGTGAGTCTCATTCCATGCATGACATCGTGGCCCATTTGATGCGTCAATGACCTTGCAGGAGGGGGGGGGGGCTACTTAGCACTATCATTCCACTGACACCCTTCATTCGTCTCATACAGGTGATGCCGGGTATCCACTGAAGAGATGGCTCCTTACACCAATCCGGAACCCACAGAACGAGCATGAGGAGGACTACAACCATGCCCACTCACGTACCCGTGTGGTCATTGAACAGGCATTCGGCCTACTGAAGGCTCGTTTCCGCAGCCTCAGCAGGTCTGGCGGGGCACTCATGTACAGCCATGAGAAGGTTTCTAAGATGGTCATGGCATGTGTCATGCTGCACAACATGTGCATACGTAGGAATGTGCCCATGCCCCCTGACGCTGTACTGCATGCACCTGAAGATGATGATGATGATGAGGGTGGGGATGTGGAGGCACCTCAAGGAGTCCATGAGGCACAGGATGCACGTGCAATCCGACAGAGCATCATAGATGCATGCTTCTAGCAACCACGCATGGTGCCTATTACACGGAAAGGGGACCTGTGGCACTGTGTGTGTGTAGTACAGGCACATTGTGGACTGTACGCCTATGAAGGCCTCGTACGCAAATATCAATGTCCACACATGTCATTGGATGATAATGAGGTGCTGTATTGTTAATGTGATTTGATTTATACACCCTATGGACCCGCCACCCAGTGAAGCCCAACACACCCCCTCCACCCTACTACCTCCCCCCCCAACACCAGTGTCCAAATATGCATGCTGTCCGTGGGTAGACGCTATTGCAAGCCCCCTCTACGGGTATCAGGGGCACCCCTGCCCGTGGAGCGCAGGTTCCTGCCAGATCTGCGTTGGGGGCTGCCCTGGACGGAACTTGCCACGGATGATGTCTCTGCCTGCTCGCGTCCATGCATGTCTCTGAGGGTTTGTGAGAGCTCCGAGAGCACACGGCGCACAGCAGCAAGTTCAGCACAAACGTCTTTGGACGTCGCATGCAGTTCCCCCCTCAGGCTCTCGGTGCTTTTCTCCATTTGTGCTCTCAGGCTCTCGGTGCTTCTCTCCATTTCTCCCCTGAGGCTCTCACTACTTTTCTCTATTTGTGCCCTGAGTGTCTCGGTGGATGTTTCCATGGCTGCCCTGGAACCCCCGCATTCATTTGCATGGTCCTTGAGTAGCGTGGACACTTCCTGCTGTTGCTCGATCAGCAGGTCGAGGGACTGTTGCCTCTGCTGGGCCATGGACATTTGCGGTGGTGTGACAGGGGGGCTGCTCAACACATGTTGCCTTGGCACAGGACTTGTGGGGGTTGGCCAGTCGTCGTCTTCAGGGTGCCCCTGCGTGGTTTCGTCATGGTGTAGGGGATGGAACATGCAGGGGGATTGGGAAAGGTCATGGATGGTACCTACGTCGCCAGCACTGTTTTCCGTGTCGGAGCATGCTGGCATGACAGCTGTGTCACCTATGGTGCTGCTACCACCAGAGGCAGTGCCATCAGATACGTTCTTTGGGGGGACCTGTGGTGCTGGGGTTGTGGACTTGCTGGCTGCTGGGGTGCCTGTTGCAGTCCCCTCCAGTGTGCTGCCACTTGATTCCTGCTGCTGCCGTGTCTCGATCCTTGCACCTGAGGTGGAGGCTCTTGGGACGTTGGTCCTGGCCCTCTTTGCAGGCGTGCTGGTAGGGGTGTCCTGCAGCTCGTCGTTGGTATCGGACCCTGTGGTGGAGTAAAGAGGGGCGAGCGTTAGTTATGGGTCTGTCGGATTTGGAATGGCAACGTATCAAATGCATTGGGGTGGTACATGAGGCTGATTTGGGACTGGGCCTTGGAGGTGGTCTCATTTTCGTGTGGATTGAGGATGCATTCATTTGGCTGCCTGCAGTTAGGGGGTGCATGCTGCACATGTAGGGGTTGTTTATGGCATCTTGATTGATTTGTTTATTCATTCTGACTTTTAGAGGGCGCTGTCAGGGCAAAGTATGTATTGCACTATGGGGTCACATGGTACTGCACATGTTCGTGTTTTGTGGATTTCGCATTGTTTCTCTTGGCCAACCTACCTGATTCTCCGGATGTCGGCACTCCTTTCTCCATCCCTCCGACTCCCTCTATGCTCTCCATTCCTATGGTGGAGGCGCAGATATCCTCCCAGGGGGTCAACTTGATGGGCGACTCTGAACCCCCCCCGGTAGCTGTGGCGATGTTCCTGTTCGCAGAAAGTATGCTGCGTACGCGGATCCGCAGGTCGTCCCACCGCTTGCGACATTGCTGTGGCGTGCGGGGTGTTGTCCCCACCGCACTTACGCGCTGTGCCACCAGGGCCCATATGGCCTTCTTGTTGGCAAGGGCCGTCCTGGTCATTTGACTGGAGAAGACGACGGCGGCATTTTCCTGGAGGGTCTCGGTGAGCACGGTCAGTTCCTCTCGGGAGAAGTGTACCTGCCGCTTGCGATCACACGCTTTCTTGGCTACCTTTCCCATATTTATTTTTTTAACTGGGGTTGCTAACGGGTTGGGATGTGTGTCAGGGTCGGATTTTTAATGGTTGTGTTGGGATTCGGATTTTATAGTTGTGCGGCGTGCTGTTTCCCGTTCCGGCCACATGCTTTTACTTCCGTTTCCGTATATTTACGGTGCCC
Organism: Ambystoma mexicanum; assembly: GCF_040938575.1. Lineage (NCBI taxonomy): Eukaryota > Metazoa > Chordata > Amphibia > Caudata > Ambystomatidae > Ambystoma > Ambystoma mexicanum. Next base: position 630,534,341 of record NC_090936.1, read on the forward strand.
GTAATTTGCGGTGCCCGCTCGTTACGGTGACCGCTCATTACGGTGACCGCTAAGATGGGTGGCGGTATTGCACCTGGTGCAGCGTACGGCGGCGGTAAGTGCCGTTTTGGGGTCATTTCCGCCATCGCAGCCTTTCGGATTCCGCCATGGCGTAATGCTCGTGCCCGATGGGTCGTAATTAGCCGCACTTTGCTCCTTCGTGCAATGGCGGAAACGCTATTTACGCTGTTGCGGTCCGGTCAGTCACTTTCCGCCAGGGTCGTAATGAGGCCCATAGTATCGACTGGATGTTTGCACGATTAAATGAATGTTACAAATTAATTTCAATCATTAAGACCTGTGTGAAGTGTAAATCCTCTGCATTCTCCTTGCCTTCAATGCATAGGCAAAACAAGGTGTAATATGAGAGGGAAGAGGGTTCTCCAACAAAATATCTGTGGGGTTTAATAACAGCCCCAGAACGAAATGAACTGAAAGGTCAGGTTAGGCCTCTTAGGCAAAATACATTGTTCTTTGGGAAAAAGCACACTGGCAGAATGACAATCCAGCCTTAAAGTCTTAGCAAATTTAAATACATGTACTTCTGCAGTTGAAACGAGTATGCTGAAAAATAAAATCAGATTGCAGAAGGGAAAGGGACATTACATTGTTGTTTGAGAGACAAAAAGCAGCATTGTCATTGAAACTGCCATACATCAAAATGCTGCACCCTGAAAATTAAGAGTACAAACTAGGCCTTGCATGCAAAATTCTATGCCGGGTTAGTATCTTTCATTTTCTGTGACTAAGGCCCACTTTTCAACACAGAAACTGCCATCGTATTAAATGGAAAGGTGTGTACATGTTGCAGCATGTAATGAATACCAGGAGTAAAAATGGCCATTTTGAATCACAAAATGAACAGCAGCATTTCCCTTTCAGTTGTCCCATTGAAACAAAACAAAAAGGTGTGAAAGAAGAAATGCAGCGATTCAAAGGGGTCTTGAGCAGTGATAGTTAGATGACAGTTGTTAAAATAAATAAAAGGCTTCATATGAAAAACGAATGCAACAAATTGGAAAGGATATTTTCTTTCAGATGCAACATTACACTGGCCTGATGGGCCCAGGAAGACAGGACTATAAGTTGCTGGCAGAACACTCGAGTGACATATCCCATTGCAGATCTGCTTGGCTCTTTATCCGGATGTCAGATCCCTTTGAGGCTGTAGCAGAAGGATTTTATGGGGTCATTAATGGGCTGCTAGATCAACAACAGAGCCAGCCAAGGAAGGGTGCATCTCTTAAAAATACAAACCTTTTGATTTGAAATGTGGTGGATTCAAGATTTGAAGGACAAATGACAGTACTGCCTCAAGCTGTTCAGTGGGCAGAGGTGAGCCATGTGGCCTGAAGGACGAGTAGCTCCCCTTCAGATCAAGGGGGTGTGGGATGGCACTACTATGTTCATTACATTTATCAATAATAATAATAGTTCCTTGAAAGTTAATTGGCTAACCTCATCCAATGTAGATCCAATGTAGACCACAATGGAATATGATATTCTGAAAAAGAAATTAGTCTGATGAAAAATTCATCAGACCGGGGGGCGGGAAATTCTGTAGGGAAAACTACTGATTATCTTCTTTCACTTAGTCGTTGGTAATGTGTTCATCATAGAGCCACAACAAGTAAGGCTGTTTCATGTAAAATCATTTTTTTTAAATCAAAGTTAATTCCTTCATGTAAATCAGCAAAAGCCTCTAGCGCTGATGCATTTCGGACCGAGGTCTTTCTTCAGGGCGAGTTCTACAATGTTAATATTAAATTAATACTTCTTTAGAAAGGTTCTTTATTATAACAAAAGGATAGTTACATAGTGCTCATTACATAATGTCAAAAAAGGTAAAATAAAATAAGGGAGAACATTCCTGGTACCTGCAATGTTGTAAAATCAAGAGCGTTTGAATATGCATGAAGCATTACACTAATCCGTCCCTATAAAGAAAAAGGGTGAATGCATATCAAAGGGATAGCCAATGAAAACCACTTGAATATTGTAAGCAAAGCGAAAACTCTCAGAGTGTTAGAACTCTCTTACCTTCAAGCTGCATTACATGTGGTGTTCTGCTGTCTTGGAAAACTGCATCTGGATTTCACGAAAAGTGAATCTGAATACAGCGTGCACAGTAAACAGAGTGGACAGGTTCCTCATGGCCATTGTCAAATGTGTGCCTGTGAGAAGCAAGTGACTGTGATTGCACTATTTACCATGATCACGTGTGAGTTCATCTAGTTAAGTCTGGAGCAGGCTGCATGGAGACACGAACAGCACCTGACTGCGAAGCAAGGGTATTGTATATGATTCTTTTGTTAATGGCAACCACGCACTTAGGCGTGGTGCCATGTGCCAATGGCCGAGTTTACGGCATCCGAGATTCCCATGTAACCAATGGAAAGTATAACAGTTTAAGCTTATCAACTTGTTAAGGAGTCGTACAGGTTAGAACGTACATAAACAAAAAGTTATTTGTGTGCATTGCTTGTCACTTATGATGTTCGGAGTTTCTCTAGTGGATAATGCAAGAACGGCAGTCATAACCCTCTCGTTGTTGGACAGTAGCCCCAGTGAATATAAAGCGCCACCAATATTCGAAATAACGGCCACTATGTGGTCGGCACAGCTCTTGAGTTGTAGCAATCATCTGTAACATGATCCACTTGACGTGGTATGTACTGCATACAAACAAGTCCCGTTTGTGATACTTGCAAGGTGTCTTTAAGACCGTCTCATTGAATGAAACAGAGGTATGGATATAGCTTAGTCATCAAAAACATCCTGTCCTGTCACCATGGAAAAAAATGTTTTTAAAACTCAAATGACGCTAATACAGTAGTTGTCTGGGCTCAATGATGACCGGGACAAGAAATGAAACTGAAAGCTTCATATGTAAATAGGTGACCATAGGTTTATATTAGGAATCACATTTTACCCATTAACATTTGAACTATGATACTCACAGAATTGGGACTAATGCCAGTTTAAAGCTGATCTCAAGGCAAATTAGATATCTGGGTCACACATTGTGGGATATTTTGACCCATTCCAATGTGCCCCACTGCATCACTGCACTGCAATTTTGAAGGAAACAGCCCAAAATGGAAGCGCTGACTCCTGTGCGCGCCAAAATCTTCAAACAGCATTTTGTAATAGCCAGAAAATGGCTGCACACCCTGCCACACACAGTCAGGGGGGATGAAAACAGAGGTCTCACTGCAGGAGCATGCCAGTGGGCTCTGCAACATTCAACATGCGTACTTGCCAACATTCTCTGACCAAAAAGATGTAGGATTTTTCAAGTTTTAAGAATAATAATTTGTGAGGTACTTAGGACTATGCTACGGCACCGTTACCGCTCAGTGAAGGCCCCAAAACGGGTGCTTACTGTTTAATTACAAAACATGGCATTTGACATAATGCCATCACAGGAAATTACATCACCTGGCATATGGCGGTGAACAGGTCACAGGAAAGGACTAACTGGCATGGTGTAACCCAACTACTCTGACCCATAGAGAGAGATCATATTACCAAATTATAATTATAATTGGTTTTTTATAACGCACTTAATACCGAAGAGGTTTATAAGTGCGAACCCAGAATTCAAACCTCTGTTGTTCTGCGTCGTCTTGCTTTCAAAACGAGCATGTGGCCACTGAGCTATACTGCCTGTGCTTACGGGTACTGAGTGACCTGTGAGCACTCTGGCTCGTTTTTAATATGTATTAATAATATTTCATGGTACACTCTCAGCATAATGTGCCAGCAAAAAGGAGAATCAAGTGGGAACTGTAGAGGCATGTATGCTCCACATGGGCCACTCCAGTCCTTGCAACTACTACTCTGACTAAATTTACACAGAAAAAGCTTTCACAGAATCAGAAGGCACTATACTAGTTGTCCACTGCCCTAATAGCAGGTGAACAGTATTTATGTATGCAGTGCACACGTGGAAAGATAGACATTACTGTTCATGGGTGGCAACTTCATAAATAAATTGGTGGGGCTCAGGCAGTGAAATTAAATCACAGGAGGAGCGTGCCAGGAGTCTTTGCTGCTCCAGGCAGTCACCTTCACATGAACACAAGCTTTATGTAAAAATGCAATCACATGTTTGAAGCTTCTGGCTTATGGTCCATTCCCTGGTGCCCATGTTTCGGTCTTCACCCAGACTCCACAACCCCTTCCCTGCTTCCTATCCTCAAGGTGATCCATGCATTTGGAAACAAATATTTACTTGTGTGATGAATACATAACAATACAGAAAACATTGTCACTGTTCACAAGCCATAATTTCTGCCTGTACCAGTCAGTGTGCTACAGGGGCTGCCTTTGGACGAGACATTGCTGGCTTGGTGAGGTGCCAGGAGGTGGGCGCACATTTTTGGAGTGTTTTTATGGCACAGAGCTTACTGCTGTGTCTGACTGTGAGGGCCGACTTTTTTTTTTGGATGGGCGAACTGTGGCCAATTACAGTGGCCTTACAGGATGGACTTAACCAGACACATGTCAAGTGGCAACAACCCCTCAAGTTTAAAAGTAATTATGTTACCTTTGATTATGACAACCAGTGTTTGCAGAGCAGCTAGCAAGCTGTATGTACTACAGCAGAGCTCAGCTGAATTCGAAAGAATAACTGCTCACCCAGTGCGAGTGTAGCCATACAAGAAACCTGGCTGGCAGCTGAGAGACACAGGATCTCAAGGCAGCGCCACGATGACGCTCTGACACTGCCTGGAACAGGGGTGCGCAGGGAAGAGTGTCTGTTTCACGCAGGCCCGGCCAGGTCCACGCTCACTGTCATGAATCAAAATGATGAGATGGGCCATTAACACGCCCCTTGGAGATGCTGCAGTACTCTGCTCTCTGGGTCTCAGGCAGACAGGCCTGTAAAATCCGTAGTATTGACAGGAAAGTCGGTAGGCGGTAGGACTGCTTAAAAAGCAGTATCCTACCGCCTAAATCGGTAGGGTTGGCAAGTATGAACATGCAGCAAAGGAAAGAAGCAGCAGTACTTTGCTGTAAACCCAAAATGCCTCTTTAAAATGTCAGCGTGTCAACCATAAAAAGTGCTATTTTGGCACTAGATCCATTCATTTCTACTGAATCATTGAGATTAAAAGGGCCCTGCAATGCCCAGAATCATCCAGTGTGGCTCAGTGGAACAAGGCCTCATTGAGTGACAGCTCCTGGCAACAGTATCTTTGTAAAAGCAAACCAGGGAATGTGTTGTCATTTTTCCACAGGAAATGCTAAAACTTTGCAACAAGTATCAGAATCAACTATGCAGAGAGAAACTCTAACCAAAGGCATGATACATGTATCCAGGCTGCACACACTCCAGCACTCAAGGGAAGAACTAATGCTGACTAAAATGTATATTTGCTGCAGATGAAAATCGGATTCAAAGAAATCAGTTTAATGTGCTTTTTCATGAATGAAAGGCAACATCACCTGTTTTTAAAGTATGTTCTTGTGTAAAGGCTTAATTTTTTAAGAATGTGAAAGGATTGCTAATGTTAAAAATCCACCTACAAACTGGGTTAATTTTATATGTTTAATTGAAAGATTTAAAAGGTGAATTTAAAGCTAAACCCAGTCTGAGTTAATCAACTATTTGAAAAAAACAACCCTGCTTTGACAGTCCTTAGTCTGAGAAAGGTTGATACCTCCACTGCTGGCAGGAGGGCTAATTGCTGCCGGAAGGCCTTGCATACCCATGACGAAGGAACTTCATTAGACATTCGTCTTTGCCCCAGGCGAAGACAATAGCAGGCTTGGACACTCACCCTTCCAGGGGAGGGGCAGGAAGCTCAACTCTCCAGGGAAAGGCCGCTCATTTAACTTCAAAGGATTTGCGATTTGCTCAAACTTGGGAAGAAAGAAAAAAAACTGACACGTGACTTTTGGGTTTAAAATGCTTATTTTGCCACTGAACTTCAAGACATTTAACTTGGCAGCAAGAATAAGAAAAAGAGTGAAAATTACATATATCTAAATTTGAATTTATGCTATTTATTTGAAAACTTGGTAGAATTTCTTACTACGTAAGGAACAGAGGTTATAAAGAATGACCAACTGCGCAGAAACCATTAATGTTGAAAATATAGTATTGTGTACCCATATCCTAGGGGTAATTGTGCATATATGTACAGAATTGGGAAATGTTAGGCCAAACCTTTTAAGGTTAAAATTGCCAAAATTCAACAGAGAACCTGAATCAGGTCCCACCGACTTGGGAGTTGGATTGGAATGTGACCCACGAAATATGTAATTTATGTATATTATTTTCTTAGAAGGCATAACTACATAAATATGTATTTGTGGGAAAGTTAGTTATGGGAGGTTTCCAGGTCATCTCATAACACATGACACACCTTTCTGTCATCCAACCAGCAAAGAGCAAGGCAAGAACTGTGCTCTTGCTCAATCATAGGCTTGTGGGTGTGGGTTGTAAGTCTGCCCCTACCATAAACTTTGGTGATGTCATTTGGCATGATAAATAAGGGAACCTCACAACACACAGACAGACACTGATTCCTGACTCCATCCTGATTTCTGTGTGGCGCCCTGCTCCTGAATTCTCCATCTTTCTTCTTGATTCTAGATTTCTTTGCAAAGTCAAGGCCTCTGTATTGCTGAACTCTTTTTCAGATAGGCCCAAATTCTGAAAGCATCCCAAAACCAAAGGGAAGCAATTTGACCCAGTTTGGCTTGCTACCACTAATGCTTGCCTGCTCCACACTCACCATCCCACTGATCTACAGTGTCCAGCAACTAGAAGGGTCAATCCAATCCAGTTCAGTCCGAGGTGCCAGTCCAGCTGACCAGAACCACCCAGCTGACTTATCCCGCCAGAGGTGCCCTGCTGTCCGTTGATTAGACCCGACCCGTGGGATGACCAGAACCCTTGACTGTCCAAAATCTTAAAATAAAGTGGACTGTAAGTATAAATAGGAATCATAGTAAACCATAGCATATCTTTTCTTACCTTGTCCCATCCTCATCTCTAAACCATTCTGTGTTTACCTTAAGAACCTATAACATTGTCAGAACCATTCTTGCAACCCTGTCTGTGATTCCTAGTGTTAGCACTGATTGTTCTACTCATTTTCGTTTTACTAGACCATAAGCCATTAGTGATTTTGATTAAATAAAGTAATTCCCATAAAGATAACTGTGTATCCGCCATGTGAAGGGTTAAAAGTGGCTGTGTAACTGTGGAGATTCACGGTGGCATTCTCTTTTTCTTAGCCATTAAATCTAGTTTAAGTAAAATTAGCCTGTCATTTTAAAACCAATTTTCTGTTTTTCACTGCTCTATTTTCTAAAAACACCTCTCATTCAACATCGCATAACTTCCTCAATTTAATAGCTAGAGACTTCATTTCAACTCTGACTTAAACATACGACCTTTAGCTACATCACAACACAAAAACAGTGTATTTCACCCGTTTTTTTTAAAAACCGTTTAGTGAACTTTAGGCAGGAATTCGCATTTCTGCAAAGTTTTACACGTGTGATTTTCAATTTAAAGTATTTCCAAACGTTAATTAAGATTCAAATTGTGTAATTTTGCTCATACTATAGTTTATGATTGTTGGCATCTTTCCAGTGTTGCTCCCATAGAGATTTATTTTGATTTAAGGACTTTTGCACACTTTTCATTGTTTTTCTAAGCCATTTTCGAATGTCATTTTAAATGTATTAGATTTCCAGACCATTTTTATTTCTTGTTTGGGGAGGGAAGGTTATCTTTAAATTCTGTTGACTGATCTTTACTCCTCAATACCTGCTGCTTCCTTACATCTGTGTAGAATTGCTTATTTGTGAGTTGAGAATTTTGCAGGGGGAAATCTTAATTCAAGTGCTATCTTTCAAACAAGAAAAAACTGTTCTTTTCTCTGTGTTTTATATTTTTGTGTTGCTAAAAGTGAATTTAACTGCCTTACCTATTTTCTCAATTGTATTGTCACCACATTGGTGATTGCTGCCCCATATACTAAAACATATGTTTGATTTGAATTTTAAGTAAACAAATAAATATTACCTTTACCAACCAGCCTGATTCCTGGTCCATTGTGACCTGGGGTATTTTGAGAAGGGGTGTGATATCATTGGTATATCACTCAGAATATTGAACCTATAGACACAATAACATAAGTATATTATTTGCGCACTACATACTAGGCTGAGACCAGGGTGTATTGCCTGATTGAAATCCTTAACAGATTTGGGAGCTCATCCGGGATTTTGAGTTTGAGTTACCACCCGTGACAGCCTAACACAGCAGACTAACCTGCAGGGTAGAGACAGCTTGTTTGGTTGGTGTACTGTGCTACAATGTACAAGCACCTCTCAAAATAAATACTCCAAAACCAGACCTGTTTGTAAAAGTAAAAGTAAAAGTAAATCAACCCTGAAATAATTAATCAAGAAATTGATATTTCCAAAATGACGATCCCAGTAGAAATCACAAGCTTTTTGTCAGGGGTGAGTGGCCCGAACAGAATGAACATGTCTGCCTGCAGGAAATCAATGAACAGGTCACTGCCATGGACCCGGATACATGGCAGGACAAGGGCCCATTACACCAAGCTCTTAGTTAACTGTGCATGGCCCCAAAAGTGAAAGAGGAGCAGAGTAAAATTGCCCGAATAGCGGCATATCTATACCCCCACATAGGAGTAATGCAGGAAACACATGCTGAAAACATAGTTCTGGCAAAGAATCAAGTGGTAACACTAGAGAAAATCCAGAATAATCTAGACTCTGTAGGACAAAGGCTACAGAAGAGCCAAGAATTAGAGACAGAATCTAGACAGTATGTCACAAAATTAAGAGAGGATCTGGCTGTCCTACAGAAAGAGGATGCAGACCAAAATACCCAATTGCAGACACTAAAAGAGGAGTGTCAGGAAAGGATGGACCCTCTGCAACAGAGTCAACAGAAACTGGCGCAACAATTAAATTATAATAGCGTGAGTGCAGTACAGATAGTTACCCTACAGAACCACATAGAAACCTTGAAAGAGGAAAATAATAAATGAATTATTAAAGACCTCCACTCTCAAGTGGAATTTGATGAGGAGCACCAGAAATCCAATGCCTTCAAAAAACAAAGGGATTACCTGGCTGAACAGAGGGGCACCCTGAGTCAGGAGAGAGAGGCCTGAGGCCAGGAAGTAAGCCATTTAAAAACCAAGCTAGAGGGAAGAAAGCTGGCCCTCCAGGAGCTCAATGAATTTAAAACAGAATATGATAAGCTACTAGAGCACACCAGACGGGTGGAGGATTCTCTGGAAAAGAACATCCAGAACACTAAAACTCAGGAGGTGAGTCTCCTGCAGCAGAAACTGGCCCAGTATTCCCAGACCAGGCAGGAAGCACAGAGAGACAATGAGGCTCTCTTTGAAAAGAATGATGTGCTGCACCAACAGATAGAAATGCAAGAGCGAATTATTGAGACAAGTAAGGCCTTGATAGAGGAACAAAAGGCTCAGATTTTGGCATATCACCAGGGAATAGGGGCTGAAAGAGAAAAAAGTAGAGAGGGACAGAGCAACCCCTGATTCTAATGTCAGGACCCCTGTACTCAGGGACTCTAACCGATTCAATGCATTGGACTCTGCCAGCTTCATGTCCGCTGGCTCATATGAACCAGGGGCCATGGGGATGGTAGACTTCAACAGAATTGGGAAGATGGGATTGACAGATCAGCGCCTCCCAGAAATTGATGGACGGGTGTCTCTGTACAGATCCCCAAATGTTAGGGCTAACATCTCTGGTCAGGAAGAATCCTATGAGGGGAGAGTCAGGGAACTGTATCCACAAACCTACCGCCTTCCAAAAGATCAGTTTGTTAAATTTGGTGGGGAACTCCAGGAAATAAAGCCCAAAAAGAGTGTCCTCAGGACCTCTTCCCAAGTAGGGCAGTGTGGGGGGGGGGTACTGCGCCAATCCTGGGAGCCGGGGAGAATCAGAAGACTCTTCTGAGCACCACAAGCATAGGAAAACTAAGCCCCCACATTCTGCAAGCCCTTCTCAACCTTGCAGAATCAGGGAGTGCCTAGAGGATCAAGAAGCCCCCTCCAGTAGCAGTGCCTCTGAGTCAGAGGATGAGTGGACTTGGGTGACTAAGACCAAAAAGGCAAACAAAATCAAGAAGGCTATGCAAAAAGATCCCCTGAAACAGATCAAGGCCATTAGGAGTGTTATAACTCCCTATCATAAAAATGCCAAGTATTCAGTCTGGGAACACCTTGAATTATATGAACAGATGATGGACACTTTTCATCTGAAAGATAGTCAGAATTGCATCCAATATGTGACATTCTGTCATGATGCCTACCTCCAAGGAGCCAGGTCCGACCCAGCAACCCCAGAGGCAGGCATCATTTCCCCCAGGGAAGTGCCAGCGGGCCCAAGCTGGGGCCCTTTCGACACAGTCCTGGCGCCTTAGGCGCCAGGCTCATGTTGGACCCCTGTCCTGGCGCCTTAGGCGCCAGGTTCATAAAGCTAGGCATGTGTTCAAGTGTTTTAAGGTGCACTTACCTGATGCAGACCATGCTGCTACATCCAGGCCCTCTTGAGGCCTGAATGGAACTACTTTACCTGTGGAACTACTTTCCCATGGGTGTGGTCGGGGAAGGGTACATACCTGATCGGTGGAAGGATACATACCTGGAACTTCTTTCAAAGCTATTTAAACCACGCCCGATCAGCAACTCACGCTTCGCGTTGTTCTGCTCCTCGCAGCTGGACGCTCACCGTGTCAGCTCCTGCTTCTGGACTTCAGCCACGCCTGTCAGCATCCTGGGTCACCTGCTAAGAGAGAATTGGAGAGAAAGAAGACCTTACCTGCTAAAGCTGCATCACGGAGACTTCACACCGACGATCCTGAAAGGGAAGACATCATTTTAAAAGCATTTCACTTCGATCGCTGCAGCGCTGCATTTCACTCACCTTTCCTGGGCACCTCCATCTTCAGCAGCGATCATCCGGATCCGCAGCCACTTCCCAGAGCCTAGAGAGAAAAAGACAAGAACACAAGGTGAGAGAAGGAAGGGAATAGGAAAAGCTCAGTTTCCTTCTAAGACTTACCTGTTGGGTCATTCCCATTTCATTTCGGGTCCTTCCGCTTCCTGCCATTCCGGACCCCGGCCCCTATGGGGAAAAAAGACAAAGACATTGAATGAGCGAATGCAAAGACATTACCCGAACGCTCATCCAGAACTTACCTGTCATTTACTGGAACTGCACCTTTCACTTCGGGTCGGCGCCATATCCCCGGCATTCCGAACCCCGGCCCCTAAGGGGAAAAAGACATAAGCGTTAGCGCTTGCTGCAATAAGACAATGAACATTATTATTAAGCTTGAACTTTTGAACTTGCTACAGAACTCTTACAGCGCCTTACCTGAATAGTCAAGCTTATTTGAACTCCCATCAAACCTCAATCCAGTGAAGTAACTGGGTTTCAACGCGCCCCTGCATCAGAAGCAGGATGGAGAACTCATCCTTCCAGACCCTAAGGTGAGACTTCACGGGGAATCGAGGAAGGGTATCGTGGAGGGTTGGAAGGGAGTGGGAGGCTTGAGCATTATTCCGTCAGTAGGTAATACTCCCTTTTCACGCACAGGGGAATATTCCTGCGAGCCAATGAGTCCATCTTCAGAGTCCTGCGCTTCACCATAGAAGAAGCATCAGCACTCGAAGCCAGACCTGTGCCTCCGTGGGAATCAGGTGAGCATGACAGAACGCGAACCCTACCCACAATTTCCCACCGGGCGCTATGGAGACTTCCGAGAAAGATCAGCTGGCCCAGCTTTTGGGGGAATTACGGGCAGAAGTGCACTCAGCCCGCCAGGAGACTAACGCTCTCAAAAGAGAACTGATCCTATCCAAGGAAAGAACAGATGACCTGGCCAAAAGGTTATTGCAGGCCCAGGCAGGGCACACTCCTTTACCTAATTCCGGAGATACTTCCACATCAATGGGTTTGAATAACCCAGTACAAATCAATCTACCTGGACACATGCCTTTGGCCCCGCCTGTACGTTTTGCGGGGGATCCCAAGAAATATGCCGTCTTTATGAACCAATGTCGTTTACACTTTCTATGCAGACCCGGGGCCTTCCCTAATGACCAGACCAAGGTAGCCTTTATACTATCTTACCTCAGTGGCAGTGCTGCCGATTGGTCTATTCCATTGGTAAATCAGGATGATCCCATTCTCCAGAATTTTCAGGGTTTCCAGGCCAGCATGGAAAGATTGTTTGCTCGACACTCACAAGGACAGGCCCTTGATAACGAACTGCTATCCTTACGACAAGGTAATCAGGATCTTCTGTCCTATGTTGTCACCTTTAATAGACTGGTTGTGGAAACTGGATGGCCAGAAAACAAAAGGATCACATTATTTCATCGAGGCCTGTGTGGAGAGTTTAAGGATGTTCTTGCTCAGATAGTAGATCCACCCCAGGTCTGCGCAGACTACATAGACTTGGTGGTTCAACGTGATCACAGACTTCAAAATAGAAAAGCAGATCGGTTCAAGTACGAAACCCGAGTACCGATCAAAACCCACGCTAACTCCAAGAGTACCGACGTATCCGAACCTATGCAAATCGGCAGTGTTAAAGGACCATTAACACAGAAGGAAAGAGAGAGAAGGCGGCAAATGCAACTTTGCCTGTATTGCGGGACTTCTGGTCACTTTCTTCGAAATTGTCCGGTTAAACCACCTAAGAAGGTGGTTGGAGCCACAGATAACGATTTATTGACACCTGATTCGGGAAACGACCTAGCCCGACAAGCGTAGGGGTCTGCTTGCCGAGCTTGAAAACAAACTCTTTGACCTCGCATTTTGTCATGCCAATGGTGCTCGTGGACCCAAAACAGCCTCAGCTGTTGCATGCTATAAAAGCATACATCGACAGTGAAGCTATTGGAAATTACATAGACCGTGAATTGGCTTCCAGGATTAAGCTCCCTCTCCGCCCGAAAGTAACCCAAGATGTCATTACTACAGTAGATGGAACCGAAATAGCCTCAGGGCCTGTAACGCATTCCACTGTTGAAATGATACTGGTGGGTCAGGATGGACATCGGGAAGCAATCGTGTTTGATGTGATCAAGGCCCCACAATTTCAAGTAATTCTTGGAATTCCTTGGTTAGAAACACATAATCCCAGAATTGACTGGCGAGCAAAGAAGATAAGTTTTCCTGATTGTGAACCAACTTGTTACCCAAGAAATCCAGTTATGGGTCTAGCCTCAGCAACTTCCACCCCTGTACAGCTACCGTCAGAATACCAAGAATTCCAAGACGTTTTTCAGAAGGAACAGGCTAACACGTTACCTCCCCATTGGTCTTATGATTGCCAAATCGATCTGGTACCCAATGCTCAACTACCTTGTAGTAGGATTTATGCTCTTACGGAACCTGAGAACCTACATTTGCGTCAGTATTTAGATCAGTACCTAGCCAATGGTTTTATTCGCCCGTCCAAGTCTCCTGTCTCCTCAGCTCTGTTCTTCGTGCCGAAAAAAGAGGGCGACCTTAGAACATGTATAGACTATCGCGCCCTAAATCAAATAACGATTAAGAATTGTTATCCTCTGCCCCTGATCCCTGAGCTTATCGACCAGGTGAAAGACGCTTGTGTGTACACCAAGTTAGATCTCCGAGGAGCTTATCACCTGGTGCGTATAAAAGAAGGTGACGAATGGAAGACTGCATTCCGCACCAAATTTGGGCTCTTCGAATATCAGGTGATGCCCTTCGGTTTGTGCAATGCACCTGCCGCCTTTCAGTACTTTATGAATGATGTTCTTCGGGAACTTATCGACGTCTGTGTCATTGTTTATATTGACAACATCCTGGTGTACTCCTCTTCAGAATCCGATCATAGAAAACATGTTAGGGCAGTTCTTGAGAAATTGCGCCAGCACAGACTATTTGCAAAGCTCGAAAAATGCGTTTTTGATACCACAGAAGTGGAGTTTCTCGGATTCATCCTGACTCCTCAAGGAGTCCGAATGGACTCGCGAAAGGTGGACGCCATCCTCAAATGGCCATCTCCTAGCTCGGTGAAGGGAGTTCAGAGCATGCTCGGCTTCGCCAATTTCTATCGAAGATTCATCCAGGAATTTTCCCGAACAGTCCAACCCATCACAGCTCTCCTAAAGAAAAACAAACACTTTGAATGGACTCTTGAGGCCGAACAAGCCTTTCAGGACCTGAAAACCAAATTCACCTCTGCACCTATATTGAAGCACCCGCACCCAGATCTCCCTTACATTGTGGAAACCAACGCATCCAGTTCGGCCATGGGAGCTGTCCTGTCGCAAAGAGACCCAGAAACTAACCAACTACACCCTGTGGCCTTTTGGTCCAGGAAATTTTCTCCTCCTGAAATCAACTACGCAATTACCGACAAAGAGTTACTGGCTATTAAATCTGCTTTCAAGGCTTGGCGTCACTACCTTCTCGGGGCAAGACACACCATCACCGTAATTATGGACCACAGAAATTTACAGTATTTAAAGACGGCCAAGGCTCAATCTTCACGACAACTCCGATGGGCTCTATTCTTTGCGGAATTTGATTTTGTAATTACCTATCGCCCTGGCTGCAAGAATGGTAAAGCGGACGCCTTATCCCGGATTGGCATGGAAGAACCCAATTCGAGTTTAGAACCTGTGCCAATCATACCTGAACAAAGAATCTTAGGCCTAACTTCATTGCAAACTATTGAGGACATCCAAACGCAAGTAAAACAACTTCTAGACTCTTCAGCCTTACTGGAATGGAGTCAAAAGGGTCCTCATTACACCGTTAAGGATGACTTACCCTACTTCCAGGAGCGGTTGTTTCTGCCTAGTAAAGAATTGCAAGAACTTGTTATTGTCCATCATCATGAATCATTAATGGAAGAACACCCTGGTATCGCTAAAACGGAGGAAAAAATCAAACGCCACTTCTGGTGGCCTTCTTGGAGAAAAGACATAAAGTTTTTTGTATTGTCTTGCGGAATTTGCGCCCAAAACAAGGGTAAAAAAAAAGGCCAGCCGGCCTACTTCAACCCTTGGATATTCCACCGGCACCATGGCACACCTTGTCAATGGACTTTATAACTGACCTGCCTCCTTGTGCTGGTTACAACACTATCCTTGTATTTGTGGATCTATTCTCCAAAATGGCCCACTTTATCCCTTTAAAAGGTTTGCCTTCAGCTTCCACTTTGGCCAAGGAATTTCTGGAGAATATAGTTTGCATACATGGTTTCCCTTCCATGTTAGTCTCGGATCGTGGAAGTCAATTTATCTCCCATTTTTGGAAGAAGTGTTGCCAACTAGCACAAATAGATGTGCGGCTATCCACCAGCCACCACCCTCAGACCGACGGACAAACCGAGAGAACCAATCAGACTCTCGAGCAATATCTTCGGTTCATGTTACATCAATCCGAGTTAAATTGGAAAGACATCCTTTGCATCGCAGAATATGCATACAACAATTCAGTGCATTCTGGAACCGGACAAACTCCTTTTTATACTTTGTATGGTCACCATCCTCGGACCTCTGATCTAGATCCACCTCTGACCCTGGAAATGCCTGCAGTACATCATCTGCATTCCACAATAACCCAAGCCTTCAAAGAAGCTGCAACTCATTTACAGCAAGCCAAGAAAAAGTATAAAGAAAACGCTGATTTGCACCGAAGTAAAACTCCTCCTTACCAAGTAGGAGATCAGGTATGGCTAGCAATGAAACATTTACCCCTCAAGGGCCCGCGAACCTTCAATCCCAGATTCATAGGACCTTATCCCATCAAGGCTATAATCAATCCCGTGGCCTTTAAATGGGATTTACCGTCTAACATGCGTATTCATCCAGTTTTTCATGCATCACTTTTGAAGCCAGTACAAGTAGGGACCCGACTGTCCAAGCCTCCAGACCCAGTTCAAATTGAAGGGGAATTAGAATTCGAAGTTAAAGACATTTTAGACTCCAAGGTGTTAAAGTCCAAACTCTTCTATCTTGTTGACTGGAAGGGATATGGACCTCAGGAGAGATCGTGGGAGCCTAGTAACCATCTTCACGCACCTCGATTAATACAAAGGTTCCACCGGAGATTTCCGAACAAGCCAAAACCCCCGGAGGGAACAACCTTGGGAGGGGCCTTGAGGGGGGGTACTGTCATGATGCCTACCTCCAAGGAGCCAGGTCCGACCCAGCAACCCCAGAGGCAGGCATCATTTCCCCCAGGGAAGTGCCAGCGGGCCCAAGCTGGGGCCCATTGGACACAGTCCTGGCGCGTTAGGCGCCAGGCTCATGTTGGACCCCTGTCCTGGTGCCTTAGGCGCCAGGCTCATAAAGCTAGACATGTGTTCAAGTGTTTTAAGGTGCACTTACCTGATGCAGACCATGCTGCTACATCCAGGCCCTCTTGAGGCCTGAATGGAACTACTTTACCTGTGGAACTACTTTCCCCTGGGTGTGGTCGGGGAAGGGTACATACCTGATCGGTGGAAGGATACATACCTGGAACTTCTTCCAAAGCTATTTAAACCACGCCCGATCAGCAACTCACGCTAAGGGGAAAAAGACATAAGCGTTAGCGCTTGCTGCAATAAGACAATGAACATTATTATTAAGCTTGAACTTTTGAACTTGCTACAGAACTCTTACAGCGCCTTACCTGAATAGTCAAGCTTATTTGAACTCCCATCAAACCTCAATCCAGTGAAGTAACTGGGTTTCAACGCGCCCCTGCATCAGAAGCAGGATGGAGAACTCATCCTTCCAGACCCTAAGATGAGACTTCACGGGGAATCGAGGAAGGGTATCGTGGAGGGTTGGAAGGGAGTGGGAGGCTTGAGCATTATTCCGTCAGTAGGTAATACTCCCTTTTCACGCACAGGGGAATATTCCTGCGAGCCAGTGAGTCCATCTTCAGAGTCCTGCGCTTCACCATAGAAGAAGCATCAGCACTCGAAGCCAGACCTGCGCCTCCGTGGGAATCAGGTGAGCGTGACACATTCTTCCCTGAGTGTTCCAGTTTCTTTGCGGGACTGGAGGATCAGAACCACTCAAGATGGTCCACCTACAGGGCGGCCATCTTAAAACACTTCTCTGTCCATAGAAACCCCCAAGAGGCCCGCAAGGCGACCTTCAATCTGCAGTGTGGGGAAGACCAGGCCCCACAAGAATTTGTGCAGGAACTCAAACGTGCCTTTGTGCAGACCACCAGGAGGGTGCGCACAGATAGTAGGGAGTTCATCAACACCTTCTTCCATGCACTCTCCAAATATATAATGACCCAGCTGGTGAGGGACTTTCACGAGAAGAGATCACTGGACTGGGTCATAGAACAGGCGACCTGTATTTATGAGGTGCAGAAACCTGTAGATAAAAAGAACACCAATAAAACCCCCAAACCGGCCAACACCCCTGCTGCTGCTAAAGTAGCGGAGGTGAAGGTTGCTCCCATTTTAGATCTGGAGATGGACGGGTGGCCTAAAAATATACCTGTACAGAACCCATCCAATCAAGGAACGAGAAGGCCTTCAGGCCAATCCCAGACAGGTAGTCAGGGAGGTAATCCCACAAATGGGACCCCTAACTCCCCTGATTACATAAGCCCCCGATACAAGGGTAACAAACCCATCCTGGGGTATATGTGGACTCCCCCAGCCTGATGGGAGGATCCAACCAGGTAGGCACTACCCAGGGAACTTCCCTCCTAACTTTCCCCAGCAGGGCAGTAATCCCCCAAATGCCGGGTTGAGTTTCTTTCCCAGGTACCTCAAAACTTCAACCTACAAAACAACCCTCCTTTCTTTCCCCACTTTCCTGAGCACACACAGCCCAATCCGGGAGAGGGGCGTCCAAGGTTGGAGGGTTACCCCAATTTTCCCAACCCAAGGTATTATGGGAGAAGGGATAGCTACCCTTCCCGTGAGTTACCAAGAATGGACCAGAGACCCCCATACCAGCCAGAGCGGGTGTCCCAACTGGAGCGCCAGGTCCAGAACTTGTCCCATGATTTGGGTCGCATGTTGAGGCCTCAGCAGAACCTTCAGATCAACATGGCAGCTCAGAACTCCACAAACCAAGGGTCTGGTACTCCAGAACAATGACGGGGAGAGATCCCTGACAACTCACAGGTTCCAAAGGAGGAGGCATGGGGGCAAAAGGGGTGTAAAGCCTTAGATGAAGCTTCCTTCCCCACTTGTGAAAAGTCCCTGGAAACCCAGGAACCAGAACCAAAATCTCCTGCCCCTGAAAGTCTGCAACCCAAGGAACAGAGGGCGGGTAGGAGAAATAAAGGACCTAAAAAGACCCATTTTGTGGAGGAGGTTAGTGTCCTCCAATTTGAAGGAGAGGGGTCCTCAGAGGACTCTGGGAAAAAGATCTTCTCCTTCAGGGGCGGGGGAACTCCTCCCAAAGAAAAATGGGTCCTGAGAGATCCTAATGAAGACTGGGTGAATATGGGGACTGAGTTAGGATCGCCCCTCATTGAACCCCAGAATGATAATCCAGAAAACCACCTTGCCAAAACCTATTCTGGTGACTGCCTCCAAAAAGGGGGGGGGGGGTGTGGCCCAAAATCAGAACCAGGGAAGCCCAAAACTCCCCCAATATCCAACTGCCATAATTTTTTTGCAGATCCACAAGCTCCCACACAGAAATATGCCCAATCCTATTCTGGGGACTGCCTCCAAAAAAGGGGGGGCAGCCCAGAATCAGAGAAAGAAGATTCCCCAGCTCCCCAAAGCCATTCTAGTGACTGTCCCCAAAAAGGGGCGGCAGCCTTGAATCAGAAAAGGAGGAGCCCGAGACTCCTCAAATCCCTGAGTGTGAACGTACCTGTTCAGATTCCCAAATTACCCAACTCCAGTCTGGGGACCGCCTCCTAGAAGGGGGGCAGCCTAGAACCAGCACAAGAGGAACCCCAAACCTCACCAACCACTTTTGCTGACTGCCTCCAAAAAGGGGGCGAGCCCAGAATCAGTATAAGGGGAGCCCAAAACTCCCCAAATAGCGGTGTGTCAAAATTCTTTGTCAGATTCCCCAACTCCAACACTGACTCCTGACCCAACTATCCAAGTGTCGGAGTCAGAAATAAGGAAATTGACCACCCAGCTTACCAAGAACGCCCATTACCTTTGCCCATTGGAGGAGAAAGAAGGTAGATTCTACGCTTCCGTCCAAGTGCAAGGGCAATGTGCAATTCCAGCACTGGTGGACACTGGATCCCAAGCAACTCTTCTGTGAAAGAGAGCCTTTGATCAGCTGAATTCAGGAAGGGGGGAGAGATACCAGATCCCTCTCACCCCTCTTCCTGGACACCGTCAGAACTTCGATGGGAATGAAATTCCTGTCGAGGGGACTGCGGATTTGGAAATTAAAATTGGGCGACACAAGGTGAAACACCCGATAATAGTTGTGGCACCGGAGGGCACACCCTGTCTACTAGAGAATGACATCCTGCGGAGGTTGTCTCCCCTAATAGACTGAGTGAACAGAGTCCTCTGGACCCAGACTAACCGGCCAATAAAATTAAAACATAGTGTCAAAAACAGGATCATATTGAGTTCCATTTTCAAAACAACCAAATCGCTGACGTGACAGTCATTTCTGTAGGACAACAAACTGGTGATGGGAATTCCTCTCTATTTCTGAAAATCAACCTTCCTTCCAGTTTCAAGTGGCATTGCACACTGGAAGGAAATACTCTGAAATTCTATACTAATTCCCAATCAGAAAATCCCACTTCATAGTCCTGACATTCAGAAGATTAGAGAACAGTTATACATCCCTATTCAGTTAAATGAGGGGAAGGAATCTGTTCGCCTGAGTGTGCGTGAACAACGGTAAGAGCTTCATCAGGGAAGCCATGTTCCAAAAACTCCCAAAAGATCCAGGAATTCCCACATTTAAATTGATAGACAAATGGGAAATGGACCTGGAAACTCCCAGTTCCAAACACCTCCTGCCTAGCAGGTGTAAGCTCAAAATTTCGATGGGCAACAAAAGCATAGTACATAACTGTTGGGTCATGCGTGATGTCCCTGCTGCATTTTATTTAGGCAGTGACATTCTCAATCGGATTGCCATTAAGTTGGATCTGATAAACTACAAAGCCTGGTCCCGATTAGGGGGTAATCCCATGGACTTTGATGATTCAGAAAAAGCATTTAGGTCAGCTCAATTACTGCCATATACCGTTGAAGTTCAAAATGGAGAGGAAGTCGCCATCCCAGGATGGACACGACTATTCTCACTTAAAGTAAAAATTAAAAGAGAACAGAAACTGCGAAATCCTGACGCATATGTTCACCTCAACGGCCATCTCCAACAGCAAGGATTGGGGTTAAACCCAACACCATTAGTCAATATAGAACACAACACCATTCCAATACTGGTGGATAACAGCGACCTTAGGAGTATCATTCTGGGCGCAGGCACCATTATTGGAATGGCGGTTGATGACTGACATTTTTCCATATATTTAGGTAATTAACTCATAGGACCAATCCCCAAGGACTGTTTTGACAGTGATAGCGACGATGACATAACATCAGACAGGATCTTCACCCAGCATGGGGGGAATTTCCTGGTGTACTCTTCCTGCCCTTATGGTAAGGAAGAGGTGACCTGTGACTTCAGGAGGGATGAGGTGATCTTCCAAGTCCACCAGGACTGCCTTCCCAGCCTGAAACCCTCTGGTCATGTGAATACATTAACCAGGGACTTCTCCACCCAGCTGGAGGAGGCCGCTGAGGTAGCCAAACCAGAAGTCTTTCCGGGCTTTGGGCAGATGGTTGAAGAGAGAGTCAACCTATCTGATGCCTGTGAGACTCTGGAGCAAAAGCAAATGTTGAAGCAAGTTTTCTTAGATTTTCAAGATCTCTTTGAAGTGGACTCTATGACTGTGGTCACACTGAAATCCATACAACAACAATTTCAATGGACCCTGGCATGACTTGAGTGTTTGTGAAGCAATATCGCTTGCCTCTCGCATCCATGGAGTCCCTCATAGAAATAATTAAAAACCTTGAGTCCCATGGGATAATTCGTCCAGTCCACAGCACCTTCAATAATCCGGTGCTGGGGATTTTAAAACCCAATGGCCAGTGGAGACTCTGTGCTGACCTAAGGGAGCTAAACAAACGGGTCCATACATCCCGATGGCCCCTCCCTAACATTGACCAAGGGCTGGCCCAGATCCAGTGGTCAAAAGTATACACTGCCATTGACCTGCCCAATGGGTACTGGACCGTACCTGTCAGCAGAGAGAACCAATTCAAGCTGGCCTTTACCTTCAGGGGGCAGCAGTACACATGGACCAGCACTCCCTTCGGATACATCAACTCCGGCAATGAATTTTATATCTTCTTACACAAGGCCATGCCCGACTTTGGTGAAAGGGGTACCCTGGTCTATGTAGATGATGTTCTGATCAAAAGCTCAACTGTGGAGGAACACATAGCAGAAATCCGTTATGTTCTGATGCAGTTGAGGGTTGCCAGACAAAACTATCTTTCCAAAAGGCACAGTGGTTCAGGACCTGTGTCAATTTCTTGGGGCATGAGATAACTCCTGAGGATCTCTGTCCCCAGGAAAAGAAAGTGGAAGCACTCCTGAAACTAAAAGACCCCACAACTCTGCGTGAGCTAAGGAGCCTCCTTGACTGACTAATTACAGTAGAAAGTTCATTGAGGATTATGCAGAGATCACAAGACCCCTGATCCATATGCTGAAGTGGGGGATCAAGTGGGAGTGGGGTCCAGAACAAGCCGAGGCAGTAAAGCAACTCAAAAGAAGCCTCTCACAAGCACCTTCTAGCATACCCTGTCAAAAACAAGGAGTTCTTCTTGGAGACAGTGTTCTTAAATACATGCTTGACAGCAGTATTATACCAAAAGCATGCCATGGTCAATAAAGTTATCTCCTATGCAAGTAAGACTTTATCCTCTGTGGAGGAGAAATTCAACGATTGTGAGAAGGCACTCCCGGGAACGTTGTGGGCAATGAAGAATTACCGCCCGTTCATACAGGGGGAACACATCATAGTGGAGACTCCACACCAGCCTCTGCAATATCTTCAAAGTGACAGAATCCGGGCCAGAAATGTGAGTAATTCCAGAATTACTTCCTGGATTCTGTCAATGCAAGACTTTCCTGTGGAGGTCAGATATGGCCAAAACAAGAAGAGTCCCCTCGCGCAAGGTCTGGCTGACTTGCATGATTGTGCCAGAGAAAACTGCCTCGAGGACGAATGTCTTAAAATCCAGGACAACATGGAGGCGTAACTGAATTCCCTGCACAAAGTCTATGAAGAAGACAAGTGTGAGGGAATGGCCACTGTTTATGTGGATGGGTGTTCCTACCATGTTGATAACAATGGGGAAAAGGAACTAGTGGCCGGCTTGGGGAATGCCTGGGTGAATGATGCCCCAGAACTTTCCGCTGGGTACAAGATTGGTCCCCGTAGTAGTCAGGTGGCAGAGCTGATGGCAGTTCATCAAGCCATCCTCACTGCTGTCCAACACCAACTCCACAAACTGGTCATAATCACTGATTCAGATTATGTCTGTAACGGGTTCATGGAGCACCTGGTTAATTGGAAAACCAGAGGCATGCTCTGTGCTAACAACAAAACAGTCAAACAGTTGGCGGAGGGGAAGTGGGGAAGCAAGTGGTCTGTTGTGGTCTGCCCTATCATCCTGGGAGTATCTCTTCTGTTGCCATTGTTGGAGGAGGAGCATCAAGGGAGCCTTTGCCTGCACTAACTACAAAACACCACTTGCTGCGTGGAGCGCGCGTGGAGAGGAAGTGGGGAAGTAAGTGGTCTGTTGTGGTCTGCCCTATCAGCCTGGGAGTATCTCTTCTGTTGCCATTATTGGGAGAGGAGCATCAAGGGACCTTTGCCTGCACTAACTACAAAACACCACTTGCTGCACGGAGCGTGCGTGGAGAGGAAGTGGGGAAGCAAGTGGTCTGTTGTGGTCTGCCCTATCAGCCTGGGAGTATCTGTTATGCTCACCTGGCTCCCACAGGGGCGTCGGTCGGACCCGGATAGCTGCGCTCTCCACCCACATGATGCGTAGTGCAGCGATGACTGACTGGATCTGCCCTCCTAATCTTGTCTGCTTAACCCGTAGAAATATTCTCCTGCAAGTGGAGAGATGGATTTAGCCACTTGTGGATTCAAGTGATGGCACCCCCACAGTCCTCCCCAACTAATCACCTCCGAAATGACCTCACAGCAATCTCACCTTATATTCTTGAAAGATGAGCTCTCCATCCTGTGTGGATTTGCAGGGGCGCGTCGATTCCAGTTACTTCACTGGTTGGAAGGCTCGGGAGAGTTCTGGAGAGTATTGACTCTGAGGTTCCTGGTGAGGACCAGTAAGTATTAAGTTCATGGATTTCAATATGTCCGATGTTCACTCTTGTTCCTCCCTTCCTTTCTTGTCTTGCAGCTGGCTCGTGAAAAGATGCTCTTGTGGCAGCTGGTGGCGCTCAGGTAAGAATCTGTGACACCCGGCGCTGTCCGGTAAATGTTGCACGAGGAAAACGTGTTGTTTTGTCTCTCTTTACAGATGCGGCACGTGAAAATATGGAGAGTCACAAAAGTATGCCTCCGGTGGTAAATCAGGTAAGTCTATGGTGGTAAGAATTATATTTGTTGGTTCCCTCGGCTCACCTTGTGGTTTTCTTTTGTCTCCTAGGTGCCGAGGTTCGGCGAAGAAATGATGGAGGCAGCGCCGACCCGAAGGATGCTGTGAAGACTGGTGAGTATGGCGCGGCGCTGCAGCTGGAGGTGCGGCGCGTGCAGAAATGATGTTCTTTACAGGTCTGGATACAAAATGGATCCAGAATCAGGTGTGGAATAGAAATAAGTTCGTTTTGTAACCTTGTCCCTTTCTTTCCTTGTTGTTTTAGGAGCTCCGGATTCGAGGAGGGCGTGGCAGAAGACTGGATGCAGGCTGCAGGCACGGTGAGTGTTACGCTGCTGGATGCAGAATAACGTGAAGCGTGTGTTGCTGGTCGGGTGTGGTTTAAATAGCCTGAAAAGTAGTCCCAGGTAAGAAGTCCCTAGAACCACACCCGAGTAAAAAATAGTCCCTGTAGAAAAATAGTCCCTTTCAGGCTTCATGTTGGATTGGAGTCATTTGCAGCATGGTCTGCCTGAGGTAAGTAATGACTATGAGCCTGGCGCCTTAGGCGCCAGGACTTATTCCTACTATGAGCCTGGCGCCTAAGGTGCCAGGACTGAACTCAGATAGCCCCTAGCCGGGGCTGCTGAGGTTTTACTAAATGTCTAGATGCCTGCTCCCGGGGCTGATGGGCTTGGTCCGGATGCCTGGGGTTAGGCATCATGACAGCACTCCCCCCAAGGCCCCTCCTAAAGTTGTTCTTCCCCTGGGCCCTGGTTTGTCTGGGAAGTTCCGATGGAATCTTTTCACCAACCGAGGTGCATGGACGTGGTCACTAGGTTCCCATGACCTTTCTTGTGGTCCGTAGCCCTTCCAATCGATTAAATAAAAAAGTTTTGATTTAATCATCTTGGAGTCCAGGATATTTTTTACCGCAAATTCAGGTTCTCCATCTATCAAGATGGGGTCGGGTGGTTTGGTTAATCTTGTTCCTGGTTGAACTGGTTTTAAAAGTGAAACATGAAAGACAGGATGAATGCGCATATTAGAGGGTAATTCCAATTTGACGGCTACCGGGTTGATAATGGCCTTAATAGTGTAAGGTCCCAAATATCTAGGGTTAAAAGTCTGAGTTCCCTGCAGAGGTATGTGTTTTGTAGCCAGCCAAACTTGATCCCCAATCTGGTATTGTGGAGTTTCACTTCTATGTTGATCAGCATTTTTCTTATATTGCTCTTTTGCTTGTTTCAAATGTTCTGTTGCCTCTTTAAAGGCTTGTGTAATCGTAGAATGCAGATGACTAACTGCAGGCATTTCTAAATGCTGAGGCGAATCTAGTTCTGAGGTTCGAGGGTGATGTCCATATATGGTATAAAATGGGCTTTGTCCGGTTCCTGAATGTACAGAGTTATTGTACGCATACTCGGAAATCCATAAAATATCTTTCCAATTGCTTTCGGTCTGGTGTAGCATGCAACGTAGGTACTGTGCAAGGGTCTGGTTGGTCCTCTCCATCTGACCATCGGTCTGGGGATGGTGACTGGTTGATAACCGCATGTCGATTTGCGCCAGTTGACAACATTTCTTCCAAAAATGTGAAATGAATTGAATACCTCGGTCAGAGACCAATACGGAAGGAAATCTGTGTATTCGAACAATGTTTTTGAGGAACTCCTTGGCCAGAATTGAAGCAGAAGGTAATCCCTTTAGAGGAATAAAGTGGGCCATCTTGGAAAAAAGATCCACAATAACTAGAATGGTGTTAAATCCATTACATGGAAGTAGATCTGTAATAAAGTCTAACGATAATGTGTGCCATGGTGTAGGTGGAATATCCAAAGGTTGTAAGAGGCCAGCTGGTTTTTTCTTCTGACTTTTGTTTTGGGCGCAAATGCCACAAGACATTACAAATGACTTTACGTCTTTTCGCCAGGTGGGCCACCAGAATTGTCTCTTAATTTTAGCTTCAGTTTTGCGATACCTGGGTGTCCTTCCATCAGGGTGTCATGATAATTGGAGATGACTAGTTCTTGTAGTTCCTTGTGTGGTAGAAATAGTCGCCCTTGATAATAAGGTAGGTCATCGATGACTGAGTAGTCCGGGCCTTTCTTCACCCAGTCCTGCAGGGCTGTTGGATCGAAGAGTTGTTGGATCTTTACTTTAATATCCTCTAGTGTCTGTAGAGTGGTTATGCCAAGAATTCTTTGTTCTGAAATTATAGGCACCGGTTCCAGGTCCGCATATGCTTCTCCCATCCCTATTCGGGATAAGGCATCTGGCTTGCCATTTTTACAACCTGGTCGATAAGTGATCACGAAATCGAACTCGGCAAAGAACAATGCCCATCGAAGTTGACGCGACGATTGGGCCTTGGCTGTTTTTAAATACTGCAAGTTCCGGTGATCGGTGATTACCGTAATGGTATGCCTGGCACCGAGAAGATAATGCCGCCAAGCCTTGAAGGCGGATTTGATGGCTAATAATTCTTTATCGGTAACCGCATAGTTTAACTCGGGTGCCGAGAACTTTCTGGACCAAAATGCTACTGGGTGAAGTTGACCGGTTTCAGGATCCTTCTGGGACAGGACAGCTCCCATGGCTAAACTGGATGCATCAGTTTCAACTATGTATGGAAGTTCGGGCGTGGATGCTTTAAGACAGGTGCAGACGTGAATTTTGCTTTCAGCTCTTGGAAGGCCTTTTCAGCTTCTTCGGTCCACAAGAAGCGTTTGTTTTTTCGCAAAAGTGCTGTGATAGGGTGTACAACATGTGAGAAATCGGGAATTAATCTGCGGTAGAAATTAGCGAATCCGAGCATGCTTTGTACCCCTTTAACTGAACTGGGTGATAGCCACTTGAGGATTGCGTCCACCTTTCGAGAGTCCATTTGGACTCCTTTTGGAGTCAGGATAAATCCAAGGAATTCAACTTCCGTAGCATGAAAAACGCATTTTTCCAATTTTGCATTTAACTTGTGCTGGCGTTGTTTCTCAAGGACTGCACGAACGTGCTTCACATGGTCTGATTCTGAAGAGGAGTACACTAGAATATCGTCTATGTATACAACAACACAGACGTCAATGAGTTCACGAAGGACATCGTTCATAAAATACTGGAAGGCTGCTGGTGCATTGCACAACCCGAAGGGCATCACCTGGTATTCGAATAACCCGTACTTAGTGCGAAAAGCAGTCTTCCATTTGTCGCCTTTCTTTACACGTACCAGATGATATGCACCTCGGAGATCTAATTTAGTGTAGATGCAAGCGTCCTTTACTTGGTCTAGTAATTCGGGGATCAGCGGCAATGGGTATCGGTTCTTAACCGTAAACTGTTTTAATGCGCGGTAGTCTATGCACGTTCTGAGGTCACCTTCCTTTTTAGGCATGAAGAACAAAGCTGAACATGCAGGGGACTTGGATGGACGAATGAAGCCATTAGCAAGGTATTGGTCCAAGTATTGTCATAGGTGAAGGTTTTCGGGTTCCATAAGGGCATAGATCCTACTACATGGAGGTTGTGCACCTGGTATGAGATCGATTTGACAATCGTATGATCTGTGAGGTGGTGGGGTGTTTGCCTGTTCCTTTTGGAAAACATCCTGAAATTCTTGATATTCCTGAGGTAACTGCACAACTGGAGTAGCGACTGTGGCCAGGCCTTGGTTCAAGGGTTTTTTTGGGTAACAAGTATGTGCACAATCCGGGAAGGTTATTCTCTTCTCTCGCCAATCAATACAAGTATTATGTGTTTCCAACCAAGGTATCCCCAGTATTATTTGGAACTGTGGGGCTTTGATTAAATCAAACACAATAGTCTCTCAATGCCCATCCTGACCCAATAGTGTAATCTCTGTGGTGGAATGAGTTACAGGCCCAGAGGCAATTTCAGTTTCATCGACTGTGGTGATGACATCCGAAGTGGTCTTTTTGCAGAGAGATAGATTCATCCTAGAAGCCAACTCGTGGTCCACATAGTTTCCTATGTCCCCGCTATCAATGTATGCCCTCACTGCGTGCATACATGATGGCTGCATTGGATCTATAAGGACCATTGGTATGATGAAGTGCGAGGTCTGAGTGTCCTTCTTCAAGCTCGGCAAGCGGACCTCTACGCTTGTCGGGCGTGGTCGTTTCCCGAATCAGGCTCTGTTTGATTTTTATCAGCAACTCCGACTACTTTTTTAGATGTTTTTATAGGGCAATCCCGTAGAAAATGTCCTGAGGCCCCACAGTACAGACACAATTGCATCTGCCGTCTTCTTTCTCTTTCCTTTTTAGTTAAGGGTCCCTTGACCCCCCCCGATCTGCATCGGTTCTGATACATCTGTTCCTTTGAGGGTAACATTGGGTTTAACCAATACCCGATTCTCGAATTTAGCTCGATCAGCCTTTCTATTCTGAAGTCGATGGTCTAACTGGACCACTAAGTCTATATATTCTGCACAATCCTGAGGTGGGTTCACAACTTAGGCCAAAACATCTTTGAGTTCACCCCGAAGTCCACGATGAAATAATGTAATTCGTTTTACCTCTGGCCATCCGGTTTCCACCACTAACCTATTGAAAGTGGCGATATAGGTTAGTAGATCCTGGTTACCTTGTCGTAATGATAAAAGTTTGTTATCCAGGGCCTGTCCCTTTGAATGTCTGGCAAATAGTCTTTCCATGCTCAATTGAAAACCTTGAAAATCCCGAAGAAGAGGGTCATCCTGGTTAACTAATGGAATTGACCAATCCGCTGCACTGCCACTAAGATATGATAGTACAAAGGCTACTTTGGTTTGGTCATTTCGAAAAGCTCCAGGTCTGCATAAAAAGTGCAAGCTGCATTGGGTCATAAACACGGCAAACTTTTTTGGGTCCCCAGCAAAACGTTCAGGTGGAGCTAAAGGAATGCTCCCTGGTAGAACCACTTGCACAGGATTGCTCGATGAAACAGGAGTTGGATTCCCCCCGAGTCCAGGTAATGGTGTTTGCCCAGCTTGGTTTTGCAGTAATTGTCTAGCAAGATCATCAGTGCGCTCCTTTGACACAATCAGTTCTCTCCTGAGGGCATTAGTCTCTTGGTGCGCGGAGTGCACTTCTGCCCTAAGTTCCCCTAACAATAGGGCTAGTTGGTCGGTTTCTGAGGTTTCCATAACGCCCGGGTGGGGATTTGTAGATAGGCTTTGTGTTCTGTTACGCTCACCTGGCTCCCACAGGGGCGTCGGTCAGACCCGGATAGCTGCGGTCTCCACCCACGTGATGCGTAGTGCAGCGATGACTGACTGGATCTGCCCTCCTAATCTTGTCTGCTTAACCCGTAGAAATATTCTCCTGCAAGTGGAGAGATGGATTTAGCCACTTTTGGATTCAAGTGATGGCACCCCCACAGTCCTCCCCAACTAATCACCTCCAAAATGCCCTCACAGCAATCTCACCTTATATTCTTGAAAGATGAGCTCTCCATCCTGCGTGGATTTGCAGGGGCGCGTCGATTCCAGTTACTTCACTGGTTTGAAGGCTCGGGAGAGTTCCGGAGAGTATTGACTCTGGGGTTCCTGGTGAGGACCAGTAAGTATTAAGTTCATAGAGTTCAATATGTCCGATGTTCACTCTTGTTCCCCCCTTCCTTTCTTGTCTTGCAGCTGGCTTGTGAAAAGATGCTCTTGTGGCAGCTGGTGGCGCTCAGGTAAGAGTCTGTGTCACCTGGCGCTGTCCGGTAAATGTTGCATGAGGAAAACGTGTTGTTTTGTCTCTCTTTACAGATGCGGCACGTGAAAATATGGAGAGTCACAAAAGGATGCCTCCGGTGGTAAATCAGGTAAGTCTATGGTGGTAAGAATTATATTTGTTGGTTCCCTCGGCTCACCTTGTGGTTTTCTTTTGTCTCCTAGGTGCCGAAGTTCGGCGAAGAAATGATGGAGGCAGCGCCGACCCGAAGGATGCTGTGAAGACTGGTGAGTATGGCGCGGAGCTGCAGCTGGAGGTGCGGCGCGTGCAGAAATGATGTTCTTTACAGGTCTGGAGACAAGATGGATCCAGAATCAGGTGTGGAATAGAAATAAGTTCATTTTGTAACCTTGTCCCTTTCTTTCCTCTTTGTTTTAGGATTCCTCTTTGTTTTAGGAGCTCCGGATTCGAGGCGGGCATGGCAGAAGACTGGATGCAGGCTGCAGGCACGGTGAGTGTTACGCTGCTGGATTCAGAATAACGTGAAGCGTGTGTTGCTGGTCGGGTGTGGTTTAAATAGCCTCAAAAGTAGTCCCAGGTAAGAAGTCCCTAGAACCACACCGAGTAAAAAATAGTCCCTGTAGAAAAATAGTCCCTTTCAGGCTTCATGTTGGATTGGAGTCATTTGCAGCATGGTCTGCCTGAGGTAAGTAATGACTATGAGCCTGGCTCCTTAGGCGCCAGGACTGATTCCTACTATGAGCCTGGCGCCTAAGGCTCCAGGACTGAACCCAGATAGCCCCTAACCGGGGCTGCTGAGGTTTTACTAAATGTCTAGATGCCTGCTCCCGGGGCTGATGGGCTTGGTCCGGATGCCTGGGGGTAGGCATCATGACAGTATCTCTTCTGTTGCCATTATTGGAGGAGGAGCATCAAGGGAGCCTTTGCCTGCACTAACTACAAAACACCACTTTCTGCGCGGAGCGCGCGCAGAGAGGAAGTGGGGAAGCAAGTGGTCTGTTGTGGTCTGTTGGGAGACAGAGAAGGAGAAGGTACTTTTCACGCACTTCTGCTTTTTGCGAGGAAACATGGTCCGCTAATTTTGCATATAACTCGTCATAACAGCCAACACTGGGACTTTGAAGTAACTTACTAAAACAGTCTTACATACACTCGAGTGACTGTTATATAGCTATATTGGCGGTGACGTGTGTAGCCTTAAGTCTGATGATCGGAAGAATTGTTTGCGGAGGAAAATTGTACTTTGAAAAGTGAAAGCCGTGGGAGCCCATGCAGCTCTGCCGTCTTGACTCTGTATAGTTGATATTGTGCCTGAAGGGCGGGTGCTGTGGCGAGGCAAACCTTGCTCAAATGTCAGTGGGAGACTGCGGAGCAGTGTCTCTTGATCCCGCTGACTAGATTTCGTTTTTTGTGAGCAGCGATGTGCCGAGTATCTAAACACAGCGGGAGACTGCGGAGCAGTGTCTCTTTGATCCCACTGACTAGGTTTCGTTTTTGTAAGCGGCAGTGTGCCGAGTATTTAGACACGGCGGGAGACTGCGGAGCAGCGTCTTTTTGATCCCGTTGTTTAAGTTTTATTTTTCATGAGCGGCTGAGTGCCGAGCGACTAAATACAGTGGGAGACTGCGGAGATATGTCTCTTTGATCCCTCTGTTGAGTTTCTGCTTTTGAAAATCCATGAGTGGCTGTGTGCCGAGTGACCTAATATAGTGGGAGACTGTGCCTCTTTGACCCCGCTGTATAGGCTTCTACGCCCGGGCCCACCCGGATGGGAGGCCCGGGGACGTAAGCTGGGAGGTGGGGGATTTGTGTGAAGTCCGGTGGGGCAGCGCCTGTTTGGCGCTGCCCCACTTAGCATGCACATGGTGGGGTCGGGCTGCTGGGCCCCGTAACAATGGGAACCCAGACAGCGCGTCTCCAAGACAGGAGGGCGAGGTGAGAGGGGCAGGTGACAACCGGTAGTCACTGCCCCTTGTCACCTTGCCCTCCATACTTCAAAGGCCCCCCTTCCCATCCTGCGGATGCTGAGCGGGGGCCTTTTGAAGTTCAAGGAAAGGGCCGCCTTGCCCCTAGGCCGGATTTTGACTTTATCTGGCGGGGGCAAGGTGGCCCTTCTCATGCTTCCTCCCCGTCAGCCACGAACAGCAGCAGGACGGCTGCAGGGAAGTCTTCTAATTCTTGTCCTAACTCCGGCTTCAAAGGTTCGCTGCTGCGCGTTGCGCGTTACCCCACCAGCCCCGCCGGCCTCAACGGAGCTTGAAACAGCAAGAAGAAGTCGGAGGCCAACGGGGGGCTACTGCCGGAGCAAAGAGTGCCAGGAGGGGGCACGAAACTGCTCCTACAACGCATTCACGAGTAGAGGAGGAAAAGAGAGCACATATCACCGGGGATTCCTTTCATACACGGCAGGTTTTTTCGCGTGCTGCAAGGCATGATCGCAGGCCCGGAAAGTCCTACTACTGGCTATCTTTACAACTGCGCAGTGTGAAGGATAAAAGGGCCAGTTGGGGGCACAAGCGGTCCGAAGGAAGAAGCGGACCGTAAAAGTAGCAGCCAGCCGAGGACTTAAAAATCCAGCGCACCACCAGGGGCGCTTGGAAGGACAGAATCCCTCCCAGCCCCTCGGGCACAGCTGCAAGCGTGACAGCAGCGCTTGGGCTACCGCGCCAACGCTGCCCAAACAGAAGGAATCAGGCAGCCCGCGGCTGGAGCAGAAAGTGCAAAAAGCTCCAGTTTTGGAAGTAGGTTGTCACAGAGCACCCTCGAAAGAGGGTAAACTTGAACAACACGAGGAACCTTTCTCTACATAATACGGAACAATTCCACATTGTCGAAGGGAGCTCAGCAGAAAGTGAGCACTTTACACTCTGGGGGAGTTGAACGCGGCGAAAACAACAAGCGGAACTGTGGGAATAAAAAGGCTTTGCATTACTCCCTGTATCCAGACCAATCCACCACAGAGCAGGGGCAGTGAGGTTTTAACAGGCCGTCTCTTTTCCAAAACACGGTACCGGCAAGCGTCTGAAGAGAACGCCTACAATGCACAACTTTTCTGGGAGCGCAAAACATTTTTTGGAAGCAGGAAGACACGGAGCAATAATTTTAACTTAACACTGGTGCCTTAAAGAAGAAGAAAGGCGCCTTACATCACATTGTGGTGCTATATCCGTGGCAGCATTGATCAGAGCGAGCACTCAGGGGTACGACAGACCAAGTGGGCAACACAAGGACGGTCCACTGCAAGCCGGCACGCAGAGACCCAAAGAGGCAAGAGATGGCCAACGCCTTATCCCTGGAATGGGCCAAAGCAGCGGAAGCCGTCCATGGCATGGATGTGGTGCAGGAAAGAATGGAGGAGCTCGCATCCACCAGTCTCAATGAGGATGACGCAGGCACCCTGGAAGAGGAGGTTGACGGCGATGAGGAGCCAGCAGAAAGGGAGCAGCCAGCTAGGAAGAAGCAGCGCCTTGACGTCCGCAGCATGCCCGCCTCTTCAGACACCCACCAAGGCACCA
Source organism: Ambystoma mexicanum (assembly GCF_040938575.1). Taxonomy (NCBI): domain Eukaryota; kingdom Metazoa; phylum Chordata; class Amphibia; order Caudata; family Ambystomatidae; genus Ambystoma; species Ambystoma mexicanum. The sequence goes on from NC_090936.1 coordinate 630,567,247, forward strand.
AAAGGAAAGCAAAATCAGGTACTGTGAAAAGCAATGATTTGGGGCCTATGCTTGAACAATTTTTAAAATGGCATAAGGGAGCGGGTGCTTGGAAAAAGAGGAGGCACAGGGATGACTCGAGCAGCTCCAGCAGCGAGAGTGACAGCACAGACACAGAGTCGGAATCTGGGGGCGAGGATGACCAGGGCCACCTTAAAGCATGGGTTGGGCCTAGCCATGTTGTACCGTCTCCAACCCCTCATATGACTAAATATGGGAGGCGCACTGCCGGCAAAAGCGTAAATAGAAGCCTAAAAAAGACCATTGCATGTCATATTGAGCGGAAAATTAAGAGAAAGATCTGGAAAAAGCAATTTATTGACATTTTCTGCCTATTGGAATATGAAGAATTAGGTTTTTGCCTCTTTCCAAATACTTTCCACAATAATTCTAGAAAAATTCCCTGAAGAGGGCACTGCACTGATTGCCTACCACCACAGAATTTTGGAGATCCACAATACCTTTGGGGGGGAGTCTTGGCTGAACTATGATAGAGAGTTTAGGAAGGAGATGCAGAGATTCCCTGACCTGTGCTGGGAGGAGGAAGACCCTAAATTGTATCTTTTTCATGTATTAAAAGAAAACTCAGCTAAGAGCGCCCAAAGCAGCAAGGACTATGAGCATCAATATAATAGAAGGGGTAGAAACAGGCAACATAACCAGCGCAGGCCTCAACATGACAGTATAAATACTAACAAAAACAAACCCCCCTTTCGAAGAATGCCCCCAGGGGGGCAAAAAACAGGGCATAATCAGGGGCAGTCTGGCAACCGCAGCAACGGGGGGGCCAAAGGAAGCACTCCGGGGTCTTGCTGGTACTTCAACAGAGGGTCATGTAACAAGGGCACCGAGTGCAGATACAAGCACCAATGCAGCACATGCAGTGGTGGGCACAGCAGCAACAATTGCACAAAGGCCTCTCCTTCCAGGCCCAGCCCAAAAGTCACTGAGGGCTAAAACATGCACTAGCTATAGATTAGGGGCCTCACCAATAAAAATTGACCAATTGCTAAAAATGTTAGAGAACTACCCTGACCCAGCAGCTAGAGCATCCCTGGCCCAGGGTTTCAAAGATGGTTTCCGGATCCCATTCAAGGGCCAGGGATCTCCTACCATACCGAAGAACCTACAATCTGCCTCATCCCTAGCCACCATAATAAGAGAAAAAATTGATAAATTGATAAAGAGCTACAACTAGGGAGGATGGAGGGCCCCTTCCAGCATCCCCCCTTCACTGAGTTTCTATGCTCTCCCCTGGGCATTGTGCCCAAAAAAGAGCCTGGGGAGTTCAGGATGATCCATCATTTATCACACCCACCCGGTAGCTCTTTCAATGACGGCATCCCTGCCACGGAGGCCGCTGTCTCTTACAGCTGCGTGCAAGATGCTGTCGACCTAGTAAAACTGTCAGGTAGACACGCTCTCATGGCAAAAGCAGACATTAAGTCAGCTTTCAGGCTGCTGCCCGTGCACAAGAACACCTACCAGTGGCTGTGTTTCCATTTTGACAATAAATTCTCTTTTGACAAATGCCTTCCCATGGGCTGCGCCATCGCGTGTGCCTATTTTTAACAGTTCAGTTCTTTCCTACAGTGGGCGTTCCAACAGGCCATGCCCAGAGCCAGAACGGTACACTATTTGGATGATTTCTTTTTCACCGGCCCAGCAGGATCCCTCCTATGCAGCTCATCCCTAAAAACATTCAGCGAAACCATGCAGGAGTTAGGGGTTCCGCTGGCACCCGAAAAAACTGTAGGACCCATCACCACCCTGTCTTTTCTAGGAATAGAGATTGACTCTTCCATGGGGGAGTGTCGCCTGCCCAGGGACAAAATAGAGGACCTTCTTCAGACAATAAGGCAGATGACAGGCAGGGACAAGGCAACGCTGCGTGAAATACAGTCCCTTGCTGGGAAGCTGAACTTTGCCACCAGAATCATGCCCCAAGGCCGGGTTTTTCACAGGAGCCTGGAACTAAAAATGAGGGGGGTTACAAAGCCACACCACCACATCAGATTGGGCAAGGAGATAACACAAGACCTGGCCATGTGGGAAGCATTTCTTAACAACTTCAATGGCCAAGTGATATGGCGCAAACCCATGAATGGGGCAGACAAAAGGTCCCTGTTCACGGATGCGGCTGGCAGCAGAGGCTTTGGGGTATGTTTTGGTAACAAGTGGTGCGCCGGCCACTGGCCACCCTGCTGGCAGCAGAGGGGCTGGACCAGGAACATCACATTGCTAGAGATATTCCCCATATGGCTGGCACTCTACCTATGGGGGGACCTGTTGGCCAACACAGAGCTGGTCACATGGTCAGACAACATGGCGGTTGTACACATTTTAAACAAGGGTGCTGCCTCCTGCCCTCTGGTGCTGAAAGTGTTGAGAGAAATGACGAAAGTCGCCCTGAAAAATAACATTGTAATAATTGGGCGGCACATTGCAGGCAAAGATAATAAGGCCGCTGACGCTCTGTCCCGTTTTCAGTTCTCCACTTTCAAGGCACTAAACCCACAGGCAGAAGCCAGGAGGACAGCGGTTCCGGAAGAGGTTTGGGCCATCATGGACACACCCAAAGCAGCTCCCGCCAGCCAGCCGGTAACAGCTCTTCCCTGAGATGCCCGCGCCCAGCTCTACCCTCACCCCCGGGCCCGGACAAAAGGGGTTGCCTTTCCCGGCACCACACTCCTACAGGTGAGCCTAAAGGCGTTCTAGGGGAACTGGCCAAAAAGGCGCTGGCACAGAAAACTGCCAAAATGTACAATAAGTGCTTGACTGATTTTGGAAGGATCACAAAAGTCACCAACATCAGGGATATACAGGAGTGCCATGCCAATGACTTCATGGAATGGGCTTTCAAACAAAGCAAAAAGAAGGCATGGGCTTCATCCCATCTGGCAGCCGTTTCATATTACACTAGATTAGCGGGGGCACCCGAACCCACCCACGGCGCACTAACCAGATATGCTCTCAAGGGTTGGTCCAAAATGGAGGGGGTCAAGACAGACACCAGGCGCCCCCTCAATTTTGCTAAATTAAAAATTCTGCTAGACACCCTCCCTGCAGTATGCAACAATGCCTACGAGACCTCACTATTTAGAGCCGCCTTCACACTAAACTACTTTGGGGCGTTCAGGATCAGCGAGATAGCCTCCAAAAACACAGGATCAGAGGAAGGGCTGGATATAGGCGACATCCACCTGGGGAAGGATTCCATGGCTGTGAAACTGTGTAGGTCCAAAACTGACCAGGTAGGAAAAGGGAGGATCATCAACCTGTACTGCATTGAGGAAACAGAATATTGCCCCATTTGCACCACCAAGGCATTCATGAACAAGCGCCCCAGTCGGGGGGGGGGCAATTATTCACACACAAAAATGGGTCTGCCCTCAGTAGATTCCAGGTGAGGTCTGTCCTCAAGAAGACTATAATAGCTATAGGATGGAATCCTACTGAGTTTGGATCCCACTCCTTCAGGATAGGAGCAGCCACTTCAGCCTGGATGGGGGGGCTGCAAGAGAAAGCCATAAAAGGGATTGGGGGTTGGAGATCGGGGGCTTACAAAAGATACATCAGGAAAGACTTGATCTAATAGTATCCTCCATCTCCCCCCCCACCTTCCCCCCTCCCCCTCCCCATTTTCTTCTATAACACAGGCTACCCCCCGTCCCAGACGGCTTGGATCGTGGGTCACTCTTTCATTACCAGGGCCAGCAGATGGCTGGAGGAAACCCAGGACGGCATGCATTTCCAGGACACCATCACCTACTGGTGGGGCAAGCCGGGCATGCGCTGGGGAGACCTACACGACAAATTGGCTGGCCTAATGGGGGCCTGCTCACCTCCTCCCGATTTTCTCACCATCCACCTCGGGGGCAATGACTTGCCTCAGCTGGGCAGGAAGCTTCTCCTGGCCGAAATCTGCACCTCCCTCAGATCCCTGGCACACATGCTAAGACTTCAAACAGAAGTGATGATGTCAGAAATCATCCCTCGCCAACATTGGCATGGGGCGGAGTGCAACAAAGCCATGGAGATTTCTAGGCGCAAACTGATCAAAGCTGTGGCCAATTTCTGCCTTTTCTCAGGCCTCAAATTTATTAAGCATGGGATCTCGGTACACAACCAGGCCATGTTCTGCAGTGACGGGGTTCACCTGTCCATTGAAGGTATGGACATCTTCACCAGGAATATTTTCTGGACCCTTGCAGCTAGAGGCTGTACTTAATCTATAATCTCTTATTTTGGGGGGACCTGGGAGACGCCGGTCAGCATCCCCCCAGGGTGGCAGCGGGGAGCAGCCTCGAGCGGCCCCTAATTGGGATTAGGGCCCCCTGCTCACCTGTTCCCTCTGTCCCCAAAATATTGTATTGTTATTCCTTATGTGATGTTATGGCTGGTTTTTCTTTCGCACCATGGCTGGTACTAAAATAAAGCTTGTGGCCAAAGTTTTTTCCACCTCACATCCTGGTCGTCAGTCTCCTCATTCGTGCAACTGTCATTTCTGTATTGCCTGTCCTGTCACACTTGTCATCCATCCATGTCACTCGCATGCCACTCCCCAGCACAAAAACACTTCCAGGCTTATACACCCGGGCCCACCCGGATGGGAGGCCCGGGGACGTAAGCTGGGAGGTGGGGGATTTGTGTGAAGTCCGGTGGGGCAGCGCCTGTTTGGTGCTGCCCCACTTAGCATGCACATGGTGGGGTCGGGCTGCTGGGCCCCGTAACAATGGGAACCCAGACAGCGCGTCTCCAAGACAGGAGGGCGAGGTGAGAGGGGCAGGTGACAACCGGTAGTCACTGCCCCTTGTCACCTTGCCCTCCAAACTTCAAAGGCCCCCCTTCCCATCCTGCGGATGCTGAGCGGGGGCCTTTTGAAGTTCAAGGAAAGGGCCGCCTTGCCCCCAGGCCGAATTTTGCCTTTATCTGGCGGGGGCAAGGTGGCCCTTCTCATGCTTCCTCCCCGTCAGCCACGAACAGCAGCAGGACGGCTGCAGGTCTAAAAAACCATCCCTCCCACCCGGCAAATAACTGTAGGGAAAGGCTGTATCGAGGGCCATATAGAAGATGGAACACAATCATATCATTAGGGGAGGCTAAAACGCCTCACTTTATAAAATAAACATAAAAATTCAACTCCAAGAAGGGCCTCCTTCTAAAATACCGGGGTGTCTTTTATCTATTAGTTAATATGCTAGGAAAATACAGTTATAGAAGACCCAGGCGCTCAGAATCCACCAGAGAACATCAATACAGGTGGGAGCTCTAGGGGTTTTACAAAACTGAAAAGGAGAGAGGAACTTGAGCAGAAAAATGTATTAGTAAGCCTCAAGTATCCACCTCCATGCATGCAGATGGGGGGTCTCACCACAAGTGGATCAGGAGCAGGGTAAGTTCCTAGTAAGGCTCCGGAACCCACCCCCTCGCATTTTTTATGCAAGATAAGCGCTCTGGGGTACGCAAGTGGATCGTGGGCAGGGGAAGTTCCCAGCTAAGCCCTTAGAACCCACCCCAGCAGCGAAATAGTACAACACAAGCACTGAAGGGGTTTCACAACACAAGTGGATCGGGAGCAGGGAACATTCTAGTAGGCTCTCTTTTTGAACCCATTCAAGCTGTAAAAACAGGCAGCCTTAAGCGCCGAGGGGGTCTCACAACGCAAGTGGATTGGGAGCAGGGTAAAAACCTAGTAAGGCTCTTTGAACCCACCCCGGCTGTAAAAACAAGCAGCTTTAAGCGCTGAGGGGGTTTCACAATGCAAGTGGATCGGGAGCTGGGTAAAAACCCAGTAAGGCTCTTTGAACCTACCCCGGCTGTAAAAACAAGCAGCCTAATGCGCGGAAGGGGTCTCGTAGCACAAGTGGATCAGGAGCAGGGAAGACCCTAGTAAGGCTCCTAGAACCCACCCCTGATGAAACAACTAGCCCGCAAACGTAGCGTGGGGGCTTCAAAAACTCAAGTGGATCATGTGTGTAATAAGTGCCAAATTCATCTCGAAAGAGTGGACCAAGAGGCTAAAACGCCTCCATCCATGGAAAAGTACAAAACACATGACCAAAAAATCAAAATGGCTCCAAGAACACATCCCGCGGAGGATCAAGTGAAAGGCTTCACAACGCGGGGTTTTTGTTCTAGCAAGAAATACAGATCAAAAGCCATAACTTCAGCGAAAATCACCCTGTGAGCAAGAGAGGGCGCAAGTGCTAAACCCGGTCAGGTTGGACATCAATAAATGGCACACAAGCACACACCTCCCCACCTCACATGGAAAGGACAAGAGAAAGTAGGATGAACCTGCTTCAAAGACAAACAATTATGAACATGTCACAGCTCACACGCTGTGGCCAAACAATTGTCACAAGCTTTCATAGGAATGGCGGCGGGGAGCAGCCTCGAGCGGCCCCTAATTGGGATTAGGGCCCCCTGCTCACCTGTTCCCTCTGTCCCCAAAATATTGTATTGTTATTCCTTATGTGATGTTATGGCTGGTTTTTCTTTCGCACCATGGCTGGCACTAAAATAAAGCTTGTGACCAAAGTTTTTTCCACCTCACATCCTGGTCGTCAGTCTCCTCATTCGTGCAACTGTCATTTCTGTATTGCCTGTCCTGTCACACTTGTCATCCATCCATGTCACTCGCATGCCACTCCCCAGCACAAAAACACTTCCAGGCTTATTTGATTGAACTCTGCTTTCGCAAAGCTGTGAATGTTAGAATACCGCGCGTTTGAATTCAGTGGAATTGTTTTGCTATTTTCTGATGAATGGATTTGCCTCTGCTCAGGCTATCTGTAATTTTTTTGTGAGATTTATTGTTGGATCTCCTAAGTTTGTGTTGAAAGCCCAAAAAAAAAAAATAGGGAAATACCCCCAGCCCAATTGTCAGCTATTAGGCAGCAGACAAAGCCCAGAGGTAGGGACTGTGGACTGGGGGCTGTTAACTGTGCGAGGTGTAGCCTGTGGGTCAGGCTTTTTAAGTGACCTCTTTGCCAGTTAAAATAAACACTTTGAACATCTAAAGTGGCCTCCAAAGTGGCTGTTAGGCCGCGTATGTGTGGCGAAAAGTGTGAACTACTAATTGTGAATTGCTACACACCTGTTGGCAATTGTTATTATATATAATTATCTATCACTAATTCAGTTGCCACTTTGTTGTGTGTATACTTGTGAGCATAAAGCAAATTCTATCGCATTTGCAACGCTACAAGTGGAAAGACATAACGTACAGCCCTTGACTACATCGTTAACAGTGCTGTTATACGTCTCTTCATGGAATCTACTTTGAGGAATTGTAAGTGAATTTGTGATTCCCCAAAGAAGATGCCGGTTAATAAAATGCCTCGCAAAAATGATGAGTCCAGGCAATCCCTTGGGACAGGTCAAAAGTCCTTACTTTCTGTTTCAGTCCAAGAAGATGTGTGTGCTGTTCCTAAACAAAATTTACCTTTGGTCCCGCCCATTCCTCAAACCACTGCTCCAGAGTTATTGGAAGAGTCGAAACCAATACAAAAAAATGCACCCTTTAGTTTAAAAGCTGCTAATGACTCTGCGGTGAAATTTAAAGTAACAGCTTTGGGGATAGTAAATGATACTTTAAATTCTAATGAAGGCCCATAGGATATTTCATTTGCACCCCCCTCAGACACCTCTATGCTTGCCCCAGGGGTAATTGCGGCACTTGACCGGCGAATTAGTCTCTCACTTGTCCCTTCCACCCCGGCTTCTTCTGCGAGTGCATTTCGCGAACAGTTGCATTTCCATCCGGCACCGGTTCCTTTGTCTTCCTTGTCCAACTTACATGCCAACTGCAGCAAGCCTAACTCATTTTTTGGTGCCAATAAGCTTGCTAGCACTCCTGTTAAGGTATTATTCCCTCGCAAGAATGTACATGCACATTCTCGAAGACACTCCACCAAATCCGAATATATCCCAGTCCCCTGTGTCCTCTATACCTCAAAAGGGCGATTCTGTGCATGCCATGGAACATGAGCTTCATACATTCCCTGTACTCTCTAGGATTCTAAACCTTTTGGACAAAGGGCATGAATATACCCATCACTTGTTAAGGGACTTGAGGGAGAAACTGACCCTTAACACAGAGAAATTGTCCAAAATTGAAGGGTATATTCTGGCTCAAGAAGCATGTCATAATTTTCATATAACTTGTCATGAGCCTGCTGCATCTATTGTAAAAAAAGAACTTGTCTGCAGCCTCTCCTCTTTTGGTTGTATACTCGCAAGGGACGCAAACAAAGGAAAACCTATTGCTAGCAAAGGGAATTCCCACCTGGTTTGTGTCGATATTGTCTTTAAACCCTGTGTTGGAGAAGTTACCACTGTGTCACCTCCCATTGATCTGGTTTCTGTTGCCAAATTGCAACATGAAAGACTGCTACAGGTGGAACAAATTCTATTTAATGCCAAATTAGTTCCTCCTACTTTTTTCCAAAATGATTCTGGAGAACATTCTTCAAAAATGGACGGTGAATCACCTGACACTCCTTCCGCTCTTACTGATATTTTGGACAAAACTGAGACAGGCTCTGTTCCATCTGCTGAGCCTTTCGTAGTAGCATACACAATCTCAAACATATATCACATTTCAAGAAGACCTAAAAAAGCATTCCAGAAGGCTAGCAAAAGAAAACATAGAGTAAAAAATAACAAAACACCAAACCCGTCAAACAGCTCACACATTTCTCAGGTTCCATCTGCTAGCTCAGAGAAAGGGTGTTCTAAACCAACTGAAGACCAACAATAAAATCTGAGTCAACTAAATGAAGAAAGCAAACAAGCACTACAAATTACACCATTACGGAAGGCATCATCTAATGCACTCTGTAATGAAGCAAATCTTTTACCTCTTACTAAACCTATGTTGATGACAGGAGTTGAAATAAGCAAGCCTGGTGTGCCTTCTCTAATCTCTTCCAATTCGTGTCAAGCCGAACCTTTAAATATGGTGCAAGCAAATATGAATACATACTTTCCAACTGCAAACAATAAAAAAAACCTGTTTATCTGCTCCTAGTGCACCTTCGACTTCAAACACTTTAGTGCCAATTCCCTCATTGTTCAGGCTTTGATTAATTCTTCACCTTTGCTTACAATCACGAAGGAAGCGACCAGACAAACAATACCCATGCTCGGTGCACCTTCTTTAGAATCGAATAACAATGCACCTGCATGTTGTGATATGCCATGTTGTGATCCTCCAAAAGGTCCTCAGGCCTTTTCCAATGTCGTTGGAAAGCTTTTTTACGTGGAAGAGAGGAGTCTCTAAATCAACTATTGACTTCATTGTGATCTCAAAAAATTTGTTGGGCTTACTGTCCCCTATTGTCACCCTTCCTGTTACCATTGACGATCACGCTATGATATTTACTACTATCGTGACTGCAGTCGAAAATTTCCAGAACTTACCGACTTTAGCCCTAGTCGAAACTGATAGAACTCTACTCTCAATTCACTGGAATGCTTCTACTTGCAGACGCCTAACATTCCTGGTGAATCGTGATCTTTGGCCAGATTGTGATCGGCATTGTAACCCATCAGAAAAAATTCTTAAATGGAATCTTAACATGATCCAAGTCCATCTTAAATCACTGATTCCACATTCCAATTCTAGTTTGCCCACAAGCACAGCACGCTCCTCCGTCTCTGTCCTGCTTACTAATTTTAAGACACACATTTTTTTAGAATTAAGGCAACTAAAGTAACGGGGCTTCTTCTTCGGTAGTGTGGAATACTCCGCTGCAAAAAAATATCTGTTACAGAAGTTTAAAAATGAAACTAAAAGAATTTTTTTTCAAACCACGCTTGCGATAAAACAAAAAATGGTTAGTTACATCTGTAATTACAACACTAGAGACATTTGGCGAATTCTACGTTCTGTAAATGGGATAGTTTGCGATTCTTTAGATTCGTCTATCGATGGCACTACCTGGTCTACATTCTATGAAGCTAAATATTCTTTTCCGTCTAGGTTCTCTCAGTTTGACATTTCAAACATATTGCTTACGATTCCATCTAACTGCCCTTGGACTATTAACAATATCGTGTTTGCTATTAACAAGCTTAAGCCATCTAAATGCCCAGGGCCAGGCGGTCTACCTCCATGTGTGGTAAAAGATGATCCTCAATTTTGGGCAATCATCTTCCTAAGGATCTATCAAATTGTCTTTAAAACTAAGTCAATACCTGAATCAATGGTCACTTCTATTATTATTCCACTTCATAAAAAGGGCCCTTTGAATGATGTATTGAACTTCTGCCCTATCGCGCTCATTGACGTTGCAGCTAAAATGTTTGGGCTGCTGTTACTTGTTGAGGTGGAAACTTTCATAACCAAAAATTCTATCCTCAACAAAGCCCAAATCGGGTTCCGAAAATCTATGGGTACACAACTCAATGCAACAATCTTGGCTCATTTAACTGCTGCAGCTCCGTCTTCTACTCATGGGCCCATCTTTATCGCCTCATTAGATCATTCTTCTGCCTTCGATTGTGTAATCAGAGCAGACTTTGGCTAAAGATGTTGAAATATAAGTTTCCCCCTTATCTGGTTGCACTCATTTCCTTACTCCATCATAATACCAACTTTAAAGTAAGAATCTCTAAAGAAGGTTATCTGACGGAAGCAATCGCGACCTTCATTGGCGTCAAACAGAGATGCAACCTGGCAGCGGTACTTTTTAATCTTTATTTGTCAGACATCGGGCGTATCTGGAATCCTAATAAATCCTTTTCAGTACGAATAGGCGACTTACATTTATCATGGTTAACCTATGCCGACGACTTTCTCCTTTTAGATCGAGCGCATGCAGGGCTTCAGAATAAACTGGAATGTTTTTCTCAATACTGTATGATAAACAATTTAACTGTAAATGTTATCATCAAACAAAAAAAAACTGCGGAAATTACGATGGACGATTCACTCAACTGAAATCCATCTTGTCAACCATCTAACCTATTTAGGTTATAATCTTACAAATAATACATCATCGATATTCTGCCAGAAAGTGCTTGCTGAAAAAGTAGCCCCTTTGATTGGACAAATGAAAATAATTTTTCATAAATTTTGTACATTTTCATTGATTCCCCTCTATGAATATTATTTGAAAAAGGTGGAAGCTATAATACTATACGGACTTGACCTTTGTCTTGTAGATCTCGATGATTTCCTAAACAAATTGTAAGTGAGGATTTGGAAGTCTACGTTGGGTCTCCCAACTTATCTACCTAACGCCATTTTAAGACATGAATTGGGTTTAAATTCTTTAGCATCACGTTACAATTGGAGACTCTTAAATACCTATATAAAAATGCTTTTTCCGCCTTCAAACTCCATCTATGAAGAATTTTCATTGATGTTAATTATATCTCAACCAAGATCCATTGAACTCTTCCAAAAAACGGATCTTCAAGCAGCTCTCCCAGATTAATATCTTGCCTGAAGAATTACAATGGAAATGGCGTCTTGCTAGAAAAGGAATTTTCCTAAACGATTGGGCCGCGACATAAGACCTAATTTCGAAGTATTCTTTATTTTATGAATATGCCAGCTTCAGATATAAGCAATATCCTTGCTTGCAATATTTATCGCTTTTCCCCTGTGCAACTTCTCGCACACTGTATATGCGAGTTCATCTTGATCTATTCCATACTAAATCTCGAACAAAGTCCTGGTCGATACAATCAAACTTACATGACACCCTTATTTGTCGATTCTGTAAAAATGAACAGGCAGAAGAAACTTTAAAACATCTTTTTCTGTTTTGCACGCACTTTGAAGCAGAGCGACTTAACATCTTGAAAGCCTTCCACCATGCAAACACGGTTACAGGAAGGAATCTTGTGTGGGCTACTTGCATGTGGGGAAGTTGTAATTCCATAATTCTAGCAACTGTACGCTTTCTTAAAATCATTGAATCTGCTCTCACTGTATAAAGTTCCAAGAAAGGTTACAAAAGCTAACTTCCTTGTTATTAGTCTAAAAAGAGATACAAGATTGCATAAGGATCCTGTTGTGGAAACAAAAAAAATATACTTTTGTATTCCTATTAGAAATGTTATGTCGGTTTTTACTTATGTTGTATGTCTACATATTTTATATATAGGCAAGAGATTAAGTCTTTCTCTTTTCGTTTTGCTATTTTTAAACCAACTTTAAATAAGCTGTTTTCTCTTTTCATGTATGAGATAGCATTTTGATGTTGTTGACATTATGTAACTAATTGTAAGAAAAAACAAAGGGTTTTTTTTCTTTTCTCTTTTTGTAAAGGTGCCTAAGCACTAAAAACAAAATAACATTTTTTTTAATAAAAAAGAGTCAAACATGGCAAGCTAATACAAAATATTGAGGATCTGGTCACCTCTAGTGGGAGAACCATCTACTAGAAAAAGATCAAGGGTCATTCCCGAATAGAGGGACCAGACAAAACTGGAAATGACCTAGCTGATCAACTGGCCAAAACCAGAGCCATCCAAGGGGATCTCCTTGAGATCAAGTCCCTGTTGAGGCAAATCCAGGTCACTGCTATCACTAGGTGCCAAACAAATGCTCACAATGAACTCTCAACTGCCCAATGGAATAAGGAGACCCCAGATGCTGATTTAAAATGGCTCAAAAGGGGATCCAATAATTGGTAAGAGTTATCAACACATTGGGGACCCTGAGAAATTTTCCTCTGATGGATACCGATTGCATTGGGAAGGAGGACCTCAGAGTGTTGATGAAATGTCCAAAAATGTTCCGAATCCAAGACGGTTTGTTGGTGAGGGGATCCATATCTGGCTGTGACCAGTGGGTGGTCCCTACCTCTTACCGAAGACTGATACTAAGTCACACCCATGATGTGGCCACAGCCGGTCATCGGGGGTTTCATAGTACAGGGGTGTCTTGTGTGTGCACAATTTCAGCCAACATCACTCACACACCGTGCTCCCCTCCAAAAGAGGGGGATGACACTGCCTTGGTCAGATGTAAAAGTAGATTTCATCGGGCCCGTGATTCGCTCCTCTAGGGGGAACAAGTACATGTTAACCGTAGCATGCTTGTTTACTAAATGGGTGGAATGTGTCCTGTCCCCAAATTGCAAGGTAGAAACAGCAGCTACCCTGATGATCAATCACATCGTCTCGTGTTTTGGACTACCCCAAAGGATTGAGTCAGACCGAGGTGGTCACTTCACCAGCGAGGTGATGACAAAGATGTGGGAGATACTTGGGGTAAAAAGGAAACTACACATTGCCTACTGCCAGTCCTCTAGTGATGGAGTTGAGAGGTACAATAAAACCATTGTGAGCATACTAAAAATGTTTGTGGCAGACACTGGGCCAAGTTGGGATATCTGACTACCCCTTGTCCTGATTGCCATCAGATCTACTCCTTCTTCTGCAACTAAAATTTCTCAATTTGAGCTGATGACTGGACGAAGGATGGTGCTTCCCCAGCATCTGCTCTATAGAAGCCAAGAGCAGACATTGATAAATGCCTCCACAACTCATGAGTATGTTGAGAATCTGAGAAAACACCTTCAACAGGCATTTGCGTATGCTCAGCGGAATCTAGAAAGATCTGCAGACAGCATGACAACCCACTATGACCTTAAGACAACCAAAAAGGAATATCAAGTTGGAGATAGGGTCTACTTGTACAATTTCCAAAGGAACCAAGCCAAAGAGTGCACATTTTTGCCTAGCTGGCGGGGACCTTTTGAAATTGTGGACAAAATCTCACCAGTCGCCTACAGAATCTGAATCCCCAATGGCGATCTGACAGAAGAAGAAAAGTGGGTCCATATCAATCAGCTAAAGAGTTGCCTCCCCCGGCACACTTTGCGGCAAATAGAGGAGTCCAATGAAAACACATTGGGAGAGAATTCTGAAACCTAGGAATATTTCAAATTGTTACTGAATGCATACATATATCCCACTGCTGAACTCCCAATTGGAGGACAGTAGGGGGGAAAATTATCATAACTGGGTTGTGTTCTATTTTATAGATTGCACTGAGAATACCTAACAACCAAGGAGGACCTCCTCAGGGACCCGGAAGGAAAAACCCAAAGAAATCCGGAGTGTCATTCCACACCAGAAGAGAAGGCCTGACAGAAGACGGGGGTATCGTTCCTAATCCCGCCAGAGCCGGAGAGGAGAGCGTGTTGCATCGTTCGCTGATGGAAGAAGAACTTACACCTGAATAAACCTGTGTTTTTCACAAAAAGAAAGAAAAATCCCACTTGCCCGACTTCCCCATGACTGGAAGTTAAGCCGAAGTCTGGGGGGGGGCTTCTGTGTGATATTTCAACCCATTCCAATGTGCCCCACTGCATCACTGTACTGCAATGGTGAAGGAAACAGCCCAATCTTGAAACAGCGTTTTGCAATAGCCAGTGTGGCTCAGAGAAACCGGGCCTCATTGAGTGTCAGCTCCTGGCAACAGTATCTTTGTAAAAGCAAACCAGGTAATGTGCTGTCAATTTTCCACGGGCAATGCGGCTAAAACTTTGCAACAAGTATCAGAATCAGCTGTGCAGAGAGAAACTCTAAACAAAGGCATGATACATGTATCCAGGCTGCAAACAAGTCCAGCACTCAAGGGAAGAACTAATGCTGACTAAAATGTGTATTTACTGCAGATTAAAATCATATTTAAAGAAATCAGTTTAATGTGCTTTTTCATGAATGAAAGGCAAAATTGCCTGTTTTTAAAGTATGTTCTTGTGTAAAGGCTTAATTCTTTAAGAATGTCAAAGGATTCCTATGTTAAAAATCCACCTACAAACTGGGTTAATTTTATATGTTTAATTGAAAGATTTCAAAGGTTAACTCAAAGCTAGACCCAGTCTGAGTTAATCAACTATTTGAAAAAAACAACCCTGCTTTGACAGCCCTTAGCCTGAGAAAGGTTGACACCTCCACTGCTGGCAGGGAGGGCTAATTGCTGCTGGGAGGCCTCACACACTCATGACAAAGGAACTTCATTAGACATTCATCTTTGCCCCAGGCGAAGATAATAGCAGGCTTAGACACTCACTCTTCCAGGGGAGGGGTAGGAAGCTCCACTCTCCAGGGAGAGGCCCCTAATATAACTTCAAAGGATTTGCCATTTGCTCACACTTGCGAAGAAAGAAAAAAACTGACATGTGACTTTTGGGTTTAAAATGCTTATTTTGCCACTGAACCTCAAGACATTTAACCTGGCAGCAAGAATAAGAAACAGAGTGAAAAGTACATACATCTAAATCTGAATTTCTGCTACTCATTTGAAAACTTGGTAGAATTTCTTACTGCATAAGGAACAGAAGTTATAAAGAATGACCAATTGCAAAGAAACCATTAATTTTGCAAATATAATATTGTGTACCCATATTCTAAGGGTAATTGTGCATATATGTACAGAATTGGGAAATGTTAGGCCAAACCTTTTATGGTTAAAATTGTCAAAATTCAACAGAGAGACTGAACCAGGTCCCACCGACTTGGGAGTTGGATTGGAATGTGACTCACGAAATATGTAATTTATGTATATGATTTTCTTAGTGGGCATAACTACATAAATATGTATTTGTGGGAAAGTTAGATTTTGGTCCCAATAGTTATGGGAGGTTTGCAGATCATCTCATAAAACATGACACACCTTTCTGTCATCCAATCAGTGAAGAGCAAGGCGGGAACTGTGCTCTTGCCCAATCATAGCTTTGTGGGTGTGGATTGCAAGTCTGCTCCTACCATAAACTTTGATGATGTCATTTGGCATTATAAATAAGGGAACCTCACAACACACAGACAGACACTGATTCCTGACTCCATCCTGATTTCGGTGTGCTGCCCTGCTCCTGAATTCTCCATCTGTGTTCCTGATTCCAGATTTCTTTGCAAAGCCAAGGCCTCTGTATTGCTGCACTCTTTTTCAGCTAGGCCCAAATTATGAAACTATCCCAAAACCAAAGGGAGGTAATTTGATCCAGTTTGGCTTGCTACCACCAATGCTTGCCTGCTCCAAACTCGCCATCCCACTGATCTACAGTGTCCAGCAACCAGAAGGCCTAATCCAATCCAATCCAGTCCAGTCGGAGGTACCAGTCCAGCTGACCAGAACCGTCCCACCAGAAGTGCCCTGCTGTCCGTTGATTAGACCCGAACTGTGGGATGACCAGAAACCTTGATGGTTCAAAATCTTAAAATAAAGTGGACTGTAAGTATAAATAGGAATCATAGTAAACCATAGCATATCTTGCCTTACCTTGTCCTATACCCATCTCTAAACCATCCTGTCTTTACCTTAAGAACCTATAACTTTGTCAGAACCATTCTTGAAACCCTGTCTGTGATTCCTAGTGTTAGCATCGATTGTTCTCCTCATTTCCATTTTACTAGACCATAAACCATTAGTGATTTTGATAAACTAAACTAATTCCCATAAAGAAAATGGGGTATACACCACGTGAAGGGTTACAAACCGCCGTGTAACTGTGGAGATTCCCGGGTGGCATTCTCTTTTTCTTAGCCATTAAATCTAGTTTAAGTAAAATTAACCTGTCATTTTAAAACCGATTTTCTGTTTTTCACTGCTCTATTTTCTAAAAACACCTCTCATTCAACATTGCATAACTTCCTCAATTTAAGAGCTAGAGACTTCATTTAAACACAAGGCCTTTAGCTACTTCCCAATACAATAACAATGTATTTCACCCATTTTTCTTAAAAACTCTTTAGTGAACTTTAGGAGGGAATTCACATTTCTGCAAAGTTTTACCTGTGTCATTTTCAATTTAAAGTATTCCCAAACTGCCTTTAAGATTCAAAGTGTGTAGTTTTGCTCATACTATAGCTCATGATTGTTGGCATCTTTCCAGTGTTCCTCGCATAGAGATTTATATTGATTTAAGGACTTTTGCACACGTTTCATTGTTTTTCTAAGCCATTTTCAAATGTCATTTTAAAAGTGTAAGATTTCCAAACCGTTTTTCTTTCTTGTTTGGGGAGGGAAGGTTATTTTTCAATTCTGTTGACTGATATTTACTCCTGAATACCTGCTGCTTCTTTATATCTGTGTAGAATTGCTTATTTGTGAGTTGAGAATTTTTCAGGGGGAAATCTTAACTCAAGTGCTATCTTTCAAACAAGACAAAACTTTTCTTTTCTCTGTGTTTTATATATATGTGTTGCTAAAAGTGAATTTAACTGCCTTACCTATTTTCTCAATTGTATTGTCACCACATTGGTGATTGCTGCCCCATATATTAAAACATATGTTTGATATGAATTTTAAATAAATAAATAAATATTACCTTTACCAACCAGCCTGATTCCTGGTCCATTGTGACCTGGGGGTATTTTGAGAAGGGGTGTGATATGAGTGGTATATCACGCAGAATATTGAACCTATAGACACAATAAAATAAGTATTTCATTTGCACACTGCATACTAGGCTGAGATCAGGGTGTATTGCCTGATTGAAATCCTTAACAACATGTCACGTTCATAACTATTATCTATTTCATGAAACGGTCAAAAACCACATTTTGCACGTGCAATGCCCTACTGAAATGGAAATAATTTTCATAGATCCGTCATGATTAGAGGAATATAAATATATAGATATTATGATGTTTATTTGCAAATTGCACTTTTCTTTGTCATGTAGTGACTTTTTGGGGGACACATCTGAAATGTTTAAATGGTAACTCTATTAGGTGTGTACCTCCGTCCCATCAATTCAACTTCAGAACTCCCAGAGCCTATCAGCAGGAGGGGGTCCTTGCATGGAGAAAAAGAGGATACACATCCAATGAAAATTCAGAACCAATAAACTAATACCTTCTAATTCTAATATTTGGAGGTGTGGTTTATAGAGTAAAAAGCCCTTGCTCTATGGGGAAGGGATGTGCTTCCTAAAAATCTTGAAGGAGACTTCCCTATAATCCATCTGTGTGAATCTTGACACAGCTGCCTGACATTACCTGGGTTGGAAAGGACTGAAGATTGCTGCAGGATTGTTTTACATGGGACACAGCAACTGGGAAAGCCTAATAACTAACTGGGCCCTATGATTAAGGAGAGCCAAATTAGGGATGGATGCTGGGGACTATCTTTGACTGAGCTGTCTGACCAGACCCATGTGCTTCCTGAAAAGAGGAGCCATGCTGACTTTCCTGGGCACCCAAAACAGAGAAATCCAATGTAAGTAGATTCATCCAAACAACACCAAGGGATTTGCCTGCCTCGATATTGTCCCTGAATAGTTGGTGGGGGGGGGGGGTTAACTGTGTATAACCTTAGAATATTTGACTGAATATTAATTAACTCCCATATGGATTGATGCAGGAAGAGCTCTGGAAGTTCAAAACCTCCACCTTGTTTCCTAACGGGACGTTAAGTTACAGTAATTTAAAGTAATTGGGTACATTTATTTTTCCTGTCAACTCCAGACTTCTCTAAATAAAGAGGGTATTCTTGTCCGCAAACAAAATTCCTAACTGTCCCCACTCCCTAGACCTTGCCAGAATGTTGCTGAATATAACTGAAGTCTGGGATGTTGCTGCTGGGGAGAGAAGTGCTCTGCCAAGTCAAACCAAGTGTAATTCTCCATTGAAAAATGCACACTCTTTCCTGAGAATGAAAAGGTGACCCTGATAGAAGAACAATTTTGTATTGCTTTCGGGTGAAGAAGGAACAATGGTTCTATCGATCAAAAGTATTCTCAAATGTTTGTGGGCTTTTAAAACTGCTAACATTTTTAACTGCGCTGGGAAACTCAATGTACCAAGAACTGCATGTGAATTTGCTTTATAACACAGAAACCGTTGCAGTTGTTTTAATAGTTAACCTTATCAGGAAATGCTTAGGCTCATGATTCAGTAATATTCCAAGGTATTATTTCATTTTGCCATCAAAGGGCTTCGTGGGACGATAGTTTTTACCATTTTATTTGGCCTGTGTTCTGTGGAAATGAGATAAAAAAGGAAAAAGTGTGTTCTGTCTTCTAGCTTTATTTTGTGCCGGAGAGAAGGTGGCATGTGTAACCATTTAAGGCAAATATTAATTGAAGCCATAATTTAAATAAATATATATTCTTTCCATCCCCTTGCCTTGTTCATGGCTCATTGGGCACAGGGGGAAAGGTCTACTTGGCTCTATACGAGTCAGGCAGGGCTAGCTGAACAAAAATAAATCGATGTACTGTGGGTCATCTTAGTTGGGTGGAGGAACTCCCCATGTTAAGCGTGGTCTGCCAATATATCGTTACAAAGTGGGGGCTAATCTTGGATCTAGCTTACTGTCTTTGACTCATGACAAGTGCATTATAACAGACTATTCATTCTGGTGGAAGCGCATTGAGGTGAATAGAAGGTTGTTCATGCTTTGTTAAAGTACCACTGGGACCTGACACCTAAGAGCCAGGGAGGTGTACAGAGAAACAAGATTGTGCAGAGCACCAATGTGAAAGTAAATTGATTTGAATTGATTTCTGATTTGGCATTGAGTGTTGAAATCAAACAGGAATTGAGTGATTTTTGTACCTGTGCAGATAAAGTTTTACGAAGTTGCAAAAAGCCATTTTTAAAAGTAGCAATATCGAAATTAGTGATGCCAGGAAGCATCTCCTAGCTAATGCATTCATTTGAGGAGAATGGCTTGAGGGCAAAGCTGAGAGCTGGCAAACTAGAATGATGCAGGAGGTTACCTCAGTAAGCACTGACATTTGACTTGAAGGGGGGATGTTACATAAAGCTTTAGAGGCATTTTACATGACCCAAATTAGTAATGAAGAACAGATTCAAATCGCTGCGCTCTCAGCTCATTTATATTTCCATTTGCAACTAGTTGAAGACCGAATGCAAAATAAAGAGGCTTGCGTGCTGAATCAGACAGAGGTTCTGAAAAATGCCAGAAAGGAAGCGCAACAGAGTCACATTAAGAAAACCTCATTGCTCAATTTCAAAATGAGGTGAAATCCCACCTACAGGCCAGTGCAGAGCGAGAAATAGAGTTTGCTTCACATAAAGATACATGCAAAGATAGTGCAGAAACTGTAAGTCACCTTCAAGGCCAATTTATGGATCAGACTATTCACAATAGAGGACTGCTGGATGACATTATGGCCTTTAAACAACAAATAAAGGAATTGAAAATGGAAAACAGTCAGTTCATCATCAAAGAGCTGGACTCACAACAGGAGTATGATAAAATGAGTCAGAATTTAAATATACTGAAGCAACAGAAATTGCAGCTGATTAAAGACCAGGTGCATTAAAGTAAATAAATGATACAGAAAAGGGTCAGTCAGGTTCTTAGTAACTGACCAGAATTAGGGAAGAGAAATTAGAGCTTGTAGAGCAGGTGAAGAAAACAGAGGTTGACCTTTCACAGGCAGCACATTGCAGGGACGCGCAAGAGAAAGATATTTATTTATTTCTTGAAAGAAAAGCACCTTGAATATGCACTCAGAATACAAGACTCCCAAATAGAAAATGAAACATTTCAGGATGAAGTACAGGAAATGAAGAGTTGATTAGTGGCTCAGAGGAGGGTGCTTTCGGCATGTCAGGTCTTGGTGTCAGAGTTAGAAATTCAGCTCTCTGAATACCAACAGGAAATAAGGACAGAGAGATGCAGGTGTGAGAATTTCATAAATGAGATTCAGAAATATAAACAGGCCTGGAGGCAACCAGACCAATCAGAGTATGGGATAGGGCCCTCTGTTCAAGGAGCAATGCCACTCCCATCAGGGACATCATGCCAGTTATCCACAACTCCCCATGTACAAATGGGAACTGATCTCATGCATGCCAACTATAGAGAACAGGGAAACATGAGACAGCTGGACTTACCCAGGCCTAGCCAAACTGATCCAGATGGCCAGTCCTTGTCTGACATTGATGATTATTCATCTCTACCTCAAAGAAGGGAAGGGGACCTGACCAGTTTGTCCTGTGAGACTAAAAAGAATTCTGTGAGTACTTCTGATCCTAAAAACTCCTATGATGAGAATATTAGGTAGTTAGATTTGCAGAAGATGAGATTACAAACAGACCACCCATCCCACTTTGCTGGAGGAGAAAATCCAGAGCTTCAGCCTAGAAAGGGCATATCGAAAACCTCCTTTCAGAGGAATGGGAGGATTTTCCCAGACTTCGAGGAAGGGAGAGACTGTGTTTATCCTGTGCCTACGAGTGACAACAGGGAAAGCGACCCTGAGAGGTAACGGCGGCCCAGGCCAGAGGAGTTCAATCCTATGAGTCTGGGAGGTATTCCCAATCTTGCGGAGATAGGGAGCACCTTGGGGACAGGGAATGGAGTCCAATCAGCAGCTCTCATTCCGAAAGTGAATGGACTCCAATGCAGAGAAAAAGAAAGACAGCAAAAAGGAGAAAGGTTTTGTTAAAGATTCAATCAGACAAATTAAGACCATAAAGAGCTTTCTGACCATAAGAATGCCAACCATTTGTGTGTGAGCACTTGGAGCTTTATGAGCATATGATGTCCTCATTTGAGATCAGAAATCATGTAAATTGCATAGCATTTGCCAAATAGACATTCTCCATTGAGTACTCCAGTTTCTTTGCAGGAGTGGAGAACCGGGATCATTATAAATAAGGTGGCCATTTTGAAACATTTCTCCACGCATAAGAACCCACAAGAGATCCGAAAAGGCT
Organism: Ambystoma mexicanum; assembly: GCF_040938575.1. Classification (NCBI taxonomy): domain Eukaryota; kingdom Metazoa; phylum Chordata; class Amphibia; order Caudata; family Ambystomatidae; genus Ambystoma; species Ambystoma mexicanum. Next base: position 630,588,958 of record NC_090936.1, read on the forward strand.
GCACATCATTTGCAATGTGGGGACGATCAGGCACCTCGGGAGCTCGTGCAGGAATTAAAGTGTGCATTTGTACAGACTTCCAGGTGTGTGAACACAAATAGTAGGGAGTTCGTGACCACCTATTTCCATACGCTCCTCAAATACATCATTACTAAATTGGTGCATGATTTTAAGGAGTGCAGGACCCTGGATTGGGTAATTGAGCAAGCCACAAGTATATATGAGGTCCAGAAACCCACTGAGACTAAAAACACCTCCAAAACCCCAAAACCATCTACCACACCTGCCACTGCGAAGGTGGTGGGGGTGAGAACTACTGGTCCTTTGGATCTGTTTACAGGGGGGCCTAAAAATACTTCTCCTTTCAAAAAGCAAAATGAAAGGCACTCATGAGGCCAAAACCCCTGAACACTCCTCAGCCTGAAAGTGACTCTTCTACCCCCGGGACGTTAGAACCCAAAGAGAAAAGGGTAAGTAGGGAAGGCCAACGGAGAACCCGCTTTGTGGAGGAACTCAAGAAAATCCCCTTTGCAAGAGAAGAATACCTGGAGGATTCAGGTAAGCAAATCTTCTCATTCAGGAACAGGTGGATTACTCCCGAAGAAAAATGGGTCCCAAAAGACCATGAGTTGGACAAGGTCAGCATTGAGACCGACCCAGATCAAGAAATTCTTAGACCCTAACTGTATGAGCCAGATAACACTGAAAATGAAGAGGTATCCTCCCAGAAACAGGTTTTGAGAACTGTCTCCAGGTAAAGAGGGACAGCAAAGAATCGGGGCAGAAAGAAGATCCCCCAATGAGACAGTTCGCTACGTGTACAACTTTTCTTACAGATTCCAGATATCCAACACAGAAAATCACCCAAGATCACAAAGTTTCAGATTTCAATATCAAGAAAATTACGCCCGAGCTGGCAAATAACTCACACTTTCTCTGCACCCTTAAGGAGAAAGAGGGCAGATTTCATGCCACAGTCAAGGTGCAGGGTGAGTGTGAATTTGCAGCTCTAGTGCATACTGGATCCCAATCCACCCTCTTTCCAAAAAGGCCTTTGACCAACTAAATTTAGAAAGGGGGAGGGTCATCAAATTCCCCTCATACCTCCTCATCTCAGGAGGATAACTGAGGGGCAACGCGCTCGCCTTGGAAGGAAGGCGACATGGAGCAACACAGGTTCGATCCCCGGGTCCACGCTTAGAAACCTCTGGGTATTAAGCCGTTATAAATTACCAATCATATCATATCATTTCCCAGACAACTCCAACATTTCAATGGAAATGACATTTCCGTCGAAGGGACTGAAAATCTGGAAATCAAAACTGGGTGATATTGGTTTAAACATCTTGTGATAGTTCAAGACTATAGAGGGCATACCTTGTTTACTGGGGAACGGTCTCCTTCGGAGGTTATCACCTCTGATTGACTGTTTAAAGAAGGTCCTCAAACAATGAGTAACAATTATTTAAGTTTGAATGTTACCTACCCTTTAATCGAATGACGTTCCGAGAAAGTGCAGTTTCATTTCAAGAATAATCAGGTCGCAGACATCAACATTATCTCTAGGAAAGCAAGCTGGTTTATGTGGCATTCCACACTGGAAGGGAACACCCTGAAATATTACCCTAGTACAATTTTAGAAGAAACACTGATCCTCAGGAAAAAAAACAATGAAGAAATAGCTCAAAGTCTGACGGACATTCAGAAAAAGGGCAAACAGTTGTTTTTCCCCCATTCAGATAAATGAGGGGTAAGAGCCTGTGCTCGTCAGAGTAGGCCTGAATATTGGAAAGAGCTTCATCAGCAAAGGATCATTCAGGAAACTCCCAAAAGATCAGACCATTCCCACATTTAAATTGATTGATAAATGGGAAGTGCGTCTGGAAACCCTAAATTCCCAAAATGTCCTGCCGAGCAGGTGTATTCTAAAAAAGTCCATTGGCAACAAAAGCATAGAACATAATTGTTGGTCCATGAGCGCTGTCCCTTCCCCCTTTTATTTAGGTAGTGATATTTTCAACCGAATCACAATCATTTTGAACCTAATTAATAGTAAAGTCTGGTCACGACTGGGAGGTAAACCCATGGGCTATGACAACACTGACAAAGCATTCTGGTCAGCTCAACTGCTGCTTTATGCGGTTGAAGTTGAAGTGTGAGAAGAGGTTCCCATCCCAGGACAGGTGCAACAATTTACCAGGACAGAACATCAAACATCAGGACGCCTATAAACATTTGAATTCCTATCCCCAACAACAAGGTTTGTATTTAAATCGAACACCGCTTGTGGATCTAGAACACAACACCATTCAAATATTGGAGGATAACAGTGACCTTCAAAGTATCACTTTGGGCGTAGACTCCTTTGTTGGAATGGCGGTTGATGCCCAACATTATTCTATTGATTTAGGTAATTAAATCATCTGACTAATTCCAGACAGCTGTTTCGACATCAGTGACGGTATTTAGAGTGAATGACAACTACATTGAATCCCTGGAATCGCCTGTCAACGTTAACATAATAAAAAGAGATTTCTCCATCTAAATGGAGAATACCACTGAAATTGCCAAGCCCAAGGTCTTTCTAGGTTTAGAGCAGATGGTCAAAGAACGGATCAAGCTTGCTGATGCCTGTGAAACTGAGAAGCAAAGCCAAAAGCTGAAAACAGGTCTTCCTGGACTTCCAGGATATCTTTCCAGAGTACTCATATGACTGTGGACGCTCATTTATTCATTCAACTACCATACCCACAGAACCAGAGATGGCTCCAGTATTTGTTAAGCAATACCGGCTACCTCTCGCATCCATGGAGCCACACACAGAGATTGTTAAGAACTTCTCATCCCGTGGGATAATTCATCCAATCCACAGTACCATCAGCAAGCCAGACTCAGGATACTAAAACCAAATGGCCAATGGAGACTGTACAGACCTGAGGGATTTAGGTCCACATGTCAGGATGGTCACTTATCTACAACAATCAAGGGCTGGCACAGATTCAAGGGTCAAAGGTGTACACAGCCATTGATTTCACTAACTAGACAGTACTGTGAGTAGGAAAGACCAATACAAGCTTGCCCTTACCGTGGGGGGCAGCCGTACATGTGGACCCACACCCGCTTTAGATAAATAAACTCCTGCAATGTGTTCAACATCTCTCTACATAAGGCTATGCCCAATTTCGGCGAAAGGGGAATCCTGGCCTGTGTAGATGATGTTCTGATCAAGAGCTCAATTGTGGGGGCCCATATAGCACAAATCTGCTATGTTCTGACCCAGTTACAGAAGGCAGGAGCAAAACTGTTCTTTCAGAAGGCACAGTGGTGTAAGACCCAAGTGAACTTCTTAGGGCACCAAATCACCCCTAAGGGTCTCAATCCCAGGTGAAGAAGGTGGAAGCCTTTCTGAAATTAAAAGACCCTACTACTCTGTGAGAATTAAGAAGCATTCTTGGACTCACTAATTATAGTCAAATGTTAATTGAGGACGAAGCAGAGGTAACTCAACCTTTGGTCAATTTATTAAAGACCACAGTCAAGTGGGAGTGGGATCCAGAACAATCTGAGGAAGTAAAACAACTGAAAAGAAGCCTTTCCCAAGCTCCTTGTTTGGTTTACCCCATCAAGTATAAGGAGTGCTTCTTGGAGACAGGGTTCTCAGATACCTGCCTAACAGCAGTGTTGTACCAAAAGCATGAGATGGTTAACAAAGCTATCTCGTACCAGAGCAGAACTTTGTTCTCTGTGGAGGAAAAATGTTACGACTGTGAAAGGGAAATCCTGGCAATGGTGTTGGTATTGAACAATTACTGCCCATTCATCCAAGAGGAGCACATCATCAAAGAGACTCCTCACCAACCCTTGCAATACTTATAACGTGACAGAATGAATGCAGGGAATGTAAGTAATTCTGGAATTACTTCTTGGATTCTGTCCACGCAAGGCTTTCCTGTGGAGTCAGCTATGGCCAAAACAAGAAGAGTACTCTAGCGCAGAGTTTGGTTGACTTGCATTATTGTGCTCAAGAAAACTGCCTTTAGGACAAACGTCTAATGACGAAAAACAATATGGAGGTGTAAACTTCCCCGTACAAGGTCTATGAAGAAGACACGTGCATGGGATACTCACAGTTTATGTGGCTGGACGCTCCAAACCATGTTGGTAATAACGAGGAAAAAGAACTAGTGGCTGGCATTGGGAGTGCCCGGGTGAATGATAACCCGGAGCCCTCTGCTGGTTACAAAATAGGACCCTGATATAGTTAGGTATAAGAGTTGAGGGCCATCCTCACTGCAGTGCACCACCAACTAAAAGAACTGGTCATAATCACTGACTCTGATTAAGTCAGGAATGGGTTTGTGAAACACCTGATTAACCAAAAGAAATTGGGGCATTCTTTGTGCCAACAACAAACCCTTAGAGCACAGCAAACAGATCCAGTCGATTTATGATTTGGTGACCTCTAATGAGATGACCATCTACTGGAAGAAGATAAATTCCTGCTGGCTGAAATCTCAGTCACTACTGTCATCAGGTCACACACTTGTGCCAACAGTGAACTCGCAACTGCCCAATGGAGTAAAGATACCCCAGATGCAGATTTGATCACTGCACAGAAAGAGGACCAGATTATTGGAAAATTCTGTCAACACATTGAAGACCCTGTGAGTTTTCCTCTAACAGAATCAGATTATGCCAGTAAAGAGGTTCTCTGGGTTTCGATGAAGTTTACCAAGATGTTCCGGATCCAAAATGGTTTGCTACTGAGATCCCTATCTGGATGTGACAATTTCGGAGCCTGATGTTGAACCACATTCATGACTCGGCCACTGCCGGTTATATGGGGTTTCACATGACATTGGAGATCTTGCGCAAGGTTGCATACTGGCCACATATGGGCCAGGACTGCTATATTTATTTAAAGGGGTGCCTTATGTGGGCTCAATTTCAACACAGTTCATTACACAGAGCTCTCCTACAGAAAAGGGGAATGACACTGCCTTGGTCAGATTTGCAATTCGATTTCATCAAGCCAGTGATTCGTTCCTCTAGAGGAAACAAGTAAATGTTACCTGTATTTGCAAATTTACAAAGTGAGTAGAATGTCTTCCTGCCCCGAATTGTATGTTGGAGACAGCAGCCGCGCTAATGAACAACCACATCTTCTCTTGTTTCGGTCTCCAATAATGTATTGAGTCAGACCGAGGAAGCCATTTTACCAGTGAGGCGATAGCGAAGGTGTGGGAGATTCTAGGGGTAAAAAGAAAACTCCACATTGGCTATGTCCCAGCATCAAGCGGGGGTTTGCGAGATAGAACAAGACAATTCTGAGCATCTTTAAGTCATTTGTGGCATACTCTGGACCCAGTTGGGACGTCCGATTACCGCTTGTCCTGACGGCTATTATGTCTACAGTCTTCTGCAACTAATATGCCTCCATTTGAGCTTATGACCATATGAGACGAAAAATTGTGTTACATCAGCATCTGCTCTATAGAACTCAGGAGCAGAAACTGATAAATGCGTTCACCACTCATGAGTACATTGTACATTTAAGGAAGCACCTCCACAATGCCTTTGCTATGCACAGCGAAATTTAGAGAAGTCGGCTGAAGGAATGAAAACATACTACAATCTTAAGACCACGAGAAAAGTAGTATGAGGTAGGTGACAGGGTTTAGCTGTACAATTTTCAGAGGAATCAGACCAAGGAAAGGAAATGTCTTCTGTCTTGGTGTGGGAGATTTGAAATTGTATACAAAATATCCCCTGTGGCCTATAAGATCCACATCCCAAAAGGAGAACAGACGGAAGAGAAATGGGTGTATATCAATCAGTTGGAAAGCTGTCAACCCAGACAAGCTTTACGACTGATTGAGGAGCCAAATGAAGGTAGAGCCGAGGAACCATCCAAGGAGTGAAAGGTAAGAGTGAAAACCCCAGATGGAAAATGAAATATATATACAGGCAGTAATTTAATTAATACTCATCAAACATGTTAAAAAAAATAATATTGTTTTTGAAAGTGCAATGAAAATGTGATGAAGGTTGCGTAATTCTATTAAATTATTCCTATTATAAATATGTGATTTTTCCCTATAATTGTCTAATGTATTCCGGGGAAATGTTTTTTGCTCACAATACTGAACTCTCTTTTTATTCCTATCTATAGAATGACTAAACCCCTTCCCTTCCAGCCCAGGAAATGGACATCTTGGAGTCTGGTGTGGACCCCAGGGACTCAGGAAAAAGAAACAAAGGAGAGGGAGGACTTCGATGACCATACACCGGAATACCAAAAACTCGGAGGTGGAGGCCAGAGTGCCCACTCCCTAAGGAGGGCATATGAGCAGGACGTGCTCTAAGGAAAAAAGGACTTCTGAGGAAAACTTCACTTTCTCCTGCTCTTTCCCATGAGTAATCAGGATAAAAGAACCAGTGGGGGGAATTTGTGGTGTTTATTGACAGCGCCAGAATGAAACAAACTGAAAGGCCAGGTTAGGCTTCTAATGTCAAATAAATTGTTCTGTGGGAGAGGCACAATGGCAGAATGACAAGCCAGCCTTAAAACCTCAACATAGCCATGGGGCATAGTGAATTCAAATACAAGTACTTCTGCAGTTGAAACAATGAGTATGCTGAAAATTAAAATCAGATTCCAGAAGGGAAAGGAACATCACATTGTTGGTTGAGAGACAAAAAGCAGAATTTTCCTTGAAACTGCCACACATCAAAAGGCTCTACACCCTAAGAATTAAGTGTACAAAATGGGCCTTGCATGCACAACTCAATGCCATGTTAGTATCTTTCATTTCCTGTGACTGAGGCCCACATTTCAACACAGAAGCTGACATGAAAAGCAGTCTGCATTTTGCAGCATGTAATGAATACCTAAAGTGAAAATGGCCATTGTGAATGACAAAATGAACAGCAGCATTTCCCCTTCAGATGGCCCATTTAAAAAGTAATGCTGTGTGAAAGAAGAAATACACTGATTCAAAAGGGCTTTGAACAGTGACAGCAAGATGCCAGTTATTAAATTAAATAAAAGGCTTCACATGAAAGATGAATGCAACAAATTGAAAAGGCTTTTGTCTTGCAGATGCAACATTACACAGGTTTGATGGGCCCAGGAAAGACAGAACTGTACGCTGCTGGGCAGAACACTCAAGTTATATTCCTCCACTGCAGATCTGCTTTGCCCTTTTTCTGAATGTCAGATCTATTTGAGGCTATAGCAGAAGGATTTTAAAGGGAGGTTGCTCATCGGCTAGATCACCAAAAGAGCCAGCCCTACATGAGTGCAGCTCTTAAAAATACAAACCTTTAGATTTCAAGGACAAATGACAGTACTGCCTCATGATGTTCAGATAGCAGAGGTGAGCCATGTGGCCTGAAGGATAAGGATTTCTCCTATAAATTCTGACTGGGAAGATTGGTTAATTACTTTAATTGCAGGCTAAAAACAAAAGTGGAGCAGCTGACTGGGACAGATGCCTTGGACAAGAAATGAAACTTAAATCTACATATGTAAATAGGTGGCTATAGGTTTATATTAGGAATAAGATCTTGCCCATTAAAATTTGAATTGTGAAACTTACATCCTTGGGACATATGTCATTTTACAGCTGATTTCAATGTGGTGGTATTGCCATAACTTTCTAAATGTTCTGAATCCTAAAGGTTGGGGAGCTGGTGGCTTGTTAAATTAGATATTTGTGTAGCAAATGCCATGTTCACAATATTATAATTTGTGTTTAAAGGGCAAAAAAAACACAGTTTGCACATGCAATGCCATGCCGAAACAGAAATAATTTTCATAGATCAGTCATGATTAGGGGAATATAAATATATGGATATTATGTTTATTTGCAAATTGCTCATTTTTGTCATGATGTGTCTTTTTGGGTGAAATATCTTTAAAGTCTAAATGGTAACTCTAATAGGTGTGTACCTCTGTCCCATCAATTCAATTTCAGAACTCCCAGAGGGTATCGGTAGGAGAGGGGTTGGACCTTGGGAGAAGGAAAAGGGGATTAACCTCCAATGAAAAGTCAGAACCAATAAATGTGAACCTCCTAATTCTAATATTTGGAGGTGTGGCTTATAGGATAAAAAGCCCTCGCTCTATGGGGAAGGAGAGAGCTGCCTAAAATGTTTGAAGGAGACTTGCCTATAATCCATCTGGGTGAATCCTGACACAGCTGCCTGACATTATTTGGTTGGAAAGGACTGAAGATTTCTGCAGGATTATTTTACCTGGAAGGAGCAACTGGGAAATTCGAATAGCTGACAGGGCCCTATGATTAAGGAGAGCCAAATGAGGATGGATGCTGGTGACTATCTTTGACTGAAGTGTCTGACCAGACCCCTTTGCTTCCCCAAAAGAGGAGCCCTTTTGACTTTCCTGAACACCCAAAACAGAGAAATCTAATGAAAATAGATTCATCCAAAAGAGACCAAGTGTGTGCGGGACCTGCCTGCCATAATATTTTCCTTGAATAGTGGGTTGGGGGAGATCAACTGTGTAGACCCTTTGCATATTTGAATTAATACTAACTGAATTAACTCACACATAGATTGATGCAGGGGGAGCTTGAAACCTCCACCCTCTTTCATAGCGGGAAGTGAAGTTATAGTATTTTCAAGTAACTGGGTCCATTTATTTTTCCTGTCAACCCCAGACTTCTCTCAAGAAAAGGGGTGTTCTTGTCCCAAAATGAAATTCCTAATTGTCCTCGCTTCCTAGACCTTGCCTTTAAACAGAGGAATGCTGAATATAACTGAAGCCTGGTTTTTGGTGCTGAGGAGAGAAGTTTCTTGCCAAGTGAAACCAAGTGTAATTCTCCATTAAAAAATGCACACTCTTTCCTGAGAGTGTAAAAGTGACCCTGACAGACAAAAGATTGTATATTGCTTTGGGCTGAAGAAGGAACAGAGTATTCTCAAAAGTCTGTGGGATTTTAAAACTGCTAGCATTAAGTTTAAAGAAACTGAAAGCATTAAAAGCAGGCCCTTTTAAAGCTGTGCATGCATTTGGAATACCTTTATATATAAGGAAGGCCACACACACACTGATAAACGAAGAAGCAAAGCCAAGTTTAATGAAATACACATACACAAGTCTATAGAGATCTGCACCCACATATTCATAAAATGCAGGATATGTGGGAGTTCAGAACAGATAGATTCCTGAGAACATTGCCTGCTAATTCAAACGTATGTGAGCCAGTGCAAACAAGTGACCTTTTGTATGTTAATGGCTCAACACATCATAGTAGTCGGTCATAGATGTTGTTAAGGATTTCAATCGGGCATCACACACCAGACCAGGACCCTCGCCCATAGCCTTGTATGTAGCGCTCAACTGAGCTGCCTTTTCTCTTTATTTTCTACGAATTCAATTTGAGATGGCATACGACCCGTCCCACCCCCCCTTTTTCAAATACTCCGGGTCACAATGGACCATGAACCAGGCCGATTGTTGGGAATGCAATATTTATTTATTTTTAAATTCAAAGAAATTACACAAATTTTAATATTGGGCAGCAATCACCAATGGGGTGATAATTACAATGAAAATCCCTGAAATACACTTGGTTAACCTTCTACAAGAACATATCCAAAGCACAAATGAATCGGAACACTTTCTCAATTGGGATAGATATCACCCAAGTTGAGGTTCCCCCTGCAAAGTTCCCTAAACTCACAATTAATTGAATTCTGAGTGGATAGAAAGAAGCAGCAGGTAGTCAGGGATATGGCAGCAAACAGAATCAAAATCTGATCTTCTCTCACAAAATATGAGGATTTTAAACCCTTTGCAATGGCATGAAATGACACTCGGAATTTGACAATTAATTAATTTACGGTTAAATCAATGAAGCAAACATGATTTCTCAGAATAGCAGGAAGCACTAGCAACCACAAGGCATGGTATCAACAAAGGCATACAGTTCAAAAGCAAGTTGAAAGTAAGAAAACGATGCAGCCGGAATCACACGTTGGAAAGTTGCATTTTACACAGATGCAGTTTTAAAAGACACAACCGTTTTTTAAGAAAAATTGGGTGAGATACTTGAAATCGGAATGCGATGTTTTGGCTGGGGGATAGATTCACATCACAGGGACAATATAGAAGTGAGAGGATGGCTATAGCTGAGGAACTGGATGAGATTTGCAAGATAAAAGGAGGTTCGGTTTTGGTAAAATGAAGCTGTGAAAGAGAAAAAAATCGGTTTGGAAAGAAAAAGACAAAGTTTACTGATACTAGTTTATCAAGAAGATCGCGCTGCCCATGAAACAGGTTAAGTCAGCCACATTTACCCACTCCACGCTGTGTGTCTCTTTATGTGGAAATTAATTAAATTAATCAAAATATTGCTAAAGAGTTACAAGATGGGGTGAATGAAAGAACAGCGCTAACACTAGGAAATCACAGACAAGATGCACAGAGAATTCCAACAGTTGGACAAATGACCAAGACATTAATAGGGTTGCTTAGAGAGTGGAACAAAGACAAAGGTCAAGATCAGGTAGGCTATATGTTTCTATGGGATGGGCAAATACTCACAGTTCACACTTGAGTTTGGGATTCTGGGTCAGTCAACCGGGTTCTGGTCACCGCACGGCGGGCGCCTCTTAAAGCAAGCAGTTGGGCAAGTCTGGCCGCTGGATGGCAAAGGTACAGCGGGCAAGCAGGTAGTGGGCAAGATGCTGGTCTGATCACCGGATGCTCCACAAAAGGGTACCCCAGCTTTTCCCCTGGTTATTCGGTTTTCTTTTTGTGGGATTTCTGGATCAAGGCCTTGCTGGAGTAGGGTCAGCTGTGCTTTTCCCTTGCAGTGGAATCTGGAATCTGGCAAGATGAAAGTAGAATATCAGGATACGCAGGCGCTGGAAATTCAGGACAGAGTCCTGTCCCTGTGAGCTCCCACCCTTTATATAAAAGCGGTGATATCACTGGTTTATTGTTCGGCAGAATTGAGCTAGACCTACCCCCAAGACCCGGATAGGTCAGCCAATGTTGGTTGCCTCTTCTAGGAGGTGACTCAGTTTATGGGGTTGTACTTTATGATGTGCAAAGCCTTCCCACAGTCATGTATGCCAAAGATCAATCTGCACATAATTTACACAGTTGTATAGTTGTGGCATTTTAACAAATTACATAGGCAGATTACATATTTTATGTAGAGCATGGCAGTCCAATTCTCACGGTCGTGGGACTTTGTTTCACCCGTATAATAGTTTATTGCGATTTTCAGTGGTAAATATTCAACCTAAAATTCTATAACTTTATACATGGGTATAGATTATCATAAGGTATGTAAGTATTGAATTTCAGAGTGGCATCATGTAAACTTTCCTCAGAATATCCAATTCAGTGCCATTTCTGTTCCTGATATGGAAGTGAAGACTACCTCTTCTTGTTTAAAAACCACAAAAATCACATTTAAACTGTTAACTTTTTACATTCCTGCGAAGTGCTGTTGCAGAGATAAAAGTCTTTAAAGTTTTTTAATAAAATAAAATAAGGTCATACCCTACAGGGCTGCTCTTGAGTTGGCTTTGAAGCTCCCAGTAAAAGTTGTGAGGATGTGTGATTTCTTATTTCACACATATGTGTCCCAGAATCTCTATTGTAAGAGGCCTCAGCCTAGACAAAAGTCTGATGAGCCTGAGCTGTTTAGTGATTTTGGTCCATTCAAAGTTTTCCAAGGTAGCATTTAGCACTCATGTGTCCTAGAATCTATTGTGGCTCCTTCTTTTGCTAGCAACCCCCATCCCCGAGCAGAACCTCTTTGGCTAGTTTCAGAAGGCAGCCCATGTCTTTATTCCTTTTATTTTCTTTTTGTTCTGAATCAGAAGCAAGCCTGTTGAATAAAACATCCCATATATGTTTCCCAGCACAAACCCCTTTACATTGTTAGACAAGGGCAGGGTCTTATCCAATATGCACTTTTAAAACAGGTATTTTTCTTATTCTCAAAAGTACATTTAAACACAGTGTGAGGCCTGCTGGCATGTTCCTTTGAAAAGGTTCCATCTGAATCTCCCACATTGTTCTTTAGTCATAGTCAGTTTCTTTTATACAGCAATTTGTTTAAAACACAGATCCACTGAAATTGACATAGGCCCAGAGAGCCTGGGCCGCTTTGAAGCATTGATTTTTGACATTTTATAGCCCAAAAGTAAAGCGTTTTACGCTGAAAGTAAATTTTCTTTTGATTTCCGAGTTCTGAACAACATCCTGTCGTTCAGGGATACTGCTCTCTTCTGCTGGAGGACAATGTAAATATGGATGGGCATGGCAGGGTCTTACTGATAAAAGTAGTGTGATGATGAACAGACGAAAATAGCGTCAGGGCAGCATCCTTTTTCATGTAAAATATTCCCTTTTCAATGGGAACTTTTTTTTTAGCAAGCAGCAGAGCAGCACTGCTTTGATTCGCTTCTTTTGGTGCACACAAGAACACACACTGGCACCTTTCTCAGTGTGCTCCCTGTTCCAACTCGCCCAATAGGTGTGTGGCAAGATGGTGCAGCCATCCTTTGTCGCTGCAAAATGCAGTTTTGATGCAATGGTGCACCAAGGAGCCTGCACAGCCATTTTGCTGTTGACTGCATAAGGGCAGCTCTGGTTTATAGTCAAAAAAACGAATAAAAAAATCTCGAAAAAAAATATCGAATTGAAAATCTCGAAAAAAAAAATATCGAATTTTTTTTTTAATACGTTTTTATTTCGAAATGGGGGGTTCCCCCCCAACCCCCCTTTTTTCATTTTTTTTTATTTTACCCTTTTTTTATACTTACCTGAACCCACAAATACATATAAATAAATAAAGAAATAATTAGAGATTTTTTTTTCGAGATTTTAAATTCGAGATTTTGGTAATTCGATATTTTTTTTCGGTTTTTTGACCGACCACCGGCAGCTTGGTTATGGATGGGAATTCTGCTGAGTGGGTCAATGTAAACCCACATTGTCAAGTGGCCTTTACATTGATAATATATTCACTATCTCATATCTGCACACAGGAGTTGGGGCATATATCTATTTTGAATGTTAATTGATGTAATTTCTCTCTGGCATCATACGTTCCTTGACACTGGAGAAGGTCAGATGTTTAACCATATTTACATTATATTAATGGTTCTAGTGACTCAGATTAGTGATGTTTATACCGAGATCATTGCAATGCAGAATTGTCAGTATGTATATTGTTTATTAGAATACAGTATATTTATATGGAGATTGTTTAGATTGAAAGTGGATGTCTTTGTGGACTTATAAATGTGAGATTCAGATAGGCAGGTACAATTTTATTTGTAGTTTTGTTGTATACATATAGATTGTAGTGATCTTCAGGGCAAAGCTGGAGACGCAGCTTGTTGAAACCATCTAATTATTTTAAATACATTTCAATTTTTTAATACCTCTCTCTCTGTCCTTTGCCCTGAATTGTGGGGTGGGATTGTGTAAATGGGAGTATTATATTGGTGTGTCACGCCTGAGTGAATCACTAGCCAAAAATGTTAACTACTCTCCAGTACAACCTTCTAAAATGGGATTGGTGGGATCTCCAAGGGTGCAATGAAATGGAAGAGATAATGTTAGAAAGAGGATTTCAGATTCATATGTGTTCAGACAGAACTATTGCTTTTTCATTGAGATGTTGACAGTATTAGGTTTGTCTGCCTCTTGATGAACGTTATGCAGATCTAATCAGCAAGTGTAAACAAACATTTTTTTTAGAGGATCGGCCTGTAGTTTATGCGAGAAGAGGTGAAATGACCTCATTTAGTAATAAAGCACTACTCAGAGAAAAAAGGATCTGATCCGCTTTATAGTTCACAGGGAAGCTCACAATAATAATCATTTGTTGTGAAGCACCAAGCAGGTGCAACCTCCTGCACCTACACTGGGTTGAGCCGTATCAATTCCAAGATGACCGGTCACTGAGAATGGGCATTTTTGAATTCTTGACATGATGTAGTTGTTGGACAATGTGGAACAAAATGCGGGGACATGTTACTATGATGAAAATAAGATAACCAGTATATCTATATAATCACTTAATTGACAGAGATAAAGTTACAAAATGCAAAAAAGATAATGTTATGAAATAAATCCAATTTAATAACATTAAACAATTGAAGAAATAGAAACATGGTAATTTCATGTAAAAGAAAATATAAGCAATTATACATATAAGTTACAAAATGCAAAAAAGAAAATGTTATGAAATAACAAATCCAATTTAATAACATTAAAAAGTTGAAGAAATAGAAACATGGTAATTTCATGTAAAAGAAAATGTAACCAATTATACATATACAATTTAAACTGTTAAAAGTGTATATATGTGGTTTGGTTTGATAACATGGTAAGAAGAAAGGTAAAAGTTAATGAAACTTTTTTTTTAAAGTTTCTACAATTGTTAAAATACAACATTTTGGTAGATGGTTCTTGTTTAGTTTAGTTTGTAAATCAATTGGTATATGGAGCATGTGTATTGTTTTTCTTTTACAGGACATACATCAGATCCATTGGTGTCCTGGGCAAGATGAAAAGGTTGCAATGGCATAACTGCTCGTCTCTCAGAGAAAAATATAAATGCCATAGTTAAACAGATTGTGGCACGCCATTAAAGACCTAGAATAGATCAGAACACGTGTCAACAGAAGGGCACACTTGCTAATAAAGGCACTGTTTGGAAATTCTACTTTACTGTTTTCTTTGCTAAAATGTTTGTCAAGCAGCTGAATATTACCTGCAAAGGAGTATCGTCACAAACAGGGTACCCAACTCAAATAATACTTAAAAGTAATTTTAAGATCATTGACCATGAGCAGAATGGGGTAGACCTTGCCACCAGAGACCACTCTGGCGAATAATGGCATTCATACCAAAACTGGGGCAACCTGCCAGATACGTTTCAGAGTTTCCCAGTCCAGGCATTAGAAGAGACTATATGAGATCAAATTCAGCATGGTGCTTCAGGGGAAGTTCCAGTGGCTAGGCTAAAGAATGAAAGAGTTGGGAGAATCTGCCATCTGTGTGGTATTGATTGGAAAGTGATAGACTCCTGTTGACTGGAAAATCAATGTAGAAAACATGTATTGGCCTGCGGGGTGAGGGGTGGGGGGTTGTGAGGCTACCAACATTAAAGGTGCAATGATACGGAATAGGTTTATGCTCAGTAGTGACATACCTATTATCTATCACTTGACATTAATGTGACAAGAACTCGACAAGTATACATACATTAGATTATTCTTATATGGCGACCCGCGTTTTAAGTATGAGGCTTTTCAGTGGTTTTTGCTCCTATTTTCATTGACTGCTGAAACAGACTCATGGATTATATTAATGTAGTAAAATGATGTAGGGCATATCAAAAGGAACAGTATCTGTTTTAAATATTAACTTGCATTTTATACAGATTGTAGTTTGAAACTGATGTTCAATAATGCATTGATATATTTGTATGAAAGGTCATATCACGATGGCAATTGTACGTAAATACTTTACATTATATATAAAAAAAAGTGGTTGGGAGGGTGGAAAGCAGCGTGTTAAGCCCTAGAGTACAGAAACAAGGACTGAAGTGTGTTAGTGTGAACTGGAACACGCATTGACAAAGCCAATAGTTGTTTGCTGTTGTATAGTGAACACATTTTCCTGCACATGGATACACTTGGAGGATACATCATCGAGGATAAGGCAAAGAGAGTGGAAACAGGATTCAAGAGGGGTGGATGAATGAATAAGAATGTAGGACTTGATGAAGGACTAAAAGCAAGAAGGATGTGTGAATGAGTGATTTTGAAGAGATAAATGGGTAATAGTATGGTGATAAAGAGATGACTGAATGATGGACGATGGAAGGCAAGTTTAAGGGTCTATGATATTCAGAGGATTTCATGATATAATATGGATGGATAGTGTATTCAATACGCCGTGCATGAAGGGATGGAGAAATGAGTTTGAGGTCGGGGGAATCAATTAGAATGTGAGGATTGGTGATTGTGTAAGGGAACAAAAATGTGAAGCCCACTGCAAGATATTACGCCACTGGTCGGTGTGCAGTGGGCAGGAGGGTCGAGTGGGCGCATGACACAGTGGGCAGGAGGGTTGAGTGGGCGCACACAGCGTGTCGGGAAAGTAATAACACACAAACAGGCCTGGGTAGGATCAGAACTTGGTTGCAGCAGGTGAAGCCTGTCTGGCACTGCTCAGCTCACAGCTTGGATGCCAGCCCCAATTTAATTGTATTTTTATATTTTGAAACCTGTCTTGGAACCGGAAGGCATGGTATTACCCAAATTGATCTTTTCCAATTGACCTTTTGCACAATTGACCTGATTATAGTGGTTCTAATTGACCTTCTGCACAATTGACCTTTAGATTATTTTACTTATTTTATATATGTATTGGGTTGGTTTTGGATTATAAATGATATAAGGGGATTGGGTGGGGAGTTGCAGGGGGTTTTAGATTGGGTGGGTGGTTGCGGGGGGTTTTCACCCCACATATATGTCCTAATTGACCTTCTAAATTAGGTAAATTCTCCCGAGGTCAATTCTCCCGAGGTCAATTGTGAAAAGGTCAATTAGTATGCAACCGAAGGCATCATGTACACCGTGACATAAAGGAGGGGCACAACTGGGTCCCTGCCAACCGTGCCCCTTCATGGTTCCTCCACTCCACCAACTTTGTTTTATGAGGTCATGGGCAGAGTAAGGGAAGTTGACTGTGGAAAACAGGTACTGTGGGTGAGGAAGTATCTTTGTAAAGGAGATTAAACATGCAAAGAAATAAAGCGATGCATTGTTACACAACACCTCTGTGTCTGGGCCTTTGTTGGGGCAAATATAAGACTGTTCCTCAAATTAACGATTTGTTTTCTAACTTCATAACTCCTCCCTAACTAAACAGCACGATTACTTACAGGGTTTCCAGAAATAGAAATCTGTTCATAGTCCAAGCAGAAACAAAAACCAGCCCAAGTCTACCCCACCAGCATGCTGGCCAATCAATGGGTATACCATGCACACATTTAAATATGTAATTTCATGTATAAATTGTGCACACAGTAAGTATTTTCTCTGAAGCAAAAATGAAAATAGAACATTTATTTTGCAAAGAAAGTGTAGCCCCATTTTATTCTCAAAACAATCACACAGGAATGCCACGAGCAGAGCTTTCAAGGTGCCCCACATACGCTGGACAGCCTATCCATTTCTGCTTCTCCATTTATATCCCATATCCAAAATGAGTGTACACTTGCACGATCTGAACACTCACAAGGCATAGTAGGTTCGTATCCCCTCCCTGTTATTCTCATGATTTGTTTGTACTATTAATTAAATTATTTATCTTTGTTTTAATTCATTGTCCATCTCCCCTGTCCCCATCCTGTTGCCCTGTTGGCGCTTTGAAACCATTTTGAATTGTATAAGCACCTAACAAGTGACCAATAAATAAATTAAATAAATAAATAAAAGTCCCAGACCGCGAACCAAACACCGGTACTGAGGGACCCGAGCCATCACACATACACACATTTGAGAACTGTTTACATGCACCACACTCTCTCTGAAAGTCAGCATTGAAGGTTGGAAGTGTTAGCATTTTTACAACACTTTATTCACACTTTGTGAGCAAATAGCACATTCAGGCTTCACCAGTAAATGTATTTATAAATGAATACATCTCCCCTGTACAGAATGCCCTGCTGCTTGGATACATGACACCAGAAAACGAGAACTTCCTCTCGCATTGCTAAAATGGCTCTGTGCTGAGGTAATGACCCCGTGCAGCAAGGTAGCGCCAAATATGGCGGCCCGCCCCGGAAGCTTTCAAGCTTCGATGATGCAGGGCAGCTTGTTCTGTTTAATGGCCCTTCTGCCAACCCCACAATGTTACACCGAACCTCCATCCTCAGTAAACATCCACCGCAGGCCTTTACACTTTCCTATCCTCCCTGGCAAGAGTACGTAGGGGGTAGCTTCTCTACAAACGAATGCACGGCGAGAAGCAGCCCAAAACATGGCACACGACCCACCCACTCCCATTTTCCCAGCACAGTAGGATTTTCTGTAAATAAAATGTGCTCAACGTGCTTCTTCTGGTAACTCTGAATGCTTGGTGTAGATGTGCATTTTGGGAATGGAGCTTGGAAGGGCAAGAGGGCCCAGAGGTAGTGTTATGAATGGATTAACAAGATAATTCAGTCAGTCAGGGCCTGCCTGGTGGCATCATGCAAGGCTACGTCCGGTAAGAACCCAATTTGATGAATGCTGAACAGTAAGGAAACGGCAAACCCAACTATGCCTATCATTACACGAATCCCGTAGCCCACCCACACAGCAGCTCATAGAAATAGGAGATTACTCGGGGGTCACCTGGAAAAAAGGAAATGGGTGGCAGCGCTGTGGACCAGTACGAAAAAGAAGGCTAAATGGGGGTTCACCCCCAATTTGAGCTCGGAGTAGTTGGGCGGCTTACACAAGGTAGTAAGATGTTTATAGCACACACACGGACAGAGCACTTAGGCCTTTATTTCTATTTGGGTTGGGGGGTGAATGTAGCTAGCAAGCAAGGGATCGCTGTGCATTGTTGTGTTTATCGGACTAGTGGGGGAACAAACAAGTAGGGGACTGGGGGAGCAGGATGTTCAAGAACGGATCACTGTGTGTACATTCATGGGAAGAGGGGATAACAGAAAGTATTGCGGGAGTAATTTAATTTGATGAAATGTTTATTGAGGAGATGGGTCTTCAGTTACTCAGAGAATTGTGGAAGTGGGGTTGAGTATGGCAGTATTATTATTATTCGGGTACTTATTGAGTGGGACGTAGTTTCGGGGAGCAAATAGGGGGACGAACAAGGTTAGGGAGTAGAGCAACAAGGGAGTGGCGATTTAACAACAGGGCAGGGCAGGCAATTGTGAGCAGTGAATCTCCAAGTAACCAGGGGCGGAAACCGTGGGGTGATGGGGATCCGATCACCCAGTCTCCTGTATGGTGAGGAGTCAAGGTGTATGGACTTAGGTGTCAGGTGCTGGCTGGCGGGTTCTTCCGTAGCTTTTACACCAACTAGTTGCGCCATTGAAAAGGAAAGGAAGGCAAACTGAACTCCCAGACTTGACTTTGAAGGAATGCGCCGACGGTGAAAAGCTGATGTTGTAAGAGTTTTTGGACTCGTAATTACACGTTAGTTCAAACACACCGGGCCAGCGGCCGCTCTCCTAGGAAGCAGCTTTGCATTTTGAAAGCGTATAGTATATGAACATTCACTTTGTACCAGAGAGACTGCACGCAGACCAATACTTGCGTCAAATAGCGGTACTTTAGAGACCGAGATGTCCTCTCCGTGTTTCCGCAAATGCACGCGCGCATGAACCAAACGAAAGACTCGCATAAAGCGGAGATTACAGAGCAGCATCACACACGCTAAGGAAGAAAACAGTTGTAGTTCATTAACACGCTAATCGCGATTGCCTGCAAAGATGACAGATGCAGACAAACAACTGTCACAACATGACACTCATTCTTCTGAGCAGATGTGCAGATGCGATCACTCATTTTCTCACCTCCAATCTTTAAGATTCCGTGCGCTGCGCGCTGGCGGAGCTTTCCGCGCGTAAAGGTAACATCCCAAGCGGCACAAACATATTCTCTCCCACATATGGCACTTTTTAATTTATTCTGCCTTTGTCGTGTTTACCATTCTCGACTTTAGAAGCGCTCAACTACAACGTGAACACTATCATCGCGTTTGTCCTTCAACCAAACCCCGCGGTAAGTAACACTGGCAGCGCTGCCTTTGGCAGATGGGGGCCTGTACGTCTCTTATTATCCACGGAAGACAATATCCCACGTTAAGAAACAATGCAATTATGTCTCTCTTTTTTTTTAAATGAACACATCATATATTCCAGAAGGATATGTTCATACACTAGGCAGTCCAGTTCCGCAGTAGTTACTAATTAGCATAACCAATGACATTACAGGAAGTGACACGCAGCCACTATAAGCGTACAACTTGTAAAATACCACGACAAATACATTAAATAAGAGCACCACGTCTCTCTCACCGTACCTAGAATTTCGCTAAACGAATTCCAACGCCCCCAAATTCTAATGACCATTAATAGCACTACCTCGAACCCGACTTCATCATCTGGTGCGTGTGTTTTAATAATGAGTGAGCGTGATGCAGCATAAGGCATGCCAAAGAGCCAAGGAAGGCTCAGGGGGTATTTTCCAACAGTGTTATTTTTTTTTTATAACGATGGGTGACAATAATACATTTTACAGTACATTTTTGTGTGTGAACGTGGGTAAAAGTCATACAATTTACAATTGCTTCAGTAGGTTAAAACATGAACATCATAATACATGACAGGCCACAATAAGTCTGAGGATTTTACAATGCACTTCCATAATGCCTTTGCCCTCAATATATGCTACCAATGCCAATGTAAAACAAACTGCATGAAAGCTGTGCCCAGTATGGCTGTGCCCAATAATGCCAATATTGCCACTGTAACAACCACTTATGTTGGATGTGCCCAATAATGTCAGCAGTCACACTGTAACAACATACCCATGATGCTTGTGCCCGATGATGCCAATATTGCAGCAGTAAAAAGACATTGGCATGGTGGTTGTGCAAATTCATGCCAATATTGGCCTGTACCACTTTGGCTTGCATCCAGAATCCAAAGTATACCAGGTTTGCCATCAGAAATTAGTCCCCCCAGTTTTCACTCCCAGAATCCCCTCCGCATCCCATAGCCAGTGTATGACAGTATTGCCATTGGAATAAGACCATCATGTTCGCTGTGCCTAACAATGTCAGTATAGTCATTCTAAGGAGAAATTGGCAACGTAGCATTGCCTAATTACGACTGTATAGCTACTCTAACAATTAACACATGCTGTCTATACCCAATACCACAGATATAAGAACAAATTGAAGTCCTCTTAATAAAACCCTTTGAACTACCTATCAAACTCTTAAAATTCTTAGGGTCATCTGCGACAACATTTATTTATATGTGAATGTTTGAATTAAAATTTCACATTGTTTTGAAGACCTTATTTGGAAACTATGCAAATCACATGATAAACCGACAAACATATTTGATTAAAAACCCTTGTATTAACAAGTTATGCAGAAGATGCATGACTATATTTATTTATTATTCGCTTGTTCGGCTATTATACAGGAAGAAAATACTGTTTCAAAGCACCCACAAGGCAACAGGGAGGGGAACAAGGGATGATAAACTATTAAAATACATAAACAAATATTAAATACAGTAGGGGGGCAAACCTACTATGCCTTGTTAGTGCTCAGAATGTGCAAGTGCAGAAGGGAGAAGGAATGGGATAGGTGTTGGGTTGCTCATAGGTGAGCAAGAGGTGAAGAGCAATGTAAGGTAAGTGTGAGCCACAAACCAGCTACCCGTCCTAACACGCTAAGGCATCAAAAAGTCACAGTTGAAGATACTATACACACTGCTGTTTCACATGTCTTTCTTTTCCTTCCTGAAATGCATTGCACACATCCTTGCACTTTATAGAGTCAGGCCCACTTTTTTTCCTTAGATTTTAGGCCTGTTTTTAGTTCCATAGGCCTTGTGTGCGACATCACCATTTCTGTGCTGGCCTTAGATTTCGGTGAGCCTTTACAAATGACTCTGGCCTCTTGATTTCTAGAATTCAGGGGCTATATTTCACCCCACACCTGACCTCCCATACCGAATCACCCCAGCTTTTGGCTATCCTCAGAACTTTGGAGTCTCACACTTACCTATAAACAAAAGCAAGAGCTTTGGTGTCCTTCTTTTTTAGGGGGCTGTGGAGGGCAGGAGTGAAAGAGGCCTGAGAAACTGCATTTTTATTAAATGGGAAAAAATACATTTCATCACATAAAAAGGTCGGTATATGTGTCACAATGGTTATTGCAGACTCTTATTAAAGCTGGCAGTCACTCCTTATAACCATGCAAAAACGAATTTGGTATGATAAACATAACTCAAGTTATTAATGAAAATGTGATTTGGGCCATCCTTGATTCTGAGAGATGTGAGAGTTTGTATGAGCGTGAGGCAGATAAGTAATATGAAAACTATGAAATGGCATATCTTTCACTAATATGGCTCCTGAGTAAATGAAGAAATATGGTATCTCTGCATAGAAGGGGCATGCTGACTTCAGAATAGCCTTATCGATTCACCTTAAGATGCAGTTCTCAAAAATATATGCATACATGTAAAGAGTTGGAAATGTAGGGTACTTGAAATGTTGAGAGATTTCTGTGTCCTAAAACATGACCAAGCCCATCTGTCAACGTGGGATGATCAAGCTTTCTCCTCCCACAGCTGTCCCAAATCACACAGGCGGGAGGTGGGTAGTGAACATTAACCAAACCCTTTCACGAGAATCAAGTTTGTGATGTCATTTTCCCTATAAGTAGATCAGTTTGCATTAGAGCTGGACTTCTTTCACTAATTCCGAGAGGCGACCTGCTGCTAAATCTGCCAAACAACAGCCGAGCAGAGAGGCCTAAACCTTGCATTGGAGACAGGAGCCAGGAGACAAAGAAGCTCATTGGGATTCCTTGGAGGAGTCAGAGGAGATCCTTGACTGACCCCATTTGCTGCCCAGTGGTGCCCTGATGTTCCCTGATGCCCAGTTCAAGGCCTCCCCTGTAAGTAAAACTACCCCAAAGCCATAGATTGTGTAGGCCCTATATCTTTCCAGCATTGTTTAAGTTATTTCCCCATAAAAAAATATCCTGTTTGTCTGTGTAGCTCCCTAGCATATTTAATCAACGTAAATCAATGAATTCCCCTCTAGTGATCACTGAATGGGTATTGTTGGCATTCAAAAGCAACAATCTTTTCCCAGCGTGTTTGAACCGATATAGACATAAAGATTTGCCAAAAGAATTAATCCCAAAACCATGTTTCCATGTGAGAATGCAGGGTGCAAAACAAAATTCCCCATTGATACCCTTCATTTTAAATCAGAAGGGTAATCCTGATAGTGCCTTTGCATATGCAAGGTGCACAACAAAATTGCTCAGGTGTACCCATTGTGCTCTGACCAAACACCCAAATCCCTTCCTGTTCTTTTTAGTTGTGGCAAAATTAATTCCCATTGCTTTTCTTTCTTTCCCATTGCATCTGTGCTAAAAATCGAAAACTGATTTTTCCACTGTGCTTTGATCAAAGCCACAAAGCCGTGCCTATTCTTTTTAGGTGTGGCAAAACGAAATTCCCATTGATTGCCACTCTCTTATATTGCATCTGTGATCCTAATCCCAAAACCGATCTTCCCATTGTGTTCCCACTCTCTGCCACAGGCCTTCTTTTCAGAAGAGTTAAGTCCAATTGATGTTTGAAGGGTGAGGGTTGCTGGGAGAACAGCATTCTGACCCAAAACTGAAATCACTGTGTGTGTTGAATTTTTCTTTTTCTGTATTTGTGGGTGATTTAAAAGGAAATTATTGTGACTGCACATCTCTGTGTTGGTGCCTTTACAGAAGTCATTTTGTTTTTTTGTTGCCACAGCATTGGTGGCTGATGTTAATCTATTTGTGAAATTTGGTTGAAATAAATTAATAAATATATATATATATATATATATATATATATATATATATATATAAATACAAAGCGCCCTGGTTTCTAGTCCATTGTGGCACTGGGTATTTGTTGGGGCTGGATGTGAGACGGGTTGGAGGCCTTACCACAGTGAACCAAACAAAAACAAAAAGTGCTTTGTTGTGCGCCACATTCATTGTGGGGGAAGGAACTCCCTGAGTTGGGTGTGACCGCGTAATAAACCACGACAAACTCGGGGCTTGTCCGGGATTGGTAGAGAGTTTTCACTTGTGGCAGTGCAGTAGCAGCAGAATATTATTCATTTAGGTGTAATTGCATTTCATTGGATGGAAAGTTGTGTGCATTGTTAAGGCGCCATTCAGACCTGTAACCTGTATTTCAGGGCGGTGTGGGTAGATAAGTATCCATTTGATTGTCATTGTAAGTACAGACTAAGCAGCAACAGGGTTGAGATTTTGCCCTTGCATAGAGGGCATATTAGGTGCAGAACACATTTCAGAATGAGCACCGTAGAAAGCAATATGACCAGGAAGCATCTTCTATCCAAATTGTTTATTAAAGGTGAATGGGTTGAACAGAAGCATGAAATGTGGCAATCTAGAATGATGCAGAAGGTTACCTCTGTAAATGTTGATATGTGGAAGAATATTGGGCTGTTACTCTGTAAATGTTGATATGTGGAAGACTAATGGGCTGTTACATCAGGCACTGACAGACTTCTATATGACACAGACCACCAGAGATGAGCAAATTAAAATATGATGATCATGGAAGAAAGATACCAGGTTAGTGTAGCCTCTGTGCAAAACCAATCTGAGCTTTTGGATCAAGCACAGAGAGAATTGAAACAATTAGAGGAAAAAGCGCGACAAAGCCAAAATTCAGAGTTGAAATTAGAAAACGTTATTCAGTAGCTAAAAGATGAGTTAGTGACACAGCAGCGAGCAAATTTAGAACGAGAGGCCCAATTTTCTGCACTGAAAAAGGAATATCAGGAAGGTGTTGAAAATTTGAGAGAGAGTGAACAAAAATGAAGTGGGCAAGTTGTGCACAATAGAGCCTGTTTAGACTACATTTATGCATTTCGAACACAGATTAAACAACTGAAAGATCAGAATAGCCAGTTGATCATTAGGGATATCAATTCCCAGGTGGAATTTGATCAGGTATGCCAAAATCTGAACGCTCAGAAACGACAGAGAGAACACATCAGGGAAGAGAACACCAAATTGTCTCAGGAGAAAAGTGCCCTGTGTCAGGAAGTGTGGTAGTTAGGGATGGACATGGAGAAAAGTGAGTTATATTCTCAGGAACTGACTTACATGAGGATAGAACATGAAAAATTAAAGGAACAGGTGAGGCAAGCAGAAGTTGACATAGAGCAGGCAACACAGGCCAAAAGTACATAAAGGGAAGATATGAGTCTCCTGTGAAAGAAGAGGTCTGAATATGCCCAGCCAATACCAGCCTCACAGAAGGAACATGAGTCCCTTTGTGAGGAGAACAAGAGACTCAGTGACCAAGTAGTAGCACAACACAAAGTACTAGAAGCTACTCAAGCCTTGATAGCAGAGTTGGAAACTCAGGACTCTATAGATCACCATGAGATAGGGGCTGAGAAAAACAAATCTGAGAGATTGGAAAAGGAGATGGCCAAATACAAGCAGGTTTTGAGACCCCCCCGACCAGATAGAGTACGGAAAGGTACCCTCAGTCATGGGGTGATGTCTTCTTTACCAGGGACCTCAAGCCAACTCACCACATTATATGAACAGGGTGCTGCTATCCTTATCAGATATTGATAGATATTCATCTTTATTCAGATTTAAAAATACCCTAACATGTGCTTCTGACCAGGAGGGCTCCTATGATGAAAAGATCAGGGAGTTAGACTGGCAGAAACAAAAGTTACAAACGGACCACCTGGTCCGCTTTGCATACAGAGAAGAACCAGAGTCCAGGCAGCAAAAGAGTATTTTAAAAACCTTCACACATTCAGGGAGGTGGGGGGAATTCTCCACCATACCTGGAAGAAGGGGTGAGGAAGAGGAGTACTCACTTATATGAAAAGGGGAGCCCAAGGGAAGTGACCCAGAGAGCCCACAGCACCACAGGGGAGAAGAGACCAGACCTGTCATTCTGGGAGGGATTCCAATCTAAGAGGTAGGGAGCGCCTACAGGACAGGGAGTGGACCACCAATAGTAGAAGCTCTGAGTCAGAGGGTGAGTGGACTCAGGTGCAGCAGAAAAGGAAGGCTGCCAAACAGAAGAGAGGTCTTGTAAAACACCAAATTCGGCAAATAAAAGCTTTATGACAACACATCACAAGAATGCCAAATACTCATTATGGGAGCATCTAGAACTGTATGAACAAATGATGATGGCATTTGGCATAAAAAATGATCAGAATTCCATCGAGTACGTCAAATGGACATTCTCTACGGAATACTCCAGCTTCTTTGCTGGGCTGGAGGACCAAGATCATCAAAGATGGTCCACCTATAAGGCAGCTATTTTAAAGCATTTCTCTGTGCACAGGAACCTTCAGGAGGCCCACAAGGTGGCCTACAACCTGCAGTATGGAGAGGACTAAGCCCCTAGAGAGTTTGTGCAAGAGCTGAAGTGGGCATTTGCCTAGACCTCTAGGCGGGTGATCACAAATAGCAGGGAGTTCATTAATACTTCCATGCACTCCAAAAATACATAATGACCCAACTGGTAAGGGACTTCCATGATTGTAGGACCCCCGATTGGGTGATAGAACAGGCCACCCAGATTTATGAAGTGCAAAAGCCATCTAAGAACAAATATAACCCCAAAAACTCTAAACCGTCAAACACACCCGCTGCTGCAAAGGTGTCAGAGATGAAAAATACTCCCACATTGGACTTGGAAATGGGGGGGGCCTAAAAATACTCCTCCCGCTAATAAGAAGAACAGGCGGCTGAGAAGACCCTCTGATCCAACACGATTGGGTGGTAGCCAGGCAGCTCCACCTGACACTGCCACCTGTATCCACCCTAGATACAAGGGCAACAGACCCATCTTGGGGTATGTATGGACTCTCCCCGCACAAGGGGAGGGTCCAATCAGGTATGTACTGCCCCAGGAAACCTCCATCAAAACATCCCTTAGAACTACCTCAGTAGAGAAGAAATACTCCACCCTCCAACTTAAGTTTCTTTCCCAGATACCCTCCAAACCACAATTTCCCGAACAATCCACCTCTCTCTCCTTGATTTCAGGACAATAGATTCCCAAATCAGGGAGAAGGGAGACCAAGGATGGAGGGCTATTAGGGAAACCCTCAATACCCAAGCTACTCTGGGAGAAGGAACAGCTACCCTTTCCGGGAGCAGCAAAGGTTTGAATCTAGACCCCCCATACTAACCAGAAAGGATGTCTCAACTGGAGCGCCCGGTCCAGCATTTGACACAAGACCTGGCTCAGCAGAGCCCTCAAATGGAAATTGCTGCCCAAAACAGCTCAACACCCAGGACTGGTGCCCTGGAGCAATGACAGAGCGATAACCCCGACAACCAACAGTTTCCAGAAGTGGGGGCCCATGCAGAAGGGGGATTCAAAGACCTAGAAGAAGTTTCCTTTCCCACCAGAGCAAAACCCCTGGAAACCTCTGAACCTGAATACAAATCTCCTACCCCGAAAAGCGGGAATCTGGGGAACAGACAGTAAGTAGGAGAAATCAAGGGTCAAAGAAAAGCCACTTTGTGGAGGAAGTCCACAACATCCCATTTGAAGGGGAAGAATCTCTGGAGGATTCAGGGAAGCCAAACTTCTCTTTTATGAATGGAGGGATCCCTCTCAAGGAAATATGTTTCCCAACAGACCCTAACTTAGACTGTGTAAGTATGGAGACTGACCCAGAGCAACCAATTCTTGAACCCCAACAATGTCACCGAGATGACTCTGAAAGCAATGAGGGATCCTCCCCCCAAACAGGTTTGGAAAACTGTCTCCAGGAAAAGGGGGACAGCAAAGAATCAGGGGACAAAGGGGAGTTCCCTAGTCCATTTGTTGCTGGGTGCATCATTTTCTTTACAGATTGCCAGACTCTGACACAGAAAACTGTCCAAGATCACACAGTGTCAGAGTTCAAAATAAAAATATTAACTTCCAAGCTGGCACAAAATGCATATTTTCCTTGCCCCCTTGAAGAGAGAGATGGGAGATTTTATTCCTCCGTCAAGGTACGGGGTCAATGTGCATTCTCAGTGCTGGTGTTTAGTTTAGTTTAGTTTATTATTTGATAATGCGCTCCAAAACCCAGAAGTAGCCGGGCGCAGCAGTTACAAGAATACTTAGGCTTAGGTTGCATACATACAAAGGATACATGCATAATATGCATTATGTGAGTTATTGACATATATACAATACCAATATACAAATATACAAGAAATACAGGAATGTGAGTCTCTCTCATAGGTCTGGAATCGGGAGAGTCAAAGGTGGTTATGCGCAATGAGAGGGCCAGGTTCAGTGGGTTAGTTGTCGTTACTCCAGAGCCAACTTTTCACCTTACTTCTGAAACTAGAGTAGGGTAGATTAGCTCTCAATGCCATAGGGAGTGAATTTCAAGCACAGGCCGCTCTAACAGGGAAGCTAGTTCCGCCTGCTTTAGTTAGTCTAAATCTTGGAGTTTCAAGTAGGGAGTGGTTAGAGGCTCTGCTGTGGTGAGTAGAGGATTTTCTGGTCAGTCTAGCCGAGATGTATGGGGGCGCAGTGTTGTTCAGTCCTTTGTGTGTGAGAGACAGCGTTTTAAGGAGAACTCTGTCATTAATTTTTAACCAGTGGTTGTCTTTCCTAATGTTAGATATATGTGCTCTGCGGGGTATCTCAAGGGCTGCTCTAAGAGCATTATTCTGCAATATTTGCAATTTGTTTGTGACAGTTTTATTGGCGCCCGCATATAGGGCATTACAGTAATCCAGTTTGGACATTACTAGGGCATTGGCTAGTGTGATGCAATTGGTTTTGGACAAGTAAGGTCTACAGGCCCTGATTAATTTGCATGTGTAGGCTGTTGAGGAAGCCAGGGAATTGACTTGTTTTTTGAGAGATAAAGTGGAGTCAAGGTAAAAACCTAGTGTTTTTACCTCCGTTGCCACTTTGATTATATTGCTGTCTATATTGAAGGCACTATAGTTAGGGCTGAGTTTTTTGAGGTTGGAGTCGGTACCCAGTATCAGTATCTCTGTTTTATCATCATTCAGGCAGAGGCCATGAGAGGCCATCCATGCCTGAATGATGAGGTAAATCTTATTTACTAGAGCTGTGTCTTCAACAAAGTTGCCAGATAGTGGTAGGAGGATCTGCGTATCGTCCGCTTAATTGGTGTAGGTTACCCCCAAACTGTCAAGTTTGTCAAAGAGTGGCTTAGTGAAGATATTGTACATTGTGGGGGAGACACATGAACCTTGTGGGATGCCACAGGTGATATGTATTGGGTCTGCTGAGGCTAATGGGGAGAACACTCTCATCGTATGGTTGGCTAGGAAGGATTGTACCCATGCTATAGCTTTACTTGAGAAATGGGCGGCAGACGCTAGATAGTTGCATAACACTGCGTGGTCCACTAGGTCGAAGGCCACCGATAAGTCAAGGAGGAGGAGCATAGCTGTTTTACCTTTATCCTTCAACTCGTCGATTTGTGTCTTAAGGTCGATTAGGGCCGTTTCAGTACCATGTAGTGGTCTGAAGCCAGATTGGCGCGATCCTAGTAGTTGGTTTGTCTCCAGATGATTTTGGATCTGGAGGTAAGCTACCCTGTCAATGATTTTAAGGAGATATGGGACTGTAGTAATGGGCTTATAATTGGTTGGGATGGATGGGTCAAGGGTCTGTTTTTTTTAGGAGTGGCAGAACCCAGGATTCTTTGAGGTTAGCGGGTACGGTGCTAGTTCTGAAGGAGGAATTTATTAATTTAGAAATGAATGGTGCTCGGTCTCTAGCTGCATCCTTAATGACTTGAGCCGGGCAGCTGTCACCTTGGCAGTTGGATGGTTTCAAGGATAACATCACCTTTTCGGTTTCCAATATGGATATGTTGGAAAATCTGAATGGTTCGCAGTTACTTTGAGTGACTATTCTAGGTACATCTGCCATGTGGGAGGTAGGGGTTCCAGTGGAATTCAGGAATGCTTTCTTCTTAGCAATTTTCATTTGAAGAGATGTGATTTTATTAGCTAAAGCATTTCAGATGCTAGTGCACCATTGTTTGTCCTTGGGGGCATTATCTATGGGTGTGGTTGGGTTTTCCATTTCTCGGAGGATGGAGAAGTGTTCTTTGGAATTAGAGTTGGCTTTGCTAATTCTCTCACTAAATGTATTCTTTTTAGTTTGGATCATTTCCTTCTTATATTTTTTGGCCAAGTTGTCAAGTGAGGTTTTGTTCTCAACTGAAGGTGTATGCCTCCAAATAGCTTGGAGTTTGCGTTTTTGGATCCGTAATTCCTTGAGGTGGGGGGTGAACCAAGAGTTAAGATGAGATTCTCGTTTGCCTTTGCGCAGTTTAATCGGGGCAATGGTATCCAAGGCTTTGGACATAGTATTGTTGAATGTCTCAACTAACATGTTAGGGTCAGAATTGATAGCGCTAGCGGTGAGGGCAGGTAGGAGGAGAAGAAGTAGTTTTTCAGTTGTGATTTCTTTTTTGCTTCTAGTAGGCAAAGGCGGAGCTGTTGCAAGCTTGCCTAGTTTAGGAGGCTCTATGGTGGATGAGAAACAAATGAGGTGGTGGTCAGTCCACGTTTGTGGTAAGATGTTGGAGATGGTCATGGCACAATTTCGGTTAGCTATCCAATCTAATGTCCGTCCTTTTGTGTGTGTAGGGGCTAAGACTTTTTGGGTAAGGCCATGATCGACTATGGTTGGATAGGTGTATACTGGATCCCAAGCCACCCTTCTGTCCAAAAAGGCCTTTGACCAAATGAATTCAGGAAGGGGGAGAGTGACCAAATTCCCCTCACAGCTCTTCCTGAACAACTCCAAAACTTCAATGGAAATGATATTTCCATCGAAGGGACTGTTGATCTGGAGATCAAAATTGGTCGACATGGGGTGAAACACCCGGTGATAGTCATCACTCCAGGCGGCACACCTTGTCTACTTGGTAATGACCTCCTTTGGAGGTTATCAACCTTGATTGACTGCGTGAACAAGGCCCTCTGTAGTCAGACTAACTGGCCAATCACATTAAACAAAGCATGAATTATGTGAGTTTAAATGGCACATGCCACATGATTGAACAACGATCTGACCAAATACAATTTCACTTTAGGAAAAATCAAGTCCCAGACATCACTGTCATCTGTGTAGGAGAACAAACTGGTGATGGGAACCCTTCTCCATTTTTGAAAATTAACATTCCTCCCAGTTTTAAGTGGAATTCCACACTGGAAGTATGTACTCTGAAATGTTATACCAACTCACAATCTGAAGAAAACCCAAATTCCATGACAAAAGTTGATGCTCAACGTTTGACCAGCATTCAGAGAAAGGGTGAACAGTTGTTTTTCATTGTTCAGGTAAATGAGGGGGGGTGATGTCGCCAGAGTATGCCTGAATCACGGAAGAACCGAACCTTCATCAGTGCAGCATTATTCAGGAATCTCCCAAAAGATCAGACCATTCCCACATTTAAGCTGAGTGATAAGTGGGAAATGGGCCTGGAAACGCCAAATTCCAAACATCTCCTGCCTATCAGGTGCATGCTAAAATATTCCATTGGCGACAAATAATAGAACATAATTGTTGGGTTGTGAGAGATGTCCCCTCCGCCTTTTACTTGGGCAGTGACATTCTCAATCGATTTGCAATTAATTTGGACCTGATTAATTACAAAGCCTGGTCCCGACTGGGTGGCAACCCCATGGACTTTGACAACACTGAGAAAGCATTTTGGTCAGCTCAGTTGCTGCCGTATCTGGTTGAGGTTCAAATGACAAAAGAGGTCACCATCCCTTGACAGCTACGACAATTTACAATTCCCCTAAAAATTAAGCGAGGACAGAACATCAAAAACAAGGACGAGTATATACCTTTTAATTATCACCTCCAACAGCAAGGTTTGTATTAACTTCCGACACCACTAGTTGACCTAGAACATGACACTATTCGAATATTGGTGGATAACAGCAGCCCTAGAAGCATCACTCTGGGTGCGGACACCTTTATTGGAATGGTGGTTGATGTTCAACATTATTCTATTGACTTAGGTAATGAGATCATGTGACCAATTCCAAATGACTGTTAAAATTGTGACTACGATATCCTTCTGGAAAAGATTTTCACCCTTGCCGGCAAGGGATTTTTTGGTGTACTCCACCTGCCCTTATGGTGGGGAAGAAGTAACCTGTGACATCAGGAAGGATGAGGTGGTATTTCAATTCAACAGTAACTACCTCCCATCCTTGAAACCTCATGTCCAGGCCAACACCATAACAAGAGATCTTGCCACCCAACTGGAGGATACTGCCGATATTGCAAAACCAGAGGTCTTTCCAGGCTTTAAGCAGATGGTTGAGGAATTAATCAATCTCTCTGATGCCTGTGAGACCGAGGAGCAAAAGTAGAAGCTGAAACAGGCGTTTTGGGATTTTCAGGATATCTTTGCCGTAGATTCGTATGACTGTGGGCGCACAGAGATACATTCAACCTCCATACCTACGGACCCCGAGATGGCTCCCGTATTTGTGAAGCAATACCGGTTGCCTCTCGCGTCTATGGAGTCACTCACTGAGATAATTAAAAACTTAGAATCCTGTGGGAAAATTCGTCCAGTCCACAGTACCTTTAATAACCCGGTACTGGGGATACTCATTCCAATGGCCAATGAAGACTTTGCACAGACCTTAAATAAACGGGTCCACATGTCAAGATGGCCCCTTCCCTACATCGATCAGGGACTGGCCCAGATCCAAGGGTCAAAGGTCTATACTGCCATTGACCTGACCAACGGTTACTGGAAAGTACCTGTGAGTAGGGAAGACCAGTACAAGCTTGCCTTTACCTTCAGGGGGCAGCAATACATGTGGACCCGTACCCCCTTTGGATACATTATCTGTGGCAATGAATTTAACATCTTCCTACATAAGTCCATGCCCGACTTGGGCGAAAGGGAACACCTAGCCTATGTAGATGATGTCTTAATCAGGAGCTCAACTGCAAAGGAACACATAGCTGAAATACGCTATGTTATGACTCAGTTGCAGAAAGCCGGAACCAAACTGTCCTTTCAGAAGGCACAGTGGTGTACGACCCACGTGAACTTCTTAGGGCATAAAATCACCCGTGAGGGTCTCAGTCCCTAGGGGAAAAACGTGGAAGCATTACTGAAATTGAAAGACCCTACTACTTTGCGTCAACTAAGAAGCCTCCCTGGATTCACTAGTTATAGTAAAAAGTTCATAGAGGACTACGCAGAGGTCACACGAGCCTTGGTCCATTTACTAAAGGCCGGGGTAAAGTGGGAGTGAGGTCCAGAGCAAGCCAAGGCAGTAAAACAGCAAAAGAGAAGCCTTTCCCAAACGCCTTGTTAGGCTTACCCCATAAAGAACAAGGAGTTCTTCTTGGAGACAGGGTTCTCAACTACTTGCTTAACAGCAGTATTATACCAAAAGCACAACAAGGTTAACAAAGTAATCTCATACTCGAGCAAGACTTTGTACTCTGTGTAGGAAAAATTCAAAGATTGCTAAAAGGCACTCCTGGCAATGGTGTGGGCATTGAAAAATTACTGCCCGTTCATCCAGGTGGAGCAGATCATTGTTGAGACTCCTCATCAGCCCTTGCAATATCTCCAAAGTGACCGAATCCGAACAGGGAATGTGAGTAATTCCAGAATTACTTCCTGGATTCTGTCCATGCAAGGCTTTCCTGCGGAGGTCAGATATGGCCAAACAAGAATAGTCCCCTAGCGCAAGGTTTGGCTGACTTGCATGACTGTGC
Organism: Ambystoma mexicanum; assembly: GCF_040938575.1. Classification (NCBI taxonomy): domain Eukaryota; kingdom Metazoa; phylum Chordata; class Amphibia; order Caudata; family Ambystomatidae; genus Ambystoma; species Ambystoma mexicanum. The sequence continues at coordinate 630,622,572 of NC_090936.1, forward strand.
TCAAGAAAACTGTCTTGAGGACAAAAGCCTAAATACCCAAGACAACATGGAGGCATACCTTACTTCCCCGCACAAAGTCTATGAGGAAAACACGTGCCACGGGGTACCCACAGTTTATGTGGTTGGGTGCTCCTACCATGTTGATAATCACATGGAAAAATAACTAGTGGCTGGCATTGGTAACGCCTGGGTGAATGATGCTCCAGAGTCCTCTGCTGGGTACAAGATAGGTTCCCAAAGTAGTCAGGTGGCAGAATTGATGGCGGTACATCAAGCCATCCTTAATGCTGTGCAACACCAACTCAAAGAACTGGTCATAATCACTGATTCAGATTATGTCAGGAATGGGTTTGTGGAGCACCTGATTAATTCGAAAAATCGAGGCATGCTGTGTGTCGAATACGAAAACCGCTCAAGCACGGGAAATTCATCTAAGCAATTGATGATCTAGTCACCTCTAATGAAATTACCATCTATTGGAAAAAGATCAGAGGTCACATAGAGGGAACAGACAAAACTGAAAATGATTTGGCTGAGCAGTTGGCCAAACCAGAGCCATTCACGGGGATCTCATAGAAAATTAATCCCTGTTAGGAGAAATCCAGCTCGCTGCTGTCACCAGGTCCCAAACACATGCCCAAAATGAACTAAAAAATGCCCAGTGGTGTAAAGAAACCCCAGATGCTGATTTGATTAAGGCACACAAAGAGGACCAGATTATTAGGAAATGATATTGACATATTGACGACCCTGTGAATTTTCCTCTGATCAAATCCGATTATATCGGGAAAGAGGATCTCTGGGTGTTGCTGAAGTTTTCAAAAATGTTCAAAATCCAAGACAGTCTGTTGGTACGGAGATCCATTTCTGGATGTGACCTGTGGGTGGTACGTACCTCATTCCGAAGCCTGATGTTAAGTCACACCCATGACGCAGCCACTGCCAGCCATAGGGGGTTTCATACAACTTTAGAAATCTTGCAAGAGGTTGCATACTGGCCACACATGGGTCAGAACCTTGACCTATATTTAAAGGGGTGTCTTTTGTGTGCTTCGTTTCCGCCAAGTTCCCTCACTGTCATGATGCCTACCCCCGAGCATCAGGACCAAGGCCCTCAGCTCCGGGAGCAGGCATCCAGACATTTGTTTAAACCTCAGCAGCCCCGGCTAGGGGCTGTCTGGGTTCAGTCCTGGCACCTTAGGCGCCAGGCTCATCATAGAAATCAGTCCTGGTGCCATAGGCGCCAGGCTCATAGACTTTACTTACCTGATGCAGACCATGCTGCAAAAGAGTCCAAGCCTACATGAGGCCTGGATGGGACTATTTTGTTACAGGGACTATTTGTTACTCGGGCGTGGCTCTAGGGAACTTCTTACCTGGAACTACTTTGGAGGCTATTTAAACCACACCCGAACAGCAGCACATGCTTCGCGTTATTCTGCATCCAGCAGCGTGACGCTCACTGTGCCTGCAGCCAGCATCCAGTCTTCTGCCACGCCCACCTCGAATCCGGAGCTCTTAGAATAAAAAAGAAGAAAAGGACAAGGTTAGAAAACAAACTTATTTCAAATTCCTCACCTAATTCCGGAACCATTTCATCTCCGGACCTGGAAAATACATCAGTCCTGCATGTGTCGCTTTGCCAGCTCCAGCACGGCGCCATACTCACCAGTTCTCACAGAATCTTTCGATCTGGCACTGTTTCCATTATTTCTTTGCCGTAATCCGGTACCTAGGGGACACAAGAAAAAACAAGGTGAACCAAGGGAATCAACAAATACAACCTCTTACCACCATAGACTTATCACCGGCGGTATTATTCCATAACTCTCCACATTTTCATATGCCGCATCTGTAAAGAGGGAGAAAAACAACACGTTAACGCATGCAATAGTTACCGGACAGCGTTGGGTAACACAGACTCTTACCTGAACGCCAGCAGCAGCTACGAGACCTTCTTCTCACAAACTCAGTTGCAACTTAAGGAAGGAAGGGGACAAGAGTGAACATCGGGCACATTGAACTTTTTGAACTTGATACTTACCAATCCCGCCAGGGACTTCAGAGTCAATACTTACCGGAACTCTCCCAACGCATTCAAACCAGTGAAGTAACTGGTATCTACGCGCCCCTGCAAGACACGCAGGATGGAGAGCTCATCTTTTACGAACATAAGGTGAGGTTACTAAGGGGATATCGGAGGTGATTAGTGGGGGAGAGCGAGAACAGTTGAGAGGCCATCACTAAAACCCACAGGTGGTTAATCCCTGTCTCCACTTGCAGGAAAATACTTCTTCGGGTCCAGCAGACAAGACTAGGCGGGCCAGTCCAGACAGTCATCTCTGCACTACGCATCACGTTGAAGGAGACCGCAGCTGTCCGGGTCCGATCGACACCCCTGTGGGGTCCAGGTGAGCCTAATACTCACACACAGAGCTCCCCTACAGAAAAGGATAATGACACTGCTTGATCAGATTTGTAAGTCGATTTCATCGAGCCAATGTTTCGCTCCTCTAGAGGAAACAAGTACATGGGGACCGTGACATGCTTGTTTAGCAAGTGGGTGGAATGTCTTCTGGCTCCAAATTGCAAGGCAGTAACAGCTAATGCCCTAATGATCAATCACATCTAATCACATCTTCTCTCATTTTGGCCTTCCCCAAAGGGTTGAGCCAGACCAAGGAAGTCATTTTACTAGTGAGGTGATGACAAAGATGTGGGAGATACTCGGGATAAAGAGAAAAATCCACATTGCCTACCACCATACTTGAGTGGGGGAGTTGAGAGGTACAATAAAATGATTGTGGGCATCTTGAAGAAGTTTGTGGCAGACTCTGGACCTAGATTGGTCATCTGACTTCCGCTTGTCCTGATGGCCATCAGGTCTACACCATCTTCTGCAACAAAAAGGTCACCGTTCGAGTTACTGACTGGATGAAAAATTGTGCTTCCTCAGCATCTGCTCTACAGAACTCAAGAGCAGACTCTGATGAACGTGTCCACGACCCATGAGTACATTGAGAATTTATGAAAACACCTTCAGCACACTTTTGCTTATGATCAGCGAAATTTAGAAAGGTCGGCAGAGGGGATGAAAACCCACTATGACGTAAAAACCACCAAGAAAGAGTACAAAGTAGGAGACAGGGTCTACCTGTACAATTTCCAAAGTAACCAGACCAAAGAGAGGAGGTTCCTCCCCTCCTGGTGTGGTACTTTTGAAATTGTTGATAAAATCTCACCTGTTGCCTATAAGATCTGCATCCCTAAAGAAGAACAGACGGAAGACAGATGGGTTCATATCAATCAGTTGAAAAGCTGTCATCCGAGACAGAACTTGTGACTGATTGAAGAACCCAGTGAGGATAGAGCCCAGGAACCATCTGAAGAATGAAGGTAAAGAATAGGAAACCGGATGGACAAGATCACACATTTACAGGGAGTAGAACAACTTATACGTATTATGAAGGTACCAAGAATAATTGTCATGTTCAAAATTGTGATGCCATGAAATGTAATATGTAACTCGTTGTGTTGTTGTCAATTCTCACATCAATACTGAGGTAGGTAGTACTGTATGAAATACTTAACCTCTCTTCTATTCTCAGCAGATTAAATAACTCCTTGCCTCTAGAGGCCAGAGGTGGAGCTACCGGAAAGGAAGGGGTTCAGGACCAAAACCCAAAATCCAAAAAGAGTGGAATGCAGACCAGAGCCCCACTCCCTCAGGACCGGGAAAAGAGTGGACGTGCTCCAAAGGAGATTCCTGGAATGAACCCAGGCCACGAGGAAGCGGACACTCCACTCACTCCTTGCTCTCTTCTCTGTATCATTGGAATCAAAGACCAGGAGGGGGAATCTGTGGCGTGAAATATAGCCCCTGAATGCTAGAAATCAAGAGGCCAGAGTCATTTGTAAAGGCTCACAGAAATCTAAGGACAGCAGAGAAATGGTGATGTTGGACATAAGGCCTACGGAACCAAAAGCAGGCCTAAAATCCAAGGAAAGAAAGTGGGCGCGACTCTAAAAAGTACAAAGATGTGTGGAGTGCATTTCAGGAAGGAAAAAAAGACATGTGAAACAGCAGTGTGTACAGTACCTTCAATGGAATACCAGATTGTGCTCCAAGCAGCTAAAGTGAAACAAAGCATTGCATGTCAAATAAAGAAAAGAATGTCATTTTTGCTGATCCCCTCACCCAAATTGACAGTATGCTAAGTGAAATTTTCACTAGACTTTCAAGCTTGGACATGTTGTTCTCATATAACAGCCTTATATACATGTCCAATCCGGAGGTAATACGCATGTATTTTGAAACTGCGTACCTTATACGATTTTATTTAAAATTGCAATTGTGTGTGAGTTTAAAAGCTCATTTTGCTGCTGGGTACATAAAATGCATTTCTGCCAATATGAAACTAACCTCAAGGCCCTTCCCTCTGCTGTCCTGGAGACAATCAGAGCCAATACTTAAAAATATAAGAAAATATTACATGGCTTAGATCGAAAACACGATGAAGACCAGATAATCCTATGTCTGTTCTTGCAGCAGGAGTGACCTTGAGGTCATAGGTCTCATAAAAGTTTCCATTAGGAGCTGTTATCAGGGCCTCACATGCCTTGAAGCGGTAAACTAACATAAACACAGCCCAGGCTTTGCCTAGTCACATGCCTGAAAAGAAATGAAACATAAAAAAAAGGTGGGGGCTGGAGTGCAAGAGGCCTGTGCAACTGCAGTTTGAATAAATGGGAAAACATAAATATTATTGCATAAAAAGGTCAGCATACCTGTCACAATGGTCATTCCAGATTTTTATTAAAGGTGACAGTTACCCCCTTTTAACTATGCTTAAACGATTTTGGTGTGATAAACATAACAAGTTTTTAATGAAAATGTGATTTGGGCCTTCCCTGGATTTCGAGAGATGTGAAAGTTGTTATGAGCGTGAGGCAGATAAGTAACATGAAAAGTATGAAATGGCCTATTTTTCACTAATATGGCTCCTGAGTAAATGAAGCAAAACTGTATTTCTGCATAGGAAGGGTGTGCTGACTTCTGATTAGCCTTATCTGATTCGCCTTAAAATGCAGTTCTCAAAAATATATTTATATATTTAAAGATTTGGAAATATAGGGTACTTGACATGTTGAGAGATTTCTGTGTCCTAAAACATGACCAAGCCCATCTGTCAAAGTAAGATGATGAAACTTTCTCCTGCCACAGCTGTCCCAAATCACTCTCCCATCCCCTTGTCCTATTAGCACACAGGTGGGAGGTGGGTAGTGAACATTAACCAATCCCTTTTGCAAGAATCATGACAAGTTTGTGATGTAATTTGCCCTATACGTAGATCAGTTTGCAGTAGAGCTGGACTTCTCCAACTAATTCCGAGAGGCGACCTGCTGCTGAAATCTGGCGAACAACATGCCAGCAGAGAGTCCTAAACCTTGAATTGGGGACAGGAACCAGGAGAAAAAGAAGCTGATTGGGAGATCCTTGACTGACCCCCTTTGATGTCCCAGCAGTGCCCTGATGTTCCCTGATGCCCAGTTCAAGGCCTCTCGTGTAAGTAAAAAGTACCCCAAACTCGTAGATTGTGTAGGCCCTATATTTCTCCAGCATTTTTTTAGTTACTAAGTTACTATCCCACAGAAACATATCCTGTTTGTCTCTGTAGATCCTTAGCATATGTAATCATAGTAAATCAATGTTTTCCCCTATAGTGATCACAGAATGGGTATTGTGGGCATTCCAAACCAACAATCTTTTCAGAGTGTGTTTTGAGCCAGTATAGACTAAGATTTGCCAAAAGAATTCATCCTAAAACCCTGTTTCCATGTGAGTGTGCAGGGTGCAAAACGAAATTCCCCATTGGTCCCCTTCATTTTAAATCAGAAGGGGAAACCTCGTAGTGCCTTTGCATATGCAAGGTGCAAAACAAAATTGCCCCAGTGTACCCATTGTGCTCTGACCAAAACCCCAAAGCCCTGCCTGTTCTTGTTAGGTGTGGCAAAACAAATTTCCCATTGCATGTCTTTCTTTCCAATTGCATGTGTGCTAAAAATCTAAAACCGATTTTTCCACTGTGCTTTGATGAAAACCACAAAGCCCTGCCTGTTCTTTTTAGGTGTGGCAAAACAAAAATTCCCATTGCTTTCCACTCTCTCATATTGCATCTGTGATCCTAATCCCAAAACTGATTTTCCCATTGTGTTCCCACTCTCTGCCACTGGCCTTCCATTCAGAGGAGTTAAGTCTAATTGATGTTTGGAGGGTGAGGGTTGCTGGGAGAACCGTAATCTGACCCAAATCTGAAATCACTTTGTGTGTTAAATTGTTCCTTTTCTGTATTGGTCGGTGATTTAAAAGGAAATCATTGTGACTGCATATCTCTGTGTTGGTGCCTTTACAGAAGAAATTTGGTTTTTCTGTAGCCACAGTATTGGTGGCTGATGTTAATCTATCTGTAAAATTTGGTTGAAATAAATGAATATATATATATATATATATATATATATATATATAAATACACACCAGCCTGGTTCCTAGTCCATTGTGGCACCGGGTATTCGTTGGGGTTGGGTGTGAGACGGGTTGGAGGCCTTACCACAGTGAACCAAACAAAAACTAAAAGTGCTTTGTTGTGCGCCACATTCATTGTAGGGGAAGGAAGTCCCTGAGTTGGGTGTGACTGAGTAATAAACTGCGACATAGGGCCCCAACGATGCATAAGGGCCCTGAACACCAAACAGGAAACTATGAGGTTAGCAGAGGAGAGAAGAAGGGAAGCTGGAGGTAAAGAGGAGGGTCTTGAGGATCTTCCAGAATTTAAGAAAGTCCTGCTCAAGACGAAGAGGGAGGGGGAGGCTGTTCCAAAGAAGGGAGCCATCTGAGGAAAGCGATAGACCTCCTGCTCACTGTTTAGCAAAATGCTTTACACAAGGAGTTGGTGCCAGAGGAGCGGAGAGGTCTAGAGGCAGAATATTTAGTAAGAGACAGTTGCAGATAGTGTGGACCCTGGCCCCAAACAGCCTTATAGATGATACAGAAAGATTTGAATTTAATCCGTGAAGCAACGAGGGGCCAGTGCAGACTTTTAAGGGCAGGAGAAATGCAGTCGTGGCCTTGAGGCCAGGGATAAGTCTCGCTGACCGGATTCTGGATTAGCTGGAGCAATTCAGTGTGGAAGGTCAGGTCAGTACCTTTACTTTTTCCATCATAAGTGGAAGATTAGAAGTACCAGATTACTAATTGATGTGCGCCTAAATATATGCTCTTGGTTTTACTACTGTATTTGAAAGAATCATGTTGTTGTGCCAATAATATTTGCACATGCTGTAAAACCACAGTCATGTAGCTGTGCCCAGTAATGCCAGTATTGACAAAGCAAGAAATATTGACATGCTGGTTGTTCCAATACATTCTAGTAATACCCTGTAACACTTTTGCTTGCCAGCTTCGTCCAAAGTATATGAGGATTGCCATCAGAAATCTCTGCCGGGTCCTTCCACTTCAGTTTTCTCCCATGCAATCACTGCGTCTACCACCGGCTCATGTATACATACATACATCATTCACACTAGACATATGATGTGGTGAGTTGTCTGAATTCCCCATCCTTACATTTGGTGGAAATTAGCCAATAGAAACTGGGCTGGTGAAGAGCAATACAGAAGCACTCTCCACATTAGTAGAGATTCCAAGATAGCCCCTCACACCACACATATCCTTAAAGTATTACATGCCTTCGCTAATGCCCATAAAGATGAAAAAACAATTATTCCATATGAAAACCCTCCCAATAACATTATTATAAGGGCTTTTAAGAACTATCCAGGGAATAACCAATTCAAACACCAGTGAGGGATGACATACAGGTGCAAGATAAGAAGCTAAGGCCCAGTCCAAAAAGCATAAAAGAGATTGGGAACACCCAGTAAGAGAGAATTTCAAAGAGGCAGACATGTCTACTGGTGCTCCTTGAAGGAATAGTAGATTTCTGGAGACAAGAACTAGGTCAGTATATCCTTGAAGAAGACAAAGATAATCTGAAGAAGACTGAAAGTGACAAGGCTGTAAGCATTCCAAGTGCGGAAACCCTGGAGGGAGGAGAGACCCAGGGTGTCTGCTGAGCTATTCTTAGACCAAAAGAGAATTGGACGGCCAAATCAAAAGGCATCAAACAGTGAAGGGGGGACCTGTTGTGAATACTGAGAGTGTCATGGCCCAGGAGAGATATCTTGTGAATAATGAGAGAGCCAGGATCCAGTAGGGAACTGTTATGAATCCTGAGAGAAAGGAAACTGGTGTACACAGTCTGTGGCACTCTGGTTTTTCCTGCACACTAAATGGTATTGGATAACAAACAATAATTTAAAGTATTGGTCTTAATTGTTATGTAAATAAATTCAATCACACATTGATATCCAAAATATTTTTTTAAAGAAGATAGTTGTGAATTCGGAGATATACATATTTATCACACTCTGAGCAGCAAAGTTTATACAAAAGATAAAATTCCCCCCAAAATATATATATATATCAGCTCTACGTGTTTCAGGACTGTTGTCCCTTCCTAAGGAGCAAAAATTCATAATATATTTCATTCAGGAACATTTGCGGTAATCTATAATTTCAGATAAAGAGTGAAAAATAAAGTTCTTTTAGTATGGGAAATTGTTATACTCATGCATGCTAATCTGATCATAGCATGTGTCTATCATGACTTGTCCCTGTTCATTCACCTGGTGTAGGTCAGGATGCAATATTCCAACTTGGTATTTTCCCTTCTTAGGTACTGGGTAACAGTTGCTCAACAACCTGTGTGGTGAATTGGGAATTACTACAGTTATCTGAGTCTAAAATCAACTCTAGATACAAAATGCTCTCTATCAGGAGATACACTTCATCTTACCTTGAAAAAGACTATCAGTAGTCACATGATGCCTGATGATCTATTCTTGTCTACTGCCGTTGTCTTAGTTCAACATATGGAAAGTTATAACCCATGAGTCCTCGCAATCATTCTGCCAAGGGTATAATATAGCTCATCATAACAGGAATATTGTGTATCTATGTGTTATTGAATTTATTTACAAAACAATTGAGACCAATACTTTACATTATTGTAGACTGTGGACACCAGTTTTTCTTTATCATTGTTATTATGCAGCCTAGTACCAGGGCTGTTTCAATCTCCCCCGCACCTTCCTACTAGCATAAAGACTCCAACATTTATTTTTCAACATTGGTGTATATCTGTACATCGGAATTTCTGAATCATGAATCTTGAGAGATTCAAGATTCAGAAGGGACCTGTTGTGAATCTAGAGAAAGCCAAGGACCAGGAGGATCCCATGTGGATCATAAGAGACCCAAAGTCCTTGGGGGACCTGTTGTGATTCCTGAATGAGGTCAAGCGCCAGTGTTGACCTATTGTGATTCCTGAATGAAGCCAAAGTCAAGGAGGGACACATTGTGAATCTTGAGAGGAAGCCAATGTCCAAGAGGAACTTGATGGTCAAAAAGAGCTGATTATGTTTTATGACCAACCTACAGAAATCCCAGAGGAACCAAGAGTTGGAAAAGCCCATAATTGATTGTGGCAAGGATAAATGAAGTTTGAAAGAGAGAGAATTGTGTTTCATTGTGACGGATTGCCATTTGGCAAGGGTGTAGAAGCACAGGTTTTTTTTCATTTGTATTAATACAATGATGCAGGTAATTCCATCTGAAAAGGCAATCTGCTGATCAGATTCCCCTTTCATAAAGCTCCATGCCAAAACACTTGTGCCCTGCTGCATCAGAATGCTGATCTGTAGCACCTGCTCTACCAGTGGCACATAGCAGATTTAGAGGCCCCAGGTGCTTGTTTGACAACTGCAGTGACAACCAAGTCTCTGCAGCACAGGGGCTGCATGTAAGACATGTTCCCCTGTAACAAAACACATTAATATGAGCCTACTCTCCTTGTGGCACCTTCATCTTTAAATATAAGTGATACCTGAAAATTGTTATGGTGAATGGTACTTATAATTATTACATCCACTTCAATTGGATATCATACTTATGTCATCCCTGTGTTCCCAGATTTGCTTAGAGGGGATCATGTGCATTCTTTCCAGACACACCTGTCCATTGCCAATGCTGGTAGGACTGTAGACATGGGGAATTGCCTCTCTCTGTTCATTTTTAAGGGTAGGTAATACCCTTCCCTGAAGACAGCCACTCCACAGGAAGCTGGCCTGGGAACCGGAATTCAATAGTACACCCATTCACAAAAGGGTTGGCTTCAAACTAAGGTGCTGTATTTTAATGGGCCTTTGATCAAACTGAGAAGGGAAGGGGCGGGGTTGGTGTAGACAGACAGAGCTCTTTACAACTGGAGTAAGGTTCCCCCGTCTTGTTTCTCTCTGCCTCTAGCTCTCCTTCCTGTCCCCTCCACTTCCTTTAGCACAAAACACTTTAGGAGTGATGTCAGATGGTAAGGTCCACTGCTTTCAAGAACAGGTATTGAACCCTTAATGCAGGCTAGCTTTAGCCTAATCATATGTTGACGTTTGCCTTTAAAAGACGGGGTCTCCCACCACTTCTTTGATTCATCTTTTGGACTTCAACCTTTCAAGAAGATTTCATTAGACCTCTGTTGGGAGAGTTGGTCTCTCGAAAGTCCTCTGCTAGTGAATTGAAAATAGAGTGTCGAAGGCAGAGATGAGTTCTGTCCAATAACCATCCCTAGGGAACATTGGGAGTGACCTGCTGCTGGAACAAGACCTGCATCTCTGCCAGCCACAGGACCTCACTGTGTTGTAGGACACCTATAGTTATAGATCAGCCCTCCTAGTACTTGGGAGAATGAGAACAAGAACTAAAACATATCATTGAGCCACTGGATTGGGACTCACAGCAACCAGAGGACCAAGCCAGTCAGGAAGCCTGTGTTTCTCCAGTCAAAATACTTCAAACCGTGATTCGAGCATGTTTGTATTTGTATTTGTATTTTGTTTATTTATATAGCGCATCGGGCCCTCATGATGTCTTTGAAACCAGAGGACCCCCTGGAGCTGCTTTTGGCTCTCTTCCACTGCATTTTTGAACACGTTCGTCACTGCACCGTGCCAGCTGAGCATGTAGTTTTTCCGGCTCGAACCAGAACAACCGCTTTGCAGCTGCAGCCTACAAACCACCTTCGAAATGCCTCCTTCTTTGCTGATCTTCAGTGACAGTCGACGAGGCCCTGTGGGATGCCTTCAAACAGCAAAAACGGAATGCTGTATTAAACATCTCCAACCAATCTGCATTCCGGTCCCCAGCATCTTTGCTGTCACCTGGATGTTCGAACTGACACTGGTGAACTTCATTATTCACATTTCTTTGAGCAACATTTTTTCAAACCGCAACATACTTGTGCTTGACCCGGCTCGTCACCTGCTCGCCGCCTGGATCCACACGGCTGCTGCACCCGAATTCTTCGATCCAAACGTGCTTGCACTGGTCATAACACCTGGATGCCACCTTGTACTCTGCTGAGCCCATCACCTGCACAGTTCAAATGAACTGCTCAGTGCTGGCCCTCAACTGGAGCCGCTGGGACATCTCTCGTCGAATTCCTCTGAGCCGTTACCAAACAGTTTGATCCTGCTCAAACTTGAACTGCTGCCTCAATGAACTCCATGCTGGAACATCAGGGTCACAACTTTGAAAGCATACCAGACCTCGACTAGAACTGCTGGAGCATCACTCATCGACCCCAAACAGCAGATACACTCGTCTGGAACCGGTTGGACTTCAAAACGATTCTGATGCACACTCAAACCTGCATTGCTGCCTTTCAACTGCTGAGCCCCTGGATTCAGCCTGGCTCAATCCTCGCTCAACGTTTAGATCAATTACTTTGCAGTCCTCGAACCTGGCTCGGGCCGATTGAATAACAGCTTGAAACCTGGTTTAACACTGTCCACATTAAGGAACTATTGACTATTAACTTCCCCCGTGGCCTAGTTTTGGAACCTAGAGACTGGTTAGGCCACCATTTCCCCTTTTGCATTCAAGAAACCTAACCTGTTTAAGAACATTCTGGGATTTACTGGTCTTGCACCCCAGATCCATTACACATACTTCTTCATTGAGCATCCTTTTCTTAGTCTCTGTTCTTTCTCAGGGGTGGGTTTTGCTTAATGTTTTTCTATTTTGTTATTTTTGCAGATGGTGTGTTTTTTATTAAAGCACATCTATTTTTATAGAATCTTGATTGGGCATTCCCTTTATCTTAGACTGTTATGTTTTGCTCTTTGGTTCGCTACTCAATCGAAGGCAAAGGAGGTATATTTCTTAACTGTCCCTGCTTTACCGTTATGATTGTGTTGGCTCCTGGTTTGTAGCAGTGTGAGGGCTGAGTGGGCATTTTAGTTTAGCCTCTACTCATCCCAGTGCTCCTGCAGGGCAGATTCCAATTTGTCACAATCATGCACCTGGGAGAGGATTGGAGAAGCAAGGTGGAAGCAGAGAGGCCTGAATGAGACCAGCACAAGGCTATTAGACCTCTCCTAAATGAATACTTGTGTCGTGTTGCATTAGAGTAGGGAAGAACTTTGAAGAATAGGTTTAAGAACATTTGCTTTGGGTCAATCTTTGGAACTGTTTGTGTTATTAGCATAGGGTAGCCAGGAGGATAAAAGCCTTGTTCAGAGCAGGTATTGCAACATGTAGTTGGCCATACATGTAGGGGCATTATGCTGTAAACCTGGGTGTCTCATGGAGAGACAATGGGCCTTATTACGAGTCCACCGGACTGGAATCCGGTGATTCCGTGATGAGGGTGACACTGTTACTGCGACCGCAAGGTTGCGGATTGAACAGCTGATTACGGCTTGTCGGTCGCGCGCACCACACCAACGCGGAAACAGTGTCACCACCGGCAAGTAAACCCCCACGGACACGGATATACCGCCCCAAAAAGCAGTAGAAAACCTGTGACCACCCCCACCGTCACGGAAACGGAATCACTGGAAGAGGATATACCGTTACCGCGAAAACCGGAAACAGAGAGGCAGCCATTACTTAAACCACAATCCACTGCCATCCTCACACACCACAGGCCAGATCACCTCCCTGAGCTCGGAAAATCATCAACCACTATGGCATCCCGGATTCCAGCAAGAAGACAGCGCAAGCAGAGGTTCAGTGAGGCAAAGCTCACAATGCTTGTGGAGCATATAGTGGACCATGCCGAAATGCTTTTCAGCGCAGAACAGCAGCGTGCCACCCAGCAATGCCATAAGGAGGTCTGGGCTGAAGCAGCACGCAAGTGCACAGCAGTAGGGGTGACCACACACACAGTAAAGGACTGCCACAAGAGGTGGGATGACCTCCGGCTCAGAGTGCGCAACCTCATCGCTGCACACTGCCAGCACAGCACTGGCACCGGTGGAGGCCCAGCATCCCCACAAACTGCAGTCGTGGGAGGAGCGGTGCAGCAGTGTCCTGCACCTTGAGGGCATACAGGGCATTGGCTATGCAGAGGCAGGAGTAAGCCCACCAGTTGATGCCGGTAAGTGCAGAAAGTACAAAGCCATGAGTGTGAATGGACCCCATGAGGGACCCAATGGACCCACTGATAACTCCCTCCCTCCCCCAGCCGGGGCAGGAGTGACCCAATGCACCCACTGATAACCCCCCCAGCCGGGGCAGGAGTGACCCAATGGACCCACTGATAACCCCTCACCCCCAGCCAGGGCAGGAGTGACCCAATTGACCCACTGATAATCCCTCAACCCCCAGCCGGGCAGGAGTGACCCAATGGACCCACCAATCACCCAGATGACAAGCAACACCCACCCAATACATGGCCCCTGGACATGCACACAGTGCCTGACTGAGTACAAGCAGAGTCACACACACCTGAGTGCAACCATCAAATGTGTGTACATGCAAGTGGTCACAGATCGTTCAGTGTGATGCATGTGATGGACCCATCAAGTACCACCACACAACTAACAGCATGCCCTCTGTATCCCCACAAGGATGTCAAGTGACAGCGACAATGCCCAGCAGGCGACGCAACGTCCACCTGCACGTGGCCAACCCAGCCCTCCTTCCAGGGATGACGAGGCAAGCTGTTCCGGGACACAGGCACCAGCACCACCTGCATCTGGCACGGATGCACCAGCCGACGTCTCCATCCCCATGCAGTCTGCCGCCACACAAGTGGTACACACTCCCACCATGGCCACAGATTCCATCCTGCAGGCCGTCTGCAATGCGGAGGAGGCTACATCTAGTGGCGACAGTGCCCCAGCCATGCAGTCCGAAGTCGGAGCACAGGAGGAGGGGGACAACATGGATGACCTGTCATCCCTCCACAACTTGCAGTTCAGCCCACCTCAACTCACAGCCCCATGAGGTCACCAACGCCCTCCATGGCAGAGCTAAGTGCCCACATGCAGCGGATAGAGGAACAACAGGCCACCCTATCACAGCTTGTGGAAAGGCAGCTGGAGGAGGCTGAGCTGCAGCGGACGGAGTCTAGGCTGCAGCGGGAGGAGGCAATGCAGCAGCAGGAGGAGGCGGGGCTGCAGCGAGAGAGCAATGCGACATCTGTGCATCGGCACTCCAGGGCCATCAGACATTTTGCCATGACCATTGTCACCTTGGCACGCCATGTCCGGGAGGTCAACAGTGTGACATCCACCTTCGTCGAGATCGCCTTGTTTGCCCAGCAGGCATTTCTTGGACATGTGCCACCAGCCACACCACCAGTGCCGTCCATCAGCACCACCCCATCAAGCTCCGCCACTGCGAGCCCACGGAGGCACTCCAGTCAGCTGGCTGGACCCTCCGGCAAGGACGCTCTTGCGCATAAGTGCCCCTGGAAATAGTGCCATATGGGAATAGCAAGACATTCTGGGACACAATGGGTGTGTGGGGGTGGGTACGTTTGGGTGGTGGGGGAGGTCCATTATGGGTTTAGTGGTTTGGGGTCTGATGGGGGTGGGTACGTTTGGGTGGTGAGGGAGGTCCATTATGGAATTAGTGGTTTGGGGCCTGGTTGGGGTGGGTATGTTTGGGTGGTGGTTGGGCATGGGTGTACAGCTTTCCTATCCAATACACCTTCTTTCCTACTTTGTTTACAATAAATCACCTTTAACAACTCTTTCACGAGTGGACATCCGTAATTTAATTTGCAATCAATCCATTTATTAAAGTGCATCATCAGATTCATGCAATGCTGTTCATGTGCAGTCTCTCAAAGGTAAATGCGAATGAGAGCATCCAGTGCATGTTGACCACCTTGTGCCCCCCTGCGAGGGAGTGCAGCCACCCATCCCCATCCCCATCTTCATCATCACATCTATCATCATCCACTGTGTCTGGGTCAGTGGAATGTTCCTGCGCATGCACAGATTGTGCAGCATGGCACACACAAGCACTATTTTACCCGTCTTCACTGGGTTGTACAGCAGTGATCCGCCGGATCTGCTCAAGCAGCGGAACCTGGCCTTCAGTAGGCCAAATGTCCTCTTGATCATGCCACGTGTGTGGACATGTGCCCTGTTGTAGGCCTCCTCATGCCTGTTCCTTGACCTCCGTACGGGCGTCATCAGCCATGGCGTGAGTGCATATCCTGCATCACCAACATGGTATGTAAATGGAGGGGACATGTCAGTGTTTGTGGTATAGATGCCTTGATCAGATGCAGTGCAATCATGTGTCATTAGTCAATCATCCATATGAGGCAAGCCGTGGTCTGACCAGTGGGTGATTACCATTCCTGGGTCATTGTTGTCCACATTGGTGCTTGGACATTGCCCAACGACTTGCTGTGCATATGAAGTTGCCCTTGTGGCCAGTAGTGGTTGGTGAGTATGGCATTGTGCAGTGATGTACACACATGGAGGAGTCAGTCAATAGACATTGTGATGATGTGGTTGATGCAGATTGTCTGATGTGCACACATCATGTGCATTGGGGGGGGCAGTGGTGCATAGTGTGGGTGGGTGTATTAAGTGGCTCATGTCGTATTAGCTTGTGCTACCAGAACATGTCTTGGTTGTGCATCTCCTTTGGCAGGGTGTGTACGGGCACACTGTGCCCACCTGTCATGTGTAGCTTTGTGATGTGTGGGTTGTAGTGACTGTCCATTACAGTGGCCAGGGGGTGATGCATTGGCAGTTGTAGCAGCACAGCCACACAGGTCATTGCCCTGGACACCCCTGCACCCCTTTTCACATGGGCCGTGCATTGGCAGTTGCACTCACCCAATAGCCATGTGCTTTGTCCAGCATAGCGTTCCATGTACCGTGGCAATGTCGAATTCCGGCGGACCATTGAGTCATGTGTTGAATCCGGGAAATGTGCAGAGCAATGTGTTATCACTGTACATTCAGTGAGTGGTATAGTTTCCTATTGCAGTACACCCTCTCCATTGCACGTGGTACTATCAGCTCTATCTGGGTGCAGTCTACTGCACCAATGCAATTTGGCATGGCAGCAATGGTATGGAAGGCCAACTTGGTGGCAATGACCTGGGCAATGGTACGGGGTAGGGCGATGTGTTCCGACACATGGCGCAGCAGGGCATCCTGTACCTGGTATAGTATCTTTGAGAAACAGGGTTGTGAGAGCCCGTGCAGCTCACCAACAGTGTGCTGATACGTTCCAGTGCCAAGGAATTGCAGTATCGAGACCACCTTCAGAACGGGGGATTGCCCTCAAAATGCCAAAGCGGCTGCTGATGTCCTCCTCAATCATGGTGGTGATGTACATGATTGTTGGACAGTCCAGCCGGTATAATGTGTGAATCTGTCCTGGGGTCAGGTTCCAGGGTGAGGCCCTGATG
Organism: Ambystoma mexicanum; assembly: GCF_040938575.1. NCBI lineage: Eukaryota > Metazoa > Chordata > Amphibia > Caudata > Ambystomatidae > Ambystoma > Ambystoma mexicanum. The sequence goes on from NC_090936.1 coordinate 630,639,410, forward strand.
CGGGGTATTGCAGGCTGCCTGCGAGATCGTGCCGGTTGCACAATTGGGTTTGGCATGGGTGCAGGGTTTGCTAACTGCCGCCTGCGCCTCCTCCGCCTCCTCCTCCTCTGCACCATTGCTGCCACCATGTGCACTGCTGCCTGCCCAATGCTAGTACTGCAGCTGCCTGCATAGTTGTCTTTGGAGTTGGCCTGGGTGTGCGTGTGGCCCTTTTGTAGGCTCCCAGTGGCCTTCTAGGTCCAGCTGGGCTCATTTGGTGCACCTGTGGCCTGATTCAGCTCACCAGGCACTGTTTAACATCATCTCCGCGGTGGCAGCGATACCGCCACGGTGTCCACAGTGTTACCGCCATTTTTGTGGCAGAGTTTCCGTGTCCGTGCTAGTCATAATGTGCGCGGTGTTACGTATTGCCGGTAACTGGGTGGTGTCGTCGCGCTGTGTCTGCCGATGCAGTTGTTGGGTGCGTTGACTCTGCGGTGGCGGTTTCGGGTGGTGGTGTTTCTGGGATCGAAGGACGGAATTCGCCGGTCCGGTAAACGGTGCCGGTATGGTTATACCGGCAATGTTAAGTCTGGACCCGCAGACTCGTAATGAGGCCCAATGACCTACAAGGTCAGTTGGCAACATTATACTTTTGGACAGATCCACCTTAGGTGACCTGGAAGGAAACTCTCTTTGTGTTCATATCCTGTGTGCACTTTTTACTTTGGGTAAAACCCCTTTCGGTTATAGTTCTTCCTCTACAACCTTTAGCTATTTATCCAGCCCTTGTTGGATATATGTGAAAATATTGCATCTTTTACTGAGAATGCGATTACAACACATTTCTTACACAAATTTCAATGGAAATAAATATGGGGGGAGACATCCCAGAGGCCCCCATCAATCCCCCACTTTATTGATTAAAACCAACCCAACCCCATCGATATTTTCATTGAAATTTGTTGTTTTTGATGCATGGTAATCACATTTGCAGTGATGTGATTCAACATTTTTGTATGATACCTCATAGTCTTACCACAACGTACACACGCACAGAAACAACCATGCACACACACACACACAACTCCACACATACACTTTGTTTTCATTTACATGCTTCATCGGCTGCTTCAGGACTTCTCCCCACCCTCCAAGATGGTCAGGCCCACGCACTTCAGAAAGCAGTGGGAGGTGTCAATCAAGACCTCTCCATGAGTCTTAGTTACTGCATACATAGTGCCAAGATTTCACAGACCTCACAGCCTTTTCCACAGGAAGGGGTGAAATTGTGGAATGCATCCCGCACCAGGGGGGCATTTCTGATTAGGGGGTGGGTGCATATGTACCTTTTGCATGATAGTTAATCTGGCCTAGCTTTACGGCTAAGCAGGAGATCCTAGAGGTGCAAATCAAGTGGGAAAATTTGGCATTGAAGGGGGAGGGGACACCAAAAAGTGGCCTTTGGGATTAAACAGGTGGCTCTGGAAGGGCTAAAAGAGGGGTCAGGGAGACAACGACTCTGGCAAGCAATCACAGAACACTATGAGTAATCATGAAAAGAATAGAAATACATTTGTATTTGTTGTTGAAAAAACAGGCAACGTTTATGGTGGAAAAGAAAGCAGTTGTGATGGTACTGGTCAGCAGAGCAGGAGTCCCTAGAGGTGCAGGAGGCCGACACAGAGCAGGCTAGGAGGGTCTCATGGAACCGATGAGGATGACCTAGTGGAGCAGATATCAGGAGGTCCTGTTGATGTAGAATTCAGGAGGCCCTTGTGGGGCAGGTGTCAGGATGCCTTGGTGGCACAGTTGCAGGAAGCCTTAGAGGAGCAGGACAGTAGGACCCGCTTGGCCAGGTATTATGTTCTGGAGGCTGGGGTGGCATAGATGCCTGGAGGCCTTGGTGGAGCAACCTAGGAGATATTGGCAGTAACACCAATAGTACTAGAAAGCAGAGACCGTGGACCCACTGTGTCGAGGCTCATATCCCAGTTTTCCACCTGACACTACTGTGTTTCTGGTCAGATCATCTCAATTGATTGTATAGTACTCAGGTCTCTTCAGGGAAAAGCCTTATTGGATTCTGTTGGCATTTTGTAGCTCATTGCCTGCTTTTTCCTTTCATGACGTCCATTTGGGTGGAAGTGACCCCAGGACAGAGACAACCGAATGTCAGAGCCTTCTGGTGAGCTATTTGACACGAAAAAGGATTTGATTGTTTCTAGAATTTCAATTATTGTTCTTTACGTCAATAGCAATCGGCAAGTACAAGGATCAGCGGGCCACTTACGGTCAAAGTGAATTGCTTTCTACTTAATGCCTGCTCATTAGTTGCTCATGCTTCCCATTGCTACGACATTCTGCATGATCATTCCCTGGAGCTCTGTTTCCTCATTGAAACCTGGCTCCAAGATGCTGCCGGTCCTGCCCTTGTGCATGCTATTCCCTGTGGGTATGACATTCTGCATTTCGATTGGATCTCTAAACATCCAGGTGGTGGTTTGGCTCTCATATTCCAACCAAGTTTACTTGTACCCTGCCTCCCTGTGTCCATAGTATCCAGACGCAAGCTATGCTTATCCAGATCCCCATCTTGGCCTCTCGTACCCTCCACATTCTGTTGGTGCATCGCCCCCCTGGTCAAGACGAGTCTTTCTGCACCGCATTTCTGGAATTTGCTGCAGATCTTAACCACCGCTTCTCAGATGTTATTTTGTTAGGCGATTTTAATCTACACTCCTTGGAGCTATTGGAAACAGGACTGGATAGTCTGCCATGAGTGACCTACTTTTTAAACAACTGATTACTGGACCCACCCATAATTTGGGTGGCATGTTAGACCTGGGGCCTCATTATGAGGTAGTAGGTAAGGGATTACCGGCACCAGTAAGGGTGCCGGTGCCGGTAATCCCTTACCTCCATATTCCGAGGTCCCTTAGCGGGTCCCTTCCTTAACGCCTGGTCTGACCAGGTGTTAAGGACGGGACCCGCTAAGGGACTTCAGAGCTAATAACGGTACCGCAAATTGCGGTACCGTTATTAGCTACTTCCCCATTCCCATTAAGCCCTATGGGGGCTCAAATGGGAATGGGGAATGGTTCTCAGAATGGGGACTTACTGGGTCCTCCAAGGTTAGAATGACCCGGTAAGTACCCATTCTGAGAACCTGGACCTGGTATACGGTAAGGGGGTAGCCATGGTGCTAATAGCACCATGGCTACCTCCTACCTCGTAATGAGGCCCCTGGTCTTTTTCCCACCATCTCTGACTAAAGTGAACCCTTCTTTACGTGTCCCTTGGACTCACCATCTGAATTGACCTTTTACTATTCTTTTATCACCTCCCCTGCCTGTTCTTCCTCGCCCTCCTAGATGGAGATGGCATGCTATTGATTCTCATACCATCCCTGATGAGATTAATGTTGCCTGCACCCCCAACTCTGTCGATTTGTCATCCAACTCTCAGGCACTTATTACAGTAGCCTACCACCGGGCCCCATTGCAACTCTCCAAACCTAAGACTTGCCCTTTCGAACCCTGGTTTTCTCCCAGTTTAGCTGAGCTACGCCTATGTTGCTGAAAGAAGTTGGCGTATCAACTACTGCTCGCTGGTTAAAGTGGCTTTCCAACAAGCCTCACAGGTTTTCTATCATGCTATTTTCCAAGCCAAGTGTAATTACTGCACTAGCCAAATTTAATCAACCCCCAACCACTCCAAGGAGTTATTTAAAGCTGTTCAGACTCCCTCCACCAGGGCTGCTTCTGCCCCCGCTAAGGTGCCTTCTCCGGAGCTTTGTAACTCCCTATCTAGCTTTTTCACCAAGAAAATTGACACCATTCGTCAAATAATTTCCAGTTTATCTTCTACTCTTGAATGTGATGTGGATTCTGATTCTCTTGTAGCCCCGATGGTGACCTGCCCCTGGTCTTCCTGCCCTTGTTTCAGACCCAATGACATTACTCAGGCTACTGCCAAACTTAAGTTTGTCTCCCTCCTTGATTCCATTCCGCTTTCCAATGTGAAAAAGTGAATCTCTGATATTGCCCCCTGCTTTCTGAGGCAGTGAATCATTCTTTGGCCACAGGCTTTATTCCCTCTGTTTTAAAGCATACCCCGGTGATTCCCCTCCTGAAAAAGTCTTATTTGGACCCCCCTCTTGCTGTTAATTACTGACCTATTTCTCTTCTCCCTTTTGTGATGAAACCCCTTGAATCGCTAGTTACCCCTTTGATTTCCTCCTTTCTGGAAGGAACATCTTTTTTTTTTTACACATTTCAGTCCAGGTTTCAAACTAGCCAGGGCACGGAGACAGTTCTGGTTTTGGTCATGGATTACCTTGCCATCCTTTCTGACCGAGGTGGTATCGGAGCACTGATTTTACTCGATCTGTAAGCGACTTTTGATACCATTCAGCTAAAGAGACTGGCAGCAGCCAGCTATGTGCTGGCCTGGTTCCATTCTTTTCTTACTGACCGGTCTCAGTCTCTGTCCCTGCCCGCCTTTAGGTCTACTTCTGTGGCTGTCATCTATGGGGTCCACCAAGGATCTGCTCTGTTGCTGGTTCTCTTTAACGTCTATGTGCAGCCGCTGGCTACACTCACCTTGTCCTTTGGTCTCCGCTGTTACATCTATCCAGATGATACCCAGATTGTAGTGCCCCTCGATCACTCCACTTCCGAGGTCTCAGATAATCTTAGGAATGTCTGACTGCTGTTGCTGACTGGATGAGTTTGAACTGGCACAGACTGAATGGTGACAAAACTGAGGTTCTAACCATGGGTGTCCCTCCGATGACCTCGGTATGGATGCACGAGTATTGGCCTTCTTCCCTTGGCCCATTCCCTAAACCTTCTGCCGTTGTTAGGGACCTTGGAGTTAAGATCTTGGCCGCCCTCTCTGTGGGCATGTAAGTTAGTTCTGTCTGTCAAGGAGATTATTTTAAACTTAAAACCTTACGGAAGATCCTCCCTTTTTTGCTCCAAGACATGCATGCCCCTGTGGTGGCTGCCTCTATTTTTGGAACCTTATATTATAGCAATGCTCTCTTTCTGTTCCAGCCTCTATACCTACTTAAACATCTTCAGATACTGTAGAATACTGCTTCCCAAGTGGTTGCTGGTGTCTCATTTCGATACCACATTTCTCCTACTCCACGTTGCCTCCATTGGCTCCCTGTGCGTCATTGTACACAATTTAAGTCCCTCTGCATTGTACACCGGGCCTTTTATGGCCATGGTGTTGAGTTATGCAGGAGAAGAACTGCAGCTACACACCAGATAGGGTTCTCCGGTCTGCCACTGATCTTCTGGTTCAGGTCCCCAGGTTTCAACAGATGGAGATCAGTAGCCACGCCTTTTCAGTGGCTGCTGCAATTTTATGGAATAACAATCATCTGCTTTTCTGGTGTTGTCTTAAAACCCTCCCTTCCCATCTTTTTCTCGTATTTCAGCGTCATGATGCCACTCGCTGATATTGCGCTTTTCTATTTTATTTTTTATTTGCGTATACAGTTATAAAAAACATTTACACAAAATTTTACTAAACAAAATAACATATCTTCCTCTTCATCAAACATATTAAACTATTGAGCTAAAACTAAAGTTGTCAACCTCACATAAAAATCCTATTATTTTACATAGTTATATTATCAAATCACTTAGGGATAAAAGAAAGAGAAAGGCAAAAAGCAATCACAAAACCCAACATAATAAATGAACAAAGAAAAGGGAAATGCAGGCAGGCAATCAACCAAACCTCATGCTTCATATACTAGAGCTCACATAGCAGTTTGACATCTTGCCCAAACATTCTTAATAGTTTATCTGCGCATTTCCAAATTTGGGTAATGGCTATGATCAGTTCATTATTTTGTCCTGAAAGACATCTCAGCTAGAACAATTCTTCAGTTATTTGTTCTATATCATCTACATATTTAGTGAAATATCTTTCATAGATGACAGACATAAAAGAGCAGTTAGTAAGTATATGTCTTGCTGATTCCGTTTCACTTTTAACACAACATAACCTGCAGAATCTTTCATTGGAGGGAGTTTTAGTCCAAGAGCCCATACTTTCAAGCGCAATTAGATTATTAAGTCTGATATTCATGAATATACGTCTGGTAATTACAGAAGGAGAAAGCTTTAGGTAGGCCTGAGGTTCCTTATAATTAAAGAACATTCTCAAAAAGGTGTGTAACAATCTCATTCCAGCCATCTTCTCATGACTTTTTACCCCGTCATACTTTTTGTCAGAATTTTTCAAAGATTTTAGGAGCATGCCCTCACCATGTTCCCAGCATGGGGTCCAACAAATCTTCTCAAAGAATTGATCATTCATATTCTTAAAACTATTGATGACACTAATTGAATCATTGCCCACCGCAGTTCATATAGGGAACAAAAGGGAATTTGGTTTGGAGTACATTACCCTGATATACGGTTTGGCTCTATTATATTTGATCAATGTTGCCAAAGAAATAAGACCTATCTCTAGTCTGATAGCCTCAATTGGGGTATAATAACTAAGCTCCAAGATCTTGCGCCATATTATTCCTTCAATTCTTTCAGACCAAACTGACCATTCAGGATAGTGCGCCTTATAAATGGAATTAACATAAAAATTAACATAACTTTATCACAGTTTATTTTATTGATTTATTAAAATCATGAAAATACTATAGTAAAATCGAGATTAGATTTTTTTAGGCACACATGAATTAGTATTCTTCTACTTGTAAACTTCCCCTTATGATGGAGAAAATAAAGGTATAATCATGCTTCTTCACCATAACATATTTTTACAAGTATTTAGAAAAAACATGTGTATGTCATTTTATCAGGTGATTTGCGTACTTTCCAAGTTAGGTCCACAAAGCAATGTATCATTTTAATTCACTGAAGTCAAATTCTCACATATAAATGAATGTTGCTTCACAGATAGCCGTACAGATCTCAAGAGTATTATAGGTAGTTGAAGGGTTTTAATTAAGACTTCAGTATTGATTTCATGTGATTGTAGATAGATGGGTCTAATGGGTTTCTCTGACTGGTCCCTTAATGTCCTCTGGTATCCCTCCACCCTAATCCATGCTTCCCTGTGGTCGAAGGCTAGCCTAAACTCAAGAAATCAGTGACCCCTACTGTCTATTCTAGCCTCTCTACCTTGGGAGGCACTAAAGGTGGAATTATTTGTCTTACTCCCTCAGGGGCTTACTAGGTGCTTCCTACTCTAGTGGTTCCCTCTCAAAAGCTATCAATGATATTCAGAATGGTGCCTCTATTATCTCAAATGATCTATCACTCTCACTCTTGTTTGCTCCTCTCCCTGAGCCTGTGTCTCCTAACTCTCTACTCCTCCTATTCCCTCTCCTGTCTCCTCCTCCTTCTCTCCCAACTTCTCTGCTCACCTCCTACTCACTATAGTCTTTTCACTCCCACTCCTCCCTCTTTATCTCTTGTCTCTCTCTCTCCCCTCCCTCCTTTCCTCCGCTGTCCCTCCAACCTTCTTACACTCCTCCCCTCTCTAGCACTACCACTTTCCTCTTCTGCCAAGTACCCTCTCTCAGCCCGAACCTCCCCCTCTGTCCCTATACTCTTCACCCCCCTCTTTCTCTCTCTCAACCTCTACACTCTCACCATACTCCCTCACTACCCTTATCCCCTTTTCTCTTCTACCACTCACTTTCACCTACACTGTCCCATTCACAGCTTTACTCTTCCCACTGGGTACCACTCTCTCACACACACAATATCTCACCTCTCCCCAACTCCTCGACAGACTCTTCAACATGCCATACCACCTTCCATCGCCTGTATGGTCTCTTTCTGTCCACCTCTACACCTTCTGACCTTAGTCTTGTATCACCTGGCCTTTCATACCTGTTCTTTGCTGTTTCTGTCCTTCCCTCCTCCCTCACACTGGATCCTGGTTCCACCTGCCTCTAAGGCCCAACCTCTACCTACTCTTCTCCCATGGCGTTGGGCCATTACAATGCAAGGTTATATTAACCTCTCCTATTCCTACCCCTTTTCAACGCACAGGCGTTTGAGCAGGTGCCGATGTTATTAATGCTCTGCGCTGTTTCGGCGTTCCACTCATTCTGAACGCTGGTGAGTTAGGCTGTTAATTTCAGTGTTTGACCGGCAACGGTGTGTGAGAGTCTGTCTCTGGGTCATCCATATTCTTCAGCAATTCACTGTTTTCTCCCATTACCACATTGCACTATGGTTTCCATAGTCCTGCAAGACAATAAAGAGAACTCAGACAGAATTGAGGGTGTCTGGCATTGGGTGATCGGCAGTGGTACCTGTATCCACAAACAACTCATATGAAGGGGGTTCAGGGACTGAGGCCTTCCCAACTACCTCAGTCCATTTCTGGGGTGGGATGGGCTCTGGCATATACCCTGGTAGGCAGCCTACTGAAGATATGGAGGGGTCCCTATCCCCACTGACAGATTCAAGCCCCTGACCCTGTCACAGTTGCTGTACAGCAAGAACAGGGAACAATATAGGCCAGAAATTGCACTTTCCTCAAATCCCACCTTCACCATTGTCATGTGCGTGGCAAGATCAACTTACCAGACAAACTCAGAAACCTACATTTAAAGTGTTGTATTGGGAACCTTTACAGTGGGGGGAAATTATTAAACTGGGTAAGAATAAAGCTCAACGAAACTATCAGGCTTAGTCTGATTGCTTTGACAAAGTAAATGTTCAGGAAAAACTAAACGTTCAAAATGTTATTCTCTGCAGCCTGTAAAAGATGTTCCCTTCCTGGAGAAAGGTTGCAATAAATGTCTTGGAGCAATGTCTCTGGTTTTTCCAGTTCCCAGAGCTTATGTTTTATTGTGCTCTTTTACAATCTTTGGTGAGCACTGGTTTCACTGGGGCATTTCCCCTTTTCTTCTCCTTCTCTTCTGTGACCAGGTTTTGCTGGTCTGTTGTCCTTCTTCAGGATCCCCACAGTGTGGTCCCCAGGATTGTCACTATCAGCGAAACATTTGGGTCCTGCATCAGTGGATTGCGGCCCAGGGTAGAGAATATGGAAGCTCCCAGAGTCCTAGATGTCAACCCAGAAAATTTGGCAGGATAAGAGGTCAGCTTGAGCTCTTAATCCCAGGTTCTCAGACCCTATTCTTGGTATGTCACTCCATCTGCCCTCCTTTCTTCCAAGCTCCTGCTTTCTTATTTCCGATTGTACTTTGTCTTCCTCCTTTGTTTCACCTGTTTGTATCTCTCTGTTACCGGTGTAATGTTCTCAACATTAGCCATGTTTAGTAAAAGAAAAGGGGGTTGGGAAAAGGCCTATCTTTCCCTATCCAATAGAGAATATCCCTGCCTATGAAATTAAAACTAAAGCAAATTGACCTTGTGTCTAAAATACCTCTGTCTCTCACACTAATATACAAAACCAAAAGATACAGGGGAAATATTCTGGTTACCAATGCAACACTATTCTGCAAAAACATATATGGTTGGGAAGTTTTTGGTGTCTCCCAACCTTTGGATGTTTTTGGCAATTGCAGCCGCATTTTGGTGAAATCCAATATTGATGGGAGTGCAGCTCCATAAAATGAAGGCTTCACCGTCTTGCTTTTGAAAAAAAAATAATAAAGAAAAAAAAATATATATATATATATATCTACAAATATAAGTTTAACCAAGAAAGTCTTGCATCCAGGGTGTGTTCACTTCCCCTGAACTGTTTTAAGAAAAGTATTTAGAATGTTCTAATTCACCAGAGTTTTGTTACAACTAATAACAATATCTCTTCCACTTAATGTTCTTCTTAAGATGATATAGCAAGTGTCCTTTCTACAACATAGGTTGGAATACACCCCCAAAAAAGTATTTCATGATTTTCAGAATGACCAAACAAAATAGCTTTTTCACACATTAGTTGGAATTTAGTGAGAACAAGTCTTTCATAATTTTCAGGGCGGCCAAATAAATGTTCCATTTCAACAAAGATTTGACATAACAAAGTACTTCTTTAACACAAAATTGGATTTCCTGGTGAACTCCCTTGCCAGGAACTCCCCAACTGAACAGATATCCTGATTTACTCTCCTGCCATGAATATCTCCCTTTTCCAAAAAAGATTTGATATGACAAAACATCTCTTTAACCATAAAACAGGAAGTCCCCAACTGAACAGACATCCTGGTTTACTATCCTGCCATGAATATCTCCTTTTTCCAACAAACATTTGATAGGACAAAACATCTCTTTAACCATAAAACAGGAACTCCCCAACTGAATAGACATCCTGGTTTACTATCCTGGCATGAATATCTCCTTTTTCCAACAAAGATTTGATATGACAAAACATCTCTTTAACCATAGACAGGAACTCCTCAATATATTCCTTTTAATCACTGTAGATCCCCTGGTATTTCTATATTTTCAGGTATCTTTTCCCAAAAGGTTCACTACCTGATATACATCATGTATGAGGTCAGTCCGCAATATTCAGTTTGCTTCTTAAAGTATAATTCAATTGTACCTTTTCAGTGATTGAGCTTTGTTGACTACAGTTACAACTTGTTCCAACTTCCCCCACACTAGCATTCCAAATATGGAGGTTTGCTCAAGTTCTGTTGTTCAATTTCCTTTTTAATACAGTATGGCTTTTGGCAATGTTTGTTCCCAATTTCCCCAAATTGACATCTCATATAAGGTGAATTGTTCAGGTTTTGCCATTGAATCTCCACTTCAATGTATTTTAGCTTATAGTAATGTGGTTTCTAAGTTTCCCCAAATTGACATCTCATTTAAGGGGAGTTGTACCACTTTTGCCTTTGTACTTCAAATCTACTTGGTCGATATTCAAAATATGCTCCCAAGTGTTCAATAACTTGTGGGCACGTTCCGGAGCCCCCAACTCCTTTAGGTCGACTCACCGGTTCTATGTGTAGCTGTGGCAGAGCTTCTCGGTTGGGTAGGCTTCTTCCACCAACCCAGGTCTTTCTCTGTTCCAGCCTCAGATCCTCATTGCTTTGCCGAAGGAACCATTTCCATTTCCCAAGACCACGTCGTCTCCAGTCCCGCAGTAACAGTTTCTCACGTAGCGGTCCGTCCAAGACTCGCGCTACAAGAATCCCAGAGCTTCTCTGCTCAGGCACCTTACTCCTCCAGGAAGCTTCCTTCCAGCATCTCTGCTTTTCAGCATGGCTCGTCTCAGCCGTTCTGTCTCTGCATCAGGGTCCGCTTCCCGCTGTTTTCCTTTTCGGTCTCGTGTAATAACCTCAGAAGCACCTGTGCATAGGTGCGTTATAAATGCCATATCATATCATATCAAGTACTCACCCTATAACATGGACCAAAAGTTCCTGGACTCAATAAGGAGGCAATAAAGCACACTTAGACCAAGGGTTGAAATATAATGGGCTTGTTACAGGCCCCATTATTCATAATCCATAAGCACACAGATAACTATGGGATAAATGCAATTGGTTATACATAAGCAAACAAACAAGGATAGCTACAAAGGATATAGATTACCATTAGTGCAGTTGCAGGAGACAACTTCATCTCAGCTACAACAACACTACCCAGTCCCGAGGCAGGTAGGCAGAGAGATCACAAGTACTAACGGGGTCTGGAATGAATCGTCCTCCCTCTCAGCGAGACTTCAACACCCAGTGTTCCAATTCTCTGTCTCCTCTTCGGGATACTTCTCTTCTTAAGGGGGACAAATGCCCACCCCTTATGAGTTGCAAACTGTCCCCGGCTGAAGGACAGACAGCAAGCATGGAAAGCAAAGAGCGGAAAAATCCAGACAGTTGGTGAAAAACCCAGCTCATCTGTTGCGCGCTCGTTCCCAGCACTCCTTATCAACGCACCTGCACATTTCTGACTCCCCTCTCGGCTCGTCCTTGAGCGAACAATACAACAACTATTCTTTATAGTAAGCTCATCTGCTTCATAATATAATATTACAACTGTTGCAGAACTCATGTCTGCCTTCTAACTGAACTCACAGGAGGGTAGACTTTCATTGCGGTTTGGATGTGAATTTCCAAAATGGCCGTGCACCGGCCTCATGTTTCGCACAGGCATTACACCCGCTCAGCGCACTCTGCAGCTTGCTTCCATTTATCCTTCACCTTCTCTCACCTGCAGGTGATTTCTGATTTTAAATGTCCCATGCAGCTGTTTGAGTGATTGTTAGGGAGAATTCTCCAAATGTGCTAATTTCCCTTACCTTTTGAGACCCGCATCAACTTTGCTGGATTTCTAGGATTTGATTTTTTACCTGAAAAGAGTGTGAGCCTTTTTGTTCCCACTCTTTCATGTATTTTGATGTGTGTTTTACTTTTGTGTTCTTTGGTTATGGAGTTTTACCACAACTCCATAGGCATCATCTTTTTCTGTGTGTCACAGAGGCACAGGGATGTCTTTCAGACTTCCTAAGGTTTAAATACATTCTCTGGGACTGACTACTGTCTCCCAGAGCATGTAAAGTTAAATTGACTTTACTAGTCTCTTTAAATTTATTGACCCAGCACCCACTATCTTCCTAGTACTGGAGTGGTTGCATAGCTTCCCCTGAGTCAAAACACTCATGTAACAGTAAAATGTTACCCTTTCCTACTTTAATTGGCTGGTGGCAGTGGTTTAGATCAACTACCGTGATTTTTCCCGACCGCTAAAACGGTAGCAAAAAATCGGGTCAGCCATGTTTTTCAATATGGCACCCAAGACCTATCTGTAAAAACAGACCCTGCTCATCTTTTTTTGCCATTTCTTTTAGAAAAGGTCCTTCTTGTGTTTTTCTCTGCATGCCAAACCAGGTTTGGTCCCTTTGTTCATTGGCATTTGGGTCTGGTGCCAAGGTGCCTGGGGTGGACAGGATGTGAGGGAGGTACCCGAAACTCCCTGTGCTTAGTCTCCTAGGAGACCTGAATGCACTCTGGCGTGATTGGCCGGCTGGCTGTCCGGCAAGGACAGCCACCCTGCTGTTTGAGTGACAGCCAGGCTGGAATGAATGAGGGAAACTGTTTATAAGCAGGTCTCTGGGACTTGGAAAGCAGAGTCAACCACTGGAACGAAAGAACCGAAGTGGAGAGGAAGGAAGAGGACTGCTGCAACTCCTGGACGACCGGTGAAGCCCTGCTGCAGGTCCGTATTGCCTGAAACTCCAACGACAGAGAAGCCCTTCAAGGTTAACTTCTTCACTTGAGTTTGGTGGGAGCAACCAACTCATAAGCCACCTGGACATAGTCCTATTGTGGTCGAATTTTCATCAGAGTGCTGTTGAAAACCGGATAGCCAGCGAGAAGGAAACGAGCTCGTGGACTTTAAGGCACTCACACCTTAAAGCGACGTCTTGCTACAGCTTTTGGCCTCTTCCCTGGGCAGTGCAGGAACCTCCCAACGTCCTCCTTCTAGTCCCCATGACTGAAGCTCAGGAACAGCGAGATCTGCTCGAACTGCGAGGAACAACTGCCTCAGCTACAGCTTTCTTCATTGACAACGTATTAAGCAAACACGATCCGGAAATCTTTTCGGCCATTGAGAAAGTGCGTGAAACTTTCCTCATCTATGAAGGCTTGTCCTTCCCTTAAAATTTGTCAAACTTTTCGCCTAGACAAATCCTTTAAAACCCGGTGGCAAAGACTTAACCGTTATATACCAGAACTGTGCTATCCTATACAAAAGACTCTGAACCATTGACTTTGGCCCAGGCCTATTGAGAAGAATTGCTGGTTGTATTTAACTGAAACCCTTTGCCCTGCCTATGAATGTATTTGGGCTGTCTATTCTTATAACCTTGTGTTTTCCCTCCTTTATTAAGTATATGAAGTGCCATTTTGCTCCCACTTCATTTTGGAGCTAAACTTGTTCATTTACTTAACGGTTGGATTTTTGTGGTGCATTAGTGTGTGATATTGAGCTGCTTATGCTAGAGTAATGTTTTCTAACTGAGTAAATAAATGTATATTCTTTTACCAAGAAACCTTGAGTAAGTGTATATTTGAATCACTGTATTTGTTGGTCCTTTGTATAACTTGTTCTACTGCTCACTTAAACTCTTGAGATAAGTCTGGCTGCTCAGCCATCGCTACCACTTTACTGTGTAGTACAGGCTTGTACCAAAGGTGAAATTGTGCGTACACTTGTAGTCCTAATTGCCTGTAGTGGTCACCAAGGGTACTGCAGGTGATTCTGCCTAACACTGGTGTACAGAGGTGAGGATAAAGTATACTTGTTACATTTAGAGTGCTACTTTTACTTTTGTTCAAATAATCCTCCCAAGGCAAAGCAACACTAGTAAAAGCAATTGTTTTATCATGACTGATATGGAAAACTACAGACAGGAGACCCTAGTGACTTTAACTGTTGATCAATTGAGAGATATGTGTAAAGCTAGGAATCTCACTGTAAAAGACAAAAAGGTTGAATTGATAGAAAAGTTGTTAGAATACCAACGTCTGAGGAGTGGGTCTGAAACTCCCACACCTGCAGCAAATGTGGAAAATGTTGAGGAGGATGATGATATGTCAGAGCGCAGCTCTAATATTGTGGATGAGTTAGATGAGGCAGAAGAGTCTCAGAATGTAGGCCTGGTCTTACCCTCTACCTGCTCATAGGCCTCAACCTTTGACCAGAGGGACCCTATCAGGTCCAAACCTATGTCCTGAATTTGTCTCACTTGAAAACATGAGGCTGGAGTTAGAATTTAAAAGAATCCAAGCTCAAACTGAAATAAAGCATCAAAAGCTTAGACTCAGAGAAATGGAATTGAATCATGCCCTTGAAATGAAAAAGTTGTCTCTTGAAACTGGTTTTCTCCCAGAGTCCTCTAGGTCTTCCAGTCCTAAGATGTCTTGCATGCCCAAAGATGTAGTAAGTATGTATGAGGTTAAGCTTAATATTTTGGATTGGTTGGCTGCTTTTGAATATAACCATGGGATTCAAGACATCACAGGGAATCAGTTGATTCATTGGCTTTTTTCTAGGCTACCCCCTGCTGCCACTGATGTGGTAATAGAGTTGGGGGATATAGACGGAAAGGAGTATGAAACTGTGAAGCTAGCTTTGAAAGCTAGATTTTGGAAGACCCCTTATCAGTATCTTAAGAGGTCTAGAACCCTCAAAAAGCATGATGGTACCCCTTGGGCTACCTGAGTGACTGAATGTTTGAAAAACCTAGATGGATGAGTTAAGGGTTACAGAGTGAGCACTTATGAATGTATGAGAAATCTGGTTATGTTGGAATCTATTTATGATGCCTGCTCTCCTGAGCTGAGACAGCACTTGGCTGACTCTAAGGAAATTGATCCAAATAAGTTAGCAAGGGCTGCTGACTTATGGGTTGCCAAGGCCACTCACAAGGATTCTGGGGTAACTCAGAAGAAGGATGAGGAGAAGCAGCACAAGAAAGAGACCAAAGAGAATTAAAATACTTACACTCCAAAAGAGGGCCACGGACATAACAAGGGTAAGCCACAAGGGAAACCAAATCAGGCTAGTGTACCTCCTGGGGACAAACCAGAGGAGGTCAGAACAAATCCCCTTCATAAAAACATTTGGTAAATGTTATGCTTGTGGGTCAACAGACCATGTGAAAGGGGATCCCAGATGTAAGGGTAAACCTTCAGGGGTCCACACTGTCTCCTTAACCTTCTCCCCAGTGGATGAAGTACCAATGGCAAGTGGAAACTTCCACTTACAGGCTGAGGAACCCATGAAAGTCTCAGCCAGAGGTTTCTTTAGTATCCCTGGGTCTGTGGGAACAACAGAACTTAGATGTGTATAACTCTATTCCAGACAATATTAAAGAGTATTACAAAGACAGTTTTCTTGTAAATGGTCAGGAGACCCCTGCCATTAGAGACACTGGGGCCAGCATAACTGTAGTTGATGAATCATATTCCAAGGAAGAGGATGTTGCTAAGACACCCAAATTCCTAACTAAGCTTGCTGGAGGCCCTGTCCAAATGCTTCCACAGTTACCAGCTCTCATCCAGTGTAATGATATGACTGTCAAGATACCTGGAAGTGTGCAGAGTGAAGTACCTGGGAGAGTCCTGTTGGGGAATGACTAAAAACTCTTGGAGTGGTATCAAGCACCCTCAAGCCTCCCAACAAAAGGAAACAGGAGCAGACTAGGAAGGCCATAGAGAGTACCTTAAGGGGGCTCTCCAGAGGAGATTATAGAGGAAACTATAACTCCCAGTCCACAGGACTTACTGACTGCAATTTCTAAGACGAAAGAGGAAAAGGGGCAACCTAAAACCTCCAGGAAGAAACCAGCCAGCACTCCTGTGCTACCAACAAGGACATCCCCGAGAGGACTGTCCAAAGTCACACCTGTGACTCCTCCACCAGCTGAGGCTGAGTGTGTGGAACAACCTTGTGTGGTTGAATCAGCTGCTAAGCAATCAGAACTGGAAGAGGACCTTGCTCCTGTTGGAGATCTAGATCCTGCAGACCATCCAGAGCTGCAGTCTTTACTATCAGAAGGTGGACCCTGTAGGGCAGACTTCAGCAGAGGTCAAAGAGAGTGTCCTACTCTGGAAGGTCTTCGCCACCAGACAGCTTCCCAGCTGGATGGGCACGAGCCAGGGAAGTATAGGTTATACTGGGAAGATGGCCTCTTCTGCAGTGAATCGACTGAGTCTATCTCAGGGGACTACAGAAGACTTGTAGTGCCTCTTGAAAGCAGACTCCAGTTCCTACAGTTAGCCCATGAGATACCTTTGGCTGGTCACTTAAGTTTTAAGAAGACAAGGAAAGGCTCTCTTTATATTTCTACTGGCCTAAATTGGGGTCTGATGTAGATAAGTTCTGTAGGAGCTGTCACACTTGCCAAACCTCTGGCAAGAGTGGAGCCAAGAATGTGGCACCCTTGGTGCCTCTCCCAGTGGACGGAGATCCTTTTAAGAGGATAGGAATCGACATTGTTGGTCCCTTAGACCCTCCAACATCTTCAGGAAACAGGTTTATCTTGGTTGTAGTAGACCATGCTACTTGGTATCCTGAAGACATACCTATAAGAACTGTTACACCTCAGGCTGTTGCTAAGGCCCTACTTGGTATTTTTTTACCAGGTTAGGTTTTCCTAAGGAAGTTATCTCTGACGGGGGATCCAATTTTATGTCCCACTACATGCAGGCCATGTGGAAAAACTGTGCAATAACGTACAAGTTCTCAACTGCCTACCATCCTCAGACAAATGGATTGGTAGAGAGGTTCAACTGTACAATGAAGAGCATGGTAGGTGCTTTCGAGGAACCCCTTAGAAGAAAGTGGGACCTTCTACTGCCATGCCTTCTCTTTGTATACAGAGAAGTCCCTCAAGAGGGAGTTGGATTTAGTCCCTTTGAACTTCTTTATGGCCATCCAGTTAGAGGCCCTTTGGCCCTAATTAAGGAGGGGTTGGAGAGTGCTCCTTCCCCCAAGCCAGTGAAAGTCACTGACTATGTGATAGGTCTCCAGAGGAGAATGTCACACATGATGGCAGAAGCATCAGATAACTTAAAAGCAGGTCAGGCTCTGGTCAAACATTGGCATGACCAGAAGGCCAACATTGTTGAGTTTACTCAAGACCAGCAAGTTTTAGTTATGGTACCTACAAGGCCGAGGGCCTTACAGGACAAGTGGATAGGACCCTTCAAGATTGTGGGTAAACGTGGAGAGGTCAACTATCTAGTGGACTTAGGCAATCATAAGGAGGCTGCCAGAGTCTTTCACACCAACCGTTTAAAGGCTTATGTCTCAAGACCAGAAGTGGGAGCTTTGCTTCTAGCTTCAGCCCAAGAGGAGGAGGAGAGTGAACCTCTGCCTGACCTACTCAGAGGCCAGCCTTTAGATGAGGAAATAGAAGAAGTTAATATCTCTTCTAACTTGATACCTGAACAACAGGAGTAGTGCAAGTTTCTATTAAATCAGTTTGCCTCCCTGTTTTCACTTCACCAGGCTTGATCCCTTGGGACCAGCATTATATTCAAACTGGTGACTGTTTACCTGTCAAAAACAGAGGTTACAGGATGTCAGATCATGTAAGATCCCACATAAAGGAGGAGGTCAACCAGATGCTTGATCTCGGGTAATAGAGCCCTCTACCAGTCCACGGTCTAGTCCAGTTGTTCTAGTAACAAAGGCAGGATCCAAGGAGTTGAGATTCTGTGTGGACTATAGAGCTCTTAATGCAGTCACCAAGACTGATGCCCACCCTTTACCAAGGACAGATTAACTGGTGGATAAACTTGGTTCAGCCAAGTACCTCAGTACATTTGATCTCACTTCAGGCTATCGGCAAATAGCACTGACAGACCATGCCAAGGAGAAAACTGCATTCTTCACCCCAGCAGGCCTCCACCAGTCTAAGGTAATGCCTTTTGGACTAAAGAATGCACCTGCTACATTCCAAAGGATGGTCGATCAAATTCTGAATGGGATGGAGGACTTATGCATGGCATACTTGGATGAGATTGCAGTGTTCAGCCCGACTTGAAAATAACATGTTGACCACTTAGGACATGTTTTGCAGGCTCTTGAGCAGGCCCATCTGACCATAAAGGCTAGCAAAGGTCAAATTGGTCAAAGTAAAGTGGTCTACCTTGGACATGAGGTAGGAGGAGGTGAAATCAGGCCATTGCCTAGCAAAGTACAAGCTGTACAAAACTGGGCCACCCCTACTACTCAAACCCAAGTGAGAGCCTTCCTATGCCTCACTGGGTACTATAGGAACTTCATAGAGAACTATGGGACCATGGCTTCTCTCTTGAATGTGATCTCCTCTCCCAGATTCCCTAAAAAGGTCAGGTGGAATGAGGAGTGCACCCAAGCATTTGAAGGCCTAAAGAAAGCCCTTTGTCAAGCTCCAGTCCTAAGAGCTCCTGTCTATAACCAAACCTTCATTGTGCAGACAGATGCTTCAAATACAGGTATAGGTGCAGTTCTTAGTCAACTGGATGAGAAAGGTAGGGAGCACCCCATTTGCTTCATCAGCAGGAAGCTGAAGGAACCAGAAACAAGGTGGGCAACCATTGAGCGTGAGTGCTTTGCTATTGTGTGGTCACTGAGGAAGTTTAGGCCATACTTGTATGGATCTAATTTTGTGATTCAGACTGACAACCAACCCTTGAGATGGCTGATGCAAATGAAAGGGGAAAACACAAAACTACTGAGATGGTCAATCAGCCTCAAGGGTTTTATTTTACCATTGAACACAGGTCTGGGTGTCACCACCAAAATGCTGATGGTCTCTCCAGGATACTTGACCGACTGGAGTAAGGAGATTCATCCAGGAGTGGATTAAATCCTTCTGTCCCTTAGTCTGGGGGGACGAGTGTTCTCCAAATGTGCTAATTTCCCTTAACTTTTGAGACCCCCCAGGAACTTTGCTGGATTTCTAGGATTAGATTTTTTACCTGGAAAGAGTATGAGCCTTTTATACCCTACTCTTTCATGTATTTTGATGTGTGTTTTACTTTTGTGTTCTTTGGTTATGGAGTTTTAACACAACTCCATAGGCATAATCTGTTTCTGTGTGTCACACAGCACCTTCAGTGCAGTGGCACAGGGATGTCTTTCAGACTTCCCAAGGTTTAATTACCTTCTCTGGGACTGACTACCATCTCCCAGAGCATGTAAAGTTAAATTGACTTTTCTAGTCTCTTTAGATTTACTGACACAGTACCCACTATCTTCCTATAGAGTGCTGGAGGGCTTGCCTAGCTCCCCCTGATTCAAAACACTCATGTAACAGTAAAATGTTACCCTTTCCTACTTTAAATGGCTGGTGCCAGTGGTTTAGATCAACTACCGTAATTTTTCCCGACCGCTAACAGCGCTAGCTAAAAATTGGGTCAGCCATGTTTTTCAATATGGCGACCAAGACCTATCTTTAAAAACAGAGTCCGGTCATCTTTTTTCACCATTTCTTTTAGGAAAGGTCCTTCTTGTGTTTGTCTCTGCACGCCAAACCAGGTTTGTTCCCTTTGTTCGTTGGCCTTTGGCGGGCTTCAGTACTGAAGCCCTCCCCTGGCGCCAGGGTGTCTGTTATGGACAGGATGTGAGGGAGGTGCCCGAAACTCACTGTGCTTAGTCTCCTAGGAGACCTGAAGGCACTCTGGCATGATTGGCCGTCTGGCTGTCCAGCAAAGACAGCCACCCTGCTGTGTGAATCATAGCCAGGCTGGAATGAATGGGGGAAAACTGTTTAAAAACAGGTCTCTGGGACTTGGAAAGCACAGCCGACCAATGGAACGAAAGAACCGAAAAGGAGAGGAAGGAAGAGGACCACTGCAACTCCTGGACGACCGGTGAAGTCCTGCTGCAGGTCCGAATTGCCTGAAACTCTGAGGACAGAGAAGCACTTGAAGGTTAACTTCTTCACTTGAGTTTGGTGGGAACAACCAACTCATAAGCCACCTGGACACCATCCTATTCTGGTCGAACTTTCATCAGAGTGCTGTTGAAAACCGGATACCCAGAGGGAAGGAAACCAGTTCGTGAACCTCCCGATGTCCTCCTTCTTGTCCCCACGACTGAAGCTCAGGAACAGCGAGATCTGCTCGAACTGCCAGGAACAACTGCCTTACCTACAGCTTTGTTCATTGACAAGGTACTGTGCAAACGCGGACCGGAAATCTTTTCGGCCATCGAGAAAGTGCGTGAAACTTTCCTCAACTACGAAGGCTTGTTCTTCCCTTAAAATTCGTCAAACTTTTCGCCTAGACAAATCCTTTAAAATCTGTGGCAAAGACTTAACCGTTATATACCAGAACTGTGCTATCCTATACAAAAGACTCTGAACCATTGACTTTGGCCTAGGCCTATTGAGAAGAATTGCTGGTTGTATTTAACTGAAACCCTTTGCCCTGCCTATGAATGTATTTGGGCGGTCTATTCTTATAACCTTGTCTTTTCCCTCCTTTATTAAGTATATGAAGTGCCATTTTGCTCCCACCTAATTTTGGAGCTAAACTTGTTCATTTACTTACCGGTTGGATTTTGGTGATGTATGTAGAGTAATGTTTTCTAACTGACTGAGTAAATAAATGTATATTCTTTTACCAAGAAACCTTGAGTAAGTGTATATTTGAATCACTGTATTTGTTGGTCCTTTTTGTAACTTGTTCTACTGCTCACTTAAATTCTTGAGATAAGTCTGGCTGCTCAGCCATCGCTACCACTTTACTGTGTAGTACAGGCTTGTACCAAAGGTGAATTTGTGCTTGCACTTGTAGTCCTAATTGCCTGTAGTGGTCCCCAAGGGTACTGCAGGTGATTCTGCCTAACAACGATTGACAACTAGACCGCACATTGCACTTGGTATTGTTGTTGCTCTGCATTAACTCCCTACTCCTCTTCTTTATCCCAGTACTCAAAGCTTTCTGGTAATTGGAGTCCATACATTTTCGCATTGTTTCAGGTTACATAATAAAACACGTTTGTCTACATAACAATCATCATAAACATCAGATGTCGAATATGTTTTAGAGGTGTATTGTACCTTTGCAAATTGAATAAATGTCTGTTTGAGATGTTTAACAGAAGGGTTCTGAATAATGAAAACATGCCATTATAAACTCGGGAATCAGGGGGTCTTCCTGACAGAATAGGGAAGAATACTGCATCTTCCTGCCTGAGTCATCACCTCCCCCTGACAGCCATCTCCGCTCATATGATCCACCCTCAGAATACCACCCCAGGGTCTGGATCAGTTAGCGGCTGTCTTCCCCTGGCCACATGGGAGGGGACTTTCGGCTGGTGATTAGTCAGGACTCCTCAGGATTCATCACAAAGCTCTCTTCACCCCTTTAGGCATTTTCAACGCTCCCTTGAGCACCACTATTTCCCTTTTTATGCTCAGCCTTCACACCGTCTAAGCCACTTACACATTATTTATCTCTCTGGATACCTTCTTTGCTACTCTGAGTAACACCATCCATCTCACTTTCATGCTTTATTGATTTTGAAGTTTGTCTGAGCCTTCTCACCCCTCTGGCTCCTCTGAGCGCCACCCTCCTTTTTGTTACTTTCACACTCTTCTTCGAAATCCCTTTGGGCATAATTTTCCTGGCTACGTCTAATCTCCCTTTCTTTGCCCCTTTGGAAACCAACCTCTTTCTCTCTACTTTTCAGCTCTCTAAGAACCTTACGCACCCCTGAGGGAATCACTTTCTTTCTTATTAATTTCACCCCTCCCGGCCACTCCTTTCCTGCTCCTTGCCTCTTGCCCCATCTCTGTTAACTCCTTGCTTTGGTCTACTGGGTCTCACCACCCGCGTCCAGATTCCTATATTGCTAACTCTCCTTGGTCTTGCTCAATCTCTTCCTCTCTCCTCCAACCTCCTCCAAAGAACTGGTATTTCCACACTTCGATCTCCAGCTCCTACTCCAAAAACCAATACAGAAAGTATGAACCTATGTGCTTTTACAGTGCTGTGATCATTGTCTGGGCTGGGCTGTGTGTGAGGGTCTGGACCTGGAATTGGAGATGCAATAGGTTGCCACAAATTGGCTCATCTGAGCCAGATCTGGGTTTTAGTGGCCAAACCAGGCTTCTATTTGGCCTGCCTGTCACCATTTCGGAAATCATTATTCCCCCTGTGCCCCGTTGCTGCAGAACAGTGACTGAGTAGAGTACAACTCCCCTCCCTGCTCAGTGTTTTAAAATAATCCAGGTAAATGATGTAACAGTGTGTCCCATTTTTTTTGGGTGAAAGGAATGAGGCTTTTGGTTAGATTTGAAGTTTTTGATACTTGTAACTGGAAACTCTGCTGGCAGACTATGGATTGGTAAAATTGTTTCACCTGTGAAGGGAATTGCAGCCAGTAAACAATGAACTGTCAATATTATATCAACTGCCTGAACATGCATCTTGTGGTAAACTTCTCTAGGTCTCTCGAGTTGTGTTTTCACTACCACAGAGCGCTCTGCATTAACAACAGTGTTGGTTTTAAGGGTTTCTTTGTTGCAAAGCTGAATATTGGCCAGGGTATGTGCATGGCTGTGCTCTCGGGAGGTTGGATTCTGCTCTCTTAAAGGGAGAGTAACTATACAGTTCCCAGCATCAGTGGAGTCAAAAACACTGTGTTTTGGGTTTGTGGAGAGTCTGATTTCCTTTATCCCATATGGTCTCCTCTCCCTGGCTGTAGGGGCTATGCCCCTTAGAGGGACCTCATCCTTGGCTGGTGCCATGTGACTGTGCCCTGCCCTAAAATGGGGAATAAGTCCAGCTGACCAAAGGATCCTCCCCATTATGCCCCCGTGCCCATCATCCACTAGCTAGGGGAGGGACCTAGCCCCCTTTGTCATCCAACCAGATGTCTCCAGAGCAAGGCAGAGGACTTTGTTACGCAATGTGATCATCGGCAACTCATTTAGTCTCATAGTGCCTAACCTATCAATATTGCTTGTCGCTAGATATGTCAATATTGTCAGTACTTAAGAGTGGTTTAGTTCCTAGGGTACAAATGTCTCACTCATAGTTTAACTGGCTAGATGGTAGTTACACATATTTTATAAGTGACAATTCATTAAATGCATCTCTCGGTTATTTCTTACTTGGCTTACCAATGGCAGCAAAACTTAAAAACCATAGTTCTCTTCTAGAAACAGGATACATGCAGCTTCCTGGTAATTCCTAATGCACATACTCCATTGTTGCTATGGTACATGTATCTTCCTAATTGCAAATTGATCTCTTGTATCAATGCCACAGCAGTTGTACATTTTGTGAGAATGATTATCTGTGTTCTACATCTATAAAAGTCCATGGGTGCTTTCCTCAAACTTTTAGGGTGAGGGAGGTTGATGAGGAAGGTAAAAGGTTACAGGAGAGAATGGTGACAATAATATTTTCAGGGAAATAGATTCAAAAGAGAGAAAGATAGGGTGGATGCCACGGGAAAAATGCAATGCAGTTTAGCAGCTAACAGTCACACAACCAGCCTACCTGTGGAGACGATCCACATGTGAATTTGATAGTTATCAGGTTCAGGAATATCAAAAAAGGGAGAGGGTGAAGGCCGAAGCCAAGAATGCATGATTAGAAAAAAGATCACTGGCATCTGGCAGAAAGACTTGGGAAAACACAACCAAACAAGCAAGTACTGGTTTAAAGATTGTATCTTTTATTCAGGCCTTTACAACAAAGAAGTTGGAAGAAGCCTTGATTTATTTACAAAAGGATTTATCTTCAGAGTTATTAAAAGAATAAAGTAAATTAGTAGCCCTAGGATCAGTCATTTTTCAAAGAAACGAGCTGGGATATATCTTTGTCTTCGGCTGGGGCCTCCCTCTGGAACAGCCTCCCAGCCACTCTAAAACTTGAGGAGAACCATCTCTGGTTCTGGAAGCACATCAAGACCTTCCTCTTTTCTTCTGCTTTCTCTCCCCCTCTCCTCTGCTGATCTGTTCTCTCTTGGCACGGGGCACCTGGCCACCCGCTGTCCTCCGAGCCCAGTTACCTGCTCACCCTGCCACCCTCCCGCACTGCCTCTGGGCCACCCCTTGCACTGGGGTCTGTATCTGTACCCATAAAGCCCCCCCTCTTTTCTTCCTGCACTTATCAGACCTACCCTGTCAGCTGCCTTAAACCTAGCACTTGCCAATTGCTGGCTGCACTACCACTGCCTGTTGCCTTTATTATTTATTTATTATTTATCTGTTTCTCCTTTGCTTCACACTTTCCACTTCTCCCCCTTCCATGTACTTGTCCCTTGACCCTCTCCCATTCCACTTGCGCGTTCTCAATGTCACTGGGCATAGTAAGATCGTTGTTTTGTTCTCCCCTATGTACGAGCGCGATAGAAATAAAATATCAATATCAATATGTCTTGCTAGCAATCTTTTCTGTGTTTGGCTCAGACAAGTCTCTTTTGAAAAACATTAATGAAAGTGGAAAGTCTCTCCCAGGATCAATTCTCCTGGAATAAAATCAAGTACGGGCATCAAAGGGGTTGACATACTTCCCAGGAAACATGGTAGTTTTCCTTCCTGGCAATTGGGATGCTGGGTCATATCTTAGCATCTGCCCAATGTAACAGGGCTGTAAAGAAAAATCTAAGTCTATTTACAAGTCTGTTATTCTCCAGTTCCACAAGAAAATGTTCTTACAGCAGATGGGCAGATGGTCCCTCTCTAGATCTATCCCCAGCCTCACTCACAGTCTCTTAAGCACACCTCTGTTGTTTTGTGATGATCTGTGTTTGGCTGGGCCTCGCCTTGTGGCTTTGGGTTGGGTAGTCCATTGCAGGTATAGTGAGCATTCCTGTTGAAGTTCAAGCTACATCTCAGCACGTTCCCCGCTGCCTTTCACAAGTGGGGTAGGACAGGATGGTTTTGGGGTGTCTGGTCAAGCCTTGCCATCCATCTTTATCTCAAGAGCCTGCTCCTGTTAATCAAACCCATCACACTTTACTCCCAGCTCACCCAGTGCTCACATATGCTTGGGGTCTGTCTCTAAGTCTGAGCTCTGATTCACTGGCTTTTAGCGGACCTTCTCACTGTCCTGTCACAAGATCCTTCATACTCCTCCTTCACCCAGACAACAGGTAGGACTGTCATCTTAATGTCTGATTGATACTGGTCCTTTGCCTCCATGGAACTTCCCATCACTTGTCTAACTTATTTTTCATTCCTACCCTGCTACTCCCAGGAAGGGCTTTTTCTCCATGTCCAGTTTCCTTCCTCCAAACATTGTATCATATTCTCTGCAAATATCTCTTCCTCCCTTTCCACCATTGATGGTTCTTTTCATTCTTACATCCTTTAAACTCCAATTCTCTCCACCTCCTCTACTCTCTCCATTGCACCTTGCTGCTTTCCTCCTCTGACCCTTAGGTTATCTCCTGCTGTTCTCCTCCTCCAATCTCTTCTGTACTTGCCTCTCCTCCTCCTTGTTCTCCTACAACCTCTTCAGTTCTCTTCTCTACTCCTTGATGTTCTCCTTTTTCACCATGTATGTACTACCTCCTTGATGTTCTCGATCTCCGACCTCTCTTGTATACTCCCCTTCTCCTCATTGTTCTCCTCCAACCGCTGTACTTCACTCCTCTCTCCCTGGTTATTCTCTGCCACCCTCTTCAATATTCTCCCTTCCTTTTCGTTCACCATAATCTCTTGCTGTACCACCACCTCTGCTGTAATGTCAGGTTTCTCTGCAAATTTACCTCCCCTTGCACCTTCAATTGTTGCCACACATCCACCTCCTCCTGCACCTTTATCTCTCTCTATACCTCCACTTACTCGTGCACCTTCAGGTTTTTCTACACCTTCACTGCCTCCTCCACCATCAGCTCTTTCCACAACTCCACATCACCTTGACTTGCTGCTCTTCTACTCCCCAAAACATTCTTCATAGATCTGTGCAAGCTTTTATTTGGACTCCTTCCCTGCCCTGGGGATGGGCTACAGTCTATGCTTTGCAGCTGTACTTGATCATTGGTTATTGTTTGGGATTGGACATACAGTATATATTCAGGTGTCTAGTCTGTTTCTAGCCGAGTGCTCCACTCTGCGAACTGAATATTTAAAAGGCCGGTCTAGCATCCTGGAGGTTCCTGTCATCCATTGCGAGATGCACACATGAAACCTGAAGGCGGTTTATGGTGCAACTGTTCTTCATTTTGCACATGGTCTGCATCACTTGGGGAAAGAAAACCGGACTTGAAACCTGAAATGATAATCCATGCATTCCTCTTATCCCTAGATGATTCATGACGATCCACAGAGAGGAGGGCCATGGGGGGTTACTCTACCGCCAGGAGAGAGTCATTTAAAGGACCAGTAGTGAGATTAAGTCCAATGTGGCAGTCTAACGAGGCGGTCCTCTGCCCCAAAGTACCACTATTGTGGTGGGAACCAGCAGATCCACCCAATACTACTGAAAGGCACCACATCAAGTAACTAGTGGTGGGGCACGGCCACCCAAGTCACCCTCACACACAGCTATGCGGTCAGTCAGGGGACATTTTACTTCAACATAAAAAGTAGGCGTGATTAAATGACAGCACTGAAGACAATTGACTGTGCATTACATAGAATGCAGTGAAGATGACCAGTGGGTAGATATTCTTGCATGGCATGTAGGTTATGGGAAAAGACAATAAGCGTGCAAATTTTTGTATTTGGGCCTTGTTTGCCAACAGGGCCTCTTGGTGTGTTTTTCTTGAAGTCACTTATCAGAATGGTCAAAGTTCTGGCTATTGTGAAACAGGCATAGTATCAAGAGATAGATGACACAGACAAGTGAAACACAGTTTGAAAACCTTTATTTTGCTGGTCAGGATGGTGTAATGTCTAACTTCCCCTAGCTCTCAGGTGGGAATGTTCCCTACAGGAAAGTAAGCTAAGGGAAATCTAAGTCTGTCAGTCCAAAATAAAATGCTGCCTGTGTCAAAACATATGCTTGCACTCACTTCATTATGTTAACAATGTGTAGGGGATTGGATAAACTCAATAGTGTTCAAAATAAAAATAGGATGACACTAGAGCTTTTCTGTAGCTCCCTACCCCAAGCTCAAAGCACTCAGGATCTCAAAGTTGAACAGGCTTTTGAGCATTCAATATTTCGCAGTATCTTATTTCTCACAACCGGTCTCCCAGGCTTCCCTTGCCCAAGCTCAGACACCTCCCGGCATCCCAAAATTCACTTTGCACAAAGTTCCTTGGGTTTTTACAGGTTCCCTTTTCCTGGATTCCAAACATTCTGGACCATACACTTCAATGGGCTTCTTAGGCTTCCCTCACCTACGTTTCAAGCACCTCTTTGGTTTCACAATATTACACTCTCTTTAACACAAGTGTTCAACTTGCAAACCACCAAAGTTCCATAACAGTTTAACTGGCTTCTTTCGGGTACTCTTCCCCATTTTTCAACTTTCTCTGAAATCAGGGTCTCCTCAGCTGCACCTCAGATATTTGTTACCAACTTGTCACAAAGTTCACACATGTATTTTGCTTATCTCTTTATGATGGGGTCTCTGCAGCCTTCCTGTATCACACTCCCACCCGGTGGCCACCCCGAATGCTTTTCAACACTTTTTACTTTATGTCAATACTTCTTCCTTAGTTTTGGGAATTTTGCCACCACTTAATTTCTTGCACAGCTCCTCTTTTTAGGATCTCTATTTCGCTCACACTTCATACCTGCACACAGCCCCCCTCTTTGCAGACACTTCCTTTCTTTACACAGAGTCTTTTGACAACTTGTAATCATACACACGACCACTGTGCCACTTTGTATCCTTGTCAAAACACACACCAGGTTCTCACTGTGCTTTACTCACCGGTTGTGTTTTCTTTGCCAATGTCTTTGCTGTCTGAGGTCAGGGTCTCACTGCCTGCCCTTCAGACACTCCTGGGCTCCTGTCTTGGCCCAGTGGAATGAGTATTTCTGTTTACCAATTTCAAAAGGGATTAGCATGCCTCTTGGCTCCTTTCCATGGACTCTGCTGGCTCATTGGAGACACAGCTCCCTCGCCATGCTTTCCTCTCCTGCTTCACCTTGCAGACCTTCAGAGTCTCAGCATTCCATTCTCCTTCAGCTGGTCCTGGGCACCCATGGCTCTTCAGCTCCTCTCCCTACTCGCTCTGCTTTACTGGCAAACCCTAGCTTGGGACTGAAAAGGGATCACCTGCTGGACTCAGCCACATAGCCTCCTTTCTGCACTGCCGAGTGCCCCACCTTTTATACACCTGAGCCCTGTCTAGGGGTTTCAGATGTGCGTCCTTTTCCTCCCTTGCCTGACTCTCATTAAGCCAAAGAATGGCACATGCTTTACACTTAGGTTTCCTCGTCTCCTTGTCAGTACGAGAGTGGTGTTACAGGTGTGGATAATTGCTGTTAAGTGCCTGACTCTGCTTGACCTCATTAAAGGTACAACCTAGTAGCGTAGTGTAGTAGACCTCTCCATTTATTTTCCTCCTCACAGTACTTTTATCATATGTAATCTTTCTAACTCTCGGTCGCCTCTTTCTCGTCTCAGTATGTGTTGAAAATGGGAGAGGGAAACGGGACAGAAATGGTAATAATCAGTAAAAGCTGAGGGAAAGTAGGATAATGGATAATTGGGAAAGGGGGGATACTGTGTCTTACCCTCAGGCATCCTCTTTCCACTCCCCAGGGACCTCCTACTCAGGTGATCTTGCCTCCATTATCCACCCCCAGGGTCGGGATCCACAAGTGATGGCCCTTCTCTGGCCACCTGAGCAAGGGATCCAGAGGGAGAAAATGCAAGGATGCCTTCAGGTTTCTCACACTAGTCACAGTGAATATTCCAATAATGACAAAAGCAACCTTTAACATGCAAAGATAACAAGATTATGTTGCCTTATCCTTCCTTTGCTAAAATACTTCTGCTCATATGTCTTGCAGCAAGCACTAAAAAGGCAGAAGAGAATGCAGGCTCCTGGTCAAGTGAATGCTGCCATGTAACAAACAACGCCAGTTCGGCATAGAGAAGATGGCTCCACTGGAGTGCAAAAGCCAGAGTAAGAGTATGGGAGCCAGGAGGGAAAGCAATCAAATACAGGGGCTAAGCACAGAGGCAGAATGCACAAGATCGCATCATAGAAGGAAAGAGTCAGCGAGATGCTTCAGTATAAATACTTAAAGCTATGCAGGCTCCCAGACATATGACCACTGTCATGTCATACTGCTATGCTATTCAGATGCATGAAAAGATGGTTCTGATGGAATGAAAAATCCAGGCTGAAAAATGTAGCGGGACCAGACAGGGAGGATGTCCATCAGTTTGAGGATGGGGTGGGTCAACACAGAAGTACAGCATGCCAGGAATCGGCCACTAATATGCGAAATTCAATGAGATGCTTGAGCTGAAAGATTTAACGTAACACAGGTGTCTCTTCACGTCACCAATGTCATGTGGCACCAATCAGGCACAGCGTAAAATGGCTCTGCTGGAGTGTGGAAGCCAAAAGACTGCCAGCAGGACAGGAAGTCCGTCACTTGGAGGAGAGGCAGCACAGAGGCACAGTGCACTAAGCTACACTCCAGAAAGGTACGATAAATTGTTATCCAACTCTGAAGACAAATAAGATTGCCACAAAGATGTGTATGCTGTTTTTCAGTGATATTCACGAAGGTCAAATATGATCCACTGTAGACAGACCTTCTCGGGGTCCGCTTGGGCTCTGCCCTTGATGTTCTCTTATAAGTTTCATGTATGTAGGAGCATTTTTTGTTTTCATGCATTTTCTGCCTTCATATTGTTTATAACCTCTGCCAGGTTTGCAATAGTCATTTGTTCCAAGGTATTTGCTTTCCTCTTTTGGTTTATTGCACCATCTTTGGGGCAACACCAAACTTAATCACACATTTTAAAGGAGCACAAGTATCAATCCATCTATTTTATGTTCAACCACTGCCAGTCCTTTAGAGTTTGATTATGGCGATGGTAATGGTGACGATGACTGAAGGCACTTACCATGGCTCCATGAATCATATATAATGTGGAATTTCTTTATGCAGGATGAATGGATGCACCCTGCCACCTGCATTCGTAAATAAAACTGTATCTGTTGGTTTGACTAAATAACTACTGTTCTGCAAGAGTACAGCGATGAATTCTGGTTTCGAAACGTCTACTTAGCCCCAGACTAATGCTAAAGAAGATGTGATCTCATTCATAAAGGTGAAACAGACACAGCATGAATGGTACATCTCCTTTGCCTCGAAGGTAGCATGGGCCGAGGGCAGGCTATAATCTTCGAAAGGGGTGTAAACCAGCAAAGAAACATCCATAACAACAATGGTACTGTGGCATCGAAATAACAGAAATATCCTATAAAGGATCTATAAAAAATAATATGTTTCCCTTATAATATGCGCCCCTATGTGCTTGTATTATGAATGGGTTAATTAAACAGTTCATAATTCAGAAATATGTATTCCTCTGAATAAATGATACATGTCATTAACTGTCCTCATTGAACAACTGGTATGACTTAGTTCTGGATCTTGCATATATATTCATGTACGGCCTATATAGGTTTCTCTCTTTGAACTTCTTCAGAACCTGATTTTAACCTCTGCATTTCCACATGCTTCCAATGTGTCAGCTCCTCAATGTCTTTTAGCCGCTATATGGCTCACCTTTCGTAGTACGTGCTTTTTACTTTCGCTGTACACAACGACACACCAATAATGTATCCAAGTCTAAATGGAATGTTATCACAATGATGTTTTCAACTTGCAGTTCATATGAAAAAGTCGCTTTTGAGCTAGACACGAGGAAAGAGAGAGATCGACATCAGCACTTGGCGACACCTGCAGTTCAGTGCGTCTCCTGCAGATGATACCCACACCATCAGACCTCAGCAGCAGAGGCAGGCCTGCTAATTTTGACAGTATAACTTTGTTAGCAAATCATCAGGCTATACATGCCAATTGTGTGACCCATGCTGCAGTATGGATTTCTAATGACTAAATATACTTGAATGTATTTCAGCAAACATTTTTAACTTTAGGTTAGCGCCAGAGCCCCTCCATAATTCCCCCCTTTTTTATAAACTAATAAAAACACCAAAAACCCATCCGTGCAAAGGAATACACAGAAGATGGAGACTTTGGGATGAAAGGAGCATTTTGGGTATAAAAACAGGTGTATGTAGGCAACGGTCGCAAAATTTCAAATCCAATTATATGTCTTAAAAAGGTAAAGAGTGGTGATACAATTGTCACTATGCCCGTAAAACTAGGTCAGAGAGAGGGAACGTCTACAAATATCTTTCTGGCTAGCTTTGGTGGCATGACATCATCAAGCTGGACTTTTAGGTGACAGTGTCAAGAGAGTGCGATTTGGGTTTCCCAATGTGCCAAGTTGGTATTTAGACCATTAGAATTAGTGCTCCAAGATGGGTTGAATCCGAATCGAGATGCGTCAAGTTGGTTGCTGCCAGATGGGTCGAGTTGCCAGATGCTTAGAGACGGTTGCCACTAATGTGTCGGGTCACCGCTTAGATGGTTAAAATAGTGTAGAATGCTAAAAGAAGCTCCCCTCTTGATGCGCTTCGAAAATAACTTGACGGCGGTCGAGTCAGCTTACAAGTTGTTTGCAGTGAAACACAGGAGCCAGAGTTGTTCCTTATTCCCTGGGTTACTGTGAGACCCTGCCCAGGGCCTCAGGTGATTAGATAAGTCCTTCTTCTGCCCTTCCCAACCCGTAAGGTTGCCTGGGATCACATGTAGGTGCTGCATTTACAGGAGGCAGATTTCTGGGTATCAGTCTCCAGGCAGCAGGCAGACCTTGACCAAGCAGCAGGTCACTTCAAATGTTCCTCTTAAGTGCCTGAGGAGTGCACCTTGCTCCCTGCCTGGAAGTATTTATCTTCACAAATATGGCAGAGGAATTTGGGCAAACTGTATCCCAACAAAGTTTCAGATGTAACCTTCTTCTTGTGGTGGTCCAAAAATGATTAATTTAAGGGGAGAATGGTTGCACCCACTTATAAACTCATACTGCCACAGCAGATTGCTCCATTTCAACCCTTCCGTACAGGGTCGATCTCAGCCGTTGTAAAACGAGTTTTGCCTTTTGATATCAGCTCCCAGAGTGCCTTGTTTGCAGGGCTTAGTGAGGGGGAACAGGAAGTGTGTTTGACCTAGGAAAATCCAAGATGGTGAAACCCCTCTCTTGGTTGTAGATTCTCTCCTGGGCCACCCTAATCTTCCCCCTCCCCTGCCTGCCTTCCATCAAAGTGACTCCAGTCACTATCTCCCGGGTGTGACTTCCCTGTTGTACTAGTCAGGGTTTCACTGTAGCGCTTGTCCCTTCCTTAGCCCTGGTGGTGTATATATATATATATCCTGGACTCCTGGAAAGGTGTCAATCCTTGAACAAAGGGAGCTTCTATAGCTGGACCCAAAATGTTGTTATCAGTGAAACCCAGCCCCTGTCAGTGATATAATAAACTCTGACAGTGGTATGAGTCCCTAGAAACCAGCTTGGCAATGAAATGATATCAGATGGAATTTGGCAATTATAACTATCTTCTCAGAGGCCACTATAGCAAACCAGATTTATATTTATATTTAAACCAACTTCCACCAGCCACTGGGATGCACAGTTAACAATGAAAGCATGCGTGTTCCCTTTCAAAGGGATCCTTGTTTGTATTCCACTAAAGGCCAACGTGAAATTTAGAATACCTTTGGTTCTAGAAATGCCAGCAAGACATCCTTTGTGGGCACCTTCCTGATGGAAGCAGTCATTAATGTTCCCTCCAATTTCTAGGCTGCTAGCATTTTTTTTAGCAGGATTGCCAACTAAAATTGGTTTACACATTTTAGTGAACGAATCAGCTGAAGACATGTATAAAGTGTCATCCCAGTGCTGGTAAAGACAAGTCTAACTTTAGCTGCCTGTAATTCTACTGTAATTCTACATCATACTTTTTGCCACCCAACAATAATGGATTAATAAGTTGGTGTATCACTAGACCGCTGGATGATGTGAATAGGTTACTGTAGTGCCTTCATGAGAAACCTCTACTCATTTGTTGCATGCACCCATTTCTGGCTGTCGATACTATTATTTTAGGTACTGTATGGCCTGAGCACTGCTGGCATACCAATTATTCATGCCCAACTTGTGGTGACCAAGCATAAGTATGCACCTAATGGCTGGTAGACCCATGTGGGTACAAACCAACCAACACCAATTTTTAAAACTGAGCGCTGTCTGAAAGTGAAACTGTTTAGCAGGTCTAACTTTCATGGATGAATACATTTACGAGAGTTCCTACAATTTCAAAAACATCCCAGAGACTATCCTTATCAGATGGAAATCTGATACAGTGGGGAGCTCATACTCCACATACCTCATTGATGCTGGGCCATGGAACGTCTCCATCAACATGGGACTAAACAGCAGTTCCCATGAGCCAGTAAACACTAATCAGCATGTTTTACTTGTCTGTTGTGTGAAGAAGGATTGAGCAACCACGCAAAGGAGTTAGAAAGTCTAGTTCAAAGAGTCTTTTTTGACAATATGTGGTTTTTGGGAATGGATTGGCTAAACACGTATAGGGATTAGCGAAATGATTTAGAAATGATAAAGAATAACTTTGTAAATCTGTGTCATGGATGGACAACACAAAGGGACGGCCTCCATGGTGTCCCAGCACCTCAAGATAGTGAAATCCGACAACATGAAAGTCCTCAAACCTAATCTTACAAGTCTCTGTTCGTACAGGAACACACTATTCTACTAAGCAAAGTGCAACGGTGGTAGACAACAGAAAAGCCCTAACCTATTCTTTAACAAGTCCTTTTGCCTTCTGCATAACATTATTATTTTAAATAAATGTTGACAGTTCTGGCCAAACAGAAATGTTCATAAACCTCCTCTATAAATGTCCAGCCCTAGTCTACAACAAAACTCGTAGAGAGCATGTGTTATGTGCATATCAGCTCTAGGAGCTGCAACAGCACCAGATCATGCTACATGCGGCGACAAGGAATGAAGAGACTGACCAAGTGGTGCCAAAGTGGTTGCTATATACTTTTATTAAATGAAAAAACAGCATTTAATCGGAGTATATCCCTAACTCTAAGGGGATTTCCCTACCTAAACTAAAGAAACTCTGTGCTCGTCAGAAGGTCTGTGTGAGTCAAAAGAAAAAGGCACCATCCCGGTCAGAAAGGCCCCCGCTCTATCCCTTTCTCTACAATAAAACACCAAAAAGTCCAGCTACTGTTTGTAATCCAGGAGAATTACTCCCTTCTCCTGGATACAAAGCATTTAAACACCTCCCAGGTTGTTCAAAGGAAATGTTCCATAAAAGTTCCAGGTTCTCCTTAACCCAAAAGAAAATAATCACAAAGTCCTCTTGGGACTCCCTTTTCCTAGCTGGTTCCCCAATGTCTTTCACGGTTCTTAATAAGATTTGTAGTTCCCTTTTGGAAGTTTCCACAATCTCTAAGCTTTTCTCATCTCTTTGTCCACCCCCACTGGGACGATGAAGCTGTTCCTGGTGTCCCTCTCAACTCTCCAGCACCACCCTTTTGTGGAATTGGCCTGGGAACTGTATCACACAATGGTTTATGGTTTTCTCTATTTCTTTAGGGCTTTTCTGTCTCAATGGATTCTTGTTTCTCCTGTGTTTCAAGTGAAAAGTAAATGACAAAAAAACAATGTTTTTTTTTCTTATTTTGAGGATGGCAAAGCTAAGGTCATAAACTGAAAAGACGAGCTCCTGGCAGGATCTGGTGTTGACCAATCAGCAATGTGTAACAGACTGAAGACAAAAGATTATTGGGGTTTAGCTCAATGGCCTGGCCCTAGATTATTCTGGAGTGTGCCAAGGAGGACCTCTATGTCTCTATCGACGATTGGCCGTCTGAGAACTCTGTTATCGTCAATGATGCGGCAGAAGACCCGTTGATGGGTTTCAGTTTCTTTGGATTGTTCTTGAGAAGGTAACCCCTTGAATACATTCCAGTGGACATCTGGTTTCTTGTGCCATACTGACATACCTTAATTCCAACAGCCAAGGTGAGGGTTTGCTTGGTCACTTTACTTCTCTTAATCTTTGTGTATGTTCAGCTAACAGTTCTTTACACCCTTCTGACATTATTGGTGTCCTCTGAAGCTTTTTTTATGTTTCACTTGGCACTCTACCAGACTTTTAATAATTCCTGTTACCTTGTACTTGGTGTCAGGAGTCTTCACCAGTTTGGCCTGGCTTTTCGTGATGGCCAACAGCCTTTTTCCACTCCAGCTGCGATTCGCTTCCTAGGTCCTGTACTGCTTGCTGTCGAGAAGCAGACCAGGGACTCAACCTCACTTCCCCCTACAGAACATCCAGCCATCACCTCTCTGGAGTCTGTGTAGGTGGCTGTGGGAACGGGTAGGGTTAGCGGTTTCAGCGTGGTTGTTTGACCACCAGGTCCAGCCAGTACAGGTCATGCCACCATGACCCAATCTCTGTCCCTCCGTAGGGCCAACTCTTAGCTGACTAGTATGATGCTTTGCAAGCATCTCACGGGAAAAATACTTGTGGTTAATCGGGGTGTTCTGCCACTCACCCTCTTGCTCAGCTTGCCTCTCACCCACCGGCCAATAAGTTTCATTTGTAAAATGTTTGGCGTTCTGCCTCCATGCAGAGAGCCTATTTCCTTCTTCATTTCTGCTCTATCCATGACCACCGCCCTGTGGGCCTGTGAGACGTCCTTGCGGATGCCCTTGAACCACACCCTCCATGTCTCTAGCTCAAGCTTTTCGAGCCCGCCTCTGTTTTTCTCTCACCTTTGATTTTTCTTGATTTCCTCCTCCGCCTCGACTGCTCTATTCATTTTGTTTTCTCTCCCTGGTTCTGGGACTCTCTCTGGTATTTCCTATGGTACTTTCCCTGGTACTCACCTCAGTACTCTTCTGCCTGTGGTTGTTTCGGATGCCCTGATATAGTAGGGCCCATCCTGATATAACTTCTATTCCATTGACTACAGCTGTTATGGTACTTTTTCTGGTCATTTTTATCATTCACGAGTGCAACTTCGTCTCAGTACGGTAAGGAAGGAATAGTATCCACAGTAAGACAGACACAAGTGACCACAGTTCAAGGGTGTTTATTGAATGTCAAAAAGGGTGTGAAAAACACCCATTTAATCCAAAATCTAAAGATGGGAGCAAGCTATGACCATCAAATAATAATAACACAGTCCTAGTGGTGTCCTGTCAAAATAAAAGGGTCTATACTAAAAAACCTATTGCCAATCCTTACCTCTAATTACAAATAATGTGGGAAACAATGTTATGTAAAAGAAAAACTTGCCCAAGAAATGATATGTCAGGATATTCAGGACATTGGCCTCCCTTACCCATGTTTCAGCACGGGAAAAGGTGGCACGCTCGAGCTTAGCACAGTCTCTGGCTTCTCTAGAATGATGGTGCAGTTCAAACATTAGCATAAGGGTCTTCGCTGCCCAAGTCTCTTTGCCTTTCAAAGTCTCTTCTTTCAGAGGGCCTGATGTGACAAACAAATAATACATTATTTTCCTCTCAGGATTTCACACACACTGAATTTCTCAGGTGATTCACTATTCACCTCAGACCCCCCTCAGCTGGGCTCGGATCCCTTTTACTGCAATGCTCATAGGATTTTCATGCATCCAATTCATGTATCCAATTTCTCAGGTGATTCACGGTTCACCCTGGATCCCCCTTCGCCGGGCTCAGATCCGTCTTGACACAATATTCAAGCAGTATCCCTCATTTGGGCTTGGACCAATTTTAATTTACTTTAACACAAACTTTGCTTTAACCCAAAGCTCTCAGCTGATCTCCCTTATTTGGGATCGCACCAACTTTATCTACTTTGTCATCCACTTTCTTTACTCTATTAACATCAAAGACTTTTGATTGTGCACAGAATTTAGCTTGACCCACTGTAGGACCGCTTCTATTCACAATCCTTTGTCACTCTTTCTCTTTTGCCACCTCTCAGTTGGATACCTTACAGAGATCTTCAAATGAGCACACACGCGGTGCCGGACCACCCTGTCTAAGGTATCTTATTTCGGTTTCAAAGTTCAATCACTCATCTGTTGTCCAATTTTACTCACGCTGGGTATCACATGCATTTCATACACTGTACCTCTGACACACAACTCAGGATTATTCAGCCTGATTCCGGGTCTTACGCTTTTAATTCTCGAGGTTTTGTGAAAGTAATGGTTCCTTGTCAAAAAGGTCAAGGACACTTCCCTCCATGCAATCCCCTTCTGTTTTGCCATCTTTCGCCTCGTGTTAAACTGCCATCTTGGAACTTCTGCTTCATCGTGTGCTTTGCCTCGCTCAGGGTGTGCTCTTGTGCTCTGCCTTTTATCTGTGTGGGGAAATGTAATGAAAGTCAGGTGTGTGTGATGGTCAGTAATTGCCTGACCCTGCCTGAATATCGTATTGGGATATGTCAGGTATACGGATTGGGTCTTAGTCCGTTTTCTCTCATAGCGAGCTGTCTGTGAGAAAGTGTTTGTGTTGTAAAGGAGTTGTTGGGTTTGTAAGTATCCTACCTGGTAGGATGGGATAAAGGTGTTACAGGAAAGGGGATACCACGTCTTGCCACCCTGTGTCCGACTCCCACTCCCCAAAGACACCCCTCCCCACCCAGGTGATCCTCCCTCACTGGTCCACCCCGAGGGACTGGATCCAAAAGCAATGGCCGTGTCATGGCCACCTGGATGACAGATCCCTGGGGACTAGTGGCTGAGACACCTTCAGGTTTCTCACAGTACTGAAAACATCAGGATGGTTTGTTGTTTCACAATAACAAATGGTTTTGAATAGTTTAGACCGAGAAGGTTCAGGTACTATCGTCAGCCTACAGGTTGGGGCTTAAAGGGGCTGTGCCTCCCAATCGTGTCCTTATGCCCAGGAGATGAGGCTCTCTCCATGATATCCTCCCACGATACCACCATTACAGGGACTATCCTCACCTCCCTAGTCTCATGGAGAGGGGTTCTCCCTTGGGGAGAAGTGACACCATCTGAAGTATTGTCACATATACCAAATGAGCAAGGGGATCTTGCATTCCATAGCCTAAAAGCTCTGCTGGGTTCATGCTCAATAAAGCAAGAGGAAACACCCAAATGGTATTTAACCAAATTGAGCCCATTTGAGGCACCATTTCCTCAAGCAACTTCACAACAGAAACATTGATCACTAGCCATGATCATGCCAGCAGAATGCAGTCCTCCAAAAGAAAACTGTGATAACTGGGAAAAGGTTTTGAGTTGGTTATATTTGGAGTTAATAAGCACTCCATCAATCACAGCATTAATCAATATTCTGGTGGAAGTAATATACCCGTTCAGGGCAACAGCAGCAATTAGAACTATCAGTAAAGTCATTCTTTAAAGGACAGCCCGTTTTCCTAGATGCTGTATGGAGAATGTTTTATTTTCTAGTGAAAGGAAACTCTAATTTCGAGACAAAGTATCATCTGTAGATAAGTCTCTATGTAGAGATCACTTCGGTGTATAGTCAGGAGAAGGTTATAGCAAAGAACCAAAAATGATAAAGCAGACAAAAGGGGAGGTATCCTATGGGAAAGCCAGAGCAACTAGTGTGATTGTGGAGGGAGATGTAAAGGATGGCAACGTCTGTTTGTGTAAGAGGCTGACGTTAGGGAAAATTATTTTCTTTCACAGTGGCACTGGAAAGGAGTCACGTTGCTGGGGATTTGAAGTTATGTGGTTAGAAATGTTGAGTTCTTTGATTAATAACAGTACTGTGCTGGTATTATTTGCTTATAACATTTTATGTGGGAAGTGCCTTTGGTGAGGGCAATTTCATTTATTTGTCTAGCATGGAGTTTCTTTTAACTAGAGTTATATATGTGTTATATACATGCTAGGTTTTCTTTTGTGCTGATTTTCCCATACTTGTATTTCATTGTGTGTTGTGGTTGTGCTTGATTATTTTCAGAGACTGACTTGACTCTTTGAAATGTCTCCAGGATACAACATTTTCTTGCCTCTGCCAGGTGCAGTTACAGCTCTAATTTCTCAAGGACATGGAGTTGGACACAGGAGTTTTCACTAACCCACACTACTCACCAGGCTCCTTCTCCATCGTAAGACCTGCACTCAGAGTATCTCTTCTTCTACAGTTCCTCACGACTCAGAAATCCCTCGCTAAGACTCATAGCTCCGCTTGCCTCTGCCCACTGCCTTGGGCCAACGTAGCCTCCTTGTTCTGTGCTGCAGCACCTTGAAGAGTTTTTTGTGCTAGATGGAATTATAGTAATGATCTCAGACCAAATAATTGGACAGACACAAATAATATGTCAAACAAACTTGATTGCATGGAGGTCTTATACCCCAATATGCATCAATTATGGTCAAATACAAAGCCTATCAAGGGAAGGGATTGGTGAAGGGAACATATCTACTTATAGAACATATAAGGATTAGTGCATTATTGGTAACCCCTTGTCTGAAGGGCATGCCTTGAGCTTCTAAATATGTATAATACTGATGATAGTGGACATAGCAGTGGATTGGTTCCTGCAACATTGTATGATAGGTTGTCCCCAAACCCCACTGATTGGTAAGCATACTATTAGGCAACTGCATGTAATCTCTGGATCCACAGACCCAATATCGATCAATTAATACTGCAGTTCCTTCAGTAATTCCTGAAACTTCAATTGTCTGTCCACATCCTTTGTTTTTTCCCACCAGGATCAGGTCATTATTCTTGAAGCATGTTGTTGCATTTCATAGTTGTATTATAGATATTGTTCCTGCTTCAGTGTTGACCCATGTGAGTAGCTTTGAGTACTTGGCCCATGATTCCAGGCATTTGTCGCTCACTATCTGCACTATGCTTGCCCATTCTTTCTTCAACAGATGTGCAGAGCAGACCAATAGTCCTTCCTGAAATCCGCTACTGGTGAAAACATATCCACATATCACTAACTGAGGTCTTTCCCCGCATCTTGGCTCTCCTAGTTTTTCAGTCATTTCTGAATTATTCAGCTTCTTCAACTGGACAACCTTTTGTCTTTCTCCAATCTGGAATGGATACATACGCTTCTTACTTTTCCATCAACGGCCATTTTCCATCTTTCTTGTTTTCACATAGGTGTTTTCATATGGGAATACCAATATTGATTGACAGTGTAACATAGCCAATTGTCCTTCAAATTGTCCTCAGGTTGTACATGCTGCTAGATGACTGAGGCATTTAGCATCATGTGAAGACATGTCACTTGTAATAAATGTTCTTGCCACATTCATGGCATACGGTATTAGGGATCAAACATAACAGCATTCGTCTGATGTTCTTTCGCTCACCTCTTTCATGTGCTGGTACCGTAGGTTATTTTTTAAATGAATCAAATTTTCTAGATAGGTATTTATACCTTCATGGTTCTCCTCAATATCCCTTTTAAATTGAAATAGACGCATAGTGATATTATATAAACAGATCGTTTATACTTTTAGTGGGGACAATAGTAGATGTTTTATTAATACCCTCCATATCAGTGTCATTTTTGGCAACACTTTGTAATACCATAATAATTAGGAGAAACACACAAATCATAATACCAGCTGATATCACCATCAAAGTTACATGAATACCTATCAGCTTTCTGTGGGGCAATGAATTTGCGAAATGTTGAAACCTCTCCATTTTGTATTCACTTTACTTATGCACATTTCTTATCTCCTTTGTAATCACTTCCATATCAGAAACTGGAGTATTACTGCAATTAACACTCTCCGGACAATACAATTATTCTTTGGATCTTTCAAACATGTGATAATTTTTGTTCATCTTTGTATTAGGACTAGATAAGTCTATAATATGTAGGAAAAAAGAACAGATACGAATGTGTATACTAGTGTGGTGATGGTTATCATAAACAATGGTTAATGCTCTTCTTTTATTCTCTCATTGTCTCTTGGGCATGTCTAAAATGAGGGTTTCAAGGTAGCTGCAGGTCTATTTTCTCCTTATAAGATCTGGAAACCAATGATTTTTGTTAGTTTTGAAACATTGTGACCCTAATCTATAGTGCTTGTGTGCACTTCATTCTCCT
Organism: Ambystoma mexicanum; assembly: GCF_040938575.1. NCBI lineage: Eukaryota > Metazoa > Chordata > Amphibia > Caudata > Ambystomatidae > Ambystoma > Ambystoma mexicanum. The sequence continues at coordinate 630,680,936 of NC_090936.1, forward strand.
TGTTCTCGTTTCAAGCCATTTGGCGAGTCTGCATGTGTGTAACTACTTCTCTTTATTCCCTTGTGATGTCTTTGGGAGGGGTCAATGTTTCACCTTTATAAGGTTTGACATCGTGTAGATGTAGCCACGCTCTTCGTTCTTCCCATTTTACAGCCGTAGGGCTAGCATCCTCTACTTCATGAGGCGGTTCAAAGTGGGGCATACTACAGGTACTTATGAATTTGTGCCCTAGCACCTGGTCTCCTGGGTACAACCTTGGGGGTTTCAGCAAATCTTCTGTTTCATGCAGTTGTCTTTACCACTTCATTTTGACCCTTCCATTTTGTTTTTGATCTGTTGAGACATGAAAGACACACTTGAAATCATTGTTGTTAAATAACAGTGCATGTTGTCACCTGATGCCTTTGCTACACTATGGGCATCAGTTCCTACCCTAGCTGGAGGAGTCGATGGGGTTCTCATACAGCATCCAGTCACCAGCTCATAAGGAGTTGGGTGGTGATCTGGACCTGGCTGATTTCTTATGGCATATAAAGCAAGAGGCAGGCAATGCAGCCATCCCTTTCTTAGAGTAATCTTCAACTTCGCTATGCACTCTTTTAACAATCCATTTAATCTCTCACAGATGCCATTCACCTGTGGATGATAAGCAGAGGAAAATGTGTGTTTTATACCTAACAGAAGTACTATCTGCTCAAATAGTTCATTGACGTAATGCCATCTGTTGTCAGACCGCAAAACTTCATACACTCCCCACCTGGGGAACACTGCGTGTAAAAGGAATTTGCCAGTGCGCAGGGCATCAGGGTGTGTGCATGGACCTGCCTCTCTTCATCTAGTAAAAGGACATACTACGACCAGCATATATCTGTAGCTCTTGCATATCTGTAGCATATCTACATAATCTATATCCAGATGCTAAAATGGGCCATTGGGTGTAGGGATTGCTCCTCTCACTGTTTGCAAAGTGTGCCCTACAGTGAATTTCTGGCATAGGATGCAATTTAAAATGAACTGTGCCACATGTTCCAGGAGATTGGGTGTAAATCACTCTTCTGCTATTGTTGCAGCTAAACTCTGTTGCGTCGTATGTGCCCCGGTAGTGAAGCTGCTCTAGAGCTACTCTCAATAATGCTAGAGGCCTAACAGGCTTTCCAGTGCTATCCTGTCTTCAAATTACCTCAGTGGAGGATAAAGAACACTTTCTCCCTAAATCCTGTTCTTGTGGAGCTCAACCTTGTATTTCAATTAACTGGACAGCGTGTTAAAGCCTTCCTTTGATAACATGCATTGTCCTGTCTTTTGTTTAACATATTCTTTCTCTAATCTAGACATGGGTGGATAATAAGCTGCTTTTTTGGCCTCTACATCTGCGACTTCGTGTCCAGAGGAAATGAAATCTGCTTGTTTAAAATGCACTTAGTATTTTACGACTGATAGGGTTAATGGGAGATTTAATGTTTCTATAAGCTTGTCCAATAGGGCCACATGTTGCACCGGAGTGCCGTTTGCCTGGAGGAAGCCCCACCTTTTCCAGCATGACAAACCTGCATGTACAGTAGATGTCACATAGGCGGAGTTAGAGTACACTGTACTTCCTCATCCTCAAAGCTCAGCAGCGCTTTGATGAGCACCACTAATTCTGCAGCCTGTGCTGAATAATTCAAAGACAATCTCATGCTTGTTACTACCTAAAATTCACCTTCTCTATTCAATTTCATTACCACTGTTCCCGCATGCCTTTCGCCAGTCGTCTGGTCCGGTCAATTTTCGAAGAACCATCAATGAAAACAACTTCTGCCCTCCCAATGGCATTTTCTCTAGCCTGTAGGATTTCGATATAATTCTCAATATACGTTGTCCAATCATTAACACAGTCATCCTCTCCTTCTGGTTCTGCTATGAACATTGCTGGATTCACTGTCTTACATCTAACAATTTGAATTATGGGGTTTTAAATAATCACCTCATACCCAGATGCTCTTTATATGTTCAATGTACTTTTGGGCTTCTCTAAAAATGCAAATAATGAATACTCTACAAATAACGTTATTGGGCATCCCATTGTTCTCCTTGAAGCTTTTTCAATTACGAATGCAGCTGCAGTTAAATATTGCTCACAGGGTTATTGTCCCTTTATTACTGGATCTAAAATCGCTCTGCAATATGCTACGGGTTTATGTCCATGTCCTAGTGTCATTTTCAGTGTAAGAACTGCTGTCATGAACTCTCCATTTGAATGGGAGAATAAATATAATTCTTCATTGTAATCTGGGATCCCTATTACAGGGGCTGTACTGATTGCCTTTTTCAGTTCTTTAAACCCTTCAGTGATCTCAACTGTCCATGTTATTTTGCTCATATCTAGCTGTGCTCCTTTAAGCCCTTTTAAAAGCGGTCAAATATACGTACTATAATCAAAAACCCAGGCCCTGCAATAATTACATAAGCCTAAGAACTGTTGCATTTCCATCGCTGTTTTTGGTGCTACCGTTTTCATAACTGCTTCTGCTCTTTCAGGTGTCACTTTTCTCCCTTTGTGAGGGATTAACTGTCCTATATAAAAGACTTGTTCTTGACAATATTGTAATTTCTCCTTGTCTACCTTGTATCCTTTCTCTGAGAGTATGTTCATGAGTTTTACTGAGTCTCCTCTGCACCTTTCCTCTGTCTGACTGCACACCAAAATGTCATCCAAATACTGAATTATTGCACTTTCAAGTTGGGCATTTCCCAAATAAATCTGGAGGACTCTATTACAAATGGAAGGGCACTCACAGTGCCCCTAGGGCAAACAAGTATGTTTCAGATGCATATTTCTATACAAAAAGGAAGTCAAATCTTGTGAGTGTTCATGAAGGGGAATTGAAAAGAATGCATTTTTTAAATTGCCAACTGTGAAATATTTTGCCATGGAGAGGATGTTGCACAGTATCGTCACAGGATTTGAAACTAAAGGAAACTCAGCTTCGACTATATTATTTAGAGGGCGAAGGTCCTGAATAAGTATCCATACCCCCCTTGGATTTTTCCGCAAGGTACATGGCTGTGTAACATGATGAATCTGATGGCACCAATATGCCCTGCTTCATTAAAACAAAAATTGATTCAAATATACCTTCATCTGCTTCACTAGCAATGGTGAAAGAGCTCCTGGTTTTAATGTAGTTTTAACTGCACATATCCCTTTTAATAAACCGACATCAAACGGGCCTGTGGTCCATAAAATCTCTGGCACTTTCTCTAAATCTTCCTGAAAAAACAGCAGTCTTTTTTTTAACCAATGCTATTCTCTGCAGTGTTTCTATATTCTTCACTTTAATCCAATAAGTGACACTTATAAAAAACACTACTTCATCATCAGAATAGCAATCCAACGGTCAATCTGTATCCTTCACTGAACACTATCATTGATCTCCATCTCCTTCCTTCATCATCTGCCCCATGCAGCCTCACCCTTTCTTCTCTGACCACTGCTGTTTCTAATTCTAAGGGAATGATCTGCCCTTCCTCATCGTCCATTGGGATTTCTGACCTAAACAAAAATGAATCAGGTATTCTCAAAATGTTACCTGCCAACCTGGGTCACCATGATAATAGAAAAGTCACTCCATACAAAAATACTTCTGGATCTAATGGCACTCCTCCTAATGCTTTCCGGCCTGCAAAGGCTAGTATAAACTCTCCCACATTTATATAGTGTATCCCTGTAGTGGAGCACACTATCCCTTCATCAGGGAAAGATATCGACATGTTAAGTTTTGTCATTAAGTCACATCCCTTTCCCCTCACTCTCTGGCCGGCCTCCCTTGGCCCCCCCTCCTAAAGACCTCGGGTCACCTTTGATTCCACACTTTTTTCTCTGCCCACATCGCTGATGTCTCTTAAAAGTCAAACTTCCTACTGCACCTCCTCATAGGTACTCTGCCTTTCCTCTCCTTCCCCCAGAAGCTCACTGTCTCCCAAGCTCTGGTTGACTCTAGGTTGGACTATTGCAACAGCCCCTTTCTAAATCTACCTGCCTCTACTCTCCGCCCTTTGCAACTCATCCAGAACAGGACTGCAAGACTTGTCCTTGGTCACAAGCCCTGGGATCGTATCTCTCCAGCTCTGATATCTCTCAATTGGCTGCCTGTGGATGCAAGGATTGAAGTCAAAACCCTCTGCACTGTCTACACGGCTTTCTGGGGCCTGGGTCCAACATACCTCCCCTCTCAAGCTCTTCACTCCTCTACCTCTAACTCCCTCAGGGTCAGTCATTTTTCAAAGAAACGAGCTGGGGGTAGATATCTGCCTTTGGCTGTGGCCTCCCTCTGGAAAAGCCTCCCTGCCACTCTAAAACTTGAGGAGAACCATCTCCGGTTCTGGAAGCTCCTCAAGACCTTCCTCTTTGCTTCTGCCTTCGCCCCCCCTCTTCTCTGCGGATTTCTGTTCTCCCTCGGCACTGTGCACCTGGCCACCCTTTGTCCCCTGGGCCCAGGTACCCTCTCACCCTACCACCCTCCCGCACTGCCTTCGAGCCACCCCTTGCACTAGGGTCTGTATCTGTACCCATGTAGTTCCTCCCACTTTTTCTTCCTGCACTTATCAGACCTACCCAGTCTGCTGCCTTAAACCCAGCACTTGCCACTTGCTGGCTGCACTACCATTGTTTGTTGGCTTTATTATTTATTATTATTTATCTGTATCTCCTTGCTCCACACTCTCCTTTTCTCCCACCTTCCATGCACTTTTCCCCCTCCCCCTCTCCCATGCACCTGCACGTTCTCAATGTCACTGGGCCTAGTACGATTGTTTTGTTCTCTCCTGTTCCCCTTCCATTGTCGTGCTCTGAAACACTTGTGTATGAGCGTGATAGAAATAAAATATCAATTCAATTCATTTCAATTAACTGGTGTATGCCTAGAGTATAATAATGGCATTGACATATCATGCTCTCCCATCGCTCTCTATCGCCCCAATCAAACTTAGGAAATCTAAACCTCGGCACATCTCAATTCATGGTTTACACCACAGTTGAGATTGTTACGCAAGGCGGAAGCCCACTGGAAAAGTCATCCCCCGGACACCCATAAAGACAGTCTCATCATAGCTTCCATCAACTATAAAGAGGCTATCTTCCAGGCTAAAAAAGATATCTTCAACAAACGTATCACACAAGCGGATTCCAATACCAAAGAAGTGTTTAAGATCCTGAAGGAACTTGAATCACCTACCACTCTCCCCGATTCCTGCACTAAAGACAGCAAATGGTCTTTGAATATTTAGAAAGCACTCCTGGACTAAATTGCCACCCTCCAAATTAAAATTAAAACTAAGCAAAACTGTCTACAGACAGGCAAGCAACCGATCACCCCCACGACTCCTATCAGCAGGCCACTCCTAACTTTAAACCATTCAGCTTCTCCCCACTCACTATTGCTGAAGTTGAATGCATCATTAACAAAATGAAACCATCCAATTGTCAAGGGAAACATGCCCAGCCCCCATTATCAAGGAGGCCTCCCATGATCTAACCCCATTCATAAGTGCCTTTATAAACTCATCCTTCAAATCAAATACAGTCCCGGACAAACTAAAGGACGCTTTGGTCATCCCTTTGCTTAAAAAAACATCCCTTGACCCAACCTACATACCAACTACAGGCCCATTACCATGGTCCCATTCTTGCTCAAAATATTGGACCCGGCCGCTTACCTACAGATTCAGGATTATCTGGAAGTTAACAACCTTCTTGGCCTAATGCAATCCAGCTTCCGGCCTCGGCACGGGACGGAAACTGCCCTCATAGACCTCAAAACACAGATCGAGGTGCTGAAAGACAACAGTAAATTAGCTTTGCTATTATTACTTGATCTTTCAGCTGCCTTCGATTTGGTTAATCACCAAATCCTTTGCCAGCACCTCATATCAGCCGCCCACTTTTCTGACTCTGCAACCGCCTGGATCGATCCTTCTTAAGCAACAGATACATGCGTGTGTTTTCTCCGCTAGCATCTGCTGAGCCTGCGCCCATCCACTGTGGGGTACCCCGAAATTCCTGCGTTCCACCAACACTTTACAATGTGTTCACTAAACCCCTGTTTGATGTACTTGACTATGTGGGTGTCTCGTTCACGAACTATGTTGATGACACCCAGATACTCATCCCCATCATGGGTGATCATGCAGAAGACACTAAATCCCTGAATGACGTATACTTGGTTATTCAGGCATGGATGGTGCAACAAGAGCTTTGTCTCAATGAAGACAAGACGGAACTCCTCATTTCGGATTCACACCAACGTCTGAACAAACTTGACCCTTCCTTCCAGTCGTTCATCATTGATGGCAATGTCATTAAGGTCTCATAAGACACCAAAACCTTAGGAATTTACCTTGATTCAACACTATCATTGTGTAGACAAACCAATGCTGTCAGCTCAGCGTCGGCCTATACATGCAAGCTTATCACAGCCTGTAGACCATTCTTGACCACTACTAATTGCACTATCTTGGCTAGAACACTCGTCATGTCCAAGATAGACTATTGTAGCACCCTTTACCTCGGGACTAGCCAATCTAACCTTAACAAACTCCAAGTCATTCAGAACAAAGCCATTCGAGCAGCCTTAAACATACCTAGAAACCACCACATTTCTAACCATAGACGTAACCTACTTTGGCTTCCTGTTAAGCACAGAATCTCCCTGAAAACACTTGCCCTGACTCACAAGTGCCTGTCCAACCAGGTTCCTATGTACTTAGCCAACCATCTCACACCACACACTTCCGCTCGACCCATGAGAGTGGCCCAAGCCCATAGCCTATCCCAGACTAGATTTAAACTTCAAAAAGCTGGCAGCGCTAGTTTCCCTGTCCAGGCATTTAAGCTCTGGAATACCCTTCCAAATGCCTTCCATTCCTTTAAGAACAAAACTAAAGGGTGGCTCTTAGCACAAAACGCATAAGACATCGGACGATATACTACAGATACGGTCAATCTGCCACTAAAACCACTCTTGTATATCCTTCTTGCCTGTACATACTTTGTATTTTATATTGTATATATTCTTGTCATACTGTACCTCTACCCACATGTTGTCTGTAAGTTGGTAGAGCCACCTTATTTTGTATGTAATCATAACTTTTCCTCCTAAGATATGTGCCCAGATGCCTTTGGGCCCGGCGTGCTATATAAATAAACAAAATACAAATACAAATCCTATATAAATAGGTAATTCATCTGGAAAAGGAACTAAACTCATCTCCCAAGAGAACCTGAACATTCATGACAATACCTGACATTGGATATTTTCCTTCGCGGACACAGGAACGAGTGGCTCCTATCGTCACCTTGACATTTGGTTCCTCTTGGGGGTCTGGAGTCACTGATAGTACTGAACATATCAAGTCACTCTGTGGGCTGTCCTATTGTGGATATAAATTCTTCCCTGTACCTTTGAAGGAATTTCCTCCTACTACAGTCACACTCCCCATTTTGGGTGTCGGTGCCTTTTCAACTCCTGGGGCCATGTTCCATTGTGGTACCATAGCCTGCTGTATTGGTGCCTGCTGCCGCCGGGCCTGTTGTGTTGCATGGGTGCTTGCTGTGACTGCCCTTGCAGCAATTGCATTTGCAGCAGTTCTGGCTGCATATTTTGGGGTTGTGGCACATATGTCTGAGCATACCTGTGATCTTGGGCATAATATTCCTGCTGTTCTTTATTATATTGTGGAGCATAACCCACCCCTCTTCTTGGAGCTTGCCAATTCTGTTGTATGCCTCCTCTGCTTCTGCAAGTCCTAGCTATATGTTCCATTCTCCCACAATTCCAACATTGTTTGGGCTGCCCACCATTAAATCCTCCGCTTCCCCTAGAGTTTTGAAATCCACCTCATCCTACTCCTCTAGGCACATTCCCCCTTCCCACTCTGACCTGTGGGATATCCTGTATTATTTTGCTGCCCTAACTGCGTCTCCTGTGTCATCTCTCCTTCATAATTTATCAATACCACTCCCTCAATAACTATTTTGGACAACTTCTTCTGAACTAAGTTTCCTCACTCCTGCTTTCTATTTTCAGCTTTCTTCTTAATTTTCTCCTGCATTAATCCTGCATTGTATTTCTGGTCATGGCTTAGCTTCCATTCCCACCTGTTTGTTCAATTGCCGTTGCACTGGCTCAGGCAGCCGCTGACCCAACATATGGTAAAATATTGCTACTGTTTTTTTCCCACGGTTCACTAGTCTCCTGCCACCATTTGTCCTGAATATCTTGAATAAAGGCAACATGGTCTTCATCCTCGCCCATTTTCCTATTCATAATCGTACCCATATGTGATGTATCAGGATATTGTATTCTGAGCACTTGACATACGGCTGCTTTGCAATTATTAAATGTTGCTCCATCATGTGTCGTGTTTTGCACAGTCACACCTGCGTATCCTGCTAGTTTCCAAATGTTGTCAGCTCTCTCATCTACCCGATGTCATCCTCTCTAACTCATACATCAATTTTCCAGCACCAGAAGTCAAGCTCTGCAATTTACACCTTAAATTACCTTTGTCCATCTGTGGCCATATTGTGGTCACCATCCCCCTTCTCTAATAATGGGAATTGTGAAAATCCTGCTTCATAATCATATCTACCTACACTCCTGGTCTTCAAAGCAGTGCTAGCCTTGCCCATTTGTTTCCTTCCCGGTATTGGTCTTAACCTGCTTACATATGCCGGGGATATATACCCTGTACTGCACGATCATGCTGGTGGTCGCTCAACATGGAGTGCTGATTCTGGTGTCCTTCGTTTAGGGTCCTCTAAATCTGACATTTTACCCCTTTTACTATGCTCGATTCTTTTGAAAACCCGCTCACGCCCTCTCTTTGCGCCCTCTCAGCATCCTCCCTTTCTTTGTGTGACATCATTATGTCCCAGCTCGTGTGACTAATGTCTTCTTTCGCGTTGTTGTGGTTAGGCCTGTTGGAAGACAATGTTCCGTACTCATCTGTTATGACGTCACCTGATCTACCTTGAGTTCCCGTTAATAGGTATCCTTCTATATTCTCTTGGGTTTTGTACGTTCCTCTGTCCCTCATTGGCCTATGTACTTTCCCAAGCCTTTGCTCTATGTCTTGTGTATCCTGCTCACCGGCTCATGCTGATTACGGTATTTCTTGCAGCTCTCTACAGGGCTGTTGTAACCATTTGTCTTCCTCCAGTCGTTCATCTTCCTCTCACCTTTGTTGCAACCTACGTACTTTCATACTCTGGGCTTCTATCTCTTCCTGTGTCTTCTATTCTAGTCTCTTCTTTTCTTTTCTTGCCTCATATCTTCTTTATTCTTGCCTTCGCTTGATTCTTTATCCCTCGGGCTGACACCTTGTATGCTCTTTCTTCTTCCTTCTTTTTCTTTTCCCGCTCTTGTCTCTCCTCTCTTTCGCAAGCCTCAACAACAACCTGATCATCTAGCTTAAGCAAAATTTGTGCACACATCAATTCATTCTGTTCTATTGTTATTCCCTTAACTTTATCCTTTATCTCTTTCGGTTTCCCTGCTTCTTCCTTTATTTGTCTGTCTTGTCTGTCCTTTCTCTCATCACACTGTTTCTTTCATTGCATGCTGCTATATCTTTGCGTTCCCTGCGCTTACCCTCTTCCGTATTATCCTCACTGCTATAAGCAGGTGGTGCATATGTTGGATTAACATACCCCAGCTGCTGCTTTTATTCCTTCAAAGGGTAAAATCCCTTCTCAAATACTATCTGTGTCTGCACTCTTCTCTTGAGGGGGGAAAGGGGAGCCAAAGGTGTTTTATTCTCCACTTTATGCTGATTGAGCATCCACTATCTATACGCTGGATCTTCTTTCTCGCTTTGGTACATTTTTCCAAAGCTCTAAAATGGCTAATCTTTTTTGCAGTTTTTTTCCCCTTATATGTGGCATGTAAATATATTATCATATGCCGTAATACGTGTTTTGACAACAAACCCTCCTGAGGCCACAGCATGAGTGTCTTATTAGTCGTGCCTCTAACCTATTCCAAATGGTATTTCTTTATTTTCGCTGTATAGCACGGTAATGTCCTACATAAATGTAAAAGAGGTGTATCCTCCATGATGACATATCGGTTTTGATCATCAATACTTTATTTGATTCTTTATTGATCAAATATACCATGCCAACCAATTGAGGCAGGCACCATCAATCACTGTTTATAATTCCAATCAGGATATATTTTAACTTCTCACTTTATTTTAAAAATCTAGGAGATATTTTATTTCCTTCTTCGTTTACACTTTGTAAATTTTTATTATATCGTTCTCATAGTCTTAGTATGTTAGGAACCTCTTCTTTATTTATATACTACTTTCCTTTAATTTTTCCCTTCCTGATTGACGTCAATCTCTTTATCCAAATTGTTCCCATATTTCTTAAATTCTTTACTATCGTTTTATATTCATCAGTCTAAACACAACAAAAGATGTATATTAACAAAGTTATAACCCAACACGTGCACTTTTTTTAACAAATGTTGTTGCGTATGCCTTCCTTTACTATCTTAGTAAATGTATCTTCTTCTCTGTTTCTCTCCATTCTGGAGTTTGATATGCAACTCTTCTGCAGGCCTTGCCTCAGGAATCCTTAATACCCTTCATCTTAGTGCATACCCTTCTGCCCCCTTGGAACCAGGAAACGAGGTATCTATTTCTCTTTATAATCTCTCCCAAGAAATCTTGTTCTTTTTTACACTTATTGTTTATGACACAATCCCTCCCCCTAGTTTTGCCACTTTCATTGTTCTACTTACATCCGTGACTCAGTTTAAGTCCTCCGGCATCGACTCTCCCTCAACCAACCAGTTCACCTTTCAGCCAGGGGCTCATGCAGGGACCGGACAGGAATTTTGTCAGAGGGGGACCTGCCAACCACATTTGTTTCACACGTGATTCTGCATGCCGATCTCCACAGGAAACTCCACTTTCATCTGACTAATGGCCAGAGTAGCCAAGCATCCGGGAGTCTGGATATGGCCTAGGTCGACTAGATCATCCGCATAGCTACCAAAATGTGCTGAAGCACCTTGAAGGTTTTTTTGTGCTAGATGGAAATATAGTAATGATCTCAGCCCAAATAATCAGACAGACGCAAAGAATATGGCAAAGTACTACTGTATTATCAATTCAATAAAGCAGGGTAACTGGCAGACGTTGGACTGATGCATGCACTCTCACAGGCAAACATGATTGCACGGAGGTCTTATACCCCAATATACGTCATTTATGATGTCATCCTATGTGGTAAAATAGAAAACCTATCAAGGGAAATTATTGGTGAAGGGAACATGTCTACGTATAGACAATATAGGGATTAGTGCATTATTGGCTATCCCATCCCTTGTCTGTAGGAAACACAAGGAACTACCTCTAAATACGTATAATACTGATTATAGTGGAAATAACAAAAGTGGATTGGTTCCTGCAATACTGTATGTTAGGTTGTCCCCCAACCCTACTGATGGATTGGCATACTATCCCAACATTGGACTTTTGGCTCTTTAGCAGCAGATACGTATAACGAAACCCAGGTGTTTGAATCCCATCAGGCTACTCCCATTTTCCCACTTAGTCCATCATCTTGCATCAGTAGGCTATCAGCCAAAGTCTGTAGCTTTTAGTTGAACTCGTCTCTGCTCACTGTCCTGCAACATTCAAGGGAGTGTGATCACACCACAATCTTAACTTAAGGCTCTAATGACTAGCCTTTGTTTTCGAACTTAAGTCACATGTGAAAAGACCATGAATTTGTCCATTTCAGCCTGCCATTTAAGGCTATTTGATTTAATTGTGCAGGGTGCTGTTGCTCCTCTTGGCCTCTAGAGACTTGCTCACTCTGTCGCATTTGAACTTTATACACTTTTAATTGACAAACAGTATGGCGCTCAGAGATGTTTTCGTCTTCCGTCTATGAAGAATGTCCCACATTCAGAGCTTATCTATGTACTCCCTTTCTGCTTTGTGCTTATCCTTTGAAAATATCATCTTTAACTCAGGGCCAACCTTGACTCATCGTTGGTTCTGCATCAAAAGCGGTTTTCCTGCGTCCTGTGCTTCTTGCAGCCTCAGCCTGTCTCAGAGGTAGCTTGGTTAAATTCAACGCGAGCCAGCGTCCATTTTCCTACTATGGCTGTCCTTGCCACGTTATATATTCCTCCATAGCAAGCTTCGATATGTTTTCTTTCTACCTTGTGTGTTACTTTATCTCCTTTAGATCCATTATTGCTTTAGCTTTAGGTACATGTTACTCTTAGTGCTTCATTTCCATAATTACTTAATATCTTCACATCATTTCAGCATAGGTTCTAATATCTTCTTCCTGACATCACTTTGTCTTCATCAGATTTCATCTTAACAACTATCCATAATATTCATTGATCTAATCTGACATCTTGGAAGGTGACATCCTTCCATGTAGCATTCTTCCAGGCGACATCCTTCCACACCTTCAGTGCGAGGGTACATTCTGTATGGCTGTGTGAGTGTATATCGTCTCTCATGCACTCAATGCGGTATAGGAACGATACAGGGGTCCCATCTATGGCTTTTCTCCAACTGTTCCAATATGACAATGGCGAGGGGGAGGGAACTGGCAGGATAGCATCTACCTGCTCCTCTACTGTTCTTTCTTCTGCTGTTTTTGACACTCCTCCTTCAGTGGTTACTGCCTCCTGCTACCACTGCTTTCTTCTGCCTCTTGTCACCACCTCATGATATTAACAACTCTTCCGATTCTTTACCACCTGCTCCTTGTAAAACCATTTCCTCCAACTCTTAACCACTTCCTCCTGATGGTTCCACCTCCTGCTAACTCAATGCCACCTACTACTGTGACCACCTCTTCATTCGATCCTCTTGATATTATCTCCTCCTAACGGTTATCACCACTTCCTGATATAGACACCTCTTCCTGACCCCTTATTTCCCTCTCTCCTCCATAGTAGTGCTCCCCAAACTACTCCAACTGTTAGATACAACCTGTTGAAACTGTTCACAATCAGCAACTTTGGGCTGGTTGCATACCCACTGTGTTTCCTCCTCCCATGGTTGAGCTTTTCACTGAGGGTCTGGACCTGTGAGTGGTAATTATGTAAGGGCTGAGTCTGGCTAGCTTCCCTAAGTGCACCTTGGCCTGTTTTGGGTTTGATGGTGCAACCAAGTTTGAAACTGATCTGGCCAGCATCTGGAGGTCAGTACTTCCTCTGTGTTCCTTCACTATCTTGCTTGTACCATGCTAAGAGCTTCTGGTTTCCAGTGTGTGAATTGGACCTTGGAACACAATGGATAAGATTCCTACATTATACACTTTCCTGAATAGTTTGGGTGCTTGAGAAACCTGACGCACTGTATTTCTGTTAGAGAAACTCTCTACCAAGAGACAAGGCTTCTTTAAATTCAGTTTTGCTTTGATACAATGTGCAGACTTGCAACATTGTATCAACAGGACTCTCTGACTCATCAAGTGTTGCTTTTAAGATTGAAATTACTTTCCTGATGTTCTGGATGAAGTATTACCGTATAAGCGTACAGTGTCTGGTGAACGGAAATGTTCTCCCTACTGCAGCTGGACATCTGCAGACTGCAAGCTCTCTCCATTGCGGGGGGGGGGGCTGCCTTATCATTACGCTGAAGAGCTCTCTTAGGCTCTTGGGCAGGGTTAAGGCTTTCAGTATTAAGCTGCCCTGGTGAACCAATGTATTGTGGAGGGTCCATACCCCCCCCAGAATTGTCCTGGGCTGAGGCAATGGGGCTGGCCCTTGGCAAGTGAGCGGACCCACATGGGAGTGACCTTGGTATCCTCTACAATCTGCACTATGTCCTATAATTCATTGGCTCAGGCGGTAGCCTCCAAGTCACTCTCCTGGCACTCTACAAAGACAGGCAGGGGACTTTGTTACAGGGAGCTCAGGTGTGGTAGATGGGATGCAGACCCACCATTGGACTCTGGCCTTGGGTATCATTTATATTCCTGGTGTAGGACTTGAGATTGGCTCATCCATGACCATGCGTGTTCCTCCTTCTGCCTGCAACACCTTGGTCCTTCCTTACAGTCTTTCTCTGGGTTAATGAAACTCAGGTGTGGAGGCTTGATATAGGAAACTTGGCAGCCATACTTCTCTGGGCCTAGGTGGGTTAGGGTCTCTAGTGTCTGTTGGATCACATCTTTAAGACCTCTCTGTCATCATGGAGTTCTTAACTCTCTATTCCTCTTCAGCTCACTGGTAAAGGGACTGGCGCGTGCGTCCCAAACCTCAAGATGGGTTCCATTTCCAAGGTGGAATTTGGGACTTGTTAGCCTGGAATGCTTGGCCGTCCTCTTTCTGGGCATCACACTCTGTCTCCACCCTTGGGGTAGCTTTCCCTGCTTAACTGTTCTCAACTGTATGTGTGTGGAGCATTTGTCTGAGGAATGGATAATTGTCTTAGGGATTCCCTGTCCTATCTGAAGTTGCCCTCTTTTTCTGGGTAGATTTAGTAAAGCTCTATACACACGTGAAGGGAGCAGAGCGTCCAGGCACTGCCAGTTGGGTTAGATCGCTGCTCCTCAATTCTTTTTTAATAATGCATAGGAGCTTCTATGGTTACTCTGTGATAAGTCCCTGTCCTCTGCATATGGCATAGTGGGCATACCCAGGGGATCCTCCCAATGCCACCCCAGTACTAGCATTCCATCGTATGAGGAGGCAACAAGCCCCCTTGGTCACCATCTACCTACGCAGTCCGGCAGGAAACTTATGACAATGTATAATGTGTGTGAAAACCAGGTCTCTGTAATGAATACAGTGTCAAAAGAATGTTGGCCATGGATGTCTTCAACTTCTGCTTCCCATAGGATTGCATAGCTGAGATGAACGTGAACACATTCATTCCACAAATATAGGACGTTTGACCCAAAGGAGAGAGATTTTGACCATCTAAAGTGGTCTCGTGGCTACTTCCTATTTGGTCTTATCGCTCTAGTGTGTTGTAGAGGGTCTATTCCATTTTTCGTTCTGAGAGAGAATGCTCTACTCACAGATGGCAACATTTTCAGTTACACACAAGAACATATTTTTCTTCTTCAATTGGCATCAAACTGAAACACTGCACACTTTCCTCCAGTGCTTGTTTTCTTTTGTCTTGGAGTCAGTTTCATATCACTCTTTTCGCAGAGAATGAAGCCATGGCAGCAACGTTCGGGCAACAGATTGTTAGTCAATTGCTATCAATTGCAGCTTTTTAAAGACAATAAGCTATGTTTACCCTGCATTTCGTTTTTCTGCGAGAATGTGTTTTGTCTTTTTTTGGTATTGGCGAATTTTTGTGGCGCTTGCACCCACAATTGCCAAAGCCATTGTTACAGAAGATAGAGAGAGAGAATGGAGATTCCAAACTGAGAATATCTCGTTGGCATAGCAACAGGCAGTGCCATGGCATGAAACTGCCAAATCACTAAAATCTCTTTTTCCAAACTACTCCTCCACCATACTACCCAATGAGAAGCTTCCTAACAATATTTGCTCAATCAACAGCTTTGTAAGAAGCAAGTCTTGTGGCAGGCTTTCCATTTCCCAGCTGCGCAGTTATTTCATATGGGGCTGCTTTTGACAGCCAATCTGTTTTTTTGTCCTCCTGAGGATGCCTTTCTACACCCACACAACCCCTCTCTACCTGTGGCCCCACTCTCTCTAGCCCCACCCTCATTACGTGGGCTGGTTGGGCTATTTTGGGCTACATTTCACAAGTCCTCCGAGGCTGCTTTGTTCTTCATGTTTTAAGCCCCAACCAACTACCATCACCCATCCCACCTCTCTCTAACCCTACCCGTTCACCTTACGCCTCTCTCCCTACTCCCACCCACTGAGTCCCCACTCTCCCTACCCCCACCCACCCTAACCCCACCCTTTATACCCCAAAACTACAACCACACTCTCTACCCAAAAACATCCACCCTACTCCACTCTCTCTACCCCAACTACGCAACCACCATATGCTCTACCTCGCCCACCCTAACCCTGCTCTACCCTCACCCACCCATCCTACCTCAGCTTGCTCTACCATACCCCTGCACTCTCTGCCCCCACCCCCTCTGCCCACTTTCTCTACTCCTCTCTCTCTACCTTTACCCACCCAATCCCTAATCTCTCAACCCCTACCCACCCAATCCATACTGTCTCTACCCCTACACACCCTCCGTCCACTCTCTCGTCACTCACCCACCATCCACTACCCAATCCCCACTCTTTCTACCCTCACCCACTGAAATCCCACTCTCTACCATGCTCAACCCACCTTATCTGCCCCCACCCCACCCCACCATACCATACACCCATTCTCTCTACACGCCCACCCACTCTACCCCCATTTTCTCTACCGCTACCCACCCTACTCCCACCCTTTCTACCACCGTCCACCCAACCCCTACTTCTCTACCTGGAACCACCCACCCTACCCCCACTCTCTCTAACCCCAACCACTCTACCCCCAATATCTCTACCCCAACCACTCACCCTACTTCCACTCTGTACCCCATCTCCCCACCCAGCCAATCTCTAACCACCCATCCATACCCACCCACTCACCCTCCCCCACTCTCTCTACCCCCACACTATCTACTCCCACCCTCTCTACCCCACACATTGATCCCCATTCTCCCTACCACACCCACCATTCCCCCACTCTCTACACCCACTCTCTCTACCACCACCCACCCAACATACCACCACTCTCTCTACGCCCACCCTTCCCATCCCCATTCTATCAAACCCCATTTTCTACACCCCACCAACCCTGCCTCGATACCACCACTCTCTACCCCACCTACTCTACCTCCAATATCTACCCCCACCCACCCACCTTAACCCCAGTAGCTACCCCCACCCAACCTATCCCCACTCTATCTACCCCCACCCACCCCATCCCCCCTCTACCCCCAGCCACCCACCCTACCTCCACTGTCTCTACCACATCCACCCACCCTACCCCCACTCTCTCTACTCTGATCCAACCTCCCCCCTCCCTCTACCGCCACCCAACCCCCATTCTCTATACCTCACACATCCTACTTCCTCTCAATCTACCACGCCACCCACCCTACCCCACTGTCTCCACCCCACCTACCCTACCCCCACTTGACCTACCCCATCCACCATACCTCTGTTTTCTGTACCCCACCCAACCTACCCCTGCTCTCTTTACCCTCACCCACCCTCCCTACCCCAGCTTGCTCTACTATACCTGTGCACTCTCTACCCCCACTTTCCCCCACTTTCTCTACCCCCAGCCACCCCCACACTCTCTCTATCCCTCACTCTCTCTAACCCTAACCACCCAATCCCTACTCTCTCTACCCCTACCCACCCAATCCATACTCACTCTACCTGTACCCACCCTACCTCCACTCTCTCCACGCTCCCCCAGCTAATCCCCACTCTCTTTACCCCCACCCATCCAACCCTATCACCCAACCACCCCACCCTACCATACCAAACACCCACTCGTTCTACTTCAACCCACTCTAACCCTATTCTCTCTACTCCTGCCCACCCACCCTACCTCCACCCTCTCTTCCACCACCCACCCTACCTGACCCCACCCACCCCCTCTGCCCCTACCCTCTCTACTTGAACCCATCCACCCTACCCCATTTCTCTACCCCCACCCACTCTGCCACCACACTCTTTACCTCAACCACTCGCTCTACACAACCCACCCACCCTACCATCACTCTCTACCCACCTAGCCATACCCACCCATTCCATCACTCTCTACCCACCCACCCCTACCCACCCACCCTCCCCCCTCTCTCTACTCCCCACCCGCCCTACACCCACTCTCTCTACCACCACCCAACCACCCTACCTCCACTCTCTACCCCAACCCACCCTAGCCCCAATATCTACCCCCACTGACCCAACCCCCGCTCTACCCCACCAAACTTATCCCCACTCACACAACCTATCCCACTCACTCTACCCTACCCACCCGACAACCACTCTTTCTACCCCCAGCCATCCACGCCACCCAACCCACCACCACCCTCTCTACCCCACCCTCCCATCCCCCACTCTCTATACCGCTACCCAACCTTCCCCACTCTTTCTACCACAACCCAGCCTCCCTACCCCACTCTCTCTACTCCCATCCAACCTCCCCAACTCCCTCTAACCCCACCCACCCTACTTCAATTCAATCTACCCTACCCACCCAACCTCCCTCAACTCTCTACCCCCACCCGCTCAAACCCCACTCTCTATCACACCAACTTTACCCCCATTCACACACTCTACCCCGGTCTCTCTACCCTCCCCACCAGACACAGACTCTTTCTACCCCACCCTACCCCACTCTCTCTACTCCCATCCAGCCAACCCCACTGTCTCTACCCCACCCACCCAAACCCCTGTTTGCTCTACCCCACCCACAATACCCCTGCTCTCTCTAACCTCACCCACCCATCCTACCCCAGCTTGCTCTACCATACCCGTGCACTCTCTACCACCACCGACCCTCTCCCACTCTCTCTACCGCTCACTCTCTCTAACCCTACCCTCCCAATCCCTACTCTCTCTACCCACCCAATCCATACTCTCTCTACGTCTACCCACCCTCCCCCTCCCAATCCCCACTCTCTCTACCCTAACCCACCATACCCACACCCTATTTACCTCACCGATCTCACCCTACCCCATCCAACCTACTATAACATACACCAACTCTCTCTACTCCCACCCACACTACTGCCATTCTCTCTAACCCACTACCACCCACCCTACCCCGTCCTCTCTACCACCACCCACCCTACCAATCTCCACCCACCCACTCTACCCCTACCCTCTCTACTTGAACCCACCCACCCTACCCTTACTCTCTCTACCCCACACTCTGTACCCCAACCACTCTCCCTTCTTCCACTCTCTACCCCATCCCCCACCCTACTGTCACTCTTTACCCACCCACTCACCCTCCCCCACTCTCTCTGCCAACCCCCAATCTCCACCCCCACCAACCATACCCCCACCCTCTCTACCCCCACCCACTCTACCCCCACCCACCCTACCCTCACTCTCTCTACCACCACGCACCCTACCTCCACTCTCTCTACCCCAACCCACCCACCCTAGCCACAATAGCTACCCCCACCCAACCCCCACTCTCTACCCCACCGACCTTATCCCCACTCACCCACTCTTCCCCACTCTCTCTACCCTAACCACCTGACACCCACTCTTTCTACCCTCAGGCACCCACCTTACCCCAATTCTACCCCAACCACCCACCTCCACTAGCTCTACCACATCCACCCACCCTACTGCCACTCTCCACCCCCACCCTACCCCCACTCTCTACCTCCACCCACCCTACCCCCACTCTCTCTTCTCCACCCAGCCTTCCACCACTCACTCTACCCCCACCAACCTTTCTACACTCTTTCTACTGCACCCCACCCAACCCCTGTCTCTCTACTCCCATGCAACCTCCCCCACTCCCTCTACCCCCACCCACTCTACCCCTACTTTCTCTACCCCACCCACACTGACCCCACTCACTCTACCCCACCCACCCTACCCCTACTCACTTTACCTCACCCACACTACTCCCACTGTCTCTACACCACCCACCCAACTCTCTCTACAACTCACCCATCCCACCCCTACTCTCTTCCCACTCCTATCCTTCCGCACACACTCTCGCTTTATTTCTTACCACTTACTCTCTACCCTTGTCGCTCATATTTCCTCTTGCTCATCATCGATGGCACTCTCTCTCAATCGTTTCCTCCCTTGGTCTATTCTCCTTCCTTCACATTCTCTTGCACACCCGTGCCCCTTATCACATCCTCCTTTGAAACTCTGAACTCTCGTCCTTGCCCCCCTGGTGCCTGTAAATGCAAAGAACAGCAGAAAGCACCAACATTACTGGTTTTGGCAATGTTTGTTTGAATGGTGTTTTTACCCCTGTGCTCCCATCCCTTCAACACCCTTCCCCTTATCCCCCTTTTATGTCCCTCGCACCCTTTTTTCCACCCTTTTGGCCCCTCCAGACCCCCGCTTATAGTCCCTTTTATAACATTATTTTTCTCAATGGTCGGCACAGGCAGCAATGGGTGAGAGTGGCCATAGGGATTAGCATGGCCATGCGCAGGCAATGGGTGGGCTCATAACCAAACAACATCTAAAGACTGTGTCCCTCCTCATAAGTCATTCCTGTCAGTCCCTTCTCATAAGTAATTCCTCTCTATGTGTACTCCAATGCAATAGGTTCAGCTTATAGGTGTCACAAGCAACACCTGATAGCCCAAACTAAAAACAGCAGCGAATGTACATCTCACGGAAGGCAAATGAAAGTGTACTGTAAAAATGGAATGATGATTGAGATGCGCCGCTCTTTTCTCTTCCTAGCTGGCGCCAACATTTTTATGCACTTAAAACATATTCCTGGAACTGTGAAACTTTTAATTCTTACAATATACTGAATGAATACTCTAGGCACTTGGGTGCTAAGAACACGTTTTATGATTGTTACAATGCTGAATGCGCTCTATCTTTCAAAAATATCATGGTATAACAAAACATTGTGGGTGAAATGTGGGTTGAATGGTTGTGCTGCACCCCCAGAGTTGCATATGCAAGCATCTGAAAAATACCTGGGATGCGCTGTGCATCTTGTTAGCAGGCTCAGACTGGCCTACAGGGCAATAGGGCAATGCCCAAACCAAAAACACAAAATGCTAGTGTGGGCCAGTTCTTTTGGTGAAAGTGGGCCACATTTCTGGCCCATGTGGGCCAATTTGATAAGTTACTTCACCATGCGGATAGTAGGTTTGACCAGTACTGAATAAATATTCTTTAAAAGGCACAATTTGCACAACATTTTATCAAAGGCCTCCCCCTTACGTACTATTCAATGAGTCTGTCACAAAAGGAATTAATTGCCATTTGCAACTGTGGGCCACTTTTTAATTGGTGCCAAGACAATTATATTCCCCAGTCTGACCCTGCTTGTTAGATAGCATCTGTTTTACTAATAGGTACAGGGTACAGTATAATGTGGTGCAAGGTCACCATTTAAACAAAAAAAAGTCCTTCAATGTTTGCAATCTAAAAATACACACGCACAAAATGTCTTCACGGTTTATGTAAGTTGAACGCAAGAGCAGTAATAGCTTCTCTTCATTCTTTCATTTAACAAGCTTTGGGGTTGGGCAAATCACTACTCCAAGGTATCCCACTAAGTAGGTGGGTCACCTAAAGGATGACCTATTCCCGTTCAAAGATTCCGTTCACATTATGAGTGAGGATCTTGGCATCACCCACGATCGTTATTTTCCTTAATCATTACTTTAAGGCATACAATTATGCGCAAGTGACTGTGGGGTGAAAATACAGACCCAGAGTGACAGAGATCGAGAGGCCAAGATTCAAAACTGCAGCAGTACACATGGGAAAAGAGACATTGAAATGCTGTGCATTTGAAAAAATATAAATGAGGAATTGTGCCTTACATTTAGAAAGTGAAGCCAAGTGGCACTTTCCACAAATAAACTGGCATTTAAATGGAAAGGCCTACTTGTTGGAGATGTGAACAATAAGCTTCTATGTAACTGTGGCCTATATGTAAATAATACCAAAAGTGAACTTATATTGGTCCAAACCATATGTAAAGAAAGAATGTATTATAAACAACATGCCCAGATATAATTCTCAATGTTACATGTAAACACATATTGTCAAATTAAAAGCTGTACTTTCAGAAGTATGGATGCAACTTGTGTCTTTCCACTGAAATGAAACTGCGACCTTAAGGCCTTTGGCTAGGCCCACCAGGAAAAGCAGGCCTGGTGTTCAGTTTAAATGCTAAGAAGTAAAGAGAATTAGATCTGAATTATGGAGGGGTAGATAAGCCGGCTAGCAGAAAGTACCTTTAAGGTCAGGCCTCCCAATTAACTATGCATTAGCAGCCAACAGAAATTACCTTTTTAGGCCGGGCTCGACCTCAAGAAATGGTCTTCAGAGCTACTAATGGATCTTCAAACCCTGTGAAAAAGGCCCTGCTGATAAACAGATGTTTGTGGCAGGTGACAGAACGGAAATGAAACTAAGTGGGGGCTACATATGGAACCATGAACTACCAGGTGATGCTGTGCCACAGATTAACACTGGGCTACCTTTTCTTTAATTAAAAGAGAATTGTGTGTCCCAGTGAGCTTATCCCAGACTCATATTAAAGGGGATATAAAGCCCATCCATACCATGTAACTATGAATCCTGTGTGATGTATACAATTTGAGTTGTGAAGAAAATTATTATTCCGGCTGTCTCATAATTCCAAGGAAATGGAAAGTTGGTGTGGTGATAGATTGTAAACTTAAGGTTTGAATCTTGAAGCATCAGATTTCTAAGTATTTTGGCTTACGAGCAAATTGAAAGAAAATGGTAGCTCCTCCCAGGAAGGGCGTTCCAAAATAAGCATTTAAATTTCCCAACTCGCCATACATTATAGTATAACTCAAATATATATATATGTGCCTGCAGTTATCTGAATAATTAAGGTAGCTGCCACATTGTGAGATTTTTAGAAACACTGGAAAGTTAAACCCACTTGTTATTTTGGGATGATGGATCTTTCTCCTCCCTCAACATCCATCCTCCACACCTCCCATCTCCTTGCCCTATCAGCAGGCAGTGGGTGTATTGGGGGCAGGGAGAGAGAGAGCTAGCCAATCTGTATTGTGGGAATTATAATAATAATGGATTGTGGACCAGCCCTATAAGGGATCAGTTTTCAATCTGAGAGGGGCTTTTGGCCTTGAATATTCCACTCTATTGCTGATGGTAGTCTACTTCTGGACTTGTGCGAGGAACAACTAACAGAGAGACAAGGAGACAAGGAGAGCTACCAAGGCCTTAAACATTGCATGGGAGACAGAAATGGGCAAATATAGAAGCTAGCTCGGCCTTACATTTGAGGAGCCAGAGGGGGTCTGGGTGCTGGAGACTATCATTGACCAAAGCCTTGGACCAGATCTGTGCTGTCCTCAGAGGAGCCCTGCTGTTTCCCTGGATGCCACATAACTAAGGCCCCATAACTGCATTGCATTGGGAACTCCCTGCCTTAAACCTTTGCAATAAATTGTGGGGGAGGGGTGAAACTGTGTAGACCCTTAGCTCATGTAACTAAAGTTAAATCAATGAATTCCCATATAGAATGTCACAGGATGAATGTTGTTAGAGTTTGAAACTAACAAAGTTCATGCCCAGTGTGTTAGAGCCGGTATAGGCAATAAGTACCAGAGTGACTATTTTTCTGAAACCACAGACTTCTGTATAGAAGGGGGAAAGGGGTGTTCATAATCCCAACATAAGTAACCCTAAAACTCTGCCATTCAAGTGAATGTAAAGTGTGCAAAACAATATTTGCCATTTATTCACTTGCATCCCAAATCAGAATCCTAATTGTTAATGTGCAAAGAAATCCTATGTGTGTTTTGATTTAAAGTCTTCAAATTCAACCTGTGTTTGTTGTGGAGACTGAAAGTCCATTAGAAATATAAGTCAGTCAATTGGTGCAAGTAATTTGAGATTGTGTAGGGCCACAATGTTGGTGTGACCGGTCTATTATTCCTTGTAAAAACCTACAGAGATATATATTCTTATTATACACCGGCCTGGTTCCTAGCTCATTGGTGCTAAAGAGGGTATTTGCTGAATGGCACGAGATATGTTGTGAGGCCTCACCAAAGTTGACTTTGCAAAGTGCTTTGTTGCGCGTCACCTTGCTTGTGGGGATTGGGGGACTCCCTGAGTTGAGAGTGACCACCAATATATATCGTGACATGGCTGATTACCCTTATTTGAAAGAACACTGTCCTGTAAGACTGATAACAGTTTGGGCTGATCAATGTTTGCATTGGAAAACAATTATTTATTATATACAACTATTCTTGTTTTATTTACCATCACAAATCTATAAGATATGACTCCCATCCATTTTTTATCTTATGCAAATAGAAGTAGGCTGCTTTGACTTCTGGGAACTTCTCACACAAGGACTTCAACCATCTTCTCCGTGAATAAAGAAGACTAGCATTGGGAGATACTGTAAATTGACTGACACACTTGTTTGAATGATAAATATTTCTCATGCGCATTTATACACAGAAACTGCATCTGAAGATTTAAGCATGTACACGTGCATCATTTTAAAAATAGACATTCTCAGAGTGAGTGCTAATCATGTTCATCTCTGTACAATATGAAAAAAAGTAAAGTATATCCTTTTTACTCATATGTCAAAATCCATTAAAAAATGTTGCCTGGTGCACGCTGGAGCTACTCAAACAAGGTGGAAGTGAGTTCATTGTGAGGTTTTTTTACCCAACCATTGAACAGCACCAGCATTTTAACATGGTGGCATGATGTGCTGCCATGACAGAATGAACAAAGAAGCTGAATGTCCCTTCAAAATAAGCCTTAACCAGGCAAACACCCATCCAAATATGCTTAAAAAACAAGTGCAAACCAAATGTAAATGAGGAGGAGTTTTGGGCAGGGAGAGGCAGCAATGGTTGGGAACAGACGTAAGAGGTTGGATGGGCAGGGAATGGATGTGCTCATGACCAAACAACTCTTATACACTGTGTTTCCCTCCTCGTATGCCCTTCCTCCCAATCTGTACAAACGTGCACCCAAATCAATAGTTTGGCGTTATAGGTGTTGAAAGCGACACCTAATAGGTCAAACTAAAAAGGAGGAATAAGCACTTTCCTCAATCCCCAGAACATTTGGGGAAAGGAAATGATAGATTTTGATTAAAAAAAGAGTGAGAATTGTATAATAAGGAGGAGATGACACTGAGGAAGAAGGAGCTGGTAGATCCTGTGCTGAAACGCTAACTTCCACGTGAGAAACAAACTATGCATTGTCCATTATATCTGACCAATTATGGTTTAAATATCTTCCAAATGTGTCCCAATGGGCCTTTATGTACATCCCCAAACCTCCAGAGTTAGAGTCACATAGGAATGTTTGAATAGCACCAGTTGGCTACAGGAGTTGAAACTAGCGAGCCAGGATCTTCTAGGGAACATGAACTAGCTCCTGGCATTTTCCATCCCTGCACCAAGATCAGGCTGAACAAAGCATGTCATATTAGGTATTATTATTACCCAATTAATGTAATGTTACTCAATATATTCACCTTGAGGATGAAGGGATGAGTCGGCCCTGCTGGGATTCAAACTTGAGAAGTTCAGGCTGGCCATGTGTGTGCCCATTTGTAACTTGTGAGATATCACTGGTATATTTGGCTCAATTTCTCTCGATCCGTTTTAGGTTTTCCATCCTTCCCTTATTTTTAGAAGCTCTGAGCCTCCATCATTACCCACTTCCAGACAACCAGCCTTGTTTGTGTTCTTTACGCGCTTGGCCTTTGCTATCCTTGCAAGTGATTTGGGATTTCAAGGCTTCCCACCATCCCCTCTTAGTTAAATCCATGTTCGTTTTATTCTGTATCCGCTCAGACATTGGTCATAATTCTGTAGTAGTGCTTTAACTTGACATGGATGTAGACATCACTTCTACTCTTTTGTACCTTGTGCAGTTCTTTCGGAGTTCTTTTATCGCTCTACAGAGCGGGCACCTGTTGCAGTGGTCTTGCCAGGTGGTGCTTCTGAGAGCAAGGAGCGTCTTCACTACCTTTAGAAGCAGCAGGTTCTTCTGAAAAGGCTCCACTATTTCAAGCAAATTGTCCATGTGCACAGTTTGGCTGCCTGCCACAGTTCCAGAGAAGAACGTAAGCTCAAGGTGCACAACAGAGGAGTCTGAGGGCAATCCCTTGCCAAACTGTTGGTGGCACAAAGACCTTGCGAGTGTGAAGAAAAGAGGGCAGCGCCACAAAGGGACAGAGGCACAGCACATTAATAATGAAGGCACTCCTTTTTCCATTTAAATTGGTGCATGTACACACGGAGATGTGTTAGGTGGACTACATGGCCTGCCTACGCTGGAGGGGTACATGGGTAGCCAACTGGCACCTTTACTGAAGAGGGGGGCTAACTAATGCTGGAACGGTGGTCCAGCAGAGATATCCAGAGTCACTGTAACGGAGCAGGGCATGATTATTTGCACCATTTATATCCACTGGCTGATGGGGGCATTATTGATGCTATAATATCTGGGAGTGGAGAGGCAAGAGTACTAGCACATTAGCTCTGCATCTTGGCTGCCACAGTAACTGATAATGGGGGCACGATTACTGCCACAATACCAGTCTGATGGGCGCGATATTGTTTGCATTGGCCATCATGGCTCTAGTGCCACATGGCCCAGTGTCATGTGTGAGGTCTTCGGCCAGTCCCGACTTCTCATCCAGCCGCACTCGGCATATTGTGACTTGAACATTTGCTATCCCCCGTCTATCAATGTACCTACAATGGGCAATGCTGCAGGGCCTCCCAAAGCGAGGCACAGTAACCGGTGCCCCATGGCTGCCTAGGCAGGGGAGAGGGGGAGCAGCAGCCCAACAAATGGGCCAGCACACCCCCTCTCCCCCGCAATACTACAAAGGCAAGAGCAGCCTCGGCACCAGGAAAGACAGAGGGAGGGGCAGGGTGTTAATCAACACCCTGCCCTCCCCACACAGGTATGCAAAACATTAGGGCCCACCAAGGGCAGGAGGTGGGCGGGGTAGCCAGGCTGATGCACCATAAGGGCAATTAGCTGTCAGCAGAGGCTGGCCAGGGGGCTGGCACCACAGCCCCCACCACACAGAATGACCCAAGGGATAGCCCCTGGGTGCTATATAAGGGCTGCTACAGCCAAAAACAAAGCAGTTTGTGGACCCTGCACGGGGACCCAAACCAAAGAGAACTCTGTGCACTCAGAGTATCTTCTTCTTTTTCCAAGAACCCCCCCACCCTAAGAAAAGGGATGAGAAGAAGGAGAAAGAAAACAGGTCACTGTACAGTGACCACACTGTCGTGGGACAAGAATGGCAGCACTGGTCAGAGGGGATAATCTTGGGACCCGATGCCCAAAAGTGCTACATATTATGGTTACCGTAATTATGATTATGTTTTGTTATGACCATAACTGTGCAATAAAATCCCACGCCCTTTTATTGCCAACACCTACCCAATGTCTTGCATCCTACCTGGGGGGCCGGAATAGCATGGGGACTGGGCCCAGTGCCACCAAGGTCATGTCACCACCTTGACGGCATATGGGTCCACTGGTTATTGTCAGCATGAAACTAAACCGCAAGGGCTTGCTGAAGGCATCAACTCTTGACGCTGGCCACGCAATATGCATGAACACGCAGAAATGTTCCTTTAAGACATACACGTTTGAGATGTACATACATGTAGTATCCTGTGTATGCATGATGAGAAATGCATACAGAAATGCACAGGCGTATGTGCAAACCGAGACATGCATATATACAGTCAATAGCACGCTACCTGCTCAGGCTTTGCAGGTGGAGACGAGCGCGACAACAAAAAAGGTCTCCAAGCAAAAACGCTGCACACAGACAAGTGGACCAGCAACCCCCTTTCCCACTAATTATGCCAAAACAAACGGTGTTGCCTGCAGTGCAGTGTGAGCCTGGGGCAGCGAGCAGGTGGGCCCCAGCACCCTGTTGGATACGGGCTACCAGGTCCTGCTCCCCTCTCTGCTGTCCTTCAAGGCACACAAGCAACAGCCCAGTCCATTCCCACGCTCCATCTCTCTCCCCACTTACACTCCACTCGCCCTCTACTTCTAATGACCCTTGCCTCTTTTCTCCATCCCATCTCCAGCCATGTCACCCCATTTCTCTCTCTCTCTCTCTCTCTCTCCCTCCCTCCCTCCCTCTCTATCCTGGCTCATATGAACGCCCCTCCCTGTGGTGTCACCACTGTTTATTTGTTCAGAGGATGAGTCCTCTGTTTGTTGCCATTAATTAGTGGGCTGCGACCCATGTGTGCGAAGGGGCGGGGCTACCGCCAAAGAGGCAGTACTAAGCTGATACGCATTAAGTAAAGAGGTGTTGCACCCCAGCTCCTGTGTCGGTACATCCTTGTGTGCATGAGGGTGACTGACTAGCAGCGTGAGGCGGTCCATTCACGAGATACTACATTGGCGACAAAGCGGTCACGTGTCTTCCACTGTGCCCGCCACCTCAGGTCCAAAGAGCTTGTGGTGTGCAGTGAGGCTCCATTAAGGCTCCAACGCGCACATCTTACGCGGGTGGAGCAGCCGCAGCAGCTCCCCGTGTGACATCCATCTGGGGGGGGGAGGGAAAACCTCTCCTGCCAACGGCAACGACGCTGGTAGGTGCATCCAATCACCTGCAGGTGGAGCAGCGGCTCCCTGCTCACATCTCCGGGCGGTTGAGGAGCACTGGCCTCCCGCCGACGGCAACGGCTGAAAAGCAACTCCAAGAGGTGCGGCAGAGACACGGCCCTCCCGCTTTTCTCTACAAGGAAAATAAGGGTAAGCTCACAAACCCCAACGCGCGCAAATGGATTTCGGACTCCCACGCGGTTCATAGCGATAACATCGAAAACAAAAAAGTCGAAAGTCATAATTTCGAGAAAAAAAACGTCAAAAAATAAAAAGTCGAATTTCTTTTTTAATACGTTTTTTATTCAAAATGGGGGGGTTCCCTCTCAACCCCCCCTTTTTTTTACATACTAGAGCCAATAAATAAACATAAATAAAAAAAAAAATTAGACTTTTTATTTTGCAACGTTTTGTTTTCGACATTATTGTCTTTCGACATTTTGTTTTCGATATTTTGACTGACCACCCTCCCAGGAACACATTACAACAAAGGGTCCCAACCAACTTCATACTCGAATTAATGACCTTAGCCCTTACCAAGAACTACTTCACTTTTGATGGGAAAATGTATCTGCAGAAAAAAGGTACGGCCATGGGGGCAGCGTTCGCACCGAGCATGGCAATCCTATATATGGCTTCATTTGAAGAGAAACACATATTATCACAAACCAACCAGTGGAGGATGTGTATAAGTTCCTGGTTCAGATATATTGATGATGTCATCTTCATTTGGAAGGGGGATCAGACCAATTTGACACGATTCTGGCAATGGCTCAACACCTGCGACCAGGACATTCAATTCACGATGGAGCACAGTATTGACAAAATCGCATTCCTCATTTTGATGATCCAGCACAAAGACGGGAGACTAGAATGCGACCTATAACGAAAACCTACAGACCGCAACACCCTATTGCATCACACCAGTAATCATCCGAGTCACACAAAAGCTAACTCACCGTATGGGCAATTTCTACGCATTAGGAGAAACTGCACATCCAAAGAGGACTACAAGAAACACTCCCAAGACCTCTCCAAAAGGCTCAAGACCAGAGGATATCCAGCATATACACTCAAACAAGCAGCCAAACGAGCTCTACACACCAACAGAGACACATTATTGGAACAAGACAACACAACACGACAAGCCGCAGGAGAGGAAGACCGGCTGACATGTGTGATTACACATGGACTACACACATCGCAAATGAAGAAAAGCATAAGGAACCACTGGCATATAGCCAAATTAAATCTACCAGAAGATCCACCTCTTCGTTTTGCCTACAAAAGAGGGAAGAACCTCAAGGAGTCCCTGGTCCACTCTCTGTTTCAGCCTGACCTGAGACATCAATCTCAAAGGGCTTGACGACCATTACAAGGTCATTACCCATGTGGCAACTGCACTTCATGCAGGTTCATGGGTAAATTGAAATCATTTCGAATAGGTCAACGCGAATGGTATCTCCGAGACCACACAAATTGTAAAAGCGAGTGTGTGGTATACTGTATTCAGTGCCCGTGTGGCATGAAGTACGTGGGCCAGACCATGAGAGCAGTCAACCTACGCATTTCAGAACATCACTCAAGGATAAGGTGCAAGAACACAACCGCTCCTTTGGTGACTCATTTCATCGCAGCCAAACACACACCCAACAATCTTTTTTGGTGGGTACTGGAGAAAGTGAAGGGAGGCCCCAAACCCTCAAAAAGCCTTCTACATCGGGAGTCCAGATGGATACATCGACTAGATGCATATCATCACGGGCTGAATGAGACGTTTCAACCGAGCATATTCTGATCACATATGCTTGCAGCAATATATGCAGATCTGCCACCAAGCAGAGGGACAGAAACCACATCAATGCCCCGCAGCCTTGTCTACCTCTAATCCACACAGATTAGGTCTACCATGCACACTACTGGCCATCAGGGGTACTTAGTGTTCCACTCCCTCAGATCCATCACCCTGCACTTTGCAGGTCACTAGCGATGCAGAGGAGACCCAGTGGATCTAGACATTTTTTTCCTGCCAATTTATTTTATTTTAGGCCATGTGTTTACCTACTCCATCTCTGTAGCCACACAGCCCACATTAGTTACTTCGACATGGACACAATCCTGTGTCACACTCCTGGTGCAGACTCCCACGTCCTCACCGGCAGGAGCACAATACACTGTGGCACGCCTATTTCGTGCTACACCCAGGCGCTCTCCACTGTCCATGGCACACGCAGCAGCCAATTAGGAGAAATGCCACGCTACGAGCCCCCGACGCACTGGCGGGAGCACAACACTCTGTGGCACGCCCCCCCTTTTCCGCGTCACCACCAGGCGCTCTCGACTCTCTGTGGAGCACACAGCAGCCAATCAGGAGGCACGCCACGTTACGAGCCTCCGACTCGCAACGCGGCACCCATGTAATTCCTTCCTGCTCCCCATGGTCGCCACAATGACCCGGTGGCGTCCGAGAGCACAGAACTCTTGTGCAGCGCTCAGATAGACACAGAAAGCAGACGCTAGCGAAGCAGCAGAAAACACAGAGACCCAGGTGCTTTCTCCCCTCCGGTAAGACGCGGCACTTCTTTCCTACTCCATGCCCCCGCGCACATTTTAAACGGGAAGAAAATGAGAGACACGCACATATTCTCTCTCACTTCTGCAGCCGTACACATACCAGTAACACACTTTCCCTTTTATTTTCGGAACACACAGAAGTAAGCAGAAAAGCGGCTTGGCCGCACCTAAGCAAAGACTCTGCGTGTGAATATAACCCCTGAAGCCGGCAATTTGGGCACAACGGACACGCAGATAGTTACCAAGACACCAGGACCAAGGTAATCTGTCACTATTGCCCGGCACTCTACCAACACCCCTCCCGCCTTCAGGGTTTTTGGCAAGAGTTGACCCCCTTTCTTTGCTCTCTCCCTTTTCCTTTTGCCCCCTCCCTTACCCTCACAGGCCCCGAGGAGTACTCCTGGAAGTTTTGTGCTGCCCACCAGCAGAAGCCACCTGGCATAGGTCCTATGCGAGTGCCCGAAACCCCCCCTGGATTCCCCAGGACACTTGGGATTGTGATACCGACAACGCCATGAGCATAGCCGGTACAAAGAGCGTCCCTATTAATTTATATAAGATGCACTAACAGCTACTCAAACCTGAGGTAACCCCACATTTCTCTGCTCCTCCACACAGGGTCTACCAATTGGACGCCCTGAAGAAGGTGCCTTGTACTGGACAAGTACTTTCAAGCACCGAAACGTGCACCACTTTAACAACACGCAGATGAAGACTAAGGACAGACTGTGTACCCTTTTTTCTAGCCCTAGTGTGCAAAATGAAGGTTTAAAGAGCATGTTGGCCTGAACACAGAGATATCCTTCAAGTCCAAAAACTTCAGACCCTAGAAAGTCAAACCTGAGCACTGAAGTTGTGTGAATTATTATGAACACTTTGCTCAATGCACTAACCCTCGAGGCAACTGAGCCTCAAGATTCATGTGATAATTCATACATGTCCAGTAATTGTTCTGTTTGATGATATGTCACATAAAATACACTGCAAGAAGTATCTAAGCCAGATTTAGGCTTTTCGTTTCACTGCACACCAGTTGTTTAGCTCAGAGGATTTAAAGTGCAACATGGTTATATTTCATTTTACTTTTGTTTTACCTTTGTATATATGTGTCACTGTAACCTGTTCAATACACACCTGTATTATATAATTTGGTTATTTTCACTACATAAATTAATTGTTTTTCATTAGAATTGTTCGCATATGGTCTTTCTTCCTTTCAGCAAATAGAGAGCCCCCCCTTTTTTGGAATAACGACCTCTAAAGGTAATACAGGTTAAGATACTGACCACAACCACATGCAGAGACATGTGAGGAGTCCCTCAGTAGTCCCCTTGTCTGACAACTAATAGTTATTCAACACATGACAAGGTAGGAACAAGTTTATGCCCCCCTTTAGAACAGGAGGGCTACTAATAATTAGATACATGGGAGAGGGGACAATTTTTTCTTGTTGACATTTGACCACCCTCCCACGCCACAAGGCCTCAGGCCATGCCACCAAAGCAAGGCCCCACAGGCCCGTCAACACGTGGCACAACGCCCCCCCTGACGTCCAAGAACTGCTGCACACAGGACAGTAGGCCTCTCGAGCCACACACAGCTAGTGCAGCGCCCTCACCAGACACAAAGGCCTCGCCACGCCAAGGACAAGGAAAGCCCATCTCAGCACGACAAAGCGACAGGAGGAGCAGATAAGATCAGTCCATGAGTGGATCGGAAGGGGAGTCACTGACAATCCCAGTGACTCCAGGCAGGCCAGAGCACAGAAAGATGACAGCCAGCCTCCTAGCCCAATTGCCAGCAAACTTTGACCTCACTGACACCGGCACCCTCGGATCAAGATGGAAAAGGTGGCTGAGGGATTTCAAAGTATGCCTAAAAGCGGCCGGACCACTAGAGGATGAACAAAAACTAAACCTCCTAAACCATGCCGTAGGATCTAACATGCGAGACATCCTTGACAAAATACCGGAAAACACCATAGACACTTACACAAAATTAAAGACAACACTCACGGAATACTTCACACCCCACACAAATGTGGACTATGAACGGCATGTATTCCACACCACCAAGCAAAACAGAGGAGAAACCATAGACGCATTTGTCATGAGATTACGATAAAAAATGAAACACTGTGATTTCAACAATTACTCCAATGAGGAGGCCCTCAGGTCACATATCATAGTGGGGTGTGAAAGTACTGACTTTCGCAAACTACTACTACAACAGCCGAGAAAGCTAGAGGAAATCTTGCGTCTGGCACGATCAGATGCTGCCCTCGTGGCGCAAGTAGAGAGCCTGGATGAAATAAAAATCATGCACGGTAAGCACGAAAGTCTCAACAAGTTAGAAGGAACAGCGAGAACCAACAGTGATCCTTTCTGTTACCGGTGTTGACACGAGTACCCACATGAAGGAACGTGCCCAGCTATGGGCCAGACATGCTCCGCATGTGGTGGTGATAACCACTACAAGGCTATGTGCTTGATATTCCACAGCAAGATGAGAGGGGCAGGAAGAAGTGGGAAGCCCACAACAGAACTGGAGCAAAACCCGCCCACGCAACACCACCGGATAGCGCACCAACCCCACGAACAAGGGTGTCACAGACACTACGACGAACAACCGGAAAGAAGACAAGAAATAAAGGGCTGGAGGGAAAGCAAAACCACCCCATCCAAGACAAGGAGAAGAACCAGGAGATATGTACGGTGCCTCATAGAACAGTCGCAATCGGACAGCGTGTCAAGTGCATCATCGGAAGAGAGAGCCCGCAGACCGGAGAAACACCAAGAAACACAGCGAAAAAAGGGATATCTATACACCCTTGGAAACAACACGGCAAAAGAACACAGCCCAATATTAAGAATACAAATCAATCAAACTGCTGCCGAGTTCTTGATAGACACGGGGGCAACCGTGAACGTAATCAGTGAAGAAGTCTACGAAAGCATACCAAACGCCCCTCACCTACAGCCAGCACGAGCCCTCATCTATCCATACGGCTCAAAAACACCCCTGGCATGCAAGGGATTCTTCATGGCATCATGCTGATACAAGGAACATGAGAAAAACATCCCCATGCATGTGCTAGAGGCTGCCACCGAGACCAAGTGCATACTAAGGTATCAGGCAGCCATAGAGATGGGACTCATTCACATACTATACCGCCTCATGGTACATAAATACTTAGACCCGACGGCAAGCATTGAGCAAGTTTTCCCATCATTATTCAAAGGCCTTGGAAAACTGAAGGACAGGCAGATCGAACTCCACATCAACGCCAGCACGCCACCAGTAGCACAACACTACAGGGGTATCCCCGTCAACATTCAAAAGCAAGTCGAGAATGAACTGACCAAATTGCGCGAAGCAGACATCATTGAGCCAGCAGAAGGCCCCACACCATGGGTCTCCGCCATAGTACCGGTGCCCAAAAGAGACTCCCCCGACATCCGGATATGTGTAGACATGAGGAGACCAAACAAGGCCATCCTGAGAGAACGACATCAAGCTCCTCGAATAACAGACATGGTGCATCTATTAAATGGAGCGACAGTATTCTCCAAGTTGGACCTAAACAAAGGCTACCACCAGTAGGAACTCTGCAAGAGCTCCCGCTACATAACAACTTTTGCCACCCACCTAGGTTTGTTCCATTACAAACAGCTCAGTTTTGGGGTATCCTCCACGGCGGAAATCTTCCAAGCAGAAATCCACAATGTCATCAAACACGTGCCCAACTGCTTGAACTATAGCGACGACATCTTGGCCTTCAGCCAAACTCAAGAGCAACATGATGACACGCTAATGAGAGTCTGCATGGCCCTAGAAGAAGCCCGGCTCACCCTAAACAAGGAGAAGTGTGAGTTTCGCAAAAAGACACTCCGATTCTTTGGACACATATTTTCAGAGAAGGGCATGACGCCAGATCCGAAGAAAGTTAGCGCACTCCGAGAAGCTGAGCCACCCACCACCACCTCAGACCTCAGATCCTTCCTGGGGCTTGCAAGCTATTGCACAAGATACATACAAGACTTTGCGTCCATCAGGGAACCCCTCAGAGCCCTCACCAAGCTTAACACCGAGTTTGTCTGGTCACCCAAATGCCAAGAGGCATTCCAAATCATTAAGGACCGCATCTCTGATGCCCGAAACATGGCATACTTTGACCCAAAGAAAACCACGGAACTCATCGTTGACGCCAGTCCCGTCGGCCTAGGTGCCATTCTCACACAACTGGACGACAGAGAAGGGAGTGGGAAGCACATAGTATCCTACACCAGTCGAAGCCTCTCCAAAACTGAGCAAGCCTACTCTCAGGCAGAGAAGGAAGGACTAGCGGTCGTCTGGGCCTGCGAGCACTTTCACCTCTTCCTATATGGAAAGCCTTTCGTAGTAGTAACACACCACCAGGCACTCATATTCATTTATGGCAACCCCCAGGCAAAAATTCCACCAAGGATAGCCAGGTGGGCACTTAGACTACAGAACTACCAGTTCACCATCACACACAGGCCAGGGAAAGAACAAAACCCTGCGGATTTTCTCTCCCATCATCCAAGAGAAAAGTGCGAACCAGAACCGTCCATAGCTGATCAGTATATAAGATACGTCATCCACAGCAGCACACCACAGGGGCTTGACATGGAGCAGATAACATGTGAATCTAATGCAGACCAAGGAATACAAATCTTACTAAGATGCCTAAAAACAGGTCGATGGAAGCACGCAAAGTAGATCCGCGAAACAATGAATGATGACACAAAACAAGACGTCACATGCCTTGTGGCCGTAAGAGAAGAACTCGCAAAGTCGGAAGAAGGACTACTACTAAAGGGGACCAAGCTCGTAATCCCATGATGTTTGCGACAGAAAGTGCTAGAACTAGCACACGAAGGACACAGGGGCATTGTATCCACTAAAAGGATGCTAAGACAAAGACTATGGTTCCCCCAACTAGACACATCAGTGGAAGAACTACTGCAGAACTGTTCCACGTGTGCAATTGTGAAGCCGCACACATCACCTAAACCCCTGAGCATGACAGCGCTGCCCGAAGGAATATGGGAGGAAATAGCCATCGACCATTTTGGGCCCATGGAAGGGGGTGAGTACAAACTGGTTGCTGTGGACGAATATTCAAGATACCCCGACCTGCAGATAGTCCCGTCCACCTCAGCACATCACACCATCCCAGCCCTAGATGGGATGTTTGCAACCTACAGTATACCTAAGGTAGTCAAGTCTGACAAAGGACCTCCATTCACTGGACAAGATTTCCAAAGATTCGCCGAATATATGGGTTTTCGCCACAGAAAGGTGACACCCCTGTGGCCACAGGCAAACGGAACAGTAGACGATTCATGAGTAACATCAAACGCACGACACAAATTGCGCGCCTCATAGGAGAACCTGTCGAAAGACTACTATACCAACTCATGCGAGACTACAGAAACACCCCACACAGCACCACTGGGAAGTCACCATCCGAGGTGATGTTCGGGCGAACGATCAGAATGCGGCTACCATATGTGGCAGCTGATGAAGATCAATATAAGAACGACACTGAAATGAGAAAGAAAGATACGCTCATGAAAGAGAACATGAAGAGAGCTGTCAATGCCACTCGCAGGGCCAAGGGAAGTGACCTGGCACCAGGAGATCTGGTAGTGGTCCGACAACCTCAACAGTGCAAAAACGTAGCTCCATTCAGTGAAGAACCACTCATCGTTGTCAAGAAAAAGGGATCACTCATCACCGCGGAAGGAGACCGCAGGTTCATAGCAAGAAACTCATCTCACTTCAGACAGATGCCTGGTACCCCATCCTCAGGTGACACAAACATGAATGACACTTTCTCTCTATGGGACGCTCCCTATGAAGGAGACAGAGAAGACTCAGAAGGCGACACGGCACCAGAAACATGGACAGATCCATCGGCAAGAGTGGATTGTCGACCACAGAGAACAAGAAAGAAACCCCATCGCCTCATTGAAGAAATGAACTGAGAGCACGACTGAATGTTTAGTAACGGGAGGGTGCGGTGTCGCCATTGTTTATTTGTTCAGAGGATGAGTCCTCTGTTTGTTGCCATTAATTAGTGGGCTGCGACCCACGTGTGCGAAGGGGCGGTGCTACCGCCAAAGAGGCAGTACTAAGCTGATACGCATTAAGTAAAGAGGTGTTGCACCCCAGCTCCTGTGTCGGTACATCCTTGTGTGCATGAGGGTGACTGACTGGCAGCGTGAGGCGGTCCACTCACGAGATACTACACTCCCCCCACTCTTTTTTCCTTTTGTAGTACATACTTGTCAGTGGGGGGAAGAGGCAGCAGGCGCTCATTGGAAGGTGGTGACCAATAGCAATATGAACTCGTTTTTCTATAGAACGTGCTGGGCTGGTAACATCGGCTGCGCCGCTGCCAGTCAACACTTTTGCTAAATAAATTCTGAAGGGGCACATCTAGGCAAATGGCAGTAAAGACATGTTGGGTGTTACATCCAAATCTTTTTGCCATTTTTATCAACATCTCCGATCTGCAGCTGCAACAACGTATACTGTGCTCTCTATGCGAGCCCCGTTTTGGAATACACTTTTTGACACTACACCCTGCAATTTATTGTAATTCCCTCACTTCTTGTGTGATGGCAGTAAAGACATGTTGGGTGTTACATCCAAATCTTTTTGCCATTTTTATCAACATCTCCGATCTGCAGCTGCATCAACGTATAGTGCGCTCTGTATGCGAGCCCCGTTTTGGAATACACTTTTTGACACTACACCCCGCAATTTATTGTAATTCTCTCACTTCTTGTGTGATGGCTGCTTAAGCGATTTCTCACTGCATGTCTCGGTGCTATTTATCCGATGAAAAATGACACCCGAGTCCTTAGAATTTAAATAAATAAATTAATCACATAGCAGCCATGGTTTCATCGATCCAAATTACAATGTGTTAAGTTGCTTTGTCGTAGATTCTGTGGTGTCACGTGCCCCGCGAGACGGAGGTCACGTGACACGGAAGGAAGAATAAAGTTTTAACCGGAATTGGCGTCACGGCGCCAGTCCGGAGTTGAAACCCGATCACGGTGGTCGCATCTCTTTATGTGCTGGCGACTTTGCTGCGTTGCGCACAGCGACAGGGGGCCCGAAGAGGCCCGAAAGTTACGAGCGGTGAGGGCCTGCTTCCAAACCAATCCGCCCCCGCTCGTAACATCACACTGGCGACGAAGGTGGGATCGGCCCGCATTCCAAAACACACGCGGTGCCGCGTATCATTCATCCGCTCACCGACGCAGAGGAATAGATTCTTTTCTCCTCTCAATCCATTCCAAGGAGACCACGCGACGACCCCACGACGTGCAGGTGCATCACACGAACCACTACTCCTGCATGCCACAAGTCTACACAACCACTCCTAGGACTCTTATCTCCTTGGGAAGCAGTGGAGGAAACTCAACAAGCTAACGCACAGCAAGCATCTCTTCCTCCAACACCTCCAGGCACCCCACATGCGGAGAACCAAGAGCACAAGACCCACCTCACCACAAGAGTTACCACGCCCTAAAACCAAGTAAGGAGTACTTCGGCAAGGAAGAAATAAAAGTACAATACAGCAAGGTGCGTTTTAAAACATGTCCAGCCCAAACACCAGCCCCACGAGAGCCAGCATAGGTTCGTCATCCAGGAGGAGCCTCATCCTGGACCCTCCAGACCCAACACAAACAACCTTTATGCCACCGTTCGACCCCTTTACCACTGGTGCAGCCATTAGGTGGGAGATCTGGCTACAACAATTTGAGATGCATCTAGATGCGAGAGACATTACCGTAGCGAAACAGAGGCGCATTTTCCTCCTACTCAACATTGGAGCAGCCACCCTACGCCTATTCAACGCTACCCCAAACCGTGGCAACGACAACAACTATGACGCAGCCAAAGCCGCACTTACGAATATGTTCAAACCTGACCTCAACCCAGACTACGAACGCTTTCATTTCTGCATGGCGAGGCAGCGCGAGAAAGAGACCGTAGACAAATTCCACGCTCGCCTACGAGAAATGGCAGTAGGTTGCGAGTTCCCGGATGAGGAGTTCGCCATCCGTCTCCAGATCATCAACGGGATATCCTCAGAAAAACTAAGACGAGCTATCCTGTCCGAGAAAAACATCCGTCTCTCTCGCATCCTAGAAATGGCACGCCTCCGTGAACAAACGGATGATCAAGTAGCGATCATGGAAGCTGCGATCCAAAGACTGCCGATAGACAACCCCAAACCCACGGAAGATGTTGCAGCCATTTCCAAGCATCAGAGCAATCGCATGAAACAAAGCCAAAGGCCCACCACGACACAAGGGCGAGATAGAAACTGCAAATGGTGTGGAGGCCCATGGCACAAAGGTGATTCGTGCCCAGCATGGGGTTCCACGTGTAGAAAATGCAATCGCCTTAACCACTACGCTGCAGTTTGTTTGAACCCACCGAACAAAAATGACACAACACAACAGCCCTCACAAGATCGCAGGAAAAAGTTTGCACCTAGAGAACTCTCCCGCCAACAATAATGGAAAGGTAAAGCTAGAGCCGTCGACGACCTCCAAAGATCCCCGGACACGAGCAGCAGCGACGACAGCGATGACGACTCGTCCCCGGAGAGGAGAGACAAACCTAGACGGAAGAAAGGGAGTAGACGGATTCACAGAGTACACCTGATCTCAGCAATCGAACCACATCAAGCATGTAAAAGGAAAAGACCATCGTGCACAGTTCTTTCCAACGGAGCACCCCTGAAGGTAGTCATTGACACCGGCGCAACTGTAAACGTCATGCCAGTGACGGCATTCAACAAACTCTGCCCGAAACCCACGCTCCAGAGGAAAAAAGTTCAGCTATATGCCTACGGAAGCAAGAAACCATTACCCGTACAAGGATCGTTCAAGTCGGACTTTGCTCACAAAAACACTAAATACACAGCGCGCATCTACGTAGTAGACCCTGGCTGCGAAACGCTGATGAGCTGCAGGACAGCAGAAAAGCTAGAGCTGATCCACTTCGCCTTCGGGCTCCAACAGGACAATCTTGACAACCTGCTAGGAAAACACAAGAAGTTGTTCCAAGGCATCGGGTGTCTGAAAGGGCGAACCATCAAGCTCCACATAGACCCCACCATTGAACCTAAGGCAGTAAGTCATCGTCGAATCCCGTTCCACTTGAGGGGAGCCGTAGAGAGAGAACTAACTAAGCTAGAGGAAGAAGGAATCATTGAAAGAACGTCAGGACCCACCCCGTGGGTCTCGCCCATGGTAGTGGCCCAGAAGCCCAAACAACCAGACGCGGTAAGAATTTGTATCGACATGAGGCTTCCCAACGCAGCCATTGGGAGAGAACGTCATGTAACACCCACGATAGACGAGCTCATCGTTGACCTCACAGGAGCTACTATCTTCAGCAAACTCGACCTCAGATCAGGCTACCACCAACTGAGACTGTCCACCTCGGCCTGATGAGGTACAAACGACTCAACTTTGGAATATCATCGGCTGCAGAAGTGTTCCAGCACGAAATCCGCAAAGTTATCACAGGGTTAGAAGGCACTACCAACATCAGTGACGATATCCTTGTATACGCATCGAACAAGAGAGATCACCACAAACGACTGGAAGCGGTCCTAACAAGGTTGGAAGAAGCGGGCCTGACGCTAAACGCAGAAAAATGCAAATTCAACAAAGAAGAGATCTGCTTCTTCGGATATATCTTCAGCGCCAGGGGCGTGTCCCCGCACCCATCCAAAGTACAGGATATAAAAGACACCAAAGCACCCCAATCAGCCTCCGAAGTTCGAAGCTTCATGGGAATGGCGACGTATTGTGCACGTTTCATCCCCGACCTCGCCAGCACAGCAAGCCCACTCAGAGAACTAACGAAGAAAGACCAAAAGTGGGAATCGACCGAAACTCACCAGCAAGCGTTCCAACAAATTAAAGACACCCTCTCCGCGTCCACCACCATGGCGTTCTTCAACACCGACCGGCAAACCGAACTTCTGGTCGACGCCAGCCCGGTCGGCCTCGGAGCAGTCTTAACACAGACCGACAATGAAGGAAACGTGTTCCCCGTTGCGTTTGCCAACAGAGCTCTTACAAAACCTGAACAAAACTATGCCCACATAGAAAAGGAAGCCCTGGCCATTCTATGGGGGTGCCCACACTTCATAGTGTACCTGCTAGGCAAACGAGCAAAAGTCCTCACAGATCACAAACCGCTGATCCCAATATTCCGAGGGTCTGCTCCTCACCCACCAGCGCGCATAGAGAAATGGATGCTGCAGTTGCAACCCTATAACATCGAGGTTGAATATCGCCCAGGAACAGACAACCCAGCAGACTACTTATCCCGCCACCCGCGGCCTGCCACCAACAGAGAGCGGCGTCAAGCAAAAGAAACCGACGAACACGTCTGCCACATAGTCACCTGCGCAAGGCCACGGGCCCTGACCCTGCACGAAGTAGCCACCGAAACAGAAGCAGACAACATCCTACAACATACCACTAATACCGTCCGATCCGGTAACTGAAAGACCTTTCTCACGTCAATGGCCCAACGCACCGCGCCAGCCCAAGCCAAACTCAGAGCACTGTTTAGGATTCGACATGAACTCTCGGTAGCCCAAGAAGGTGTTCTACTCAAGGGACACAGGATTATACTGCCTGAGTCACTAGAAGAAAGAGCTCTCCTCCTAGCACACAGTGGACACCAAGGTATTGTTAAAACCAACGCCTATCTGAAGTCCAGAATGTGGATGCCGAACATGCAACAAAGGGTGGTAGAGTTAGTAGACGCCTGCGCAGCCTGCCAAGCATCCAGGAGACCGGAAAGTCCCGAACCCATCAGCAGTGCCCCAAGAAGCTGCAAACGCTGGGACGCGATCAGCATGGACCACTGCACTATTGCCGGTGAAGGATATCTCCTCGTAGTAATCGACGAGTTTAGCCGATACCCGGAAGTGGAGCACGTAACATCCACCAATGCAGAGACCACCATCCTCACACTGGAAAAGATATTTGCCACACACGGGATACCGAGAAAAGTGAAAAGTAACAACGGACTGTCATTCACCAGTCAAGAATTACGCGAGTATTTCAAAGAGGTAAACGTCAAACACCAGCGAATCACCCCCAGGTGGCCCCAAGCAAATGGAGACGCCGAAAGGTTCATGGGGTCACTCAACAAAGTCATCAGGATCGCAAAAGAACAAGGACGCCCGTGGCTGAAAACAGTTTACCGTTCCTGAGAACACACAGACAAACCCCACACTCCTCCACAGGTATCAGGCCGGCGGCCCTCATGCTAGGCGTACCCATACAGGCAGAACTACCCATACACCCCCAATGGATAACACCGGAACCAGACATCCCTGCCATAGACGCCAGGCGGCGGAGGCGAAATGAGCAAGAAAGCATCGCCAGGCGAGCCTGTCACAGAGAGCTGATGCCAGGAGACACCGTCATCATCAAGAACTGAGCCCCACAAAAAAAGATGTCCCTCCACTTTGAACTCCAACCATGGACGGTGAGCACCGCAAACCACAGCATGGTCACAGCCACCCGAGGAGGGGAGACGGTGACGAGGAACGTATCTCACTTCAGGAAGGTACCACCAGAACAGTGGGTATCATCTGAGGGAGAAGCCCAAGCCGTCGTCCCGCCTCAAAGGATACGTAGTGGACAGAATAGGCCAGCCAAAATCACACCGAGGCGAACCCTGAATACAACCGCAAGCTTGAACACAATGTTAAGGTACCAGTTAAGATGTATGTTTGCAACCGCAAGTTTGACCCTAATGTTAAGTACCAGTTAAGATGTATGTTTTGACAGCCGTGCAAATACCTCCAATTTGGGGAGGAATGTGGTGTCACGTGCCCCGCGAGACGGAGGTCATGAGACACGGAAGGAAGAATAAAGTTTTAACCGGAACTGGCGTCACGGCGCCAGTCCGGAGTTGAAACCCGATCACGGTGGTCGCGTCTCTTTATGTGCTGGCGACTCTGCTGCGTTGCGCGCAGCGACAGGGGGCCCGAAGAGGCCCGAACGTTACGAGCGGTGAGGGCCTGCTTCCAAACCAATCCGCCCCCGCTCGTAACATCACAGATTTCATTGTGGGCGTAACATAAATAGGTATTTGTAGAGGGGTCAGGGTAATCGGGGGTGGGAAAAGGTAGGGGAGGAAAGCGCAGGGTGATGGGGAGGGGCGTTTGGGGCGCCCCCCTATGAAAAAAAAATATCCACTTACAACGAAGTAACTTACCTCATTGTAAATCACGTAGACCCCAGTCCCACAGCAGCGCTCACTCTGATGACCATCCAGGCTCACGTTCATACACTTTGCAGGAGGGAAAAGCACGTGGCTCTCAATAAGAACGTACTACTGGCGTAAAGGGGCAATTCAATGCACGCTACGAGAGACCAGTATTTTGTTTCTTTGTTATGAAAAGTCCAACATCAATTTATGAAATGTAGCTAGGTTTCTGATATT
This sequence comes from Ambystoma mexicanum, assembly GCF_040938575.1. NCBI lineage: Eukaryota > Metazoa > Chordata > Amphibia > Caudata > Ambystomatidae > Ambystoma > Ambystoma mexicanum. The sequence goes on from NC_090936.1 coordinate 630,724,387, forward strand.
ATAGATTATTTATAACGCGCTTAATACCCAGAGGTTTCTAAGCACAGACCCGGGGATCGAACCCGTGGCAGCCATTCAGGTGTTAAGCATGCTAAACATTCTCCAATGGGGCAGTCATTTAGACAAACACTGCAGCCCCATCTTTCAACTAATCATGCGACATGCATCCTTGTATATCCAGTCCAGACATGCATTTTGCTGTTTAAAGTTGTAGACACAAGAGGCAGTGGGGCCAGACCTGCGATGCTCCACTGGACTCTAAATCTGAAAGTATTTCGTGATTTTCCCTGAGCCCTTCAGTCTCACAGAAGAGCACACTGACAGAGCTGGCCACGCCCTTGCACCTTGACTGGTGGACTGGGAACCAAGAGAAGCCCTGGAAATGTTTTTCAACGTGGGCCTATATTGCACAGTGCAAGTGATGTAGGAAGCAAATCCGACTCCTGGAGATACGCTTTGAAGGGTTCCCTGCCAAAGAAAATTTGGAAACATTGTTCCAAATCGGGAATTTTAAAGCACACCTGTCCATATATAGAGATTAAAAAATAGTTGAACATATAAAAGATGGACAAAAGACATTTGTTATGATTGAGCAATGCCATACGGCAATATTTGTAAGAAATTCCTTGCTTCGAAGGGTTATACGGGGAATAAGAAATGGAAGCAAAGGGGTGGCTTTCAGGGAGGGGGGGGGGGGGCAGGGTAACCACACAACAGGGGCTAGTAGTGCAGAGGCCCACTGGTAAATCTCCAAAGTTGCCCGTAGGCCAGTCCACCACTGCCGCCCTGCATCATGTCTGAGCAAATGGCACATGGTGGGTATAGATATATTTGCAGCACTGCATGTTCACATATGTGAAAGATGTCCGTTTTGAATCAAAGCTTATATCGGTCACCTAGTGCAAAGATGGGAGGCGCTCTAAATCAGACACCACTGGTTGTAACAGTGAAAGAGTTACTTTTACGCCTCAACCTTGAGTAACTTAGAATATTGTATTTTAGATGCCACTGCTTCTTGCTCACCAAGTCACTGAGTTCTAGTTTTCCATAAGGACAACGTTGCATGCGCGAGTGATACAACGCTGGTTCTTTTGACAGTGAAATGAGACCCAACCCGTTTACTTATAAGACTGGCACTGTGCTTGTCTCACTTACTGTCTGACCCAAGCTATCCATTCACTCTGCTAAAATGTCAATTATCACACTCTCCTGCTACAAACACAACTACTGTTGCAGTCAACCACCCCAGCGCCCCCATTGTAATGAAATGACTTTTGACAGCAATAATAAAGGGCAGCACAATGGTTTCCAAACTTACTGCCGCAATGATCCATTATAAAGGGGAAAATGGCCTTCAAATAAATGGTATACTTCCTTCACCTCTCATGTTAGCATTTCAGGATATACTCCCTGGGATGTGGGAAACAGTACTGGAGTATCCAAACAACAGTAGCACTATGGTGCCAAAATACAATGACGGAATTACAGACACTTTTCCCGCACTGCCATACTGCGAGTATGGCCCTAGAATGGACCTCTAGCATAATGCTGGAGGCAAATCCTCCCACTTTTGCTGACAAACGGCTAAATCGGTAGAATTACTGCAGCAGTAATTCCGTCGAAGATCCCAATTAAGTCCTATGGACTCCAAATTAATGGGGACTAACACCGCCACCACCACTTGTAATGCAGTGGTAAATCCGGGTGAATAAGTGGCGGTAACAGTAATTCCGTTGGGTGGTATTTCACCAGATTTACCACTGGAATTCCACCCAACTTGTAATGAGGCCCAATGAGTCTTCACACAGGGGTTTTTATAAAACATAGGTTAATTACTTAAACTCAGACGATTGTTGAAACATACTAAACAATAACACGATTGTAAAGTAAATACACCTATCAATGCTGATAACTCTGGGTATGAATTATGAAAAAAGGAAAATACATGCAGAAATGCAGGAAGATGAATGAAATGCAACATTATTACTTTCATAATGACCTTGACGGCAGGGAATGGTGTCCAAGCTGCTTTTAGGCGAAAAGGTATAAACATAGACGGCAAAACCTAGGAAAGCCTTTATAGGGAATTCTTGTGCATTCACAACTCTACTTTAGTTTGTTGTGGGTGTAGTGGTTTGACAGCATCGTGCTAGTCTTTATAGAGTTTTCTCAATGGTGCGAATCGTGGTTCAACAATGAAAAAGCAGGCCATTCGGTCTTGAAGCTCCGATACAGCATGTCGGTCTCAAATGTACAGGATCAGCGGCAAGCAATGTCTACTTTATGGCACAACTGGATTCTCCAGGTGGCTCAATGCACCTTAGCATAGCTCAAAGCCCAGGCAATGGGGAAATCGGTATGCATCAGAAGCTCAGCGTTATTTCAATGTCTGCTTGGTCATTTTGTTATGGTTTGGATTAGGAAATGCTAGATTCTGCAACCAGCATTGCTAAAGGCAGCATCTTTGGGCTTGCAGCACTGATTCCTTTCATCAGGCCACTTGAGGGTAAATGATGCTTGCACTATTTTTTCAGTACAAGTAAATGCTTGCAAAGCCAGCAACCGTCTTGGATAGGTTCCCTGTGTGCCAACAGCATTCAGTGGCATGCAAGCTTTCCTCCAAGCAGTCACTTATTGTGTGGTAAAAAGACATCCCCAAAATGTCCAAAATAGCGAGGCCATGCCAAGCCATACGCAGACAGCAAAGCTGGTTTGTGAAACACCCATTGGAATATGCAGGCCAGTGCAAACCATTTTGTTTCCCAACATGAGGTCCAGTGAATGAGCGAGAATGGGCCTCCCTCCATTTTGTTAGAATGTACAGGCACTTAGCTGAAGAAGAGTGTGACTCAGAACTGTAATCTTACTAACATTGTCCAATGGATTCCAAAAAGACATGTGACATTGCAGATGCTGAGTTTGTGTAAATGCCCACTTTGACAGATTCAAAACTTCAACAGTGCACATGGAAAGAAAAGTTAGATTTTAAACACTGGGCATTTGGAAGCTAAAAAGGAGGAGTGATGCCTTACATTTAAGAAATAAAGTCAAATGACAGTGTTTTCAGGAATAAAGAGACTTAATTTCAGCACATAAAATGACAGCATGTACAGAAAAGGCCTATTTTGTTTTTGCATAAATGAACACTGGTTCTCTATGTTAACTGTGGCATATTTGTGTGAAGAATACCAGGGGTGAACTTACTTCTGTTTATATAGTAGAAAAGAAAGATTGTCTTTATGAACAACAGGCTTAAGTGTAATACAAAATGCAATACGGTAAACAGATGGTGCCAAGGTAAAAGGATATTCTTGTGGAATTATGCATTCAACCGGCTGCTGTTGTTTTTTGCCATGTAACTGAACTGGTTGTATATGGAACTGTGACCCCCCCCCCGCAGGCCTTTGGGCTGGGTTCAAGGAAACAGGCTTGGAGTTTCAGTTAAAAATATAAGAAATGTTGCAAGAGAGATCGGAACTGACACAGATGACATGACCAACAGAAATGACCTTTAGAGTCAGGTCCTCCATAAATTGTGTGTTAACCTCGAGCAAAGACCTTTTGAATCTCAGGAGGGGTGGGCAGAATCACGTGGGCTGAAAAGCCAGATGTCCCAGTCATGAGGCTTGGAGAAAATGAAACTGCTTGGGGTTGATCTGAAGTCAAACTAGGAGCACCTATTATGTATTGCCATTGATTAACATTGAATACATTTTCTTGAATAAAAAGTGAATCATACGTCCCAGTGAGGCTATCCCGGGTTCAATTTAAAGAGGATAAAAAGCCAGTTGCGACCATGTAAAAATGAAGTTTTTGTGATGTACACAACTTAAATTATGATCAAAATTATGACTCTGGCATTTTCATAAGTATGAGTAACTGAAAAATTGGTGACGTATTAGACGGTGAAATTGATGTTGGAAGTATGTAGTGCCAGAGATGGAACTATTATGGCGCAGCCACAAAGCGCGGAAATGATTGGCTCTGCACAGGAAGGGCTTGCCGAAATAAAATTGGTATTTTCACCATAAAATGTGGAATTAGAAAATATATAGATTTATGTAGTGATCTGAAACTTTAGCATGTTAGATTTTCAGAACCAAAAAAGGTAAAACCCACCTGTCATGATGTATTTCCATCCTTCAGCTTCCATAACCTATACCTCCCAACTTCTGCTCCTATCAGCAGCAAGTTGGCGTCTTAGTGGGAGGTAAAGGGAGAGTGCTAGCCAATCCTTACTATGGGAATTATGATAATGTAAGAGTGTCATCAGCCCTATAAGAGGTCAATTTTGCATCAGAACAGGGCCTTTTCACTTTCATCCTGGAGGTAGTCTACTGCCGGACTCTTGTGAGGAACAACTAGCAGAGCAGCCTCAATCCTCGCATTAGAGAAAGTGACAGGGAACTCTTGGAGCTAGCTGGGACCCCCATCAGAGGAGCAGAGGAAGTCTGGGTGCAGGAGAAAATCCTTCACTGAAGCCCTTGACCAGATCTGTGCTGTCCTCAAAGGAGCCCTGCTGTTTCCCTCGATGACCCATAAGCAAGGGCTCCCATGTAAGTATGATTAATCCAAAAGCCACCAATTGTGTGGGGGAGCTACCTGACTTTATCCCTTTCCATTAGTGGGAAGGGGTCAGGTAAAACTGGGTAGACCCTTGGCACACTGTATTAAATCAAATTCAAATGAATTCCAATATAGAAAATCAGCATATCCATTTAAATTGAATTGTGTTGGGAACAGCCTGCCTTAATCCTTTCCATTAAATTGTGGGGAGGGGGAAGCTGTGTAGATTCATAGCGCATTGAATCGAAGTTAAATCAATTCATTCCCATATAGAAAATCACGGATGAGTGTTGTTGGAATTCGAACCCAACAAAGTTCATGCCCATTGTGTTAGAGCCGGTGTAGACAATAAAGTACTTGGTGACTCTACATTTCTAAAACCCCTTTCCTCTGTACTGAAGGAGGGTGTCCATAATCCCAAAATAAGTAACCCTAAAACGCTGCTAATCAAGTGAATGTAGAGGGTGCAAAACAAATTCCTTTGCATCCCATACCAGAATTACCAAGCATTACATCTCAATTGTATTTGAGTTGCAAAACAAAATTTCCTATTTTTTCCCATGCATCCCAAACCAGAATCCCCAAAGCACTGCATGTCCTTTGAAGGTGTGTTGAAAAACGATTTTCCCATTTGAGTTCCGTTTTCCAACCTTGCCTTTCCAAATAAAGCTAAAACGATTTTCTCATTGAGTTTCTTTCTCAAACATTGCCTTTCTCAAAATACAGCCAAAACCATTTTCCTGTTGTATTGTGAATGTTTTGTATTGGTTAATTTGCAATTAAATCTGATGTAAGTTGTGACTGCATACTTCAAAATTCTACCTGTGTTGTTTTAATAGCGGAAAGTCATTTGGAGTTGTGATATTGTGTAGTGCCACAAAGCTGGTGGTTAATGTTGGTTGCTAGTCTTCTTTGTCAAACCTTACCATATATATATGTATATATATATTCTTACTATACACCTGCCTGGTTCCTAGCTCATCAGTGGCATAGAGGGTATTTTTTTGGGTGGTGCGAAATAAGTGGAAGGCCTCACTAAAGTTGAATCTGTATAAGCGCTTTGGGTGTGCGCCACCTGGCTTGGGGGGAAAGGAACTCCCTGACTTGAGAGCGGACTTCTGATTAATCACAACATTATCTTGTGCCCAAGAAGTGGTCAGGGTGAGAGCTGCCCACTCCCCTGGAAATTTGCTCTTTACTCTATGGAAGGGAGGTTGGGCAGCTGTAACCCCGACACAGGTTCTGTCTTGATCCTTCTTCTTTAAAGATGATTCTTAAAGATGGTTGACCAAATGAGGGGATTTCACTCCCATACATAGTCACATACTAATAGAGGATTGGTGCATTTTCCAGTCTTCTGTTAAAGGCCAATCCATATCTCTGTTAGATATTTCCCTTTCTTCTGTGTGTCATATCCAGAGTCCTTGACTTGCAGGAAGTCAGGGGGTTAAGAAGAAAATGATGTACAATATTATCCAAGATGGCCAATGTCGTATTCCTTTAGATTTCTGTCCTCTTTGATTCCCTGGACCTACACTTGCCTAGATTAAAGGGTCTCCAGGCTAATTATCCTCTTTCAAGTATTCTCCTTTGTCCAGAAGCTTTCCCTAAAGTGCCTGTTCACATCCCTGCCCACTAGGAAAGGTAGTCTGACCACCTGGGTGAGGTTTCAGTTCTCTTACCAAGAGAACAATATATTTCCTGGGTGTAGCTAAGCCTGTGTGTTATGGTAGCATATTCAAAGTCAGAGGTCTGCAGCAGATGTCTATTTCATATGTGGACAAGATTGCAAGGATAACAAGTGTTGTCAGTCTGTGAAAAGCATGGTATCCAGGCATTGACACAGAAAACAGAGGTATACTTTTCAAAATCTTTATTTAAATTGTCAGGGTGGTGTAACTCCTATCCTGTCTTAACTCTAATTAGGGAATCTTCCCTACCTAAATAATACTAAGGGGCATCCTGGTCTTGTCAGTTCAAAACAAAATGCTGTCTGTGTCAAAAACCTACAAAACCTATGCTTGCCCTCACTTCTAATATATAAATGTTGTGTAGAAATTATTCAACTGAAGTAGTGTTCAACATAAAGTCTGGTGCAGTCTCTAGCTCAGCAAGTTCAGGATCTCAAACGTTCCTTCTTGAAATAATTCACCAAAACAATGTTTCACAGAAGCTTCAAATGCTGATGTACAAAAATAATGTTCCAAAGGGCTCAGGGGTTCCCTTTCCCAAGCCTCAAGCACTGTAGCATAAAACAAGGTTCCCAAGGAAGATCAAAGTTTCCCTTCCTCAAGCGTCAAGCACTGTGGCATATCACAATATTCAGTCTTTAACTTGCTTTCAACCATTCTCTTCATTTCTTTGGGGCTTCCTGGTCTAGGCGGAGTTAACAGGTCACCCGCCCACCCTCTACAGGTGACGCAACCAGTTACCCTCTTCAGACCTCTTGCTGTCTTGACACTTTCACAACAAAGCTATAAGTTCACTTATCATAGGTTTAACATTCTAAACCTTCCTTGAATACGTCTTCCTTATTACTCCTTGTTGACTTTCAATTTGCCAGCTTTCACTTTTTCTTGTCAATTTTGTACATTTGGCGTTTTTTGCTCACTTTTCACTTTGCTCACTTTTCACTGGCTCACCTCTGGATTCTTGTTCACTGCTTTCATTCTTTTTCTATGTTAGGAGGCAACCACTCTGCTACTCCGTATGAGTTTCTTTCACAAGCGCACCAGGTTTCTCACAGACTTAGAAACTCACTGGTAGCAGCGTTCGTCATTCTTGCTTGCTTGCTGCCGTCTAGCCGACAGACACCCCTAGACTGTTGCTTCCATTCAGGGGGACGGGCATCTGTCGTCACAGAAAAGGGACTGCCTGCTTACAAGGATCCCTTTTCCCTCGCTCTTTGGCTCGCTGGCCACGCAAAGGCACTCTGCTACAAGGGGTCTTCCTCCAGTGTCTCGGCATCCCATTCTCCTCCGGTTTCTCTGAGGTTGTGCTGACCTTTCTGCTCCTTTCTCACCAGCTCACTGCGCTGGAGGTTCCCACGCCAGTGACTACAATATGGCCCACTTACTGTTAGGGAGAATTCTCTGTTAAGGCTAATTTCCCAAACCTAGTGAGTCCCCCAGCAGCTTTGCTGGATTTTTGGGGTTTATTTTTTCTCCTGCTAAGAGTGAGACTCTTTTTCTCCCACTCTTAGACATGATTTGAGATATCCTTTGACTTTGTAATGTGTTTAATGGGTTATGGGGTCTTTTACTCCATAGGGTTTCATGTATTTTTGGTAAGTGTGTTACACAGCACCCTCAGTGCAGTAACACAGAGGTGTCATAGTGACCCCCAAACATAGACTCCATACCCTGGGACTGACTACTGTCTCCCAGGGCATGTAAAGTCACCATTGGCTTTACTAGTCTTAAATTAGGAACAGAACCAGTACAAACCATCCTATTGTGGAAGTACTGGTAGTGGTAATTAGATTGCCCCTGGGTCTGTTTTTCGAGGGGGCACTGTGCAGTCCCCCCTCGTCCAGTTTCTGGCTGGTGGCAGTGGTTACCACGCGAAATATTCCACCGGAATATTTCCTATGGGATTTTCCCATTCATTTTAAATGCACCCCTTTTTGGTGCAATGTTAAAGATACCGCCGGTTTATTTATTTGATATTTATTCCCCGTTGGGTCTTTTTGCCAGGACTCGGTTTTAAAATGGCGTTTGTGTTCGCCTCTGTAACTTCAAACCAGGTCGAGCCCTTTGTTCCACTTTTTTGGCGGGCTTCTCCACAGAAGCCTCCAAAAGTGGTGCCACTCTGTCTGGGTTTAAAGGATGTGTGGGAGGGGGGGGTTTAGGCACCCTGGACTGAGTTGCCTCGGCAACTCAAGTCGCACTCTTGTGTGAGTTGCCCAGTGGTGAGCCGCCCGGCTCACCACTTAGCATGTTTGAGTGACAGCTAGGACTGGTGAATGGGGGTTTTCTGAATAAAAGCAGGGCTTTGGGGACTGGAACTTCAGAAGTCGCCACAGGACCAAAGAATCTGAAGAGGGAGAAGCTGAGCCGACCTGCAACGACACCACCGGTAGAGCCCTGCTGAATCGTCTCACCACTTCCCAACGACAGAGAAGATCTTCATCTCGGAGAGTCTTCTTCCTCTGAGCTGGTGGGGATAACCAGTTCGCCCTCATTTTCGCCTTCCCGGATCGTCTCGTGGTCGAATCGCCCGTGCCCAGCCCCCCGGTGGCCGGATAGCCACGCTTCAACACTATCGCGAATAAAAGGCTAGTACCTTTTAACCGAGAAACTCTGCGGCTGGTTTCTTCCCTGGCAGTGCAACGCCCTCCAGCTTTCCTCCACATCGAGATCTCCTCTTCCGCTGGACGAAGCACCGACTTGCACCCGCTGCCAGGAACAACTGCCCCCGCTGGAGCTTTCTCACCATTTCAGGTACTGAGTCCCGCCTGGTCTCCCTTGCAACAGACTGTTCAAGGTGTCCCGTAAATCCTTGACTTTCTATCCTGGGGTGACTTGGGACCTACTAACTAACTTTTCCTGACTTAAGCCAACCCTTTTTGAACTCTTTGCAACGACTCTTTAAAAGAACTAATCAACTGTGTGATCTTGGACACATTCCGCCTTGCTCTCTTCAAGAGTGGGCCTGGCCTATGACTTTTTTGCTCCTCAGTAGATTCTGCCTTTTCTGACTTGCTCTGATTCTCCTAAAGTGTTGGTTTTGTATGTGTTCTTAATTCTGCCTTTTTCCCTCCCTTTTTAATTAACTTATTGGAGTTCGATCTTGTGTTAACCGCTCACCTCGGTCTGAGAATAAGTGGTGTTTTAACTAAAACTTGTTCAATAAGTAATCAGGGATGTATATACATTAATAGTGACTGTGTTTGAACTTGCTTGCCATATTAGTGTTAGTGTATTTTACAAAGTGTGTTTTTAAATAAATAATTATATACTTTTATACCCAAGCTCTGGTCAGTGTTTGCTTGTGCTACTGTATTTTGGTACCTATCCTTTATACTCTATATACTGTCTAACTCTTCTTGACAGAAGTCTGTCTGCTCAGCCACAGCTACCAGGTAAATCTGGGTGGTACAGACTGCTACCAATTGGGTTTACTGCCAACACCTGTAGTCTTAAGCCTTTTGCAGTGGTCCCTAAGGGAACTGCACAGGTTTCTGCCTAACACTTACCTTGGGCCCCACAAGTCTCCTGGGATCTCTGCCGGTGATCTGGCTCTGGCCTCAGTCCCAACACGGCTGCCTCCACACAAAAAGGAATCCTCTGCTGGACTCAGACACACAGCCTCCCCGTTGCTCTCCTAACTTCTGACTAACTCTCTGTTGTGTGCTACACCTTTTAAAGACCTGGGCCCTGTCAAGGGTTTCAGCTGAGATTCCTTGGCCTTCTTTGCCTGACTTGCCAGACTGTAATTACACCAATTATTGGGAAATGCCCGACCTGCAGCTCTGTAGTTTTCAGGACTCTTCTTCTTCGTCCCAGTAGTAAAGTGGTGCTTTGTATGTGTAATCTGCATTACTCTAGGTGTTGGCTTCCTCCTCCCAGTACTTGGTCGGATTTCAGGGGTAAAGGAAGGATATGGACAGCAATATCCTACCAAGTCTGAGGGAAGGTATGGTAAGTCGCTAGCAGGAAAGTGGGGATACCATGTTTCACCCTCAGACATCCTTTTCCCACTCCCCAAGGAACCCCCCTCGGGTGATCCTCCCTCGCTTGCCTGCCCCCAGGGTCGGGATCGAAAAGTGATGGCCCTTCCCTGGCCACCTAAGCAAAGTATCCAGAGGAGTAAATGTGAGGATGCAAATTCAATTTTGGCTGTTTCATGTAATCCCTTCATGGACCACTATATCTATCTTTTTAAAAGATATATTTGCAGCATTCTTTTAGCACCGCCCCTAAGTTTAAAACAGGGGAAGTTGCCCTGCCACCATATTCACAAAGTTTAACAATGTGGCTGTTTGTCTACCATCAAAGGACAGTGTGAAATTTAGCACAAGTTTATCTGTTTACTTTTACCGCCATTCAGTCCTGTGATATCACCAGGGGATAATGAGTGGCGGTAGTCGTCCAAACTCCCATTATTGGAGTGTATAGGACTGCATGGGGATTTTTGGTGGATTTACTCTGAGTGGTAATACCGTACATGTAAATCCTCCACTTTACCTTCAAGCTATAATGTGCTATGGAAGCTCTAGCGCCCCCTCCTCCCTACACTAGGGAACTGCTCCAGTCATTGACTCAGGAGGATGGCTCTACCCGGTGGATTCACAAGGATGAATCCCCTCTTCTCTGGAAGTGTAAGCATTCAAGTATCCCATTCAGTGCGCCAGGGATCCTGTATATACATTAATCCTTTATATTAGTGTGCTTGCCCTGACGTTTGACTCCAGCCAAGGACATAGGCTGACCTTCCTACTCAGTCAAAAAGTTTAATGTACCCCAAGTGTAGTCCCATTCTTCTTTGGGGAGCTAAGCCCTGACTTATTCCAGCCAATTCAATTGATGATCTAGAGTGCCTATGTCAAGCAGATAACCACAGTCCACAGCAGACACCCAGGTATATCTGGGGCAGTCAAGCTAGTCCCAGCATGAGTCAGGCCTCAAGAAGCACTCATTTACCTTTGGTGTCATATCCCACATGGCTGTGTCGTCCCACTTGAGGCAGTGGCCATTACTGGCCACACCAAAGTGCTAATGTGCATAGGCCAAACAGATGGAAAGGCTGGTTAAGTCTCAGCACAGAAAACATGCATGTCTGGGAAAGAAGGGTTAGTCTGAAGAGGAGTCATAGCTAAATGAGCCTCAATTTGGCCTATAAATGGGAGTCACTGAGGTTTCCAACACCTGCCAAACCAAAAAGTGAATACCAAGCAGAGGGCATTTCATTAAATGTCACAAAATGAGGCACTACTTAGTGTGACAAATCCAGGTTATTTGTCCCTTCTCCCCAAGGGGGAGCCACCCCGATGGAGACTGGGGAGGTGAGGCCACCATGCAAAATCCTCCCTAGGGATTTGGGAAAGCAGGATCTCAGTGGGAGTGACTCCCCATTAGGCGACAAGGACTCCCAGTCTTTATTAAAATCTCACCCAAATCCTGTCTTCCCTACCTTTATGGGCATCGAAGAGGTTGTCCAAATGAGAAAGTCTTGTTTTGTCTAATGTTAATTCTGATCCCAACTCAACTCTGAAATCCTGTAATGAATGGAACTTCTTCACTCGTTGCAGAGAACCATTTAAACACCTTTCCGCCCTCACCTGGAGTGAGAGACCAGCTGACGCAGAGTCAATCAGCTGGGGAGGAGACGCGCAGAGCTGATGCCACTGCTATCAGGCCGAACTAGCACTGCCTGGAAGCAGGACAACAGAGTGTATTTGGTGGGTGAAGGGTCTGCAGAACCTTGTTGAATCCAGGAATGCCAAAAAATGATGACCATGCCACAGAAAGAAGCATTGGTGGTCCAAGAGAAGGCTGCCACCGGAGGCAACCAGAATCACTGGCAAACCCACAAGAAGACTGCAACTGGAGAGAATTGGAGAAAACACTGGCGGGCCCATGACAAGGTTACTGCCGGAGAAAACCAGAGGAAGCACCGGCGATCCCACAAGAAGGTTGCCACAGGAGAATGCCAGAGATCCGCCTGACGCATGGAAGTCTGTTGCCACCGACCCTCCCTGGAGAAAGTACCGCAGAGCAACAGGTATGCATTTAGGCACCAGAAAGGGGGTTGGGCAGTCGAACTCCGCAACAAACACAGAGAAGCACAGAACGCAGTGATATGCAGGCAAACACAGATCATGAGAATTCTAGTCCCCATAAAAACCGAGGCAAACATATAGATGAGACGGAGATTGAATCTGAGGTAATACCACAGCAGGGTGCAAATAAAGGGGCTAGAGAGCCCAGTAAAGGTCTAAAGCGACCAAGCCAAGTGAATAACATGGTGTGCAGGAGGTCCAAGAGAGAAAGTTGAACATTGCCCACATAGTGACTACAACCTTTAGAGAGGTGTAGTTGCTCTTGAAACGGGGCTTTTAAGATATATCCCAAATATTTGGAAGGGGATGAGGAATGTAAACTTTTGTGTGCTGAAAGTTCTACATTTATAAAAGACTGAAAGGAAATCCAATCAGTTTGAAAATAATTAAGAAGAGAATCGTATTGTCATGAAGTGCAGCAAACCAGAGTAATTCTCATGCTAGAGACTGTTGGCAAAAGCCAAACAGAGGACTGGGATGAAAATTTCTTTTAAAGGAACATTTCATTTTCAACAATTGTTAAGTGAGGAGGGAGTCAGCTACAAGATCATAAGCCTAACAGGTATTCACTTTAGTTCTTATAACTTGTACATAGTGGTAGGGCCAGTTAGTTAGATTAGATTTGGGACTGAGGACAGAACAACCAGATGAGCACCTTAGATTTTCAATTGTAGATAGGAAACCTCACGGTAGCAGTAGGGCCAGATTAGGTTTTCATTTAAATACAATCTTTGAATCATGTCTTGTGGTCTGACTCCTAATTCTAGCACATCAATCACACATAGTAGTAGTTAAGGGGTAGACTGGAGCTATGTAAAATGTAGGCAGTAATTCAAATGCCATCGCCATGCATTCTTTATTTGCTCATAGGTAAATGAACTCTGAATTGTGGAAATGAATAAGGACCTTGCGCAAATAGCTTACAATAGGGATGGTTGTTCTTAAATGTTTCCTTGAGGGAAAGAGAGAAAGAATATGCATCTTTTTGGTTGAATTTTTCCAACAATTATAGACGAGATTAACATAGTGAAATATTTGTGAAGTTCTAGGCATTTTATAAACAAATGTATCTATGTTAGGGTAACCCTGTGGCTATTTTATGTACTCCCTTTCCTTTTATTTTTCCTGTTTTTATCAATGTTTGTATACTTTTATTAGCCTAACATCAAACACTAATTGAAATTAACAAAGTGGTGCTGAATTCATCAACTTTGGAAAAGGTAAGAGGAAGAGTTGGACCTGCCGGGATTGGATTATGTGACGCAGTTTGCATCCAGAACATTAGGGCGAGCGCTTAACTTGTTGAGCTATTATCTTGCACGAGCTAAACAACAAATGGGCTTTGAAGTTTTACTAACGCAGTTAGGACATCAGACATTTGTCTGAAATACTTTCATATGCACACCAGCTGTCCTGGGCAATCAAATTGATATGGTCTCCATTATGCATTGAATTGTATTCTGCACAGTCACATGCCCCTATAATCAATAAACTAACTAGCTTGAACGTGCTCATACCAAACCATCAATTTTGGGCATTTGAAAAGCAACCACTTACTTTCAATCCCTTAATCTGTGAAACAGTGCTTGAGGAGATACACCGATTGACATGGCAGTCCTAAGAAACCTCTTTGCAAACATTTTGTAAATGGTATTCCATTAATTTACGTCATGACATTTCTTCAAATATGTTATAAAAAAGTGTACTTATGTGAAATTAGAGATGCAGACTTCCAATTTCATGTAACCCTTTCCTGTATCTTCTTGGCACCTGCCTTTCTTTAGTGCCCGCAGTTTTAAACTTCACCTTTAGGAACAGTAAATAAAGACTGAATGGAAAACCGATATATGGTATATTGATCTATGATGCAACCATAAACAGACAGCCGCAAGAACTGGATGAGGAAAAGGGAAAGGCAGAAAAAGAAAAAAAATGTGTGTGAGAGAGTGAAAGACAGAGAGAGAGAGAGAGGTGATTATCTTCCAGACTTCCCCTTGCACCGTCTCTCAGCATTCTACACCCGTTTATTCTCCCCCCCCCCCACCAACCCCGGAGCTCCCTTAATTCCTCCTCTCTCCTACCCCCGGTGATACTCCATTTCAGCTCTCTGCTCTAATCAGCAATAGTAAAGGATGTCCCGGAGAGAGGAAATATACAAAAAGATGAACCATTGGTTTTCAGCTCAACAATCTTCAGCATGACCCTCCTCTCTACAAAACAGAAGGAGCTTGGCACACTAGGGGGTACAAGATTAGCTGTACACGAAGGGAGGCATTTCACCGTGGAGCTTGCTTCCGGGTTGAAAGGTTACTCTGGATATCTGGATTATAACACCCAAGTTAAAAAGCCTCGCTAGCACTTTAGTATTGTTGCCCCATGGAACACTGAATAAGCAGAAGACCCAGTCCCATGTTGCAAGCCATTTTGCAGCCCTGTACTTTCATTAGAGCCGGTCCGATAGCACAGTCATAGCACAAAACTCAGCCTTTCATCCTTCCGAGGTCGATAAATGAGCACCACACACCGTGAATAATAATAAGCAGCGCTTAGATGCCTGAGTGTTCGTAGCGCTATATAAATGCTAAATTATTATTATTAGCATCTCTGGGCACTGCTGATGGATCCTTTCCATGAGTATTCGTTGTGACAACCCTCTTGTAGTGTATTCGTGTTTTGTTTTACAAGCACAATGTGTTCTTGTTCTAAGTATTGTGAAGACAACAGATTACACTTTCTAAGTAAATGTCACAATGGAGTAAGGCCAAACTTGCCATGTGCTAAGGTGAGATTTACCTAACTAAAGAAAACTAAGGATAGCCTGTGTCAATAAGTTCAACTCAAAAGTCTGTGTCCAAAATCTATACTTTCCCTCACAACTAAATGTATACAATGTGTAGGGATGTCAGCAGCAAAAGAAATAGTGCTCAAAATAAAGTTCTGAGTTTCTTTCAGCTCCTGGTTTATACTCCGCTTCCCCTTCCTCATGTTCAAAACATTTCCAAAAAGCCTTGCGGCTCCGTTCCCCAAGAATTCTACACAGTTCACAAAGTCTCGGGGATCTGTTCCCCAAGAAGGCAGCTCTTCCAGCTTAAAAAATGACTATCAGTTCATATCTCCTGGTTTTCAAAACAGTCTCAATACAAATCCTAAATCATTCAGGCTTTTCAATAGTTTACATAGATTGCTCGCTTTCTACATGTATAAGTCAATTCAGCCACTGTTGCAGCATTACAAGACTCTTTACATTTGCTTTCGTGGCTCTTTCCAAGTAGGGGTCACTCAGTCTAGGCACAGTTGTCGGACCACATGTTCCACCCATCACAGGTCACACAACCGATAACCCTAGGCACTTGTTTATGCTTCTGCATTCTTCATGTTTTTGTCAACAAAGGCTTTCTCTAGATGAACCTGTATCCTTGGCCAACACTTATTTCAGATTCTCCTTGGCAGTCTTTTGGCTTGGCCACAACGTGTATCTTACACAACTCACTTTGTGGTGTTCACCTTTTTCACCACCGTGCTTTCACTTTTTTTATAAGTGCTCTTCACTTGTTTTCGTCTTATGCTGTATTGAAACATGCTCATATCTTTCAGTTGGTTCAGGATTCAATACTGCTTGATGCAACTCTGAAATGCACTTATAATACTTTGCAGCTTGTTCGGCATTCAAAAACACTTGGTTTGCTCTTCCATAGCAATTGTAATCATTCCAGCCCTCGAAGCAGCCCGGTACGAGTGTTCCCTTCTTTACACTCACTGGAATGCGGCCACTCCTCCGGGTGTCTCGTTTCGGCTTCGTGGCTTCTTTCCGCTCTGCCTTTTCATCACAGGAGCCACAGCAAGTAGCGCTCGCCGTCCAGGAATACTACAGCACGTAGCACCACTTTCTCAGCGGAAGCTACGGAGAGCACCTCTGGCACTCTTAGCGGTCTGCAGCGATCGGGAGGCTTCAGTGCCCCAAAGCTCTTGCTGTGGACACCAGGCAAGGAGGACAGCAGGCTTCTCAACCCTCTAACAGCCAGCATTGGCCCTGTGTCTCTCTCGAAAGCCTGCTCAGCACAGCTTCCCTCAAGCCGGTACCTCTCGAGCCCACTCCGCTTCTAAAAACTATGTTCTTCTCTCCAGGCTGTCTATTTCCCACTGCTGTGTGGGCATCAATTTCATACACCCGTTTGCTAAATGGTTGCAGGTGCAAGTCCTTCACTTCAATTGACTGACCATAGTTAAGCCTATCAGCTGGACATGCCTCGCTATGAGAATGGAATTCCTCCAACGCCCTCTTCCTCGTCTCAGTACCAAAGTGGTGTGAATAAATGGAAGTGTGCTTAACTCCTGGTTGTTTCCTCCTTGTCCCAGACTTAAGGCGAAATGGCTGTGAGACATTTTGGGTGGCAGAAAGGGACGAAGGTGACAGTAGCCTACGAATGCAGGGGGAATACAGGGTTCACTTTGACAAGGTAAAGGGAGATACCATGTCTCACCCAAAGACATCCTCTCCCCACTCCCAAAGTTCCCTCCACCCAGGTGATCCTCCCTCGCATATCCAACCCCAGGGTCGGTATCCAAAAATGATGGCCTTTTCGCTGGCCACCTGAGAGGAGGGCCACGGGGAAAAGTGAGGATGCCCTCAGGTTCCTCACAGTATGTGTTGTTTAAACAAAGATTTGTTTTTACTGAATTCACTTGAATCTTCAATATAGTCTGCAAAAATACCATGTTTGGTCTGAACAGGCAAACTGCGGCCAATATCCATCTTTGAGAAGGTTTGTTAGGGTGCTACCAAGGCAACCAGAGTGGTGACTAGGTTGTGTTCGCTGTACGTCTGTTTGACTTGCTTAATTTTCAGAGCTGTTGCTAAATACCTGATCTGTATCTTTAGGATTGTGTTCGTAGTTACTGAAGTTGCTTTTGCTGAAGTTTGATTTGCAATATTAGGCTTAGAGACAACAAGCTTTTCTACGTTTAAAAAGCTTTTAGCCTTTAACACCAACACACACTGTGAATTGTTTAAAACAGTCATGTTTCATATTGGGCGTGTAGTGATTCAGTGTTGATACTGCTCAATCGCTTTGCCAACTGAGAACTGTTAGTTGTTGCAGGCTTGTTAGCCGTCTGCCTTGATCCTATACCAGCAATCTCGTGCCACACTTGCTGGGACTTACATAGATTGCGCGACACCGCTCCTGGGCACAGCGCTCATGAGTCGCAGCGTGGCATATAGTGGAACATCAGGTGCTTCAGCGCCGCATTTAACCACCAAGCCGGTCTTCGCCGGTGCCGCCGGCCTCCAATCATAAACCCCCTTGGTAAACACACCCAGTAAGGTTTGTTAGGGCGCTACCAAGGCAACCAGAGTCGTGACTAGGTTTGAGTTTGAGTTTGTTTATTTGTATAGCGCAGGAAAGAGGCCCAGCTCTCAGGCATCTGGGCGCTGTTCATACATGAGTGAGTAATACATACAGGCATTAGGCATGATAAAAGCATACATATAAACATATAAGTCTGGGATAATGATAAAAGCATTCATATATACGTATAAAACAGTGATAATGAGCATATTCAGTATAAAAGGATTTACAGATATACATACGGGCAATAGATAAAAAACAATATCTAGCTTTACATATATACACAATGGGCTGTCTATGTACCGCAAATTTAGGCATCCCTGGGAGGACTTGTTCTCACAGCCATATTTTTGCCTTTTTGCAGAAGGGTAGGAATGCTGGTTCCTCCCTCAGGACAGTGGGTAGAGCATTCAATTTTTTAGCTGCTAAGACATGAAAACTATTACCTCCTGCACATTGTTGCTTAAAGTGAGGGATAATGACACAGTGTGCTTGGGCTGATCTAGAGGGTCTGGTGCTGGTCATTTTGTTAGTGTTATTGGAGAGGTAGGGAGGTGCTTCGTTGGCTAAGTATTTATGTGTAAGGGATAGAGTTTTAAAATCAATTCTTTGCTTGATGTTGAGCCAATGTATGTCTTGTCTGGCTGCGGAGATGTGTTGGTTCCTAGGTACATTTAGAGCTGCTCTGACTGCGTTATTTTTCATGACTTGCAATTTGTTGAGGTTGTATTGGGATGTGCCGAGGTATAGTGCATTGCAGTAGTCGGCCTTTGAAAGTTCTAATACTCTGGCTAGTGTAATGCAGTTCAGCATTGTGAGATAAGGTCGGCAAGCCATAATAAGTTTGCATGTGTGGGCTGTGGATGATGCCATAGCATTGATTTGTCTGTTTAATGTTAGTGCTGAATCGATGTAGAAGCCCAGTGTTTTCACTGCTTTTGCGGCTTTGATTCAATTACCATCTATGGTGAATGAGTTGAAGATAGATCCTAGTTTGTTGAGTTTAGATGGAGATCCTAGAAGGAGTAGCTCAGTTTTATCGTCATTTAAGCACAATCCATGTGTCACCATCCAGGCTTGTATTATGATATAGATATTATTCAGGGTATTACTGTCTATAGTGTGATCGCCAGCGATAGGTACAAGCAGTGGCTTCGCTAGGAAGGGGTCTGGGGGAGCCGCCCCCCCCCCCTGTGAAACCATGTGCCCCCCGTCTGCCCCCCTACCTAAGATGAGCAGTGACCATGTTCTCCCCTTACTTTTTTCTGTGCACCCCCTACTTTTGTCTTTGGCCCCCTCTGTGCCCCTCCTAAATTTGATTCCTGGCAACGCCACTGGGTACAAGTATCTGGGTATCATCTGCGTAGTTCATATATAATACTCCCAGATCATCAAGTCTATCAAAAAGAGGCTTGTTGAACACATTATAGAGAGTTGGGGAAATGCTAGATCCCTGGGGAACTCCACAGGTGATTGGAGTTGGTAGGGCAGATGCTGTGGGTGCAAAGACCCTCATAGATCTGTTATTGAGAAAGGATTGGATCCAGGCATTGGCTTGGTCAGAAAAGTAAGCGGTTGATGATAAGTGTTTGCAGAGGATGTCATGATTCACTAGATCAAATGCGCTGAAAGGTCGAGGAGGAGAAGCAGTGCTACTTTCCCATTGTCCTTCAACACTTGGATCTGGGTTTTTAAATTGATGAGAGCTGATTCTGTCCCATGCTTGGGCCAAAAACCTGATTGCCTGAGTCCTAGTAGGTTGTTTGATTCAAGGTGTTGTTGTATCTGCAAATAAGCTGCCCTATATAGAATTCTTCATAAAAAGAGCACCGTTGTGATAGGCCTATAGTTGGATGGGTTAGATGGGTCTGAAGTTGGTTTCTTTAGCAGGGGGAATACCCAAGCATCCTTTAAGTTGGTGGGTAATGTATTTGATTTAAAGGAGGCATTTATGAAGTTTGTGATGAAGGCGGCTTACTCTTTGGTAGATTTCTTAATAAGAGGTGCTGGGCAGGAGTCACCTTGGCAGTTAGATGGATTGAGTTTTAGCATGATAGATTCAACCTCTTTGATAGACAAAGGGGTGAAGTTAAATTATGGTAAGTCCTTCTTGGTAGACTTGGGAGTCTCAGAATGGAGTTGTGGGTCAATTAAGATACTCTTTTTGCTCTCTATTTTATTCTGAAGTAGGGAGATTTTATTTTGAAGTGCATTTTGTATATTTGTGCACCATTCAGCATCTTTAGTACAGATGTCTGGAGGTGGTGCTGGGGATTCCAACTCTTTCATGATGTTGAATAATTCTTTAGTGCTGGATTTGGCGTTGGTAATGTGTTCATTAAAATTATCTTTTTTCCCTTGGATAATTGCTAGCTTGTAATTAATGGAGGCTGCGGTGAAGGTGTCCTTATTGGTAGGTGTGGGGTTATTCTTCCAATGTGATTCAGCAGTCCTTTTCATTTTCCTAAGATTTTTTAGGTGTGGTGTGTACCAATTGTTCAGGTGAGCACAGGGTTTGGCTTTTCGCAGTTTGAGTGGTGCTATAGTGTTGATTTCCCTAGCCATTGTCTCGTTGTATAGGTCAACTAGGACTGATGGGTCTGAGTGTGTTTCTATGGGATGTGTAATGGGTTTTAGTAATGGTATGAGCTTTCCTTAGCGTTAGGTTACGTTTATTTCTTGTCATCATGGCTGGTGCGAGGGTGAGTGGTATCAGTTTCTCGGGAGATTTGATAGAGAAAGAGATTAGGTGGAGGTCTGTCCAGGCACAGGGTGTGTTGGAGAGTAGGTCGATGTTACAATTTAGGTCTGCTAACCAGTCTATTGTTCTTCCTTTTGAGTGGGTGGGGTTGTGTATTCTGTGGGTAAACACTAGTTCTGTGATAGTGTCCTTGAGAGCATTCGCTTTTAGGTCATTAGGATCAAAGAGTCCTAGATTAAAATCACCCAGGATGATGACTTGGGAATTATATAGGGAGAAGAGGTGGCTCAAACATCCCACACAAGCCAAAGAAGAGTTGTGGAAATGCACCAAAAAAACTTTATAAGAGAGGGTTCAGTGAGGCCAAGAAAAATGTCTATAATGATTAGATTACACTGGCGTCGAATTTCACCATTTGAAATCTTAAAGTACATAGACAAACCTAAAGCCCTGTAACCACCTTTCTCCCCCTCCCAGGAGGACTGCAAAAATGTACAAGAGGCTTTCGCCAATAAAATCCAGAAGGCCAGGGAGTCAATTATAGCATCACGGAATTCATCCAATGCACAGTCAACCATAACACAATGGTAACATCCCCAGACACAGCTAGATAGCTTCCAGTTTCTCCCCATAATGACAGAGGAGATGATCAAAGTTTTGTCAGCCATGAAGCCCACATCATGTGTCGAAAACATCCTACCCCGAAAATCATACGAGATAACAAGGAGATTTTCACACCAGTGCTAACTAATATAGTGAACACCTCTTTTAGAGACAGAACTATTACGAAAAGCATAAAATTGGTCACCATCACGCCGCTGCAACAAAATAAAAACAGGGTTAGACCATGAAGAACCAGGGAATATGAGACCGATCACGAACTGCAACTTTTTACTTAAAGTTCTGGACAAAGTTGCTACAGCTCAATTGCAAAAGCATGTTGAAATAAATAACATACTGTATGTTCAACAATCCTGTTTTCGAGCTGCACACAGTGCAGAGACGACGATGTTAGACCTGGAAACCCACATGCTTAGTCTGTTAGATAAGGATAAGGCAGGGCTACTAATGCTCTTGGATCTGAGTGCAGCGTTCACCCTAGTCGACCATCATTTACTCCAAAAGGCATTGGTGCAAGTGGCACATTGTTCTAAGGAGGCCACTGCATGGTTGGCTTCTTTCCTTGCAGACAGAGAAGCCAAAATTCACTGGAGGGACACATTTTCAAAAACAGCACCCATTCGGTATGGTGTCCTGCAGTGATCAAGTCAATCACCTCTCCTTTTTAATCTCTATAGGAGATGTCTCTGTGAGGTGCTCAAAGGTATCGGAGTGTATTTTACCAACTACGCTGACGATAACCAGTTGGTGGTGGAACTGTGCGGCAATTACAGTGAGGACAACAACAAAATAGCAACTATATATAACATCATAGAGAAATGGATGGAGGAAAACTGGATGTGCCTCAACGGCAGAAAAACTGAGTTGATGGTTTTTAGCACCCACCAGGCCCGTGCCAAACTAGGACAAGAATACAAGGCTTTTTGCATTAATGACATTCGTATACAGGTGTCTGGGAAGGTGAAACCCTTGGGCTCGTCTTGGAAGTCTCAATGGGAGCAGATGCACAGGTACAACATCTCCATAAGAGCAATCTTTACCACCTATGCCTTCTCAGAGCAATAATATGATATGGCATTTATAACGCGCCTATACACAAGTGTTTTGAGAGCAATACAACCAATCCTGAATGAAGTGAACTGCGCCACCATCGCAAGGGCCACCATTCTGTCCCATCTAGACTACGGGAACGCGCTACTGGTAGGTGCTAACAAGTGCTGTGTAGCTAAATGCCAGGTTATGGAAAACAATGCAGTCAGAATAATAAAAAGAAAGAATAAAAGTGATCATATCACGGCAGACAGAAGAGCCCTCCACTGGTTAAAAGTGGAGGATAGGATTCAATTCAAATCCCTTACTCTGGTACACAGATGCCTACATGGGAACGCACCTGCGTATCTCGAGGAAGACATTGTCCAATACATCCCGAAGCGCGACCAGAGGTCCCAGGAATTGGGTATGGTTGCAGTACCAGCCCTCAAACGAGCTAATAGCTTGGGAAGAGCCTTCCTCATGCTGGCTGCAAAAAAGTTGATTAATCTTCCGCTAAGTATCAGATTGGAATCCAACTATATGGCATTTAGGAAAAGCCTAAAGACATATCTTTTCAAGTAATAAGCAGGCCTCACCTCCCTGAGAGGATAGCTTAGGTTAGGTCTTTCTGTCGTGTTCACTATTTGTTACTAACCTTGTTTTTATGTTTCTGCACCCGATGCCTCCAGGCTTTCAGCGCTTTATAAACCTATAAATAAATAAAAATAAGCAATAGAGTCCAATATTTCGGAATGAATTGAGTGTAAGGTAAGAAAGCGATGAAAACAGGGGCTTAGGCAGAACAGGTTAAGGTTTGCATTTGATCAACAGCGTCACATTTGCCGACCTTTACAGGGCTGCAGTATGTCAAAATCACATTTGTAATAGAAGAATTGGATGGCTGAACAACACCAAGGCTACTACAGAGGTTTGGAAGTGGACTAATCATTCCTTACTCACGGCCCGATTCTAAAAATGGGTGTTAATTACCGAAAATGTCGTAAAAAGAGGTAATGTAATTTTCAGTAATTAACACCTATTCTGACGGTGGCACATTCTTCCGAAGTCAGACTGAGGCCCATATTCTCATCAAGGTGTTAAGTACAGAAAAGGATGTTAAAAGGGTTAACAACCTTTTCGGTACTTAAGACCTATTCTGAAGGTGGCGCATTCTTCCAAAGTCAGAAGGAATGTTCCGCTTTCAGAATACATGTGGCGGTTGCTAGGATGGGTTGGAAACCAACCTAGCAACCACCACATTTGTAAACTGGCTTTTTGGAAGGCTATTCTTGTGGCACTCCACCAGTTTAATATGTGCGCTAAACTAGCGCACATATACGGTACCCTTTTGGTGGCGTTAAACTGGAGGAGTGCCACAAGAAGCCTTGTTTGGTGTAAATGAAAGTGTTCATATACACCCGTGTGTTGTATATGAACACTTTCATGTACACCAAAGCAAGCAGCTTCAGCGTTGCTGCAACGTTGAAGCTGCTTGCTTTGGTGTACATGAAAGTGTTCATATACAACACACGGGTGTATATGAACACTTTCATTTACACCAAACCGAGCAGCTTCACCATTGCATCGTGCAACGTTGAAGGTGCTCGATTTAAATGAAAGTGTTCATAAACACTGCATGGGTGTATATGAACACTTTTCTATACACCAAAGTAAGCAGCTTCAACATCCTGCAATGCTGAAGCTGCTCACTTTGGTGTATAGGAACGTGTTCATACATACCTGTGTTCTCTGCAGCATTTTTGTAAAATAACAAATATGTCGTTATTTTACAAAAATGCTGCCGAGATTGGATTGCGCCCATTACAACTAAAAACAGGTGCAATTCACACAGTGCACTGTCATGCTCTACGAGGACGCCCAGGCCCACTTGAGAATACTAGTGGAGCCTCAGCGTCCTCTTTTGGCGCAGTGAATTGTGCTGTTTAGCACCTTCCACTGCTCCAAGTTCAGAATATGGGCCTCAGTGTGCCACTTTCAGAATATGGGTGCCGGTTGCTAGGAAGGGCTGAAAACCGGCCTAGCAACTGGCACTTTCGTTACCTGTCCCTTTGCATGGGTAGTCTTATGGCACTCCTCCAATTTCAGAACTGCCTGAAATTGGCACAGAAGTATGCTTCCAAATTGGTGCCGTACAGGAGGAATGCCACAAGAAGCACACATACAGGAGGAGTGCCACAAGAAGCACACGGTTGTTTGGTTGTGCAGATGGTGACAGGTGGGTCCTGCACTGCATTTGTTTATCTTTGTTTGCAGAAGAGTGCATACTGCCATCCATGTTTGTACTATGGATGGCAGTATGCACTCTTCTGCAAACAAAGATAAACAATTGCAGTGCAGGACCCACCTGTCACCATATTGCTTTGCATTTGCTGACTGTAGTCAGCACGTGCGTTTTGTTTTCATCTCGGCAGCATTTTCATTAAATAACGATTCCCTCGTGCTTTACGAAGACGCCCAGGCCCATATCGGAATAGTCGTGGTGCCTGGGCGTGGAGATATGGCGCAGTGAGATGTGCTAATTAACACGCTTACTGCTCACGAGAATCATGGAATCAGGCTGGTTTACAGAATATCACCTTTTTATCACATACCTGTAATGCAGGGATGACTGGAACCTCAATCAAATCACATTATGTTTATTTTATTTCTTTACACCATTAAAGTTTGATACTGTTGTATACAAACTGGAAGCACAGAGCTAATGAAATAACATATGCATGAACAACAATAAAAAGTCTGACCAAATGGCACAGTTCTATTCCAAACAAATATTTTTTTTATCCATTCATTTAGTGAGGCACATTTCCTGTTTTTTATGCATGACTTGTTTTCATTTAAGATCTGAAATCAAAATATAGATGACTATATTAAAGTAAAAAAACAGAAGTGGAGGTCACAATGTATGCCTTTGTCGCCTCACAACTGTAAACGATTCAACGATACAACATAGAATCTTCAAAAATTCCTTGGCTTTATATTTTCTAAAACATATTTTTTACATTTCTTTTAAAAAAAAATGAATGCCACTGATGAAGGCGTATCTATAAGACAGATAATATAAAAACATGTGGCGTTACAAAGTGAACATTCAATGTAAGGCATTCGCTCTCCATTCACAAATTACTCTTCATCGCTGTCCCTCATGGTTATTCCCTGAAGGCCGCTCCCATCGGTCACAGACAACGTGGCCTCTTCCACTGTCAAACGGCTGTGGATGGTCTCATAGGTTTTATTGTTTAGTGTTCCTTCAAGCACACCTTGCAACCTAAAGTCTCTGTACGTTTTCTGACCCAAAGAAAAAGAAAACATATTACACATGTTAATAAAAGCGGCCTACACAATTCATCAAATCATAATTTATCTTCTGAAAAAACGAGAAAATATGGTTTTGATACATATCAAGAAAGAAGTATTGAATACTAAGGGTTAAAATACATAACAATTGATGGAATGAAACCTTGGAAAAATCACTGGTGCCTGGGGATATAACAAGTGAAGGAGTGAAACCTTGGCAAAACTACTGGTGCCTGGGGATATAACAAGTGAAGTGGACCTCAAGTGGCTGTTAGGCTGTGAGACTCGTGCCTGACTGCTGTCAGGGAGAGGGAGAGGAAGGTTGAGCCTGCTCGTAACGTGATATTTCCTGCAGTAAAGGATTTCGCAGTAAAGTACATATATACTTTACTTTACATTTGGAAGAAAGGACTTTGTCCTTTGGACTTTGTGCTTTTTGCTCAGGACTTTGCGGGCGCACTATTTAATTTGTTCTTCCTGCTTGTTTCCTTCACAGCTCCTCCCTATTCACTGTGTGCTCCGCCTACTGCCCTGCCAGCATTCCCTACAAGTACTGCATCTCTCGCGCACCCGCTCGCGCACCCGAAGTGGACCTCAAGTGGCTGTTAGGCTGTTCCGGTGTGCGGGGGTGGCAAGCGGCTGCAGCTTCTGATTTTGACTCGAGTAAAGGCATTTTGGTAACCTTTAAAATTCCCGCCTGAGCCACTCCTCCTTCTTGTTTGCGACAGTTTGTGTTTTATGACTAATCGCCTGTTTGTGAAGGGTGGCTCCTTTGGGAGTCTGAGGAGGCATAGAAACTTGTATCCTAAAATAGTGAGTACGGGCCGACTATTCTATGCACTAGTGTCGGCTCACATACTTCTTACAAACTGCTCCCAGGATAGGGAGAAGTGTTCTCTTGAGCTTTGGCTGTATTTAAACCACCTGTAAGAATTGCTGAGGGTCACTCTTAGGCAGACTAACCACTTCAATGGGATAATTAGTGAGCCATAGGTGACTCTGCTAATCAGTATTCCATCCAGAACTCTCTGACAGAAGGAAGGGGTGGGCTCTGTGCAGTTTCAGTGAATCATCATGGGCAGTTTTCACGTTCAGCCCGTGTCCATTCAGTTCATTGTTTGTTTTTGCAGGTTTATTGAGTTTCCTACTCTGGGACGTAAGGCCTGTGGGTTACACTTCTCACATTGAGCCGGCTGTGTGTGTTGAGGGGTAGGCTTTCACAGCCCTTTACAAACATGGCGGGATCGTTGAGGAGTGGTAAACTGAGGTCTTACATATTTATGAAAAAAAGAAATGCGTAAAAAAAAAACAGGTGACGAAATTAATGAAAGTGTATTGGATTAGTCTGATGATAATAATTTTGACCTTGAGAGTGTGCCGAATGCAGGTAACAAAATGAATTATCTAGGCAATTCGGCACTGGTCCTCCAATTTGCTAGTGTAGAGCTAGCGCCACATTGCAACGAAAAGATACCATTGGGAGGGGGAGAGCCTCCTAGCCCCCTCACAACCTCTGGACAACCTTAGTTTAACGTCTCATGGAGTCGAAGAGGTTCACCTTGAAAAAGGGACTCCTATGACATTTCTCCTTAAAACGGTTCTGGACCCGGATCTGTCAGTTCATCAAAGTTTCCTTAGTGTTCGGGACAGGGAGATATCCGCTAGTCCTTTACCCCCAAAGGGAGACATCCAGAGTAACCCTCCCATAGATACATCAATGATGGCTCCGGTTGTAAAATGCGGAATTGGACAGGCGGATTTGCTTTTCCTTGGGCCCTTCCACATCAATACAGCTGAGGGCAGGAGGCATAGACGATGTACATTTTCACAAGTATGACCAGGGCACTTCATTCGTCCTGAGACCTGATTTCTCCAACGCACAACAGTTTGGTAACTTGCTGGAGAAGTCTACTGGCAACGGTGCTAAGATTGATATCTCACCTATGTCCGATTCGGAAAAGCCAGATTTTAGAAAGAGGCTGCATTCATGCTCGAGTCCACAGCATAGGTTTCCTCCTATTAATCAAAGGCTACCACAAAGTGCAGCCCTTCC
This sequence comes from Ambystoma mexicanum, assembly GCF_040938575.1. Lineage (NCBI taxonomy): Eukaryota > Metazoa > Chordata > Amphibia > Caudata > Ambystomatidae > Ambystoma > Ambystoma mexicanum. Next base: position 630,751,806 of record NC_090936.1, read on the forward strand.
CCCGTTTCATCATACTTGCAAGAGCACCAAGAAGTGGAAATATCATTTCCAGTCCTGACAAGGATTTTAAATCTCTTGGAAAAGGGTCACGAGGGCACCCATCAGGAAATTAAGGACCCGAATACTAGAGTAGTGGATGTTCTTGCAATAGTGAGTAAGCTAGAGGGCCTTAATTGCACTCAGGAACTTTTGAGGAACACGAGGTTGGTTCCTTCTTCTTTGTTGGTCTCTCCTTTAATGCTGTCTAAGTGTACTCAAACTATTGATAATATCAGGAAAGAGAATTCGTCCCAAACGATGTCATCTGTGGATCTAAATGATCGAAAGTATGCTCTGGCGGTTCAATCTTCCTCTTCTAATCAGCCAATAGGGAAATCTGAAGAATTAGATTTACTGATAAAACTGGCTAGCCAGAATTCAGATCAGTTGTCTCTCTTAGACTCTTTACACAAAATGTTAGATGTAATAGTGAGACAAAGTCACTCTACAGAGCCTCCCTCATTATTGGCACCAGCAGAAATGGAAAACCCAGATACTCCAACCCAGAAGACCGAAATTATGGAGGAGGAAGATAGAGAACTGGCCAGAGAGGCACACAAATCAGCAGATACTCAGGTGGGTCAGAAGAAGTTACGCCTAGATTTTTTATCTCACGTAAGGGGAAAAGATTGTACTTTAGGGTATTAAAACATAGATCCCGGGAAGAGCCTCTGACCGACATCAAAGGGGGAAAAATCTGTAAAATCAAAGGGCATTCTTCAAAAAAATCCTCAAACGAATACCTCTCGGGAGGAAGGTATACTGGATTTAAGTCAACTAAATGAGGCCAGCAAAAAAGCCTTGGACCTAATAGATAACCCTCCTATGCAGGCCGGGCCTCCTCTGTCGGAAATGAATACTGAAAAGGCAAGGGTAAATATTAAGATCTGATATCAAAGGGAGGGGGGAACCCAGGCCAGTGACACTCTCTCTTCTGCATTAAAATCTAAGAGTCATTCCAAAAACTTTAAGGGCAAACAGAAAATACTGTCTTCAAAGCCGATTTCAGTAAGCTCCCAAAATAATCTTCTTAATTTTTTCTTTGAAAAATCCAAAGAGACACTGACTGGAAAAGAAAAATTGAGCAATCATACCTCCACGACCGCAGTTTTAAATAGTGGTAGGGAGGTAAATGGATTTTCTACAGAAGCCCCCTCACTAACAAATATTTCAACAAAGGCTCATACCCTCTCTGGGCCTCTACACACCTTAGAAACCTCAACTACTAAAAATGAAAGCCTAAGCAAGGATATGGTAATAGGAAAGTCCTCAGGGTACCCTCTTCATCAAGTAATAGGAGACTCTGTACCCAAATCAATGCATGACATTGGGGAGGGGGCCAGGATCTCGTGAAAATTGGTGGAGGGAGCCTTAGCATCCATGACATTCCCCATATCATTGATTCAAAGATGTAATAATATCTACAAATCAATCCACTTACGGCAGTAATGGAAGATTCTGTAATGAATGGATTGGGAGTGTCAAGGGTAGTAAAAGAGTCCGCAGAATTAGACACCGAAGCCACAGCAATTTCCATTACTCCCTTTCTTGGCAAACTCCTGGAAAAGTTGGCCATCTCTCAGCTTAACCTTTATTCCAATTTCTGTTGGCTGTCTCCATGACCACCAGTCTGGCTTCAGAGCTGCCAGAAGCACGGAAACTGCTCTCCTAAACATCCGTGAAGATCTGCTCACCAACCTTGACTCTAACATTCCATCTGTCCTCATCCTCCTCGATCTCTCTTCTGCCTTCGACACGGTCAACCATACCATCCTGCTCAACCGTCTCTGTAAAAACCTGGATATCACTGATCAGGCTCTGGCCTGGCTGATCTCTTTCCTCTCAGATCGACCCTCCCAGGTCCAACTTGGGTCCTTCCTTTCATCTATCTTCCTCTCTACCTGTGGTCTTCCCCAGGGGTCTAACCTCTCGCCCTGGCTTTTCAACCAATACCTGGCAACTTTCGCCCACTGCATTGCCATTTTCTGCTCAAATTTCCAGTGCTACGCTGACGACACTCAACTCATTGTCAAGCTGCCCTCTGCCACCTCCTCTCCCTCTCTCATCTCTGATTGCCTAACTGCCATTCAAGATTGGTGTGCCACCAATGATCTTTGTCTGAATGCCAGCAAGACAGAGATCCTCCTCATCAGCACACCTTCACCATCCTTTCCCCTCACTCTCTGGCCGGCCTCCCTTGGCCCTCCTCCTACCCCCACCTGCGAGGCTAAGAACCTCGGGGTTATCTTTGACTCCACCCTTTCCTTCTCCGCCCACATCTCTGAGGTTTCTAAAAAGTCAAATTTCCGATTGCACTTCCTCAGAGGTACTCTGCCTTTCCTCTCCTTCCCCCAGAAGCTCATGGTATCTCAAGCTCTGGTTCTCTCTAGCATGGACTATTGTAATAGACTCTTTCTAAATCTACCTGCCTCTACTCTATGCCCTCTGCAACTAATCCAGAACAGGACTGCAAGACTTGTCCTTGGCCTCAAGGCCTGGGATCGTATCTCTCCAGCTCTGAAATCTCTCCACTGGCTCCCAGAGGATGCAAGGATTAAATTCAAAACCCTCTGCATTGTCCACAAGGCTTTCTGGGGCCTGGGTCCAAAACACGTTCAGCTATCCCTCCGCAAATCCCTCCCCTCTCGAGCTCTTTGCTCCTCTACCTCCAACTCACTCAGGGTCAGTTGTTTTTCTAAGAAACGAGCTGGGGGTAGATCTCTGTCTTTGGCTGGGGCCTCCCTCTGGAACAGCCTCCCTGCCACTCTAAAACTTGAGGAGAACCATCTCCGGTTCCGGAAGCACCTCAAGACCTTCCTCTTTTCTTCTGCCTTCGCTCCCCCTCTCCCCTGCTGATCTGTTCTCTCTTGGCACCGTGTACCTGGCCACCCTCTGTCTTTAGGGCCTACGTACCTGCTCATCCTGCCACCCTCCCACACTGCCTCTGGGCCACCCCTTGCACTAGGGTCTGTATCTGTACCCATACAGCCCCCCCTTTTTCTTCCTGCACTTATGAGACCTACCCTGTCTGCTGCCTTAAACCTAGCACTTGCAAATTGCTGGCTGCATTACCACTGTTTGTTGCCTTTATTATTTATTTATTGTTATTTATCTGTTTCCCCTCTGCTTCGCACTTTCCACCTCTCCCCCCCTTCCATGCACTTTCCCCCCCCCCCTCTCCCATGCACTTGCGCGTTCTCAATGTCACTGGGTCTAGTAAGATCGCTGTTTTGTTCTCCCCTGTTCCCCTCCCTTGCCTTGTCGCGCTCTGCACCTTACGGTCGTGATATTCCTGAAATCCGGTTCCATTACCACTCTGCCCTTACCTTCCTACCTCTCTGCATACATAACATTGTAACTTGTTAGCTATCATCTCTACTGCTTGTACTGACATATATGTATTGTTTTGGACATGTTTCCTATCATCCATATGCATGTAACCTAAGCTTAAGTAATCTTGTACCTGCTGCGCCCGGCTACCCCTGGGTTTTGTGCGCATTATCAAATAAACTAAACTAAACTCTGAAACACTTGTGTACGAGCGTGATAGAAATAAAATATCAATCAATCAAAACAGTCAGAATGATATTGAAATCGTTGCTCGTGGAACATGGCAGGGCTACTAAAGTTCAGGAAGTTGGAAACCAAGTTGTAAATTGGACAGACGCTCTTAATAGTAGGGCTTCTGTAAATCCCCCCAAGACCGATGCTCCTCGTGGTCGAGCCGAGGACGACTCGGTCCGTAAAAGCAATTAATTTAATTCCTTGTTTATTTGTAATCTCGACCAGATTCAATGGAAAAAGCCCGCTCATCCAGACTTCCCGAGCGTAGTACTTTATTATTTATTCGATCATGATGGTCCGTTATCATTAACAAGGGCTAGAGTATTGGCCTTATGTAATGTACTTGAATCTTTAAGGACTATTTCCTCAGCGGACATTCAATTGGTGGATTTTATCCACCTGGAACGTTATGATTGTGTCCGCCTGGTCTTATATACAAGGGCAATGTACAAGGATTTTCTAGCAGCCTCAGAGGATTTTAACAGGATGGGTTATGACATGTCGTTCTTTTTTACAGGTACTATGCCCTTAGATAAGAGTTCTCATGAGACAACCAGAAATGTCAGAATGGGCCAATCGGCTGACCAAATGATGACACAAGCTGGAGGTGGTTGGCCATGACTCTTAGAGACTCAATCATTTAGCTAAAGGACATGAAGGCCTCTCTTTAACTTGAGTGGCCTTTCGCGCATCTCATGGAATTCTAGGGGCCACTCGCATCTGCTGAATTCCTCAGACATTTGCGATCAGCTAACCCAATACTCCATGATATGTCTGCAAGAAACCTGGTTGACTGGCACCAGCACATTGGATGGCTATGCATGTTTTCAGGAATTGGCCACACACGGCCATCAGGGTCGGCCATTTGGGGGACTTCTTACTGCAATTCAGACAACAGGGCCGCTTAAAGTACTTAATTTCAATCAGGTGGGCACGGGGCTCCTCTCAGTTCTTCTGGATGTAACCATGCAGTCTGGGAAAATTCCAATGTTAGTAATCAATATATATTGGTCTTCTAAATGTAATCTCATAGAGGCCATGCAATTACTGAATGATTTTGTCTCTGTGAACATGTCCAATCACTCTGGCTTACAAATTATGGTTGTAGGTGATTTAAATGCTGACCTCACCAATGATTTAGACCCCACACAGGATTCAGACTCCTACTATTTTACCTTGACAAATGGAATAATGAGAGAAAATCAAAAATTGAAGCAAGGGAAAATGTGGCTTAGCTTCTTCGCAAACTGGGGATTATCATTGGCCTGTGAAAATTTTGAGCAGGAAAGGTTGACCCCAACATGGATGAATGGGACCCACACTTCAACTATAGACTATATTTTTGTCTTGCAATTATTGTTAGATGCGGTGCTTAAATTTCGGATGCTTGAGACTCAATATAGTGATCACAGTATGCTTATGGTTGAATGTATTTTGGACAGTCAAACAAACGTGTTTGGTATCCAGGTTTCCAGGTAATGTTGTTGCTAACCCCTCGAGATCAAGATTGAGATGACATGAAGGGCACATTTTAAAAGCTAATAGGTTCTTCAAAACCAAGGTGTAAATTGGACAGACACTCTTATTAATGGGCTTCTGTAAATCCCCCCAAGACTGAAGCTCCTCGTCGTTAAAAGCAATTAATTGAATTCCTTGCTTATTTGCAATCTCAACCAGATTCAATGGAGAAAGCCTGCTCATCCAGACTTCCCGAGCGTAGAAAATGTCAGAATGGGCCAATCGGCTGACCAAATGATGACACAAGCTGGAGGTGGTTGGCCATGACTCTTAGAGACTCAATCATTCAGCTAAAGGACACGAAGGCCTCTCTTTAACTTGAGTGGCCTTTTGCGCATCTCATGGAATTCTAGGGGCCACTCGCATCTGCTGAATTCCTCAGACATTTGCGATCAGCTAACCCAATACTCCATGATATGTCTGCAAGAAACCTTGTTGACTGGCACCTGCACATTGGATGGGTCTGCATGTTTTCAGGAATTGGCCACACAGGGCCATCAGGGTCGGCCCTCCGGGGGACTTCTTACTGCAATTTAGAGAACGGGGCCGCTTAAAGTACTTAATTTCAATCAGGTGGGCACAGGGCTCCTCTCGGTTCTTCTGGATGTAACCACATAGTCAGGGAAAATTCCAATGTTAGTAATCAATATATATTGGTCTTCTAAATGTAATCTTGATTTTGTCTCTTAGCGCATATGTCTGTCATACCATGGAGGGGGACCAGCGGGACATTGTTGAATATCTATAGCATCTTGGGTACCACCACCATCTTAGCCAGGGCTAGACGGGCGGCCTGGCATAGGGGCAGTCAGATCCATACCTCCACCTTGTGCTGCAACTGTGAAAGGGCTACTATGTAGTTATCTTCAAGCAGTCGGGGAGTGATGTGGAGATGATAATCCGTAAGTATCTAATGACATTGGGGGACCAACAAAAGTCAGTGCCGACATCCGCTGGGTCGACCAAATGGGTTAACGGTAGGATCTCAGATTTGGTCCAGTTAAATGCGCAGGCCAGAGAAGCCCCCGAATCTCGTGATCCCCTGTACCAGAGGCTGGAGATTCTGTTTGGGATGTTTAATGTACAATCACATGTCATCTGGGTAGGGGGAGATAATAGAGACATGTGAATGTAACTGTACCCCCCTGTGTGAGTGAAATTCTCTGATAGCGCACGCGAGGGGTTCGATTGCCAGGGCAAAGAGGATAGGGGAGAATGGACACTCCTGCCGCATTCCTCTCATGGGGAATATTGTCTCTGATGTCTGCTGGTTTGTAAGGATTACTGCCTGCGGGGAGGTATATAGTAGGCAGATCCACCTTATATATTGTAATCCCAATTCTGACCTGCGCAGGACCTCAAACATGAATGGACACTCAATGGTGTTGAAGGCCTTCTCTGCGTCAAAGGCAGCAACCACTATAGGGACCTCTTTGTTGATGTTGTGCATCACAGAGTAAAGGCGGCGTAAATTGTTCTGCGTGGATCTACCCGGTATAAATCCCACCTGGTCAGGGAGGATGAGAGCGCCCATGTGAGGGAGAAGCCAGTCCGCCAGTAGTTAGGCCAATATCTTATTATCCGTGTTGCTCAATGAGAGGGGCCTGTATGAGGCGCAGTTTTGGGAGTCTTTATTAGGCTTGAGTAGTAGGGTGGATTCTGGGAGGAGACCGGCGGACAGGGATGCCTCAAACATGCTACTCAGTTGAGGGGTAAGAATCTCTGCATATTCCTTATAAAACTCAGCACAGAAGATATCCTGACTGGGGGCTTTGTCACTGGGAAGATCCTGTATAACCCTGCTTATTTCTTCAGTGGAGAGTGGAGCATTCAATAGGTCTGCCTGAAGGGGGTCAAGCCAGCCTAGGGCAATATGATCTAGGTATAGCCTGATATCCTCAGAGGATGCAGATAGTTGGGATGAATATAGGTGTGCATAATAGTTCTGAAACCTCAAATTAATTTTGGATGTGTCACGGAGTAGTGCCCCATTGGGGTCTGCTATCTTTAGAATACCACCCTGTGCTTTCTCCCTACATATCGACCAGGCTAGGGTGCTGCTAGGTCTGCCACCCTCTGCCTAGCTATCTGTCAATTTTGGATCCCTGAAGAATGTATCCTCTCTTTGTGCCATCTCCGAGAAGCCACAACATTTATCTACCAGCATCTCGGTGACCTGCAGTTTTGTGCCTGATGTTTTTTTGTTTTCCAAATCCTGTATCTCCTCTTCGAGCCGTTGGAGAGTCATCCTCAGGGACTTAAAACCCTGCCCTCACTGGAGATACAGCAGCCCCTAATACCTAATTTGAAGGCTTCCCAGATTGTACGATTGTCCGGATCAGAACCCACATTGACACGAAAATATTTGTCAATGTCATTTCGTAGCTCGTTACGGAAAAGGGCATGCTCGAGGATGCGGGGACAGAAGCGCCACTGAGGGGGTGGCGCACCGATGCCGGTATTTCAATGACCGTCAGGACTAGAGAGTGGTCAGATAGGGTCCTAGGTAACATTTTACGGGTGAGGGGGAGGGAGAGCATTTTGTAATCAATACTTGAGGCTGAACTGTGAGCTCCGGAGAAGAATGAGAATTTGCATACGCCTGGATGTGTGTGCCCCTACATGTCTACTACTACTAGTCCCATGGAATCTGCTATGTCCGGCCAAGCAATGGCAGCTCTGGGGGGTGTCGTTTGAGCAGTGAGGGACCAGGCCATGTCCACTGTCAGGGCCTTGTTAAAGTCCCCTATCCATATGATTTCATATGAGGGGAATTTATGGGTTAGTGCTACACAATTCTGGAAAAAGTCAGGCAAATCGGTATTAGGGGCATATATATTAACAAACAGAACCCTCATGCCAAGGCACTACCCCGCTATAAACAGATATCGACCCTCAACATCGGGCAGTTGTTCATGTAGGCTGAACTGTGGGGATTGGTGTATGTAAATCGTGACCACTCTGGATTGTGATGAGTAGGAAGCCCCATATCGATGTACTCACCATCCCCTAGCCGCGGGGAGAGGGGCATCTGCAGGAAGGTGTGTCTCCTTCAGACAAATCACATTGACCCCATGTAGTTTAGCATGATTTAGCACCATTCTCAGCTTCTTGTTATTAGTGACCACCCTGATGTTCCAGGACATTACAGTTACAGAATTACAGGACATAAAAATTTGGTTCTGAAAGTCTGATCGCAATGGCCTGTAAAGTCACTGTCAGTTCATGGTATTTACACCTTCCACGTTCATCGGCATTGTGACGTTGTAGTGGACTACCTAGATTACCTGTGCACCATACCCAGTAAATAACTTCCCCAACATCCCCCCACCCACGCCAGAAACAAACATACTGGATCAATCCCCATCCCAACTGAGCAACACCTACTTAACTAGACGCGGTAGCCACATCAATGGGGTGCCAAACAGGGCTGCAGTGCTCGTACACTTCAGCGATGCATCTATATGTGCTCCAACATCATGCCTGCTCACCAGTAGGAGAGGGCAGGGGACCCCTCAGGGGATGGAGGGTGGCCTGCCGTATGACGGGGAAACGTATGCCAGCAGTCAGTCTGGGCCATCGTGGGACGCCTCACTATCTGGCATCTCCGAGACAAAATGATCCACAGAGACAGGAGTAGTGAAAATAGGGTTTTTCCCTCGTGGACTACATGTAGCTTAGCTGGGAACAGCATGGCGTACTGGATATTCTTCTTCCTCAACTTGTTCTGTATGGCTTGAAAGGTTTTCCTTTGCTCCTGGACTTGTTGGCTAAAGTTTGATAATAGATGATCCATATCGGAGCTCACACCTGTCGCTGGAGGTCCGAAGAGCACATCTCTATCCCTGTAATTTAAGATCTGGGCAATAATGGGTCTGTCTGGAGCTCCTAGTGGTGGCTTGGCAGCCAAGGAGTGATGCGCCCAGAAACATGGAGGACAGTAGTGGGTGATCGAGTATCTCCACCAGGAGTTTTTCAACAAATTGCTCCATATTGTCGATGTGGGAAAACTCTGGGACGCCCACGATGCGGATATTGTTTCTCCTGGATCTCCCCTCCATGTCATTAGATTTGCTTCCACTTGCCGCACCAATTGTTGCAATGACACCACCTGTCCTCTGTATCTCCAATCCGCTGTTCCGCCTCTGTCATACACCTGCAGAGTTTGTCAATCTGCATGGCAGAGGTCTCCACCCTGCAGGTCAGCGTGTCAATTTTCAATCCAAGGGAGTCTGTGCTGTTCTTCAGGCTCAATAATGTCTGATTTAGTGTAGCCATATGGACCGTTGCAGGGGCCGAGGTGGAGGGGAGAGCATCGGGTGGTTGCACTTGCCTTGTGAACTGGACCATCTTTGCTTGTTTCCTGTGGTTTCCCATTTCGTTAGAGCACAAGACAGAGGTGTAATGTGGGGGCTGCAGTCAGGGTGCACTTCTCAGGATGGCGTAGTACCCTTTATTATGTCAAGGGGGATCAGGTCCACACACCGCATGGAGGAGGAAATATTGCCTAAGGTGCTGTAGGACCACTCCCCTATGTGGAGGTCTCATTGGAAGCGAAGCCTATATTTGTCCCAGAAACTCAAAGGTGTGGGGTGGTGTTGGCAAAGCCCGAGCCTGCGCCTAATACTGTGGTGTCATGCCAGGATTGGGAGATACAGTGTCTGGGGGTGCAGTGACAGCAGGATGTGCCTGGACAGTGCAATATTCAAATTTGGAAGATCTGTGCCCTTCTGAGTGTGGCTGTGCGATCCAGTGCCATTCCCAGGTGGTCAGGTGGCACAGGAGGGAGCCAGAACCAGCGGTTGGGCGGGGTGTGCAGACAGAGACCCATGTTCCAGTAGAGTAGGAGTGGGGGAGTGTCAAAGATCAGACGTCGCTCCCAGTGGCTTCAACCAATGTGCCAAAGGCCTGTAGGGCCGTGTGTTTCTGTGCAGCACTTTATAAGTGGCAAGATGACTTCATAATGCAGGAGACCCTGGCGGTGTGCTGCTGAAGTACGGAGTATAGCGGGCCAGTCAGTGGAGCTCCCAAGGGCAAGAGCCAGGTCCTGCAGTCCTAGGTCCGGGCTGAGGTGCAACCTCGGGCCAATGTATGAGAACTGGGGGGGGCATCCAGCAGCAGAATAAGAGGCTCACCGGTCTGTGCTAACACTGGTGTCCTCCGTGGGGCGGCAGATGGTGTTATTCAAGGCCATGGGAGACCTCTGATGGGTTTTCGATGCTGTAGGATGGCCGGCCGCAGGGGATCGGGCCGTCTCCAAGCCACCAGAGCAGGAAGAGCAAAGCTCTAAATCCTGCGGTGCCTTCTCCCCACAGCCCAGGAGCCGCGGCACACAAGCCGGAATGTCAACAGGAAAATTACCACCACGCTGTCACAGATGTTCCCTCTGGGTGGTGGTTGTATGCATGCTGGGGGTCCAGTTGACTCATGGTGTTAGATCAGAAAAGTAATCCCATAGTCGAATAATATGTATAATATGTTAGCCCAAAGCCAATCGCATCATGTGACAAACATTGCAATCATAGAATCGTCAATGTAACCAAATGGCGTCCATTTTGTGAAATGTCGGCCATTTGCTTTTTCTCTTCTGTCAAAACGCTTTGCAAATGTATTCTATGATTTAGACTTGCACACCGTGCGAGGCCACGGCTTGAACACTGAAATACTAACACAGACAGGAATGTCAAACTGCGTAGAAATACATTGTTTTTCTATCTCACTAAGTCCTTGAAGTCGAGCAGAAGCCGCATCTAATTAGTAGTCCAGTTGCCGGTTTGTCTTGCAAACGCTTTTGTAAAAGGCAGTTAAACATCCTTCGCGGAGAGTGGTATTTTCTGCTTCAGAACTATCTGACCCTTAGCTCATGAGCCAAAAACACACAGATAACGTAGCAAGGAATGTTTCCCTGCTAAGAACACAATATCCTTGCCGAGCCAGAGCTCCATGTTTCCCATAACAGAAAGCCGTCTCTGCTGCCTTTGCAAAAATAACTATGTTTAGGCTGAATGCAGACTTGTCATAACGTGCCATAATTGTCATAATTGTCAATCACTGAACCCTAGCCTGTATGACATGTATGAGGGCAGGTCAAATTGCCTTAACAAAGGATATGTCTAATGTATAGATATTGCTGCTTGAGCGCTGTTCGCCCTCTCTCGCATCTCACAGTGTTTGGGAACACACATCGTGAGGCGTTGAGACCCAGTCGGCTGACTGACAATACTTTGAAATAAATCAGACTTGTTTGGAAAACAAACCTTGCATCAGACATGTCATTATAGTATATGGTTATTGTGCCTTAGTTTCCATATGCGGTCTTTATGGCATAGCACTGGTGCAGGACGCGAAGGTGTAGGAGTGCTCGCCTCCGGGTTGCATGTAGTTTAACGCCCAACTGCTTCACCGGATCTTCAGGCTATAGGGGCACTTGTGCGGATGTTGGTGAGTCAGAGGCACAGAAACTGTCCTCACGAGTGCCGCAGTCTCGCCTGAACAATGCTGGTGTTTATATGATTCGGCAGGCAGCGTGGGGCAGGATAATGAAGGATATTCAGGGTCGCTGAGAGCAAGCTCTCTCAGGCAGAGGCCATTTCTAGAGACGTGCAACAGCACCCCAGCCTGCTCTGCATCTGACTCTGTCCCTTATTGGGCCTGCAATGCAGTTAACAGCCTGGAGTGGGACACAGGGCGTGCTTCTGCTATGCCCCACATTGTGCATGGAAGGCACAGAGCAGGAGCAAACAGCAACACTGCTTTCCCAGGCAGGATGCCCAGGAAAAAAGTCATGCCACAGTAAGAAAGAGCTAGACTTGCTGCCTCAAAGTGCCAGTGCAGCCAAGTAATAACACAAACCATGTTTGGTTTATCATGGATGCCCAAACGTCATACCACAGTAAGAAAGAGCTGGACTGGCTGACCCAAAATGCCATTCTAGACATGTGATAAGGTGTGCATCTGTTTGCGCATACCTAGTGCTATTACTTTGCTAGACTGTCATTTGAGGAGCCAGTCAAGCCCTTCCTTACTGTGGCATGACGTTTTCTTCTGGGCATCTACAATAAAGCAACAGTTTATCATAGAGGGACAGAAAAATACGTCATCATGCCACAGTAAGAAAGGACTAGACTGGCTGCCCCCAAATGCCAGTCTAGCCAATTTTTTAAATTGTTTTATTTGATATAGTTGATAAATCAACTTTTCAAATACAGAATTTTAAAAGAAATATTTCACATTCAATTTACAACAAAATAATATTTCCTTCTACATATTATACATTAATTACAATAAGATACATAACTTCAAATTATAACTAATAATCAGCTAAAATCAAATTTACATAGCTAATTCATTCATTTTTTCCTCAGGATAAATTACATCAAGATATTGCACTATTGATTTCATTACTGTGAATTTTGTGCTTGAAAAAAGTCCCACCCATATATGTTTATCATCTGCAGTATCAGATAAAGTCAACATGTAAGATAAGTGCTTCTTTCATTGCACATATAGTTGAGGGCATGATACTATTACATGTTGTAACGTTTCCTTTTCAGTGCTAATTCAGATGGTATAACTTTCCTCCTAGCAAGAATATCTCTAGTCGGCCACAGATTCAATCGAAAACGTATATATTTTCTCCTTATTATTGGCGATGGACATTTTAATAAATATGAAGACATATGACGTAGCCTCTTGTGTCCAAAGCCAGCAGCATCCAAATCTTTATATTTTAAACATGTTTCTCGATTTTTTATCCAGTCCCAATAGTAGAATTTATTTTTGGCTCGTGTTTGATTTTCAAGTAGAAGCGTTAAGGAGATGTCTGCTTCTATTAAAGCATTGAGAACAAAATTACGCCATTTAAAGGGAAAATCAAGTTTGGATGGAATGAATTCCTGGGCTACCACACTCAACATGTTATTGGTTTGTAAACCCAAAAGACACTTCCTGAAGAAGGACCACATTCGGCAGATAACTGGACCAGCTAAGGCTACTAGGCCCAGTTCAAATCTCAAAATGGGCACAGGAGTACTATTAGGGAGAGAAAACACATTTTTCAAGAATCGTGCTTCTAGTTTATTCCACACGCTATCTGTGGTGTATAACATTGATTCGATTTCATAGGTGAGGATGGGATTAATTTCTGTTCATAAAAAAGAAAGATGTTTATATGTAAATTTCCCATATTTATAAACCAAAGTTTTTGCCTGTGAAATTAAAGATGTCAATTTAGACTGTATGTTAATGAAAAATATAGGGTTCATGACCGTATTCTGTAATGTTAATCCCAGATATTTGTACTCTGTTACAATTTTCAATGATTCATTGTGAAGTGTCCAGTTCTGTAACCCAGATTTTACAGTTTTCCTAGAATCTCTACAAATCATTATCTGGGATTTTTCAAGATTCACAACCAATTTGTTCTTATTGACGTAATTTGTTAATGCTAATAATAAGTTTTGTAGTCCCAGTGGGGTCTGGGAAATCAGCACCAGGTCATCAGCGTAGAGCAACCAAGCTATACGCTGATTTCCAATTCTCGGAGCATCAGAAACAATGTCAAAAAAGGAAGCTCCCATGTCTAGAATAAAGAGGTTAAACAGGATGGATGCCATAATACAGCCCTGTTTGAGACCTTCATAGGTATTCAATTTTGCTGATAGAAGACCTTCTGTTGACAAACGTACTTGCATGGTGGTATTAGAGTGAAGTTGTACTATCAAAGCTAGTATGGCCGACGGACATCCATAGGATTTTAGTTTTTGAAACAATGAGATTCGATCTATAGAATCGAAAGCCATACGGAAGTCAATAAAAGCAAAATATAACGGTTGTTTTTGGGAAGCATATTGTGATTTAAGTACATTTATAGCAGTCATATTTGGTAGTGTACCGAGTCCCTGTACACAACCGGATTTAAAGGGGTCTCTCTTGTTATTTAAATTAGTCCACTCATTTAAATCTCGTAGAATAATGCAGCAAAATATTTTGCTTGGGGCATCAAGCAGTGAGATAGGTCTGTAACTTGCGGGGTTGGCTCGGTCACCCTTTTTGTACACTGGAATAGTGATCGAATGTTTCCAGGATATTGGTATTTTTTTAGAGTGAAGAATATTTCTAAACATGGTGTTCAAAATGTCAGCCCATAGGTCTGGAAATTGCTTTATGGTCATGTTTGAAAGACCATCAGGCCCAGGTGCTCTTAATCTGCTAGCTTTATGGATGAAATATAAAATATCATCTCTGTCAAATTTTAAGTAAATCTGATTGCCAATTTTTAGATTGGAGCAGGTCATAGAGGACGAGGATCCAGAGTATATGGTTGAATAATACTGAATCCAAGTTTCCTCTTTTACTACATTTGTTTGTACTGCTATTTGATGCCCAGCTGTTGCTTGATTTATTATTTTCCAGGATTCAGCAGAAATCTTGGAGGATAATATTTTTTACATGAGACTCCCATCATTTTGGTAAAGTTGAGATTTCATTTCTTTTACCCAGTTCTTATATTTAGGGCCTGATTCATGGAAGTGTTTTATAATGGCACAATCCCATAGGAAAACGTTCCATGAATCAGGCCCTTAGTTCTAATTTGGGTAAGAGCGATAGTTCGTTCAGATTTAGGCAATTTCAAAGCTTGTCTTATTTCAGAGCGAGTTTGTGTTTTTCTAATTCTGATGTCATGATTGTAGGTATGTAAATGCGGTGTTTGCTTGGTTTTATGACCAATAGATTTTGGTTGGGACATTTACATTAATTCGGGATACAAAATTGAAGCATTCTGACTTTTCCATCGTTGATCATCTGCGAAGCATAGCAATCACTGAATGCTCTCAGAGATGTTTCTGTCCAAATAAGTCTATTGCGAGCAGTGTTTATAATAAGATGTCCATGAAGATAATCATGAGTACTTATTAATTTACATTTAGGAGACCAAATAGCATTCAGTTGATTCTGATTGCTCATGTTAGATCGGATGACTCGAAAGGATTCAGTCAAGTTCAGCATTTCTTCATTGACATAGATATAATCTATGATCCCTGAGCGAAGACCTCTGCTCCAAGTTGACCTTGGCGGAATATCTGTCGAACAAGATCCATTTAGCATGAATACATTTTTGGCTTTGGCAAATCTATTCCATTTCAACAAACAAATCTGGTTTGTTTGTCTTGCTGGTTCTAGGCAATGGAGATTTAGATCACCAGCTAATATTAGTTTAAAGTTTTTGTTTTCACGGGAGATCAAATCAAAAGCCTCATGCAGGCTTTCAAGAAACACGTCATCAGATATTCCTAGAGGGTTCCAATATACATTAATGAGGACATACAATTCATTGTCTCTGAAAAGTTTAAGCATCTGTACAAAAGGATTTGGTGTGTACCATAAATGAGTTTTTGTAAAGGATCTTTGTTTAATTGCTATAAGTAGTCCAGAAACGGGTCTACCAGCACTGCCCCTGTTAGCTGGATTCAAGAAGATATCACAGTTATCCCACGAAGGAGCTGACATTAACCAAGTTTCCTGCAGCATGATGACATCGTGCAACTGCAGGTTGGAATCTTTATTATTCATGAGATGCTTAAATCCTCTTGAATTCCAGCTAATTAGGGTCAAGGTTTGAGAGTCATCCGAGGTTAGCTAACATTGATCATTCTGTTGACTACACTTGCATGCTTGAAAGCCAGAAGTTTGTTTAGATGATGACATTTTTGTCAAAGGATTACTTGTCATTTTATTATAGGGGATACCTGTAGAGCTAGGCCCAGATAAAAGTACAAAGCCATGGTCAAAGAGTTGTGTTTTAACAGCCCAGATGGTGTTTACCACTACTCTTGAATTCAACCATAGGGTTACTGATGATCTGTTTGGAGCATCACTAAATTCTACTAGCTCTATATCAATTGTCCCTATGTCGTCCAGAGCCGGAATCTCACTAAAAATGGATAGTATAGAGGCACGATTCAAGTTATATTGAATCTCTGGCTGAGGACGACAGACCAATGTTAAAGAATGGACAGCTGGACGTTTTTGTGAGCGAATTACGGATTTAGGTTGTTTTAATTGGTCCAATGGAGCTTGCTTCGAATAACTAATAGGAGTAGTTCTGGTTTCTGTGCCAGTCAGAATCATTTTGTTCGTTTAGAATTTGAAGTATTGTTGATTGTATCACATTTTTTATGTCTTTTTCAATGAGTAATTGGCCAGAGGGTTCAATGTGATTTGATTTTTGCTGCACTTTCTCACAGTCCTCATTCGATACAATGTCTGCAAACTTCACAACATTTGGGAAAGAGTCAGCAGTAGTAGCATCTGCTGCTGTCTATATAACCTCATTTGTGAATGTTTTTAAATTTCTCTGTGCTGGTATAGTAGCCATATAATCGTCTATGGCATGTCTGATTTCCTTATGACGATCGATTAGGGTCTGATTTTCTGGTACCGGTTTAGGGATCGTAGATATAAGTGTCTCATTTGTATTGACAGTTTGTGTAGTCATGTTATTTGTAGCCGCCTCAACCAGATCATTTAAAGGAGCATATGATTCAATTTGTTTTGTTTTATTAACAATGGTCTGAATTATTTTACTTTTAGATTGTAGTGTGTATTTTTTTGCTATTGCCTTTGATACTGCAATAGCTGCTGTCCGCGGATGAGTTAAATTTTTAACAAATGATTTGGTTTGTGATGAGGCTGTTTTAGCTGTTGTTTTGTTTTTCGATTTTTTGACTGCTTCAACTTTTTTCTGCGTATTTCTGGAAGGCAGCTCAGGTGCATTAGTACTATTGCCTCCTAAAGGAGCATAATTAAATTTTGTCACAGAACCAGAACAGATTCTTTGGTGCCATCACCGACGAGATCTATAATCGGATTCAAGATGAATGGGATCGAATGATCACAAAGTTTCAGATCATGTTTCTCATGTATGTATGCGTCAGTTTGTGAACTCACAGAAGTTTTTGCAATAGTAGGATTCAAGGATACACTCTTGGGGTAAATATTTTTACTCATTTTATGCTGCCATGTTATTATTTGTTCTAACTGCTGCGACTGTTTATCAGATTTTGCATTCAGCGTTTCTAACCATCTGGCTAGCGAGTGAATTGCAGCATTCATTGATTTTAGGGCTATTTCTGTTAGACCACTTGTATTACTTTCATGAGTGTTAGTATCTATAGTTGGCTGAAAGGCCATAGATTTGCATGGAGTTGGTGTTATGAAAGAAAGTTTCTCGATAGAGTCTAAATTTATATCACTGGCATTATTAAATAAATTAGGGGATTTTGATAAGTTTTCTGATAAAGTCTGCGTGAAAAACTCTGAATTATTTATATCTATGTCTATAACAGCCAAATCATTAGCAGTATTCAGGTTAGAAGTTTTACCAACCTTACCAGTCAAACCTGTTAGTACATTGCATAGTAGTATGCTATCCGACACAGAAACATTTTCTTTTGCAAACATAACAGACGAGTCGGTGACAGCGTCCTCTTTTACTTGAGTTCCTTGTTGTTTTGCAACTACAGGTTTCTCATTTTTGTTAGCTTTGTGTGGCGTTCTAGTTGCCGGATCACATTTTGAGTCCGTTTTTGATGTTGCGGTCATGGTTGTCATCAAATCTTCAACCTCTTTGTCAGCATGAGTAAGTCTAAAAGATTGGTCCTTGCAAAACGGGCGTATGTCTCCGCTTAGAACTTTTTGAAATTTCAAAATTGATTTTGATTTCGGCTGTTCTGTGCGAGGGATGGAGCTCAAACGAAGTTTCTTAACAGGACATGGTGATAAGGTAAGCACAGAGTTGACGCCGTTAGTGCTCATAACTCCCGGCACAAAAAGCATGCCAGTCTTCAAAG
The DNA here is from genome assembly GCF_040938575.1 of Ambystoma mexicanum. Taxonomy (NCBI): domain Eukaryota; kingdom Metazoa; phylum Chordata; class Amphibia; order Caudata; family Ambystomatidae; genus Ambystoma; species Ambystoma mexicanum. Next base: position 630,769,778 of record NC_090936.1, read on the forward strand.
TCGGCAATGTTTTCTTTATTGTGAATACAATAGGCTGATTACCTAAAACTGGGGTAGGTTACAATTCTATAATGCAAGCACCGGAAAGCACAGCCTTTGGACCGCAAACCGCGGCAAAGCTGCCAAGCGGTACTTTCCGGCACTTTCCGAGGTGTGCGTGCGCTGGCTTGATTTTATAGTCCCACCTCCACACAATAGGAGAAAGTCTAAAGTAGAAGATATAGGGTGTTACTAATAAAAGGGTGTTACTAATAATAACAGAAGCTAAACAGTGATATTACAACGTTCACAGTGCTGACAGATTTTCACTTTATGGTATATGAAGTCCAATGTTAATACAAGCTTATTGGAGCACAATCCTTAGGAACAGAAGAACGCGGCCAAGCGGTACTTTCCGGTACTTGCTGAGGTGCGTAAACATTATGGGGGAAAAGGAATTCCAACAACTTCAAGACAAACCACTACTAATGCAGACGCCCTCCAGGATATTCCATTGAGGTGCCGATGTCCCCCTGCACAGTGTTGGATCATTCAAAAGACAAATCATACCTTGGGATAAGTCAACTACCACCATAATACATGCAATAAGGAGCCCAACAAAAGGGCGATGCCTGCTGAGCTACAATACAGCTTCCTGTTTAGGCATCATCGACATAAGCACACAGGAAGGCGATACGATCAGCTCAACTGCACCCGGAGTTAAAACCTGAGGACACATATACAACGTGGATCATGCACCACCCATGAGCCCGATCATCACGAAGGATGACATCTTGAAGGAATTTCCCCATCTCTGTCAAGGCTTGGGCAAAATGAAAGGTCCACCAGTCAAGTTGCACATCGATCCAGCAGTCCGCCCGGTCCCGCAACACCCGCGCAGAGTTGGATTCCACCTTCAAGCGGCGGTATCAAACAAACTAAAGCAGCTCCTACGAGATGCCATCATAGAACCGGCCACTGGACTGACACCCTGGGTCTCTCCACTTGTGATCGTCCCAAAGGAAGGAGGTCGACTGCGACTGTGTGTTGACATGAGGGTAGCTAATACAGTCATCCAAAGGGAACGCCACCCGTGACCCAAGATCGAGGACATGATCGTTCAACTGAACAAAGCTGTTCTTTTTTCAAAACTGGACTTGAATCAAGGATACCATCAATTGGTAGTCCATCCAGAGTCACGACCAATCACCACATTTGCGTCCTATGATGGACTATTTCGTTATAAACGACTGAACTTTGGGATATTGTCAGCAGCTGAAATCTTTCATGAAACCATCAGGCAAGTCATCCGACCTGTAAAAGGAACCCTAAATTACAGCGATTACATCCTTGTGTACGAAAGACTCAAAAAGAACATGACGAAGCACTTTGTGCCGCAGGTGCAGCTGTACAAGACGCCGGACTGACCCTCAACCTGGAGAAGTGTCGATTCAGTAAGTCCAACCTCAAATTCTTTGGCACATCTTCTCAGCCGACGGGATGACTCCCGATCCTGAAGAAGTCTCCACTATCTTCCCCTTGCAGAGACCTGAACAGGCAGCCGACGTAAGATCATTCCTGGGGATGGCCGGATACTGCACCCGTTATGTACCTCTCTTTGCCACCATCACTGAACTTCTTTGACGCCTGCTGCAAAAAGATGTCCCGTTCGCCTGGACAAATGAATGCCAAGGTGCATTTGACACCATTAAACAAGCCCTCGCGGGAGCCCGAAAGCTTGCCTACTTTGACCACGACTGGCATACTGAAATTGTAGTGGATGCCAGTCCAGTCGGTTTGGGAGCCATCCTTGCACAAACCAGCAGCCCGGATACTCACCCTAGACATGTAGTTGCCTACGCTAGCAGGGTGTTGGCTCCACCTGAATCGGCGTACTCCCAGGCGGAGAAGGAAACTCTGGCAGCCATCTGGGCCTGTGTACATTTTCACAACTGCATTATCGGAAAGAGGTTCACACTTATAACGGATCACCAGGCGCTGCTATCCCTCTTTGGGAATCCAAGAACGAAAATGCACCCCAGAATCGAACGTTGGGGCATTCGCCTACAAGAATATGATTTTAAAATCATCCATCGACCAGGAGGCGAGAACAACCCCGCTGACTATTTGTCCAGGCACCCGGCAGGCAAACCCATTCCTAGATCTGGTAACACCAAATATGTAAGCTTTGTAACAGCCAACTCACTAACCCCAGCCATTTCCATTGAAACCATTGTAGCTGCCTCAGCAGCAGATCCCTCCATGGTGTTAGCGATAAGCCTGATGGAAAACAATAAGTGGAAAGACTTTCGCCGAGCAGTTCAGAGACACCCTGGCACATGCAGAGATGAGCTCGAAAGGCTCACCAAAATACACACTGAACTAGCCGTCCTGGACAAGACGATCCTATTGAGAGGATGCCGGCTAGTGATACCAGCGACACTCAGGGCTGATATCATCAAGACGGCCCATGAGGGCCATAGGGGCGCTGATAACACCATAAGGCAACTCAGATGCCACTTTTGGTGCCTCTTCATGGATGATATGGTCGACAGGCGTGTGAAGAACTGTGCAGCCTGCCAATGCACCGCAAAAGCGGAACCCCCAGTGCAGCTCTGAGTGATCACAATTCCAGATTACCCCTGGGAACGAGTTCCGGTTGACTTTTATGGCCCACTCGAAACAGGCGAATACCTGCTACTATTCATTGACGAACACTCAAGGTTCCCCATCGTAAAGAAAGTGAAGTCCACAGCGTTTGCCCACGTAGCCGCCACGTTCGACGAAGTCATCAGTGAATGGGGGATCCCAAACACAATAAAGTCGGACAATGGTCCGCCGTTCAGCGGACACGAGTTTGAAATATTCGCAAAGCACATGGGGTTCACACATCAAAAGATCATGCCACGCTGGCCCCAAGCCAACGGGATGGCAGAAAGGTTCATGGCTTCAATTAAAAAGACGATGCAAAGAGCAAGATTTTAGGAGTCAGACCAGCACCAAGCATTGTGTAGAATGTTGAGACTATCAGAACACCCCCCATAAGGTCATCAACAAAACCCCAGCTGAACTCATGATGAAATACCAAGTTAGAACCAGACTTTTCAACAACCCAACAACACAGCCTGAATCAGATCAAGAGGTCATCAGAAGGGACGGTGAATGAAAGGAGAAAGCCAGAATCCAGACAGACGGGAGGAGGAGAGCTCAGATGAAAGAGTTTCAGATAGGAGATGAAGTCTGGGTCCAACAAACATGAACAAGAAAATGGACTCAAGGTATACCCCAGAGCCTCTCCAAGTAATCGCTGTCAAAGGAACAATGATAACAGCTGCAAGTGAATCAAAGGAGGTGACCAGGAATAGCTTGATGTTCAAACACGTCCTGAGGGGAGAGGAAGAGAGACCGCCACCGGCTGACCCAGACCCTGAACACTATGATATCCAGGATGAAGAGTGGGTTCCCCTTGAACCGCAGGTTCCAAGTCAGTCGGATCCGCACAACCAGACTGATGGTGGCTCAAGTCAAGAGTCACGAGGACGACCTCAAAGGGTCATCAAGAGACCTCTGAGACTGGTAGAAGAATGTTAAATCACAGTTAAAGAGGTTCCAGTTAAATATCTCGCAAGGACATTCGTCCGTGGGTGGTGTTACAGGAACTGTCAATTTAAGACAGTCCTCCGAGTGAATTTCACAGCAGGATGTGACATAAGGGAAAGGAGGGGGGTTTGAAGGGAAGAGGAGGAAGGAGTTAGTTCCATTTTGTACGTGAATAAAGAAAGTTCCGTATCATGCAGCTGGTGTGCCTCCTTTATTTCCACAAGGGTGAAAGCCCTTAGCACTCACTACTCCCATGTTCGGCTGACTCCCGTCTCTACTACGTTGATAGAAAAGCAGGGAGAGCTTTCTGGTTTCCCATCACGCATAGTGTGGCCGGAGTCAGACAGAAAGTAACGTTCAAGATGTAGAGCTGCGCATGCTGCAACTAGAATGTTATTTTCTTAAGTCTCTAACTCTGAGCGCATCCATTCCAACTTCAGAAAAAAGCTAGATCATTTATTTCTGGAGTCAGATGCACTCCGATAAATTATCTGAATTCTTTATGAAGTTTGAGTGAATGTGCTGAGGACTCAGAGGCAGAGCACACGGCAACACTGGCATCCGTGTCCTGCACCGCTCCTGGCCGCTGCAGTAGCACAGACTGGGGCAGAACATGGACACCTGTTTGCTGTGTGCTCTTGCTCAGCACCCTCATTCTCCTGCCACCTTTACAATGAAGGTGCCTAACAGGAAAGGTGTCCCTGTGGTAAGACAATGGCATGAGTCAGTGTGCCTAAATGTCCCGGCCTGGTTAGCACAAGAGCTACTGGAGGAGGACTATCTGTTCCCGCACCACCCCTTCGCTCTGCACGCTACTGCCATCAGTATACCTTCGAACTCTTAAATGGGGTAAAAGAGGATAAAAATTGCATGACCAGACTATCTTCATCCTCTTTGATTGAACATATGCCAGTACCCTCTTCATGAACAGTTTTACAAAATACACACACGCAACACATCCTCACACTCAACAAACAATAAAACATTTAATTGTAAAAATTCCTGATCATTTGGCTTGGTCATTGCTTGCCATCTTTGGCAGAACTGAGCTTTTCACACAAAAAGCCATTGTGGTTACCTTAACTATCCTGATGAGGGTCTTTAACTGGTATAGGTGCAGCTGAAGGTCTATTCTGTCGGCCAGCCACGCGCATATGAACTTCATGGAGCTGCAGTACCATTGCTGGAAAGGAGGACACAAAACACCTTTGCAGTTTTCATTTAACAGATAGAGTAATGAGTGCTAATGAAACACTCTGCAATGAGCACAGATCAGCACAGAAAGTCAATAATGCTGTAATTTTCGGCTAAGCGAACTGTATGTTTTGTCAGAAAATCAAATGACTTGACCTCGACTGTTCTTTAAGCGATTTAGCACTCGCTGTTCTGTCTCCAGGGAGCATCATGTTCAGCTAAAACACAGCCTTGCCCTCTTCTTTACAGGCTGCAAACAACAAAGAGTTCTGCATTCAATGGACTTCCATAAACTCAGCGGCCTCTGCAACCTACATGATACGCTACACAAACCGCAAGGAAAAGTGCTTGAAATAATTCTGATACATGCTTTTTAGGACACATTTCAATAACAATTTAATTAACGGTGGACAAGCCATAAGGATCTATAAAACAGACAGTACGTCACGTCGACATCTTTGTTTCTGTAACACAATGGAGGAAGGAGCCGAGGGTGCATCCGAAAGATTATATTAACCTGTAATGTTTTATCATTGAGATCTATAGTCCAGCTGGTATCAACCATCACGTGTGTGCCACCTTCCATGCAACTGGTAATGAAACCAAACCTAAGTTTCGAAAGGGTTCTCCCTACCGGTAACTCAACGTGGCGCAGCTGAATCACACCTTTATTTCAGTAGCCACTAGCTGAACATGCCCCAGTAGGAATTCCTGGGTACCGTTATATATGTCTTGTTGGACTATGTGGTTTGGTAAAATTGAATATGATGCAATATTATGTAAAGTGGTGCTTTAAAGGGCACATCTGGCATTTTGACACCCTCGTTGCCAAGACTATGCAAGGACAGGGAGGGTGGGGCCTTAGTGGGATGGAGGGGCCAGCAGATGTGAAATCTGAGGTGTTGATTATTACAAGCCAGAAGTACCGGAGTCCTGCATGTCGATACAGTTCTAGATGGTTTTGACGGTGACACCGGAGTATGTGTTTTATTTGCAAATCGATTCAGTTACGGCACTGCAGACCTGTTTAGCCACTGGATTCAGGGTAAAAGGGGTTGTGATAGAGCTACAAATGTGAGCTTCGGCATATCTCTGTCAAAATGTCAGAGGTGCTCTGTGCATGTGTTCTGAGATGTTATGAGATGGAGACGGAAGTTAGTTAGTTGTAGAGGAGAGTGCCAGACTGAATCGTTTGAGATCCGGTTTATTGTTGACTAGTGATTGGTGTTTTTCATGTTGTTATTCTCCAGTGAGACACAAACCTCTTAAAGTTCCTTGTTCTGTTTTAAGGCAAGAGCAGGGGAAGCTTAGTCCTTTCTCCAGAATGTCTTTATTAAGGTGTTGTGCACAGGCATGTGTGATATGTTGGTGAGTCTGGTCTTTAAGGATCCTGTCCCAGTTTTGTTCTGGCTTACAGGGTATTTGTTCTTGTAATTTACTGAAATAGGTCTGTTGGATCCAGGTCCATGATGTTGATTTATGTTGTAAGAATTTTGAAGTGGTTCAACTTTAGGGTTGTGCGTCTGTTTTTCAAATGGTTACCGGTGGGTCTATGGGTATGAGTCTTAGACGGGTGTCGATTGAGACTGGTCCAGCATGCTCCTATTTTGTCTGGCTCTTACGGGTGGTGTGCTAGTATACCAGTTGTGACCTTGTGAATAGCCATGTTTTGAGAGTGTGATGCATGCATAGACAGGTTCATGTGAGAGGAGAGAGAGAAGGCTGGAAGGATCATGCTGTGGGAAAGAGTGTACATGTATAACAGTGAGCATGAAAGGTTGGGGAGTTGATGTGAGGAAACTGAAGAAATCAGGTCAGTAGAGAATGATGCGAAAACACCAAACCCTGGAACGGGGCCCTTCATAGGGTGGTCGGCAGTCGCATTCGTATTGGGAAGAGGAGGTGGGTAATCTCTGGATTATCCGAGGTAGATGTTCCTCAGAATGGGAATTAAGTAGAGCCCTCAAGTTTCCCCAGGCCATTTTCTGTGAAAGTCACCCAGACCCGTTTTTCCTTGGTATTTTGGGACTTGTAGTCCAACAATTCAAATGGGAAAGACCAAACTACAATGCCAGCCTTTTCAAGAAAAAGAAATCAGGAATTTATGAGTTGGCAATGGGAATCTTGACATGATTGAGCTATGTGGTGACAGACTCAGTAAGCTACCGAGGCTGCAATAAAATGTGCAAGCCGACATACTCTTTAAAAGTAGTATGATTGTTGGATATGGTAAATTTTCTCTTCAGATCCGACACTGTGCAGAGAAATCTAAATGAAAATGGCACATCTGATAATTTGACTGGTCATTCTTGTCAGGGATATCGTTATTTGCTTGCTATCTCTGAGGCATGTGTGGTGCTCTAAGAAACTCTCTGCCTAATCATTTTGTTATATCAAAGCTAAATTAGAACAGGCTACAATATGATCTGTTTACATAGTAGTTATTGACAGTGTGGATTTTTGTCTTGAGAATAAAATGAGTATACAGAAAACCAAAACGATTGAAATGTTTTTACATTTCAGGAAACTACAGGACCAATTTAAGGAGATTTTGGAGCATCGCAGATCGTCTTGCAATAAGAAACATTGCACCGCGAGCATTGGGAAGAAATGATGTACAATACTTTCCTTTTCTGACCATAGGACATGGTGCAACACACACGGTATTTTTGATTCCATGTGTTAAAATCAATGGCCGTGGGCACAAAACATTGCTGCAAAAAGGCTGTGGTTTTGCTGCTGCAATCCATGTAAAGGATGCGGTGGAGACCCCCGCAACACTCGCTCCCCTTAACCACAGCATTTTTGCCACGATTTTTTTTGTAAAGGCGACATTTTTGCTGCGATTTTATCACTGCATACCCTATTTTTGCCATCTCTAGTCGTTTGCATGTGTCATACACATTTCTACTTCAGTTGGTGTGGCCCACAGAAAACATCATCATGACTGACAGGGATGGGCTTCTCCATGGCCAATGCTGGCAGGGCAGGAGTGTTGCATGTGGATGAATTTATCCCAGCCTAACAAGCCTTTTGGGGCTACTGGCCTGTCGGGAGCAGTGCAGGCTGTCTGAGAGCATGTGTGTGTGACAGGGTGGGCGGCTGTTGATAGCATCCAGCTGTGTTTCTCATCCACCTCTAAATAAGGTCCCATTCAGACATGTGATACATGGGAGAAGGGTCACGTTGGTCCAAACGAAATCCACAAAATGGTACACAAGGCTAAAAGATCGTTTTTGCTGAAATTATAAACAATTAAAGTGAGCCAGAAATGATGAAAGGGGTGTGATGTGTACATGTTATGTCCTTCATGCAAATATGGGGGTCTTACATTTGGTCCATCATGAAGTGATTAGCAAAACAAACCCGGGCAGCACAGCTTTGCATGATTCAGGAGTTTGGGAACACACCTCATTAATAAGGACCGAAAGAGCATAACACACATTGTTATGCTGCCTGCTGTGTTTATCCCCTGGTACGGCACAGGAAGTGCTGTATTGTGAAACAGAAATCCAGTCTTTGGTAGGCAAGCTTCAGTGGGCACCTTTAAAGATGCGCTTTAAAATGTGTAACAATGAAAGGTGATTATTGTTGAGCACAATTGTCAAGAATCTTTTATCACTGCATCAGAGGTCTGATTCAAAGTGGCTTCGATATATTGATTCTCTTGCACACTCTCAGTTCCGGTAGAGACGAAGGTTTTATGGGAAATCTCTGAGCAGAATCAGAGGATTTCGGTTGAAGCATGTCATAATTGTATTGCATATCAGCCCCTCATGAAGGAGCATGATGAAACTACATTGAAAGTGTTTTTCTTTTTCCCCCTTTTCACATTTTATTTCTAATGACGGTTATCTTTATATGTGCATCTAATCCTAGTGCAAGGACACTTTTAACCTGCCCCCAATAGCAGTGAATGGACCCGCTTGGAATATGGGTTCAGATTAAAGATGCCTGTGTGATGACCCATTCCTGGAGTATAATCTGCACTTTCTGTTCTTTTGCAAACAGTATGAAATTAAGAAGAAGAAATGTTTGTTAACTTCGAATACTAAAGTTTAGACAGTGTAGGTCTGCTTGGTTTTGTAGTATGGTAGCTCATGATTTTAGAGTTTGTTCGTTCTTAAAACGATTTTGATTGGATGCTATGAAAATTCCATCAAATAAGGTTTTACTTAAATGTGAATTGTTGATTTTATGAGATTTGCTGGTTGATTCAATTGAGCGAATATTATGTGTTGGAATTGTATGTCTTGATGTATGTGGATATTCGGTTTCAAATAAACCAGTTTACTGCCACTATCACAGAAAAGCAAATGAATGAGCCATTTTCTGGCAATGGGAGGACTCCTTTTGGCTCATGTGTGGCTCTCCTAGCACCCTGTACTCAAGATCTTGGGATGGAGCATAAGGGCTGAGTGTTCAAAAGCTACCTCTACATCCTCGGGGCATTTTAAGTTCAGACAACACTCAAATATCTGTAAAATGCTTAAATTTATAAACCACTAAGACATGAAGCTTGCGAAAAATGCATGTAAAGAACTGGTTACTGAAAATTCAATGGCTTTGGTCATGAAACTGTTGGTCCTTGTGAAAACGTGTGCATTGTGTGTACCTTCTTATTGTCAGATATACTAGTTGTTGGCAAAGGCTTTGCTTCCAGGTCCTTCATTGGCATGTACCAGGATGCTCAATTGAGGATTCATTAATATCCCCAGCATTAGGTTTAAGCTCCATGATGCTGCAGGCTTAGCTTCGAGAAGCAGCAAAGGTTGTTTTAACTTTTTTATTTATTGTGCATTCGGTTAAACAACAGTATAAACCTTAAGCACATACATACATATCAGTGATAGAGCAACATACATGTTGAAAGACAAGTCACAAATATCCAACCTGTTAGAAACCTTTCCAAATTTGCCTTTTAGCTTTAAAAGAAGAGCAAACATAGAACAAGAAACTATTTCATGTATTTCCTGTTACCTTAAAAGCAATATCAACATTCTCTGTTGGCACAGCACGATTACTATAATAATAGGTCAAGAGGCTCTGGCTAGAATTTCCTTCAATACATGGAGTGCGGCTGCAGTACATGTAAGAGACTCTGCACTGTATATATAGCTCCAGAACTGTTCAGTACTCAAGGATTCAATACTGGAAATCATGGTACAGTAACCCTTAATATACAGATTCAATAGCTTGGGACATCTGGTAAATAGGTACCGTGTGGTTTCAACTTCGCTAGCACAGAAATGACATATCGTTTCCTCATACGGAATCGCAGTCCGGCGACCCAAAGCCTCTCCACTGGGAAGAATGTTAAAACGCATATACGTAATACATCTCCTAAATTGATAGAGGCAGGGCTTAACTAGCTATGTACGAGGTGTGTTATATTTGAATCCCTGTCTAGAAAATTCAGAGGCTGGTCTTAGTATGCAGCCGGCATAGGTTGAGGTTGGCATCCCAGAATTCAGTATGTCTTTTTAGTTTTACAATACCGGCAGGAGAGTCAATCAGATCTGTGATATCTATATTGATTTCACCCAAGAAATGGGAAGTGGAAGCTCCCAAGTCCCGAAGGTAAGTATTGGTAGTATTTTGATTACAGTGGCCCGCAACAAGGCCCTTCAGTGAATCTGTATAAAGATTGGTGGATAAAAGAGAGAGCAAGAATTCAATAGGGACTGAGTTAGGGACCCCCAAAATAGAGTGGATAATGTTTGCCTCCAGGGTCTCCAACCATTTCGTTTTAGGCTCAGTAATATCAATTGTGCCATATAATATCTCTGGCACCACACTAGTTCTGTAAATCGAAATTATGCCCTCAATATTGTATCCACCTTTTCCTCCAACACATTTTTTGAGGATCCACCATTTTTTTCGAACCTTGGGTATAGTATATTCTCCATAGTACATGTTAGTAAGATGATCTTTGACAGGAAATCCAAGGTATAAATAGCTTACAATTACTTCCAATGCCACTTCCCCCCCTTTCCAGATAAATGTACCAAAAGTAAGAATTTTGGTTTTATCAATATTGATAAAGAGGTTATTCTGTTGGGCATAGATAGACAGGGCCGTGATAGAGTGTTGCAGACCAATGGGAGTGTGGTCCAGTAAAACTGTCGTTTGCATAGCCGAGCCATGGTACTGGAGTACCACCCAGTTTGGGAGGAACACTTCTAACCTTATCAATAGTTGTGGCCGCATCAGAGGTGTACAGGTTGTAGAACAGGAGAGCGAGGACGCATCCCTGCTTCAAGCTGTGGTTGGTGGATATGGGCCTGGAGAGTAAGTCTGCTTGATTTCCACGCACCACCACTGTGTTGTTCGCGTAGAGTTCTCTGATCAGATATAGTAGCCTGGGGCCAATGCCCCAGTTTATCAATTTTGCACCTAGGTGGTCATGAGGTACAGTACCAAAGGCCTTAGAGAAGTCTACGAATCAGGCATATAGTTTCTTTCCCCCCCTTCGCAAAACCACTTCAGCAGCCAGTCATTGTAGAGCACAGATGTTTAATGTGGTTGCATGGTCTTTCTGAAAACCAATTTGATACCTATGTAACAGACCACGCTTGCCACCCACTTATTCAACATTTTAAGGAGAAGGGTGGCAAATATTTTGTGGCTGCAGTCTAGCATGGCCAACAGTCTATAGTTAAGTGGGTTGGACTTATCTCCCTTCTAATATACTGTGACCAAAACCGATTGTCTCCAGGTATCAGGATGTCTCCAGTATGGGTAGAGACGACAGAAATTATTGGCCCAGAATTTCGGATTGGCTTTTATAATGGTGTTGGTGATACATCCAGTCCAGGGGCCCTGGAATTCTTCAAACCCCTGATAATATAGAGAATATGGTTAATGTGAAAATCCAGCAATCCTTCTAGTTTAGGTCGAAAGAGTGGAGAAAGGCCACCATAGCAGGCTTTAAAATACAGATTCCTTATTGCAGCCGCCCAAAAAGGTTCTGGGATGACATTATCCTCTTATCCTCTAAAGGGATAAAGCCAGCTGTATAGGTTCTAATCATGGCCCAGAACTTCTTATTGTTGTCGGTGTGTAGTAGGTTAAAGGGAAGCCTCCAGTTGGCACTGCACAGGGAAGTCTTATGAAGCTTTAGCCAGTTTTTATAATGGGTGCCAATGCTCCTTATTTGCCCGTCCTTCTCAGTAGCAATCAAATTAGGGTTTTACCTGACTTGTGCGCATTCCCACTGATGCTCTCTTTTCCTATAAGGTATCAACGTATAAAAGGTGGACCCATCGTAGACGTTTCCTCCACTCGACCCTTTCACGTAATTCAAAACATGTCTTAAGGATCCCAGCATCAATCTGAAATCCCAATTCGAGTTAGGCAACCATTGAGACAAACTTTGCTCATTTCAAAATAACTAGATATAACATTCATGTTCTTTGCTGTCCATTTTAGCCAGTTGCCATAGGAGTTGACAGTGGCTCCGGGGGAGATGGAATGAAACATCTGAGGGGAATCAAGGGTTCGAGGCCAATTCAATATCGCATGATTACTAAGGCCGGTATGATTTACCTGTAGTACACCCCAATTTTGCAATGATCCCTCATCTATAAATACATAGTCCAGGCAAGACCTGGATATACTGTTGGTCCAGGTAAGCTCAATCACTTTGCCCGTCAGATCATCTATGTTAAAACAGTGGAGGCCAAATGCCTCAATCAAGGCTAACCACTTCTGGCTGCTCTGATAGTATTTGTTTGGTATGCCAAATGAAGAAGAATTGGTCTAATTTCATTTAGCCACTGTGAGATGGCTCATCAATGCTGGAGAATTGAGGTCACTAGTGATGATCACTTTACCCATAGGATTGGTCTCCAGCCATGCGTTCAGATTTTCCTCAATAATGCATGTTGCATCGCGGGGACCATCCCACCCGTGGGGTCATATACATTGATCACCAATATTTGAGCCTCTAGGTGCTTACAGGCTGTGAGAATGACCGAGAGGACAAGGGGGAAGTGTTGCCAACAGCATAGTGCTCTAGGTTGTATTTCACACATACACCAATGGCCATAGCCCCCTTAGGCCTGCCCCTAATCCACATATGCCATTACAGCATGTTTATGGCAGCATGGATATGTTGCTAAAATGTACGACATGCCTCAGGGTTGAACAAGAAAGGTATGAGAGCCCCTAGTGTTCCAGCGCATCCAGGATAGCGCGTGTCCCCCCAATGTTTGTCATCGCAGCCCATGAGTGTTCAGTGTTTCTGAAACCCAGTTTATGGTGTGCTGCTGTCTTCTCAAAATGGCCTTATTTGCATCAATCACAGCACGCAGGCTAGCTCTCTCTGTTTTCAACCTACTAGAGAACATATTGGAACCGTCTGATGTTGTGCTGAGCACAAGGTCATTACCCATACAGCAAGCCAATACGTGTTTCCTACATACTGTAAGCATATAGCCCAGTCTATAGAGCACCGAAGCACATGCGCCTAGGAGGGCAACTAAAGCAGGGTAGATTAATTCAATCAGTGCCCAATTTGTTGAGCTATCTACTGTGGTTAAATCAATATGGAACATGTCTTCAGTGCTTAAGTCACTGAGACAAGATATTTTGGACCACAGCTCAAGAAGGAAAGTACGATACATAAATGGGCTCTCTCTGCTTGGATTGAGTTGCTCTATTTTTACCTATTTCTCCAGTGGAAGTAGCTCTCTGTGGTTGTGATGGGATGAGGAGTTAAATGTATGAAGATGAGTAGTATTAGGTGCAATAGTATTAAGAAGATTGTCACTATCTCTTGCTGTGACACTATATGAATTTGGTCCCTAAGAGGGGGCGGTAAAGTCCCTTCGCATATTATCTTGTATGCTCTGGTGCTCATGATAGGGACCTGCTGCCCTCTGGGCCACATTTTCAGGGCCGAGAGAGAGAAGGGGATACAATCGGGACCGATGCAGGCACATGCCAAAGGTGGTGTATTGTTCCATCATAATCATAAGTATTTGTGTTAAAGTGGGGTGGAAGGATATGTGTCTAGGTATCGGTCCCCGATGTATGATGTTATCGTGGCATATTTGTTGTACAATGATGAGGAAAATTATATGTTAGGGCATCAACCTAGTAGTGGCAGTACCTGTCACTTCCACCCCTGTGTGCCCACAGGGTGAGTTGCCTTACTCACAGCAGGCTGTGTCCCCGGGCGCACCCAGATGTCTAGAGGTCCCTGTAGTTGTACCGTCTGGGTGGTGCCATACCCCTGTTTTCTGGATGCCCTCCCAGGAGCTAAGGGTATGGCAGTGAAGGCTGAAGAGGGAGTTCTAAAGCATTCCCACCCTTGATTATATTAATAGCAGAGGGAACGGCCATCAGTTTAGAGGGATTTTTCTTTGGTTGTTTAGCTTGCTTACGTCTTACCGGTATAAGGGGGGAGAGAAGGTACCTCAAACGAGGTTTCCCACAGAGTTATGCAAGACAGGACCTCCACCAGTCCCGAAGGAGAATCTGGGGCAAAGGGAGAGAAGCCAGGGCAAGACTGCAGATATTTGGGAGGAGCTGATATATTGTGACAGGGAGCAGTCAGTAAATTAGGGGGAGGGAGAATAAATGAGGCAACCTCAATGTGATTGGGGGAAACCAGAGATTCATTCCTATCTGGTACAGCATTGTTCATCAAAATGAGATCTACAATTTTGGCCACAAAAATGTGCTGACGCTCCACTGTTCACCTGCATGTTGGCACGTCGCAACATCAAAGATTCAAGCTTAGATAGTATATCTTTCAGTATGGCATTAGGAGCAAAAGATTCAATACTGTCATCATGAGAGAAAGCCTGTGGCGTAGCATTCCCAGCTTCGTTGGAGGAGTCAAAGTCAGGCGAGTCAAAAGAGGGAATAGAGGACAGGCATCTTTGGAGCTTGGGAGTGGCCAATAATTGTGTGCCGATCATGTTGTCCAGGCCCAATGCTGTAAAGATTTGCTTTTGTGTGCCACCCAGTGAATATTTGTGTAGGCCAATACACCTTTTTTAGTAGGGAGTGGTTGTTATCAATCGGGGGCTGGTCGACAAATGAGTTCTCATTAAATGTCAGTGAGACATGAAAGGCTTCTGTGGCTGGCAAGGGCGCCATTGTGTTCTGTCACTATTGCAGCAAAAAAGCTAGTCGCCTTTGATTGCCTGCATGTTTCCAGGTCCTGTTTGTCCTTCTTTGAAAGGAGCGAGGTGGCAGTGGATTCCTTCGTGAGTGTTGGGCTGCAATTTCTCTTGCATGTCTGGGGAGCTGCACTGCATAGTGTGTATTTGTGCTGCCGTGTAGGTTTCATTTTCTAAGATTATTTCAACAGTACTGCACAGGTAGTTAGCAGGCAATTGGTCACACCGCTCTCAGCAGTGCGGAGTGGAGCGAGGGTGTGCAAGCCAACAGGGAACATGTGCCCAAGGTAGATCCAATGACGAGGTATGGAAAGAGAATCTTTGGTCAAACAAGAAAAGGATGAGGCTGATTAAGGGGCTAGGTGCCAAACATGACACACATCCCCGAATCACAGTGGGCCAGAGGGTTCCACCAAACTCTGCCCCGAAGATGGAATAATACAAGTTGAGGCGCTATGTGCCACAAAATGACACACACTCCTGAAAGCTCCAAAAAGTCAATAACCGAGATGGCAGTGGTTAATATGTGAGCTATGCATGGTGGCAAATTGGTTGTATTGCACAGGAGGGGGGGTACTCACCCACAGCACTTCAGTTGGGTGGCTAACAGCTCCTCTGAACGCCGAAAGTGCGCACACCAAACACCCAACAAACACTCCTATGGCACACTGCGCCACGCTCCGTGCAGGCGCAGTGTTTTTATGCAAAATCCTTTGTCCTATAAGATCAGCAATAGAGGTAGGACTGCAGATAGCCAGCATCCGATCCACAGAGGAAAAGAAAGTTTGCTCCGTCTATATCTCACACCCAACACTGCCACACACTGCAAAGGTTTTTACCATCCATACAATACTTACCAGTTCCCAAAGCTTAAAGTGAACAATAAACAACCGGGATAAATGGCACATAACCTTTATCAAAGTTTATAGTAAAACTTGGTAAAAAGAACACCACATCTACCATACAAGTAGCAGCAGTACAACGCATTACCATGAAGCCACTGGCAATGTCATCAGCCGGTTGACATGAGTTAAGCGGCAAAGTAAGCTTCTCAGAAAAAATGACTTCAATATCTGGAAGTCAGAGCCTTATGGGCCATTCATAAAGAGATCAGAACACCCTTCTGGACACATGCCTGGAATTTAATGGTATAATTGGCCAGTAATATATAAAAGAAGGTGAAACGTGCAGCAACACTGATGTGAGCCTCTAATCTATGTATAAACCTGGCATCATCAGCATTGCTGAATTAAGTGTTGCACAGACAATGCTTAGCTGTTTGAAAGACAGAAGTGAAAGAACTAATTGTGTAAGTAAAAGCACTTCCTCCAAGCTTTTTCTCAGAGATCTGTGCAGGGAGGACACTTGAACAAACTGTGTGACCGGTCCTAAACCATCACTAAAAACAGCTGCAGTTATTATAACATTTCCTGCATTGGCTCACTTAATTGAACAATCACCAATTAGAAAGACATTTCCAGGCATCTGGTGACTGACTGGTCTGATGTTGCTGACACCAGCAGGAATTGTGTAATTTACGTAGTATCATTCTATTCACTTGAGTCTGATGGGTTCAGCGCAGGGCGCCTCATCTCTCTACGCAGGAACCAAGGAGTTGAAGCAGATTAAGCGCCAAACCAGCACTTGCCTCGGCTCACCCTCCATCCTCGGCGCACACTTACCTTTCTTTGCACATCCAATGCTCCCCATGAGCACCCCAGCACCTATCCCTTCTCTACCTTCTGCACTTGCACGATCTGAACACTCACAAGGCATAGTAGGTTCGTCTTCCCTTCCCCACTGTATTGATATGTATATTTTTATTGTAATGTTTCTCATCCCTTGTCCACTCCCTGTTGCCCTGTGGGCGCTTTGAAACAGTATTTACTTCCTGTATAAGCGCCTAACAAGTGAACAATAAATACATTAAAAAAAGAAATATCTAGAGGTTCAATTGACAGTCATTTCCATACCAGACACATGTCTTGCATGGCATTGAGCATCTCCCTTAAAGGAAATCCATGGACTTCATTCAAAACATGGACCCCAATTGTTGTGTCATCAATTTCCAATGGTGACATCTGCTTACCCTGGCCTTCAACTTGAGTCTCCAAAGTGCAGTTGCTGGTGTGCATCTAGTCGCTACCTCCACCTCTGAAGAAATGGCCCTGGAAAGGACCCATGTTCCTTTCCCTATACTTAGCTAATGTACAATGTAATAGTATTCATTTTGGCAGAGTAAACTCAATCATTGCTTATTAGCTCAATGCGCCATGCTTAACCAAACATTGGCAAAGCCAAAGGTTTTGGCCTCTGCGTAGGCATGAGACAGGACTATGAAAGGCACTGACATAATGATGGCAACAACAGGAACATTGTTTGGGTACCTGGGTAATGCTTATACAAGAGATCCGTCTGGTAGCTCTGCCAATACATATTTGAAATCAGAATTCTGTGAAAGGAACAGGTGCAAGCACACACCTACATTAGCTCCCAAAACGTAGCCTAGTACAGCCTAGAAATTGTCTAACTACACATTATTGTACCACACACATTGGGATTTCATGTAGCGAAATTGTATGTTTCAATATTATTCAAGCCAATCTAATTCACTATCTTACATGCACATGGCATTCGAAGTTTATGCATTGATGGATGGTAGGCGATTTCCACTTTCCACTTATAATGAGGACGACTGAACTGGGAGTCCCAGAATGCAAAGAGCTGTTGTATAAAAAAACATAAATAGCTTACGCTTGTCCAGTTTGCAACTGTGAGCATCAAATGGCAAGTATTTCATTTACACACTTAGGTGGCTTGGTGTTCTGGCAAAATAAACAAACTTACATATGTAGAACTCTTCAACATGGCAAACCGAGAACTCCATACATGTGGCATGTTACATTTCGGAATAAAGCTTTAACAGGATGCCTATATATATAGAGGGAGTACACAAAAGTAGCGAGAACCCACGAGCACTAGTAGGTGTGTGATGATCACTAATTATCTTTAGTTGCTTCTTCCGTCCTAGATTGAATAGGATTTTTATTTATAAACAAATACAGAATTCTCAAAGAAAGAGAGAAATTCTATAGACACATAGCACATTGCAGAAATTAGTTGAATGATCATGTCGGCCAGTAACTGGCACATAACCACAACAGCCGGCTTTGACTCTTCAGAAGAGTATGGGTGTACACATTGAAATAATTGGTGAAATGGGTAATACAACTGTGAAATAGCTGATATCAAAGAATATGCACAATTCTCTTATTGCAGTAATGTACTGCCGATTATCTAATAAGGTTTTGAGGCACAATTACCCTAACAGTGAAACTAAAAGGATGACAATATGTCAAGAAATATTGTTGGTTAACCAACCATAAAAATGTGTTTGTGACCATAGAAACAGTGAGTGGCCAACACAAATGGACCAGTGGGAGGTGGCAGGGCGTTGCCTCTGGTACAAGTGGGAGACGCAGGAGGGAAGGAGAAAGGAAAGAAGGTCTGGAATAGGAGTTATGGTGGGAATCAGTGCAGGAATTCAGAGATGTGAAGCAGCAGAGGAAAAGAGTCAGAAATGGTAGGAGCAAATATTTGCATGTACAGAAAAAAGGCTGCAGTGTGTTAGGAAAATAAATCTGTGGGCATGCCAACAGCACAACTGACAAGTTCTGCACTAGTTGAATCATATTTCCAATGGAAAATGATTGACTGGGTCACTCTGTGTAAACTAAACAGACGAGGTTACAAACACACAGCAGTGTTCTGTCGTGCACTACAGAAATGTTTACACTGTATTCAAAAACTTTGTCAGTGGTTAACTATGGCGCTTCGTAGTGAGGTTTTGGGTCTTTAACTGCTATCCAGACCAAGGAAAATGACTTTCTAAAAATGATTCTTGGTGTACCAAATTCCGCATCACATTTCACAGTACACCAAGATTTGGGGTTGAGGTTTATCGGTCGGGCGACCTATTTTTGCAACCAGTATTTATTTTGTTGAGAATTTGGAACAATCCAACAGCTAGTTTAACTCAGTTCATTCTCAACACAATGTTAGATCATAGTAACATATTGTCTATCCCCTGGATGTGCCATTTTAAAACCCATTGCCAAAATCAATGCACAAAAGTACTTTAGGCCTCCGAAACGTCTTAACCGAGCAGTGGTATCCAATCTAAGACACCAATTAGTGTTCAATTTAAGGGACACGTGGGAAGCGAGGGAACTGGCAAAACCCTTTAACCAAAGGCATCTGGCCATCTCAAATTCTATATACCATTATTTAACAAGGACAAACTGACTCAATGGTTGTGCAATTTTAACCAGAGCCAGATTTAACTGTCTATCGCTCGAAACGATTATAGCTGTTTGTAGAGGGGATTTGGACGGTGATATTTGTCAACTTTGGTGGGCTTCCAAGGAGGACCTCTAACATTCTGTATTTCTTTGCCCGGCTTAAGACCATATTAGAGCAACTACCCTAGTTCCCCCGCTGAGTGCTAAGATGTTTGATCAGTGCTGGGCTGCATTAGTTTATCTATTAATGGTGGATTTCCCTCTGGTGGGATAGACCAAGCTATCTTTTATTAAGCATTACATGAGCTGCTGGAAAAATGTTATGGTTTTTATGCAATGAAATTTTCTTTTTAGTAAACTGTCAATTTGATTGGCTGTTCTTATGTACTATTTATCCTTGTGTCATTGTTGTATTACTTGTGATATTTTTTGTTGGTGTTCTGGATTCTTTTAGCTGAATAAACGTGTTACTGGCTGACCGTTATGTCACAGAATAAATACCCAAAAGTTCTGGCAGTTTTTTTTATAAAACATTTTTTATTGTTTTAAGCAACAACCACAAAAACCAAAAACAAAATACAAAATAGGGACTAGCATGTCCATTCCTAGACGGATAATACTACATATAGCACCAATCACAAAAGGCGTTTCATGCAAGTACATTCTTATGTTGTTCAGCGTCTCACAACCTATGCTGGGGAGCTTAGGTCACCCCTCCTTCACACCTCCCCCATATTTTGGAAGCTTTGGTAGGGCAGCCTCTTGCGTTGTAGACCCTACGCTCCACCATAGCGCATGTGTCCATATAAATTATCCATTGATCCAGCGTCGGGGACTCTGGGGCTCCCCATTTCTGCGCTATGTTATGTTTCATCAGTCCCGCTGCTGTGGTTAGAAGCAGCCTTTCCCACTTATTAAAGTCATTCTCGTAGGATATGCTTAGGAGTAGGACCCTTGGATCCAACTGTATGGTGCGGTCTAGGACTCTAGTAAGTTTATTGCAGCATGCATTCCAAAAGGTTTGGATCCGGGGGCATGCCCACAGGATGTGCATACAAGTTCCCTCTTCCTCTCCACATCAGAGACAGTTTGGGTTTGGGGCCCGTTTCCAACCATATAAGCTTGTCCTAGGGTAATACACTCGATGCAAGATTTTTTAACTGTACCAGGCGAAGCCTAGAAGAGATAGCAACCTCACGGGGATGCATTAGCACCTGAATCCAGTCTTCTGGGTCTATCTACATCTATTTCCCATTTAGCTTTTAAGCTATTTAGTTCAGGAGTGCCAAAGGATGACATAGCATTATATAATATGGAAGTGCATTTGGTGGGGATGTACGCTGGCAGCATATTGCGTTCTATGGGTGTGCAGTCAGGTACGGTGGTATCTGCTGGTATGTGGGTTTTCAGGGCATGGACTAACTGTATATAGTGGTACCGCTCGGTACTCAGGATTTGGAATTTTAATTGCAAAGCATCAAATGAGGCCAGTTTCCCATCTACCAGGATATCCCCAACTTTCAGAATCCCAGCCCCTATCCATCTAGGCCATGGCTCAATTTTCCCAATCTCGGCCAGATTTCTATTTTGCCACAGGGGCTGTGCAGCGGTTATTTTGTTCTTCCACCCTACAAAGGTGTGCACTTGTCTCCAAACGGTATTAATGTGTGCTGTGGTTGTGGGCAGTAGGGGTCTCGGAGGAGGTTGGTATATCAGGCGTAGTGGTTCTTTGTTATGAATATCCGCCACTTCAGCCTTTATGTGGGGTAATTCCCTGTCACCATGAAGCAGGTCATTGACCACTGCAAGTTGCGAAGCCCAGTAATAGGTTTGGAGTCGAGGTACGCCTATCCCACCTTCCCAAATCGATCTCTGAAGCGTAGTTAATGCGATGCAGGGTTGACCTCCACCCCATATGAGTTCCCTGAGAAGGGTCTCTACCCGGTCAAATTCAGAGTCTGGGATCTTGAGCGCAGCAGTCTGCAGGATGTATAGGAATCTTGGGAGGGTCATCATTTTAAAGAGTGATGCTCTACCCATAAGTGTCAAGGGGAGGAGTTTCCAGTGGTGAACATCGCTGACAAACCAGTCAACGATTGGCTGGAAATTGTGTGTTGCATAGCTAGCCAGGTCCTCGGATATCCAAATTCCCAGATCTTGAAAGCCGCGCCGCTCCACTCGGTATGGACACTCCTGGGGGATGGCCTGCGCTCCACCCTATACCGGAAAGAGAACGGATTTCCCCAAATTAATTCTCAGCCCACTGAGTTGGCCAAAGCGGATGAGCATCCGCGTCACTTCAGGGCAAGACCGGGCTGGGTCCCCCAGGTATATGAAAAGATCGTTTGCATATATGGACGTCCGGTTCTCATGCCCCTCCGGCCATCTAAATCCCGTCCAAGCTGTGCTCTGGCGAAGCCACAAAGCAAGCAGCTCAATCGTGAGGGCGAAAATGAGGGGAGAGAGGGGGCATCCCTGCCGCGTACCCCTGCCAAGAGGAAAGGGTTGAGAGGGCCACCCATTCACCCTGACCTCTGCCTGGGTATTTGTATAGAGTAGTTGTACCCATTTCAAAAAGGTATCTCCAAACCCCATACACCGCATAATTTCCCAAAGGCTGTCCCATCGGATTGAATCGAACGCCTTTTCGAAATCAATTGCTAATAAGGCAAGTGGTGTATCTACAATGGGAGCATGTTCTAGTGCTAGATGAAGGTGTTGCAGATTCATTCGGGTTGACTTATGTGGCATAAAGCCCCATTGGTCTGAGTGGATCAGGGTGGAAGCGACCGATTGTAATCGGTTAGCTAGGAGTTTGGCGAGAACCTTGGCTTCACTATTAATTAGCGATATGGGCCTATAGGAAGCGCATCTTTTAGGGGGTTTGTCCAATTTGGGAATAACTACGATGGTCGCCTTACACAGGTCTGGCGGAAGGGTTCCCTGTTCACGGGCACGAAGAAAAGTTTTATGGAGGGGGGACGCCATTTTGTCCCCACCCAGCTTTTGCCAGGTTTCAACCGGAAATCCATTAGGACCCAGTGTTTTCCCCGCTTGCAGTTGTGTTATAGCCTCAGCAATTTCCGTTTCAGAGAGGTTGGAGTCTAATTGCTCCTTCTGTTGTATTGAGAGAGATGGTAGTGTAATATCGTCTAAGAGGGAGGGGTCCAGTGGAGAAGCTGGAGCCCGATATAAGTCGGCATAGAATTCCGCAAAAGCTTCTGCTATCTCAGCCTCCATCTGGTACTTTTTATTGTGTGAAGTGACAATTTTCCGGACATGGTGTTGTTCCTCATCTCTTTTTTGAAGCCAGGCTAGCATTTTGCCCGCTTTGTCTCCAAATTCGTATATCCTCGCTCTGGAGTACAAGTGGGATTTTTTGGCATTGTCCAGCATCGTATTCCGGAGGCGATCTTTGGCGCGCTTGAGGGACCCATGAACCTCGGGGGTTGGATCAAGAATGTATTTATTTTCCCAAATGTTCATCTCCCCTTCTGCTTCCACTATCCTTTGGAGCCTTTCCTTCCTTTTGTTCACTGTCCAGGAGATTATCTCTCCCCTCAGCACCGTTTTATAAGCTTCCTATATCGTGACTGCAGCTTCATTGATCTCAAAGTGTTCATTGGTTGCGTCAGTGAGGCGGTCAACGAATTTGGGCCTCGCCTCGGGGCAGCATTCAAGTACCAGGTAGGTGTGCTGGCAGATCAGGCCCGACCGATTGTCTGGTCCTCGTGGTGCGGCTGGAGCCCGTTGGTGTCAGGGGGCCTTCAA
This sequence comes from Ambystoma mexicanum, assembly GCF_040938575.1. Taxonomy (NCBI): domain Eukaryota; kingdom Metazoa; phylum Chordata; class Amphibia; order Caudata; family Ambystomatidae; genus Ambystoma; species Ambystoma mexicanum. The sequence continues at coordinate 630,792,756 of NC_090936.1, forward strand.
ATGTCCATAACTTGTCCCACGTCAGCAGTGTGGCCCCCGGGCAGGCGGTTCCTACCAGGATTGCACATTCAGTTGCCGCTTATCTGGTGTCCGCCTCTTAAGCTCCCCGGGTAGCGCAGTGTTCTTTCCAATCAGTCCCAGGCACCACTATCGTGCCGCTCGAGGCTCGTGTCATGCGACAGCCTGTTATGGGGAAAGGAGTGATCTCCACCAGGCATCGCACCACACGCCCGCATCTCGCAGGGGAAGGGAGGAGCTTTATTGTGTCCGTTTCCCCCTGGTCGGCACCCCAGGATTGCCAAATGCCTCCTGGCATCTGAGAGCACTTGTGTGCCGGGTCGTCACCTGTGCTCTGACCTCCGTTGGTTCTGTCGCAGCCCTCTGGCGATTTCACCACCTCTAGAGCCTGCCTGTGCACTCGAGGATTTTAAACCACCCTGAGGCACATCAGCGTCCAGGTACTCCTGTCTCTGTCTCGACCGCTGCAGCCTGGGTCTGTGGTATGAGGCTGGCGAGGGCACTCCGGACAGCTGCTTGGTCGCTCCGCACCTCAGTGGTCGGCCATTTTGAAGCACGCACGCGCAGACCCCCGGCTCTCAGTTACCCTCTCCTTTACCCGGCCAGTTGGATGAGCGGATGCCTCAGACTCTGCCCGTTGAAGCCCAACAGTTTGCGGAATCAGTTCATGCCTTCCATCAATCTTTTATCACGAAAGAAAGGATAATATAGCAGGATGTATTCGGCGCTTTCAGGGCACATGGAGCTCACGTCTTCATCGTTAGCAAGCTGGCCACGCCCCCCCTTCTGGCAGTTTTTTAATTAACCTAAAGCATCTATGTGTTAACCACACTCAAATCCAGTCTCAGAATTCATGTAGCAAACCATTATCGAGAATTATTTTGGTACTGGAGACATGGACAAATTAGGACCAGTGAACAGTACAAGTTGTCATTAACAGTATAAGGAAGACAAAATCGTCCAGTACCTTTAGGCCCAACCAGACATGTAATCTTAAGTATAAATGAAATTCAAGATACTGAGCATTTTGTTTGTTTAACCTTTTCCTAGCATTTCTAGTTACTTACCAGATTCCTTTCCTTTGGAAGAAAAGTATACTAGTCACTATAAAAAGGGGAATCACCATGTGCCTGGTAACTAGAGCCTGAGTTCCCTTTTTGAGTCAGCATCAAAACTCTTTGCCAAAATAATGCTATCTGAGCTGAACCAATGGCTAGGAGGGGTTTAAATGGTGTCCATTGGTCAACTTGGATTTAGAGCACGTATGTCCACCTTTGTTTAACTGTAGATAATTGTGGAAAAAATAACCAATACTGAAACAACATGCTCTATTTGCCACCTTTATAGATTTCTCGGCTGCTTTTGACTAAATGGATTGCAATAAACTGATCAATAAGCTAATAAAATGGGGTATTAATCCATCTCTGTTGTATTTTATTAAATTCTGACACAAATAACAAATGTTTGAGTCTGGTGTGATAAGTGCGGATCCACATGTAGAGCAAAACCTACATATTCCAGGCTAAGGCAGGTGTCATCCCTTTTCAATTTCTATATAGCTGGTCCCTCAGGTCACTTTACTCCAGTGAGGTGCTTTTCACACGAATTAGGGGTGAATCTGTGGTTGGCATATGCTAACATCATAACAATGATGGACACAAACAAGATAGGACTACAAAGAATACTCAACTCTTTAGAGGTTTATTATGAAACTGATCATTTTGAAACTGCTTTTCAGAGAACAAAAAGTATGCAATGTTCAAAATTAATCAGTGGTCTTTAGGAGGTTGAAAAATACAGGTTGTTTTTGAATTTGTATATTTGGGGGTTGTCTGGCCAATGTAATGAAAGCACATCAGGCCCAGGTCAAGTTTCAATCCAGTGCAGGTTAAGAGATTTTGAATGGATGACAAACTAGAAGCTGAAGTATACAGGAGATTACAGAAAGTATCTCAATTAACTCCTGTGAAAGCAAAACATGCTGAGGCTGAGTTGAGCCAGACACCATAGAAGACCTTAGGACCCTTTAAGAGCTCTCCAATTCGTCCATAAAATAATTTGGATAGATGATTCAAAATGTTTTCCTCCTTTCAAGGGAATAGAGAATAAAGGATTAATTGCCATTAGACAATAAAATGGGAAAACTAAGAGCTTTGAGATTTTCAGATATAGATGGTATCTCAGTCACTGAGCAAGATAGAACCAACATCGGTAGTAAAGGAACTGGACTTACTACATGTGTGGACATTTTAAAAATAAAGCAACTTCTAGTATGGCAAAATGTTTGCCCCAGAAAATAAACCGCTAATGTACTTCCACCTTTTTAGGCCCCATCTTAGAATGGGGTAATATACCCTATTCAGAATAAATCAATTAGTCACACTAGAAGTAATTGGAGGCTATGCATATATTCCATGTGAAGACAGAACATGTTGTTTTAGTCTGGAAGATAAGTTCTAAACTTTAAAACATATGTACAACAAATGCACTATGCTTAATTTGATATGAAATAATATGTTCGGTCGATAGGTTCAAAATTTAAGTGAAAAGGAAACTGACAAAATTTGGGAGCGTGAATACATGGGAGGACAATTGTCAATTATGGTTTTAGTGGGATTCATGCACCCGATGGGTATATAAGAAATGTTGAGTAATTTATCTTGGGATACCATATTTTGAAATAGGACATTTTAAAATGATTTTATTGAACATTGTTAATGTCTATTTTGTAAATAAGATTTTAAAGTATTGACATTTTATTTTACACGGTGGAGCACTTGCATAACTACATATATATATATACATATATATATATATATATATATATATATATATATATATATATATATATATATATATTTGCCCTCTGCACTTGATGCAGCAATTAATGTATCAATCCTAGCTGGTAATACTTCTCTCCTATGATATCATTGAATCCGATCTAATTGAAATAAGGAAATAATCCTTCAGTAATTAATTTACAAAAACCTCAAGCAGAATGTGGAACATCTAATGTCCTGAAGCACCTTGGTCTGCTCTAGATAACCTATACAGGTTTGTGTGAGGGTAATAATCGATCCGGGATCAAGTATATATGCCACTTTATCATGGCTAATATTGTGTAATTAGTGTATCTCTGTATAACTCAAGACTACCTACAATCATCTAATTCCTCAGCAATGAGTACTTTGCTTTCTCCAATGTTCTGGGCTTTGATTACCTTATTGGCTCCAGACGAGCTCGGACTTCACATTTACCTGAGTATAGTAAACATTCAGGTAAATAGAAGGATGAACTGAAGCATGATGTTGATTTGCTTAATCAATTGGGGTTTTATGAAAAGTGAGCTATGATATACCTTGTAACAACAAAATAAATCTGATTTCCATATTCAGCAAAACACATGTTCTGATTGTCTGTAGAACAAGTTATGAATCCGAATGTCAACTCAGAGCCATCAACAGCTCTCGCGTGAGGATGTGTTTTCTCTGATAATGCTATTTCGTATCTTCAGCAAAGTGCATGCATTATCCATAACATTTCCAGCTGCTCTTGAATCTGTTAGAGCCAAGACCTTCACACTAGGCTGGATGTTAGCAGGCTGAACGGTTGCAATGAACTTCGCAGATCTAGGCCACTTGGCTTGATGAGTGGATCCCGCTGTCATGCTCTAAGTGAATGTCTCACCCTGAACTCTCAGCATTCTCTTTTCCAAACATAATCTTGTCACATTTTTAAGAAGTGCCGCTTCAAAGCATGGAACAAGCACGTGGACTCTCCACACCTAGGCTTCTTATCCTTAGTGGAAAGAGGACCACTGCAGAAACTGCATTGGTTCCCTGCCATGTGCACCCTTCAACATGGAAAATAATTTCTGTACTAGCATTCACCAAAGATGGGGCTTCTTCATGTAATACTTGTGACCCAGTATTCGCTGATCCGGCTGTAAAGTGAGTTCAAGGTGGTCACCGATATTTGTTTGGAATTTTACTCCTGATGGCCAAAATTTCCTTTGGCATGTTCTAAAATCAGTGATAAAATGCATGCATTCCAAGACTCTTTTGGCTACTGTACTTCAAGAATTTGCAGTTCTAAATGAGCAGCAAAACAAATTACATTTCAATCCCCTTGCTAGCTTATCAACAGTTCTACTCCGGCCTGTACCTTGGGCCCCAGGTCCAGATGTTAAGGCTAAATTGAAACAAGCACCGGATTGAGGTAGTATAATTATGATGCACATCAACAATTTATTTACAATATTATTAAACCTAGTAAATATATATAGCACTTCTGTTGCCCTTGCCCTACCTTATCTGCAAAGGAGATCAGAGTGAAAATCAAAAGCTGCTGAAATGACATTCAAGGATGACAACAGGTTTCCAATATTGGGTTCTTCAGAGACATGGTATCTCTCCCCCAATGTTTCTACAACAAAACATTGCTTCCTATATCTCTCATTGGTCGGTCATACCAAAACGTAGTGCAGGTGAGACTAGCTCAAAGCATAGCTGTTATGATGCATTCTTGATGGACTAAGTACACACGAGTCAATTGTAGAAAAGATCAGTTGGTTTATTTTTCCTTCTCAATGTTAAGTTCATCGGGTTATGAGTTACAAAAAGTGTAGACTGGTTCATCCGCTCATCGGCACACGCTATCGCCAGCACTCATGGAACTCACTCACACATCATATGCCCCGGGTTCATCACTTCTCTTAGATTCCATTCGCTCAAGATACAGCTCAGGTACTCTCCCGTGACGGAGAGTAAGAAGAAGTGGAAGCATATGCTGCAGCAACTCAGTTAGACTATATTGTGTGATCTCCTTTTAGACCCAGGCCTTTATATGCAGCAGGAAAACAAATAATTCATGATTGGTGGATGAGGGAATAAAAGCCACTAGATTGGTGCATAAGGGAACAGGATGCTGCTTATTTATTTGTTTTATTGTGCATTTGTAATGCACTTGTTCATTAAGTAAATTGTGCTTAGTTATTTTTCTGCTGGAGTGGCATGAGAACATTGGGACAGTTTGCAGGGAAACCAAGTAATTTTCATTGTGATGGGATGTGGGGGTTTGTGTGACAAAACACCCGACATTGCTCATTGCTGCCAGTAGGATGGCATGCTGGGCGTGTGGGAGAGAGGCATGATAGCATAAATTCTTGTTTTTGCTTGTAGGCACCATGACAAAGCTTTAAAGCGGGTTTCAGCTATTTCTTCTCTTGAACACGGGCATACATGACAGCGTGTGTGGGGGTGGCAGGACACCAATGTTGACTTATTTATATTGAGACAGATGTTTTAGGAGGTGAGAAGGCTTGCAAGGCAGCACAGCAGTATTCTGTCAGATAGGAGGAGAGACAGGTGAGATGCAAGGGGAGGTAGGAAGGACACTGCATATTATTCTGTGTGTTGAAGCTATACTGCAGGATGTGTGTGTGTAGAGTGGTACGTTTAGAGGGAGGGTGGATGCCCATAAGGTATTTGCCCTTTTGTTGGCTAAAGGGAACAAGAGATATGGGAGGAAGTGTTGCAGCACAACCAATAATTACTGAGCTGGGAGGTGTGAGAAACCAAAGGGTGTCTCACCCGCTAGTCCTCAAGGACTTGCCATCCAGGTGGCCAGGAAACGGCCATCGCTTTTGAATCCAGTTCTTGGCGGTAGACCAGTGCGTGATGGTCACCTGGGTGAGGGGTTTTCGGGGAGTGGGGGTGAGACAACCAATGGTGTGACGTGTTATTCCCCCCTTTTTTTGTTCACCTACACCGTCCTATTTTGTAAGATTATCCGAAGTCCCAACTTCCCCCGCCCTTTTTACACAAACACTTGTTCGAGGAAGAGGGTGTCTGAGAGTAACCAGGCTAACTCTCTCACATCGTACTGGACATGTCCCGTTAATCGGGTCAGGCAAAGTCAGGCACTTTACAGTGCATACACCTGATACCAGTTCGCTCTTCTCACACGAATAAAGGGCAACACCTACAGACACACTCTGAGCAAGGTGGAACATGAGTATGAGCAGAACCTCCGGGAAAAAGGTGCACCTACTGGAGCAGAGCAACGGACCAAGGGCTGAGAGCAGTGGGCCAAAAACCCCAAGGGTTCCCAACTGGAGGTTATTACCTGCGACAGACCACGAAAAATACATGGAGAAAGCCAGATCCCACAAGTGAAGAATTGTATTGTGTCCCAAGGACAGCAGCGACCCTTGCCAGAGAATGGCAGAGTTGGGGAGGTGAGGTCAAACGTGTGGTACTAATCTTGACTCGCGAATTGGAAATAGCAAAACAAAAAAGAAGCATACAGCCAGTGAGTTGGCAAGTAATCTGAGAGACCAGTGTGTGTTAAAGCGAATTAAGTAGCAACATTATATCACAAATAAAGACTGTACGCGTGAGGATGAGACTGCGAAGAAAGGCAGACCCGTTAATGAACTTTGAAGTAAAAGGCAGCTGTGAGATCAGTGATACTAAGTAATGGAGTGGTCCGGCAAAAGGAAGTAGGCCATTCAAAAGTCTCTGTGAAAGGTATGTTGTGTGAAGTTAAAAAGCAAAAGTGAATTAAGCGTGAACTTTGAGTAGAAGTGGTCCTGCGGTGGTCTGTAAAGAGAGCCACGCATATTGAAAGTCTTCAGCATCCGGCAAAGGGGTCCGAGCCCTGTTGAGGGAGACTCGAATTATAATAAGCTCGGAGAAGGGAGCCCCACGGCAAGTTTGTGTTGAACTGTGATGTGCGAGGTCTGAGCCCGGCAGAGAAGGATCTATGTGCTCTGTGTGATGTAAGGTATAAGCCAGGCAGAGGGGGACCTTTGTGAACTTTATGTTGGAAAACGATTTTAAGAGTCAAGAAAGAGACTTTAACGTGGAAGGCCAGACGGGCCTCAATCCAGAGTTTAAAACTGCTTAGAGCATCAGAAACCAAGACAGAATGTGTCATCCTGCCTACAAGGACAGTCTTACTCTGTGAGGTTTAACGTGAGGAGGAGAGCTGGTTCAACTACCTTTATTCTTTTGAACACTGATTTTTCCTTTGAATGCTTTACTCCTTTTTACACTTTTTGGACAAGAGCTAGGGCAGGCATTGGGTTTTGTAAGCATAGGCCATTTTGATTTGACAGACTCCACTAGGACTGTTTTGTTAATCAATTGATGGTCGAGACTACTCCCGCAGAATAGGAGTTTCTCCAACCCCAACATTTTCAATAAAGGTTTTACAAATTGTATCCATTGTGTCAGTGTCATACTTGTGATACCATGCCTTCCCTACAGAGGTGAGTTCGTAGACACAGCACAACAGTTAAATCTCTTTCATTGGCAGCAGAAGACATGGTGGAGGTGGTTGAGACAGAAAAAACTGTTGATGGTGATTCATGAGGGATAGGAAGTTTGCTGTACAAGGAAACTTGTTGAATACAAATTAAATGAATATTCGTAATCGAATTTCGCCATCAAAATATGTGGGGAGGTGGGTAAGGCTAATAAAAAAGGTAGGGGCAGAAGGGGTGTGGCGGGGCATCTCCCCGGCATATATAGGTGAGGTAATGGATTTTTAAAAAAAATAAAGAATCGATGAATTCGTATTTGATTAATTCTACTCAGTTAAATCACACAAAACCATTTGTGAGGTGGATGGAGTGGGAGCTGAAAACAGTATATATAGTTTGTGTAGCGGGAGGTGGTGGTAGTGCTAATTGGTGAAAACAGGTATCGTTTTTGGTGGTAGGCCATGAGAGTGGTCCAAGGGAATCGGAAAAGAGTTGATAGTGGAGGCGGGAGATAACAGGAAAACATTACTTTTATGTACATCTGGTGCTCATCACTGGATTTCCTATAAATGGTCTGGACCAAGAGCAGGTAGAGAGACGGGCGCTTTCTTTCTCTGGTTTTGGGTCCATGCCCGGAATTACCTACGCTTCACTCCGATTGACTATGCCACAGCTCAGCAGCCCCAGGTGAAACACATCTCCCTTTGTGTGGTTGGCAAGGCATCCACACCATTGTATATTGCTCATACTACAAACGCAATTGTCTCTTGTCTCTAGTGACCGAAAGGTTTGTACGCGCCACATGTTTGGCTCCTCACTGACGTGCACGAAACCCTAGCTCTACAAACGCTATACTTGACTTGTCTTGTCTTCGGGATTGGGGGGATTAAGGGTTGGTAATGTTTGACCGAAAGGTCGACATAATCATAGCAAATGTCAGCATGAAGTTAAACGATCTGTGAATTGTTCAATAACAAATTCTTAATAAAATATGTTTTTAAAAAAAAGGTCAGCAAAAGAAAGAGGATGAAACAAGATGGTGTCCCGTGTTTATGGGTCTGGTTATGGACTGATTGGTCAGAAAAGTCACGTGTTTTAAAAAGACCAATAATAATATAAACTGTCAAAGACTCACGCATTTTAAAAGGACCAATAATAATATAAACTACCCAAGTCTAAAATTATGTTGGGGATTGTAGTTTATTGATTTCTTGTTATATTGGTTATTGTTGAAAAGTTTGCTGCTCGTGAAAGTAAAGAAGAGAGAGCATTAAAACAAAAGTCTGAGCCAATCCTGCAACAATTCAAATAATGATTCATAGATAATATACAGACAGCACTCTGCAATCATAAACACAATTCCCACTGAGCTGTTACATTCTACTCTATTCCTTCTCCTTTTCAGATGCTAGAGGCAGGTTTTAATCATATTTAAAAAAAGAGTGGCACTCATTTATTTGAATTTGGTAGGCTGAAAGACTGGGCCCGATTTTGGCCAAGAGACATTTACTGGCACTTCTGTGGTAGTGTCAAATTTTAAACACTAACAGAATTGTTGGGAAATGTATCATTTAACTGGTCCAATACAAAATATTAAGTTTTGTGCTGCGCTGCTTTACCCCTCACCAGTGCAGTATAGCTTCCCTTGGCAACTGTGTCTCTGACTGCTCAGCAGGACCTTTGATTTGTGTTATTTTGCTCAAGAGCAGGAGCACAAACGTCCAGTTAAAGCTTTGCTGCAAGACAGCACCACCTGGACTTCTTGTGTTCCGATGTAAAGGAGCTAAAGCAGGGGCTACTTTTGTTTATGCTGTAGGTGCACAGATTTGTGCAGTTGTGGTGTTATGCGATCAGTGTCCTTTGGCCCTTGTGTGCAAGGTAAAGTTTGCTTCAGGACAATGTCTCCTTGGGGACAGACTGTATGGGAGGTGCATGGTGGCACATATAACAAGTCTGTGGGCGGGTGCGATGGACAGGGGCATAGTGTACAGTGACCTGCAGTGCACTTAGTTGAACAGAGGTGGACTGGCATATATGGAATTCTGGAGCGTTCCCGGTAGGCCTCTGCATCCTGGGCCTCTTTTGTGTGGTAACCTATTTTATTTCCAAATGTTCTCATAGGAAAAAACTTGGGTTTGCTGAAAATCTGTAATATGGGGCCACTTTGAAAATTATTGGGAGGGTCTTTTTTGGTTCCCAGTTCACCCCTGCAGCTGAGGTATAACGAGCAATCGATCACACAGACCTCGGCAAAGCTAACTATATTGGGTGTCACCATATACCTTGGGAGGCAGCTTATTAGAAATGGGGCATCAGTGCGGTGGAGGAGAACAGGAGACAAGTCCTAAAAAAGTGGGAGGACTCATTAACATACCAATTGAATGTGGTGTCACAAGAAATTAGCATATTATGGTGCCCTCTGAAAAAATTGGGGGGACTTCTAAAAATACTCAGGGGACTCCGTCCACCCGCGTGTACCCTCGACTTGGGCCCTGGAAGTGGTTGAGTTTTGTCACTGCCAACTCAAGCCAAAGTATAAATTCACTTTATTTATTGGATGCAACAGAAAACAATGCGATTACGAGTGACTGAGCATAGAGTGCTAGGTTTCTAGAATGGGTGCGAATGGATCATCTTGTTTTAGTACCAGGGATTGTTAGTCCTTCCCCCTCTCCCCTAGAAATAAATCAGTCACTCGCAGTTTTTAGGGTTTTGAGTGCCCTGCAGGTTTTTGACATCTTGCAGAAGTGTTCTTGTCGTGGCCTGGATTTGTCAGTATGTCTTGTTGGTAGTCCTGGACTGAAGACCTGGCGCAACCAACCCTGGTGCCTTGGGTTTTCTTTGACAGGCGTCGGGTCTCAGACACCCTTGGCTTCTCTGCAGTACTGTTCTGGATCATATGGTTTTTCCAGGTCTTCCGCTGGCCCCTCTTCACCACTGGATGATTTGCTGTGGGGTCGAGACGCCAGGGATTCTCCTCCTTTGGCCTCTACTCTCCAATTCCCACCTTTTCTCCTCCTCTCTTTCCCTCCTTCTTCTGCTTTACCTCCTCCTCCAGTTTGCCTCCTTCCCTTCTTCACACTCTCTGACTTTCTTGCCATTCTGTAACCCACCTCCTCCCTCAAACATCCAAATTCTGTGGATGTATATTAATATCCCCATCTTGCGAAACTTATGTTGGCAACACTATAGTATTGTAAAAGAAATGGAGGATCAATTTTACACAATATTATTATAAGAAAATGATGAGCAAAAAGTATAGACTATCACAATGAATGTACTATTGAATTGTGAAAAGGACACAATTAAGTTGATTTGTGTCAAAAACACTCTGTAAAAGGAATACATGACGAATGATTATTTGATCAATTTTTATTTTCAATTTATTTTTAAAAGACAATTCAAAGATTAATTTCTTTTTATAATGTGTAAGAGAAACATTTTGTTTACAACATTAGCAAACACATTGAGTTTATTTGCTATTTTAGACAAATTGTTAAATTAAATTGGATAAACAAATGTTTGTGAGTATTACATTCAGTAGAGGTTCAGTGAAAATTAGATAATCCACAAAACAAAACAAGTACAGGCTCGTCGCAAGCTTATAAAGGACTCCAAAAACTATTGACGATTTTGCTGCATCCAAGAACACAAAAAGAACGTGCAACATTTATGTACAGAATGTACAGCTCTGTCGATAAAACGTTTTCTGTATTTTAGACCTTACTTCATCGACTACAGACTGTTGTCATCTGATGACCTATGGCTTAAACTGTACCATACCAGACTCAAAGGTCCAAGTAGCAATAGCGAAATGTATCACCTGTATTGACATTGACAACTAGTAGATCTTTTGGGTTTACTTTTTTGATGAAGGCACTTTGTGATCATAATTTTCTGGCCCTAGATCTGATTTATACTGAGAATCTTTTGTTTTAAAATTATTTATTTGGATTCTCTTCGTATTGTACATTGATGAATTTTATTTAGAATTGTTCATGTTATTATGTGTTTATCATGTTAAATAAGATTTTTCTAATGATTGAAAGGTTGATTTTCAACTATAACAATAAAAATTAAAAATAGATAATCCACATTTAATCATTCACATTTGATAGTTATGAGCACACCATTAGCGCAAGGTCGTGAAATCCAAAGGTACTAGTGGAATTTTGTGATATTTGGACAGCAGACATAGGGCCTGATTCCCAGGTCCACGCTTAGAAACCTCTGGGTATTAAGCGCGTTATAAATAACCAATCATATCATGTTATATCATAAAAGCGATTTCAATGGGAAAACCCCATATAAAAAAAGCTTTGTGAATCAGGCCCATGGGGTCTTGTGACCATTGCAGTTAGTCAATTTGTAACATTTTAGATTGACATTGATTGAAAGTAACTTGGCACCACACATCCTATTCAGATCAGCAATTTCTTTTGTATTGCAGTAGATATACAAACCGGCGCTACTTATGTCCTGCCAGAGCTTACTGAGGAGATTAAGGGGGTAATTCATAGAATTCAGCGCACAAGTGGCGCACGCGGCTGGCGCACAGTGTGCGCGTGCGAATCCCTGCGCCAGCCGCGTGCGCTAAAATCCATTTCCGCGCACAGCGTATTCATGGATTCCAGCCACCAAAACCAGCCATGGCGCACAGTGGCGCAGCGACCCTGCAGCAGCGCCAGTTACGCCCCCAAGAACACCTCTCGCGCAGGGAAAAGCCATCAATATACCCAATCCAGCGCAAAGGGCTGCGCTAACCCTGTACCAGCACGGCAAGCGGGCTACGTGTATCACTGGGGTGCGCGGGAAGTACCTCTCGCGAATGGCCCCGTGCGAGCAGGGTACGCGTATTTCAGGGGTGCACGGGAAGTTTCACACGTGATTTCCGCAGGGTACGTGTATTTCAGGGGTGCGCGTGAAGTTCCACACACGATATCAGCAGGGTACGCGTATTTCAAGGGTGCGCGGGAAGTTCCATACGCGATTTCATCATGGTACGTGTATTTCAGGGGTGCGCGGGAATTTCCACACGCGATTGGGCCCGTGCGAGCAGGGTACGCATATCTCAGGGGTGCGCGGGAAGTTCCACACGCGATTCCATCAGGGTACGTGTATTTCGGGGTGCGCGTGAAGTTCCACACGCGATATCAGCAGGGTACGTGTATTCAGGGTGCAAGGGAAGTTACACATGCGATTTCCGCAGGGTACGTGTATTTCAGGGGTGCGCGTGAAGTTCCACACATGATATCAGCAGGGTACGTGTATTTCAGGGTGCAGGGGAAGTGACACACGCGATTCCAGCAGGGTACGCGTATCTCAGGGGTGCGCGGGATGTTCCACACGCGATTCCATCAGGGTACGTGTATTTCGGGGTGCGCCTGAAGTTCCACACGCGATATCAGCAGGGTACGTGTATTCAGGGTGCAGGGGAAGTTACACACGCGATTTCCGCAGGGTACGTGTATTTCAGGGGTGCGCGTGAAGTTCTACACGCGATATCAGCAGGGTATGTGTATTTCAGGGTGCAGGGGAAGTGACACACGCGATTCCAGCAGGGTACGCGTATCTCAGGGGTGCGCGGGAAGTTCCACACGCGATTCCATCAGGGTACGTGTATTTCGCGGTGCGGGGGAAGTTTCACACGCAAAATCAGAAGGGTACGTGTATTCCAGGGGTGCGCGGGAAGTTCCACACGCGATTCCATCAGGGTACGTGTATTTCGCGGTGCGGGGGAAGTTTCACACGCAAAATCAGAAGGGTACGTGTATTCCAGGGGTGCGCGGGAAGTTCCACACGCGATTCCATCAGGGTACGTGTATTTCGGGGTGCGGGGGAAGTTTCACACGCAAAATCAGCAGGGTACGTGTATTCCAGGGGTGCGCGGGAAGTTCCACACGCGATTCCATCAGGGTACGTGTATTTCAAGGTGTGGGGGAAGTTTCACATGCGAAATCAGCAGGGTACGTGTATTCCAGGGGTGCGCGGGAAGTTCCACAAGCGATTCCATCAGGGTACGTGTATTTCGGGGTGCGGGGGAAGTTTCACACACGAAATCAGCAGGGTACGTGTATTCCAGGGGTGTGTGGGAAGTTCCACACGCGATTCCATCAGGGTACGTGTATTTCGGGGTGCGCGGGAATTTCCACACGCGATTTGTCTGGGTACGTGGATCTCAGGGGTGCGCGGGAATTTCCACATGCGATTTGTCTGGGTACGTGGATCTCAGGGGTGCGCGGGAAGTCTCACACGCGATTTGGCAGGGTACGTGTATGACAGGGGTACGCAGGAAATTCTACACGCGATTTGGCTGTGTGCTCCCAGGTATTCCCTGTACACCCTCCACGGCCCCTGCAGGCAGCCGACACCACAGGGGACTACCATGCACACCTGCTCATGTCACCCAGCACCCCCACCCCCCAGCCACCATGGGCAGCCCCCACCAGGCCCCCACTCATGTCTCCCACCACCCCCACCCCACAGCATCCAGGGGCAGCCTCCACCAGGCCCCCACTCATGTCCAACTCATGTCTCCCACCACCCCCACCCCCCAGCATCCAGGGGCACCCTCCACCAGGCCCCCACTCATGTCTCCCACCACCCCCACCCCCCAGCATCCAGGGGCAGCCTCCACCAGGCCCCCACTCATGTCTCCCACCACCCCCACCCCCCAGCAGTGCAGGGGCACCCTCCACCAGGCCCCCACTCATGTCCCCCTGCATCCCCACCCCCCAGCATCCAGGGGCACCCTCCACCAGGCACCCACTCATGTCCCCCTGCACCCCCACCCCCCAGCATCCAGGGGCACCTTCCACCAGGCACCCACTCATGTCCCCCTGCACCCCCACCCCCCAGCCACCAGGGGCAGCCCCCACCAGGCCCCCACTCATGTCTCCCACCACCCCCACCCCCCAGCATCCATGGGCACCCTCCACCAGGCCCCCACTCATGTCTCCCACCACCCCCCAGCAGTGCAGGGGCACCCTCCACCAGGCCCCCACTCATGTCCCCCTGCACCCCACCCCCCAGCATCCAGGGGCACCCTCCACCAGGCACCCCTCATGTCCCCCTGCACCCCCACCCCCCAGCATCCAGGGTCACCCTCCACCAGGCACCCACTCATGTCCCCCTGCACCCCCACCCCCCAGCCACCAGGGGCAGCCCCCACCAGGCCCCCACTCATGTCTCCCACCACCCCCACTCCCCAGCATCCAGGGGCACCCTCCACCAGGCCCCCACTCATGTCTCCCACCACCCCCCAGCAGTGCAGGGGCACCCTCCACCAGGCCCCCACTCATGTCCCCCTGCACCCAGGTCCTCACAATCCCCAATCATGTGTGTTATGGTCAGCCTCCACAGCCAAAAGGCCCTACCAAGTAACCCATTCACCCACATGGAAATGGAAATTACATGTTACACCCCCAATGTTCATAAAGCAAATGAACCCATGTCCGTCACACACAATGTTTGCAAATGAATGGGAAAACACCCAACATGACATGCATGAAACCAATGAGATGATACCACACAGTGAAGTATGAAAACAAAATTGTATTAAAAAAAAAATAATGCAAATGAAACAAACTACAATGGCAATGAAAAAAAGATAAGCTGCATGTCCGTCCAAAAAAATCAAAACTACAAATCCAAATCCAAAAAAATGTTGTTCAAAGTCACATTAAAAATAAAATCAATCCGAGAGATGAAAATAAATGCAAAGACCATTGCTCCATGGAGAATAAATCAAAAATAAAAAAAAAAAAACAATACAATGAAGAACTATGTACAAAACATCCAAGGGTCCATGAGCCCAACTGAACAAAGGAAACCTACAAAAAACCCTAACTAAAATGCAACTATATACAAAAAGTGGAGCTGTGTCCGTCGACTCCAAATCATAAGACGAAACAAATGAAACCTAAAACTAAAGAACTATATACAAAGGCGGCGGGCAAGTCCAGCGGCTCACTCCGTGGTGTTCCGGGCCAGGGCATCATCAAACTCCTCGTCTATGTCCCGGAGGCGGTCCTGTTCCATGGCCCCGAGGGTCCGCAGGGACGACGCCATCTGCTCCTCCAACCCCCTGCGGATTGCCTCGAGGCACTCGGCCCGCCTCAGGGCCCTCCGCATGGAGTTCTCCGCCCTGACCATCGTGAGCCGCGCCTCTTCTGCCCACCGCCGCTCCGCACCTATCTGCTGGCCCAACCACAGCCACACGGAAGAGACTTCCTGTCCTGGGTCCTCCTGCCCTCCGGCCGATGCCTGCCCCTCCGATGTTGATGGCCCCGAGCCATGATGCCTCCCACGTTGACTCTGCTGCTGCCTCCGACGCAACTGCCTCTGCCAGCATGACGGCATCCAGCCTGATGGAATCCACCGACGCCGTTGTGTACCTGCCCTGCCTGATGATGCCGGCACATCCTCCATCTGCTGGGGTACAGTTGCTGTGGTGTCCACCTCTGCTGGACCTCCGACTCCCGACTGTGGCAGGGATGGGATCCCCACCGAGCTGGCTGCATTGGTCAGGGCAGGTCCACAGGGGGCCCTGGTGGCATCTGGGCCGGAAGACGGCAAGGAGAACGACTGGCGCATAGTCTCCACAGAGGAGGAGAGGGCCGCCAGATTGGCCGTCACATGCAGGAAACCCCCGAACATGGATGATCCCAATTGGGCCACATCGGCACGGTGCTCTTCGTGATGACGTGCGTGCTCCTCCTGGGAAGCACGCACGGCATCACGAATCACAGCCGTGCGCATCGCGACCCCAATCAGGACCTTCTCCATACGGCCAGGGGTCCCCTCATCCGCAGGTGGAGGGGAGTCAGATGACATGGACATCCCCTCTACCTGCGGACGGGCCTGGGACGGGGCATCCCTGCTGGTGCATGGTGGTGCACCCACAGGGTCAGGGACAGCGACATGCACAGGCCCCTCCACGGTGACCTGTGCTGCCTCCTGCCCCTGCCCCTGGACTGCACCACTTGCACCAGCAGGGATGCCCCCACCAGGCCCCATGTGCGCCTCAGTGGCGGCCTCCTCCTCCTCTGTGGAAACCACCAACCTGGATGGCTCCTCACCGTCTTCCGCCGTAGCAGGCCCCTGTGGGGGCTCACCCACCCCTTCCGCAGCAGCCGTGGGGGCATCCCCGCCGCCTTGCTCCACAGCGCCATCTCCGCCCTCTTCTTCACTAGCCGCTGCGTAGAGGGAGACATAGAACACAAGCATCAGGGTACTGTACAATGGTCCCCTAGACAGGAAGCAATAGCAGATGAGTGCCACTGTCAAAGTACACTTCCATCATGTCCCTCCACAACACATGTGTCAGTCCAGGCAAAACACACACAGTGACAGTCATGGTGCATGCCATGGACATTTCCATACATGTCCAATGGACTCCCGAAACATACAATGTAATGGAACTCACATGCATCATGGGTCATGCCTATCACATGCACACACTTCACCTCAGTCACATCCATCTGGCCCCGTACACCCCAATCACAGTGGATACAAGGATGACTAGGCTGCATCAGTGAATCTGTACATTGTCACAGACATGTGTCATGCATCCATGGCATTCACAAGTCACAGACACGCAGGTCAGGCACACAGACATGGATACCATATATGTACCTGGCATCAGCACCCATCCCTCACCCCTACCCATGTCCAGGAACAGAGACTGCCATGCTCTCATGTGTACAATCTGCATAGGGCTCCCCATGTCGCATTTAAACACATGCAACAACCGTGCGGTTCACACATTACTGGTCGCACATGCATTACCATGATGTCCCTGCACACATACATGCGTACATGGCCTATGTCACACATACAGGCAAGTATCAGACAACCAGCACACTGCAACATGCCCTGTCTCACACAGCAATGCTTGGCCACTTACCGCTCAACTCCAGACGGGTCTCCCTCTCAAGGACCTGGGCGTGGAGCGCTGGGTGTACGCGTTCCAGGACCCTCATCTGGATGGAACTCATGCGGCCCCGGCCCCCCTCCACGAGGCGCCGGGCCTTTATGAGGGTCCTGGACCTCAAGTCTTCCCAGCGCTTCTTGACCTTCTGGATGGTGCGGGTTGCCACCCCCTCCGCGTTGATGGCAACCACACAGTCGGCCCAGATCCTCTCCCGTCCTTCCTTGTTGGCGCGGGACGATCCGAAGAGGGCATCATACTGCCCCAGGACTTGCTCCACCAGGACACCAACTTTGGTGGCAGTGAAGCTGGTGCCCCTCTGCCCCACTGGCCGGGGGTTGCCACTGGTGCCAGATGTGGATGTGCCCGACACGGCAACCCCAGGGGCAGGAGTGGGTGGGCAACTGGGTCCTGGGGCTGGGCTGTGGAGCGATGTTATCTGAGTCGGGAGGCTTCTGTTCCAGCAGGGGTGGACACAGCAACTGGACCTCTGCAGATGGCTGATGTGCAGGCACCAAATGGCAGGGCACGGTGGCAGCAGACAGGCAGGCAGCAGCAGATGGCAAGTGGGAGGCTGCTCGGGGCACTGGGGGGCAGTAATTCGGCCTTCTGGGCAGGAGCGTGGTCTTCCGTGTGTTTTCGCGTGGCCTGCTTGATACGGAGTGATTTGGCACGTGAAAATCCTGCACGTCAGCGTCAAAATCGAGCAAAGGCCCTTAGCACGTAAGCGCGTCAGCACGCATACGCGATTTCATTGGACCAAAGGCCCTTACAGCGTAAGCGCGTCTGTGACGTTTTGCGCACGGGCGTTGCCCTGGCAGGGCTTGGAGATCCCGCGTGCCTTTACACTGTTCTGTACGTGCTTTTCGTGCGGTGCGTGTGTTTTCCATCCGTTGGGGTTCACACGCTATTACTTCACAGCGGGTGTTGGCTACGTGTTCTTCTACATGCAAGGCAGATGGTGAGTGGTACCCTGCTCCCCCCCAGGCCCGATTGCGTGAAAAACTTCACGCGAACCCCTGAAATACACGTAGCCCGCTCCCCCAGGCCCGATCGCGTGAAAAACTTCACGCGAACCCCTGAAATACACGTAGCCCGCTCACGCGAACCCCTGAAATACACGTAGCCCGCTCCCCCAGGCCCGATCCCGTGAGAAACTTCACGCGAACCCCTGATATACACGTAGCCCGCTCCCCCAGTCCCGATCGCGTGAAAAACTTCACGCGAACCCCTGAAATACACGTAGCCCGCTTCCCCAGGCCCGATCGCGTGAGAAACTTCACGCGAACCCCTGATATACACGTAGCCCGCTCCCCCAGGCCCGATCGCGTGAAAAACTTCACACGAACCCCTGAAATACACATAGCCCGCTCCCCCAGGCCCGATCGCGTGAGAAACTTCACGCGAACCCCTGAAATACACGTAGCCCGCTCCCCCAGGCCCGATCGCGTGAAAAACTTCACGCGAACCCCTGAAATACACGTAGCCCGCTCGCACAGGCCCAATTGCTGTATGTTGCCACTTTTGTAATGCGTAGGGACGCTACCGCCTGCCTTCGTGTGGCGGACGTGTTTCGGCTTGTGCGTGTCTTTGGCTGTGCGTGGCTTTGCCCTATTCGATTCCATGAATACGTGTGGTTCGAGTGCGTGTGGGCGTTCCGTCTGCTTCCCTGCAGTACATCCCCAGTTACGCTCTTATTTTCGCAGGTTGTTCCCCATTCCGCGCATTACGCCCCGTGTCCCGGCCACTTTCTGGTGTATGCGCCGAGGTTGTGCGCTTTCACTGTGCGCGTCGCGCACGCCTTTCGGAATGTTGCAGTGACTTGTGCGCCATGCACGCGTAGATTTTCGGCGCACGTTTGTTCCATGAATCGGCCCCTAAACATGTTTACTTGTGTTACTGCATTCATTTAGAATTGTATTTTAAAACAATGAACTACAAATACCATGTCGTGGCGGTCACAGGTGGATATGGTGCTGCACTATTTGTGTGCCTCAATGCACTAGTGACCTCTGCAGAGAGAGAGGCCAACTAGGACACTGCGACGCACAGGCCTGCACCCTGCCGGCAAAAGGTATTTGCCGTAAACGATAACAAAAAGCAAAACATAAAAAGCATTTTACAGTTTTTAGGACGTACAAGCACATCGTAGATGACTTTATGTCAACCCACATTTTCGACTTCCGCTCCAATTAATCCCTGTTCATTTGCTGTTTCCAAATTAAGGACATCAGCAGGAATGTGTATTTCTGGTTGGACTTTTAGAGGATATGTCTGGCTATTTCCCGCCTCAGCCCACAAACAGATTTTGTAAAGTGTATGACTACATCACAGTACCCAACATGTACCCACTGGTTCCTGTGAAATATAAACATTATTGCAACATCATGGCATGAATGAGTCTGCAACAATAAATTGTGCAGACCTCGGGATTCCGTTCTGGAGGCAGTAGAGTGCCAAGAAAGTATTTCAATGACTTAATCTCTTTAGTCACCGCTCAAACACCCCCCTGCCCTCACCCCCCTCCCCTCTGACTCCTGCACCTAATTTATTTTTTGAAGGTGGTTGCTTTGAAAGAAAATGCTGGCATGCATATTTGGGCAGACTGCATTCATCTCTGCTAGGTACTGCCAACCTAATCCACACTGGAGCACACAAGGTACGGGTTTAAATTATGCTATAGAATATCATGAAATGTGCGTTACACAGGAGACAGGCATCACAGGTTTATTTGCATCTTTTGGTTACAAAATAGAACAGTTTTTACTGTTGCTGTTCAAACAAAACATTCTGTTTGATGGAAAACCAATATTAAATAAATAAACCATGTAATGTTGTTAAATACAACTCATCTGTCAAAGTAAATGGTTTCCTTTTCATGCATGAGTTGCAATAGCAAATGGAACCATAACGACAAAGGTCCAACAACATCGTTTTTAAATTATTTTTTTTATAGCCTTCCTCCTCAATGCTGTGCAAACACGAGCTCGCTTTCCCACCAACTCCAGAAACAGAAAATAACTAAAGACAAACAGTAAATGGCATCCACGTACATGGCTTCTATCGTACAGTAGGTTTATAGTTAATATTTCGAATACAATTATTTCGAATGCAAAAATGTCAAAATCATTAAGTCGGAAAAAAAATTCAAATGTTTCATTTTTTTTTTTTAATTTAATGGGGGGGTTCCCCTCCAAACCCACGATTTTTTTTAATACTTTATTTTACTTACCAAAACCCCAAAAAAAGTATTAAACAAAAAAAATGTACAATCGTTTTTTTTTTTTTCGAAATGATGTTTTCGACATTTTTGCATTCGAAAAAATGCGTTCGACATACTGGGCCTCATTACGACCCTGGCGGTAAGGGGTTAACGCCAGCGTTAGCTGCGCCGACCCCTTACCGCCAACTACGAGGTCCCTTAGCGCCATGGCGCTTTTAACACCTGCTTTTAGCAGGTGTTAAAATCCATGGCGCTAAGGGACCATGGAGTTAATTACGCCACCGTAATTTACGGTGGCGTAATTAACGCCTTCCCCACTCCCATTATGCCCTATGGGGCAAAAATGGGAATGGGGAAGGGTAAATGGGGATTGGGGACTTACCGCCCCGCCGACCTCGGAATGGGGCGGTAAGTCCGCCAACCACCATGGCGTAAACGTAGTTTACGCCATGGTGGTAAAGTCACGGCCCAGGCGGTAACTTACCGCCTGGGTCGTAATGAGGCCCACTGACTGGACACCCGTACAGTAAAGTTGGAAGGCTGATGTTAGTGCTCCCTCCTTCACATCATGCGCCAAGGGCACCGGGCACCCCCAGGCTGGCAGTTCACTCTTGTCTGGGAGACACGGCACCAAGGTTATTGCTGTGGAGCAGTTTCAGACTAAGGGAGTGGCTCGGGGTCAGAGACCCACTTAAGTAGACGGGTAACCGCTGGACGTGTACACGGGAAGTCAGGTGGCTGCCTGGCGTAAACTCATTGCATTGAGATTTCGAGGGAATCTTGGACTGTTTCACTCCAGAGCCACTGGCGACATCCACCAAGAAACCAGTAATTGAGGTGTTTGCCTGACTTGGAAATAGCACAACAGGGTCCTTTTGTGGAGGGAATGGCAGTAACCATGTGGTCTGTAGCCACATCTTGCCAATTTTTCATATGCCTCATGTATTCTCCTCACCAGATGTTCTCCCTGCCAAGGCCCACTTTTTAGGACTATAGGAGCCGGTTCAAAGTCAGCAATTGGACCCTATGGATGGCCAGGGGGCTGATTCTGGGCCCTGCTCTGTGTAGAATCTAGCACTTAGTAATTCCAAGGACAACCTGTTGCAAGATGACCCCGAGGATGCACATTCCCAAATGTTTTGTAGGCATGGGAAAGGCATTTTCCAGGCACTGAGTAGCAGTATTAACTGTCCATTAATGGCAGCAGCTGCAAAATGGTTTAAGTACCTGCACATATGAAAGCAGTGCTTGGCAAATGCCTAATACTTATACACAAGCAAACATTGTTGGCTTTGGCGATGCTTGTCTTTAACAGAACTTCAGTGAAAGACATGCATAGTGCTTGTAAATTGAGTGGCTAAAGGAAGACTGGTTACAACAATAGTATGTTTACAGCATCAATTAAGTCATTAACTCTCAGAAGACTGCTTTGAAAAATCTCGGGCAGGCACTTCGAGCACACAGTTTGATGGTAAAACCTGATAAAGCTAGCTCATGGAGATCACAGGAGGATGTGTGTCAATGGGTCAGTAAATAACCAAACAGCACCTGCAAGATTTCTATCCCCCCTCATATGCCATTTCTCCATGGCTGTACTCCAACCCAATAGTTTTGGCTTTCAGATGTTGCCATCTAATAGCCAAAACTAAAAATGTCTTAGTAGATTCTTAGAAGTACCTTATAAGAACTTTTAAGAAAATAGTGGGATATTGAGAACAATAATAAGAATTTATATGACACCAAACTACTTATTGAATTCCTATAAAATCTTATACGCTTAAAGTAGGATTTATTTAAGATCTTATAAGATTCTGATAATATCCTTTCAAGAAAATCTATAACAAATGGTTTTATGAGAAGGAAGTCTCTGACACTTGCACTGATCAGCCAGTATTGAGGCACTCAGTGCTCCTCTTTTACTTATGTCAGGTCGCTAAGACTTGCAAGCCCAGAGAGGAGTAAGACACTTCTGTCGATGCCCCGGCTCCTGCTTCTAGTTTCTTACTGTGACCACTATTGAAAAAACATGCACAAAGTCTCTCAAACCTGTCTATTTTCAAAAATGTGCCACTCATTTCACTATTGAAAAAAACATGCACAAAGTCTCTCAAACCTGTCTATTTTCAAAAATGTGCCACTCATTTCATTAAACCCAATGAACCCTCCCAGTGACCATGTGTGCACATCACTTCGGACCAGTAGGCTTTCCCGGTGCTTGCCCAAGTGTGAAGGCTCTCAGTATAACCGAATTTGTCGGGTAAGGTAACCTTCTGGCAGGGAGGACTGTGCTTACCAGACCACCAGTTAATATGAACAGTGGGCAACAGACCATCAATTACATACACCTACACACAGTGCTCTATACCCGACAAGCATAACTCCAAACCTACCAGCATGGCAGAGGATAAGACAATATATTCTAATCAAAAATTGCCAGAGACAGAGGGCCAGCTAAGTAAGTCCTTACCTTGGCAGCAAGTTTCAAAAGGATGTTATGCTCTTCAGTGGAGGCCGCCCTCAAAATAGCTTTGGCTGGATGATGTGGAGGCACACATGAGAGTGGGAGGCACCTTGCTTCCCAATCCCTAGCCAGAAAGACATCCCAGTAGAAAAATAATGTGAACGGGGTAGGACTTTTGCTCAATGAGAAGAGTAAAGTATCCTAAAAAAAGGATACTCCGATCCCCTGCACAACTATATGCTGAGAACAGTCAATAGTTGGTGAAGTCAATGATAAATTGATTATGTTTAGGCATCCACATCCATTAAAAATGTTCAATACGTTTAAGAGTAATGTTATTCGAGAACAATGATAATACAAGTTAAAGAAAAATCTTTCCACAAAACATGGTGACACGTACCTTTGTATTGTGTTTCTTATATTTTACAGATCGCTAGACTGATGCTCCTAATAAAGGGATCTTATTCCGAAATGCGTTCAAAAAATGATTGTTTCAGGAAATATTTGACATATGGAAATGCACAATTCAAAAATAGTTTTTGACTTGTATTATCATTTTTCTCTAATAACCTCACTCAAACATACTGAAAATGTTGAATGGAAGTGGATACCTTAAAATAACAAACATATCATTAACTTCACCAACTTTTGACTGTTCTCAGCATATAGGTGTGCATGGGACGGGAGTATCCTCAATTCTTATGATACTTTACTCTTCTCGTTGTCGCATTGATTGATTGATATTTTATTTCTATCGCGCTCGTACACAAGTGTTTCAGAGCGCGACAAGGCAAGGCAGGGGAACAGGGGAGAACAAAACAGCGATCTTACTAGGCCCAGTGACATTGAGAACGCGCAAGTGCATGGGAGAGGGGGGAGGGGAAAAGTGCATGGAAGGGGGAAGTATCTCCCCAGCACCATGAATCTCAAAGAATGACTACTTACTGTTACTTCCCTTTATCTTTAAGATGTTAGTTTGCTAAGAAGTACCTTTTCCAGGATAGAACTCTTGCGCACAAAGCCTCTGACCCACACGGGCACCAGCCAGAGGCCAAATGAAATTAAATCTCAGGTGCCGGGATGATATTGATAGGCTGAGAGGGACCTTTCTCATGAAGGAAGATCTCCCAAAATAATACACACAGGAAGACCTTCTAGAATAAGAACATCCCAGCCAGAGATAGTCATACTGGGCCAAGATGAAAATGGCATGTCAAGAGCGAGAAAAGGGACGATAACAGATGAGCCTCTGGGCTGGGAGTGGTAAATAAAATGCCCATCTGTCCTCATTTACAGAAATGGTCGAACATTAGAGGTTATGCTTGACCCTAAAGATTTGTTTCACCCCAAGTCACCCAATTGGACTCTGTCATTAAGGCACCTCCGCCCTGCCATTGTAATGTTGCCCACATTCCTGTTGTCAGTTCCGCCCAATGGAACGACTAGACTACTCCTTATACTTGGGGGTCTGGAATACATTGTTCTTGATTGCTGTGCAAAGCCTGGATAGGCCGTTCCTCGCAGTCACCCGCATTGCTTCTTAAGCATCCTTTTTGCGTTAAAAAGACAAAAATTAGGCCAGTCCAAAATCTCAGTGATTTCAGCAATTTTATAATTTTACACCACTTCAAGGTGTAAGGCCTTCACATGCTCAAGAACATTCTGCTTCCCAAACATGCTATGGAGGGAACAAGCTGTTTCAATACAAGTGTTGACAATATAGTTTCTGGATAATTGCCAAAAGATGGCGCTCATTTAAATGCCTTCCCAAATGTCTGGGTTTCATGTTTTGTTTCTCATAGGCACAGAGATTAAGCAGGCCTAGGACAACAGACTAACTCTTTAGTTAGCAATAGATTCCGCAGCAGGAGAACTTTGGCTCGCGTAGTTTTGTTTGTGTTAGTTAACTATAAAATCTGCCGCAGACATCTTCTCGTCGAAAAAAAAGGTTTCCTAAAATGGCAGTCACTGTGATTGGAGGAGTAAGATCAGATATTCTGTGACAGTTGGACAACCGAAGCTCCCAGGAAACATGGTGCAGTTTGATAGTTTAATGTTGGCAGTGAAATATTGTAAAATCATGCCGCCTGAGCATTAAAAGAATCAAGAATGACTGTGTTTAAAAGAGGCCTCTGTGATTCTGAATTATGCTGGACATGTAGTCGCAGGAAGAGTACTTCAGAACATATGCTGTGGGAATGTCTCAAAATTAGTAGATTTTGGACTGATGTAACAGTCACCATGAATACAGTGCTAGGAAGGAATAGAACCGCAGAAGTGTTTTGTGTTCAGAGCAGCTAAGACGGTAACAAAATGGATCGCAAAGGGGTGGAGAGCTGTGCCCTCAGCAACTAAATTAGAATGGCTCCATGCCCTTGGTTGGGAGAGTTCTATGGAAAACCTGCAAGAAAGGTACCCTTTGTGAAGATGTGTGGTCTCGTTTTCTGGAACTAGAGTGTTCATAGGTGCATGCATGGGGGAGGAGGGAGATGGACGCGCTCTGTGTGATTCAATGCATATGTTGTACTTTATCTCTAATAAACATGGTAATGATTGTTAAGAAAAATACCTTTACATTATTGTGGAAAATCTTCATGAACACTGCCTTATTATCGCCCTACGCCTCTCTTGCCGGGCACAGGTTAGAGCCCCTAAAACGGTAATGGGATGTTAATATTGTTACGGCTATTGGCTTGTGAAAAGGCCATGTGTCCATTGAGGGTCAGTGTAAGGTGAGAGTACCTGTACCTGGGGTTACAGACACTATGTATTCCAAGGAATCTGGTGGGCTCCCCCACTCTGAACATCTCAGGGGCTGCATTTATGCAGCACTGTGGAACGCCGAGCAGGCTAATAACACGTGTTATTCTTTCTCACCAGGGTTTCCGCCCAAGTCATGGATTGGGAGACATGAGGGGGGGGGGGCAGGAGCAACACAAACTGGTGTTAATGACGGGATCCAAAGGCAATGTGGTCACAGCACTTGAATTAGCCATTAAGTGCAACCCCTCCAGCTCCCCTTCCCGCTCCCAGCAGCCACTGCTCCACGCGTTGCCAGTGCTTTGTATGACATGTGTCCTGAGAGGGTTTCAGTGGGACTAACGTTATTCATCACGGCCTGCATTCAGATTCGATTGACCGGTTATCAATAATCAATGATTGAAATATATGATCAATGCCAAGTTCTTGTTCTACTCGCATCATGGTTTTGTCAGAGAACATCTTTGAATAATTGAATATAGTGGCATGATGGCCACTGGTGGAATACTCGCACTATTTTAATGCCGTCTTCATTAAAACGTGGTTCCACTTTATTAAAATATTTAAATGTTAGTTTTTACGTGAACATTGTTTTTTACTGCGTTTACATTGGATTTTAGAACGGTGGAGTGACTGTAAATAACATATATTGTTTGAACAGCAGTTTGCCCTAAACAACATATGGCAACGGCAACGTAGCTTGTGGAAAACACGGGTATTTCTTATTTTTTATATTGCTGGCTCGTCTTGCTGCTGTGAGGGGATCGTGCATTACTCACTTTATCTCACCGAGATATCTCTATTAAGCGGAAAAGAAAACTGACGCAAAAAAGCAAAGGCTAGGGTCGACACCGCGAGGCCCCTGCACGTATTCGCACTTATTGTGCATGCCTACAGACTGGCAAATCGCATTAGCGGCCCATCTCCCCATCAAGCGGCGACTTGCTTTCCAGCCCTGGGAAGGTTCAACAAATCAACAAGAGCACGGAAAACAGAACAGCAGACTAATCTAGTGTTTAAGGTGAGGTTTTCAGACCCAATCTGCGCAGAGCCTTCGAGCAACCGGCAGACCGAAGGGCGCCGAAGGTGGTATTGACAGCAAAAGGGGACTGGAATATGGAGACGGGCCGTACTTGAGCATTTTTAATAACGCGTGGGTCAACAAGGACAGATCCCTGGGTGCCCGTAGGAGCCGACGATGGAAATTGGCACGGCAGAACTATAACCGCTCCCAGTGCTGCCGCTTTCTTAAACACCCTAAGCCCGTTCAGCGGACCTTTAGTTTTGAATTAACTAACTAAAGCAATGAAAGAGGGCGCCGTTGAATGGTGGCACTGATCCCCAACTGCGTTCAGCACTGCTACAGGCATGGAAAACTCGCCCCATTGTCAAGAGAAATTGACAAACCTCGCCTCCTAAATCGCGCAGCTGAGCCGGGCTGGATGCATGCAGCTGTAAAGGGGTCCACTCTCAAGGTCTGCGAGCATTCACAATGAGCACGCATGAGCTCTTTGTCAGCCATAGACTCGGCAATTTTCTAACAAGGATTAAAGTTGTTCCTCGGCAGGGCTGGTGAAAAGAGATTTAGTAACACACCGAGCTTTCTTCACGCCAGTTAAAGGGAAGCAGTTAAGGAATGCCATTATAGTGCCCCTGGAAATATAACACGCACACACACAGGTACTGCATATTCTGAAACCTATTTTGTTATTTTATCCCCAACATTTGAAAATGATTCAATTAAATATGGCATTAGTCTTTTGGAAGACAAGCATTGCAGGCACGTCTTAAAGTCTCCTAAACAGTTCCCTGACTCGAGCTTTTCATTAGCGCTTCCCTTAATGGCCACGTTCGAGCTACACAGTGCATTTGTCATGCAGGCCTAATGCACAAATGGGAGTGCACAGCGGCCTGACAACCCGCCAAACTCCCTGAGCACCCTCTGAGGGAAAAGATTAAATCCCGGCATAGCATTACAATTGGAATTCGCTTATAATGAGCAGTTTTACCTTAAAATGACTACAAATAAAGTCACAAATGACTTCCACCGACAGCTTCAAAGATGAAGGATTGAACATGCCATGTTTAGTGGCAAAAAGATGAGCTTTTGAAATCGCTTATAATGAGCAGTTTTACCTTAAAATGACTACAAATAAAGTCACAAATGACTTCCACCGACAGCTTCAAAGATGAAGGATTGAACATGCCATGTTTAGTGGCAAAAAGATGAGCTTTTGAAAAGGCTGGTCATGTGTTGCAGCTCTCTCTATTTGAAGGTATAAGGGTACCACCCATAAGAGGCCGCAGTTACTGGCCTTAAAAACTTTACACATGAAAGTAGAACTTAAAACTCTCAAGGTACTGCATCAACGCACTATTAAGAAAGATACAATGACAAACTTCATGTTTGTTAGATGACTAACTAAACAAAAGGTTGTCACAACTTACATGGTGCTGATTTACTAAGCTAAAAAAAGCATAAGTGAGACTAAAATTGCTTAATTAAAAAAATAGCATAAGTAGAACTTAAGACTTTTTTGGCGTAAGTTACACTTACAATTTTTTTAGCTTAGTATAATACGCTATCAGTGAAAGGTCACTGGAAAATGTATCTTACCAAACATTAGTGACTGAATACAATCACTCTAAGAGCAAACACTGTTTCAAGAAGAAACCAGGCACCAACACATACTCCTGCCACCAACTCCCAAGGATTGCATTAATTTAGCTCTTTCTAACAGGTATATATATGGGCATATTGAGTGTTCACGTGATTGCCGGTGGAAGCAGAATATGGATTTGAACCATGTCACAATGACACAGTAAGTGTTCTGAAGGGAACCATTTTGAAGTAGAAAGCTGGAGAAGAAGGCAGCAGGGGGCTTTGTCGTGCATATCTCAAGCCTCTAAATAAGGGCATTATATGGAATGGGTCTGCAGCCTTATTTCACTGACTACAAGTGTTCTGCACCAGGGCTCCGTGGATGCCAGTGACGAGGCCCCGGCATTGCCGATGCGTCCCACAAACTGGAGGGACTATGCTGCAGGATATTGAAGCAACGGCTCCGACTGCCGAGACTGGCAGATCGTGGTTTGAGGGATTCACCTAATGGGTGAGCGGGCCCAGCCCGTTACTCTGAGGGAGTTCTTGGGTCGAGGAAGGCCAAGCATAATGTGATGCGCATCTGTTGTGCTGCATCACGTTACCTAGCTATGCTACAATGCTGATGGATGCCCAAGCCCATGAATCGCCGAAGGCCGTGAATGATGTGACATGTGTCTGATATGCTGCACCCTATCACCTAGCGACCATCCCATGTTCTCTGGGCCTCAGGTGTGACAGCTGTGGGGTAGAAAGACAGCCCCAGAGCGACAGAGATGGAGAGGCCAGGCTAGGACCCATTGTGAGCGTGAAGCTGGCTAAGTGTGGAGTTCTATTAAAATATAAAATCAGTACAAAACAGTAATTTTAACATAAGGCCTAGTGAACGAGCGAGAATGGGCCTCCCTGCATTTAATTAGAATGTACAGGCACTCAGCAGAAAAAAGTGCAACTTAGAACTGTAATATTGTTAACTGCATCCAATGGATTCCAAAAGACATGGGGCACTGCAGATGATGACTTTGTGTAAATGCCCACTTTGACAGATTCAAAACTGCAACAGTACACATATAAAGAAAAGATACATTTTAAATACTGGGCATTTGGAAGCTAAAATGGAGGAATGATGCCTTACATTTGAAAAATAAAGTTGAATGACAAATTGCATTCATGAGGAATAAAGAGACTTCATTTCAGCACATAAAATGACCACATTTATAGGGAAAGGCCTATTTCGTTTTTGCATAAATGAACACTGGTTCTTATGTTACAATGGCATATCTGTGTACACTAGATTAATAGTGAATCTATCTCTATTCTAATGTAATAGAAAAAAAAATGTATTTATGAACAGCAGGCCTAGATATAATGCTAAAATGGTACATGTAAGCACATCTTGTTGATGATTTAAAGCAGTATTTTCTGAAGGATGGGTGCAGCTGGTGTTTTTCCCTCTAAACTGAAAGGTCTGTGCCTTTGAAAATGCTAACTCAAGACATTTGGCTAAGGACCCCTAGGAGAAGGTGGTCTGGTTGTCAATTTAAATGCTAAGATATACAAAGAAGTAGATTGAAATTATGGGATTTACAGATAACTCAACCAACAGAAATGAGCTTTAAGGTCAGGTTCCCAATTAATGTGCATTAGCTCTGAGCAAAGCCCTTTGAAACTCAGGAGAAGGGGGTAGAATAAACATTGGCCCAAGCAGATAGCTGGTCACATGTTTAAGGAGAAATAGAAACCTAAGAATTGGTGAGTGCTTAAGAGTGAAACTGGGAATACCTATGATGCAGTGCGTTTGACTAAACATTGAATACATTTTCTCGAATAAAAAGTGCACCGGGTGACCCATCGAGCCCACCTCAGGTTAATTTTAAAGGGGATAAAAAGCCAGGTGGGAACATGTAAAAACAAAAAGTGTGTGATGTATGCAACTTAAGTTATTATCAAAATTCTGATTCTGGCATTGTCATAAATATGAGGAATTAGAAATATTTCTAGAGTAATAGATGGGGAAATGAATGTTGGAAGTATGTAGAGTCAAGTTTTAACTATTTTGGCACAGCAGCAAACTGTGAAAAATGGTAGCTTCGCCCAGAAAGGGCATGGCGAAATAAAATTAGTATTTTCCGACTTGCCATAAAATGTAGAATCCAAAAATATAAAGATTTATGTTATCAGAAAAATTAACATAGCTTCCATGTTGTTAGATTTTCAGAACCCAAAAAAGGTAAATCCCACATGTCATTTTGGCATGAATCTTTCTCCTCCCTTAGTCTACATCATACACACACCCCAACTCTGGTCCTATCAGCAGCAAAGGGGCGTCTTGGTGGGAGGTGAAGGGAGAGTGCTAGCCAATCCTTATTGTAGGAATTATAATGTAGGAGTATCATCAGCCCTAAAAGACGTCAATTTTCATCAGAAGAGGGCTTTTCCACTAGATTCTGAGAGGTAGCCTGTGAGGAACAACTTGCAGAGAGGTTTCAATCCTTGTATTAGAGACAATGACAGGGAAATCTAGAAGCTAGCTGGTACACATTCAGAGGATCCAGAGGGAATCTTGGTGCAGGAGAAAATCCTTGACTGAAAAACCTTGACCAGATCTGTGCTGTCCTCAGAGAAGCCCTGCTGTTTTTCCCAAAGCCTCCCATGTGAGTAGAGAAACCCTAAATGCCATCAAATGTTTGAGGCAGGAAACTGACAGCCTTAATCTCCATCCTGCAAAGCGGGTCGGGGGTGGGACTTGGAAGGCCCTTGGCACATGGTATTAAATCCAATTCAAATTAATTCGACTATACAATATCACCATATCCATTTAAATTGCATTGTGTTGGGAATAGCCTACCTTAATCTGTTCCATTAAATTGTCGGGATGGAGGAAGCTATGTAGATCCTTGCTGCATTGAATTGAAGTTAGATCAATTAATTCCCATCTAGAAAATCACGGGATTAGTGTTGTTAGAATTCAAAACGAACAAAGTTCATGCCCAGTGTGTTAGAGCCGGTATAGACAGTAATGACTTGGGTGACTGTCCTTCTGAAACCCTTGACTCCTGCCCCAAAGGGCGTTGTCCATAATCCCAAAAACATAACACTAAAACGCTGCTATTCAAGTGTACGTGAGAGTGCAAAACATAATTTTCCATTTATTCCCTTATATCCCAAACCAGAATTACCAGGCATTGCTTCTCATTTGAATGTGTGTTAAAAATGATTTCCCTTTGAGTTACTTTCTCCAACCTTTCCTTTTAAATAAAAGTTGAAAAACTATTCTCCATTAGAGTTCATTTTCCTAACCGTCCCTTTCAAATAATAGCCTTAAAAAACAAATTTCCCATGAACTCCCTTGCCTCCCAAACCAGAATCCCATAGCAGAATCCTTTGAATGTGTGTGCAAAACGATTTTTCCATTGTATTGTGAATGTTTTCTAGTGGTTAATTTGCAAGTAAATCTGATGTAAGTTGTGACTTCATATTTCAAAATTGTACCTGTGTCATATCGAAACTAAGTCCTTTAAATCTGTGTTAGTCAATTGGTGCAAGAAATTTGAATTTGTGATATTGTGTAGTGCCACAGCATTGGTGGTTGATTTTGGTTGATAGTCTGTTTTGACAAACTTTAAATAAATAAATATATATTCTTACTGCACACCAGACAGGTTCTTAGCTCATTTGGACTATAGAGGGTGTTTGTTGGGTTGGTGCAAGGCGGGTTAGAGGCCTCACTAAAGTTGAATCTGTAGAAGTGCTTTGGGTGCATGCCAGTTTGTTTGGGGGAGAAAGGAACTCCGAGTTGAGTGTGACTGCCTAATTCATTGTGACACAGCAGTTGCGGAGGAGGCAAGAATCGTGGCAACAGCTATGCCTGTTGTCATCGCCTCGAGGCAACCAGTGTAAGAGTGGAGAATTCCTTACAAGGCTTTGTGTGGGAGAGACATTTAAGTACTGTGCCCTAATATCAAAAAAGGGTACGCCCAACTGCAATAATAAGCATAGTGAGGGTAATGATACCCAATCAAGTTAAGAGGGGGCGCTCAGCAGGGATAATACTCAAGTGAATTTGCACCTACATAAAACAGACACTATTAACTACAGGCATGCAAAATGTCCCAGGCCTGCTTATCTTTATGCCTTCACCGGGCCCAGTGAAGGTAAAATGGTTGCAGTGGAAAAAGGGATTCATGCAGCATGTGATCAGTTTTTGCTGGAGATAGGACAGTTTACTTACTCATGTACTTCCTGGGTTATGAAGGGCAAAGAATGTTTGAACACAGCATGATACATGAGATGACAATGACATTGATGAAATGGCTAAACTGGAAGAAGCCATGGCAAAACTAGATGGGCACTGCAATTCTAAGATGAGTAATCTTTTGCTTGTTCCCATTCTGTTGTTACTCAGTTGTATTATGTTTTGTATAATTATTAAATAAAGTTGATTAAAAAAAAAGATGAGTAAGATATTGGACCAATACAATTTCGGAATGCGCTACAGGAAAAAAATATGTTGGTGGAAGAATATATAAAGGCATTACAACATTTAGCATCGATGTGCAATTTTGGGAAGGCTCTAGATGAATACATAAGTGACACATTTATAATCCAGTTAGTGAGGGGTCATTTTTAGGGCGTCAACTTCTAGTGATTGGTATAAGGGTGTTGCAAGTGTGTGAAAAATGTTTTTGGAGGAACCACTAACCCACCTCCGAGGTTGAGCAAAGATTTGTTGATTTCACACATGAACTTCGCCACACAAGTTTTAGTTTGATTTCAAATTGAAATTTTATGGTTCACAAAAGATTGTTGTTTTAATCACCAATCTCCCGAAGGAGAGCCCTCATTGATGACATGTTTTTCAGCTCCCCGAGAGCCTTTTTCAAATCGGGCCATATCTCATATTCACTTCATATATACAAGCAAGCATGTACACACATAGTGTGATGTGTAAAGACAGAGAATAGGGAGGGTTGGTGGGTTAGAAATAAGTCGGTTCAGAAAAAGGAGAAATAACAGAAATGAAAAAACACACATATGTCAAAATAAGTAATCTCTTTTAAGTTCAACAACAACTTAGTTTAAACAGCACCTCATTAGTCATTTTCAATTTATCACAATAAACATCAATGGGATGAGTGTGTCAAAATAAATAGTATACTCTCCGATATTACAAGGAGGTCCAAATATTTGGCGGTGCCTCGACGAGGCACATAATGTATTTTGTATCTCATGATTTTGAAAGTACATTAACTGTATGAAAAGGTTTGTTCAAAATTGGGTCTAGACCCAATGAATTAGTCTATTATAATTGCATTGTCCATGAGCATTGATTGCCAAACATCCATTAGTAGTCAAGATAATTATCTCTTATCATAGGTCCAATTAGTAATGAATCCATGTTGGATAAGGTCTTGGTTCCTTCAGAAATCCTGGGTTTGAATTTGTCAGAGTCTCGCATGTAATAGGGGCCAGTGGTTCTCAAACTAAACAAAGCTCAATGTTAAACTATCCTGTGTATCTAAGAAAGCACAAGGAATGCCTATATTATAGAACCCTGCTTTGTGTTATGTGCAGGAAGAACTTATTGAGGTGCAAGCCCCTCTGGGGGCACAAGGGTGCCAAAAGACTACATTACCCAGTAGGCTAGTGTGGTCACGAGCCTCCAGAACCCAATGGGACGTCGAATCAGCCTTCACGCAAGCGCATTGTGCATCGGACAACGCCCCAGCTTCCGCGCATGCGCGCAACGAACCCGGAAAGCTTTGCTTGCGCTCATGGACGCCGGAGAAGTCAGACGCACGTCCCGGAGGCTCCTGCAGGCTGCGAATCGCGGGGCCATACCAATAATAATAATTATTATTATTATTATTATTATTATTATTATTATACCCCACCTGCCTATCCTGCAGGCCCCGCGCAACGCATGAGATAAGTGCTAACTTTGTTTACTAACTGCAGTACTTGACTGCAGACCTTTGGGAAGGGGATTTGCATAGTTAATTGAGGTCTGGAGAGTGAACGTATACTAAAGCATACTCATTCGATTCCCCAAACTTCATGGGCCTGTCTCGAGCGCTGAAAAGCTCGCGTACAGTGGGTCCTTGTCTGGGGGCTTGGGGCTTAAGGCCCATCTGAGTACTGAGTGTGTGTGCGTCGGGGCTCCGGCACAGATTTACCCACAAGCAGTGGGAA
Organism: Ambystoma mexicanum; assembly: GCF_040938575.1. Lineage (NCBI taxonomy): Eukaryota > Metazoa > Chordata > Amphibia > Caudata > Ambystomatidae > Ambystoma > Ambystoma mexicanum. Next base: position 630,827,210 of record NC_090936.1, read on the forward strand.
CTGGAAGCACGGTCAAAACGAGTGTGCAGGCTAAAAACTCATGCATGCTTTTATTCTTTTGTAGCAGCGCTCGAGTTTCATAGCGAATCAAGGATCGTGGAAAACGAAAGGCCTGTAGCGGAAATCGCCGCATCTGCAGCAACATTCAGAGCTAAGTGAAGCTAAACTGTAAAACATGATATGCATGGTTGTGACTTCAAAACAATCATTGTGAAAGCTTTAATTGAGGGGCACTGTTTGAGTGATGTAAACTCAGAGGTGTTTGTGTAATGGGAATCAGACAAGTTATAGGTTCATATCCCTAAGCAAGAGAAAGTGTAATCTACTTGAGAGCAAAGTAGATGAGTGCAAGAGAGAGTGGGCGGAGGTCACATTGCAGGCACCCAGGAGGGGGCCTTACAATGACTCATCCCTACCTTCCCTACCTATTCAATCCCTACCCTACCCATCCAATACCTTACCCTAATTCAACCCGGTCACCCTAATTCCCCTTACCTATCCAATCCAGCGGACCCTAACCCTCTTTCCCCGGCAGGTCGCGGAGGCCTGTGGTGGTAACAATCCAGGCACCAAGACCCAACGGGGAGGCAGGTGTACATGCTACCTCCGCGCAAGACCAGGATACTTGACAGGAGCGCAAGCCCAAGTATTGTCAGGCGCCCAGGTAGCACGTCACCATGGAGGCTGTGTTAGCAGCATTACAGGATTTAAAGAACGAACTGCATGCCACAAGACAGGATTATGCTTCCCTGGCAGGACAGGTTCACACGCTCACTGTCCAGGCCGCTGCTCAAGCGACACCGTTGCCTAGTGATCTTGCTCCACCTACTCCTGTGCAGGTCCACGTGTCCACCGAACCCCCACTTCCTTTGGCAGCTCCTGAGCGGTATCACGGGGACTCCCAGAGATACAATCAGTTTGTAATGCAGTGCCAGTTGCATTTTATCACCAAACCCGCTATTTTTCGCACTGCCCAAGCACGCACGGCTTTTGTTATTTCATATCTGGGTGGGGATGCCGTGTCCTGGGCCACACCATTAGTGACTAAGGACGATGCATTATTGTATGATTGGGACCAATTTTTAGAGGAGTTTGGTAAAATTTTTAACCGAAGAGCAGAGACCCTAATAAAGGACAGGGAATTGCTTACCTTGCGTCAAGGAGGGAAAGACTTGGTGACATATGTTACCACCTTTAAATGGCTGGCAGTCGAAGCTGACTGGCCACAAGAGAAGCGGTTAGCGCTATTCTATCAGGGGTTACGTGGTGACACAAAAGACCTCATAGCACAAGTAGATCCGCAGCCTGACACTTGTTCTTCCATGATAGACTTGGCTTTACGGCTTGATCAGAGGCAAAATGAGAGGAGGCAAGATAGAAGGAAATGGGACAGCAAACTAGTGGTAAGACTGGATCAACAGCAACAACCAAAATCTAGCAAAACGAGTGATGAACCTATGCAAATAGGAACTATTCGCGGCCCTCTGTCCAAAGAAGAGAAAGACAAAAGACGACGAGAAAAACTATGCCTCTATTGTGGGAAATCAGGACACTTCGTTAAGGAATGTCCAACCAAACCTAAAAAAGAATTGTCGGGAAACGAGAAAGCTCGCCAGTAAGGGTGGCTCGGGCGAGCCCACCAGAAAACACCCCTAGGCTTTTAGCTAATACCTTGCAACCACAAGTAAACCATGTTACTGTTCCTGGCACAATCTGTTGGGGGAAACAACGGGTACCGGTATCCTTGATGGTGGACTCCGGAGCCACCGGAAATTTCATAGATAAAAAATTAGTGTTAGAATTAGGTACTCCTCTAGTGAATAAAGAACGCAAGGAAGAAGTTAAATCGGTGGATGGGGTCGCCACTGACATCAGGCTTAATAGCACAGCAGACCATCTGGGTGCACTTAGAGTGCAACCCACAACACCAGGAAAAAATGTGGTTCAATGTCATTGCTGCACCCCAATTCGGAATTATCCTAGGGTTGCCCTGGCTGAGGACTCATAACCCGAAGATCGAATGGTCCCAAGGAACGTTAGAGTTTCCCTCAGCCTATTGTTCCGGAAATTGTGGCATAATCAGTGTGGGGCACGTAATCGGAGGCATTGGAAGTGATTTGCCCGCAGAGTACCAAGACTATAAAGATGTCTTTAGTAAAACCGCAGCCGAAACTTTACCACTTCACAGGCCTTTTGACTGTAGAATAGACTTAGAACTAGGGGCAGCATTACCATGCAGCCGTATTTATGCATTAACAGAATCTGAAAATGAACACCTGAAAGAATATAATAAGGCAAACCTGGCCAATGGCTTCATACGTCATTCAACGTCTCCGGTATCGTCACCCTTATTCTTCGTTCCCAAAAAGACCAGGGACCTAAGAACTTGTATAGACTACAGGGCAATAAACCGTGTGGCTGTAAAGAATCGATACCCACTACCCCTGATTCCCACTTTGCTAGACCAGGTTCGTGATGCTAAAATATACACAAAATTGGACCTACGAGGTGCTTACCATCTGGTGCGGGTGCGCAAAGGGGATGAATGGAAGACCGCCTTCAGAACAAAATTTGGCCTTTACGAATACCAGGTCATGCCATTCGGACTCTGCAACGCACCCGCCGCCTTTCAGCACTTCTTAGATGAGGTTTTGCGGGGATACCTAGATGTTTTTACGGTTGTCTATATAGATGACATACTAATCTACTCCCGAAACATAGAGGAACATCAGACACATGTGAGAGTGGTCTTACAACGCCTTAGAGAACACCAGCTATATGCAAAATTAGAAAAATGTGAGTTCCATCGAACTACAATGGAGTTCCTGGGGTTTATTTTGTCTCCGGAAGGAGTGACAATGGATCAAAAAAAGGTACAGTCTATCTCGGAATGGCCTTCCCCTACCTCAGTGAAGGAAGTGCAATCAGTATTGGGCTTCGCCAATTTTTACCGCCGGTTTATAGACGGATTCGCAAAGAAAATGCAGCCAATCACCCGTTTGTTAAAAAAAGGGGTGGTTTTCCGGTGGGATACAGAGGCAGAAACCAGTTTCCAGGCCCTGAAGAAAGCATTTACCACAGCACCTATATTGCTCCATCCTGACCCTGCTCGTCCATATGTTGTGGAGACCGACGCCTCCAGTTATGCATTGGGAGCAATATTATCTCAACGTGATAATACTGGACAGTTACACCCTGTGGCGTACTATTCCCGTACCTTGCTTCCTGCAGAGAGAAACTATATAATTGCAGATAGAGAACTCCTAGCCATAAAAGCAGCATTCAGCGAATGGCGCCATTATTTGATGGGCGCACGGCATACCATCACAATTCTAACTGATCATAGGAACCTACAATTCCTAAGATCCGCTAAAGCCCTAAGTCCTAGACAGTTGCGGTGGGCAATGTATTTTGCTGATTTTGATTTTATAGTAACTTATCGCCCGGGAGTGGAAAATCAGAAGGCCGACATCTTGTCCCGCTACCCAGAACCCAGCCCTGAGACCACTAAAGAGGAAGAACTGAAACCAATTGTGTCCCCCACACGTATCATTGGTAGTGTAATAGTCGACGACATGTTTAACGATATTCGAAAGGCATTAACAGCCCAATAACTAATGCAATGGAACAACCCAAGTGTAGGAAAAACAGTTAAAGATGGGCTACCCTTCTTGGGCACAGCTTTATATCTCCCAACCACTACCCTTCAGCAGCGCGCCATCAAATGGTGTCATGATTCTCCTTTTGTGGGGCATCCAGGAACAGCTAAAACTTATGAGCTCGTGATGCGTCACTTTTGGTGGCCCAAAATGAAGCAAGATATTCAACAGTATGTACTTGAATGCGAATGTTGTTTGAGAAATAAGTCTGATCATCAACGCCCTGCAGGTTTGTTGCAACCATTACCAACGCCACCAGTACCTTGGCATACGATATCACTGGATTTGATAGTAGATTTACCAGCATGCCATGGTTTAACCACCATCTTAGTAGTGGTGGATTCTTTGACTAAATTAGCACATTTTATTCCTTGTAAAGGGGTGCCTACGGCCAAAATAATGGTAGATCTTTTTCTTCAGAACATCGTACGTCTACATGGCATCCCACAGCACATTGTGTCAGACCGGCGGTCGCAATTCACGTCTCGTTTCTGGTGAGCCTTTTGTAACTCTGTAGGCATTAACCTAAAACTGTCCACCAGTTATTACCCCAAGACCGATGGGCAGACAGAGCAGGTGAATCAGACCCTTGAGCAATACTTACGATGTATGACCTACGAAAACGAAGCCACTTGGGCGGACACAATCTGGCTTGCTGAATTAGCTTACAACAACGCTACACATGCCTCCACCAAAACAACCCCATTCTATGGCACGTATGGTTACCACCCTCGATTTCAACCTGTTCCCCATACCATTCCAGATACGGTCCCTGCTGCCCTATCACACAGGAAAAAATTGGAGGGAGTGTGGCGGGGCATTCTTGCTAATTTAGAAACTGCAAAACAAAAGTACAAGCTATATGCTGACAAGAAAAGAAGACTGGGCCCCGAATATAAGGTAGGAGACAAGGTGTGGTTAGCAACACGCAATCTTCGATTGCAGGGTCCTCGGAAGTTCCAGCCAAGATATGTGGAGCCCTTTCCTGTGGAAAAGATTGTAAATCCTGTAGCAGTTCGTCTAGCATTGCCTACCCAAATGCGAATACACCCAGTTTTTCACATAGCACTGTTGAAACCAGCTCTGAAATCCGTCCAATTGAAGAACCCTCCACCCATACTCGTGGATGGAGTCCCAGAATATGAAATAAAAGCCATATTAGACTCTTGTTGTCAATCAGGTACACTGTACTATCTTGTTGATTGGTGGGGTTACGGGCCTGAAGAGCGGTCGTGGGAACCCACCACCGCAGTTCACGCTACCCGCTTGGTGTGAGCCTTTCATCGAAGACATCCCAGTAAACCAGGTCCTGCTCGAGGGGGGAGTACTGTCAGGGTCTCGCATGTAATAGGGGCCAGTGGTTCTCAAACTAAACAAAGCTCAATGTTAAACTATCCTGTGTATCCAAGAAAGCACAAGAAATGCCTATATTATAGAACCCTGCTTTGTGTTATGTGCAGGAAGAACTTATTGAGGTGCAAGCCCCTCTGGGGGCACAAGGACGCCAAAACACTACATTACCCAGGAGGCTTGTGTGGTCACGAGCCTCCAGAACCCAATGGGACGTCGAATCAGCCTTCGCGCATGCGCATTGTGCATCGGACAACGCCCCAGCTTCCGCGCATGCTCGCAACAAACCTGGAAAGCTTCGCTTGCGCTCATTGTTGCCGGAGAAGTCAGACGCACGTCCCGGAGGCTCCTGCAGGCTGCGAATCGCGGGGCCATACCCCGCCTGCCTATCCTGCAGGCCTCGCGCAACGCATGAGATAAGTGCTAACTTTGTTTACTAACTGCAGTACTTGACTGCAGACCTTTGGGAAGGAGATTTGCATAGTTACTTGAGGTCCGGAGAGTGAACGTATACTAACGCATACTCGTTCGACTCCCCAAACTTCATGGGCGTGTCTCGAGCGCTGAAAAGCTCGCGTACAGGTGCTCCTTGTCTGGGGGCTTGGGGCTTAAGGCCCATCTGAGTACTGAGTGTGTCTGTGTCGGGGCTCCGGCACAGATTTACCCACAAGCAGTTGGAACTGGAAGCACGGTCAAAACGAGTGTGCAGGCTAAAAACTCATGCGTACTTTTATTCTTTTGTAGCGGCGCTCCCGTTTCATAGCGAATCAAGGATCGTGGAAAACGAAAGGCATGTAGCGGAAATCGCCGCATCTGCAGCAACATTCAGAGCTAAGTGAAGCTAAACTGTAAAACATGATATGCATGGTTGTGACTTCAAAACAATCATTGTGAAAGCGTAACTATTAATTGTGGGGCACTGTTAGAGTGATGTAAACTCAGAGGTGTTTGTGTAATGGGAATCAGACAAGTTATAGGTTCATATCCCTAAGCAAGAGAAAGTGTAATCTACTTGAGAGCAAAGTAGATGAGTGCAAGAGAGAGTGGGCGGAGGTCTACATTGCAGGCACCCAGGAAGGGGGCCTTACAACGACTCATCCCTACCTTCCCTACCTATTCAATCCCTACCCTACCCATCCAATACCTTACCCTAATTCAACCCGGTCACCCTAATTCCCCTTACCTTTCCAATCCAGCGGACCCTAACCCTCTTTCCCCGGCGGGTCGCGGAGGCCTGTGGTGGTAATAATCCAGGCACCAAGACCCAACGGGGAGGCAGGTGTACGTGCTACCTCCGCGCAAGACCAGGATACTTGACAGAATCCCAACTGTAATGTATTGGTCATGTGTCATACAAATCAATCTCTCAAACATGAAAAACCACTTCCTGCTTACATCTATGATGGGAAATTCCTAATTCTTTGAATGCATGGTAATGAGTGATGAGTTAATGCTATTGATTTCTTATTGTTCATATATTATTTGGTTGGTCATGGCATAATCCCATAGTGCTCTTGTCTTAATTAATGTTTGTTTATTGATTGTATTCTTCAGGTCAGTCCCAAACCCGGTTGAAGGTTTGGTTGCCTTGCTGATTTAAATACTTCTTTCAAATATACCTATTCTAATGGAGTGGTGGTCTTGATATCAACATGCTTCATTTATATTCAAAATAGGGTCCCACAGCCTGTAATAAACCGTCCTATGACCTGAATGTTGCTGTCTATGTTCTGTATAGAGGAGTTAACTTGTCTTAACTAAACTATTTGAAAGATCTGGTTTGCCAATGAAAGCTTACGAGCCAAGGCTGCGTGTTGTTACATTTATTTGTGTCTGTAGTAGCATGGCGATCATCTTTAAACAATTGTTGGCTGTCATATCGTAGAATGTAGATGAACCTCTTACAATGAAAGTAAGGGCTTGCCTGAAAGGTGCTGGCTGCAGTCTCCGTGCATCAGCTTCGATATTGTGAACGCAGCGCCGGCTGCCACGTATAGTGTTTATACTGGATGCCATGGTTCTGGAGGAAGTCCTTCCTCTCTTCCTACTCGCAAAACTAAGGACGCCATCTTTTGGGCTAGGTGATTGTATAATGATCGAGTTTACAATAGTGTCATGCCCATGGGCGCACTAATGGAAATATTGTTTCGATCCTTAATAAGTACGTGCACGTTTGTTTCTCGTCTTTTTAAATTAAAAGAAATTAATGGTTCCAATTATAAATTGTGTCTTTGATGAAGAGCGAGTTTAAGAAAATATTTGGATATTTCTTTTTAATTGTTAACTTTGTGAGTACTGGCCAGGCATGGCTATGAATGACATTTCGGCAATGCTGGAGCAGTTCACTGTACTTAGCTATAAATCCGCAACATGGGTACCCACAATTACTACTGTCATGTGTTCATTATCAATTATGATTAATGAAGCGTGAGAGTCCTGTTAAAGCCTGAGTTCATGGTGAGTAGCATGTTGAGACAGAGACCTGGCCACTCACATTCAACCTTTTTCGAGAGTTCCACTTCCCATCTTATATTGTTACCACATCTCAGTGGGGCTTGTGTGTTGTGCTTGAGGGACCAATCATATGGGATTGGGTGTGTTGAATAGTGTTGATAAAGAGTTGCCATTATTTGTGACCCTTAATAGATGGGGTCGCTTGTATGCGCAAGCATAATAATCCTACTTATTACTATGTCTTATTTTAATTTGTGGATATCTCTTATATTGGTTTGATTTTATAGGGTTATCTAGATTGTATTTCAGTCCTTTCTTTCATGCATTCTACTGTCCTACTCATGATCTTTATTACCCACTGGGTGTGCGTGTCGGAGTAACATGCTTAGTACACATAATTACAAAGGCCTGTAGTGTCACATTTTTAAAGCATGTGTTGGCTTGTTTGGAGGATCAGTAATTTGTACACGCAAATGGTTATTCTTAAAGGAAATGTATAATCTTGTTGTCTTTGTTGAGTCCATATTCTATCGTTCTAAATTTGCAAATCAATCATGCTTCAGCCTGTCTCAAAGTGTTTCTTGATTCCCTCCTCTTCTCCCACGTTTAACCTTCTGCAATCCTATGAATCTCAGGTCTTTTTTATTCTCCATCTGGTGCATTTGCTGCCAGTGTTGTGCCAGTGGAAGTGACACATCTTGGTTTCCAATTGTTGAAATGTATTCCCGGATTTGTGTTCTTTTTTCCCTGATAGTACTTCCAATGTATATGCGTTGGCATACACATATTATTGCATATACTGCATATTTGGATCAACAGTTTATGTTTTCCTGAATTTTCCTTTTCATTCCCCTTTTGTCTTGAAAAGTCATTGTACTCCTGTGTACATATTTGCATAATGTACATGATCCACATTTCCTGAATCCTGACACCTCCTTTTTTAACCAAGTTTCCGTTGCTTTGATGGGTATCTCAGGATGTAGCGAGGGGCTCAAATTCATTTTTAGAGTCTTTGCCTTTCTGTAGATTACCCTGGGCTGTTCCTCAATGAACTTCGATAAGTGAGGGTCTAATGTCAAAAGATTCCAGTTTTTCCTCAAGATTTTTATCAGCTCCTGGTTGTTGGAATAGTATGATGTGATAAATCTAACTCTTTCAATATCCTGATTGTCTTTATTGTCTTTGGGCGTGAAGGTTTGTTCCCTCGTCAATTTCATTGCTTTCTGGCATGCTGCATGAATGCAATCTGTTGACTACCCCCTTTGTTTAAATCTATTGGCAAATATGGTTGGATCTTTGCAATTTCTTCTTGCTCAAATAAACTCCTCTGAGGGTACAATCCATTTAACTAGTTTGTTATGGCAACCTTTGGCATGCAGTATTGAGTTCACCTCTGTCTCCTTATGGTAAGTTTGCGTAAATAATGTTCCTTCAGATACATAGATTTTTAGATCTAGAAAGTTGATCCTTGACTCATTGCTTTGTCCTGAAAATTCCACTGCCAGATAATTTTGGTTCATTCTGATTCTGAAATCTTTCTTCCATAGTGCCATTCCAAATCAGGAGCCCATCGTCTAGGTATCTGGCCCATAGCACTACTTGTTTGTTGAATGCATCGTCTTTATATACCCGCTGATCTTAATCAATACACTAAGCTATTATCAAAAGGAAGTACACCAAACACTTCATATGGTAGCTCAGAGGTGGACTCAGACAATGACAAGGAATTGCCGGTAGAAGGTGATAAGAACAAAAACAAGGAACATTCAGGATTTCTCAACCAGATCTGAAAAAACAAGAAACAAACCAGAAATACCAACTATAAACAGGTCAGTTTTCAGCTACCGACCAATCAAGACAAGAGTCAACATACACAAGGAGGAGAGGAAGGAGGGGGAGTGGTAGATTGCGAAAACCCAGACGCACTAGAGGACTACAGACGGCTAAGAAGGGCGAGCGCCTGGGAGGCAGAAAGGAGGAAGAAATAAACAATCTTGTGATGAATTTATCCAATAGGTGTCTAACCTTGGATGACTTTACACTATTAAACAAAGTCTTGTCATTTGCACCAACATGCAACTTCAACAAAATACATACACATATAGACTTGTTCAAATTTGTTCACAAATTGAAACTCAAAAAATGATTTGCGAGAGCAGTAAGTAGACAACAAGATATTCAAGAGCCGATTGAAAAAAGTTTACTCTCCATTAAGGACATAGAAAATATTCACAAGAACCTTCGAGGAAACATTCAGATGAGATACATAACACACTGCATGAATTACAAATAACACCAGTGTGCCTAATAGAGGAGGAGCTAAAACGGAAATCCAAACTTACACCACAGTTTCCACCGGAAAATATGATAGAAGTTTTTTACAAAGCAACAACCAGTGACATTAACAACCTATGTGAGAAAATGAAAAATAGAAGGATACCGAACTCTAGGAACAATTTGACCAACAGAAAGCATTGCAAGACCTAAAGAATGATAGTGAAATAGTGATTAAGCAAGCCTATAAAGGCGGAAACATCATTATCATGAACAGGAAGGACTATATACAAATGGCCAACAATCATTTGGAAATACCATTTTGTTACGAGGAACTGCCCAGCAACCCTAAAAATGAAATAGTACAGTCATTAGAGGAATTAATTGTCAGTTGGTACAGTAAAGGACTAATCACAGATGACGAGAAATCCTTCTTACAAGTAAAACAGCCTATTTTATCAATGATATACTTTCTTCCAAAGGTGCACAAAGCATTTGATACCATTCCGGAAGGGCGACCCATACTCGGTGGCATAGGATGGAACACTGAGAAGCTATCTGAATATATTGACAATGCCCTATGACCGAGGGTGCCAAAGCTGTAAGCATTCATCACGGACACAATAAGAATCATTGAGAACATTGACTGGAAATCAACATATCTCCTAGCCACCTGGGATGTACAAGCCCTTTATACAATAATCAAACATGATTCAGCAGTACAGACCATTTATTACGTATTTAGAGAAGACTCTGCTTCCCACTATCATTACGTACAAATGCTGAAAGAGATGCTCATGGCAAAATCGGAATTCAACATATTTATCTTCGATAATAGGTATTATTGCCAAAAAAGAGGACTACCAAGTATGCCCTGCACTTGCAAAATTATTCATGGGCATGTATGAGGATCAGCAGGTATATAAAGACAATGCATTCAAGAAACAAGTAGTGCTATGGGCCAGATACATAGACAATGTGCTCCTAATTTGGAATGGCACTATGGAAAAACTGGATATTTTAGAATTAGAATGAACCAAAATGATCTGGGGGTGGAATTTTCAGGACAAAGCAATGAGTCAAGGGTCAACTTTCTAGATCTATCAATCTACGTATCTGAAGGAACACTATTTACTAAAACTTACCGTAAGGAGACAGAGGTGAACTGAACACTGCATGCCAATAGTTGCTATCACAATCCAGTTAAATGGAATGTACCCAGAGGGGATTTTATTTGAGCAAGAAGGAATTGCAAAGATCCAACCATATTTGCCAAGGAGTGTGATTTACTACACAATAGATTTAAACAAAGGGGATACTCAACAGATTGCATTCATGCAGCGCGCCAAAAAGCAATGAAATTGACGAGCGATCAAACCCTCACGCCCAAAGACAATAACGACAATCAGAATATTGAAAGAGTAAGATTTATTACATCGGTCTGTTCCAACAACCAGGAGCCGATAAAAATCTTGAATTAAAACTGGCATCTTTTGACATTAGACCCTCACTTATCGAAGTTTATTGAGGAACAGCCCAGGGTAATCTACAGACAGGCATAGACTTTAAAAAATGAATTTGGGCCCCTCACTACTTTCTGAGATACCCATCAAAGCAACGGAAACTTGGATAAAAAAAGGAGGTGTCAAAATTCAGGAAATGTGGATCATGTACATTATGCAAATATGCACACACGAGTACAAAGACTTTTCAATACAAAAAGGGAATGAAAATGAAAATTCAGGAAAACATAAACTGTCGATCCAAAGATGCAGTATATACAATAATTTGTGTATGCCAATGCATATACATTGGAAGTACTATCAGGGAAATAAGAACACGAATCCGGGAACACATTTAACAATTGGCAGCCAAGATGTGTCACTTCAACTGGCACAAAACTGGCAGCAAATGTACCAGATGCAGAATAAACAAGACCTGAGATTCATACGATTGCAGAAGGTTAAACGTGGGAGAAGAGGAGGGAATCAAGAAACACTTTGAGACAGGCTGAAGCATGATTGATTTACAAATTTAGAACGATAGAATATGGACTCAACAAAGACAACAAGATGATACATTTCCTCTAAAAATGACCACCAGTGTACATGAAGGACTGGCAAGGATCTGCATTTGGGGAGGATATGGTTCCAATGGGTTGATTTTCAACCATTCACATGTAAAAATGACTGATCGTCCTAACAAGCCAACAAATGCTTTAAAAATGTGACACTACAGGCCTTTGTAATTATGTGGACTAAGCATGTTACTCCGACACAAACACCCAGTGGGTAATAAAGATCATGAGTAGGATCCTAGAATGCATGAAAGAAAGGACTGAAATACAATCTAGATACTCCTATAAAATAAAACCAATATAAGAGATATTCACAAATTAAAACAAGACATAGGAGTAAATAGGATTATTATTCTTGCGCATACGAACGTAAGCACTTACTAAGTGTCACAAATAATGACCACTCTTTATCAGCACTATTCAACACACCCATGCATTAGTGCGCCCAGGGGCACGATAGTATTGTAAACTCGAACATTATGCAATCACACAGCCCAAAAGATGGCGTCCTTAGTTTTGAGAGTGGCAAGGGAGGAAGGACTTCCTCCAGAACCATGGCAACCAGTTTAAACACTATAGGTGGCAGCCGGCGCGGCATTCACAATACAGAAGCCGATGCGCAGAGACTGCAGCCAGCACTTTTCAGGTAAGCCCTTACATTCATTGTAAGAGGTTCATCTACACTGTACGATATGACAGCCAACAATTGTTTAAAGATGATCGCCAAGCGACTACAGGCAGAAATAAATGTAACACGCAACATCAGCTCAGAAGCTTTCATTGGCAAACCGGGTCCTGCAAATTGTTAAGACAAGTTAATTCCTCTATACAGAACATAGACATCAACATTCAGGTCATAGTACTGTTTATTATAGGCTGTGCGACCCCATTTCGAATATAAATGAGGCATGTCGATATCAAGACCAGCACTCCATTAGAATAGGTATATTTGAAATAAGTATTTACATCAGCAAGGCAACCAAACCTGCAACTGGGTTTGGGACTGACCTGAAGAATACAATCAATAAACAAACATTAATTAAGACAAGAGCACTATGGGATTATGCCATGACGAACCAAATAATATATGAACAGTAAGAAATCAATAGCATTAACTTATTACTCATTACCATGCATTCAAAGAATTAGGGATGACCCATCATAGATGTAAGCAAAAAGTGGTTTTGCAAGTTTGAGAGTTTGATTTGTGTGACACATGACCAATACATTACAGGTGGGATTCAAACCCGGGATTTCTCAAGGAATCAAGACCTTATCCACCATGGAATCATTATTTTTTGGACCTATGGGACGAGATAATGATCTTGACTATTAATGGATGTTTGGCAAGCAATGCTCATGGACAATGCATTATAATAGAGTAATTCATTGGGTCTGGACCCAATTTTGAACAAAACGTTTCATACAGTTGATGTACATTCAATGTCATGGCATCATGAGATACAAAATACATTATGTGCCTCGTAGAGGTGTAAAAGTATATTTTGCATGAATACCACCTGATAGTACACAATTGGACTAAGCACATTCACATTGCACTATAAATTGCATTGAATGAACCTGAAACAGGATGACTACGCCACCATTTTGAGTTATCCGTCATTTTGATTGCCTCTTGCTTTCTTTCCCATGTTAGAATTGTGTTTTTGGCTCCAGCAGAGCAAAATTAACTTTTTACTGTTTCCATGATATCAACGTGGATAATAATGTTGAAGCTTCTAAAGTGGATTGTTTGTCCTACACTGAGAAACCTTGGAGTTAAACAAAAGCTGTATTAATCAGTCATTTAGATACCATCTGTTCCAATAATGCCTTCTCCATTCAAACAGTAAAGTAGAACGATGAATAGTTGAACATGCTCTTCTTGCAGAAATCTTTGTTTTTGCTCCTTGAAACTAAGATGACTTTAAGATCAAGAACAAATGCTAGACAAATATAAACAAGTAAAATAAGGACTGTTACCTTTGTGCCCTATATTTGGAAAACATATGAAGTATTTAATGGAAAACAACAAACTATTCAAAGATGTTTTGACATGAATTAGTTATGTGGAAGGCTATGAACCCTAGGTAAATCTATGACACGAAGAGGGGCTGGACGATGTGTCAGAGATTATGGAAAACTTGTATAAATACTTGTGTTTTTGAAATGTCTAGCACTCTCTCATCTCATGGTGTCTGCTTGCACACATTGCGGGGTGTTGAGAGACCAGACAGTTGCCTGTTAATAAATGTACATGGTACCTTTAGACTTGTGACTGGCGTATTTCTATTATGTGGTATTAAGCTCGATATTCTTTAATCTTGAAGATGGTGCCCGAATAGGGACCCTAGAGATTGATGTCACATCGCTAGATGAAGACGAGGCTGCTGGACTGGGATCTGAGAGTGACGGGGTGCCCTGCAAAGTGAGACACAATTCCTCTGCAATACTGCATGCCCGATCCCTGGACAGTGAGCAGCGTTTCGTGGACATCACGAGATGGGTCCCGTATCAAGGCCTGTTTGTCAAAAACACCAGCCACGATGATTTGATGTCCGATCGAACCCTTTGATTGATTTGAAATCAGGTGAGTCATACCCAGATTCCTAAAAAATCCTGATATTTATTGCAAGTGTCTCTGCAGAAACAAACATAGGCAGGTAAGATCACGATTTAACTATGCCTGGGAAATTGTCATCCGTTGCAGGGTTTTATTCCGCAGGAAAAGACAATCTTTGAAACATGGCGCACCGGTGCCACCCGAAGGGTCGCCAGCTTATTTAATGTATTGTAAGTATGGCCTGGGAGCTATTGTATTTAGTGAAATTTGACACAGACAGACCAGAAATGTTTCCGAACTTCAGTGGCCGGTTTATGGTAGTTTTGAAATTGTCCGCCTAGAGCATTTAGAATCTGTATTGTTGAGAAAAAAGGCTAGGCCTGTAGCATTTGATGCAGCTAGAGATTGGAGGAAGGAAGCTATGCAGCAACTCAAAAGTAGAGAAAAGCATACACGTAGACATATGACAAATGTTGAGAAAGCATTTTTGCATGATCAACAGAAACAGTCAGAATCCATTAGAGGTATGGACAGGGCTTTCCAACTAGATGTGCAAAAGATATATCCCTCTCAGGATTTTCATACATCAGATGAATTCATTAATACATTATTGAATGAATGTAGGACTGTTTCAACTGCGCCACCTCCTTATGTGCCTCCTCCCATTGTTGTTCCTCCTCTTCCTGCTGTTGTTCCTCTTCCTCCCGTTGTTGTTCCCCCTCCTGCACCTCCACCCGTGCCAACAGTTGCCGTCCCCATAATTCCGTCTGCACCAGCAACGGTATTGGCTCTGCTACCTATTGAACAAGAATTGTATGAACCCTCTTTGCCAGGTGGTTCTGCTCCACCTGTAGTGGTTGAAGGGGTGGGAGCTGATCCAAGAATAGTGACTCGTGGCACAGTATCGAAAGACAGAAAGAGAGAATTGTATACATGGGCTTAGTACATAGAAAATGGGGATAAATCGACTGTTTAAGTTGCAATTTCTGATCAAGGGGTTATTCCTGAACAGATTATTTTCGATAGAATGGATGGGAACGTATTTAGTTGATATATGGAGTGATTTGACGGACATGAATGTCGGACAGGGGTTGAGGGATGTGAATGTCCTTGCCCGCTCAAGCGACACTGCAGCAAAAGTATATGATCATGTAGAGAAGGTATTTGAGTTTAAAAGGGAGCTAGATCGGTTACAGAAAGATGAGTTGGATGATAATGGGTGGCAGGCTTCATATGTGCAGAAGTGATTTCTTCCTCCATTGAAACCAATGAGTGAAGAAATGCACATTTGCACAAGAGACGCTCTTAGATGGATTTCGGAAGTTTTTAATTTCTCCCGTTGAAGTGCATGACCCTTTTAGTCAGTATGCTCTGACAACGCATAGAAAAGTGTTACAGGTGATGGTTGAATATTTACAAGATGAATTTATGAAGAGAAAGGAATGTTGTCCCACAGATTTGATGGTTATTTATAAAAGAGCATTTCGCCCAATACTGCATTGACTTCTTTGTCACTTGATTTAGACTTGTTGCTTAATAGATGTTCAGATTTGCCTACTTCACAATTGCCGATGAGGGGAGTTCCTCCGACATTTGTTCCGAAAGTAGAGATTCCTGCTAATGCTGCGGCAGGAACACTTGCCACCATTATTGAAGCACATTGTGTCTCACAGGTTGTGCATGTCCTGTTTTCTAGAAAGGAAGCGAATTCCATTAGGCAGTCAATTCCAGATATTAGAAATAATCCAACAGGATTTTATAAAGAAATTGAATCTGTCTTGCATTCGTCAGTTTTTACGCTGGGTGATATAGATTAGTTGTTTCCCATGATACTTCCTGGTGATTTATGGAAGTAGACTAGAACTGTAGATGATCAGGCAGGGATGGGTGATACATGGGATGCCTTAGTACGAGCCGATGGGGAAAGGAATGCCGGTGAGAAACCGCAACAGGTGATACTGTTGTTGCCAGATAGAATAGTGACTAAATTGAAAGCTCTGGTTCCTGAAAAAAGAATTATATGGGATAAGTTTATGGCTTCCATGCAGGGGAAGTCAGAGGGTGCGACGCAGTATTTTAACAGATTTGAGCAAGTATTTCTGGATTTTAGTGGTCAAGATTTGAGTACAGAGCCAGGAAAGAGGCTATTTCTTGATAAGTTTGTGCGTGGAATGTTGCCTGAAATCCAATCACAGATCATGACTTCTGAGAGTGCTTGGCAAGCAAAAAACGCAATCTGAAGTATTACACATGGCACAGTACTATGAAAATAGGGTTAATACAGAGAAGGAGAAGGTGGAAAAGCCAAAAGGAGACCTGAAGACTAGAGTGTTATTACACCAAATAGCTATAGGAGCCAGAGGTGGGAATACAAAGTTCAGAGGCCAGTTTACACCACAAGGTGGCACACAACCGGGTCCGTACACATAAACCAGTTTGCATATTGTAGACAGGAGGGTCATTGGTGAGCACAATGCCCGATCCTACAGCTGAGATCAAATAGTACGTATGGTGCCATAGGTAGATGATCCAGAGGCTGTCCTGGGATAGGGGGCCCTGGTAGAAATCAGTTTGCACAGAACCAACAGTCACCATCACAAGAAAATCCTCAACAGAGTGTCAGCAGTGGAAATATTTTTGATAATCCTTTGAATGTCTATTTTTGTGAAGATTTTGAATCTGACGATATACTGTCCCGTTGGGACAGCCGAAGCAGGGTCTTTTTGATAGATAAAGGAGCACAGAAATGTTATATTGATCATTCATGGTTCATTCCTACGTTCCAGATATTCCACTATCAGGGCAGAACAACATTTTTGTAGGGTTCTCTGGTATGACAGTAGTTAGTCCGGTCTCTCGGCCGGTACCAATTTCACTGGGACCATTTTCTGATTCTTGTCCATTTCTATTGACGACAAATTGTGGCAAAAATGTGCTGGGATTAAATTTATTAAATAAATTGAATGCTGTGATTTACTGTTCTCCAGATGGAGTCTACTTAACAATTTCACTCCAACAAACTTCCATTCCACAATTTGTGTCTATGCCTTTACCAACTGAATTGAATAAAGTTCCAACATGTTTATGAGCAGTTACTGATAATGACATTGGAATTTTACAAATCGAGCCAGTTAAAATTGTGTTGAAACCAGGTGTTAAATTGCAGTGTATTCTGCAATATAAGATTTCGGGTGAAAGCTAGCAGGCTTTGAAGAGTATTATCTCTTATTTTGTACACGAGATGTAATTGAAGAAATTGCAGGGAGTGTGTGTAATAGTCCGATTTTACCAGTCTATAAGAAAGGGGATAATGCGATTCCTTTTCGTTTTATTATTGATGTGCGCGCAATTAATAAGGTGGTTGCTACACAATTTCCTATTGTACCTGATGTCACCACAATTCTAACTACGATTCCAGCCACGGCTACACATTTTAGTGTTGTGGATTTGAAAAACGCTTTCTTTAGTATTCCTTTGCATGTCGATAGCAGATATTTGTTCGCGTTCACCCTAGGGGGACGCTCGTTCACATTTACTCGTGTGCCGCAAGGGTACACTGAGAGTCCAAGTATCTATAGTAGAGCGTTGAAAGAGCAGCTTGAAACACGCGAGTTGCATTCCACTTGCACGTTGTTGCAATATGTTGATGCTCGACTTCTTGTTGCTGATTCTGAAGATGCCTGCAAAGAGGGCACTGTGCTGCTTATTGATTTAGCAGAGCATGGGCATAAGGCTTCATTGAAGAAGTTTCAGTATTGTCGACAGGAGGTCGCCTATTTGGGCTATCTCTTGTCGAAGGAGGGAAGAAGACTGACACCTGAACGGATACAAAGCATCTCTGATAGGTCTGTTCCAAATACACAGAAGGAGGTCAGAACTTTAATAGGAATGGCCTCATATTGTAGACAGTGGATCATGAATTTTATGTAGTTGTTAAAACCTATGTTGGCACTGACAAAGAAGGACATTTCTTTGCCTTTACCGTGGAACATGGATTGCCAGAACGCTTTTGATTTGCCTAAGGCTGTATGGTGTTCAGCACCAGTTTTGGGGCACCAAATTACGAAAAAGGCTTTGTTTTGTATGTGCATGAATGTGATGGATGTGCTTTGGTTGTTTTGACACAGGAACATGGGGGCACGAATAGGCCATGCAGCTATTTTTCCTCCGCGTTAGACCCTGTTGCATGCATTTTGTCGAAATGTTTGAGAGCTGTAGCTACTGCTGCTGCAGCTGCATCCGTAAAACAAAGTGAGGGTATGGTTTTAGGTCATTCTTTAACTGTGATGGTAGCCCACTGTGGAGACTTTCTATTAAACAGAACACATACGCAACATCTCACTGATGTGCTGATTCTATTTGCTCCGCATATTCAAATTAAGAGATGTTGTTCATTGAATCCGGGTGAACTATTGCCTTCTCCACAAGAGAAGGATTGCAGTAATGAAATGTCACATGATTGCCTCTTTATTACAGAACAAGAAACAAAGGGCAGAATTGATTTAATTGATACACCTTTAAGGAATCCACAAGGGGAGCTATTCTGTGATGGCTCCTATTTTAAACTACCGGAAGGTACATCTGCTGCTGCTTATGAAATCACCACATTAAGCACTGTTGTCGAGAGCAAACGAATTCTGTATAATTCTGCGTAAGATGCAGAGATTATTGCATTAACCAGAGCTTGTGAAATTTCTGAAGGGCTTAGTGTAAACATATATACAGCTAGTCAATACGCATTTGGGGTGGTTCATAATTTCGGCTGACTATGGGCTGAGAGAGGATTCTTGACCTCACATGGAACAAAAGCTCAACATGGCACCCTTAGAGTCCGGTTGCTATCAGCACTTGAGCTTCCTACAAAACTAGCAATAATAAAGTGTGGCACACATCAGAGAGTGACAGACGATGCAGGAAAAGGAAATGCTTTTGCTGACAGAATAGCCAAACAGACTGCTATTGATTTGCACTCAAAAATGTACATGCTCGATTCAGAAATATGGGTTACTGATACTTGTATGATGGACGAAGGGATTAGCAGTGTAATAGAAATTCAGGCTGCGGCTACTCCAGAAGAAATCAAACAGTGGGCTGAGGGTCCAGCAGGTCTAGACGATGAGGGTTGTTGGAGAATTATGAGAAGGAAAGATGGATGCTACCCAATGCCTATGTCACTGCTATGTTCACCATGGCTTATGGCCCAACACACATATGTGCTAAAAAGATTTGTCAACAATTAGATCCCATCTGGAACACTAATTCCCAAGCAGTTGAAAGATATTGAGTATCCGCTTTTGTCTGACTATTGTGATCAGTTGACTCAAAACTTGCATTTGATTCACCAACAGGCACGAGCAGCCATCCCTATAAAATACGAAGGTCCAGGTCACTGATTCCAACTTGGTAAGTGGCTCTTGGTGAAACAATTCGAGAGGGCACCTGCCTTGCAGCTCGTTGGAAGGGACCTCATCAGACACTTTTGGCTATGCAAACTGCAGTACGAGCGACCAGAAAGAAACACTGGATCCACGTGACACATGTGAAAAGGATTATTTTTCCTCTGCCCTATGACGAATGGGAGGAGAAGGGAATTGATGATCCCGACGCTCATAACGAGCCTGCTTTGAGTGACACCGAGGGTGCCACGAGAATTCTTCCTGAGCCCGTGAGGCCTGGGGAGATTATTGCTTCTTCTTCGAAAGACCCTCCTGAGCCTGTGGGGGCTGGGGAGATTGCTTCTTCTTCTTCTTCAATTTCTTCTTCACCGTCGATCGATCTGGTTTCAGCTTCTTAATCTTCTTCAGGAAATGACGACGCTTTGTTCACTGACCATTCCGTACCTGATGTCTCAAAGTACAATCTGCGACCACGACACAGGATTTAGATTTAGAGTCTGCTGACATTACATTAATGTACATAGAATAGGAAAGTGCAGCTAGGATTCTGTACCCACAAGAAACCCACAAGACACCAAGGTTGAGCCAGTCCCTTGTCATTTCTCTGCTGTATACAATACGAGGCAGCGACCGGCAAAGTTACCTTCAAGATAGGCATGTGGTCAAGTGCCACCCTTGGATGAACTAAAAGAGCCTAACAGTGGGGCTTCCTAACAGATAATAAGAACTATGCCCGTTTTAGGGGCCACTCGTACTAAAAAGGATATTGACCTTTTTGCTCATGATGATCCTGTTTTTCAAAGGCCATGGACCCTAGGACCAAATGGATACTGATCACAATAACAGCTTGTATTGTAATTGCATTGACACTCGTATTTTGGTATCTGTAGAGTATACATCCGCTTGATATTTTATTACCAACTGCAAGTATCTCCACTGTGTCTCCACCTTATGTGCATTTGCACACTCTTCGTCTTCGAGACCTCCAACACAGAAGGGGTTATCACAACAACACTCTACTGCTGATCGTGAACGCCACACATGCCATTTCTATAAGACCAATTGTTGGATATGTTCATATCTGCCACAGCATGGGAAAAAGGGATTGGGCTGGTATATACATCCACCCCCTCTAACTACTGCTTGTTATGCTTCACTTAGGGCATTATTCTTTGGTAGGTGGAACAGTAGTGCCACTGGGAATTTTGATGGGACTAATCTCACGAGTTTGAAAAGGGAGTTTTAGCACCTTTAGTATGTTCTCTGTTTACAAATAGGAGAAAGCTAATTGTTGCTTCTATTAGGCCTTCTTATAGACTCTCCAGACCGTTCCAATCAATGATTACCTTTAAAATGGCTCCCGTAGGCAATAGGGATGCCATGCCTCCTTCCTATACCATTAACCATAGTCCACACTCTGTTCCATTTTGCATACAAAGACAGAGTTCCCAGCCAATGGGTACATTTGAGGAATGTATGAATACTGCCGTACTAACCAGTGAGGATAGACCTCTGTATGTTGGAGATCCCGTTTACTTTGTTTGCGGTAATGAAGCGTATCCATGGTTCCCAAGAGACTGGGAGGGTACTTGTTATTTAGAAGAACAAGTTACTCTCTTACCTGGTAACGTTCTTTCGATGGGATGGTCCGACGACGTATTCCATATCTATGACAGTAATCACCACAGCTGTGCTGCTTCGGAAAATCTTTCGGCGTCTGCGTCCTGCGTCAATGACGTCGATACGCTGTCCTCGAGGACCTCCTCCGATGGCCGACGTCACCGGATGTTATAAGTAGGACGTACGACACCCGTAGCCTCAGTTGTAGTTTTTTCCCAGAACCTGTGGCACCAATCTTCTGCCAGTATGATCACAGAAAGCCTTGCTGAAACATAAACTGCAATCGCATAAGAAATTCTGTAGCGGGGTAGGCAGGGAGGGAGCGATATGGAATACATCGTCGGACCATCCCATCGAAAGTACGTTACCAGGTAAGAGAGTAACTTGTTCTTCGAGGGGATTGGGTCCTCCGACGTATTCCCTATCTATGATAGACTCCCAAAGCAGTACTAACATAAGGAGGTGGGAAAATAATTTAGAACATACAAATTTGGAATGCCCAATCAAATTGCAGAGTAAAGGACCGCCTTGCCAAAGGCCAGATTATGCCCCCGGATAGAATCGAGGGAGTAGTGACGTATAAATGTATGGACCGAAGCCCAGGTGGCTGCATCACAGATGTTACAAATGGGAACACCCCCCTGCAGGGAAGTAGAGGCAGCCATAACCCTGGTAGAATGGGCCCGTAAGCGGTAACATTCAGAAATTGCCAAGATGATCCATCGAGACAAAGTCTGCTTAGTAACAGCTTGTCCCAAATGCCTTCCAGCGTAACCAATAAAGAGTTGATTGTCCACTCTGACCCGGGACATGCGTGAAATATAAAAGCTTAAAGCTCTCCTAGGATCCAGCCTATGGAGCCTCTCCTCTTTGTTACCATGATGTGGAGGAGGATAAAACGCCGGAAGAATAACCTTCTGGCTTAAATGAAATTCCGACACCACCTTCGGAAGAAAGGAAGGACGAACTCTAAGGACAACCCTGTCCTTGTGAAACACAGTGAAGGGTGGCTTAAATGAAAGTGCCTGTAACTCACTCACTCTGCGAGCAGAAGTGACCGCAACTAAAAATACATTTTTAAGAGTTAAAAGTGTCAAAGTGCAGGAATGCAAAGGCTCAAACGGAGCACCCATTAGAAACTTGAGAACAAGGTTCAAATCCCAACCGGGCACCTGGAAAGGTGACGGAGGGAACACATTAGCGAGCCCTTTTAGAAACTGAGAAATTAAAGGAATTTTAAAATAAAAACACTCTTCAGATGAGCGCTTAAATATTGACAGCGCCGCAAGGTAACCTTTAACGGTACCCACTTGCAGGCCCTTGTGGGCCAAAGAAAGCAAAAAAGACAGAACCACAGGAATGTCACATGAAAAAGGATCCACATTCTTAATCCTGCAACATTCGCAGAACTTTCTCCAACGGCAACGGTACAGGGACTTTGTTGCCGGCCGCCTGGCCGAAAGCAACACCTCCATCACTTCTTCAGGGAGGTCCCAATACTTATACCTCAACCTTTCAGAAGCCAAGCATGAAGGTTGAGGGATCTCACCTCTGGATGGAGAACCTGACCCCCCTCCCGTGAGAGATCGTCTTGGTAGGGAAGACGAGGTGGAGGGCAGATGGACAAGTCGAGAAGGTCCGGGTACCACGTCCTCCTGGCCTATGCCGGAGCAATGAGGATCATCCGGGAACCGAACCTCCGTAACCTCCGCAGCACTTGCGGAATGACGGGGACTGGAGAAAATGCGTACAGCAGTGGGAAGGACCACTCCCCTATGACCGCGTCTCTTAAGGCTCCTCTTGGAGGAAATTCCCGCGAGCAGAACCTTTCGCACTTCCGGTTAACACTGGAGGCAAAGAAATCCACTTGAGGGGTCCCCCAAAGGGCGAAGATCTCCAGGAGAATCTCCTGAGCCAACTCCCACTCGTGAGGGATCGCGCTCTTCCTGCTCAAAGGGTCCGCCGTCTCATTTTCTTCTCCGGCCAGATGAACTGCCGAGACCAACATTTCCTGCTGGATTGCCCAGAACCAGGGCTGCATCACCTCCCTGCACAGAGGAAGTGACCCTGCCCCCCCTTTTTGTTGAGGTACTGCATGGCCACCGTGTTGTCTGTCAGAATCAGGACATTCTTTCCTCGCACGGTTGGCAGAAAAGCCTTCAGGGCAAGCCTGACGGCCCTCAGCTCCAACAGATTGATATGGAGTCTGGACTCCGACGGAGACCAACGACCGCTGAGTGTCAACTCGTTGGCATGAGCTCCTCATCCCGTGAGGGATGCATCCGTCAGGATCGTCACCTCCAGCCAGGGTAGCCAAAATGGAGCCCCCCTCATCAGATTGCCTTCGTCGGTCCACCACAGAAGGTCCCGGGCGACCGAGGGCGGCACCTGAATGGGGTCCGACATCCTGCCGGAGGACTGAGACCAGTGGAGCTTGAGAGCCCATTGCAGAGATCTCATCAGCAACCTGGCCTCTGGCACCAGAAGAATGCAGCATGCCATGAGGCCGAGCAACCTAAAGAACTTGAACGCTGGGAGACTCTGGGCATGTTGGAACTTGTGCACCATCTGCTGAATGTAATGAGCCCTCACCTGGGGAGGAAAACACTGCCCCAGGGACGTGTTGAGCACTGCTCCGATGTACTGGAGCCTCTGAGTTGGAGTCAAGTGAGACTTCTTTAAGTTGAGGGAGAAGCCCAGCTTGTGGAGGGAGTGGCAGGTGACGGACAGATGATCCAGGACTTGCTCGGGAGAGCGCGTCCTGATCAACCAATCGTCCAGGTAGGGGTAGACGTGAATCCCCCCTTTCCTGAGATGCGCTGCCACCACTACCATGAGCTTGGTGAAGACCCTTGGGGTGGAGGTTAATCCGAACGGCAAGACCCGAAACTGAAAGTGCGAGTTGCCATCCGCAAACCTCAGGTACGTTTTGTGCTTTGGATGGATCGGCACATGAAAATAAGCGTCTTTGAGGTCGAGAGATACCAACCAGTCCTGAAGTTGAAGGGCCTGGAGGACTTGAGAAAGAGTAACCATCTTGAACTTGTCCTTCCTGAGGAGTTTGTTCAAACCGTGCAGGTCCATGATGGGTCTCAATCCCCGGTCTTTCTTTAAAATCAAAAAATAAGGGGAATACCATTCCTTGTTCCTCTCCGCTACAGGCACCAGTTCTATGGTGCCTTTCTCCAGCAGGGATTGAATTTCCTGCGCAAGGAGCGGATCCGGACTCTTCAAAGAGAGGTTCCCTGGTGGATTGTCGTGAGGCCTCTGCCGGAAAGGAAGACAGTAGCCGTGGGCTATGATGTCCAGAACCCACACTTCTGAAATAATGGCACACCATTTGACAACATACTGTGCCAGCCTTCCCCCAACCGGTGAAGCATGGGCCTCATGACTGAGCAGAAGCGGCTGCGGCGTTGCCTGATGGTAAAGAGGCAACTGCTTGGCGACCTTGGCACCTCGAGTACCTTGTTTTCAACCTCTGGCACTCCTACGGGTGCCCCTTTGACTTGCAGCTCCTCTCGCTTTACTAAAGGATGAGTAATAACGAAAGGAACCTCCCCTCCATTGCTGTCCCCTAGGACGAAAAGGCAGAGGTTGGCGGACTGCAGCACCCAACGACTTTGCTGCTGCTTTGGAGGTCTGCAACCTCTCAAGGCTCCCTTCAGGCTTGCTGCCAAAAAGATGTTCACCATCAAAGGGCATGTTGAGGAGCCTGGATTGCACATCAGGAGCAAACCCCGACTTCCTCAACCATGCAAACCTGGGTATTACGGTGCTCGCTGCCATGGACCATCAAACACAGTCTGCCATATCCAACCCAGACTGAACGGACTCACACATGGCATCCTTGCCATCCTGAATAATAGCATGAAAACCATCCCGTTCGTCCCCTTCGGGAATATGTTCTGCCGCTAAGGAAATACAGTTCCACAGAGTGTTCATGAAACGTGACAAGGCACATACGGAGTTGGCCGCCTGAAGAGCCATACCCCCTGAAGAAAACACTTTCTTCGCCCAGCCATCAAAACGCTTGTCGTCCCAATCAGGAGGGATGGTAGGATACGACGCCTGCTTAGCTGGGGCCGTAGCCGCCTGCACCACCAAACTCTCCGGAGTGGGGTGTGTGGTCAAGTAGCAGGGGTCACTACTGGCTGGGTGGTATTTTCGCGGCAAAGACTTGCCCACTGCCGGGAGACTCTCCGGAGCAGTCCAAGCTGCTGCCACCCTTCTTTGCAGAGCCATATGGAATGGCAGTACCGGGTCAGTGGGTGGACCTTGGTCGAGGGTATCTGTCAGGTCATCCTGCACAAAATCAACCGGGGGCACCCGACCCCCCCCCAAGTAGTCTGTGACCCTCGACATAAGGCGCCGGTACGATCACTCGGCATGGATGCCAGGCTCAGGCCTACAGAACTCCACCTCTGGAGAGGTGTCCCGACCACTGGCGTCATGCAGTGACTGACGTAGGTCCTCAATCTGGCTATGACCAGAAAGAATCTCGTCTGGTACCGTATCAGGAACCAACCCATCCCATCTTCAGAACCCTCTTCCACCTCAGAAATATACTCCATAGGCTGGAAAGTGGGCATTGAATAAGGGAGAAAGACATGTTTTGACTTGGCCAGAGCCTTTCTAGGGGGTTCCCCCGTGCCACGGGGTACCTCCGACACCACAGCCTCGAAAGGCGTCGAGGGTGTCGAGTGAAACGGCGTTGGCGTCGAGAGAATTGGCGTTGACGTTGAGCGCAGCGCTGACAGCATCGACGGCTTCGACACAGGCCTCGAGGGTGGAGCCCAGAGCGTGTCCTTTGACAGCCTGGGTGCCGATGGCGGCGACGACTTCCTCGGAGGCAGAGCCTCGAAAGAGTCCGTCGACGAACTTGGCGCGACCGGCGTCAACGTCTTCTTCTAAGACTTCACAGGTGCACACGGGCTCGAGCGCGTCGAGGACGGGGACCTGGAACAGGCATGATTAGAAGGATTCCCCTTGTCTGAGCGGGATCTTTCCCCCGAATCGTGCTGACCACCCGAGCCCGAAGGCGTATGAGCGGTGTCTCTAGTACGGTCATGGCCGAGCCCACTCGGAGGCACGGACGGACCAGAGCTCTGCGATTAAAGAATCACCAACATTTTCTTCCCGAAGGAAGCCCATTCCTCCGGAGAGGAACGCTTGGTGGGATAAGAAACCCACCGACGGGCGGAGTCCTCGGATGGGGACGGGGAAGGCGACTGATGACAGCACTTCCGGGAGTGCCTCGAAGAGGCAGAGGAGTGGTGGGACCCACTCCGGGACCGAGACCCCCTAGACCTACGACTACGATGCAGAGAATCGCCCCTCGAATCGTCCGTCGAAAGCCCAGCGGACCTCGCCTTCCGGGGCTTGGACATCTTACCGACTGACAGCTTCTTCTTACGTTCCCGCAAGGCCTTGGACGTAAGCGACTGGCAGTCGACACAATCATCCGTGTCATGGGCCTCCTCGAGGCACCAGAGGCAGGCGTCGCGTGAGTCTGTCACCGACATCTTGGACCGGCAGTCCCCACACTTCTTGAAGCCCGGACGCAGGGTGGAAGAAGAGGAAGACATCCCGATAATACTTCACAAACTAACAGGTTCGAAGAACCAAAAGAACAGAAACTCCAAAGAGTCGAGGCGCAGCGAGGTCTCCGAAGCGAATACGGTCGCAGAAAAAACGGAACTGAGGCTACTGGTGTCTTGCATCCTACTTATGACATCCGGTGACGTCGGCCGTCGGAGGAAGTCCTCGAGGATGGTGTATCAACGTCATCGATGCAGGACACAGATGCCTAATGATTTTCCGAAGCAGCACAGCTGTGGTGATTACTGTCATAGATATGGAATACGTCGGAGGAGCCAATCCCCTCGAAATACTATTACCAGGTGTATATGTCACCAGCAATGCTGAAGTTTCTAGAACTCGTCCCAGGCAGGATGAGGATGGTGACACTCCCACACAGATTCTGGGTGACATTGCTAAATCTTTTGTACCATTTCAGGGACAGATAATAAACTCTTAAGATATTAGAAAATGTGCAAGGTTTTTAGAAAAAAAAATCAATGAAACTACTGACATCTTATATAACATGACACTAAAGCAAAAGGCTATTAGATTAGTGGCTCTCCAAAATAGGATGGTGTTAGACATCATTCTAGCTGAGCGTGGTGGAGTGTGCAAAATGGTGGGATCTGCATGTTGCGTTTTTGTACCAGATTCCTCACCCACCATATTTAAGGCAATTAAGAAATTGCACACCTTCAGTACTGTAGTACACATTCCAGAGGGAAACTGTGATATTGGCACATGTTTCTGGGACTTGTTGCAATCTTGGGGCTGGAAGATCTTTGCAGTTCTGATGGTGATCCTTGGCACTGTACTGTTTTGCTGTTGTTGAATACAATGTCTTCCTTTCATTTGTTCCATGATAGGGGGAAGTTGTGCACAAGCGGCTGGTAAATTAGAACCTAAAACACATATGCTGGTAAAAATTACTAATACATTGGTAATGCAGGACATAAAGGAATTCATGGCGATCTATGTTTTTGAAGATAGTGATTCAGGATGCTCTGATGATGATACGTGGTTTTTGGATGATGCTAATGTTTGAGTAATGCTGTTGGCTTAGGACAAAAGGAGGGTTTGTAAAAGTATATTTTGCATGAATACCGCCTGATAGTAAACGATTGACCTAAGCACATTTGCATCACACTATAAATTGCATTGAATGGACCTGAAACAGGCTGTCTATGCCGCCATTTAGAGTTATCTGCCATTTTGATCGCCTCTTGCTTTCTGTCCCATGTTAGAATTGTGTTTTTGACTCCAGCAGAGAAACATGAACTTTGTACTGTTTCCATGATGTCAACGTAGATAAGAATGTTGAAGCTGCTAAAGTGGATTGTTTGTCCTGCAATGAGAAACCTTGGAGTTAAACAAAAGCTGTACTAATCAGTAATGTAGATACCATATTCTCTTTTTCGTGCCTTCTCCTGACCTATGGACCCCTCACATGGTCGCTGTGCTCTCTCCTTTCTCCTCCTCTCCCATTAATGGTGGCACCCGCTGGGATGTCCTCTTGGCCCCTTTCCACTCCTCTAAGGCCATCATTAATGTCTATGCCAACGGGACCGTCTTGGTCCAAGGCCCTCAGGCCAACCTTCACCTCTTTGATAGACGCTTCCCACGCCTCATCAACTTCCTCTCCGCTCCCGCTGTCCCCCCTCCTCTGTCCTCGGCTACCTTGCCTCTCCCCTCCCTCCCTGCCCCTTCTCTTGCTCCCTCTTCAACTCCTTCTCTAACACCTCCGCAGGGCGTACCTCTGATCTGTACCCCTCCCCGGAAGTTTTTCAAGGGTGGCAACCTTCTCCACATTGCCACTCTAAATTCTCGCTCTGCCATCAAGCACTCCTCTGATATCTGTCGCCTTCTTGAGGAACTGGACCTCGACGTCCTCGGTCTCACTGAGACGTGGTTCACTGCCAGCTCTGCCACCAGCTTCGACACACTCCTACCTGAAGGCTACAAGATCCTCTCCGTGCCCAGGCCCAACCGTTCAGGGGGTGGTGTTGCCCTTATCTTCCCTGAGTGGATTCCTGCCACTGTCACTCCTACGCAGACCTACTCCTCTTTTGAATGTCTTGTCTGCCGACTCTCTCTCTCTCCTAGCCATTCCCTTACCGTGGCTACTATCTATCGGCCACCTGGTCAAATTTCCTCCTTCCTCTCTGAGTGGGCTGACCTCTCCTCCGCACTCCTGTCCTCAACCACCCAACTCCTCTTTCTCGGTGACTTCAACATCCACCTCGATGCCTCCTGTCCCCCCACTGGTCTCTTTCGCGAACTCTGCAACTCTCTCTCACTCTCTATTCTCCCGTCTGGGCCTACCCACTCTGCAGGGCACACTCTTGATGCTCTGATCTCCTCTGACCTTCCCCTCTCCCTCCCTCTCTCCACTCCTCTCTCCTGGAGCGATCACTTTCTCCTATCCTCCCACCTCTCCCTCCCTACCCCACAGGCAAAGCCACCCTCTTCACTGCCACCCACCTTCTCGGTCATCCGACCCATGAAGCGCGTGTCAGCTGAGGCTTTCGCCGCTACCTTCTCGCCCCCTCCTCCCCCCTCGGCTGACTCCCACCCTGACACAGCCCTCTCCATGCTCTATTCCGCTATAACTGATACTCTCGATATCCTTGCCCCTGTCATGAGAATCCGCCTGAAGCCCAAAGCCAAATGTAACTCCTGGTATGACTTGGATCTCGTCACCCTAAAACGCAAGTGCAGGGTGGCAGAGAGGAAATGGCGTGCTTCATGTTCATCCTCTGACAAACTGGCCTGCCGCCTGCTCCAAAGGCAATACCGGCTCTCCGTTCTCACCAAGAAGAGAGCCCTTATCCAAGCCTGCATCTCTGAGGCATCTAACAACTCGGCCGAACTCTTTAAAATCTGCAAGGAGCTGGCCAACCCTGCTGCAGTCTCTACCTCTCCGGTCCCCTCCCAGGCCCTCTGCACTGCACTGGCCTCGCACTTCATCTCAAAAACTCAGGACATCCTATCCTCGCTCTCCTCCTCTCTCCTCCCTCCCTCTCTTCCCGGCTCTTCCTCTTGCTCTCTTGCAGCCGCCCCTCCGCCCCCCTTCTCTGCTTTTCCACCTTTTTCTGCTGATGAGGTTTCCAGACAAGTCCGATCTATGAAAGCCTCGTCAAAACAGGTTCACCCCTGTTCCTCCAAAACCATCAAGGACCACATCGACTCCCTGGCTCCTGCCCTTGCAGACTTTTGCAACCTCTCATTCGCCTCTGGAGTCTTCCCATCCCCCCTCAAGCACTCCCTTGTGCACCCCCTCCTCAAGAAACCCTCTTCCGACCCCTCCTGCCCCGCTAACTATCGCCCAATCTCCATTACTCCCTTCCTGGGCAAGCTCCTGGAGAAACTGGCCATCTCCCAGCTTAACCTCCATGCTGAATCTGTTGGTAATCTTCATGACCATCAATCCGGCTTCAGAGCGGCCAGAAGCACGGAAACTGCTCTCCTGAACATCCGTGAGGACCTGCTCCTGAACCTCGATTCCAACACTCCCTGTGTTCTCATTCTGCTCGATCTCTCCTCTGCCTTTGACACTGTCAACCATGCCATCCTGCTAAACCGCCTCCGTGATAACCTGGGTATCACTGGACAGGCTCTGGCATGGCTGACCTCCTTCCTTTCCGGTCGACCCTCCCAGGTCCAAATGGGCTCCTTCCTCTCTGACATCTTTTTCTCCACCTGTGGTGTCCCCCAGGGATCCAACCTCTCTCCCTGGCTTTTCAACCAGTATCTGGCACTCCTTGCCCACCGCATCGCCGCTCTCTGCCCCTACTTCCAGTGCTATGCGGACGATACCCAGCTCATTTTCAGGCTACCCTCGGCCTCCTCCTCTCCTTCCCTCATCTCCGACTGTCTGTCTACTATCAAGGAATGGTGTGCCGCCAATGACCTCTGCCTTAACGCCAGTAAGACTGAGATTCTACTCATCGGCACACCCACTCCCTCCTTCCCTTCAGCTCTCTGGCCGGCCTCCCTTGGCCCCCCTCCTGCCCCTACCTGCAAGGCTAAAAACCTCGGGGTCATCTTCGACTCCACACTCTCCTTCTCTCCTCATATATCTGACGTCTCTAAGAAGTCTCACTACCAACTGCACCTCCTCAGAGGTATTCTTCCCTTCCTCTCCTTCCCCCAGAAGCTCACTGTCTCCCGAGCCCTGGTTCTCTCAAGGCTGGACTACTGTAACAGCCTCTATCTAAATCTGCCTGCCTCCACTCTCCGCCCTCTGCAACTTATCCAGAACAGAACTGCGAGACTTGTCCTTGGCCTCAAGCCCAGGGACCGTATCTCTCCTGGACTGAAATCTCTTCACTGGCTCCCAGTGGCTGCGAGGATTAAGTTCAAAACCCTCTGCATTGTCCACAAGGCCTTCTGGGGCCTGGGGCCTAAATACCTTCAACTCTCTCTTCCTAAATATCTTCCTTCACGAGCCCTTCGCTCATCCGTCTCCAACTCCCTCATGGTCAGCCGCTTCTCGAAGCAACGAGCTGGGGGTAGATCTCTCTCCGCAGCAGGGGCCTCCCTCTGGAACAGCCTTCCTGCCTCCCTGAAACTTGAGGAGAACCATCTCCGGTTCCGGAAGCACCTCAAAACCTTCCTCTTCGCTTCTGCCTTCTCTCTCCCTCTCCCCTGCTAAACCTGCTTAACTCCCCACTGAATTCTGCACTTAACCTGCATCTGGGCCACTCTCAGCGACCTCGGTCCAGGGCCCAGCCACTCTCCACTTGCACTGCCTCCCCTGGCCCCCCCTGCACCGTGGGACTGTCACTGTATCCCTACAGCCCCCTTCCCAGCACTTGCTCTGCACTTACCTCGCACTTGCCACCAGCTGGCCCTTTTTATTCATTATTTATTTTACGCTACTTACCTTGTACTGCACTTTCCCCCCCACCTCCTCCCCTTGCACTTTCTCCTTTTTCCCCTTACCTCGGCACTTGCGCGATCTGAATGACACCTGGCCTAGTAGGATCGTTTGTCTGTCTTTCCCCTGTTTCCCCCCCCCCCGCCTCGTCGCGCCTTGAAACACTTGTGTATAGGCGCGTTACAAATACCATATCATATCATATCATATCATATGTTACAATAGTGCCTTCTACATTCAAACAGCAAAGTAGAATGATGAATAGTTGAACAGAACATGCTCTTCTTGCAGCAGAAATCTTTGTTTTCGCTGCTTCAAACTAAGCTGACTTTAAGCTCAAGAACAAACGCTAGACATATATAAGTGAGTAAAATAAGGACTGTTACTTTTGTGTCCTATATTTGGAAAACATATAAAGTGTTTAATGGAAAACAATGAGCTATTCAAAGATGTTTTGATATTAATTAGTTATGTGGAGAGGTTTTGAACCCTAGGTAAATGTATGACACGAAGAGGGGCTTGACGATGTGTCCGGGATTGTGGAAAACTTGCATAAATACTTGTGTTGTTGAAATATCCAGCACCCTCTCATCTCATGGTGTCTGCTTGCACACATTGCGGGGTGTTCAGAGACCAGACAGCTGCCTGTTAATAAATGTACATGGTACCTTTGGACTCGTGACTGGCATATTTCTATTATGTGGTATGAAGCCTTGATATTCTTTAATCTTTCAGAGGCACCACCAGATTTTTGGAACCCCATGCAATATCGTAGAGTATAATATTTATTTTGACACACCCATCCCTATGATGTTTATTGTGATAAATTGAAAATGACTAATGAGGTGCTGTTTAAACTAAGTTGTTGTTGAATTTACAAGAGATTACTTATTTTGACATACATGTGTTTTTGTATTTTATTTTATTTCTCCTTTTTCTGACCCACCACCCCTCCCTATACTCTGTCTTTACACATCACACTATGTGTGTACATGCTTGCTTGTATATATGAAGTGAATATGAGATATGCCCTGATTTCAAAAAGGCTCTTGAGGAGCTGAAACGTGTGTCATCAACAAGGGATCTCCTTTAGGAGATTGGTGATTAAAACAAAAATCTTTTGTGAACCATAACATTTCAATTTGAAATCAAACTAAAACTTGTGTGGCGCAGTTCATGTGTGAAAGCAACAAATCAATTTACAATCCACTGTGGCAACAACAGTATATGTGAAGAGCTGTGGTTGAATGACAACCCAAACATTGAGGACGTTTTAGGATTGCAAAGTGTGTGAAACACTCAATAGCATTTGTAGCAAAGCTTTCCAAGGTGGAGGAAACGGACATTAATTTGTTAGTGCTAAAAGTGTATAGTGAACAGAAAATGAAGAAAAAAAACCTGGGAAAATAAAACCTATTTGAAAAACACCACGAGTGGTGAAGGGGACCGCAAACTTAACACAAAGGGTCTTCAAAACTACAGAAGAGCAGGAGTACGAGAGTGGGCCTCATATGGACCCTGGCGGTAGCCGTGCCCTCATTAAGGGCATGGCTGCCTCCGGAAATGACATTTTACCGGGTCTATGGAATGGGCAATTACCGGATCTTGTCGACCTTGGCGGACCCGGTAATTGCCCATTCCATGGACCCAGTAAAAATAAATCCCCATTCCCATTTGAGCTTCATAGGGCTCAATGGGAATGGGGAGGGAGCTAACAACGGGCCCGTTAATGTCACAAGACCAGTACTGCAGTTTATTGATCTGTATGCACCTCTCCCTCTGCCCCACCTTGTTCTCTTTTTTGTGAAGCACTTACTAGTAGATATGCCTCTGGTCTAGTATGCTAGCTATTGTTGTTAGATCATTCGGAATCTTCAAGGCCTACAAATGACAACTGTGTTCCCTTGCTCCCTTCCCGCTTTGAAGCACTTCACTTGTGTATAGGCGTGTTACAAATAAACAATTACAATTACAATTGAATTCCCTGGTGAGGCCCCACCAATTCACTCTGCCATAGTGGTTGAGGAAACTCTTTTACCGGAGACTGCTCCTCTTAGCACTTTGAGCCTCATTCTGAGCCTCATTCTGACCCTGAAAATGCTATTACTGTTTCTGGCACTCAGTCTGGCGGCAGTGCCACTGGATTTCAAGTGCCGGAGTGACGTGTAATTCCCCATTCATGGAGTCCCACAGGACTCCATGGGGGATTTGCTGCCATTACCGTCACCAGCAATCCCAGTGGTGGTAATAACAACGTTTTCCTGCCCTTAGGGTGCTTGCCTAGCTGGAGGTAACACAGGTACTTAACCGGCAAACCTGTAGTCAACTGGTCTGGTAGAGTGTCGTTATACGTTTATACTGGCACTGTAATACTAGACTGGCTGACTCATAATGAGCCTCCATGAGTGAGACTGGGACTAATACTGAGACTTTTGTTGTGGAAGAGCTCATTGTGGCAGATGGAGTAAAGCCCCATGCCCCAAATGGGCCCAACAACCTTTGCCCACAGAAAACTGAATTAGAAACAACTGAAGGCAGCATGAGCCCGCTTGTAGTGGAAACTGAGGAAAGGCAAGTACCCGTCTTCAATCCATCTTCTAAGCAGTCTGGAAAAAAAATGGTGGTGCAGAAAAAGATGAATGATTTCTTCCCAGAAGAAGGTCCTTGCACGGAGATGAGGCAAAGTGCAAAAAGCAGGCAGGGTACCCCCACAGGGAGAAAGTCATTTTATTGCTGATCACAGCATTCTGGAGCTAGATGTGACATGGGATTTTACCACCGACAAGAATATTTGAACAAAGGAAGCTGCAATAGAAATCAGTATGCCAGGGATGGCTGAGAAAGTATTGGATCTGGATGATATCCCATCTTTTATGGCCGAGCAGGATATTAGGTATGTAACCGATTCACTCTCTTCAGCAAGGACTAGGTACATCATACTCTAAGAGAAATGGGTAGTCGTGTTAAGTTTTCGTCTCCGTCTCTATCTGCTTTAAACCTGGCGCTTTCCTCCGTTGCCTCTCTCTACGATAATATTAAGCTTGAACTCAAGGCCCACACACTCTAATTGAGTGATTTAAAAATAACACTGCAAGAAATTAAAGAGGTGCTACTTAAACAAGCTAACAATATTGGCCAAACTTGACCTGCTACTATTGCTGACGCAGCGACACAGAGGTCTCCCGGTTTATATGACGGGCCTTGTGCACCAAACTCTAATCTAGCCCCTGCGGTCGTTTTGGTTGCTCAATTGCCATCGGGGCTAATAATGGTCTGCCCTTCTTTTGTACAAAATAATGCAAAGCCTTAAAAAGTCTTAAGAAAAAAAAGAAATTGAAGAATGGCAGGAAGTATGCACAGAATAAACAGGCCTCGAAAGAAGAAACTAGTTGTTATAAAGTCGGCAAATTCTAGTGGCCCTGGTCTACAGACAAAGGCTGCTCACACTACTCTACTAAAAAAAAGGGGCATCAGGGATGTAATTTTGGGGTCACAGAGGTCGCAAATGCGTCCTTTGCCAATTTGTTTACAACCCCTAATTTTCTTTTGCGACCAGAGCATCCTCCTCCAATCAGAGGATGCTGGGGGCATGGCTGAGAGGTGCGCGTGGGAGGTGCAGAGCATTGGTTCCTGCATTTTGTCTTCCCGCTGCTCGCAGTAGCAGCTCTCTCTTGTGGCATTATCGTGTTTAGCAGCAGTCAGAGCTCCTGCCTCCAGCCCTGCACTGTGTGCCAGAGAATCCAGATCAGGTAAGTGGCGTCGTGCTGTGTGGGGTGAAACCGGTGAGTGAGTGGTGGTTATTTATGTGTAAAATAATCTTGCACGGCGAGGTCGGATCACAGGCCCGGCCACTGTGACTTGACCTCAACTTAGAAGATTATTTTACACCGGCCGGCGGGTGGACGGAACAAAGGATACTGACTGGTTCTCTTAATTTATGTGTAAAATAATCTTATAAATTGAGGTCAGGTCATGGTGGCCGGACCCTGGCCTGGCCATCGTGACCCAACCTCAATTTACAAGATTATTTTACACCACCAATCATTTATACAGTATCTGTCCAATTATTCCCTTTTGGTATCCCTCCTTGTAAACTGACCGCCTATCCCCTTTGGTCCTTGTAGCATGGCGTCCCCACTCCCTGCAACCCCCCTGCCCCCTGACCGTCCATGAAGAACATGTTTAGTTATCATGAATTTGAATTACTCTTAATTTAAGAGTAATTTAAATCCATGATAACTAAATACATTTTTCATGGACCGTCAGGGGGAGGGAGCGGGGGGGTTACAGGAAGCGGGGACGTCATGCCACAAGGACCAGAGGGGAGAGGCGGTCAGTTTACAGACTAGGATCAGGGCAGTATCCAGCATTGCAAGAGTGGGGGGAGAGCCACGAAAAAAGTCCTGCTACTTTCCCCCCAAATGCAGGGCACGCAATTCTGCATGGTCTCATTAGTGCCCACAAACTGCCCACCCCTGCCCCAATCTACTTTTTTGGTAACAGTGGCAGATGGCATTTTTTAACACAAAAAAATAAATAAAACTACAAATCATTACAGATGCAGGGAACTCATCTCTTAGAGCTCTGTCCAGGCGCTCTGGGGCAAAATACATACAAACCTCCTAATTTTCATATGGATTGCACCAACAGCAATTACTACCCAGAAAAGGACATCACATCAGTCATTGATACTTGGAGGCAGCATGGAAGTGACTTTAGAATACGTTGCCATAGGTGAGCCAAGTGGCAAATAACGTTGTGGTGCAAAATACCTAAATTGCACAATTGTTATATATGGAGCAACTCTATAGTCAGGCTTTTTAAAATAACAACATTATATATTAACATAGCTCTCAAGTGAATCAATTACAGAGCTGCAGATAAGTCACAGTGTGATTACATGATCTGGCCAGGATCACACACTTTGGTTAAATGGTGAAACCAGGATGTGGACTATTTAAGCAACTGAGCACATCATCACAGGTTTAGTTTGTATAGATATTTATTAAGGATTCCCTTTGCATTTCATGTGCTCAAATAATACTTTATATGTAGCATTGCCTTGGAAGCAAAGCA
Organism: Ambystoma mexicanum; assembly: GCF_040938575.1. Lineage (NCBI taxonomy): Eukaryota > Metazoa > Chordata > Amphibia > Caudata > Ambystomatidae > Ambystoma > Ambystoma mexicanum. Next base: position 630,864,141 of record NC_090936.1, read on the forward strand.
CATTACATAATAAACTATCCTTTCATAATTAGCTTTACATTATATACATCATAATAGAAATATGATGAGCAATAAGAGTATGGCTTTAGATTTATTTTCCCCATCCTGCATGCAAAGTCACAATAGCATCATGCAGGTTAATTTGAACCTAACTCATCCCCTTTGGGTAAAGCCAGAGTCATTATTGCATAACGTCTGCAGCATTATGCACCCTTTCCTTCTCACTGCTGATCGCTCACTTCCACGCACATTTCTAAAGGGACAAAAGTCCCTGCTAATAGTCCCCCTTCCCTCCCATAAGTGCCTAATGGCTCACATTGAAATGCTCTGTTGGCAGAGAGGAACATGAGAGCCCCTCTGCTGCTAACCGGAGCTCCTTGGGACATTGTCCTGGCAGCACGACACCTCTCCCTTTTGGAAAGGTACTGTGAATTACTTTTACACAAAGAAGCAGACTGGTTTGTTGCAAAATCTTGAGGTATCCCGGCAGGCTGGATTGGTTGGTGCATCAGTAATGCCTGTATGGCTGGTTGCAGAATCAGTCACATGCAAAGCAGAGCCTGATATCTGAATGTCCTGACCCCAGACCTGCATGCTTTTTAGAGGCCCCATTCTAGTGTGAAATCCCCCATCTTCCGTATGGACTCTGCCATTCTCTGCTTATGTTATGGTAAAGTGTGCCAGAGGGTTGCTTCGCCAAGGAAAGATTGCCGGCACTCAGGGAAGATTTCCCGAATGGGGACCACTCTGCTACATCCCCAACACCTTACCTTATGGTGTGATGTGAGTATGTCCTTGATTCAAGCGTGGTCAGGTAGGGGCCTTTTGCAACACCTGTGGTTCAGTGTTAGTGTGGGTGCCTTAAAACAATGGCTTGTATGGTTTTGTGACAGTCATGTGACACAGCTGAATGTTGTTTAGTCTCTGGAGAGATTTGAACACGCATTGACTACAAACTAGTATAGAAGGAATGGCTGGCAGGAGGAGCCTGTGTGATGTCTGTGTCTAAAAGCACACAGCATAGACACATACAGGAGTGGCTGCTAAATGTTCTATGTTTGACAGAATGCAGGACTAGCTGTCTCCTTCTCTCTCTCCCTCGCATTCTAGCCCCATCTTATCTCTCTGATCTTCAAAGCATGGTTTCTGGTCAAGAACTACATCACAGGCACCTGAGGTTGTGCTTTCAGAGCAGGGTGGAGAAATGCCCTGTCCTGATATTTGGTTTTGTTGTCATGTTGAGTCACATACAGTGTTGCAGGGTTATGTGCAAATCTCTGTTGATAATGCACATGGCAACACTGTGAGAGATAATGCTTGGGTAGAGGGGCTGACTTTTGTTTTGGCTACCATAGTGCAGTACACACACCATTAAGCAGGCGGGGAAGGGCAAATGAAAGGGTTCTACAAGACTGCTTAAATATAACACAGGGCGTATACAGCAAAATGTTTGATGTTGCAGCATAATGGAGCTAATTCAAAGAGATACCAGGAGGGTGTGTTTTAAGTGGGAAGTATAGGATGGAAAAGTGATAAAGATAACGTAGGCGGTCACTGGGTGGATAAATAACCAAACAGCCACAGGCTGTGTCCCCCTCCTAACATCTCATCTCCCTCCTATTTGTTTTTATATCAAACCATTTCGGCTAATAACCAAAGGTAAAATGGCGGATGGAAGTGTGTGTGTGTTGCTGGAATGGTCATGGGAAAGCTAGAATCCAACTTCACACTGTACTGCAAAATGGTGGATTGCTGCCACACCACTATTTTAACATTAATGGTGTTGGGTATGTTGAAAGGCCTGACTTAACGAAAAGGCAGCATTTACGGTCTTAGAGTGGAGACATAGGCCTTTGCTCCGAGCTACTATTGAAAAAGTTGGGAATTCAGTGGATGTGTGCACACCTTTATAGCTGTTTTGATGTGTGATGCAAGGCTACGGAGAGGGGAGTGTTGTCTAAATATGGGGAATCCTACAGTTCTACAACACATTGCTATAAAACAATGTCATCTTTACATTTTCGAAGAACATGCACCAGTAGACCATTGGTTATCACATGTATGTTACTTTTTAATGTTGGTTCACATGGGCCAAGATACAGTTTGAAACATGTCTCATTCTTCTGCCCGGTGAGGGAATACACTGTATATAATATGTCACCCGACGTTGAAGAGAGGAGCTTTCCCAGCAGTAATTTATGAAAGAACATCAGGGAGTGGTGCAATAAATGTGATATTTCACTGGGCACAGGTTGTTTGCGTCAGATTTGTTCAAACAATCAAAAAGATAAAGCTGTTCAAAATGAACGATTTTCGTTTGTTTGAAAATGCATGCTTCGAAGAAAAAGCCTCTTCATTTTGCGTTCTGATTGGTGGACCTGATACCCTGTGGGCCCCACAGGGCTGCAGGGTGAATGGTATCAACCAATGGAATAGATGGACAAAAAGTTGGTTAAAACCCAGCAGAAAAATAAGATGCGTTTGAGGGAAAGTGGGTGTGAGACTGTGAGTAGAAGGGCCGGGGAAAGCACAGGGTCCACCACACTGAATTTGGAGAGAAGGACTACCATTGGCGGGAGAGAGCATGGTTGCTCTGTTATAGGGGTACCCTCTTTCTGGGGTGATTAACAGAGTCAACATGCAGTTTACATGGCCAGCGCTGGGGTGACTACTTAACCCTTGCTTTGCCTCCCTGTCAGTACTTTCGACGATGGCAGGGGATTCACCTTCGATATACACCATATTGCTAATAATTGAGGCACAGCTTGTATGCTTAGACAAATATTTTCTTCATAGATATGCAGCTTTCTTTAGGAATCTATGAAGGGTACAGGGTTAAATACGCAGTAATGTGACCTGAAAAAGCTCTAAAAAGAATAAATATGGTTAATTAAGTGTTCTTTTCATTTCATTCCCCGGGCCATTCTGATTAATGATCATTAAAGCCTAGCTGCTCAGTAAACCAAAGCTGATAGCCCTTTAATGTCGACCAAAACAACTGAGCACAGAGAAAGTCTGTCTTTTTGTATCACTTCTGCTTACCCACCAGTGTGAGTAGCTCACAAAGGAGCTGCCTACAAGGGCACCTCAAATGAGCTGTTCACAAAGAAATTCAGATGCAGTGAGCTTTATTCATTACTTCCAAATCCTTGGGCCAACTCGTTTTTCTATGACCTCCTAACATGATCAATCCAATTGGGATCCAAAAACAGAGTTTAATGCGCTGCATAGTACTGGAGTCTTTCATATGTCACAGGGAGTGCAAGGTAGGCCCTGCAAGAAAAGGATTCACCTACATCAACCCGCCCATAGTGGGTGCTTTGAAATGGTGTGTTCTTATTGTATAAGCGCCTAACACGCAAACAATAAAATAAAAAAATAGTGAATTAGATCCTTGCATCCACTGCTTATGGTTGAGGCCAGCCAAGACAAGGCCCCTTTAATTGTGGTAGTTCTAGACCAGTCCTTTGTGCATACAATCAATATGTTGTGGTGTTGCACAAATGTTGCTTCCATCCTGATATTTTGTTTGCATTTCCAGACCGACATCTTCTTGGGAGAGTTCCTTCCTGTCTGTGTTCTCAGACTTCTGTAAACAGTACCACCTCATCCAGCCTCATTTGTGACCACTGTGAGAGGTAAGTGAACATGAAGAAATGTATTGAAAATGGATAGCAAATGTTAATCCTCTGTTAGTCCATGTCTATTTCTGCACTTCAGCTGTGGCCTAGTTGTTCCAACACTAAGGATAGTGTTTCTCTCCCAATGAATCAGTTTATGCCACACAATTAACTGAAAATGGTGTGACACATGCTTCACTTCAGCCCCTTTTCAGGACCTACAGAGTTTGAACAGGTAACAACTGCTCATCTCTCTAATCTTAACTATAACCCTGACAGATAGGACTTCCCTAAAAGTAAGCTACAAAAAGAAAAATACTTGAAAGTGCTGCTTAGGTATATACTGTTGAAACTTAAATATGTCCTTGTGTTGAGTGTTTCATGCATGCATGAGGCCAGGGAGGTAAGCTAATAGGTCGGTATGCTGGCCCATCCAGAATACTCGATTGCTTACCTTCTCTAACAAAACTCACAACCCTGTGTGCCACAAGCTGTCTTGTCAGTCAGATAATTGATGCTTCCTGATGACGTTCAGCTTTTCAAACCTTTGTTAGTTATCATGCACCAAGGCAAAACACAAGTGATGGCTACAAGGTTTAGACTTAATCTTAACCTGTGGCATTGTTCTCGGCAACCCTCCAGATCATCGTTCTTCACTGCCAAGCCATCACACGTTTGTGTTTGAGCAATCATACACCACAATTTTTCGGCCGTGGGTATTGCCATTGATAGATAGTAAAGCAAACACATTTGTGGAATGCCGCTTTGTCACCCAATAAATACATGCATAATCTATATAAATATATATGAAAGTTGATTCCAGGTCAAAACAACACATTTCATATTCATATCCTCTTGTTTGATATGCATCAGAAGTGGTCTCCCAAAGAAGACTGAAGAACTAAACAAGCGAGGACACCCAGGAATCCATCATTTGCTTGAATAATAGCTTCTGATTTAGCAGTACTAAAAGTATGACCATGTCTACACCTACAGGAAAACCCAAAGATCCAAAACAGAGGTGAATATTTGATCTATTTCTTCAAAAACCAAGAGGAGATGACACTGCGACAGGCTCTGATTCAAGCAAGCAAAAGAGGTCTTCTGATGATGCCTCAAGTGGCAGTTCAAGCACAGCTATACATGTTGTCCAACCATCGGCCAGCACATCAACTCTTGCTGGCAGCGGAGATGCTTGTTCAGGTGCAGACATTGTTTCTACACATTGCTGACATTGGTCCGAGATCTTCACATGCTGACACTTTGCCTGGAGCTCCTCCTACCTTGGCTGACATAGCTTCTCCTTCATTTGTAGTGGACACTGAAGTCTCTTGTTCACGTGCAGACATTGGCGTGATGGTTTCACGAGATACTGACCTAAGCAATACTTCATCTTTCCTGGATACCGCTGAATGCTCTTTCAATCCTGATATTGAGGATTGTTCTTCCCGTGTTGACATGTTTGAGGATCCCCCCTCTGTTGCTTGTTCTCTCAACATTTAATTCCTTGGAGAGAACACAGGCAGCTCTTGGTTGCAGAGTGATGAGAGTATGCAAATGAGTCAAGCTGAGCAGGGCATTCAGGGAAGATCTCCAGCCCCCGATTTAGATGACAGTGTGGTGACTGATATGTCACCAAATCAATACAGTGAACTTATACAGCCAAAACCTCTTAGATACCCTGTAACTGCTTCCTGTAAAATTGATGGAGACTACAAAACCTATCCTTGGCTGGAGTATTCAGTTCTGAAAGATAAAGTATACTGTTTTGCATGCAGACATTTTGGTTCCACTTCCGGAGAAGGGGTGCATGTGCATGGCACAGTTCCATTTGTTGACATTGGCTTCAGTAAATGGGAAAAGATAGGTTGTGGTTTGAAGAAACACTCAGGTTCTGGGAAGCATAAATCTTCAATTGTATCTTGGATAAACTTTAAGCGTGTACTACAGGCCCTCAATAGTCCATTGTTTCCATGCTAGAAAAGGTTGGAGACCAAGAGATTGAAGAGAATCGTCAACATGTGCTGCAGTTACTAAAGGTTGTTTGTCTCTTGGGTCGCTTTCTTTCCGAGCCACAGACGAATTGCAACATTTCCACAATAAGGCAAACTTCATGGAAATATTGCATTTGCTGTCTGATTATAATGAACCTTTTAAAGTCAAAATGGCTAGAAGATTTGGGCACTACACCTCACCTGAGTATCAAAATGACATGATCTCATTTGTGGCAAATCTTGTATGTCAGAACATCGCTAGGAAAGTGACAAGGCACTTTAAGCATTGGTTGATGAAACCAAAGACATTTCACATAAAGAACAGCTGAGCTGTATGATCCGTTTGTAGATAAAGATGGGAACATTCAGGAAAAAGTCATGGGATGTTACCACATGGAGAAGTTGGATGCCTCCAGTTTAGCTGCCTCCATCGCCAATTCTGTATGCAAAGCTGGCCTTGACCGGAAGAGCTATGTGGCACAATGCTATGATGGGGCATCAGTAACAGTGGCTGTTTCAATGGAGTAATGGAGTGCAAGTCAAAATCAAACAAATTGCTCCACAGACTATTTATATTCACTGTCATGTACATTGTCTAAACTCTTTTTAAAAGCTCAAAAAGGAAGTGGTTTAATAGTATACGAATTAGAAAGACTTGATGGCATTAGATGGTTTTATTGGTTCGCTAGTGTTAGAAAAATACAGATTCGATTTGAGACCATTGTTGTTGTTCCCAATGCAATAGAATCACAACAATGTGACAAGCAGTCTAGTTCAGAAGCCAGAGGACCTCTCCAAAATATCCAGAGGCTTGAGTTTTTGCTAACTTTGCTAAGTATGGAAGCGATTCTGCAAAAGGTGAATGTGCTATCTGAAAAACTTCAGAGAAAGGATCTTGATTTGCCAAATGAGAGTGAACTAATTCATGTGGCGAGAACTGACCTTGTCAACCTTCGACAAGAATGCAGTTGAATGCAAATCGTCAATGACGTAATGGGATCAGCAGACACATGTGCTATTGAAACAGTTGAAAACCACAAAAGAAGAGCTTTACCATTAAGGCAGCACCAACTGAGCAGCAAACTAGCAGAATACTTTGTTGGTACTACTGTAGGGAAGAGGCCTGCCCATTATGAGCACTCCGGGGATAGAATGCCACTGACTGAACGGGTAAAGCAAGAGGTGTTTTCCTTCACCTTAGATAGGTTTGTAAGTCAGTTGGATGCTTGTTTTACAGATAAAATGCAGCTTATCAAGGCTGCCAGCAGGTTCAATCCAAGGGATACACATTCCTTGGACTCCTCATCTGCAGATGTCCTTGCTGAGCACTACCTAGGGCCCAAGTATATTATGTTAACTTGAATTCAGGCCTTGCCGTTGCAAGGAGATTTTTATCTGAGAAGACTATGGCAGGTATTCACTCTGTCAGGTACTATCTTTGCACGTCATCAGAAGGACTTTCTGAGGTCCCAAACCTGTTGAATTGGGTCCTTGCATTGTCGATTACAACTGCAAGAAATGAATGAGAGGTTCTTCTCCTGTTTGAAAAGAGTTAAAAACAATTTGCATAATAGATGTGTAGATAAGAGACTTAGTGATTTCTTAGTAATGACATGTGAACCTATGGAGGTTGACAAGATCAATTTGAGTGATGCAATTGACAGATTTCCTGGCACAGGAGGTATCCTCTGAAAAGATGAACCATTATCTTTTTTGACATTGTGCTGGTTTATAGCTCACTTTTCAGTAACAAACTTCTTTTTTTTAAAGTCATCGAGACCTAATCAGCACCACATACAGTCTTCAAAACCATCCAAATCCAGTCACCAGTTCCAAATCCAGCCACCAGCAAAGCTGATAATGGTTACTGGCAATGCCTTCCGGCCATCTTTAAAACGTATTTTACGCAAATGTCTCGATGACATTCAATTAATAATGTAATGGAATACAAGAGGATTTGCCCATATCTTTAGTGATGGAGGGTTAATATTGTTTCTAAGTACTTACTCAATCATTGCGCTACAAGAGACTTGGTTGTGTGATCAAGTCGACTTAAATTGACGTACAACCATCTCTAAAACTGTGCTTAAAGGACCTAACGGTAGACCCAAGGGAGGGCTGTTGATATCAGCTGCCTCTCCATGGAAAATTGACGAAATACAGAACCCTTAACTAAGGTCCTAATGGCAGATCTGTCCCTGAGCACAACTCGATTGGTCCTAATTAATGTATTTGACGCTCTGAACAACAGTGCAACACTAGTGAATGTTGCAACAGTGAGTAATGTGCTCAGTAAGTACAAACGTCTAGTACCCATAATATTCTTAGGAGACTTCAATGGACATATTGAAATGGAAGAATTAGATTGGTGTGGTACCCACTCCTCTGGACTTGTTAATGCCTTATGTGCCGCTAGGCGATGTGGGAAAAAATGGGTAACATTAATGGATGAGTACATAATGATAAGGCTGAACGGAAACTGCCTAGGTGATACCCCCATGGCCTATAGCCGAGTAAGTATAAACTCAGTCGCAACCCTCAATTACATATTTGTGAATGAGATTGGGTTGCACCTTATAAGAGATATGGCTATCATTCCGCATAGCGAAAGCGCTAATTTTCCATTGTGTCTGCTTCTTACAACCTTCCCATACTTGAATCAGCACTCCATAATAGCCACAAATGGTGACATATCCACTAATTCACAGAGCAATAGAATTCGGTGGAATGATCAAAAGAGTGAAAAGGTATGAAAACTCTCACATATGCTTGTCACTGCCTTTAATACAAGCTATGAAGACTCAAATGTTGGGGGAGATAGTGAGGATATTATCTCTGCTTTTGTAAAGATGGTCACATTGATTAAAGAAGCTTCAATAGGGAAGCGGAAATATAAAAGCATAGTAGAAAGAAGCAATAGGAAATGGCACTCGCAAATTACATCTGACCCAGAAATAGCAGCTGCCAAGCGAGAGCTTAGAAAATGGATTGGTGATGCTGTTTTTCATCAGTCCCCTAGTGAGATTGGTAGCTATATTGGATTGGTTAAGTTGCAGTATCGTAAATGGATGACTGAGCATAAACAAATATGTAATATGAAAACGTGGAATGAAATTGCTCAACTTGCACTACAGAAAGATACTACTCTGTTTTGGGAATTGATGCGTGGTACACAACCATGTGGGTTACTAACCATTGGTGTGAACGAGCCAGACTGGGAAACACATATTTCTAAAACTTGATTATATGAGAGTGACAGTAATCTTGATCCATTAGTAGAGGTAACCTCGATATGTCAGTGTACACCAATTGATATTGCTAATATTATCAGGCATTTAAACAAATCTAGGGCTTTTGGGCCAGATGCCATTTGTAATGCAGTGGTTAAATTCAAACCTAACCTCTGGGCTCACAGTCTGTATTTGTTGTTCTCTCACATCGGCACCTTCGGATTTATACCATCGACTTGGAGGGAAAGTAACATTTTCCCGGTACACAAAAAAGGACAGTGGAATCTGACAGCTAATTACCATATGCTGGCGATGGTGGTTGTTCCTTCTAAAGTATTCGCCAAGGTCCTACTGATTGAACTTAATGACAGTAACACGGTAAAAAAGATCCTCCCCACAAACCAGATGGGCAAACATTGTAACACGACCTACAATTTGTTGATATTAGTATCATCAATAGAATATGCATGGGAACTAAGGAATGCTAAAGTCTATGCAGCATTCATAGACTTTTCAGCTGCATTCGATTCCGTTCTCAGAGGTCGCCTTTGGAAAAGCTTGCGGCCTGGAATATACCACCAGGACTTTTGAAGATGATAATGCTGTTCTACTCAGAAACTTCTGTTAGGATCAGGGTGGATGGTGAGGGTAGTTTATCTGTCCCCTTTACTACCCGACGTGGAGTCAACCAGGGATGTGTGGTTGCTGCCACTCTCTTCAACTTGTATTTGTCTGACTTGGGTCTTGCTTTCATGAATTTAGCATTATGTCCTGTTAAAGTAGCTTGTCATTTCACAAGTTGGTTAGCTTATGCTGACGACTTGGTGTTGGTTGACCATACACCCAAGGGTCTTCAAAAACTTTTCAAAGCATGTAAAAAAGAGTTGGAGATAAATATCAAGAAGAGTAAGACTATGCTATCTACTCCAACTGTTCACAAGGGTAGAATTTATCTGTGTATTCTGAACGGTCTGAAGCTGGAGAATGTCAATAGTTATAAGTATCTGGGTATCCATCTTCAGAGTAATTTGAAATGAGACACTCATTGGAATGTGATCAAGGGCAAATGTAATCAAGCAGTCAATATGATAAATCGCTTTGTAAATAGACAGGGAGGTATGTCGTTTGAGACTGTGTTGTTGCTCTATAGCACGAAAGTTTGTTCGATCATATTTTATGGTACTGAAATATGAGGAGGAAATTATTCATCTGTTCTGAGAAGATATGAAGCATATGTACTCCATAAGCTCTTTGGGCTACCACCGACCCTATCTATAGAACTAATGTATTTAGAGTTTGAGGAATTACTTACGATGCAATCAAGAAAACTATTCTATTCTGTGATAAATTGTTAAAGCTGGAAACTGACACCACGATTGGTGCATTTGTAGATGTCTTTTGCGATCTTGTCACTTACCATTCACTGGGCACCCTGGGTAAGATAATTAGAACCTGTATGAAATGGCATACAGGATGTTGTGGAGTGAGGTTAGATGGGGCAGTCTACATAAATAAGAATAGTCTCAAACAGAAAATCTTAGAGCATAGTAAGGAACAGTACATAACTAATCTGCTCTCCGGTAAAAATCATACTGAGTTTTGCAACTATATTAAAAGCAGAGACACTATGCCCCGACACATGGTGGCATTTCCGAGCAACACCATCTTCCACTATCCTACACAGCCTTTTCTCATCATGAAGTCAGCCATGCTACATCACTGATTCATTACAACAGTTTTTGTCTACCTTAAAAACACTGTCTGCTATGCTGTTGAGTTTTGTCAGCATCCTATTGTTTACCAGTGAGCTAAACAACAACGGACCATTAAATCAGAAAACTCTCAAGTAAGAAAGGAAACATATAGACTTACAGCCAGCCATGTGTGCCCTCAAAATGGCAGCATCTGCCAAATTGCCAGCCTCCTACTGATTTTCAGTCCAAGCAACAGCGAGACATCCAATCAGTGTTTTCATGTGAAGGCAGACGGGCATTACTAGCAGTACAGCCAAAGGCATCTTCCAGACTCTTAGAATTTCCAGACACCCAAGGAATGAGTAGCCTCAATCAGCACCTTCTTGCCAAGTCAGCCACGAGGCGCACCAAAGCCAGAGTTTTGGGTCAGGAAAACATTTGCTATCCTGCCTGCCTCTTCTTGATTTCTAGTCAATGAAGCAATGATGAACAATCTAAGCAGCATCTTCCCTTAAAGCCAGTTACCAACTGGCCCACAGCTAGAGTTCTGTCATCAAAATAGTATCTGCACACTGCCAGCACCTTCTTGATTTGTAGTTAACCAAGCAACGATGAGACACACAAAGTCAGTGTCTTCCGTTAAAAACACCCACCCACCATCGGCATCACAGCCAGTGTTCCATGACAGTGCTCAAAACTTGGCTATTTGCAGCATTATCCTGAAACGCCCCTTAAACTCACGATTTACTTCCCAACCCTATTTACTCCAGGTGGTGTCGGCTGTGTTCGTAGCGATACCGACCTGGCTGCATTCACGGTGGCCCGGACCTCACACACAGCCCACCAGCAATCTGCAATCACTTTTCCGCTGTGTGCCTGGAGGTAAGGCAGAGCTACGTACTGTGCCTTGGCCTTTCATATTTTTTGGCTAAAACCTCGAGCCCGAGTGCAGTGCACAGTTTTGCAAAGTCCGATTTCTGCTGAAACTTTAGTGGGCTCCTGCCAGACCACCACGGACACGATTCGGATCCTTGAAGTCCCCTCACCGGAAAGCGGTACCAGATTGGCGAAGAGAACCTGACCAGCGATATCTGTTTTTTACAGAGCCACGATCGAAGCAGAAGTATGTATGATACACCACTCCTCTGGCCAGAGGCATGGCTACCCTTCACACATCAGTATACAAGGACCATGACAACAATCTGCTGTGCTGTGCACATAAACTCTCCGCACATTTACACTATGCCTCAACACATCTGACAACAGAATGCAGGGCAGACCTACACTTTGGGCACGCTGTACACAAAGCCAGTCACTAGCGCTGATACCACCTACACTCCTATCAGCACCCATCCACATGTCTCCCACTTGGGTTGCTATATTGGAGCCTGGTCAGCTCCGCTAAACCTTTTCTGACACAATGCACACACACATTCTTATCATGCCGAGGACCTCCAACACTCTGGAACTCGGTCTCCCAAGGGTGTTCCCGCTGACAGCGCATTGAAACTGTAATAATGGTAAAATTGGCACTATACAAATGACAAGTACAATACACTACATCAAAACAGCACCTGACATAATGGCAGTCTCTACTCTGTCAAACACCTGCAGCTCCACTTCCAGAGTTCTGTGGCCACTGAACACTCTCAGCCCTCTTGCATGGTTTCTGATCACCTAAGCAACAACCTGCCTTCCAGTCAGAACCCTTGCCTTAGATGAAGAAAGGCAGGCACCATTTGTCCCATAGCCCAACTATCTTGCCATTGAAACAGCTGCACCAGTCAAGTCGGTCAAGCTATTGTTCTGCTCAATATGGTAAGAAACTCAATTTTAGGTCTTATGATCAGAACAGTGAAAAAGGAGCAACTGTTGGGCATTACCCAAAAATCTGTACAATAGTGCCAATTGTTGGAATGTGTACCTCTATGGAGAGGTACAGGATGCTGAGGATAATGAATATGTAGGAACAGAAACCATGGCATGTAAAGGGTGTTGGTGAGTGTGGGAGTGATGCAAAATGCATCCAAGAATTTCTTTATGTAAACTATGGGAACATGAGTGATGAGACTTTTGGTACTGAAGTTGGCATCCCTCAGCAATGCACTGTACTTATTTAACACTTGAACTTTTCTGTTTGCAGCCAAAATCACACAAAAAAAGGTGTTACTCCAAAAGCCTCACAAGAGTGGAAGGAAGAAGACAGTCTTGATCTCTCTTTTTCCGGATGTGAGTATTATACCTATCCATCATTCAAATGTGTGCTGGGCACGGCAGGTTTACAGGCAGAGTACTGCAAGTACTATCCTTTTCAGATTTTGGGTAAGCTTGCAGCACTAGATAGCAATGCAGAAGCCCTCCATAAGTGGAATAACAGGTTTCCAATGTTGGTGATTAGGTTTTGCAACACACTAAACTTCTGCAGACCTTGTATGTGAGGATGTGTACATGAAACAAAAACATTATACTGTTTTGAATGTGTGAGAGCGCGATGCTAGTAATGTATAGAAATAACGTGACATGTTTTGTTCCTCTTGAGTTATGCAAGCATTTTGAAGAAATACAGGTGAGGTAGCAGTATTTGACAATGCACTAATGAAACCCATTTTAAACTTACCTGTAGGTTTTGAAGGAGGTGCATATCTGAGAAATCTGGCTGTTTTGTCCAGGAATAATGAAGTCCATGAAAATCCATGAAACAACGGCAAACAGTACAACACAACGCATTCCGCCCCTGTGCCCCCAGAATGTGACATCTCTCTGTAGTCCTGTTGAAATAACAGGGCAGATCCACATAAAGAAGGAATTTGGGTTCACACACTTCCCGTGATAACATTGGCCTTGACACACTGCTACAAATGATGATCCATTCTTGTATGAAATGTATGTCACATTACAGTGATATTGTAACAATATTTTTCTTAGTCCACGATAATGCTTTATGCCACTTCCTGTGATGTCAGTCGGGGCAGGGTCAAACAACATCACTTCCTGTGATGTCACTCGGGGTGCGAAGGCGTGTGATGTCACTTCTGCTACCCCAGGCATTTTGGCGAAATGATGGCCCTGAGGGGCGTCAGAGGGTGAATCACACACCACACTTGTTCACCGAATAGATGGGCCCTACAAGGGGAGAAAATCAGTGCAGCCGAGCCCTAATGAAGGAGTAAGGTTTTGGGAAGCAGATGAACTGCGGGTGTCAGATGAGAAAGGAGTTGATGATATGATATGATATTTTATTTGTATCGCACTCGTACACAAGTGTTTCAGAGCATGATCAGGCAAAGGGCGGGCAACAAGGGAGAAACAAAAACAACGATCTGACTAGGACCAGTCGCATTGAGAACGCGCAAGTGCATGGAAAAGGGAAGAAGGGGAAAAGTGCGTGGAAAGGGGGAGGAGTCGAATGTTTGGAACAGAGGAGATAAACAGAATAATGGAAGGGCAGCCAGCAAGTGGCAAGTTCTAGCATAGTCAGATAGGGTGTATCTGATAAGTGCAGAAGAAGAGTGGGAGGGGGACTGTATGGGTACAGATACAGACCCCAGTGCAGGGTTGGCCCGGAGGTAGCGCAGGGTGAGCAGGTAACTGGGCCAGAAGGTCATTGGGTGGCCAGGTGCACAGTGCCGAGAGAGAAGACAGATCAGCAGGAGAGAGGAGGGGTAAAGGCGGAATCGAAGAGGAAGGTCTTGAGGTGCTCGAAAGGGGAGGTATTTACGGAGGGATAGTTGAATGTATTTTGGACACAGACCCCAGAAAGCCTTGTGGACAATGCAGATGGTTATAAAATGTAATCCTTGCATCCCCAGGGTGCCAATGAAGCTATTTCAGAGCGGTTGAGGACACGTCTTGCAGTCCTGTTCTGGATTAGTTGTAAAGGGGCAGAGAGTGGAGGCAGGTAGATTTAGAATGAGGCTGTTACAGTAGTCCAACCTAGAGAGAACCAGAGCTTGGTAGACAGTGAGCTTCTGAGGGAAGTAGAGGACAGGAAGAATACCTCTAAAGAGGTGCAGTAAGAAGTTTGACATTTTGGAGACGTCAGAGATGTGTGCGAAGAAAGAAAGTGTGGAGTCAAAGATGACCCAGAGGTTCTTAGCCTCACAGGTAGGGGTAGGAGGAGGGCCAAGGGAAGCCCGACAGAGAGTGAGGGGAAAGGATGGAGAAGGTGTACCAATGAGGAGGATCTCGGTCTTATTGGCATTTAGACAAAGATCGTTGGCAGCACACCAATCCTGAATGGTAATTAGGCAATCAGAGATGAGGGAAGGAGAGGAGGTGGCTGAAGGAAGCCTGAAAATGAGTTGGGTGTCATCAGCATAGCACTGGAAGTTTGAGCAGAAAATGGAAATGCAGTAAGCATTAGTTGCGAGGTATTGGTTGAAAAGCCAGGGCGAGAGGTTAGACCCCTGCATACATCAAAGGTAGAGTGGGAGATAGGAGATAGGAAGGACCCAAGTTGTACCTGGGAGGGTCAATCAAAAAGGAAAGAGGGCCGCCAGGCCAGAGCCTGATTGCCGATACCCAGGTATGCAGGATGCATTGTCTCAAGCTAATGACAGTTGGAACTCAAGGCATCACATAATGCAGAAGGGTCGGCAACGCCTCATTGATGCTATTGTAGTCTATACAGCAAGGACATATTTGGTGGTAATTACAAATAAATCCAGTATGAATTGCTTTTGTAGCAATGGGAATAAATCACTTGTTTATAGATGGACAATACGAAATGTTGTTTTGACACCGGTAACCCAAATGAAATATTTAGGATTTGGCGTATCTGCTATTCCAAATAAAATTGAATTTTGTAAGCGTATTAAATCAAAAGTTGACTCCTTTGTTAATCAAATGAAAACAATCAATTCCTCTTTTCGTACATTTTCCATACTTCCGCTTGTGGAGTTTTATAGGTCTAAAGTTGTTTCCACAATCCTGTATGGGATGAGATGTTTTGAGATGGCAGGTGGTTTGAATTGGAATATTTTTGAGGGTTGTATATGGAAGCAAGTTTTGAATTCTTCAATGTGTACATCCATCACTTTCTTAAGGTTTGAGTTGGGGCTTTTCCCATTGAATGGGCATTATCAATGGAGAGTGATTTATTTGTATCACAAATATTGGTGCACCCTCCAAACACTATGTTGGATGACTTGAGTAAGATCATGATGATTGAAGCAGAGGTTCCTCTAGAAAGATTTAAAAGGTTTTCAGAGTCCATCCTGGTGCGTGGTGAAATTAGTGTAGATAAACTGGTACATCATTCAGAGATGGCAAAGAGGCAGCTCTATCGGGGTGATTGGATCTCTACAATTGGTAGGATGGGATCCTATTCCTTACACACCATTCTGTCAAAAAGCGATACGCTGCTTGGTTTGGTTCAGTACCACTATGTCTAAAGAAATTTCAGAACATGCATAAAAGAGAACATTTTCGTCATTTTAGATTGAACCTTCTCCCAACTAAGCAGGTGTTATTTAAACATGCAAAGTCTTCTAATAGCAATGAATTGTGTGATCTGTGTGATTCCCCAACAGAAAAAAAAGTTTTAAGCACTTATGAATTCCATCCTCAGCATTAAAAAACACAAGTCCCTGATTTTGGGAAATGTTATGCATAATCATCGGTGGTCATGTGGAGATCACTTGTGGAAGAGGTTATGCAATGGCCAGGAAATGTCATTAACGTTGGCACTATTGAGACTTTTAAAAGACATTGACATAAATACATAGGCTTAATTAGATAATGGCTGGTCATCGCTGGACTAAGGGTTGGAATATTAAATGCAATTGTTTGATGTTTTATCCATTATATTTATATGTATGTTTATTCCATGATGATTTTTAAATGCATTAGTTTTGTAAGGATATTTTGATACAGTGTATTTCTATTTATAATGTTTTTGTGGTTGTTAAAGGTTATCTTGTGTAACCAAAACACAATGGAAAAAAGGGGCATAATGTGCTCTGTCTTTTAGATCCTCTCCCTGTTTTGTACTGTATCCCTCAGTACCGCTTTGAGTGCCCAAGCACCTTCTATGCTCGCCCATTTGCTACTCTGCACGGACAGATGAAGCTTGCTTGAGCTGGGTTCCATTTTCACAAAAGTCCTACTACCTGCTACTTTTGGTTATAAAATATATAGTGTGCAGGTCCCACTGTGCCTGCCAAACGTTCATCCAAACACTAATATTCTTGTGATAAGTGCACCTCTTCATTATGGGTAACACTTGACCATTATTTGAGAGAATATTTAAAGCGTAAAATGCCAACATGTGTATCAAACTCATCGCCTACACACTTCTCCAGTGTAAGTCAACTAGCAACTGGGTTTCAAGAGGACATGTGATTGGTCTTGTCATCACCACTGTCTTCAGGGCCACCCTTCTAGCTCTATGAGGATGCTATCATTTCTTGAGCGGCCACCCTTCAGGCTCCATGAAGAAGCTTTTGCGTCTTGAGCGGCTGCCCTTCAAGCTCTATGAGGAAGCTATCGTGTTTTGAGCCGCTGCCCTTCTAGCTCTATGAGGAAGCTATCGTGTTTTGAGCAGCTGCCCTTATAGCTCTATGTGGATGCTATTGTCTTTTGAGCGGCTGCCCTTCTATTTCCATCAGAAAGCTATCAATGACTTTTTAAAGTGGTTTTCAATGGTTTTCGCTTTCTGCTTAGTAGCTTGGGATCATTTTCTCCTAGTTCCTTTTATAACTGTTAATGCCACCTCAATCATTTCAAACATTGAAAGGCAACCACTTCAAGCTCTATGAGGAAGCTATTGTGTTTTGAGCTGCTGCCCTTCTAGCTCTATGAGGAAGCTATCGTGTTTTGAGCGGCTGCCCTTCTAGCTCTATGAGGAAGCTATCGTGTTTTGAGCGGCTGCCCTTCTAGCTCTATGAGGAAGCTATCGTGTTTTGAGCGGCTGCTCTTCTAGCTCTATGAGGAAGCTATTGTGTTTTGAGCGGCTGCCCTTCTAGCTCTATGAGGAAGCTATTGCGTCTTGAGCGGCTGCCCTTCTAGCTCTATGAGGAAGCTATCGTGTTTTGAGCGGCTGCCCTTCTAGCTCTATGAGGAAGCTATCGTGTTTTGAGCGGCTGCCCTTCTAGCTCTATGAGGAAGCTATCGTGTTTTGAGCGGCTGCTCTTCTAGCTCTATGAGGAAGCTATTGTGTTTTGAGTGGCTGCCCTTCTAGCTCTATGAGGAAGCTATCATGTTTTGAGTGGCTGCCCTTCTAGCTCTATGAGGAAGCTATTGTGTTTTGAGCGGCTGCCCTTCTAGCTCTATGAAGAAGCTATTGCGTCTTGAGCGGCTGCCCTTCTAGCTCTATGAGGAAGCAATTGTGTTTTGAGCGGCTGCCATTCTAGCTCTATGAGGAAGCTATCGTGTTTTGAGTGGCTGCCCTTCTAGCTCTATGAGGAAGCTATCGTGTTTTGAGCGGCTGCCCTTCTAGCTCTATGAGGAAGCTATTGCGTCTTGAGTGGCTGCCCTTCTAGCTCTATGAGGAAGCTATTGCGTCTTGAGCGGCTGCCCTTCTAGTTCTATGAGGAAGCTATTGTGTTTTGAGCGGCTGCCCTTCTAACTCTATAAGGAAGCTATTGCGTCTTGAGCGGCTGCCCTTCTAGCTCTATGAGGAAGCTATTGCGTCTTCAGCGGCTGCCCTTCTATTTCCATCAGGAAGCTATCAACGACTTTTTAAAGTGGTTTTCAATGGTTTTCGCTTTCTGCTTAGTAGCTTGGGATCATTTGCTCCTAGTTCCTTTTATAACTGTTAATGCCACCTCAATCATTTCAAACATTGAAAGGCGACCACTAATTGCTGAGAAAAGGTTTACTGTTACATCTCAGTATCCCCCTAACCCAGACACATGCCAGTCTGCTACCATCAACTCTCTTCCCCCACCACACTTGGTGCAAAGAAGAAAAAGGTTCAAACAAAATGGCAATACATAGATAAATACATGTAATGCACTGAGGTGGGCCAGCAATCTGCGCAGTCATACAAAATTCAGTCAGTTCAATGGGATGTCTCTTACATGTTGCTCATTCCTGCAGAAGACTTGCTGCATTGAAGCCATATCCACAGGATCCGGACATCCTTTGCAACTTGGTTTTTGTTCATATCTACCCGCCTTTTGAGCTTACATGAGGTATCCATCACAGACATGACCCATAAGGAGAGACAGACCCTAAGGCTGCCACGCACGAAGATCAGGAGTAGTGAACTTGGACACTTGGTTATACCATCTACTTGTTTTACTCTGTTGGCACAAGTCTAACACAACAATTGGTACATAAACAAAACAACTTTGGAGAAGTAAAACTAAATATACATCCTATTCCAACAGTGCATAAGAAAGCACACTCCAGACGCTCAAACACAACTCTCTTGTGCAGCCAAAACAACACCAACGCCCATATAATAGGCAAAATATCACTCCTTAACAACAGTAAATACCAACTGGACATCTGCAGTGCATCATGCAACAACCTAGAGCACACACAATTACACAAAGATCCTTCTTGCATAACCATGAAAAAGCACAATAAGAATTACTCAAACAATTTAACGCAACTTCTAAACACCCATCAAACAGCACCAAATGTAGGCGTTAATCTAATACTTAGAGCACACAGCAGGTGCACCAATATCACTCTGACAATCAACACTGTGACAAAGGCCTTACGATGGCAATGTGCCGCACATAAAAAGGAGTAACCTCAAAACAGTCTGTCCCAGCCCAATGCCACTAACACATCAAAAGGCCATTCAAACGATCACTGTGACAACCGAACGCTGCCAGACAACTCCCAGCAGGGCACAGAAGCTGCTCAGCTACCCACATATGTCCCCAACTGAACAAGACCCACACGGGACAAGACGCATTGTTTATCTGCCTTGAGAAAAACCTATGGTTGAAACACGTGTCGGCACTGACAGTACAAGCAAGCCACTTAAGACCCAAATTTGAAAATTGCACACTAAGAGGCATGTCACACAAGTGACAACCATTACTGACTTAACGTGCAATTAACCATCTGGTACAATAAAAACAGATTATCTCAAAGCACAAAATGGTGTCCAAAATCATTGAAGACAGAACCTCGATCAAACTGTATTGACACAGGCTAAACACCTGATCCAGCCCCATAATACAACAGGGTTCCAACCCTCAATAATCATACATCAAAAAGTCAATGGTATGATGCCGATCAGGCACTATTGAGACAGCATGCACAACACTGACCTGCCCATACAGGTATACCTTTGCCTAACACCAGCAAAAAAGCTATAAACTCCTCCCATGCCTTCAGGCCTGAGGAGACAAGTAACCTTAGAAATACACTGCGGTCCAGCTTATCTGATCACCATACGATGCTGGACCTTTCATAAATGACGGATGAAGGAACTTAATCATGACATTCTGTAACCCAGCCCCTCTCTGAAACTTACCAGTCAGACTCTAAGTACACTCACAAAACATCCAATGCCACATAAGGGAGAATCACGGCTTCGGATATACAGCAACTCATCATGTTAATGCATTTCCTGTATATCTTTCCCTATTGGCATAAGGAAGAACTGAGACAGGATGGTGTAACCATCTGTATGTTCTAGACTGTGACGTACGGATGCTTGGGCTAGGGTGGTTTTGGTTCCATGAAATGAGAGAGAGAGACAGATGTATCCCAAATATAGTTAAATAAATCCAGTACTAAATGTATAATGTCTTTCTCGTATTTATTTTGCACAAATGCAATGAAAGAAATTGTAGAAATTAAATGTGTGACAAGTTCTGGTCACATATACAGCTATACATTTTCAAGTATCAAAACAAGTTCAAACATTCTTTTAAACTGTCTGTAAGAATTAAAATACTGAATTTGTGTAATCATAAAGATTTGGTTTGCACCCTGTTTTAGTCATTGCATCTCTCCAAAGTGTTCCTAAGACGACAGTATGTAAATTTACAAGAGATTTCCTTAGTGTGGACAACACTCCTGCTGCTACTATGCATTTCGGGAATCAAGAGTTGTCATTACATTTGTGTAACATAAACACGATAAATACATTATACATTTAGAACTGCGTTGTTTAACCATACTTTGTCCCCTAGGATTGCACAGGCATTTCATCGAGCTTCTAAAAGAACCACAGTTGTTGGCTGAGAAAGTTGTCTAATGAAATGCTGTTTGATGAGAATCTAGTTGTAAAGGCCCATGGCAAACTGAGAAACGTGTTTAGTGAAAATCTGCATTTTGGGAAACTGATTCTGAAGTCTGATAGAGAATTGTTAATATCGGGAAGTCTCCCATTAAACAGGGAAAGCTTGTGCTTAAATAAACTGTGACTTTGAGACATTGAGTTACAAGTCCTACAAGACATTGATAAACTATGTATCTACCAAAATGCTGAATGCGGGGAAAGTGAAATATAAAACATTTAACAAACTGAACATTATGTGTTGCTACAGTGAAGGTGGTCTACTGTGATGATCCAATGATGATCCAAAACATACTTGAAACATAATTAGCACACAAACGTGGCAGGGGGCGGCTGGGAGGTGGTGGTCAGGGGTCCTCCTAACCAAGGATTATAAGGAAGCTCACAAGAGGGGCTTTACCTCATGGTAAAGCCTGTATTCCGAGCCTCCTCAGATGCGGGAAGTCACCATCTTCCCTGCGGGGCATCAGTTATGTCCTCCCCTGCACTCCTAAACCCGACCATCCACAGCCCACCCACAATGTCCTCCGATATCGCCCACTCCCGCCCTAGTTACTTGCAGCTTCCTCGTCCCTTGTTGGTGCTTGGAACATTGGGTATTCCAGCACTTCCCCCACTGCGGCAATGGTCGCTATGGAAGCAGAGAAGGGACTAGGTGTAGTGCCCTTCTCACTTGTCCATGGTGGCCATCTTGTTTTCTATTTTTTTTAAGTTGCTTAAAAAATACTATTAGCATCCAAGAAAACATCTAACATACTAATAGCAATAAGCCCCTCTGGGCTTGGGCATTACCAGTTCTGGTAATGCCCCAAGGCTCACGTTAAGGCATGGCTTTTCTCTGACCTGTAACTCATACCTGGGGCATTACCTGACCCAGTAACGCCCCCGCCTGGAGGAGTTGAATGCTTAAATATGTTACAAAACCTTTGATCAGATGGTCAGGATAGGTTTTTGATGAACTCCTAGGAGGATAAGGGGCATTTCCATTACACTACTGATTCTTCTTCTCCGGAAATAGTCAAGCTCAGAGTTTTAGGATGGGGTCAACTATAAAGTGGCATGGTTACTAATTTTATAGAGACTCTAGTCTTTCTGAGATTTATTAATCTGTTGGGCAGTATCTTGGGTGTAGTGCCTGGCATGCCCCTTGGCTCAAGTGCACATATAGAAATGGGTTGGGATGAAAGCCTATCGATTGTATGGTTCTAAAATAAACACAAAAATGATAACAGGATGGGTTAACTCAAATTGTGTGAGGGTCTATAGAAGAGGCTGCCAGTCCTTTCACATTTCCCTAATCTAATACACAGACCATGGGATACAGCTTCTTGGCTCATTCCCACAATTTCAAAGATATAGCAGCTCCCACCAGGGATATAGCATCCATCTCACTTTGGAGATCTTGCCTTAAAGCACATACTTCTCTCCCTTTGCTTTAGGGTAAGAGTCAGCCTCACTTACTGGACTAGGAAGGCTGGCTTCCCTCATGGGACATTTGCAATAAATGTGACACACTCCTACCAGAAAGTATTTCTTCCTCCGTGCTTAGGGTGCTTGTCAGGTTGTGTCAGTTTAACCCATCAGCCCGGGTTTACCTTCCTAAACCAAGGTTTTCACTATTCTCTCTGTGTGTCTGGTCTATTCTGAGGATATGGTTTAGCCCCATGGTTGGTCTCTCGATGGGTCTGGCTTTCTCCCTAGGTATGGTTCTCACTGTAGGCCTGTCTCCCTCTGAGTTCTCCCACTTCA
Organism: Ambystoma mexicanum; assembly: GCF_040938575.1. Classification (NCBI taxonomy): domain Eukaryota; kingdom Metazoa; phylum Chordata; class Amphibia; order Caudata; family Ambystomatidae; genus Ambystoma; species Ambystoma mexicanum. The sequence continues at coordinate 630,886,638 of NC_090936.1, forward strand.
GTCTCCCACAGGCTCTGAAATACAGCCCTCATTTGGCTGATAGATCTCTCCCTCTGCCTGTTCCCTCATTTTACAAGGGATAGGGCACCCTTCTTACCATCTAGGGGTTACAGCGCCTTGCCTCTGCAGTCTCCGGAGATCCTTGATCCCTTTAAATCTATTCAACTCTCCTCATAATTTCTTTATAATGCCTGTCCCAGACCCAGTGTACTACTCAAGAGGCTGGGGTGGTCACGCGGTTCCTTGCAGTGATGTGATTGGGACTGGCGCTTTGCAGTTTCAAGGGGTGGTTTTAAGGTGCTGGTGCTCATTTTGTAATGCATTTTGTGTGCACTTGATGCTTGTTCATGAAGACATCTGCCTCCCTGTCTTCTTGGCTTGCTCCTTTCTTTGAAAGTAAAGGGGTTTAAGTCTGGGAAATTTAGAATTTCTGGGGCCCGCCTGCTTCCCTTTTGCATGGGATTTTTGAGTTTGTGTTTCTGGTGCATTTCAGGAACAAGTAAGTGTTTTGAATGTACAAGCCCTGTTGATGAATGGCAGGTGAGAGGTCTTCCACTTTGCTGTTCTGGGGGAATGTGGTGGTACAACTTGAGCATGAGGGAAGTTCCAGAGGGTGTTCTCCTGCCCCCCTGACTGGTGCTTGGACAACCTCGTGTTTGGGAAGCAGACCAGTGATTTCAAATAAAGCAACTGAGTGTGTGTCTGCTGACTATTGCGTCTTTGAAAGCACCCTCAGGGTATGCAGATGTTCTGACTCCGAACCACACATTCCAGGTAATTGGGGTAAAGGCTCAGTTGCTGAGAGGACACCTGTTCAGTCTAGAGTCTTCCCACAGTATGTGTCCTTGGGAGCATGACACCAGAGAGACTGGGAATAGAGGAGGTGTTCTGGAAAATCCTCCGTTTACCTCCTCCACGTTGTCCATCAGGTAGCGGTTGAGTATCCCGAGTCCCCAGCACCCCAAAGATCAGGATGGGAACTAATGATTTGACTTCACCACAATACGTAAAAAAGAATTTCCTGATAACTGATGGTGATGACATTTCGATAATCACAAAGTGTTCTCCTAACCGCCAAACCACTAATGTCTTTAATGCCACATATTTAACTATACTAAGTTCATCATCTCTTTTTATAGGCATCGAATCTGGCACAAGGCCGAAACACTAAACACTGAAATGACTAGAGTATACTGCAGCAAAGCAACCAACACAAATATAAATAAATCTATAGTCAACAAAGCATTAAATAAATATGGTCTTATTTCATTTTTAATGTTAATGTTTTCATGTTTTATTTAAAGGCAGCATCAAGTTTCAGCAAAGTGTTTAATCTACCACTTTCCATCTATCACATTATCTGATATTATTATACCACTTATCGCTGCTGAGATCACACTTCTAGAGATCACAAATAGGTCAAGTTGCGATGAAGTTCCACATGTTGAGGGAAGGAGTGAACTGTTTTTACCAACCCATGTAATTCTCTCCACACATCTATCAAGTCCCGGGTATTTGAAGACCTATAAGTCCTTTCCCTGGCTTTCCTGTCCCAATATGATCTTCCCCCTCCTGATTTACCCAAATCATTGTCCAATTATGTGTTAAAGTCCCCTCGGAGATTGTTGTTATTTCATACTCAGCTAAATCTAACATTACCCCATTCAGATTCGTGAAAAATGTATCTTGGGACACATTGGAGAAAATACATTAATCAGCCTCAGTGGTCTGTTTTCCACTATAACATTAGCCGCCACAAAGCACCCTTCAATATATTGTCTTACTTGTATGAAAGACACTCTTAAGTATTTCCGAAATTAGATGCACACCTTCCTAGAGTTACACTCATAAAAAACTTGAAAGGCCTTTTTTTGAAGTTTTATTTGATATATATTCCCTACATAATTTTTACATCTGGCCAAATTCCTGGGTATTTGTTATGGTCCAAATATAAATGCGACAAATCTTTTCTTACAAGAGCCTGTTTTAATTTACTTTGGTTACGAGGAGTAGACTTGCCGCTTTTCTGTTCTTTCTGTCCATTGTATAGGCAACCACGTAAAACACTTTTTAATATCTGTTCTCAGACCAATTCATTTTAACTAATTTTTACTACTGGCACTATATTATTTGCTGAAATCTGATTGCCCATTAGTTGCTTGATCCCTATTTTATTTAAACTTGAACAATTTATGCAAATAATCTTTATTATGTATTTATAATGCTTTGTCTTACTCTATTTTACATTGATGTCTATGGTTTTATGGAACCTGCTTCCAAAATGAGCTTGAAAAAATGATGATATTCCCTAGCCCCACCTTTAAGATGTGTCTCCTGAAGGAAAACTATAACTGCTCTTCTTTACCAATATAGGCACATCATTGTTTCTTTTTAACCTGAGTGTTAGCTTCCTTTACGTTCCAACTTATTATTTTTAATTGACTTTGCCTAAATGCTCAGGTTTAAAGGTTTGTACATTATTTGATCGAAGTTAATTACTTTGTTGTAATTCACTTCAAAGCAATTACCTTGTTGTCTATTTTATACAGTTCGTTCTATAAAATGTGGGTCTCCCCATATCTCCCTTACCGCCTCCCTATCCTCCTACAATTCCAAACCCCAACACCCCTTTACCCCACAAATATATTTATATAATTCACTTTGCCAGAAAGAAATGGCAGCAAAGTGAATTACAACAAAGTTATCGCACCTTGAAACACTTGTGTATAGGTGCGTTAAAAAGGCCATATCATATAATAACACTTCGATTATACAGCGGCATTCATCCAAAACCACCTTCTATGCAACCAGAGCTCAAGTGCAAACAAAATAATTAAAAAGGGAGGAGAAAGAATAAAAGCACATTTGAAAGTGATAAATGATCCAAATTTGATCCAACTTATTTAGACAGCACTTTAAATTATATCATATATCATTATATCATTTACTAGCTCAATAACAACGTAGATTCCTTGGTCGTGGTAACCTCCATGTGGCTTTGTTCATATATTGCAGGAGGGGTGTCCCAGAATGCAATACATTTCTGTGTACAGTTCCTTAGCTAAGCCATACGTTTTTCCCGTCACTATAATTTCTGACAATTGTTTTGTCAACCCCTAATGATGGTCCCTCTTGCTTACCCCACATTCTCATGATTATCAGTTTAGCTGCTAAGTCTTCAAGACAACGGTTATGAATCAGTCCTATCCCATTTCCTCCTTTTCCTGGGGTTTCCCAAGAATGATAAAGGTTGAATCTAGGCTATACATAACATCTGTTATTTCCTTAATGATCAATCTTATTTCTAACCAAAACAATCTAAGTTGAAAAGGAGTACAGTATATGACTTCATACGGACCATGGAATCTCGGAGAGTTCAATTTCTGTACAAAGCTTCGCACATACCCTAACTCTCCTGGCTTAGAGGTTGTGCAATGCTGTTCCCTGCTGGGGTCCCAGTGGCCGTCTCACTTTCTGCGGTAATTGGGGGGCAATTTGTTTCGATATGCATTTTATGGCTTACAAGTTCTGTCAGATACTTTTTGAACTCTTCCCCTATAGGCATCGGAAGCTCTCCTTACTGGTGACAGTGGTGTTTGCATGCGTCTACCAGTCACTATTTCATGAGGGTACAGGTGGTGGTCCTTGCTGGGTTGTGTGCACAGTTGAAACAGTGCTAGAGGCAGGCAATACACCCAATTTTTCTTTAGGGAGGTACACAGTTTGGATAATCTGCTCTTGAGGAGGCGGTTTATTTTCTCTTCCACTTCATTTGCTTTTGGGTGGTAAATCAAGCACATATTGTGTTTTATTACCAGTATTGATTTGATTGCTTCGAAGAGCTCATTGAAAAAATGGATCCCATTATCTGATCGTATTACCTCACATACTCCTAATCAGGGGAATACCTCTCTCACTAGAAACTTCCCTGCGCACTTGGCATCTGGGTGGGCACAGAATCCTGCTTCGACCCATCAAGAGAAGGGACACACCACCACAATGAGGTATCTGGCACCGTTATATCTTCTCCCATGTCTGTATAATCTATATGCAGTTTACGGAAAGGTCCTATAGGGTGGGGGAAGGTGCTGCGCAGCATTCTTAAGGTCATCTCTGTGCGGAACACATGACATGTGGTGCACTGGACCACCATCTTATTGAGGTACTCTTGGAGATTTGAAATGAACCAATCTTCTTGGAGATCGGCAGCTATGTACTGTGTGAGGGAAAATGTAGTTGTTTGAATGCTGCATGTAACAGTTCTATTGGCATGACAACCTTCCCTGTTGTGCCCTGCCTCCATAATAGGTCAGTGGGTGACTGGGTACACCTTTGTTTGAGCCATAATTCCTGTTCTGCTGTTAGTGCTCTACTTTGTAATTCTATCACTGTTTTCGGAATCTCTGTTTTGCTCACTAGAATACATTCTGTTATCGTGCGTACTAGGAGATATGATGTTTCTTATGCTGCCATGTCTGGTGCTGCGTTTCCGAAAGAAGTTTATTCTCTGTTTTGTGTGTGTGCTTGGAATTATACTATTGCTACTGCAGAGGGTTCTGCGAGGGCTTCAATCAGTTTATTTAGTAGTTCTGCATATTGTACTGGGGATCCATCAGCTCTCCTAAATCCTCTCCTTCTCCATCTCAATAGCCCAGCGTACACTGTTGTGGTTACATATGCTGAGTCTGAATACATTGTCACTGCGCACCCCTTTGCTGCGTAAAGAGCCTCAATCAACGCTATGAACTCTGCTGCTTGGGCGAGTAGTGCATGGGCAGGCGTTTTTTAATCAGTGTTTCATATTCTCCTTCCTCCATCCTCACGACTGCAGCCCCTACATGTTTTTCACCTGTTTCTTAGTCAATGGACGCTGACCCATCAACAAAGAACACTTCTCGCTCCTCAAAGGCATATTCTCTTGCCTTTGGAATGTCATCCCCTTCTCCCTCGTATGTTGCACAGTCATGTTCTTGCATGTCTTGGATGGTGCATGGCTCTGTAAGGAGCATGGCAGGGTTTACTGTCTTACAACTCACCACATGGATATTTGGGCTGGACAGTATCACTTCGTATGTCGATGCTCATTGTGTAGTGAGGGTGGATTTTGATCTTTCTAGTATCACAAACAGGGAGTGCTCAACATGCAGGGTGACAGAGCACCCCATGACAATTGTTGAGCTTTTTTTAATAGCAAAGGCAGCCCCTGCAAGAGCCTGTTTGCACACAAATTGACCTTGCTTCACTGAGTGTTCCATTATAATAGGCCAGATGCTTGTGACCCATTGAGCCTTTCTGGGTCAGTATTGCCATCATAAGGGTGCCATTGGAGTGCAAAAAAAGATAACATTCCTGGTCATAATCAGGTGTGGCTAGCACTGGGGCTGTGGATATTAACTCTTTTAGGTCATTGAATGCTGTTTGCATTTCTGCTGTCCAGGTTATGTGTGTTTTCTGTTTATGGGCTTCTTTCAGCCCTTGCAGGAGAGTGTGTATGCTGCGTAATCTAGGATCCAGGCTCTACAGTAATTGCATAGTCCTAGGAACTTCTGAATTTCTTTTACTGTGTTTGGTTTGGCAGTGGCACGCAGTGTAGCCACTCTGTCAGGAATTATTCTTTTGCCATCTTTTGAAATTAGTCGGTCCAAGTGCAGGACCTCTGCCAAACAGTATTGCAGCTTTTTCTTGTCTACCTGGTACCCCATTTCTGCAAGGAGTTGGAGAAGGGCAATGGAGTCTCTCCGACAACTTTCTTTACTGTCACTACAGACTAATAGGTCATCTACATATTGAAAAATGGTGCTCAGAACTTGAATATTGCCAAGATATTTGTGCAATATTCTATTGAATATGCTTGGACCTTCGCAATACCTCTGAGGCAAACCACGGTGTTCATACCTCCTTCCACCCAGGGTAAAGGCTGTGAGATACTGTGAGTCAGGGTCAAGAGGCACTGAGAAAAAGGCATTCTTCAAATCCACCACTGTGAAGTGGGTGGCTTGTTTTGGGATGCTGCACAAAATGGAGGCAGGATTTGGCACAGGAGGGAACTCCTTTTGGACAATATCATTGAGGGGACAAAGGTCCTGGATCATACGCCAACTCCCCCCTGTCACTTTCTTAATGGGGTACACAGCCGTATTGCAAGGGGAGCTTGAGGGGACAATTATTCCTTGCTCTAGGAGTGCACGCAGTGTCTCTTGGATCCCTTCCTCAGCCTCAACAGAAAGGGGTATTGTTTCACTCTGGGTAATATGGCTCCTGGCTTGAGAATTATCTTTACAGGAGTCACTTCTCTTAACAATCACACATCATGGGGGTTAGTGGTCCACAGGTGGGATGGGACTTGTTGCATGTCTCTGTCACAAAAGGGTGGTGGTCCGATAACGATAGCCATGAGGGAGCTTGGTACCTTTCTGTACTGTACCATAATGTCACAAGGAATATTGATATCTATCACAATCTCCCCATCATTGTTGTCGCCAGTGAACAAATCTTCATCAGTCAATTCACGTAATGGTATTTTGGGGTCAATGCACAGCACTAAGCGCCACTCACATCCATGAATGTTCCAATTACAACAATTCTTTTAGCAGATGCTAGCACCCCTTCCAAATCTAAGGACAGAATGGTACCCGCAAGTATTTCCAGGGTTGCCACTGGGCGAAAAACAAAATCAGAGGGCACTCTCCATTATTTCCTAGTTAGTTCAGGCACTGCTCTTGCTAGTACTAATCCCATACACAAACGTGTCAGGGTTCACTGGTATCCCTCTCACCTTTATTTCATTAGCCACAGTATGTATCAATAACATTGCCCTGTGGGAACACATACCAGGGGTGGAACAAACAATCCCTCTTTCGGTGAATGATATGGTCATGATTAATTTGCTGAGCAGCTCTCTTCCCAGTAGATTGACAGGGAAACTTTCATAATAATAATAATAATAATTATGTATTTATATAGCGCTACGAACCCTCAAGTATCTGGGTGCTGCTTATTATTACCCACGGTGTGTGGTGCTCATTTATCGACCTCGGAAGGATGAAAGGCTGAGTTTGGCCCCGCTGGGATTCAAACCTGCGTTAACAGGCTCTGCACGGATGTCAAAGCAAGTGCTCTACTCGCTGTGCCACTTGACCAGCAATAAAGGTGCTTGCACAACCTTCCCCCTAACTTAACATTCGAATCCTCTGTATAAGGAACCGCAACCACAGTCCCAGAGAATCCTTGCATATCAAGAGTTTGGCCAGATAACGGAAAATCACCTTTGCAAATGCATGACTTCTCCGCCCCAGAGTCCACCATAAATATGAATTGTTTGTTTCCTATCCCTGCCCCTACCAGTGGTTCCTCTTTTGGATGCAAAGTAGTGGATAGTACTGGACACGCAAGTGCTTTCTGTGGGCTGTCCTCGTTGGGATAAGTGTCTGTCCCTGGGCAAGAAAAAGGGTCCCTTCCAAGAACACATGCCCCTTGCTAGGGTGCAGGTGCGCCGTTCGGAGCGGTGGTGAAAGGCTTAGTATGTCGATTGGCCTGCTTATTGAGCTGATTTTGGGGTGCCTGCATCGCATAAGGGGGGTGTCGATATGTGCTAGAACCGCAAATTGAGGCGGCAATTGGGGGTTGGGTAGGGGTATTTCATATGCCACCTGGCCCGGCCCGTGTGGGCTCCCAGGGTGGGGATTCCCATAATGCTGCTGGTTGTAGTAGGGTTGGTTGTACTGATTGTTCCCGTTCTGTGTGCTGCAGCATTCCCACGCAAAGTGCCCCAAACTCCCACAGGACCAACATTGCCCTTGGCTGCCTACTCTGTGGCATGGTCCTCCGAACCTTCTGCCTCTCTGTCCCTGGGACCCACCTCGTCCTCCTGTGGGTCTTCCTTGCCACTGGGGTCCCATGTGGTGTTGTTCTCCTCCCCAATCTTCTTGCCCGTTGTCTGCCCACACCGCTGCCATTCTTGCCTGTGTGGCCACAGAGACATCCGCCTCCTCTCACATCTGTTCTGTGGGTGGTGCTGCTGTTACAGCCATGACCTTCACTCATTTTGTCTGGACGGGTTTCGCTTCCTCAACTAATCTCCTCTGAATAGTTTCTGTTTCTCTTTCTTTGTTCCTCCTACAATGATGTACTATGATGCTCTGAATCTCGGGCCTCCCTATGGCTTTCATCCCTACTATCTTGTCAAGGGCCTTCTGTACTTCCTTTGGGAGTCCACGCTTTATAATAAAATAGAATAGGGAGGTGGACTAGTTCCACGCAGTGTCCGTCTCTGCACGCCACATCTCTTGGACACAGAGAATGAACTGCGCAGCATCTTGCTCAGCCCCCATGGTACATTGCATTATGTAGTGTAAGTCGAGGTATCGGGTAAGGTTCTCCACTGTGCAACCCACACTTGTGCTCGAACATTATTGAATGATGCTCTGTCATGGGTATCGTTACTCATAGTTACACCCGGATAACCTGCTTTCAACCACATTGATTCTGCTTGATCACCTACTGCGGACACCAAGAGGCTTTTAATATCTCCCATGGTGAGGGGTACTCCTGCTGTGTTTTTTAAAAAGGCATAGATCAATTTTCCCACATCTGCCATGAGTGGGAGGAGGGATTTGAGGAGGTTGTTTTTATCGATTTGTGCCCAAGGGACATGATGGGGCCGCCCAGCTCCCTTGTGGATGAGGGGCATCTAGAGTTTCGATTTCCCCTTTCCTGATTTCCATTCATCTTCTGGTAGGGGAGGGGTGTTACTTGGGGGTTAGGCCCACTCTCTGGTCCTCTCGCTGCCTCGCACGCTGGTCGTAATCAAGCCAATTCTGTGCAGGTGAACGTCAATGCCACCTCAATATATGAGGGGACTTACGGTTGGGTGAGCGGGGGCGGTGGTCGATGGGTCATAGGGTGGTGATGGAGCTGTGCTGGGCATGGCTGGTGTACTACCCCCTGACACATAAGTTGGGTGATTTGAGTACCCTTCTGCTGGCTGTGTGAGCAATGGATACCTTTTCTTGAGCTCCTCCTCCCCCTTCTCTTTCTCTCCTGTGTTACCTCCCGTTTCTGTTACTCTTTCCGATCCCTTCTCCCTTCTATCTGTGGCAGAAGCTTCTACGAACATCTGCCACTGATCTAATATCTTCCTTCTATTTTGTAACTGTTTCCCTTAATATTTGGCTGTCAGGTAAGTAGACAGGTGATCAAACATTCCCTTATCAAAAGACCCATCCTCTGGCCAGGCATGAGATAGTCCATCCCCCTTTGTTTCAGTCACCCATTGGCTGTGGTATTTCTTATTTGCTCACTATACAGGGGGGGGTCTTTACAAATGTGGGATAGTGGGGTATCTATCCCCATGGCTAGTCACTTTTGTCTCAGGTGAAATTCTCAAAGAGGAATTGTATGTAGTATTTCCCTTTTCAACCACTTAAGTTCCTTTCCCACTCTACTCTGGTGTGGTATTTTTGTTAGTCAATGAATACATGTCACACATACAATACTCTTGTTTATGAAATGATCAAACATACATAGACATGGAACAATACTTCACCAAAAAACAAACACATAAAACAAAAACATACATTTAGTACCCCCTACTTCTTCCTCTTAGAGCACTATCTTTTTCACACCGAATCACTCCTTACTCCCATCACTCCTGTCCCTCCTGGGCCTCCGCCTTGCATAAAAGAAAAACACTGAAAATAACAAACTAAAATAATGAGTTAAAATAATAACCGCTACTTATTTCCGAGCCCTCTAATTATATGGGGCTCCTACTTTAGCTCCATATTTTATTCTCCGCACTGGTTGAGACAGTGCAATGTGGCTATCACTTTCTATCCCCTTTCAGGGTAGGTTCCCGTAACTCCTCTTTATAGTCCCTTAATTTCTCTAATAAAAAAAAAAAATAGATGGCCATATAAAAAGAAAAAGGGCTTTACTCCGAATAACCACCCAATTGACTCACATTCACTGACTGCATGTTCCCTTTAATCACACTGCTCTATATTTCTCAAAACCCCACTGTTTGTTTCTCCTTGCAATTTATACTTGCATGCCTGTGTTCTTCCAAAATCCTCAATTCACGGTTAATTCACAACACCTGGGCCTCTCCTTGGGGCCGCACCCGTCTCCAACGAGCAGTGGGGTATTTGCAAAACCGGAACCCACAAAAACTGCTTCTTCTGCACATGCATTTTGGGGGACTGGTCGGATGTAGGTGGGCAGGGCCTTTACGGCGAGGCCCTAGATCTCGCCACAGGTATGATGGGCTACGGAAATCACGCTAAGGGGTCACCAAATGAAGGCACTAACCAAATACACGTGTACCAATAATTACACATCCCATCAGGTAATAAGACCAAGAGATAGGTTGCAAGGAAAACAATGTTTATATAATATCAAAATGCCAGCAAAGAACTCTGCTGCCTGAGAGTGCTCTGCCAAATATTACATGGGCAGCACATTAAAAAGGGCAAACACATCATCAGTGACAATTTAGTCTAAGGCAGATGCCATGTTGCTGGTTGGTGGGGAACATAGGAAATGCCAGGCGCCTATTGGCGGTTGCTCCCTAGTCGATTTTGGTGCACGTGGGTCAGCTGGGCTCATCTTCGCAGTGAAGGTCAGTTCATGCGGGTGACACATTGCTTACTAATGTAAGCTAAACAACAAGAACTGGTAATTCATGAGTAATGGCAGATACCTGAACATTATATGCAAGGGGGTCCTTTGAGAAATGGGGATAATATATTGACATGCTGACCTCCACATTCAGGGCTTCATTGATTCTGCAGCTCCAGCACCCAAGTGTCTCTCCTGGGGGCTTGATCTACCGCCTACCTTCCCTGGTGCCTCATGATATGAACAGACGTGTGTTGCTATTGGGAGAATATATTACTGCCCAGCATTAGGTCTGTGGTGGGTGTTCTGGAATTGGTTGGGACCGGTGGCCTCTAGCCTGGTGAGGTGGGGGCTGTAGGGGGCAAGGACAGTTTAGAGGAGAAGAATAGGCATTTGTTCTGTGGCCTGTCTCTGTCCCACGCTCTCTGCAGAGTGCATTCTTTGAAAAACAGTAATAGGTATTTGCAACATTGAGAGGAAAGGGAACAGAGGGACTTCCGTGGGAACAAGGCTTGTGCGGAGCTCGCCTGATGTGTTGATGGCTTCACCCCTCTGTGTGAGAGGCAGGGAATGCGAGCGCTGCAGCCTCGTAGAGTGGCAGTTTTTGGGCCTAGTAAAAAATGGCATCAGGGCCTAATACAAAATTGAGTCCTAATGCCAAAAATTGGGTGATGTTATTCGTCTACTTCTCTATGTTATAGGGCTCTTACCCTTACATTGGAGGAGGGGGTCTCCCCCCTTGGTTTCAATGAAATGTATTCTCATTAGCGGTGGCTAGGGGGGTGGTATAGGACCATCTCCTTCCCAACAGGTGTCCCTGTGGACTCCTAGTGAGGTATATTCCAATGATATTGGACCTCATCAAGAGTTGAGCACAACTGCACAAATGCAGCAGTAACAATAGTAATACTGCATTACCGCTCCACCCAATCCCGAGTTTCGGGGAATTTCAGGGAAGGTCGGGGCACTCAGCTCTAGCTTTGAGCTGGAGGTGATTGTGTCGACTTTCAGCCCATTTTCAGCACTATTACCGCCACCCTTATTACCACTGACGGTAATAGTGCCAAAAAGCCCCCTACAGTACTACAGACTCTTAACAAGATGGGGAATTACGGCCACACCGCAACTCGGGATCAGGCACAAAGTGTGCCAGACCGAGTTACGGTAACGCTAATAGCAGTGGATACCGCCCAATTCGTGATGATGCCCATAGTCTGTAAAAGAGCAGAATGGTCTAATAGCGTGCCCACACCAATGTCAGCACCTACCACCCTTTTGCGACATGGCAAAGTGGCAAAAATGAAATTATCTCCCAAACCCAGAGAAGGTTTCACTCTCACCAACTCATTTCCCTTTATTCCCAGTCTAGCTCATAACTTTTATCTGTATCCTAAATTCCTTATCTTTTTTGAAACAATTGAACAGAACCTTGCAATCCTTAACATCTTGTATTATCTCATTACACCTTTATGTAAAATTCAGGCCAATATCTTGCTGGGGGACAACCCCCATTTCATATATTTGTTACCTTTATCTCCCTCTGTCAAGCTTCCTTGTGTATTGCACACTTACCTTGTGCCCCTTATTAGTTTTTGCACCTCAGTGGGTCCTCTAGCTGTTCATATTTATTGTATAAGCCTAATGCCATATCTTTCTGGGTTGCCTTTTCATTTCTGGGACTGTCAATGGCCTTTAGTAAATCATGTAGTCTTATTACCCTCATTTTGGTTCCTTGATGTTGATAGATTAACTCTTTCTTGCGCTGTGAAGACTTAAGTTCTTGCCACTCTACCCCTTAGCAGGTTATGGTAATGTCTGAGTTAACACACCGACCCATTCCCTCATCTGACAACTCACAGATCCATGTTGTGTTCCTCATGGTGCACAATGTATATAACAGAGACAGAGAGAGGCGAAATGAGATCTGTCTGCAAATGGCCAGGAGTAGTAATGCAGGTTTTCATGCCTTTTGCCTTGTAAGACCTACTCCCGCCTTTCCCTAATGAACAGAATCCTCTCTAAGATCTTTTACTACTTCAAATTACACACACAAACCCCGCCACAGACGGCCATCGTAGGCCTAACCCTTAGCACATCAACACTAACCAAGCCACAACTAAGCTCTCCTGTTTAGCCTTGTCACACTCTCCCACATCAGTGGCTAACCAGACTAAAAGCACTGCAATCTGTTAGATCTTGGGCTCTTACCTGTGGATAACATACTCCCAGGTTTCTCCACCAAACCATAGAAAGCAGATTAGCGCTCAGGACCCAGGTATTTTCAGACCTGCACCCATCAACATCACAGGTTTCGCATCTGCCATTCCCACTGTCTCACTAATGAACTCCACCCCCTTTTACTTACAGAGCCAAGTGCAGTGAGGCTGCAAAAAGTGGCAGAAGGGCGTTATACAGGACCAGTTACATTACATTTTACATGCTTTGTTTGTCTGCGAAGAGAAAACAATATGCCTAAGAAAATTCATGGATTGCGCCGGACATTCAAGTGCAGGCATGAATACAGATCAGGAAGGTCCAGATATCAGAAGCGTGAAAAACGATCGCATTCTTGTGGATTCTTAACAAACAAAACCTTGGATGCAGGGGCTTGTAGAATTACTTATATTGGTAAAAACAAAATTGAAATTCCAAGAATGCAAAGTAATCTTAGGTTAAAAATCACTCGCTGAAGCTTCACACACTACATGCGACCACATTTGACAGAAATAGTAAAATCCAAGCAAGGATTTAATATGTGAAAAATGTGACCACTAGGGATTTGTAGTCACAATAAAGACAGATTTTAACACAATGTTGTATGCACAATAGAGAAAGATAGGCACAGCACAAAGTGTTGCCATAATGGGTTACATGATGTAATTATGTCACCAGAATATATTGCGGGAAGTTACAGTAAACACATGGGATCATTACAGTGGTCTTCATAAATAGCATCGATCTGGGGAAAAACAACAAACTGCTGGCAGTGGAAAGGAAAAGAAAAAGAGCTGGTGCTCTTTACAGCAAAGTGTGACAATACAACTAGCTACTATAAAAAACAGAACATGCCATAATGTGGCATGATCAGAACGAATCGCAGGCCAGCAGCGTGGAGAGGAAGGACATATAGGTGGAGCACCACTGTGTGTACACATGTATCCATGAATGTCACCCTCTTCACAGACTTTGTTTACACTAGCCGGCTCCAAAGAGCCACAACTCAGCCAACACTGAAAAAAGCTATTATTACTGCAATTGAAAGAGTTGGGTACACAAGCCAACTAGGAAGGGACTCAATGAGGCCCCACAGAGGTGTTTATCCATGCAGTGCACACCAGGATATCCCAGCAAGTGGTAAACAACCAAATAAAGGATGAAGGTAAAACATGCCGGATCTCACAACCACAGGCTAATTTTCTCTTCTGTTTTATTGCACTTTCTGGTCAATATATATATGGACAGCTGAGATATCTAGTGTTTATTCCACTTTTGAATGAAGGTACATTAATCATTATTGTAACAAATCACAGGAATGTGTCTCTTCTCTCCAAGGGGGGGGAGCCCCCCACCCCCTGTGAGGCTAGTAGGTGATCCCACTTCACAACACCCGCCTTAGGGGTTGAGGCAAGTGCGACCTCACCAGGAGAGACTCCCCCTTTAGGGACAAGGACACCCGTTCCCGTGAGGAACTCCCTGATGCCCTCCATTTGATGGCCTATATGGAATTATCTAACACTCCAAATCAGAACAAGTTCCATAACTGGAACAAAGAGAAAATGGACATATACCTTTACGAAACAGAAAAAGAGCCTATCTCTTTAAGTCAAAAACTCTGAATAACTGTGCCGAGTTATGCTTAAAGAGGAGGACAGGCACAGTGAGGGAGACGCAAGCATGGGAAATCCCCTGTATGGAGAACGTCTGCGGAAGATGGAGCGAATGCAGGCCACAGAGCCCGCAAGTTTCCGAATTGGTTTGAGGAGGAGCAAGAGACTCTGAAGAGTCTGTGCAAGGAAGTAGAAGACAGGAACAGAGAGCTTGGCGGTGGCATGACCGTGCAAGCAGCGTGGTGGACAGACTGTCCCCTCAACTATGTCAATTCCACTGCACCGACAAACCAACTCACAGGCTGAGTACTCGTAACATATCGAGATGCCAGGAAGGAGAAGGAAAGGTGTCCGAAGCGGATGTCACCAAGAACAAACACAGAAGTCCTCAGGTGCTCACGTGGCTCTGCAAGAAGAGCACAGGTTTGTATAGTGAGGGCAGAGTGACAGGATAGGTCCAGAACCACGAGAAACTGGCGTCTGGGTGTGTTGGCTTGCAGATGGTTGATTGCGTGCACTGGCTGGTTGTATCTGTAAGGGTGATTCCCAATGCTTGGGTTGCTTGTTCTATGTGAATGTTATGTTCGGTGTGTGTGTGTCTATAAAAAGTAGTTTGGAATACAGAGTTATTTACAACATTTTAATTATCAGTATGTTAGTAACCTAATAGCTTGGTTAAGATTATCATGTTCCTAATGATGGCAGACTGCACTTGCAAACGGGGCATTCTGGTAATAAAATGTGAAATAAATAAATATAATTTTATTATAGAGAAGAAAAGAGTATGCTATGAATTTTTTGTTATTTTTTTATTTAAAAGACCTGTGTGTTTTATGTGTAGATTGGCTGGTATTTAAGGTTTTGGTTGTATGCACTGGCCTGTTGTATCCGTAGAGGTGAGGTCCAGTCTCTAGGGTTGTTTGTTGTATGCAAGTGTTTCTTATGTTGGGTGTGCGTTTGTGTGTAGTTTGGCTAGCCCAGTGGGTGTCTATAGTATTTTGTTAGTGTGTTGGAGGGGAGCAGGAGTGAGGTGGTTAGTACATTGAGTACTCTCAAAGTTCTTCTAGGTGGTGTGATGAATCAGGAATGATTTCTCCCAGTAACCTGGCCTGAGACCCTTCTCATGTAGCCAGGGAAGGGCAGATGCAACCTGATCCTGACCCTGGGGCGGTGTTCTGCGTGAGGATCACATAGGGGAGGGTGGACAGGGCAGGAAGAATGGGACACCCCCCTGTTTAACTTTCCCTCATAGCCCAACACTTTTGATGGATGTTTGCACAACGGAAGAAGTCCAAAAGTCATGCTGTAGTAGTAGGTCCGTGACTCCCTTCCATCAGGACTGCGGCTGGAGTACGTCTCCGATCCCGGCACCAGATCGGACTACTCAGCCCTCAATTGGCATCCTCACGCGGGTGACCACAAAACAGCTCCAATACAAGCCTCCCGATATACCACCCTTGCCTTGAGAAAGACTTCGGTTGAAACGCACGTTGGCTGTTTTGTTTCACTATTTTTGGCTCACAATGCAATATTAACTGGTCTTTTAGTAACATACACCAATAAAACACCATGTCCACAAACCTAAAGACTGGACTATTGCTAGAAAACAAAAGATAGCTTAATTGCCAATATTGGACACACGAATCCATCCAGCCCCCATACCTAACCAAGGTTTGTCACCCCGTCAAGCACCAATTACACAGGACCCTTGGAGTTGGTTCCCGGACAAACCATGTACTAGGCAGCAGGCAAAAGTACAACCACAAACACAAGGTGCGCAGTGGACCATCAGTCCTGAACCTACAACTCCACAATTTTTGAAACGTCATGCTGTAGTAGTAGACAGGCAATTAAGCCTGATAACAAATACCAGAGGGAAGCTGAGATTCTTAAAACACTCCCTCAGGTTAAGTGATTTAGACGGAGCAGAAACTGTGGCTGGACTGTATGCAGTAGTTGCAGAAGTAGAAGGAAGAAGGCACAGTGTTGGCAATCTAGTCAGAAGTGAAAGAATTAAAGGGACGCCAGAACTCTGATGTAGCAGATGACCTGCTTGTTCTGTGAGGGTCTTGTTCCCCCAACATCTGATGTGCAGAGACTGTGCAGTGGAAGGCATGCAGGAAGGATTCCTTTTCCCATGTGTGCCTAATAGCAGATATTGCGCAGCGTGAAGCAGGTTGCAGACCGTGCTGCACAGCTGTCGTGAAGCCGTGGGTCTCAGGAGTGAGAAGGGCACTGTAATTGAGTGGCCGAAGCGTAGACCCCTTCAGCGAGGAAGGGTGTAGGTCCCAAGTGAAGCCAGAAGTTGTAGATGTGGTGCAGCATGCAGAGAAAGGACCACAGAAGCCAATGGGTTAACCCTGGCTTTCGGATTCCTTGCGCAAGCACTGCTGGCAAACGTATTCTGCTTGATAATCATTTGTGTAAGAGCAAAGTGATGTGAAGTTCTTAGATGAATATTTAACAATGGAACATTTGAATTGTAGCACACAGGCGTGATTGGATATTTCTCTTTCACTCACGTGAAGAGCGAACGCTACGAAAAGCAATTGTTAAACTTTAAACTCTGTAAAGCAGACGAAGAAGTGGTTGCGTGTGCCTGGTTAAGATTCTAGGAGGAAGAGTAACCTCTGGATCTTTATAAACGCAGTCAACAGTTGCTACCAAAGAGAATTTTACGTGTTTAAACATTGTATTTGACATTGGAGAGAGCAAGCATTGCTCAAGCCAAGAGTGAACAAGGTATTCCCCAAATGAGACCGAAACCAGCCTTTCTCAAAACCAGAAAACAGCCTAAACAGCACTGTGAGTCAAATAGAAATTCAGCATTGCCTAAGATACAGATGTGCAAGCATTACCTGAAGCCAAAAGAGTGGCAACAAAGTTTTGGGTAATTATTCTTGCTAATGGTTTTCAGAGGTTTTAGAGAGAATTTTCATTTCTGTGCCAATTCCCTTTAACCGTAGAGACCCCCAGCTCTTTTGCTGGACTCAGGGCTTTTTATTTTAACTCCTGAGTGAGTGGGAGTTTTTTTTCACTCTCTTGTGTGCTTTTTCTAACTAGGATCTTTGTGTTTCTTACTGTTTAATGGAGTATGGTAAACTCCGTAGGCATCTGCTTTTTGCATTGTGACACACATCACCTTTTGTGCAGTCCCTTGGACTTCTCTTAAGGCTGACCCTTTCTTTTGTGGGTGCAGCACACAGCACCCTATGTGCACTGCTGGGGGTTATATAGTAACTCATTTATACCACTGGTCATGTAACATTATGTTACACTAACTTGTAAGGCTGGTGGTAGTGGGTTCCTTTTTAGTACCTTATGCCATGTATCTGCAGGCTGATCCCTCAGCTGCAGTACAGCACACAAGGGTGACCATTTTCTCAAAATGGTCCTTGTCTTCTTTTTTTTGCCATTTCATGTCAGTTAGCGCCTTCTGTACTTTTTATCTGTTGTTTGAATTGGGTTTGAGTCATTTGTGCATTTTGCCTTGGGCTTCAGCCCGCCAAGGCTCCAGTGTATCTGGAAAGGCAGGAAGTAAGGGAGGGTCCCTAAACATCCTGGTTCTTTGTATCTAGGTGTGCCTGAGTGAAAACAGTTCTGATTGGTCGGCTGGCTGTCCAGGAGGACAGCCTCCCTGCTGGGTGATTGACAGACTAGGGCTGTGAATGAATGGGAACTTGCTTAAAAGGTGAGGTCTTTGGGACTAGAGTCAGAGTCCACCACTGGAGGACAACATCCGATGAAGAAGATGTGAAGAGACGCCAGCAGTACCCTCCTGCACCGTGAAGTACCCAGTGAAGCCCTGTAGCTGTGCTGACCCCGTTTTAGTTTTGACTGGGAAGACCCGTATGGGACGACTTCCTCCCTTGGGCTGATGGGACCAACTAGCCTACAGACAAACTTCATTTTGGCTCAATCCCGACTTGCTGTGACTTTCCAAGACTTTCCAAGGCTGCAGAATCCCAATGCCCGGGGACCCCTGACCATCATTCAGATTATTCTCTTCAGAAGTATGAATCTGGCCAAAACTTTGTGGGCATCCAGAGGACCCTACAGAAGTAGGAAACCTTCACCCAGAGTCCCCTCACTAGAGTCCAGGACCGAGGGATCAAGTAACTTCTAACCAGAGCTTTTTGTCCTTCTTTGGCACTGAGAAAAAGCCGCCAAAACCACAAAAGGCAGCTGAATCAAGGAGAATCCATTGCTGCAAAACCTCTCTCGCGACTGCTGCCACAGAAGCCCGCCAGACATACTCCTTTCATCACCATAACCAACGACCAGGAACACGGGTCTGCTACACTACAACAGGAATGCATCCAGCTGGAGCACATTCTTCAGTTCACAGGTACTGTGGGGCTTGGGGTACATCTAGGTCTTGCCAAATGTGGTGCTTCCTACCTTGGTGCTATTTTACCATCTTTAGAGTTGATCTCAACTCACTTGCACTGGCCTTGCAGCTTGTGCTTCTCCAAGGTGGCTCTTCTTGAGCTGCTGTGATTTTCTATTTGAACTACTGACTTTTCTAAAACAATTTCTAAGAAGAGAGCATAAGCACTTTGAACTAGCCCATTGACTTTACCTGTCCTGGCTCGCGAAAGGCCCCCCTTCAGAACCTATTGGCTTTGGCAGTGTGTGCTCCCTTATAGGTTTTAATTGTTGAACAATATCATTGCTGGGATAAAAGACTGCCTACATCCCTCTGGGAGAATCTAACTGGCTTTCAAAGTACAAAGTATGTTCTGATCTAACTATAACCTTTCCCTCCTTATAAAGATGTTGTACAGGCCAGGGGAGATACATGACCCCTGAGGAATGCCAAATTTCAGAGTTATAGGCGGTGCTTCTGCCTCCTCATAAAAAAAACTCTGCATTCCAAATTGCTCAGAAACGAGGATATGCATTGGGCTGCTTTAGTCGAAAGGTTAGCTACGTCCTTCAACCTGTCGACCATGACAGAATGATCCACCAGGTCGAATGCCGCCGACAAATCCAACATCATCAAAATAGATGCCTTACCATTATCCATACATTCCCACAATCTGGCCTTAAGTTCCAGCAATGCAGTCTCTGTCTCAAAACCCTGCCTGAACCCAGATTGATGGTTATTAAGGATGGGAAATGTATTGAGATGATCTGAAATGTGGACGTAAGCCGCCCGATCCAAGATTTTAAGAATGAACGGGGTGTTCGTAATAGGTCTATAATTTAGCTGAATATCCACAGGTAGACCTGTTTTTTTAAGGAGGGGAGTTATCCAAGCCTTTTATAGCTCCTGAGGCACTGAGTTTTCCCAGAAGGAGGCGTTAATGAATGTAGAGATGGTGTCCAACAGGATAGGTGGACAGGTTTTAATAATAACAGCAGAGCAGGGATCACCTTTACATTTTGTGGTTTTTAGCTGTTCTACTATAGAAGAGAGTTCCGAAACCGATGGCAGAAAAGCTAAATTGAGGAAGAAGAGAGCATTTGGAGAAGTCCCCCTTAGCTCCATCTCTGGATACTTTAGATTGACTCCCTTTTTTAAGGGCAATATCTGCCTTAATTGTACTGAGTTTACCCTGCATAGCCTCTTTAACGGGAAAACACCAGGCAGCCTCCTTAACTTTCAGATGCTAAACCTGAGTATGCAGTATTTCCTGCTCCTTAAGAATTTTGAAGAGCTCATTCACATCCAAGTGGGCACTCTGAATTCTCCTATTAAAGAATTTTATTTTAGCATGAACAATAGCTAGTTTGTAGACTTTGGCTGCTCCTTTATAAGAAACCAGGGTTGAAGGAGCGGGATTAGGTTTCCACTCATACAAGAGTTTAAATGCGGATGCTTTAAGTTTCTCATGTTCCGGGGAGAACCAGGAATTGTTCTTTCGCACTTCCTTACGCTTTTTCTTTTTGAAAGGTGCCAAAGTATTGGATATACTGTCAAGAGAAGAAGAAAGAAGATGCAACATCTCTTCAGCAGATACTGTATTAGGTAGTTATGCAATCCCTGGGATCAAGAGCGATTCACTGTGCACCAATGTTAGATTGTTAAGGTTTCTACCTAGAAGTTCTTGAGAAAGCCCACCTTTCATTTTCACAGGGAATTCTGACTGCAACGTAAAGTGCACGAAGTAGTGGTCTTAATATTTAGATTGGATACCCAATCAAGGGTATGCCCTGTAAAATGAGTAGGTACATGAACCTTTCATTCAAAACGCAGGTTAGAAAAGGCCAACTCCAAATCTGGGGCTGAGTTATCATCCTCATGCCCTAGCCAAACATTAAAATCCCCCAATATTAAAAACAAAACTGTTATTAGGTTTCAGAAATGGAAGGAGATAGATAAAACAGTAGCAAAGTTGTCTGCAGCTGAAGGGGGCTTATAGATCAGCAGGACATTTATGGTGGTCTCAGCATTGAGTCCTAGTTTAACATATTTGGATTCAATCCCTTCAATGGGTTGGCACTTAATTTCCCAAACAGTAAGATTGCACCTAAGGATTAATGCAACCCCACCCCCTCTCCCATCAATCCTATCCTGTCGCAGCATGCAGTAGTCTTCTGGGATGGCTAAATTCAGAAAGGGACCAACGTCACAATGGCCCCAGGTCTAGTTAATGGCGCAAATTTCAATTTCCTTCTCCTCAAGGTAAGTGGCTATTTCAACAGCATCTTTCACCAGAGACCTAGTGTTTAACATCATAATCTTTAAGTCCAAAACTGGAATAATCTTACTTCTAGGGAAAGGGATCCCGGCCCCCTCTCAGGAGTAAGACAGTAGGAGGAAGAAAGGATTGTGCCCTAAAGGCCATTCTAGGTTGTTGTTCGTTGCAGACAGACAAGAGAGGCAAAGAGACTGCCCCTCTGGTTAGAGGAAAAGTGCCTTGTCTACTTGAAGGTGTTGACATACCTGAAAGTGAATCCTGTCATAACAAAAACCTGTTTGAAGTTGCAATGTACTGAAGTTGTGGTGGTGTATTTGGTAGTCAGTAGATTTGAGAATTCAGTAGCACAGATGAATGTGGAATACTATGAGGCAAAGGGAGTAGGTCCTCATGGTAAATTCTTGTAGAAGTTGAAGTTGTTGAAGTGGAAGTAGAAGTGCTGTGAAATCATCCTGACAAAGATACCTACTGTGACTCATAATCTTATCAAGAGAGACATACTAAGTGTGAACCAAGAACAGTGTTTCATTAACCATTACAGAAGTAATATTTCCTTTGAACTGTGGTAATTCTTCTTGGACAACTGGTAGTTGTGGCAAAGCATCGTGGCCGGGAATGACATTGATGCTATTTTGGTAAAGTGGAAAATCTTATCACCAAGAGGAGAAGCTTTTCTGTTATTGGAACTTTGGTTATGAAAACTTAACTTTGACATTGAAGACATCAAGAACTGAATTGAGACTGTGATACCAACATGGATTTCCCCTTTTCTTTTTGTTGAACATTGAAACTGAATTTACCTTGAATCCTGGGGATGGGAGTTCACCCAGATTACTAAGAGGTTATCAAGAAACTGTGAATATCATTGTTGATGTTATTTGAATTGCCATATATTTTCTTTGTGTATTTGAGGTTTAAGTGGGGGGATTGCTCAGGGGCAACACGTTTGTCTTGGAAGCAAGGCAAAGAATAGCAACACAGGTTTGAATCTTGGTCTCAGGCTTAAAAACTGGTCTCCGGTATTAAGCACGTTATAAAATATCAATTATGATTATAAGTGTGAGGGCCAGATATCCTTTGTTCAAGGGTTTCCCTTTAATTTTGATAGTCATGGAAATCCTTGTCAGGGTAGGGTTAGTGAGGCTTTTACCAACATTTATAATTTAATTAAGTGGCATATTTTGAACAATCATCCAAACCTTGTCCACCTCACATTGGTGACCCCTCCCAGTGGGTAATCTACACAATTATATCTAAGTGTGACACATTGTTAATCTTCACAATACTATCTAAATGTGACAAATGGCTAATCTTCACAATTCTATCTAAATGTGAGGCATGGCTAAGCTTCCAAAGTCTATCTATGTGTGACGCATGGCTAATCTTTACATTTCTATCTAAATGTGATGCACGGATAATCTTCCTAAATATATCTAAATATGATGCTTGGCTTATCTTCACAATTCTATCTAAATGCGATGCATGGCTAATCTTCACAATATGTCTATTTCAATAAGTTTCTTTCCTGACCCAAAGTATATCTACGTGCAACACATTTCCTTCAACAAGTCAGTACAATGGCTAAATATGGAGTGCATCACATTGGCTAATTATGATGGGCAGGACAGTTCACCATAGCAGTAGTGCAACTGTGGCTGGGTTTCCTGAAGCATGATGATGGCTGTGCTCCCCCTCTGTACCACCTTACGATGGCTAATTATTTGGCACGGCACAGTTCAACAAAATGTAACTATGTGGTGGAACACAATGGTTAACTATAGAAGGCACGGCACCGTTCTGTCTCACAGCGCAGCAAGGGTCTATAACTAGTTTATACCAACAGTTCAGATGTGAGGTATGGCTACCATACTTCATTTATGTTCAATCTGGAGTATAGCTATCTAGCACACTCGGGATGGGTGCCAAAATGGCGACCTATATTAACTATATGATAATAGGTAATAAGAGTGGTGGGGTTTTAATGGAGTACAGTAATGGCTGTACCCCCTGCCCACACCACACTTACCTTATTAGTTGTTGTAGGTTGTCTGTGTCAGGTGTCCCAGGCAAATACGGCAAACACGGACTGGAGCAGCTTAGTCGGGAGCTTCCCTTTGCCTTGTGGCCCTTCACCAAGGGCTGCCCGGGCAGGCTGTCCTAGCTTTGTCAGTGTAGAGGTGCTTCCTGGATGTCAGTGGGCCAATCAGCACGGGGTGAGGTTTGGCGGAGCAGGGAGGGGAAGGAGGTAGTGTACAGTTAACACCACTCTGATGTTAGAAGTGAAACCACAGAGAAGCTAAACCAATATGCTGCCTAATAAAAGGATAAATGCCCCAAAGAGACAAAGGAGCTAAGCTGCAAAATCCACTCACCAAGCACGTGCTGCACTCAAAATTAGCCCAAAAAGGGCCAGAAGGCAGTTAAAGCCGCTCCAATACAAGGCAAGTCTTCCCATCATGTGGGGCTGAGGGTACCAATCAGAATCCAACGTAGGGTGGGCTCAAAGCCCAGGGACACCACAGAGAATCTAAACCAATATGCTGCCTAATAAAATAATGCATGCCCCAAAGAGAGCAAGGAGAGCAGCTAAGCTGCTAAATCCATTCACCAGGCAGGTACAAAACTCAAAATTAGCCCAAAAGGGTCATAGGACAATTAAAGCTGCTCCGATGCACGGCGAGTCTTACAGTCACATGAGGTTTGGGGGGGACCAATGAAAATCCAATGCAGGGTGGGCTTAGAGTCCACGGAAACCACAGAGACGCTAAACCAATATGCTGCCTAATAAAAGAGTAAATGCCCCAAAGAGACGAAAAAGCACAGCTAAGCTGAAAAATGCACTCACCAGGCCGGCGCTGCACTATGAAAAGCTACATGAGCTGAATAGAGAGTCCTAAAAACCTAAATAAAAGGGATAGTAACCCTTATATTTCAGAAGAGCAGAAAAGATACCTCAGCCTGTAAGAACAGGAGAACGCTTTTATATATAGCTGGAAAATGGAATACTTATTGGCTCCTGAGCGAGTGTAGTTAAACAAACAGATACTCAAGTAGAGAAAGAGGTATGGGGGCCCTCTGCGATAACAAACACAGCTTGATGACCTGTTCTATGGGAAGGTGCAGACTTGAGAGTCCGCAAGTAGGCTTCGGAGCTGGCTATTCTTTTATTGACCATTATGTCCATGAAATATTTGACAGAGGACACTTCCT
This sequence comes from Ambystoma mexicanum, assembly GCF_040938575.1. Taxonomy (NCBI): domain Eukaryota; kingdom Metazoa; phylum Chordata; class Amphibia; order Caudata; family Ambystomatidae; genus Ambystoma; species Ambystoma mexicanum. The sequence continues at coordinate 630,910,939 of NC_090936.1, forward strand.
GTTAGATATTAGCCCTATAACCTATGCACATAGCTTTCCTCTACTGTGTTCAGGCCATAACACTGCTATGGAGACGACTAAGTGACATGGAGATAGGAGTTTATTCTATCTGCTGTAGTTGAAATATGATGACAACACTATGGTAGTTACATGAACAAATGTACTTTAACAATCCCCTTTTGTCCAAACAGGTGAATGTGGCAGGGCGGTTTAACTGGGCCCAGTGTTGACTATTCTATACCTTCCAGATTGTATTAGCTGGGACAAGATTTCTAGCAGGGTTGTGCCACAGTCGGGTAAAGTAATCTTATTCATCTCTGTTATATAACGATGATACAGCTCTAATCCCGTTAAGGAACTACAGAAACAACTTTTGGTTTCAAATGACTATTTCAAAGAAAACGAAGCCATGGCTCAATCTTCAGACATCAGAAATAGTCCATTTTAGTGAACATAAGGCATCCAATGGAAAGGAGAAAGACTGAACGGCTTCCGGAAATCTTTCCATCAGATTTATAGTACAGGGAAATGAAAAACAAACAATCTGGAGAGTATTGCTGTACAACCAAGATGCACAAGCCGTAGGCTGTTGGGGTTTTACTGGCGGTTTGGTGATTTTAATAGTACACAAACGGCTGACATGAAATAAAGTTCCTCACAGATGAGAGCGAGTGTGGGCGGCTTTACTCCGTGAAAAGCTTGGGGTTACACATGGCACGATTGCAGAGGTCACTCGTGGTAGCCTCATATGTACCAGTACTCCTCGATTTCATTTGGAAGATATGGATATCAAAGCAATATCAGCATGTGTCTCCTAGTTTATTAAACAGCTTAAAAAAATGAACATGGATAAAGTGCTGCATGAAATTAAGCATTCAGTGTTGAAAGCAAAACAAATGTGTTGCTCACAAAATGGGGGCACCTTTAAGTGATTATACATGAAACCCTAACTATTAGCTTTCTTTGGCAGACGGCAGTTTAATTAAATGTGAATAAACAATAGGACAAGACAGCAAACCGAGAGGCTGTGGAGACTCGCCAAATCCTCTCATTAAGTGCGACTATAAGAAGTCGTTTTGGAATACAGAGTTATTTACCAAATTTAAATTCTCCGAAAGCAAGAAACCTAATAGCTTGGTTAAGATTCACATGTACTAATGATGGCAGGCTGCACTTGCAAACGGGGGTATGCTGGTCATAAAATGTGAAACGAATAGATGTAATTGTATTATAGAGAAGGAAAGAGGATGCTAAGTATTTTCCTGTTATTTTTTTATTTAAAAGACCTTGTTGCGAGAGTATACATTAGGCATAGACAAGCAGCAGTGGAGTTCTTATGATTCAATGACAATCGAGAGATGATATACACTGTGGCAAAGCATGTGGTTGAGGCATTGTACAGAAGAATGAGAGGACATGGCAAACATACGTGAAATATATGTCAATTGTTGGTGTCAGATGATGTATTTTATAGCATGAACAAATGGTAATGGTTTATACTGTATTTTGAACCATCCTGTTTTTATTACATGTGATATGTCCAAATAGTGTATATTTTAATAGTGAATGCACATTTGGATGGAACAAAAGCCTGACAGCATAGCAATGAAAACTGTCCTCCTTTTTCAAACGCTAACTTCCTTACTCAATCCTCACGTGACTGCCAACATTCCCATCCAAACATGGCTCACTCAAAACGCACATCTTAGAAATTGCATCCACATTAGAACACACGCCTATTTTTTTAATTCTGCTATCTATTCCAAAACCTTTGGGCGCTTCCCTTTTTCCAAACTGTCCCAAAGTGCGTGGATTTTCAGCCCTTTTTTCCCTGGGATACTTAGAATGGCATGTGACCAAAATCATTGCTAACTGGGTGTGCTTTGTATATATCACGCGATTCCCTCTTCCCTGTCTCTTGTATTCCATCGCCTTTTAAATGTTCATATATGACTTTACACTTCCTGTGATGAAGATTGGAAATTGGGCATAGCACCAGAGTGTGGCTATGATGCCTTCAAAGATGTCACAACAGCATGCCTCCACTCCATTTTTCTTAAACACAGACGATTCAGAAACCCTAGCTGTGAGTGGAGATAGCTAAATCAGTAGAAGGCCTGCAGTTTACAATAGTTAGCAACGTTAAATAAGTAAACACGACTGAAAGTAAGAGACTGAGTTCAGGTGTACTTGGAAACGAATAAACCTCGAGCAATAAGACATACTATATAGATATGGTGAGTTCTTCACTGTTAAAAGGCCACAACAGGACGACTGTATAAGTCATGGTCGTAGGCCACCACCTGGAAACAGTTGGACCAGTTAATGGGAATAAAAATACTGGAGAGCGACAGAACGGGGGCCCTGGCGAGCATGTGATATGTGTTGCTCCCTGGGGAGGTTTTGAGCGTTGCACCCCGGCTAGCGAGCCGTGCGAGGTGGTGGAGTGCCCCACAACCTATTTATAGGGCTGGCACCGAAGGTTCAGCAACAGTTGGTGGTTAACACCGTTCCGTGTTGCCTGGACTTTCACCGGCCCCACTGCTGAGGTAGCCTGGTTGTGACCTAAAGATCACATGTGAGCGGGCCGGAGGATGCAGTGGATCTGGCAGGGTGGTGGGAGGGGAGTGTCTCAGTAGGAACAGGTTGTCCTAAACCTTCTCCGTTTTTTATGGGCTGGTAGGGCCGTGGTACATGGTTAATAAAAAAAAGTGCAATAAAACAATCAAATAAAAATGTTATCCATTGGGTGAGGAGGTGAGCAAAGATTTGAACTGAAGGTGCATTGGTGTTTGGGGAAGGGGATTATTAAGGTAGGTGGTGAGAAGGTGATGTTGGAGGTGTACTTGGCGGTTAAAAGATGCAAACAATAAATATATATATTATAATAAATAAAGAATAAAGAAAAATAAATAATAAATATAATAAGGAAGAGAGGATATCACAGGGTGGAACAGGACTGGATGGGTAATAATATAAAAGAAATGGCATTGGAAAGCTTGGGGCCAGGAAGGTGGATGAAAGGAATGATGAGGAAGAAGAGAGTGAGAGTTGGGGGTCAGTGGGGGTGGGGGAGGTGGATAGTTTTGGGTTTTATTTTAAAGTGAAGACATGGATTGTGTGCTAAGGTGAGGGTTCAGTGGGTAAGTAAGAGAAGCGTGCAGTAATTCAGGTGAAATAGGGGATGGCCTGCTCTAGTGTTGGGGGCATGTGGTATTGGGCCCAGGCCCGGCATAGAGCAAAAAGCGGGAGGGAGGAGTTTGTGGTTGTATGGCCCCTCTGGGACTGTTTAGGAGCTTGTCGATACTTCAGGCCCGGCCCATGTACCTTTTTTTGGCACAGTTAATGGTCGCCCCACCGGGAATGGCAGCCAGCAATCTTCGGGGGAAGGGTTGGAGCAGCAGGGATAGTGGTGATCTGGTGGAAGGGGCACAAACAAAAAAAGAATATTAGGAGATAGGTACATTTCGAGTCAAGAAGTTGTTGGGTTTGGATGAGCAGCAACAAAGTAATATGTTTTGTCGTATCTATTGGGCGGTTTGTTTGGCTTAAGTGAAAGTTTAAGTGGATGACAGTTAAGGTGGGTGAATACAGGTCAACAAAGAAATTTAGATTAATGGAGAACTCGGATGTTCAGGGATGCAGATAATGGCATTTAACTGGGAAAGGTTTCATAGGGAGAAGAAAAGGTGAATAGGTGGGGAAGAGCTTTGTAGAGGAGTACAAAAGGGAGGGCATATTGGAGACAGCAGATCAGGGGTGCATAAGAGCACTCAGTGTTGTAGTCAGTGTATGAAAGGGGACGGGAAGAAGGCGGCTAAATTGTGAAGGGGAGTTTTTCGGTATGGTTGTAGAAGGGGAATAAATAAATGAATGTTTTAATTTAAACTTTTAAAAAAAGGAGTAAAAGGATGTTCAATAGGACACTGTATGAAGAGGTTATGCAAGCACGTAGCAAAGAGGTCATGCGGCAAGGAAAGGTTGGAAAGGGGGATGGGTTGACACCCAGGAAGGTGGACGTATGTGCGGGTCAGACGGGTGTAAAAGGGTGCAGAAGGACGAAAGCCCTTGCAGGACAAGTCTGCGGTGTTGAGCAACGAAGGTGCACAGGAGACACTGCACGGTGAAACGTAGTACGTTTGCTACGTCCATGCTTCCGAGCCTATATAATACGAGGTTTGGACCATCTGGGCAAAGCCCTAACAGGACAAGTCCACGATGTTGGACGATGTAGGTGCACAGGAGATGCTGCCCGACGAAACGTAGCATGTTTGCTATATCCACGCTTCCAAGCCTATATAATCTGAGGTTCGGCCCCTATGCGGCAAAGCCCTAGCAGAACAAGTCTACGAAGTCGAGCGACGTATGTGTTTGGCAGGAAGGTGTTTGTGGTGTAGACAGTGAGCGTGGACGACTCACCCTCCTGTCTGCGGCTGCCAGGTAGAAAGTTGTGTGGAGCTTAGTTTTCTCTGCACTTCTTAGCCCTTCTGACTTGTGACCTTCTCCCTTGACCTGTCCCCCCCTGCTCCTGTGACTTTCCTCTTCCCATGCCCCTTGGTCGGGTGCGCCCCTTTTCCCTGATTGCTTCGTCCCATGTTTACCATTTTTCGCAACCTGTGTGGTTCCTCCGCACTCTTGCACTGCATTGCACTCCCTCACCCCTTTCATCCTTGGGCTACGCTGGTGCCCATGCGTCCTCTGTCCACGTGGTTCATTCGCAATCCTTCATCGCATGTACTCCGTGGCAACCCATCCTTGGTTGCACTTGCGCTTGCGGATCCTCTGCCCGCATAGTTCATTCGCAATCCTTGCTTGCGTGTGCTCCATGCCCTTCCATTCTTGGCTACGTTTGTGCCTGTGCCTCGTCTGCTCACATGGTTAATTCGCAATCCTTGATCGCGTGTGCCCCATGCCCTTTCCATCCTTGGCTGCGTTAGTGCCTGCACATCCTCTGTCCGTGTGGTTCACTCGCAATCCTTGATCGTGTGTGCTCTGCGGCCCTTCCATCCTTGACTATGCTTGCGCGCCCTCTGCCCATGTGGTACGCTCACAATCCTTGATTGTGTGTGCTCTGTGCCCTTTCCATCCTTGGCTGCGTTAGTGCCTGCACATCCTCTGTCCGTGTGGTTCACTCGCAATCCTTGATCGTGTGTGCTCTGCGCCCCTTCCATCCTTGGCTACGCTTGCGCGCCCTCTGCCCATGTGGTACACTCGCAATCCTTGATTGTGTGTGCTCTGTGCCCCTTTCATCCTTGGCTGTGCTCGTGCGCCCTCTGCGTGCATGGTTAATTTGCAATTCTTGATCGCATTTGCTCCACTCCCCATCCATCCTTGGCTGTGCTTGCATCTACGCATCCTCTGTGTGTCCCTATGGCCCCTGCAGGCCCCTACCTTCCTCCTCCCTGCCCTTTCCCCATCCTTGCTCCTTCCCTTCACCCTTTGTTACTTCTCTGTGCACTGCTGATTTTTTCTCTTGGCCCCCATTTGCTTGACTGCTCTGTTCCTGTGCCTGCTATCTTTGACTGCTGTAAACTGTATTGCCTACTTCTGGAAGTTTCTCACTCTCCTCCTTTAGGTTCCCTTGATCATTGTTCTGGTACTTAGTCCTCGCTCTGCCTGGTCTTTTCCTCACCTTGTACTACTGCCACCCCTGTTGTGTTCCTTTTCCTTCAGGTTCACTAGTCATTTCTGGCTCTTCTAACTGGCCTGTTACTCACTTCTACATGACTGCTCTTAATCTCATCAAGCCCATCGTGAATAGAAATTAATTTGTCCTTGTCTTGTTCTTGTCTCGTCTCGTCTGCTGGCACCCAGTCTCTTGCGCCCACCTCCTAGTGCCTCCTCCCCACCCCTCATTCTCCCCTCTCTCTCTCCCCTTCCCCTCCTCTCTCTTCCCGCTGCATCCTTTATGGTGCACTCTGTCTCTCCTATCTTTTCTAATTGCTTCTGTATTGACTATCCTGTCCTCCTTAGTACGTCTGAGAGGAGGAGGTTCAAAAGGGATATCCTGGTCTCCAACCCAAGCCTCCCTATTGCTGATACCTACAACAGCACTTCCTCCAGACAGCCTCTCAATGACATCCTCTTTGTCGTTCCTTCGCCAGACATATGAACTCCACATACGGGATCTGTGCTCTCTCCTTTTTCCTCCTCACCCATTAATGGTGGTACCCAATGGGAGGCACTCATGGCCCCCTTCCACTCCTCCAACACCATTATTAATGTTCACCTAAATGGCAACGTCTTGGTCCAAGGCCCTCATCCCAACCTCCACCTCTTTGATAGATGCTTCCCGTGCCTCATCAATTTCCTTTCTTCTCCTGCTGTCCCTTCTTTCCCTTCTCCGGCTCCTCTGCCTCCCCCTCCTGCCACCTCTTTGACTTCCTCTACTTCTTCTCTGGCTGCCTTGTTGCATCCCTCCTCTGCCACCCCTCTAGCATTGACACCCTCATCCTTGGCTACCTTCCCCTCTCCTCCTTCCTCCTCCTCTGCCCACCCTTGGGCTCCATCAGCACTTCCGGAGGATGGAGCTCTGACTTGTACCCCTCCATGGAAGTCTATCACGGGTGGCAACCTTCTCCACATTGCCACTCTCAACTCTGACTCAGCCGTCAAACACTCCTCCGACAACTTCCATCTCCTGGAAGAACTCGACCTTGATGTTCTCAGTCTGACTGAGATGTGGTTCACGGCCAGATCTGATGGCTACAAGTTTTGCCACTCTCCTCTCTGATGGCTACAAGATCCTCTCCGCACCCAGATCCAACTGTCTCAGTTAGGGTGTAGCCTTTATCTTCCCGGAGTGGATCCCTGCCTCTATAATTCCTATACAGGTCTACTCCTCTTTTGAATGCCTAGTCTGCAGGCTCTCTCTCTCTCCTGGCCGCTCTCTTACAGTGATTACTATCTACCGGACGCCTGGCCAGGTGACCTCCTTCCTCTCCAAGTGGGCGGACCTCTCCTCCCTCCCTCCTTGCCGCCACCATTCAACTCTTCCTCCCTGGAGACCTTAACATCCACCTGGATGCTTCCTGTCCTTCCTCCGAACTCTTTTGCAACCTCTGTGATTCTCTTTCTCTCTCTATTCTCACCTCTGGCCCAGCTCACACTGCAGGACACCCCTTGGATGTTCTAATCTCCTCAGATCTCCCCCTCTATAACTGCATCTTCACTCCTCTCTCCTGGAATGACCACTTTCTCCTCCCCTCTCCTCTCATCTCTCTCTCTCTCTACTGCTCAGGTCATGCCAACTCCAGCACTGCCACCACCTTCTCGTTCATCTGACCCATGAAGCGTTTGTCAGTTGGCTGAGAGGAAATGGCGGGCATCTTTGTTTTGCTATTGTCACCCAGAGTGGGCCGGGTATGCCCAGACGTGGGCCCTGTGCCTGCCTGGCCTAGAGACCCAAGCTACTCCTCACTGATGACGCCCAACAAGGCTGAAACATGTCTGGGGATTCTTGCAGTCTCATGCAGAAGGGATGTGACCTAGCAGTTCGGGCTGGACTACCCCTTTAGGGGTGCGACTAAGCCTGATTTACATATGGTCTTTCCCCTTTTATAATGGCTTGACAGGTGAAGCACGATGGTCTGGAGGGTTGCCCAGAGCAATGCCAGAGGTTAAGATTTATTCTAAACCTTCCAACCATCAACTCTTTTGTTTTGCTATGGGCATCTTGTAAAGCCTCTGACAAACTGGCCTGGCACTTGCTCCAAAGGCAGTACCGACTCTGTGTCTACACTAAGAAGAGAGCTCACATCCAGGCCCGCGTCTCCTCGGCATCTAACAACTCGGCCAAACTCTTCAAAATCTGCAAGGAGCTGGCCAATTCTGCTGCAGTCTCTACCTTTCCTGTTCCCTCCCAGGCCCTCTGCATGGCCTTGGATTCACACTTCATCTCTAAAACCAGGACATCCTGTCCTCCATCTCTTCCTCTCCTCTTCTTCCTCCACTCTTTCCTCTACCTTTGGCCTTCCTGTGGCTGCCTCTCCTCCTCCCTTCCCTTTCTTTCCTTTGTTCAACCCTGACAATGTTTCTAGACAAGTCTGATCTATGAACGTCTCGTCAAAACAAGTTCTTTCCTGTTCATCCAAAACCATTAAGGACCCTATTGACACCCTCACTCCTTCCTTGGCCAACTTCTGCAACCACTATTGCAACCCTCAGCCGACCTCTCCTGTCCGCCCGACTATCGTCTGATCTCCATCACTCATTTTCTGGGCAAACGTTTGGAAAAGGTGGCCATCTCCCAGCTTAACCTTCACACTGAATCTGTTGGTTGTCTCCATGACCATCAGTCTGGTTTGAGAGCGGCCAGAAGCAAGGAAACGACTCTCCTGAAAATCTGTAAAGACCTGCTCTCAAACCTCAACACTAACCATGCCTCTGTCCTCATTCTTCTTGATCTCTCTTCTGATTTTGATACTGTCAACCACACAATCCTGCTCAATTGGCTCTGTGATAACCTGGGTATCACTGACCAGGCCCTTGCCTGAAATGAGCTCCTTTTTCTCTCTGACCGACTCTCCCAGGTCCAACTTGGGTTTTTTTTCTTTTTTTCTTTTTTTCTCTCTCTCTCTCTCTCTCTCTCTCTCTCTCTCTCCTCTCTCTCTCTCTCTCTCTCTCTCTCTCTCTCTCTCTCTCTCTCTCTCTCTCTCTCTCTCTCTCTCTCTCTCTCTCTCTCTCTCTCTCTCTCTCTCTCTCTCTCTCTCTCTCTCTCTCTCTCTCTCTCTCTCTCTCTCTCTCTCTCTCTCTCTCTCTCTCTCTCTCTCTCTCTCTCTCTCTCTCTCTCTCTCTCTCTCTCTCTCTCTCTCTCTCTCTCTCTCTCTCTCTCTCTCTCTCTCTCTCTCTCTCCCCCCCCCCCCCCCCCTCCCCCTCTCTCTCTCTCTCTCCCCCCCTCTCTCTCTCTCTCTCTCTCTCTCTCTCTCTCTCTCCCCCCCCTCCTCCTCCTCCTCCTCCTCCCCCACCAGCCTAATATTTCTCCTTGGCTGTTAAACCAATACCTGGCACCTCTTGCCCACCGCATAGCTTCTCTCTGCTCCAACTTTCAGTGCTATGCGGATGACACTCAGCTCGCTTACAGGCACCCGTCACGCACCTCTTCTCCCTCTTTCATCCCAGATAGTCTGTCCGCAATCCAGGAGTGGTGTGCCGCCAATGATCTCTGCCTTAATGCAAGTAAGATGGAGATCCTCCTCGTCAGCACCTTCCTTTCCTCTCACTCTCTGACCACCCACTCTGGGCCCTCTACATACTCCTACCTGTGAGGCCAAGAACCTTGGGGTCATCTTTGACTCCACACTCTCCTTCTCTCCTCACATCTCTGATGTCTCGAAGAAATCAAACTACCAGCTGCACCTCCTCAGAGGTATTCTTCCCTTCCTCACTTTCCCCCAGAAGCTCACTGTCTCCAGAGCTCTGGTTCTCTCTAGGCTGGACTGCTGCAACAGCCTCTTTCTAAATCTACCTGCCTCTAGTCTCCGCCCTCTACAACTCATCCATAACAGAACTGCAAGACTTGTCCTTGGCATCAAACCAGGGATCGTATCTCTCCAGCACTGAAATCTCTTCACTGGCTCCCAGTGGCAGCAAGAATCAAGTTGAAGACCCTCTGCATTGTCCACAAAGCTTTCTGGGGCCTGGGACCGCAATACCTCCAACTCCCTGTACCAAAATATCTTCCTACTCAAGCTCTTGCTCCTCCATCTCCAACTTCTTGAGGGTCAGTCGCTTCTCCAAGCAATGAGTCGGGGCAGATCTCTTTCTTCGGCTGGTGCCTCCCTCTGGAACAGCCTCCCAACCTCTCTGAAACTTGAGCAGAAGCACCTCCTGTTCCGTCCGGAAGCACCTCGACCTTCCTCTTTGCTTCTGCGTTCTCTCTTCCTCTCCCCTGCCTGTTAGACACACTGGTCACCTGGCAACCCTCAACTCAGGCCCAGGTCCCTGCCTGTACAGCTGCATACCTGCACTGCCTCTCGGCACTCCCCACACTTGTGGTTTGTATCTGTAACCATAAAGTCCCCTCTCCTGCACTTATCAGATCCTTGTTGTCTGTAGTCCTAAAAATCACACCTGCCACTCGTCGGCTGCACTACTTGTTGCTTTTCTGTTATTCGTTGTGCCAAACTTGTCTATCCTTCTACACACCCCCAGCACTTCTCCCCTCCCTGCTCCCTTGCACTTGCGCGATCTGAATGTCACTAGGCCTTGCAAGATTGTTTTTTGTCCTCTATCTGTTTCCTCTCCTTTGCCTTGTCGCGCCTTGAAACACTAGTGTATAGGCGCCTTATAAATGCTATATCATATCAAATCATATCATAATAGGGCAGGGTTGTGGCAGTATGGCTGCGTAACAATGAGTTACCTGGGAGAGCGAAGGGAAGTGCATGGATAGAGGCCATAGAACGGTCCCTGGTGCAATGGTGGTGGGGTGGGGGTGCTGCACTCTGTTGGGGTCTGGTGTGGTAGGTTGTTGGGATTAAGGGCAGAATTTGATAGCGGGATCTGCAGTCACAGATGTCAATAACCCAGGTATGCGTGGAGTTGTACACTTCTTGACACAGGGATGGAGATTCTAGCTTCAACCAAAAAAAAGAAGACAAAAGGTAAAAAGAAGGGTCTAAGGATCTTTACGGAGGGAAAAAAGGTGGGGTGTGAAGGGGGCTATATCAGAGGGTGTGCGCTCTGGTGAAGGTGTGGAAACAGAGTGGCACACCGAGGGTTGAGGGGGGCAGTGGTGCTACGTGAAGTAGCAGGGTGTGTGGATTGAAATGCATGGACAGAGGGTGCATGGATGGCCCCTGGTGCAGTAGACGAACAGCGATCACATGGTGCATTTGCAAAGTTGAGCATAGGAGCACATTGGCTACGAAGGAGGAATGAAGTGTTACAGCATGCAGTGCGCATAGGGAATTAAACTTCAGGGAAAGAGGGCACAGGTACAGCCACTGGTGCAATGGTGTGGGGACAGTAGGCTGAGGTGCATGGCAAAGAGCGCGGGTGCAAGCATTTACAAGTCTGAACATGGGGACGCATTGGCAAAAGAGAAGGGTCGTGGAGTTACTGCATGGGGTGTGGAGAAGGAAGTAAACTGCATGGATGGAGGGTGCAGGAAGGCCCCTGGTGCAATGGGGAGCAATAATGAGCGGTGCATGGCAAAGAGCGGGGGAGAAATTGGTATCGTTGGGGTGAGTACCCATGCAGGAGTACATTGGTTGGTAGATGGCCATGAGATGCTTTTGAATATGCTGGCCCCTAAGCAAATGCATCTGGGATTCGTCTGGGGTTACAAGGGATTACAGTGATTGGCAAGGGAGAGTGGTGGAGAAAGGTTATGGTTGGAGTGATTCATATGGGAAAGTACAGAGGTTGGTTGTGACAACATTTGTGGGTCATTAAGGGGGGAGCATATTGTTGGTAGAGTAGACCGGGGGGTGATGTCTTTAATTTTGCTTACTACATTGACACCACATTACGTTCCAGTGCTCATAGTTTGATTAGGTAAAAACAAGTAAGGGGAGCATCGGTGGGGGCTCGGGATGAGAGTGAATTTGTTTGGCCACAGCAGAGGGCTTGTGAGCAGGCTGTACTGGGGAAACAGGAGTAAATGAGCATGTGGAATAAAAACAGGAGCATGTAGTAGTAAAAAAGGGAGTAGTAAGGAGCAAAGCATACACACTCTCACAATCTCCAGTAAACACAGTAAAAGAAGAAAATGAGAAATGCCTGAACAAAGCACAATGTTACTGACCTAGGTGGACAATGAAGCTGGAACTATGCCCATAATACCACTGAAGAAATTGAAGAGGAGCTGCTGAATGCCTCTGCAGGAAGTCCCGCCCCCCTACTGCCAGCATGTTGGAAGCCTGAAACTGCACCATGCTTGACAGCAGTAGTTGTTAGCATACCACAATGGGTATTTGAGACAAGGTATCCATTAAGAAAGCCATACCAGATGTGTCCTCGAAGAGATGACAAACTCTTGGAAGGGGTCCCTGAAGGAATATGAAAATAAGAGAAAGAGAAGCTGTTGACGTCACAATAGTGAGAGTGACGGACTAAGAAGAGTGGATGAGTAATAAAGTGTATGGACCTATGGAATGAAGTGTATGGACCTTATAGAAACGGATGACAAAATAAGGAATCGAGTGAACATCTTTATGCAGAAAAGAAGAATGCACGTGTGTGAAGCATTTTAATAACTGTACAGATGCAGCAACACAAGATCAATTAATATTAGAAGCTAGCTATACGTAGTGAATAGGCTACAGGCAAAGCCACCATTTTATAGTGTCTGGACATCAGTGCCACAAACTTGAGTAAGTTCAAATCCAGAGAGAAAGAAGGATCAAGAGCTGTGTGTGTCACCGCAAAGAATTAGCTGGAGATCGTGGACTTGAAGGCCGAAGCTGTTTGGCCTGGTATCAAAGCTGGAGCAAGCCATGGCCGGTTATCTATCCATGAAGAACAGTGAATGTGAGAAGCTGAATTATCCCTTGTTAAGGTGCAAAGAAGGAACACCATGAGTGCCAAGTTTATTAATTCAAGACAATTAAATGCTATAAAATGGACTGAATTGCGGTCTCCTGCCACGTGAGCCGATGATGTATATAGAGTTGGGCATGCAGAGCAAAACTGTGATAAGCATGTACCCATACTGCCTTGTATTCCCAAGAGAAGAGAATCTACTGCAAGGCCAAGTTCAAAGACAGTCTGCATGGCAGAAGCATGGGTTATGAGAGATGAGGGGCTAATTGAGTGGGAAGCAAAGTCATGTCCACCTTCCAGCACCTGGGTATGAGTTTACGTGCTGGTGAGGAGCCAAATGATCCAGATATGGCACGAGCATGCCAACCAATTATAGGAGGCCATATAACTAAGGGCTTTCAGTTTCAGAGCCAATAGTATTCTGTGTGTCAAATAAGTGTTGACGATGACTTGCACTAGGGGTGGCCATAAGTTGTCCACCTGATTATAGAGACCCAATCACAACGGGTTCTTATATAGAAAGTATAGTTAGATGTTCCCCTTGAGCTTACCACAACACCCCATAGGTTTTCCTTATTTGCCACGTAGTATGTCGTTATTTATGATCAACTTTTAGTACTTAAGTGTACTTTTATGTGATTTGCATTGAGAGCTCGAGCAAATGTCTGTTGATGTCCGTTGTAACTCTCTGTTTTAGACAATTGGTAATAAAACAGTCGGACGAGACTTTGCCAACTTCCTCAGTCGGTCTGATTATTTGGTGTAAGAGTTATTCTGCATCCCATCCATACATGACATGTTACTGATTAAGGAACTTATGTTCATGTGCTAGTAATGTCGGATGGTTAAAAAGACCCATCAACCTCTAAGAGCTCCAGAGCTTCAGACGATCGGATATCCTCCGCCATATAGCCGGAAGATTGCAGGGTTTCCTGTGTAGAGCGGCCGAATAGAAAACCTGCAAGAAAATCGAGACGGTGGGCAGAGTCCCTCTCTGACAAAATCCTTACCTGGTTTCCACAGGCTCTTTGCGGACAGAAGGCAAAAGTGGCCAGTTGGAGGAGGAGACGATGCCGAAGGCCTTGAGCCAAACGACCGAATTGTGGGTAGATTTAATGGAATGGCAAATTAATGGAAAGGGTTGTGGCAATTTAAAAAAGTAACAATAGTAACGGGAGTAATGGGAAATATTGTGTGAAGAAATCGAGATAGCGCCTAATGAGTCCTGACTCATGAGAGTACAGAAGAGGTCGTCTTACACTCCAGTCAGAGTCTCTAGGATAAGTATGAACAGGTTCATATGAGAAGACAAGCTAAACTCTGTTATAGAGTATTGATTAGAGGCAAAAAGAAAAAAGGGTGATCACTGAGGGTTTAAATGTGAAAAGTCAACTAGTCTGTTTGTGTATTTGTGTTTAATTAAGGTGTCGAAGAGCGACACGAACAGTTGTGGAAGAATTGATGTAAAAGTCAAGGAGTTCTATTGTCTATCTAGGGAAGTGATTGGTGCCAATCCAGAGATAGAAAGAGGTGTGAGCAGCTATTGTTGGAGCACGCACATATTTATTGTTTTTGGTGAAGGTATTTTTTATACCGTCTGGTAAGTATTGACAGTCAATTGAGTCTTGTCACAATGGGAGATGTCACTCCTTTAATGCATTTATGTAAGACATAGCCAAAGCACATGCCCAAGCTTAAACAGTATAGCGCGGAATGGGTGAAAGGCACGGCAGATAAGATGTTCATGCCATGGCCAAAAGGGTGTTTGCTGTCAAAAGCGGTATAGCAACACATGACCACATACTTGCACATTGAGTACAAAAGGAAGAAATTGGAGAAAAGGTTAGCTATTTTAGAGCTGTTGAAGATGTATCAAGAAGAGAGGGACGATCCGCCACCTGAGGAGTGGATGTTTAGCTAGTGTAAGGAGGAAGGTGTTGAGCCTTCAGTTCCCCTTGCCTCGCCTGAAGTGAAAGGCGTTGATATGGATAGTAGTGATATAGTCCAGAGGAGAGTAAGAGAAAAGAGGAGATCTTTAAGATCATACAAGATATAGAAGAGAAAAGTGAGTGATAGAACATATCGACAGAAATAGAATGACAGATCAAGAGATGTAAAGGAGAGAAAGATAAAGCTGATCAGATAACGCTCAGACAGTACGAATGGATGGGAGGGCAGATATTACTCAAGTTAGATGGGAAAATCATCAAGGAAGTAAGGCAAGGAGAAGACAAAGATGTATAGGATAGAAAAGACAGGGAAAGGGAAAAACAGATTGTAGGAGGACGAATACAAAAGAAAGAGTAGAGACCAGCAAAAACAGATGTATCAGGAAGAGCATTAAAAGAAAGGGTAGAAGAGCAAATAATATATGATAATCGAGAGCGATGCAAGATGAGGATAGAAGAGAAGAGGAAGAAAGGAGAGCGGGAGTGAGGAGAAACGAGAAAAGACAAGTGGAGGAGAGAATCAGAAGGGAGGTGGGAAAGCAAAGGTGATTAGATGAAGAATTAGAGCAAAAAGGGAGACAACAGGAACTTGATATTAATCGCATTCAAAAGGAGTTAATGGAGCTGAGTCCAACAATACGATTGGGACAGAATAGAAGAGTTTCTTCCGATGAAGGAGGCAACACAAGGGGCATCTAGAGTAGTGCTATATGAAGAGAATTTTGACATAAGAATCATCGGAGACAGGATCGATAAGGCCTATTAAGAATTAAAGTAAGGTAGTAAATCGGGAAGCCAAGGTAAAGGAGATTAACCCCTATTATTTCAATTATGAGACAAAGGAAAAAATCAGTTTTGTTTAGAGCATAGAGTCTTGTCGTTAAGCAGACTGAACCTAGACCAGGGTGAATGGGATGAGAGTCACACTAGTGGGGGACTAGACATGTCAGACAAGGAGAGAGAATACTTCCATGGGGAAGAAGGAGGAGACACATGTGCCCCAGAGGGAAGCCTGCAGACGGACAAGGAAGTAAGATGGTCTGATCTAGAGCAGCCTAAGGAGAGGACGCCAGATCCCATAGCATATCCAGAACGTCCCTGAGGACGATCACATAGTGAGAAGGGAGAATCACTGCCATATGTGAACAGGTTAAGATCGTTACCTGGGAGGAGACAGTCACCGGCCATTGTCCCTGCCATGGATAGGCAGGCACTGGGAGCTGATTGCAGGTTAGGGTTCACACAGCTTTCCTTATTGGAAAAAGGCAGAGCAAGACCGCAGTATATTCCATGGCCACAGATGGATAGTGATGATTTAAGATGAAAACTCCCAATTGTGACATTGGGTGCGGGAAAATGGATTTACAAATTAGAAAAAATTACAGGAGGACCTACATTAGCCATTGGAGACATTAAGGGTCTCTTGGCAGCTATTCTTGGGGAAGAGCTGTTGACCAATGGAGGATAGCAGGCTATTCACATGTGACAGCACAGAACACAGCACACAATGGAGTGCCGTTTATTAATTGCACGGCAGACATGTGACGGGCTCTCAGGGTACAGTATTCTGAAACATCAGATATGGGTGCAATTATGACACAAAATGAAAGAAGATGAAGATCCTAGTGCTTATATTCAGGACATTCGAGAGCATTTGACTCTTGAAATGAAAGAGCCGTGGGAAAAAACGGTGCCATTATTTTACCATCTTTTATGTCAAGGGTTGCCTGAGCCAGTTCAGAGACAAATAACAAAATTGGTGGGAATGGAAGCCAAACCGTGGACTGAGATACAGTTCCCAATAGTGCATCACAGTCGGCTATTGCAGGAGAAAAACAAGAAGAAAGATAAGGCTAGTCAGACTGAGGAAGCTAAATTAGTTCAGAAGAAATTGTCAAAATACGCCATAGAAGGGGCGGTATTGACAAGCGGAAAAAGGGTTGGGGATACAGCAAACAGCAGGTGCATCGCAGGCAAATAAACAGCACCCAATGGACCAAGGAGGAAATGGGTTCATGCCATAAGGTAGATGTATGGGATATATAGGAAGGAGTGGATTTCAAAACAATCAAGGTGGTTTCCAAAATGTGAAAAATGAGAATCAGAATGTACAAGGAGGATTTAACCAAGGGGGACTAGTCAGGTGGTCTCCCCCGTATGTTGGAATTGTGGGATGAAAGGGCACATTGCACGCTCATGTGGGAGCCAAGGGAATGTACAGAATGGGCAATTCACAAGAGGGGGACAGGGGGACAGTCAATCCCTTTAGAGCTAGAAGCAGCCATAGTACGAAGAGAAATGGCAATGTTCGAAGGAACAGATGATGAGGGTAGACTATGGAGAATAGTGATAGCTCCCGAAGAAGGGCATAGGTTGACTGATATTACTAACAATGACATATTTAGAGATGACTCAACAGATTCTGAAGTGGTGTTCTTTATGAGCATCACATACTGGATAAGGATAGAGAAAAGGGAAGTCCCACAGAGAATGGCAATAACGTGGCAGTGTCTAGCATTTTTTGAAGAAGACTTGGAGAAGGTGCCAAGCATCCTTTGGACCACAGGCCCCTATCACGTAGGTTTATTAAAGGGAATAGGGGAAGTCAAAATAAAATTGAGGCCAGGGGCAATTTTACCATGAGCAAGACAGTACCCCATGTCTCGAGAAGCCGATGAGGGTATATTCAAGACCATCTCAGCACTGATGGAACAAGGTATTTTGGTGCCATCAGACTCATCATGCAACACCGCAGTGGATCCTGTGAAGAAATCAAAGGGAGGGCCGTTGAGATTCATACAGGACATGAGACCGATTAACCAGATTATGGAGGCAGAGTTCCCTTTAGTTCCTAACCCAACAGCGATACTGTGCAGTATCCCAGTGGAAGCTTGATATTTCAAGGTGATTGATTTGAAAAAATGCATTTTTCTCAATCCCTTTGCATAAGGTCTCACAAGACTTGACTTCATTTACATTCCGCCAGACTCATCTGAAACATACTAGGCTGCCCCAAAGGCACCGTGATTCTCCATCTAGCTTTAACAGAGTCCTCCAGATGGACCTAGTGAATGTTGATTTGAAAAGCATGGTGATACAATACGTAGATGTCATTTTAATTTGTAGCACTACAGAAGATGGGTGCAGACAAGACTCGATTCAGCTAATGACTATCCTAGTAGGCAGGGGATACAACGTAGACCAGGAAAAATTGCAGTATTGCCAAGAAGATGTGATATACATAGGACAGTTGATCTCACATGAGGGAAAGAAGGTGGAACCTGAAAGGGCTGAGGCAATTATGAAAATCACAAAACCGCACACGGTAAAGCAGATGCAACAGTTTTTGGGACTATGTAATTATGTTAGAGCATAGGTGTTTGATTACAGTTCATACACAAGATCACTTCTGCATGCCTTAAAAAAGGCACAAGTGACAAAGCTACAATAGAATGGACTGAGGAGATGGAGGAAGGATTTGAAGAATTGAAAAAAGAAATTCGTACAGCTCCTGTTTTGGGGATTCCCAATTATGCTGAGGAATTTTATTTATTCTTGCATACAAATGGGACAGTCATGACTGCAGTGCTTACACACAGGACCACATTGGGGTACAAGCCACTAGCGTATTAAAGTGGTATTCTAGACACAGTTATGAAAGCACACTTTCCTTGCGAAGTCATTGGCAGCCGCCGCATTCGCAATTGAGAAGTCTACAAGCATTGTGATGGGCTGCTCTATGACTCTCTTTGTGGAGCATGCTCTGTTTGCCATTTTAGGGAAACCCAAAGGTACATTGACATCTAAGAGAGCTTCTGTTTATGAAGTAATAATTTCAAACCCAACGATCAAAATTGTCAGATGTAAAATAGTGAATCCTGTTTATAGCTGAGCCAGTGACAGAAGGTGACCATGTGCATGATTGTGCAAATTATGTTGAATTGTATGATGATATTCCTTGTATCAAAGAGAATGCATTGCCAGGAGGGGACATTCTCTTTATTGATGGATCGTCGAAAATGTATCAAACTAGTGGAGAAAGGCATTCTAGTGCAGCAGTAGTGAGGCATAGAGCAAATGGCGAATTTGAAGTGGTAGCAAGCGCAAGACTACCGTCTCATGTTCTGCACAAGCAGCAGAATTGGTAGCGCTCACTGTCGCGCTTGAGAATCATGCAGGCAGGAAGTGACAGTGTATAGTGACTCTGCCTACATGACACCAACTGTACACGCAAGGCTAGCGAGTTGGAAAAGGAGGGGTTACTTCCATGTGGATGGCACTCCAGTGCAACATGCATCCTTATTGGACAGGTTTATTAAAGCACTACAACTGCAAGAAGGGTTTAATAAATTACTGATGACCCAATTAATGGAGATTCAGGGAAGTGCCCGCAGGAAGAGCAGGAATATGGAAGCAAAGGGGGCATTCATTATCCCCCACATAAGCATTTTGGTGACAGGATAGCACTCGAAAGCCGATGATGCCAGTAGCATTATTAAAGATTGCGCTTGAACAGCTGCATTACCCCACGCATGTAACTAGGAGGGAAAGTCTTGCTGCAACAATTGCAGGAGACTGGTTTATTCCAAACCTGTTAGAACACAATGCATTTTATGTAGCAAACTGCATCGTAATTCAAAATCTTACCACTGGGCATACACTGAGAACAATAAGAGGAGTCATTCCTCAATTAAATGGTCCTTTTCAACATTTACATATTGACTATGTTGATATGCCACAGGTGTGTAGTGAATACAGGTATCTGATAAGTGGTGTGTCCCTTCTCCAGGTGGATCGAGGCAGGTCAGTGTACGCACCCTGATGCCACTTGCGGAGCAATGTTTCCAGTGTGAGAAGTCTTTCCAAGATGGGGTGTTTTGTGAAGTGCTGAGATCTGATAATGGGCCACATTTTGTCAATGAAGTATATTAACAGACAGAGGGCTTTTATTAAACATCAAGCATATGTTTTCTTCTGCTTATCACCCACAAGAAAACAGGATATGTGCGAGACACAACAGCCTCCTTAAAGAAAGGATTGCCAAGATTAAGCTAACTTTAAAAAAGGGATGGCTATACTGCCTGCCCTTAGCTTTATATGCCCCAAGGATTCAGCCTGGTTCAGACCATCACCTCACCCCCCACGAGCTAGTAACAGGGAGGTGAATGAGAACGCCTCTTACACCTCCATCGAGGAGTAGAAGTGATGCCCAGAGTACAGCAAACATTTTAGGAAATGAATTGAATGAATATTTTACATTTATGAGGTCTAGCATCTCTCTCATTTCATATCAACTGGAGTGCTATGGGGGTCAGTCTCAGAACACAGACAAAAAACGTTCAGCAACCGGATCAATTGAACTATTATCGGCACCTAAACTGTTTATTGGAGACACAGTATTAATTAGAACCTTTACCAGAAAGTGGCACGATCCACGATTTAACAGGCCCTTTTGTTTTGAAAATGTCACTCCCTCAGCAATAAAAGTCCAAAGCAGATGAGCTTCGCTTCACATGAACAATGTAAAACTGTACACCGGCGAGGCCGTACCACCCTCAACTATCAATTTAGAAGCAAGAAAAGAAGAAGAATGACTGTGTGCTTACTCGATCGATAACGAGTAAAAAGGACGATAAAGCTACAAATTAATAAATGCAGATTTGCATTTGAACTGTGACTCATCCTTGGGCACTCCTTATAGATATTATAGCAGGCGTGCAATTCTTTGCCAGAGTCAAAGGAATCTTTGAAAATGAACTTCAGAAGGTTGCTGATTTGCTGATGTGTCACAAATATGCCTAATCTAGAGTTTGAATTCGACAACTGGAAATGAGGGCAATACCCCAACTCATTTCTAACTGAGTATCTATTTGGTTGAGTCTATGTTATTAATGAATGGAGATGTTCTTACTGTTTTTGTGTTTATCCTTCAAGCTTATCCTGCTCTTGTCAGAAGAGATGTTGATATTCACACTTTTTTTAAAGGACCCTAAGCATGGCCCTATAATCAGAAAGCTACTTGTGGCAATAGTAGAGGAAATATTGCAGCTGACAGATTTATTGCAGCTGTCGGAGCAGAAGTGTTTTTCCTTAATAGTTGAAGTAAAAATTTGGAATGTTGATGTTGGTATGATTTTGGAGAAGGAGCAAGCCCAAGAAATTCCAGAATGGCACAAGTGGCAGGGATTAATTTGTTGGTTTGTGATATACATATGCATGATTATGATTTGTGTCTTTTTGTTTCTACTGATTTGACTTTTCTATTTCATTGATCCAAACAAAGCTGATGTCCCTTTAATACTCCCCACTCCAGGAACTGCTGTTGATTTGCCCATTACCTATGAGCCAAAAGCCCTAGTGTTTTCTTCCCATAGTAAAACAGCTTTACAGTTGTCTCCATGGGCTGCAACCATTCTGTTAGGGAGACACAAGAGAAGCGTACAGGAAGATAATGATGGGATAAACACATATCTAGATAGTAAGGCACACTTGGGTAATAACATGTGGTATCAACATATGGAAAAGGTGGGAGAAAGGACATCTAAAGAGGGTTGCTAGGTGTGTTCCCTCATACCTTATGATTTAGAGACCGCCAGAATATTCACAGCCAGAGAAGTATCAGTGAAAAAGCCCATTGCCTGACGCACCTTGCACTTTACTTGACAAGAGGACAGTTCCAAGGCAGAACAGCATCCATAGTGTGGATGAACAAGGTGAAATCTCAAACAGAAGACAATTATGTGCAAGATTTAAAGACTAAGAGAAAAGACATAAACAAGACATCAAATAATAAAATATGAACGGCCTGGAATGGATGGAGCTGGAATCAGGGTAGAAGAAAAAAAGATGCTAAATTGCCAGGGCAAGAATGAAGACACTCATGAAGAATGGGTTGATGGACTGGTTGTGTGTAAAGTAGCAGCATTGACCGGTCAGTGGGAAGCAGAAAAGGAATGCAAAGGCCAATGGCCAAAGATTACAAAATTGTTGACATGCGTTGATGGTCAAGGAGAAACATTGCAGATACTACCCCTGAAGGATCCATCCTAATGTTTCAGAAATAATGGTACAAAGAAGGTTGGAGAGACTCGCCAGTGTGGCCAAATTGTTTATTTTCCAGTTATGAAGCAAGGAACAGCCATCCTGATAGATCATTATTGGGCTTGTGGGTCCAGAGCCTACATGAAGCTGCTCAAGTATTGGGGAGGCAAATTAACAAGGGGGGTCCTGGGAGTCCCTCTGCCAGACATTAGTCCTGGTTACGAGAGACTTACCCAGAGTCTTTAGCTCACTATCTTTCACAGAGAAGAAATATCCTAAACATATCAGTCTTTGTCCTGCCCTGGGCAGGACGTGGACCGGACCCCTTGCTCACTATTCTTAGAGAGGCACAGATCCACCCTACTGATGAGGTCCAACCAGACCGAAACACGTGTCTGGGGATTCTGTTGGTACTCTTGTTCAGAGGAGAATTGCCTAGCATTTCGGTGCTGGACTGCCCCAGGGCAGGACAAAGACTGATATGTTTGGGATATTTCTTCTCTGTGAAAGATAGTGAGCTAAAGACTCTGGGTAAGCCTCTCGTAACCAGGACTAATGTCTGGCAGAGAGACTCCCAGGACGCCCCTTGTTAATTTGCATATTTAAGTAACTTTGGGTCTCACCCTAAGTTACTAGGGGAATCCAGACGTGGACCCCTTGCTCACTATTCTTAGAGAGGCACAGATCCACCCTACTGATGAGGTCCAACCAGACCGAAACACGTGTCTGGGGATTCTGTTGGTACTCTTGTTCAGAGGAGAATTGCCTAGCATTTCGGTGCTGGACTGCCCCAGGGCAGGACAAAGACTGATATGTTTGGGATATTTCTTCTCTGTGAAAGATAGTGAGCTAAAGACTCTGGGTAAGCCTCTCGTAACCAGGGCTAATGTCTGGCAGAGAGACTCCCAGGACGCCCCTTGTTAATTTGCATATTTAAGTAACTTTGGGTCTCACCCTAAGTTACTAGGGGAATCCAGACGTGGACCCCTTGCTCACTATTCTTAGAGAGGCACAGATCCACCCTACTGATGAGGTCCAACCAGACCGAAACACGTGTCTGGGGATTCTGTTGGTACTCTTGTTCAGAGGAGAATTGCCTAGCATTTCGGTGCTGGACTGCCCCAGGGCAGGACAAAGACTGATATGTTTGGGATATTTCTTCTCTGTGAAAGATAGTGAGCTAAAGACTCTGGGTAAGCCTCTCGTAACCAGGACCAATGTCTGGCAGAGAGACTCCCAGGACGCCCCTTGTTAATTTGCAAGTATTGGGGAGGAACATGTTCCCTGGCGCTTTTCTATGTTCCAGCATTAGTGATTCCACAGAGTGACCTGAACATTTGTGAATTTCCAAAAGCAGATGCCCATTTGAGAAGACCACTTGAATTCCTCAACCGAACAAAGAGAGAGAACTATTTGTGAGTGAAATCAATAGAAGCTTTTGATGCTATTCCATATAAGCACACGGTGCTCAGCAGGACTGCTTCAGTATTCACAGTTATCTTCATGCCAGAGATCCAGACTATGGCCAATGCAAAGTGGTCGCAAATCACTCGCTGGGAGCTTCTGCAGACAATCAACACTACCATAAAGGGATTCAATGCTACCAAGGAAGAGTCGAGGGCCATGTGTCTAATGATCCTCCAGAACAGATATGTCGTAGATATGATTACAGCAATGAAAGGAGGAGTTTGCGCCAAAATTGGGTCATTATGTTGCACATTCCTACCTACTCATGATGATGACAATGGGACCTTGACAGAGGCCTTAACGTTGCTGACGGGCCTGCACAACAAGATGGAAGACGAGACAGAGGATGTTGCAGACAACAGTTGATTTGCATCCATCTTCTCATGGGTTCCACACTGGATGGCAAACATATTCAGGCTTATTGGAGCAAAATTGGTGATGGTGATGTTTTGATTTTATGTGATCAGGAGAATAATTGCACAGTGCAAAACGACAGCCAAGAAAGCAGTGGGGATGAGAACCATGATTGATGTTGAATCAAGATTTGGGCCCAAAGAATTGGCTGATGAAATCACAGAATACATAAAGGCCAGTAACTTAGCACCTGAGGGAACAAAGTTTCTGTATCCAAAAAACCACAAGAAGTATGTGGGACGATGGATCTATTGTAGTCCCAATGGACAGTGCAGTCTCATGACCTGGAATGTGGATGAACATGTCAAATCAGCTGGTTCCCCGACAGGCGCGATGAGGATCTGGACTATTAAGAAGCACTTCATCAAGAAAAGGTATCAAGATGTGGAGACTGGTGAAAGTGTGGTCGATGAATCAACCAGCTGGGGGGAGTGTAGAGGAGCAGCTGATTCCCTCTGCAGGAAGTCCCACCCCCATACTGTCTGTATGTGAGAAGCCTGAATATGCACCTGCTCGACACCTTTAGTTGTGACCATACCACGACGAGTATTCGAGACAAGATATCCATTAAAAAACTCACACCAGGTGTATCCTCGAAGAGATGACAAACTCTTGGAAGAGGTCTTTGAAGGAATATGAAAATAAGAGACAGAGAAGCTGGTGACATCACAAGAGTGAAAGTGATGTACAAAGAAGAGTGGCTGAAGAAGAAGTGTATGGACCTTATAGAAACTGATGATATATTAAGGAATCGAGTGAACATCTTTATGCAGAAAAAAAGATTGCATGTGTGAGAAGTACTTCAGAAAATGCAAGCCATTTAATAACTGTACAGATGCAGCAATGCAAGTAGATCAAGTAATCCTAGAAGCTAGCTATACGTATTGAATAGACTGCAGGCAAAGCCGCCATTTTATAGTGTCTGGACATCAGTGCCACAAACTTGAGTAAGTTCAAATCCACGGAGAAAGAAGGATCGAGAGCTGTGTGTGTCACAGCAAAGAATTAGCTGTAGATCGCAGACTTGAAGGGCGAAGCTGTTTGGCCTGGTATCAAAGCTGGAGCAAGCCAAGGCCAGTTATATATGAATGAGGAACAGTGAATTTGAGAATCTGAATTATCCCTCGTTAAGGTGCAAAGAAGGAACACCATGAGTGCCAATTTTATTAATTCAAGACAATTAAATGCTATAAAATGGACCAAATTACAGTCTCCTGTCACATGAGCCGAGGATGGAAACTTGCAGACCAGAACTGTGATAAGCATGCACCATACTCCCTTTTATTCCCAAGAGAAGATAATCTACTGCAAGGTCAAGTTCAAAGACAGTCTGCATGGCAGAAGGCATCGGCGATGAGAGATGAGGGGCTAATTGAGTGGGAAGCAAAGTCATGTCTACCTCCAAGCACCTGGGTATGAGTTTATGTGCTGCTAAGGAGCCAAATGTCCCAGACATGGCACAGGCATGCCAACCAATTATACAAGGCCATCTAATGAAGGGACTTATAACTTGAGAGCCAATAGTATTCTCTGTGTCAAATAAGTGTTGAAGATGACTTGCACTAGGGGTGGGCATAAGTTGTCCACCTGACTATAGAGACCCAATCACAACCCATTCCTATATAGAAAGTATACTTAGATGTTTCCCTTGAGCCAACCACAACACCTCGTAGGTTTTCCCTATTTGCCACTTCATATGACATCAATTATGACAAACGTTTAGCACTTAAGTGTATTTTTATGTGATTTGCATTGAGAGCTCGAGTTAACGTCTGTTGATGTCCGTTGTAACTCCCCGTTTTGGACAATTGATAATAAAACAGTCAGACAATACTTTGCAAACTTCCTGAGTCGGTCTGATTGTTTGGTGTAAGAGTTATTCTGCATCCCATCCATGCATGACATGTTACTAATTAAGTACCTTATGTTCAAAACCAGCATTGTGTTTCCAGAATGGTAGTACAGTAAAGGTTGGAGAAAAGAGTGCAAGTACACAGAAAGGCATCCAGCAATGAAGGCTGGGACGGAAGTATTAATGGATCACTATTGGACGTGCAGATCCAAGGTGTATGAGAAGCTGTCACCCAACTGGGAACGAATATGTTTGTTGGTACATATCAATACACCAGCATTAGCAGCAACACAAAAGGACATCAAGACAGAAGACTTCCCTAAAATGGACAATACAAAGAGAAAAAGAGGTCAGTAGAAGTGAGATGAGTGAAAAGGGAGAATTACTTCTCAGAAGCATCAGAAGCATCGCTTGACGATGTACCACCTAAACATTGATTGTTCAGAAGGACGCAGATGTTCTTTGCATCATTAGTTCTGCTGTACAGACGTACACAAACACAAAATGTCTCCAGATTACGAGATGGGAGCTAATGCAGACAATATACTCAACTGTAAAAGCTTCAACGCAATAAAAGAAGCGCTTTGAGCAGTAAGGTTGATGGCTCTCCAGAACAGATATGTTCTGGACCTTCTCAGAGCCATGTAAGGAGTAATTTGCGCCAGGATCAGGAGTTCCTGCTGTATATTTGTGGCAGCAAAAGATGAAGCAAATGGCACACTGACAGAAGCAGTGACAAGATTGTTGAAAATGCATGCCAAGATGGAGGAAGAAGCCAAAGGAATGGGAAAAGATCAAAGCTAGCTGCCGTATATATTCTCATGGATGCCAACAGACATGGCAGATGGACTAAAAATATTACTACGAGCACTAATACTGGTACAAGTAGCACTATGTGTGATAAAGATATGCATCACGCTTGAGAGCGCTAGTGAGCCCAGCGTGAGATGGCCATGAGCCTGTGAGCTCCCAAGCACCTCCATAGATCCAGCGATTATCCAGAGGTTCCCCTGCTGATTTGTAATCCCCCAAGAAGTGTTGTGCTGTGGGACACTTAGGTCATCACTGCAGCGAAATCTCAGAGCACTCTGTGCTTGTATAACCCGGTTTCAGATGAGGCGGACGAGGCCTCGCAGGCAGTGATCTTGAATGCGAGAGAGGAGGAGTCGCCTAAGCGTGCTGTGACTTGGTGAAGCCAGCTGCGTGAAGGGGAAGTCCTGCTGCGGAAGTCCGCAGGATCGTGAGGGCCTCGCAGTGGGCCGGAATCCTAGCCTGTACCTGCCCAATCTGCGTATGGTGGCCGGCTGCTGACTCCAGACCAGGAATACGGGACATGCCATAGACACAATTGGGTGCTGCCATAGGAGATGAAGCGCCAATGTTGGTGAGGGGACTGGCATTTGGCGCCAGCAAGTAGAAGTGTGCGACTTGTGGCTCGTCATGTACTCACAGACGTGGAGAGGCAGTGTGGCTGCTTGGGGAGTATGGAGACGCTGGTCCCGGCCCCCCTGTTCAGGTGGCGATGTGCACCCTCCTGGGCAGTGTGCGGGTTGGAGGAAAGCCCCCAGTAGGAAGCCAGGCTGCTTTAGGAAAAACACCCGATGCACATCTGAGCAGCTCCAGGGGAGGGGCACGCCCTTCCATGGCTGGACTGCAGAGCTGTTGCCTGAGGAGACAGGAAGAACTCTGCCATGGGCCAAGGCAGAGGCCCCTCTACCCATGGAACTGCGGCCTGATTCAGTGGAGGAGGTACATCCTGGAGTGAAAGGACCACCAGAGGGACAAACTGCTGCATCACGCGGCGAGTGACAGCAGAGCTGAATTGTCTGGTGGGTGAGGAGCGCAGTGCACATAGACTGCTCAGGGCCATGGGCACAGATGCAACACCCCATACAAGCGGTTGAAAGCACCGCCAATGGGCCACTGTAGGTGAAGAGTGGAACCCCACCTGTCTCGACCCTGCGTGAGCAACAAACCCACGTGGAGTGCAAGTTAAAGAAGATAGCTTCAATACAAGGGGGCCCAATAATTACACGGTCCGGAGTCTAGTGGTGTAAATCCAGTGAGGAGACCTTGGGCCGTGTGCAATTTGTGCGCATCTGGGGAGCACAGCTCCCTCGTCCTGCCAGCGGAACCATGGTCGTACACCGCTGTAGGTGAAGGCACTTCATACAGAACATCTTGGAAGGGATCCTTGTGGTGTAAAGTGGCGTACGGTGCTGGGGCACAGCCATAGATAAGAAGGGAGATGACACTCATCATAGTGGTGTCCCTCGGATCTTACTGATCGCAGTGTTTGCACCGATGGCCTCCTTATATCACTGGGCACTTGATTGCAAATAGGGTGACCACAGCCCCTGATCGGCTCCCAGGAGAGGGCTGGGCTGAGAACACTGGTGTGAAACAAACTGCCAAATACAAAGGGGACAGGCGGCACAATATGAACTGGCTGAGGTGGATTTGTGTTGCCCGTGGGTGGCCCCTGCCATCGTCATATACGATAGGACACAGCTGTTAGAAGGGGTGAAACGAGAAAACTGCCTGTGTGTTCAGGGCGGGCTAGCTGGCCAAGGTAACCGAAGTTGGAGACACTCAAGGTAAGTGGACACTTGAGAAACAAAAAGCAGCACCAGACCCAGCGCTGTTGTAAGGTGGGATCAACTTGTAGGCCACTAGAAGGCAGTGAGTCCTCAGAGGAACGACAGTTGTGGTGAGAGCAACGCCCTGCAGCATTGGACCCTATTATTCACGAGTAGCCCCAACAGTGGTTACATCAAATCAAACAACAGGTTCTGGGCTTCACCTGCGACGGGCATTGGGGGGTGCAATAAGAACACACTGTACTGCAGAGTGTCTCCTTGGGATATAGAGCTCAGTACGATTCAATGTGACTATTTACGTAAACGCTGAGTGCGCAGGAGATGTCCAAGTCCGGCAAAGAGTGTAAGCAACAATCCGAGCTGCATTTCAATACCTCACCTCAGACAAAATATAATAAATCTATGGAGGACTCCCCGGACACAAGATCCCAAACGGAATCGCGAAATCTGCCCGTGGCTTTCCAGGGCATCAAAGAGATGTTTAATCAATTACAATCCAGCATACAGTCCCTAGACGAGAAAATGGACACACTTACCTGCAAGGTCGACCACATGCAGGTCTGACTGGACAAACATGGAGAGAGGCTGGATGAGGTGGAAGGTAGGGTGTCTACGGTGGAGGATGTGTCCGTTTCAGTGGTCAGAGATCTGTCACTCG
This sequence comes from Ambystoma mexicanum, assembly GCF_040938575.1. Classification (NCBI taxonomy): domain Eukaryota; kingdom Metazoa; phylum Chordata; class Amphibia; order Caudata; family Ambystomatidae; genus Ambystoma; species Ambystoma mexicanum. The sequence continues at coordinate 630,939,406 of NC_090936.1, forward strand.
TGCAGCGGGTGCTAAAGGAACTGGCTGATAAGCAAGATGATCTGGAGTCGCGATCCAGAAGTAATAACCTAAGAATAATTGGGGTGCCAGAGTCGGTGGAACAAAGGAATATGGAACCCCTTGTGGAAGAAATCTTGAGAGAAGCGCTAGGGTCGAAGGAATTTTCAGTGGTGTTCATTGTTGAAAGAGCACATCGAATCCCCAGTGGGAAAGGCGAATCCGGGGAGCACCGCCTCACCTGATCATAGCTCGGTTGTTAAATTATCGAGATAACACAGTGCTCCGCAAAGCCCAATAGAAAGGAACGGTGACCTACAAAGGAGATAAAATAAGACTTTTCATGGACTTCTCGGACAAAGTTCAGGCTTCTAGGAGTACATTCACAGAAGTCAAGAAGCAGCTGAGGGACAGAGGTATTCCATATGCCATGTTTTTCCCGGTCAAACTTCGGATAGACCATGAATGCCATGCAATTTTATTTCAAACTCTGGAGGAAGCCAATGCCTTTTTGGAACTGCAACCAAGACATCAACGGCAAAGAGGGAACAATGAGTGATAGCACGTCTGATGACATACATCCTTTAATGATGCACGACACTTGAGATCGGTCGATAAATGATCTGGGTTTGTCAGGTTGGAACCACAAGATCTTCGAGGTGTGGCGGATGGCTGGGCTCCAAGATATCCCCCATGAAGCTTAAGTTGTTTATGTGGGTAGGGGAAGGGAGAAAGCTGATGTGTTGGGGAGATCTGTGGGGTTGGGGTGGGAGTTCATGCAGAATGCCCAGGGGGGCACCTGTGTGACAGACAACCCGAGGGACTCCCTCTAGAGAGACATATGTTCTAATACTAATCAATGGCACTGCTCAATTTTATCACCTGGAATGCTAGGGGTCTAAATTGCCCATCAAAGTGCAGGAAGGTCTTGCTATACATGCAGTGACAGCAGATGAAGATCACCTTCTTACAGGAGACTCACTTAACTTCTAGGTAGAATCTAAATTTGGAAGGCAATGGGGTTGTCATAGATACTTCTCATCATACGCAAGGGCATTGAGTACCCTCATACATAGTTCTGTTGGGTTTTGACAGGTCAATCTTGCCAAAGATCCGGAGGTGAGGGCTCTGGTGGTGCAGGGTACTATACAGGGGATACTCTTGTTAACTATTATGGTCTGAACCAAGACTATGTTGAAACACTGGATTCACTTGATCTGCAGTTGGGGAAATTGCCACCAGGAGAAATAATCTGGCCTGGGAATTTCAACGAAGTCATGAACACAATACATGACCAAACGGGGTCTAGATATCGAACAGAGGGCAAGGGAACAAGCAAATTACAGGGTATGTGCCTCTTGTTTGAGATTGAGGATGTAAGGCGGGTCAGGAACCAAGGCACGCAGCAATACACACACCACTCCGCACCCTATAACTTGGCCTCACAGCTATCTTATTAATATGACAACCGCTACTGCAACGGGTGGAGGACGTAGCGACCATGCCCCTGTGCTATTGACTGTTGAAATATCAGGCTGTGTAAGGGAGAAGCTCCCCCGGAGATCTAAGAATGAGGGTCTCACAGACTCTGTGTTTCAGGATGGTTTATCAGAAGCTACAGAATCCTTTTTTTTAAATCAATGAGGGTTCAGTGAAATCACCAGGGACGCTGTGGGAATGTTTCAAGTGTGTGATTAGAGTGGAGTGCATATCCAGGGAATCAGGAATTCTAAAGCAAATAAGGAGGGAATTGGCTGCTAAGGAAGGGCACATTTGAGTGATGCACGAAGCTGCACCTACCCCATCACATCAGGAACAGGCAGAGATTTTGAAACAGCTGCAGGATTTTCAGGAGTTAGCACATAGGGAAGTCAAATATATATGGGGGAGGACAGCCATACGTCAATACAGGGAGGGGCAGGGACCTGGTAGGACTTTGATGGGAGAAACTAAAATGGACAACCTCAGGAGCAGGGTCCCAGTGATCACGGACGAACATGGGGTGGATAGGTTCAAGGATAAGGAGATAGTCCAACAATTTCATGAGTTCTATGACCGATTACATTTCTCTCAGATCTGGGCTTTCCAATTAGAGACAAACGCATACCTAGATCAGGTGGCACTACATTGGTGTACAGAGGAACAGAGTGAATGGCTGGGATGCCACCTGACTTTAGAAGAGTTGGTAAGTGCTATTAAATCTCTACCATCTGGGAAATCTCCGGGACCTGACAGATTCACGTCAGAGTTTCATAAGAACTATGCTGACAACATTGCCCCCCACCTGTTATATATGTATCAGCAGAGCCTGGAAGATAGTCGGCTGCCGGAATCCGTGATGGAGGACATGGTGGTAATATTACTTAAGACGGACAAGCCGGTCAATGACTTCTCTTACTATCACTGATATCACTTATTAATATTGATAATAAAATTCTAGCAAAGATCCTGGCATCCCGACTGTCACCTTTAATGCAAACGATGGTAAGGGCAGACCAGGCAGGTGTTCCATCGGGGCGCTCCACCTCGTATGGGTTCCGGAGGATGTTCAGGCTGATAGCTGCAGTACGGCAGGAGGATTCTGTGGTAGCAGGCCTCTTAGACGCTACTAAGGCGTTCGACTCAGTCGAGTGGCCATTCCTATTTTCCATGCTGCACCCGATGGGCTTGGGGAAGCAATTCATAGCTTTAGAGTCCTTATTGTACACAAATCTGGTGGCTAAGATAAGGGTGAATGAGCAATTAATGCTTATGATAGTGCTGGGTTGGGGAATGCAACAGGGGTGCCCACTATCCCCCCTACTATTCGCCCTAGCGATAGAGCCATTGGCAGAATGGATAAGAGCAGTGCATCTTGATCGGGGAGTCCAGCTGTTCACTCATAAAGTTGTGATATTGTTTTACGAGGACAATATGGTGCTGTTCATCAGGGATCCCGAAACTAACCTGGGCCCAATTATGCGCGATGTTCAGCGATTCAACGAACCTTCGGGTTTGAGAGTAAATGCCACTAAGTCAGTTATTTTTCCATTGACGGAAAGAGTGGAGCAATACCAGGATGGTTGGGGGTTCCAGTGGCAAATGGTCCAGACTCGTTATTTGAGAGTCAACATAGCAAGGAACATGAAGGTGGTATACAGTAGCAATTACCTGAGGGTTATGGAGCAGACAAGGGCGGCCATATCCAGATGGAAGAATCTACAGCTCAATCTGTATGGCAGGATTTCCGTGATTAAGATGACATTTCTCTCTAGGTTCCTGTATGTATTCATAAATGCCCCAATAGCGGTATCCGGGGATTACTTTCGAGAGGTGAAGTATGTGATCTCATAGTTCATATGGGCAGGTACACAAGCAGCGTTTTTCTTTGACAAGTTGGTATCTCCCATTCGTGAGGGCGGTCTCACAATGCCAGATTTCAAAATATACTATAATGTGGCACAGGCCAGATATCTCACTTACTGGTTCGGGGAGCGGTGAGAAAGGAGGCATGTGGAGGTGGAGAGGGCACTAGAGGCACCTGCCATCTTACGGTCCGTAATCCTTATAGCACCAGGGAGAATACACCAAACACGTAACATAGAGGATGTAACCTGCAGGGCCTGGATCCGTATAGAGCGCAAGAACAGAGGGGAACTACTTTACTCTCCTAGGCTTCTGATAATACATGTCCCAGGAATACCCATCACAAGGGAGGCTAGTTTTGTGAGCATGGTGAAGAAATTGGGTTTGATGCATTTTGGAGAGCTCTTCCCCAATGGGATGTTTATAACATTCAAGCACTGAAGGAGAAAGGGGAGGCATCCGTGTTTTACATGTTCTTGTACTATGGATTGAGGGTGGCCATGCATCAACTGCTTCCAACCTTTCCCGGGCAGCCTCCTATCACTTGCATACTGGACAAACTGTTACAGGAAGGTCTTTGCCATAGAGTGACATATGGATTGTATGCTTTTAGTCTTAGTTCTTGGGAGGAAATGAAAGCCTCCCACCGGAGAAAATGGGACCAGTCCCTTGGTTGGGAGATCACAGATGGGGTCTGGTGGTATTGTTGTGAGATGACAAGAAAGGGGGAAATTAATAAGAGATTTAAGTTGATCTATTTCAAGTATCTGCACCAATTCTATTACACACCGATACAATTGAAAGGGTATTTTACGGATGCCTCCGGCCGGTGTGTCAGATGTGCTTGTGCATAAGCAGATTTCCTTCATGCGGCCTGGGGATGCCCTACTTTACAATGCATTTGGGAACAGGTGCTTGAGACGATCCGGGGTATCAAGGGGCAGGATGTAGAACCAGACCCGTTGATGGCTCTGATGGGTTACACTAAACCGATCCCTAGACATGCACGTAGACTGGTCGGTTTGCGCTCGATTTTATCCAAGAGGAGGGTAGCAATGTTGTGGGGAGGAAAGCAAAGCCCGAGGATAGCTCAGTGGAGGACGGACATCATTTACTGTAATGATATGGAAAGTGGATTGGGCGCCTTGTCCAGTAACCAGCCGGAAGATAGACGCACATGGGACCCCTATGTACAATTTATTATCAGACAATCTGACGATGGAATGGTGGATCCTACCATGCCCTAAATCAAAAGCCAACTGGGACTGGACCTCGCTGCATTATATATGTGGACTCTATATATCCTACTTCTCTATGGAGTGTGTTAAAAAGTGTAGTGAAGCATAGATTGATGCTTGAACAACGTAATGGGCAATAAACGGAATGTATCATGTAAAATGTGGAACAGTTTCGAGCGCAGGGAATGGTATAAGGGCAATGTTGGCACATATGTTTCATATGTTCATATGTTTTACATATGTTTCACTATGTTCTTTTTAAATGCCAATAAAGAAAGGTTAAAAAAAAGGATATGCATCACGCAATGCCACAAGACGACAGAGAAAACAATAGGGATGAAAGTAATAGTAGATATAAATACAAATGGTGAAGATGATAAGATAGTAAAGAAAAACAAGGACACAGATAAAGGAGTGCCCATTGTTCCTGACCTAGATGATAACATTCGATGATCCCATGCACAACAGGAAGTACTGGTCGAAAAGGGTATGGTGTAACCCGTAAGGAGACTGCAGTTACATGAGATGGAGTTTCAATGACATCTTGGAGGAATAATGAAGATAAGATTACCAAAGGCAACAATGACTAGGTTTGGTCGACAAGTCGACAAGAGGGGAGACTGAAGAGAGGGTCTCTGGAATGTCCCTCTTGACCACTATAAACATCAGAGCCCGAAGAGTTAGGTACAAGATGCCTGTCACTTTTTGGACAGCCCACCGGAGGGCCAGTGACAAACACATATGTGAACATATATTCTCTAAAACAGCCGTTCAAACTTTATCCAGCTAACACCATCATGGATACAGGTGCCTCAACACTGATCATGAACCCATGTGCCTCACTGGACATGATTGACGGACGACAAAATACCTAAGTATGCTGACATCATTAGAGACACCACGACATAGCAATGTTAACCATGAAGCAAACTTGCATCCCTGCACAAAGTTACATGGACACACACGTACACACAAGAAGAACATGCTTACACAGTTCTCTAGTCAGAGGACAGATACATATGCATACTAGCAAAAGCCTTTTTTATTATTTTCTCCCATTAGCCAAACGCAGAAAGGTAAGAAAACAAGGGATGCAGAGTCAGCTTGCAGCCGCTTATTGCGACTAAACATATGGAGCTACAGGATCATTTAAGAAACCTGGAAGAGCCAAAATAGTACTAAACAACAAGAAGAATAGCACAATATAGACATATAGCAATTATAGCATAACTATAGTAGAATTACATGATGCCAGAGGCCTCAGGACGAGAGGCGAATAAAAGCATAATTAGGCTGCACAAAGCACCGGGCCAGGGCTTGCAGCCCATGTCAGAGACGACCAGCACATTCCTAAACTCAGAGACGAGGAGCCACCTGCAAAACAGCAGAATACATCCTCCCTAATTGCAGCCCAGAAAGCTCAATTTTGCAGTCTTCACCCACGTGGTACAACCGAGCCGAACAGTGGGCATTTACTTGTGGTGGGAAGAGGAGCATCTCCCAGCAAAGCAGACACAAAGTGATACATAGGTTGTTTTACAACGTTGCAACTTGCAGGCACTCTCTAAAGGCAAAGTAGTAATACTGATGGCAAAAATGGGAACACATAGCCTTTCTCATCACCTTGAGAAGGTGCATGGAGCGCCGAGAACAGAGCTGGGTCCCAGGCCTGGGGAGAACAGATCCAGCCAATCAAGGAACACAAATCCAGGGGTGGATGGCAAAGGGAAAGGGTCAATGGTAATCCTGTGACCCTGCAACTATGAAATAGTTTCGGGGGAAGGTTCAGGCAAAGCCACCTGACATGCAAGGGCCAGTCCAAAAATCTCTGTTTGTGCCAGCTATAGGTAATATCACCTCTACCAATCAATCGTGCATGCTCTTAGGTTTTTGGGGAGGAGCCCTGACATGCGACGTCAGACCTTAACAAAAGGACCGAATGTGGGCTCGGGAGCTGTGATTGCTGGAGAATTCTGTTTTCCTGTAGGATCCCTGTCTTTTATGGAAAATAAAGGACAGTTCTAACTTGCATACTGTATGCCGGGAGAGGGTTTGTTGGGCCCTGGGTGCTCTGAACGGTGAATGCGTAGTGTGAACCCTGGTCCTCTCTGGGATATCCAAACAGGTGGTAGCAGAGGAATGGTTCACTATGCCCGTTTGGCATAGAGCCGCCTCTTCTGTTGCAGTGCCTGTAGGACTGTGAAGCGCCACATGCAGCGCGAGTTCACATGCGAAGTTCACCCCGTGCAGAGGTCATCAGGAGGTGACTTGGAAATATCCTGCCCATGGTCTGTGAGCAGTCCAGCATACCAGCATATATGTGGTGGTGGCCCACCCCCAAACTCATATGTCATTGGCTGGCAAACAGCCAATGACATTACTGTATCTATGCAGGGAGGAATCTTCGGTGCGCTGTTTGCGCACATATTATACTGGCGGGGCCACCCCTCAAGCGCCCCGCCAGCCTCCTAATTAAAAGGTTTACGTAGAGTGCATGGAGCTACGCTCTGTGCACTTTACTATAGGTAAAAACAGGGTAAAACGGGATGCGCCTCACTGCGACAGCCGGCCCGTGAGGGAAACACGTATTGTTGCCACAGCGCCCCTGCGCTGCTGGCAGATGCTAAAAAGACTCAGAGGAACGTCTTCTGAATCTTCTTTATTCTGCTTCTGCTTTACTGTTCTGAACACTTGAGGGGGCCCAATGGGAGGGGCCGCACCCTTCCGCCCTATGATAGTGGCCGCCACTGCATAGCATATAGACAGAATAAGGTTAGTGCCTCGCGGGTTCAAGACTTAAAAATGAAAACTCTTTTCACAACCTCTCCTAACCTAATAACTCCCAGTACATAAATAAGTCTGAATTAACTGAAGGAAACATAGAACTATGGACTTCAGTTCCAATAATGCTAGTAGTACTGATACCAGGAAGAAGGGTTCAGAGGCAATGAGGATTCAGAATGTTGATTATTCAAAGGTGCAGTGTAGTGGCTGCAAACAAAGGCACCCGAGTGGGATATTGAAATCCCAAGATGAGACAGAGCTGCTGGAAGGAGGTGAAGGAGAGGAAGAAGGCTAAGGAGTAATTGAAGGCCGTGTGGGGGCATAGCGGATGAAGCTGAAGCTATCCAAGGTGCAGGAGCAGCCAAGGAAATGAAGCACGCCATGTGAAGCCACTAGAAAGGGTGAAGGCAAGCAGAAGGGAAGAGTATGTGTAGTGGGAAGCGGCATGCCACGAAGAAGCCCAGCTGCAGATTAAATGTGCTCCCAAAGCAGCATTCGGCAAGTGGGAGAAGCCGCGGAAGTTCAACATAGCTGTCAGAGCTCCAGAAGACCAAAGCACAGCTTACCGACGGTATGCGGAAAAAAAGAGAGAGAGCGGGCTGGACGACAGAGGGATGCCGGACAGCAAGAATGAGCTGCTGCAGAGAGCGGGTGAGTTGGCTAGAAGTAAATGCCGGGGTGCTCTGTACAAGAACGTTGTTACAAAATAACAATTTAGAATACCGAACAATTAATGAATCGAAGCAGAAAGCATTTGAGCCTGAATACCGCATAAGTAAAGAAACAGAACAAATGTAGCAGAACTGTGAGGTCCCTTATAAAAGACTAGCAGTGGGGAAAGTTAATGACAAGCATTACCAACAGCCAAGAGGCTGTGAGGACACCATACTAAGACAACCACTGGTAAAAGCTTATAATCAACATTATCATCAACCAAGAAGTTGTGAAAAAACTTCAACAAACCAACAAAGGCACAGATCCCCTTACAAGATATATACTTTTGGGAAAGCCTATATCTCACATTTCCAACAGCCAAGAGACTGTGAAACCATACAGAGGTGACAAGGGTGCAACTCCTCCTTTTTGGGATATCAACTCTGGGGGAAACGTGTAACCCAAACTGCTGCCAGTGAAGAGGCTACCCAGAAGCCACTAATAGACATTTTGAGAATAATTCTTCAGACTCAAGTTTTCAGTTTGGCGAAAACTGGAACACCCGTTATCAATAGCCAAGAGACTATAAGAAAAGGCAGTTACTGTGCCATCCTCCTTCCAAGGGAGTTTGGTTTGGAGAATCTTGGAGTCAATATTGCCATTAAGTTTGAAAGTAGTTGTAGGAGTTTTCTTCCTGGCAGGCGACTGGACCAGGAGAGGGATTTTAATGGTTAGTCCTGGCAGGCGAGTGGACCAGGAAAGAAGACGGTTTGTTGAAATACACTTGTGAAAAAAAAGTGTGGTGGAAGAACCCTTTGTTGAATTAAGGTATTCATTTTACCTCATCATTGGTTTGACAAGCAGTGACATGACCAAGAAACGTTGATGTGCTATCTTGACAAAAGTGGTCCATTTGTAGAAGGTGCATTAAGAAAGGTTGAAGTGCTAGTCCTACAAAAGGAATTCATTTGAAGAGGGTGTTATATGTTAACTGAAAAAATGCATTGGTTTGAAGTTGCATTATGAAAGAAAGACATTTATCTTTTAAAGAGAACTATTGTGGAAAACACCAGTTTTCTTTTAACTGTCATTGAACCTTTGTGGGAAGACATTTGTTGTATCCAAGACAAAGACACAGTAATTGGAAGAGACTTTTTCCGTTACTTTGAAGAGAACTTTGTTGAATCAGTGGTCAAAGTATTCCTGCATTTGTCCAGGGAAAGGGAGTTCAACCCTGGTCACAAGGAGTGCTTTTAAGAATTTTAAGTTGGAATTGACAAACTGTTTCGTTGAACTAAAGTCACCCATACATTCTCCTATAGTTTCAGTTTGCTAGGCAGGGACGTCTTTATTAGGCTAATGAAAGACAGACGTTCATCCAACCCTTTTTCTGTCAATAAAATGGTAAATCTTGAGAAAACTTTACCATTGTGTCTGTCTCGCATTTCTGACCCCTTAGAGTAACCAGAAACGGCTTGTTTTCTTATCTTTTCCATCTTGTAGCCTGGAAATTTGGAAGACCTGATTCCAGAGGGCCATATCCACAGTCAGGGAACGGACATGGTGAGTCCACCATTTTACAGAAAAGGTCTTTGGTACAGCATTCAGCAGGTTCACTGCTTATTTTATTGCCCTGCAGCCCAATATACCTAAACTTGAAGGCTATTGAGGAGGAAAATAGGACACATATTACCCCCATCATCGTAAGGAGTACTGTTAATATCCTCTATTACTGTGGCTAACAAAAATGATAAACATCTGACAATTAAGGTGTACATTAGAGGGTGCATATTTCTTTTATTTCTGATACTATAGTTTGTTTGTTTGATATTCAATATGCGCGCCAGACCTGAAGGTATCAGGGCGCATGCAGTAAGACGTCATACAGCTTGGTACACAGGTTACATTGGTTATAAAAGTATCAGAACAACATTTAATCTAGCAATTATTCGATATATGTACATACAGTAAACAGTGGTAAAGAAATACAGACAATCTATATGTAGGAAGATGTACAGTTATGTACAGGTATGGTCAAGTTCTGCAGGTTTATTTAACCTAATTCTCTAGGAGCCATATAATCAGATTTTGCCTAAATTTATTAAAGGTTTGGTCTATTCTAAGTGTGGTAGGTAGTGAGTTCCACAGTTGAGCTGCTTTGGCTGGGAAACTGGTGCCCCCGATGGTGGATAGTTTAAAGCGAGGCACCTGAAGGCAGTTGGTATTCACTAGTCTCGTGGGTCTAGTAGATGATTTTACGGGGTATGATTTTAGTGCAGTACAGATGCATTTAATATATAGCAGCAAAATGTAAAAAACAACATAAAATATCAAATTTTAAATCTCAGTTCGACTTTCTTTTATTTTGTGTTTAGTGGCCAACAAACTGAAGGGAAAAGGAGTGTTCTTGTGTCATATACACACTGATGTAGTAGGTACCCCGCGTGGTGCGGGCGGGGCCCATGTGCAGAGGAGGGCCCTCATTCAGGCCTTTCACTTACAAAAACTGGACTTTGATAAAAGCACGTGTTTCCGCGCCTGCCCTTGAAAATGTCCTCTGTATACTTTCAGTGGTTGTTTGGCAACTAAGAGCCCGCCTGTGCGTGCCAGGCCCCATTAGATCTGGAAGAACAGCACATCACGCAGCGGTAGCGTTCATCGCCCCTCATAGACTGACTTTGAGACCACCAAAGCAGCAGTAAAGCACATGAAGCTAAAATAGAAAAAGTGTTGCTCGTTTTTGTTTAAGATTTGTAATGCGTGTGGGGGCCTGAGTGACTCTGTGTTTATTTATTCTATTTGTATAGCGCTAGACAAAAAGGCCCATAGGCATAATAGCGCTCACAAAGAACAAACAACTATAGTTTGACCAGTAACAATGTCAGTGTTATAAGAGAACCAACAAAACAAAGCTGTTTTCAATCCACAAAAATTAGAGCAAATCAAGTACGAGCCTCAGATTGGACGACCCGTTGGGAAAGTCTAAGTATGCTCAGTAAATGAGGAAGATTATTACCACCACACCCCACCATGACACAGTTCCTATTGGATGTGCTCCATGTATGCCGTGCCAGTGCATGTGTTTGGTTGGGGAGGGTGTGTGGACTAAACTAGTTAAGTTCATTACTGTCTCCCGACACCATTATTCAAATTTAAAGTGTTTAATGCTACCAGAGTGGAATAGGTCATTGCGTTGCGGACCGTTCTCCTGAAAGAAATACCTTTTGGGAAACTCTTTGCTGCTAAATTAGGATGGTCAACATGGCTGTCCAAATGGGTATTTATGTTTTGAGTATTTCAGTCATTTCAGGTTTAAGGTGTTAACTTAATTGGTACAGCTTTATGTGCTCAGAAGGGTTGGAGGCTTGACATCACTGTCACAGATATGTCATGAATAAAAATTATCATTCATTCATATGTTCCCAAAATTCTCTTTGATTTTATGTACAGCAGCAAGGAGGTTACAATGGTGCTATGTGACGACCTCTGCTTTCTCATGGGTGATTTTAGGGTGTTCCACTTCACTTTCCCATGAGAGATTTCAGTGCTGGCTGAAGATCCACAGGGGCTTGTAGTGACCCATTTCAAAATGATGCTTTGAGGCCCCTCATTACCCACCCTTTGAGGCAGTTCTGCAGTGCATAGGTTACAGTGGATATGTTTGGTAATGCAAACTCCAATGGGTGATTTGTATGGGTTTATGACGGAGAGTGCATAATATGAGCACCACCTTCAACTTCATTATTCCACACGCATACACCCTACCCCACACCACTCAGCGCTAAAAGCAGGGGGGTTGAAACATGCCAGTGATAACTTAGGACCTTTAGTTTAAGAAGACTGGTGCCTCTCTATATATCTGCACATAATATCAGCTCCTCCTTGTGATTTAAAAATGCAAAATCATAAATAAAGCAATGGAGGCGAGGCAGGGTGTTAATACCTGCCGATTAACAGGGGAAAGGTTTCTGGCCTCTCCACGGCAGAACAAAGAAAGCAGCCAGCAGGGGCACTGAACCCCTAAAAGAGCACCTTTGAAAATCTATTAACCCCACTGTGACTGGTCCATTTATTTACAGACTGAAGGTAATGTATTCACTCATTGAATTGCTCATTTAATGAGGTGAAATGTTGTATTTACCAAGAGTATTTTAGTTTGTAACTATTGAACCAGAGAAAGCTTTAGTTACAAATGATAACCTTAGATAATGCTTAGTGTGCCGAAATACAGGTTTACAGAGCCTCATGACGTGTTGCCCCTTCTTTAGGCAACATCCAGCATACGTTGGCCATTCCCCCTTTCCAGGTGTGGCTCCCCCAAGATTCCTTATCCCTCTTAAAGGAATTAACTAGATTGTGGCTCCAGCTTCTTGAATGTAGATTACAGTGACAATTACTGGCGTAGATTCTTGCAACTGCTTCTTGAAAGTGATTCTGAGTAACCATACCGGTTTGGACTGTGACACAAGCTACGTGTAAGTGATTTTCAGTAATGACCATACTGGCAATGACTGTGGTAGCAGCTTCATGGAAGTGATAGCCAGTTAACATACTGGCATAGACTGTGGCCACAGCTTCAGGAACATGATTTAGTGTGGCCATACTTGTATAGATTGTGGCCAGAGCTGTTTGAAAGTGACTGGCAGTAAGGGCATACTGGTGTAGATTTTGGCCACAGCTTCATGAAAATGATGTACAGTGGCAATGCTTCATGTATCACGGGTGCAGATTCTTCCCCTGACCTTACCTAAGGCTCCCTCGGTCGCCTGCACTACTTCATAGGAGATGGCAATGCCTTGCACTACTACATAGGAGATGGCAATGCCCCTCTACAAAAGCTCACCTGCCACTTCTTACCTTGAACCGTTTACAATGCCAGCGCCTCCTCAGAAGTGGTGCACCCCCCTGCCAACAAAAGCTGTCTCTAGGATGCATGTGCATATAATGTTATTAGCCATGCAAAGGAGAGGCTGGTACACACCCGGGTTTCTAGGCTAGGTCAAAGATGTCAAGTTTGAATCAACTCTTACTTCCACCTAACGCAGCACTCGGTGTGACACTGCGGCATGCACACTGCCCATCCGTGGAAGCCCAGGCTGGTTCAGAATTCTGTGCCATGGTCTGGACTTTTTCCAAGGAACTGAGGGTGGGGGCTTTCAGGTCTCGCAAGGGGGCCGCTACATTTTGTGTTAAGCCATTGCATATAAATGCTAATCTATAGAGGTATCCTGAAAACAATATTACTTCAGAATAAAGGTAGACTGCTAAAAGATCGAAGGAATATATATATATACATATATATATATATTCTATATATTTATTTTTTTTCCTATATTTTTTATCCGATTTCCAGTGGAAAACGTAGGCTGATTTTTAGGGAGGATCAAGATTTTGAGTCAACTCATTGGGCCTGATTCATGGAAGTGTTTTATAATGGTGAACTGCCATAGGAAAACAGTCTGTGAATCAGGCGGGTGCGGGAAGAAAAGCACTATTAAACCAAGTGCTGGTGTTTGCGATGCCTCATAGTGATCAGCCGAGAAAGCCGAAGGTTGGGAAATAGAACGCGATCTAGGGAGCCAGAGTACAGAAGAAGCGGTGCGCACACACATCTCTCCCTTAAGTCGATTTCAGGTCAGCAGCTCAGATCACTTCCTATGTGAAGTTTTCCCTTCTTCCGCGGCTATAATTAAAGGTACGTTAAGGCTCGGCTGGAAATCTAAAGAGCATCAGCCGATTTAAAAACTGCTCAGCTTTTGAATTGCCTTTCTCCTTCTCAGCTCTTTTAAACGGTTTTCTATGGCGGGGACATTTTTCTTGATTAGTCACAGCTAATTAGGGCTCTGGCATAGACGTGTAATCAGAAATGTCAGCGCTGCGAGGCTACATCTCCTTAATCCTTTGATAATAATTTAGCCTCCTGGGAGGGCCTCAAGCTGTGGTAAGTAGTGGCTGACAATGAGGCAAAATTAGGTGGGCAGCAGACCATTAGGATGGAAAAATAAGAAGCGCGACCAAACCCTGCTGAGCATCAACAGGCCACTAACTACACTGCCAGATGAGGTGCCTGTTTAAGCCTGCGTTGTTAATTAACTGGCACTACGTCACCAGGCCTGGCGCATATGCCCAGGTGTGTCGTGCAAAGATGTGTATCGCTGGCTTCCAGCCAAACGACAATTGTGTTTTGTGATCACATTTCACGACTCTGACAAGGCAGCTTACATGCTCGCCGGAGATTATGCGCCGCTATCAAAGGAGCGACGAGATCAACAAGCTGAAATACATTTTCTTGCCTAGTTTCCTCCGGGCAATTATCTACGCTCATATCCGGTATCAACTCACATCCAATTCACACTCAACCTGGGAGGCACTGCACAGCCTTTGACCAGCCATTGCCCAGCCCCAACCTGCCAGGTGTCCTGGCACGTGAAGTGGAACAAAATGAGCCTCTTTTGTACAATCTTACACTTACAAATAATTACTTAGCATTCAAAACAAGGATTAGCAGTGTAACTAAAATGCACTTGACAGCAGTAACCCGAGAGTACAGCAGAATTTCTCAACAGTCCCAAACTGTTTCAGAGACATGACGCTAAAAAGCAATAACCATTCACCGGGGCATAGGCAGCGCTTCAAAGAGCCTCCGTGACAGATTTCACACTGAGAAAATCAATTGCACATTTTATTCTTTTTAAGAAAACCGTGGATTCGAATGGAAATGTACTTCTTTTTTGTAACACAAAATCCGTGTCTGAGCCAAGACAACTCTAGATTCTAACTAAGTTACCATCTATTTCTCTGCTGTCCCTGTAGCCTATTTCTATCTCAACGTGAGGTATCTTGCTTTACACGTTGATTATTTAAAAATACGCTTTAACTGTCCTATAAAGTATCTCGGCTAGCAATGCTTCCAAGAAAGAAAGAAAAAACGTACAGGAATGAATAGCAAGGCATCAGAAATGTATAATAGTCCCACAAGGGCACCAGAGCACTTGATGGTGGAGTCCTCTCACTTCCAGGGGCCACAGTAATGGTGGCTATTAACCCCTAGTCGTCCTTCTCGTTACCATCATTATTGCATGAAAGGATGTCCGCATCCTTTGCGCAGACACTGCTCTGTACCCCTGAATACGTGACTACCTTAAAGAAAAAACCTTCGGCGCACTTGACGGCTCATCCCCTTTCTCTCCACACAACACGTCACATAACACGTCAGTGTGACCCTGATTTCACAGACCCTCTCAAATGCCAGATAGGCCTTGGGAGCACATTACCTCCATGTCCCTCTTCCTTGTCCCGTACTTACCTGTGAGATACCTTACCTCCCTTCAGGAAAACCTTTTCACTTATTAGTTTCCTCCGTATCAGTCCGGCCTCCTCACTTCAGGGTATATTGGCCCTCCTGACCTGATCACCTGCAGTCTGAAATGTTGCCTCTGGCAGGGACCTTTGCAGTGGCTCTCTGCCACTCCTCCTTATGAGCTGAGCCATGAGGGGCACTTTCTTCGAGGCTGCTGGCCAGGTTTCTTTTGCTGGGCAAGAAGCCCCTTGCCCGTGGCAATTGCTACCAGAGTTGCTGCTGAGCAAGAGTTCTCCAGTTGAGTAGGCGCAAAGCTCGGAGGCTCCCGGCCCCGATGGCAAGCACTGAGTGCCGGTTGAGAAGCAACTCCCTTGGTACTGGGAGGACTGTGATGACAACAAAACCACAGATTGGTGCTTTGGTGGAGCGCCCGGCACAGGTAAACGTTAGGGGGATTTCAGTTTAGTTAGAGGAAAGCCTTCGATTACTCAGTCGTTCTGGAGCGAGTTCGTTTGTTAGTAATGGAGCCATTACTAACAAACAAACTCGCTCCAGAACGACAGAGGCGTTACTAACAAACTAGCTCCAGAAAGACTGAGCAATCAAAGGCTTTCATCTAACTAAACTGAAATAACACACAACTAAAGACTGAGGGTCCTAATTACCCCATCTACAAAACAAAGCTAAATACAAGTTTCAAGAGAGAAGTACCTAGCTACTGAAGAACCTACACGGCTACAAGCCCTGCTACCAAATAACACAGAGTGTATTCTGTATAGGGTCTATTTAAGAGACCAATACCTACAGACCTCTATTCCCACCAGCCAATCGAGCCAGTAATGTGACAACAGCTACTAATTACCGTACAAAAGAGGACCAACAAGACATCAGTCTTTTTTAAGAGCAATTTTATTGCGGTCATTTACCGAAGAGTGACCTACAAGATTGTCGCCTCATGACAAATGTTCACCATTACATGGAATAGAACTGAAACATGTTGAAAGAAATGCTTAGGCAAACACAGCTTAGACAAATACAAGTGTTCCAATACTAACAGCACTGAGACAAGATCATGTCAGTTAAGAACATAAACTGTATATGTCTTAAGTATCATCTCTACCACTACTTAGAAGTGTGTTAGATTTCTGCTAGGATATAGTCACTGTTTTCGGATATTGACGATTATTGTTTTATCGCTATACTCCATAAAATAGTTTTTTTAATGTTTTTATTGAAATATGTTGATTGTATTAATAAAAAGCAAATCTGTTTGATTCACTAACTGTGGTCCACTTACACTGCACACTAGTACAGGCTGTGATTACTTTACACCTACTTTGTTCTATAATAGTTGCCCCATCCGGGAAGAGGTAGAGTTAGCATGTTTAGATTTAAAAACATAGCAACCCGGATTTCCCTAGTCTATCTACTGTATTTTGAGCTGCCACTTTGGCATTTTGAAAACAGGGAAGCATACTGAGAAGAGGCACCATGTGGAGCATGGGTCTCATTCCTCCTGCTAGATCCCATAAAAACAATAGACAGGAGAGGTTTTCAGAGGAGAGACTACTGAAATTCTCCAAGAGCGCTCTTAAGGAGGAAGGCATTAGAAGCAGGGGCAGACATAGAGAGATCTCCCCTTCCTCCTCTGCCTCTTCAGAATCCTCTTTCTCCTGGGTTCCCTTTCCTCAAAAGGGGCGACAAGGAATCTGTTGCCAGTGTCCTGATCCAGGTGGCCTTTTATATGGGGTTCCCAGATTCAGAGACTTCAGTAGCTGCACCCGGAACCACAGGGCCCCTACCAATCAGTTTAAACTCACCCTAAGAACTTCACTTTCTTTGCTCACAGAAATTAAGCAAGCAATCCTCAAAGAGTGGGAAGAGCTGGCTAAAACAGCCATCCACAGGTTCTTGACCAAGCTTTACCCACTGATGGGTAATGAGAAAACAATGGAGGAAAGTGTAAAGGTGGCTACTAACAAAATATAGGGTAATTGTAATTAATCTGTGAATACATTCTTTATACAAAATCAATCAAAGTTTCTGGAGCAAACAGGTAAAAAAGATCCTTAGCACAGGACAGAATCATACCAGAAAAAACGATCACAGAAAAACCTTGGTCCAACCTGATGCTCACAGTCCGTAAGTATTTAAACTACCATCATGTTTGTAGTACTATTATCCATGTACTTTATTTTACAACAAAAATGCTTTACAAGATACAGTAAGAAAAAATTGGAGTATTTTATTCTTTCCTTTCAGAATGCAGTATGCAGTGCAGAAGGAGAAAACAATGCCACAAAACATACATGTGGATTAAATTCTACAAAGCCTAGTTAAGGGTCATTAATGGCACCAGAGGAAGCTAATAAGGACCCCAGAGCTAGGATGATAGACTGTGTGTTAAAGGGGTAGTTCACAAAGAAATGTTTTTGTCCCCATCGATCAGGCATGTATTTTTGAGCATACACTGATCGATCTTAAAAATGATTTCAATATATCTTACAATAGTTTTTCTCACTTTTACCCATGTGAAAATGATGAGTTGGGTACCTCCATCTTGTTCTAATCTTATCTGTGGATCCATCACCCTAAATTCAAGTGCCCTCGCGGCATTAATTCAGATTACCGGCCCCTAAAGCTGACATCACTAGTCAGAAGGATACGCTACCCGGGATGTCAGTTCATCAAAATGCCATGGGTAGTCGTCGTGACATCACACGACCCTTGACCTCCAATAACATCACAGGAAGACATGTTATTTTAACCCCACCATGAAGTGACATCACAGGAAGCAATGGAACACAACCTTTCACCCCTGGAATAGGAAGTGCTATCACATAGCATTGTTTCTAAGTACACTACGAAAAATATGGTTACGATATCACTGTAAAGTAATATCCATTTTATACAAGAATGGATCACCATATGTATCGTTAATATCAGTGCGTATAGGCCCATATTACCAAATTACTGTGAATGAAAGCAGACGTCCAAGGCCAAATGATAATTATGTTTTATTATATCGCACTTATGCTTAAGCGCTTCATATAGTACAAATATACATACAAAATCCCCCCTGTGGTGGTACTCATTTATCAACCTCAGCAGGATGAAAGGCTGAGTTGACCTTGCCAGGAGTCGAACCTGCAACCTGCAGATCACACATACATTGCAGCAGTGAGCCGCTCAACCCACTGAGCTATTTTACTGGCCATAGCTATTAGAAAACCAGCCACTCCAGAAACAAAGAGCCACATGCTGCTGGCCACAGCTCAGCAGCATCAATAAAAAAATAAAATAAAAAAAGTGTTTTCTTTGTTTACATTTTTTTTATAGAGGTAGCAAGGAAGACGACAGGGGTAGCCAGGGAGACCTCAGGGGTTGCAGGTGCGACCCCTGTTGACCCCTAAATGACGTCCCTGCATGCTACACCTATTTTAATGTTGTTCGTGGGCAGAATAGCCAAACGTACCCTGTCATCACCCACGTCATAATGTTACCTAACACAGAACCAGGAACATAAACACACACATCCACACAAAAAGCGAAGGTTTTGCTTATTTTCACAAAAAGGATTAAAGGATTAGGATATTTAGAAGAAAACAGCATTAGTCGGGAAAGTAACAAATACTTTTATTTTTGACATGACGCTCAAAAGGGGAGATTATGTCCATGAAAACTTTTATAACTTTTGCCAATAGAGGGTACAGCTCGAAAAGATTGCATGGTTCGCATTTTTTGTATAACTGTGAAAGCTGATCTTATAATGCTGCTTCCGTTCATCGATTGATTAATCCCAGTCTTTGCATTCTTCAGAGAAAGTTCTTACGTTCCATCATCAAAGTTTTATCGATGCATATGGCATTCTGTTAGTGAGAAGAAAGTAGTGGTTTCACTTTCAAATGCAACACTTTCACATCCACATGTTTTCAGACCCTATGGGCTGCCATGCTGCTCCTTATGACTACAACCACGAACGGACAGAGTGTTTTATGGCTATCCTCTCAGATAATGGTTATCACAGATGCATTGTTGATGATTATTGTCCAATTACGGTAGAAAAAGATTGAACCCAGGACGGGTGCACGTCAGTAGAATACTACTATGAAAAATCGAGAATGCAAAAATATACTTACAATATACAATACAATATACAGAGTACATGAATTTGTTAACTATCAATTTACGTTACAATTAATATGTACAATGTCTATTCTTTGTGTCAAATTGAACATTCATCCATCACATCAAATGTTTTGAGTTTGCATTCTCTCTATGTGACGGATGACCAACTGCTTCAAAAGACAAATGTCAGTAATAGAAACTCAACTTTCCTATTTTTGCTTTCAATATAGTGAATCTTATCAATTCTTTGTGAATATTCGATACATTGGGCCTCATGAAAAGGGAGGGATACAAGTGCAGCAGTAACACTATTACCACTGCATTACCGCTCCGCCCAACTATGAGTTGGGTGGAAAGTTTGAGATTTATCTCCAGCTTTGAGCTGGGTGTAAATCTGGCCACTTTCCGCCCATTTCCAGCTCTTTTAGTGCCACAGCAATAGCTCTGAAAATGCCCCCATAGAATCCTACGGATTCCAGAAAAAATTGGGATTTACAGCCTTGATGCAGCTTGTGATCTGGCACTAATAGTGCTCGACCAAGTTGCGGTAATGCTATTTGTGTAACAGATTTACTTCCGGAATACCACCCAACTGGTTCTGAGGCCCATTGTGTCCTTCAAATTGGTAGTATGGTTTATTCAAGGACAAATAACCATGAGACCCTTAGTCTGTGTTCACAGGGAGCCGCTGGTTGGTTTTGTTTTAGGGAACACATGCCAGAAAAATGAACAATAGTATTAACTGTTTTCAATGCTAATCTGTGCAGTGAAACGGAATGACATATTTGAAGTATTCGACATAGCCAAATATTTACTTCCATTAACAGTATCAAGATGCCTGGTCCCACAACATTTACGAATGCTTTCACAGATGCACCTAGGTGAGTTGCACAAAGGCATGCACTGGGCTATATGGCAATAGGGCAAAGCCCAAAACAAAATGCAAAATTATAGTGTCAGACAGTTTCTTTGGTCACAGTGGGCCACTTTTTTTCTCAAAAAACATAATTCAAATACACATCATAAAAACAGGCTTTCCCACCTTGATTCCAATACGGCAACTTTGGAAGTTCTGTCCATTGGTTAAATAATTTCCCCGTTGGGACTATGTAACCTATTACAACATTACTCGATGCACCTAGATCCCAACGCCTGATAAATATATATTACTGTTAGCTAAACTATCCGCCACACACCTTCAGTGTGGATTTAAAATGCACAAACTCATTTCAGTAATCAAATTTGACATATAGAGATGGTTACAGCATGAAATACAGATGCATAGATATAGACGGATGCAAAGCGGTGGGTTAATATATACAGATGGCACGGGGCGTACCGGGAGGGGGGGCAAAGGGGCGATTCTGCACCAGGTTGGGAAGACTGTTGCACCCAGAGCCAGATGTGCAATGAACAACAATAAAAAAAAAAAAACATTACATCAATTAAATTCCAACATGTCTAGAATGAGTTCAGTTTTGAAATGCGTACTAGCTTCTGTGTAGATCTATTTATTACAGCAATCATCTTGATTTCTGCATTGATGCAGGCGAGCCTGGGTGCCCTCTACATGTGGGCCTCCACAGTAAGATGACAATGATCAAAGGCCACCGGTGCATGTTCATAGTGCACTTTCGCAAATTATGCAGTTAAATGACATATTCTTTCGCCCTACATTTCAATTTTGGCTAACACTGTGGCACATAAACCTTTTACAATCTGCAGCCACTCAGCATGATTCCTACTTGCCTAAGTTAGACTCCATATCTTAAAATACCTTTTCTTTGCTTTCATTCTGTATGTCTGCTGCTCCAATTTTCAGCTGAGATTCTTGAACTTTTGGGAGTTCATTACAAATAAATATGTTGGTAGCAACCACAGTAATAACCATGAATAATAGAATGATGGTATATTGTGGTACTCACTTTTGTGCACAGGTCAATAACACGCGCTGAAGGACGTAACAGTCAGGTATTACATATTATTATAAAAGCACCGTTACTGGTCATATTTTATGCACATAATAGACAATAGTGTCACCTTAAAGCTTTTCCTGTGAAAGGTTTGAGAATGCTTGCATTTGAGATGCCACCCTTTTCACCCCTTTCTGAAAAATGTAAGTCGTTTGAAGGAAAGATATGCTTTGTGCACAACACAAATACGTATTATTGGTCAGACTTACTCCCTCTCCATCAACATATCCATGGATGACACCCCACACAGTTACCTCTGCTTCGATGAATTGAAATATGCAGAAAACCTTACAAAAGAGTGCAATATGTCTGCAAATTAAAGGTCAAGACCACTCAGCGTCTTAAACTGCAATGTCCAAGAGCAGTCCCCAAAGCCACAATTACCATCAATTGCCCATCCACAATTTCTTCTCGTGCCTTGCATAACATTAATGGCAAATAAATGGGATCTGGCATGTCCATGTGAACCAGGGCAATTTAAGGGGGATATTTACAAGCAATTACTCAAAGGGCAATGTGGGCAATTCAAAGGGTTGCGTGCCAGGGAAGGGAAAATAGCAAAGAGTGAAATGATGGTGAAACATGGTAACACAGGTATGACATATTATTCTAAGTAATTGTAGGATGAAGGGGCATCAAGGATGTATTGCAATGGAAGAACACCACATGGTGTGGTGTATGTAAAATAGGGCAAACGATATAGAGAATTACAGCAGTTTCACAACCACACTGCAAATGAACTGTTGGTATAAGGTAAATAAATAACATATTTAATAGAGATGAAACAGCAAACACGTGTTTCGACCACAAGTTCTTCTTCCGTGCTGGTTACATATTTTAATTCAAATAATTGGGTGTGCCCTTCACTTACATATCCAGTACGTCTAGCACAGACTTTCTGGACTTAAGAATAACAATTACTCCGACCGAATCCATGACCCACATCTTCAGAAAAAACAGTAAATTCAGTGTTACATGCTACGAGCTGCCACAGGAAAAACGTAATTGTAAATATACCAAAAGGTAAATATATAAGGGCCAAATGAAATTGTAGTCGGGAATGTTGATAATGGGATGGAATGTGAAAACATTACAAAAAGATTTCTGTCCAGAGGTTATTCACCTGCAGTACTTGATGCAGCCCAACATGAAGTGAATCCGTTGGAGAGAGTATCATTGTTGACACCTAAGTCAAAAGATCATGCTATGGTTCCCAAAACACTTTGGTTCATTACCAGGTACAATTCCGACAGCCAGACTTTGCTTCGTATTTTACAAACAAATTGGCATATTTTTAGAAACGATAAAGATTTGGTGGAGCACCTTGACATCAAACCACATATCAAATACAGCAAGGATCGCACATTGAGGAATTTACTATATCCCTCACACATGAGACACTCCCCAGACTGGGGATTGGTTGCAGAAAATGCACAAAGGAGGCGTCCATAAATGTGGAGGTTGCTCAATGTGTCCATTTGCCTTTGAAACCAATGAGATCAATTTTGGAAATATTGGTACTCAGAAAGTAGACACATTTATTAATTGTAATTCAAAAAGTGTAATGCATTGCAACATTTCTATTTGCGGCTCACATTCCGTGCTTTAAAAGTCAGGATTTGTGAACACATTAGTACTTTCTCCAGTCAAGATACTAAATACCCATTGGTTATGCATTGGCAACGGTACCATCAAATGGATAATACAAAAGATCTGAGGTTTGTAGGAATGACACAAGTATCTTTACCACCCAGAGGTGGGAATCGAGAACTTATGTTGAGGCAATTAGAATGTCGCCTCATCTGTAAATATAGGACTGTACACCGTGGTCTTAACACAGTCCATGAGTTCTCTGTATTTCTGTAAACATACAATGTATTTGATATACTTAGAAATTGCAGAACTGTCTAATTGATGCTTATCCATTGGTGTTTTGGCTTTCCATTATTGAATAGGACAATCATCCATGTGCGCAACTGAATTTGTCAATGAGCAACAGTCATATCATGGGTATTCAAGAACGACATTCAGACTTCCACGTATACTTGTCTGCTCTGTATTCTGTGTAAAACTGCACAATCTATTGGATATATATAACACATCTTTTGCATCTAGGATTATACTAAGATGTCCATGCATATTTATACATTCTGTTTATCATGTTCAATTGTGTTAGCTTAGGAATTTCTAGATATAATGTTTTTTGAAATACCATATTTCGTATCTCCTATAATTACACGTGGGAGCCAAGGCAGCAGTCTGCCACTTAGATTTCCAGGCACATTAATGCAGCATGACCAATGGGCCCGATTGGATTACTTTCTGGATTTATATATGCAAAGGGTTCAGAAATAAAACATTTCCTGTTTCTCCCAATGATTTCTGGGGAATATTCATGCCGAGACAGTGGTCTGACCTATTACACTGACTTAGGTCAACCCATTCCAAGATGGCGGACATGTGGGATCAAACACATTGCTTCCGGCTTTTCTAGCAGATGCTTCAAGAAATGTAGTTTGAAGGCAGACACCCGAGAGAGTTGTTGTTTGGCGAGCTTTCAGTAATGAGAGGTGAGTTTTGTATGCAATAAGGAATGGGTTTACCAAGTTTTTATTTTTACAAGTGAAGGCAAACTGCAACACGTTTCTCCCTTCTATTCTTGACTCCTTCCTTATCTGTAACGGACAGGGGTTGGGCTCCTGCACTTGTGTCATAATTATTGCATTTAAACCAGGTATGTTTAGTTCTGTTGGGTGTCTGTGGTGGCAGTCACAGCAAAATGAAAAGATGGTGTTGGTGGCATTAAATTAAGCGAATGCTACTGCGTTTCGATTTACAGTTTAATTAAGCTCCCAAAAGTGGCAGTCCGAAACTCAGTAAAGGTAGGCAGACTATGGTGAATTGGTCACCTAGTTTTCCTAAACCACAAATATTAGGTCACTGTGGCCTCCATTTGTCTTATTTAGGCGTATCCTTTCCAATATAATTAGGTGCACTAGCACAGATAAGGGTTATGCACTGCATGAATAAGCATGTTTTATGGTGCACTTGGCTCTGGTGTCACCCATTTGGGTAGAACAATATGTGTTTATCACCTACATGTGGTTTTCAATGGTGAAGTCTTATTTTTAATGGTAGTTATATAATGTATGGTTGACTATATGCTATCTCATTATGTGTTAATGGGTTTTCTCATTATGTGTCTATGTGGTTCTTTCTTTTTTTCTGTCTCCCCGCCATGGATTGTTACATGCTATACTGGTATCTTTTGCGATCATGCTTACTTTAATTTATGTATGGTTAACTCGTTTTCATTGCAACACACTGATTGGTCCACCATGCTTTTCTTCCTTCGATCTCATGCCCCGATTTGTGTTTATGGTGCATTTAACCACATTGTTCCTTTCATTTCATGTATGTGTGATGTACATTATATTATTGTGTCACTTGGTGTGTGGATACCAGCCTGGAAGAAGACCTTGTGGTCGAAACACGTGTCAGATGTTTCATCTCTATTAAATATGTTTGAAACTGCTGTAATGGTTGTTTTGCTGGTTACCCTGGGCATAGGTTAAAATTGTCACAACCTCCCACTGCATTTACACCATTCCTACCAATCAGTTGTCACTCCAAAATTAAACCATTACCTTCTACCCAAGTAAAGATCACAGTACTGACAAAAGCTTCAGTTTCCAGTCCCATGCCACTCATTTTCGTTTAAACGATATAGAGGTATACATTATCAACACTTTCATTACATTGAGTGGCTGTTGAAAAATATTTATCCTTGACTTTCAAGCCAATGCAACTCCTGGTGGAAAACAATTATTAGTTATTGTTCCGCCATTCCATGTACTGAGCGCAAGGTACATTCGAACAAATATAGTAGTGCAGCTTTATTTATTTATTTATTTATTTGTCTATGGCTCTATAAGAACCTTTACAAAATACATTATACATCAGTAAACAACTATGTTACAATATTAAAAGGTAATAACTGTGCGCATTATATATTTCTCAGCTTTGTTTCATTTAAACGTCATTTCAAACATATACAGCATCCATTATAAACATTATTGAAACCTATACCTATCTTCTTCCTGAATGAGGCCCTTAAGGTAGCATAATCCTTATCAAGTTCAAAATCATCAGACCAACCAATGTTAGTAAATAAACTCATTTAATGCCACAAACTCACTCACCACCCTACTTGTAAGAAAGAAAATTTCCCTACCAGCCGCAGCCAACAGCTGGCATTTGGGATTTGTTTTGGCTTTCATGAACAGCTCCCCTTCTCCTCGTTATTAATTGGCCTTTTGATGACTCCAGACTTAGTTCCAATCGTAAATATTGTTTCTGGGTGGATGATACCAATTTGAAAATTCTTTTCCATAAATAGCCCTGTAGCCTATCAAGCCAATCTAATTCATAATTAGCAATTGCATCCATTCTGTATATAAATCGAAGGGCAGATACCCTCCAAAGAATATCCGGCCGTAGCGTTTGCAAATCTTTCAATCATAAAAGTCAGTTGTCATGCGTTCCTGGTTTTTGCCTCTTTTATGTGGACATAGTTCGTAGAGGCGCTCACATCCAAACCAAAATAAGTGTACTTTTCCACATAATCCAGTATATCCAAACGTGTCTAAAGAGTGGGGCGGCCAACCTTTTTAGAGGCTAAAATCATTATTTTAGTTTTGTCCATATTTATCGTAAAGTCATTAATTTCAGCAGGTACAACAAGTTCCTCGAACATAGCCTTGACACCACCAAATGTATGATTAAGTATCACCAGGTCATCCGCATATAACTTGCACAGTACGGCCACTTCTCCCATTTTAGGGTACTATCCTGTTCCTGCAGAGAAACATTTTGGAGGATGTACTAAGTCTAGATTAAACAATAAGAGGGCCAATCCGCAGCCCTCTTTAACCCCCCTGTTTATAGTTACTCTTGCAGACAAAGTGCCAGTGTCGACAAAGCCTGACCTGCTCACCAGTATTCGTATGGGGACCTTTAAGAATACAGATTATCCATTCTGGACAACTCATCCTTTCCATCTTAGACCATAATTCATCTCGGTTAACATAATCGAAAGCTGCCCGGAGGTCCACAAAGACAATATAAAGCGCATGCTTTCCTTGATAGCCAACTGAACAAATGAATCTATCTAGCGCTCTGATGTTGTGGTTTGTGGCACTCCCTGGATGAAATCCCGGTCTGTGTGAATTGAAGAATGCAGTTCTTGTCTACCAATTTTTGTAAGACCCTCAGAATGAAAGTACCAACAATGTTCCCGGTGTATCAAAGAGAGAAATCAATCAATAATTTTCTGGTATTAACCTATCCCTTTTTTTATGAATTGGGATCATAATAGATTATTGCTATGATTAAGGTACCACCATTGAATATCAAACTTTATCGAATTGAATTTTCAGGATTTCAGCCCACCCGGTAGGACTGTGTTTTAGTACTGCACTCGCAAGCCCATTAGGTCCAAGTGCCCTAGAATTTTTAAGTTTAGAGATAGTTACCTCTATGTCCTTAATGGACATAATCAATGACCATCCACCAAAGTAGCTTTCCACCTCAGTACACTATCTCTTAAGTAAGTTAACCATGCTTCCTCTTTTATAGGGTTTATAATTTTCTTATGTCTCATTTCCTTGTCGCGAGGCTAGAATCCAACCAAACCTACCTCGTATCCTTACTTCTAAGGGCACTGATCATATTCTGCCATTGGCAATTTTTGATAGAGTCTCTTCACCGCTTCAACCAACCTCTATTCACCGCCTTAGTTTTTCTAATCATGAGGGCCAACTCATTGGCTAGAATTCCCCACCCTTATTTATCATTCCTAATCTCTGTCTCATTACTCTCTCAGCATCCCTTATCGTGATATCAAATCTATTCACATGTTTTTCTGAGGTCACATATTGGGATTTCACCAGTACCCATTTCCCTTGCAAGACCTTTTAATAGTCCTTCAATTTCATTTACAGTAAGATAGCTTAGAAAGAGTTTATCGCAAGTGATGACCTGAGTGGGCAGGGAATTAGCCTCACAAATTTTTCTAGCAGACCAGCAAATGTGATTTCCTGCTCCATTAATCTTAACCCCACTCGTGCCACGAGGTCGGCTACATCAGGTCCAACCAGGGACAAAGCAAGCAGTGAGTGATCACTAACATCATTTGGTGTTACCTCAAGTCCGATGACTAGATGGGGACATGCAGGTATGCTATATACCCTGACCTTGTCATCACTGTTTCTTGACGTAAGAGGCGCAAGCAGAGGAGGGGGAGCAGACAAACCTGTGTGAAGTCCTCTGCTGCTTCTTCCTGTTGTCACTGGGTGACTGATTGATTAGATTTTTTGAATTTGTAATGCGCACATGACAAACTTAACCGTGCTCTGCGGAATTGCAAGAGAGAACTCATGGTCCTAAGTTGCAAAGGTAGAGAATTCCACAACCTGGACCAAAAACAGAGAATCTTCTGTCACCTTGAGATGTATAAACTGAATTAGGAATGATCAGGAGGGGACTGTCACTAGAGCATAGTTGTCTCATTGCGTAATATGGCTGAATTAGCTCTCTTAGGTACAGAGGGGCAATAGCATTTATGCATTTAAAAATAATGCAGGCTGTCTTGAATTTAATGCGGACAGCAATTGAAAGCCAATGTAGCTCTCGACGGTATGGAGATACATGAGTGGATTTATTTAATTTAAATATTGATCTGACAGCCACATTCTGGGCTCTCTGGAGTCACTGGAGTTGTTTGGAAGGGATGCCCAACAATTGACTATTATAGTAGTCAAGATGGGCACTGGTTAACGCCCCTACCACAGAGGCATGAACCTCTTTAGGAATGTAGGGAAGTGCTTGAGGTAGCATTCTCAGGACAAAATGGACTGCTTTAGCTCCCACCTGTGTTTCACTGCCAAGATCTTCTTGCCACATACATCCCAGATTTTTGATTTTTGATACGAATTTCAAACTTTTGCCCAGCAGTGTTGGAACAGGCAATTTCTTGGCAGCTGTCACCAGGTGCTTCCGTTCAAATAATATGAGCTTGCTCCTGGCAGCATTAAGCTGTAGGTAGTTCTTTGACATCCAGCTGCTCACTGCTGTCAAATCTTGCCCCAGTTTGCTAAATGCTTCCTGAAAGTTGGTGATTCGTACAAATATCTGGGTATCATCAGCATATGAATGGAAATCCAACCCATAATGTTTTAAGATTTCCAGAAGAGGTCGGATACATAGATTAAACAGCAATGGCGACAGGGAGGATCCCTGCAGGACTCCACAGTTTAAACAAATGAGGTCCGACAGGAACTCCCCCAGTCTCACACTTTGCTGACGATTAGTCAGAAAAGACCAGAACCATTTCAATGCTGAGTCAGAGACTCTTCCTCCCTCCTGTAGTTGTTCCAGGAGGATTTCATGATTTACTGCATCAAAGGCCGCGGACAAGTCCAGCATTATCAGGAGTGTAAGCTCCCCTTGGTCCGCGGCCTTCAGTAGTTCATCCTGTACTACTAGGAGGGCGGTCTCAGTTCCGTATTTTGGTCGGAATCCTGATTGGAATTCGTCTAATAGTAGCTCATGTTCAACAAACTCCTGGAGCTGATTAGTAACCACCTTCTCAAGAATTTATGCTGGCTATGGCAGTCCTGAATTTTTGCAGAACCTCTATGTCCAGTGATGTTTTTTTCAATAAGGGTGAGACAATGGAAAGCTTTAGGCTCTCCGGAAAATTCCCAATTAATAGAGACATATTAACAAAAGTGGTGATGAATGGAGTTAGCTCATGTGCCAATTTTTTGGCTACATAGGCTGGGAAAGGAGCGAGAGAATCAATTGTGGGTTAAGAGTCGTAATAAGTTGATAGATATCTTCTTCGGCAACTGGGTGAAAGTCAAAAGCAGAAAATAAAGTCTGATTTTGTGGACTATCAAGCTTGGATACCGCAGGATTTATTATACATATCGGTGAGCTTGCACATATTGTCTGTTCAATGTCTATCCTTATTGGTTCGATCTTTTCTATGAAGAAAGAGTTGAACAGATTAACTCGTGCTTCGGTGAAGTCAGGCACTGGATTGTTGCAGTCTGGATTACAAAACCTGGATATGATAGAGAACAATTCTCTTGATTGATTGCTAGCGGACTGCAGTTTTATTCCCCAGAAAATCTTTCTTAGCCGAAAAGATGGCCATTTTATATCCCAACAGGGCATTTTTAGCTTTGATTTTATTTTCTGAAGTAGGCTTTTTAAACCAAGTCTGGCTAGATCTACCATCTAGCTTACGTAATTCTTGTAGGTTGGCTGAGAACCAAGGTTGAGAGACCTTCCTGGCTTCTGCGGCGCTATTTTGTTACATATACTGCTCAAAACCGAGAATCCCATAGTGAAAAATTCCTCACATGGGACTGTGGGTTCAATAGAGTCAAGGGGCCCAGAGATTTCAATGCCAATAATTTTATTTAGGTCTTTGGCTTTCCAATAATAGGAAGCCTGTCTAGTCTTGGTGTTAGGTTTGGCCTGGTTAGACATATTCAATACAAAACATTTTACAAAATGATCCGACCAATATACTGGCATAACATCCTTCATAGTCGTGCATCCACCACGTCTAATGACCACATCTAAACAGTGACCCTTTAAATGCAAGGAATTAATTCTCAAAGGATGAAGGTCATGAGCATTGAGCAGATCCCAGAGTTCTTTAGAATCTGGTTTTGTTTGATCATTTAGCCATATATTCCAATCACCCACCAAGAGCAGCTCTTTATACTTACTCCCTTCACCACTAAGAAAGGCATCTAAGTTTTCTAGAAATTGCTTGCATGGTCCAGGGGGCCTATATGCTAATACTAGGTGGATAGTAGATTTAGGTGACATTTTAAATGTCATTAGTCCCACCTGAGATTCATCGCTCCAATCAAGGGTGTTTAAGTGTGAGATATCAAGTGTGGCCTTATGAATAATTGCAATTCGTCCACCTCTTCGCAGTGTCCTATTGATATGTTTAATTAAGTAAACATCCGGAACCAGCTCATGAAATACACTGGGGGAGGACTCAGAGAACCATGTTTCTGTAATTAATATTATATCTAGATCATGAGAATGAATAAGTTGAGCGATTTCTGTAGTGTGGGCCACCGCAGATCTGGCGTTCACTAATGCTGCTTTAAAATCATTCATTATCGTGTTTTTAATTGGGGGAAGTTGCAGTAAGCGTTTAAAATCTGTGCACTTCTAATTTCATTTATTTCCCTTAGAGTAATACTGCCCAAAGAATTGTCAAGAGCTTTCAGTTCAGTGGTACTGTATACAAAATGAGTCATCTTGTGAGTCAATCCAAGTGACACTTAATTTACATATAGTTAAAAGGGGGAATACCTGATATATGCTTTAACCAGCAGCGATTCTTGCCGACTGCAGAGCAGGCAGAAACAGGCTAAAACAGGCTTTGCGTCAGCGCTTTGTGCTGACGCAGACCAGTTATAGCCTGTCTCGCGGCCAGATGATATTACGGGTGTGTGACGCAGAGGGCTTGTTGGGGATTGTAGTCCTCAGGCTGCTCGCTGCCATCAGGTCTCCGCAGTAAAAGCACTGGCTTCGAATTCGGTCCTGCCCTAAGACTGAGGAAAATACTTCTGCCCTGGCTTTGTCAGGATCCCCAAGGAATTGCCAGTGTGAGTGGAGGTTTTCTTCTTTGTCAAGTCGTCATCAATTGACGAATGAATGAGGTCCATGCCCTCAAAGGGAAGACCTAGGATCTAGGCGGATCTTGCACATCTGATGAAAAAGTTTTGGCATGCATCTACGCTGTCCTTCTCAGCTTGACACCGTGGCTCAACTCTCTGCTGGCTGTGTTGATGTGGGGGACCGAAGACTCCATGAGGTCCTGCACAATGGCTGGGGCATCCGCCAGGCTAGTCTTGAAGGAGGCTTGCCTCTCCAGTGGGAGCTCAGGCAGAAACTCCCTGAGCTCCCGCCACAGCTTCTGGTTAGTCGTGGCTAAAAGGGCGTCTGCATTGGCTTGCCGCACATGCAGTCCTGATATGGCATAACAGAGTTTGCCCAAACATTTAATGACCTTGTCCTACTTGGAAAGACAAATGGAGGTGGCTCCCAAGGAGGACGTTGCCGAAGAAGATGGTTTAGAATAGAGGGAGACAGCAACCACCATGGCTCACGATGGGAGGCCAGGAGCATTGGCTCCCCGTCCGTCAACCTGAATCTGCTGTCCAACTTCTTGTTCATGTTACATTGGCCCTGGGCTTCTACCAGACCTTTCTCCCCACCTGTAGGACTTCCTTCAAGAGAGGGATGCCAGACCAGATCATGGTGCACTTGCCCAAAACCTCTGCTAGCACTCCCAACTCCTGGGGGATTCCTCGGGCAGAGGGACCCTAAAGAACTCAATCAGGCCCTGAAGGTGGTCATAAAAGGCCTTAATGGATGCAGAGGGTTCATGGTCCTCGGTTTCATCATCTCCCCACCCCTTTTTTACAGACTGAGGGGAGTCCGAGCCCTGGGACACATGTGCCTGCAGGCTTCCCCCTTGATCCAAAGCCAAAGACCGGTCCAATGGCTGTTTAGGGAGGCGTTGGTGGTACAGGAGGTAGTGGAGGGGACAGAACGACCAGGCCGGGGGAGGGACCGGCACTGGCCCCGGTAGCACTGTCCGAATAGGCAGAGGACCCAGAAGAGGAGGCCGGGGAGGCACCACCTGTGGGATCACCTCCTTTACTATATCCTTCAGGGGTCCTGTCATCTGAAGGGAACGCATGAGGAGGAGGAAGTGCTTGAAGAAGCGATCCTCGCTAGTCACCGGATCCCTAGGAGCCCGGCCCTCCAAGGCACTGGGCCGCCTCTCCTGGTCAAAGCGCTGTGGCGGCGCTTGAGGCGTGTAGCATTTGGTAAATGTACCCAGGAGAAGATCAGATGCCTGTACCATACAGTCCGCTGCCACTTCCAGTGGGAAGGGGACTGGGACCTTCTTGCAAGGCCCATTCAAATGCACCCTGGTTCAAATCCAAAATGGCTGCTGGCTTAGCAGTCTCTGCCACATGGCTATCCACCATTTTGGGGCCTTCTGAAGGACCAGAGCCACGTGCAGGCTCAGGCATGGGAGGACACATCGTGGGTCCAGAACCCAAAACAGCAGCGTCAACATCTGAGACCACTCTGATAGGCACTGAGCCCTGTTAGTCAAAATGTCCTGACTCAAGACCTCGCAGCAAACTCCAGTAGGCTTTGCGCGCTCGGCACCTGCTCTGGTAGTCATGCTGGATCATGCAGAGGACTGACTCTCGGTGGTAGAAACCGGCAATCCTTTACCCCTTGGGATTGAAGGAGAAGAAGATGAACTTGATCGCCCTTCCGAGGTCAGCTCGGAAGAACCCAGAGCCATTTGGCTTGAGAGACGGTAGTCTTGACGGCCTCAGGCCTGCCCACAGAATGCCAAGAAGAGCACCGGGACCCTTCACTTGGGAGCCGGCAGACTTAGAGGCCTCGGACCTGCTAGAACCTGAATCCGAGGAACCCTTGCCTGTGGGAATCCCATGAAGGATTCACCGCACTGAAGATCTGTGATGAACAGAGGACCTACCTTGTCTTGACAAGAGGTCCTGGAGACGAAGTTCTTAAGGTGCGCTGGGGAGAAGTGTGGAAGATCTCCCTCCAACGACGACAACCGATTCTTCAATGCCCTGTGAGCTGTTAAGGATTATAATCGGGCGTCACACACTGGACCAGACCCTTGCCCTTAGCCTAGGATGAAGCGCTCAATTAGAATACTTTTTTCTTTATTTCCTAGAATTCAGATTGAGCTGTCACCCAACCCGTCTCACACCCCCTTTTACAAATACCCCGGGTCACAATGGACCATGAAATTCAAAGACAATCACACATTTTTAATACTGGGCAGCAATCACCAATGGGGTGATAATTACAATGTAAACTGATGAAATACACTTGATTGACCTTCTACTAGAACATATCCAAAGCATAGATGAATAGGGGCAATTTTACTGTTCGGATAGATAGCACCTGAGTTAAGATTTTCCCCTGCAATGCTCCCTCAAACCCCAACTAATCGAATTTGAGTGGATAGAAATGATCAGCAAGGAGTCAGGGGTACTAGACAGCAAACGGAATTAAATCGACCTTCCCCCACGAAATGGGAGGCAAAATCGTCTTGGAAAACCTTTGCAATAGCGTAAATGACACTCGGAATTGGTAAATTAATTAAATGTGCGGTTGAATAAATGAGGTAAATATGAGTTATCACAGTATCAGGGATGTACTAACACTAGCAACTGCAAAGCAAGGTACCAACAAAGTGCATACAATTCAAAAATCAACTTTGAAGTGACAACACAGTGCTGTCCGAATCACACGTACAGAATTGGCATTTGCTAAATTACATGGCTGTAAATGTTAAAAACGGTTTGAAAAACGGGTGAAATAGACAGAATCGGAATGCGGTTTTTAGGCTGTGAGATAGATGTACATCAGAGGGATAGTAGGAAAGTGAAAGAGTGACTGTAGCTGAAGACCTGGATGAGATTTTCAAGGTGAAAGGAAATTCGATTTGAAAAATAAAAGCAGTTAAAAGAGAAAATCGGTTTAAAAAGGAAAGGATAAGTTTCACTTAAACTACATTTAGTGGCTAGATTGTTAAAGAAAGACACAGTACGCTCCAAGGTTAATTTGCAAGGTTAACCTTTTCACCCCGCGTTCAGCTCTAGGTGGGATTAATTAAATTATTTAAAATATAATTTATGCAAGACAGAAATGAATGGAAGAATTGTGATAACACTATAAAATCAAGGAACAGAATACACAAAGGATTCAGACTATCTTCAACAAGTTATCAGGGTATGGATGGAATACTTAGAAGGTGGAACAAAGACAAGGTATCAATCTGATTGGCCCTCACCGGGGCTTTACCCGACCAGGAATTCCTCTCCCCACTATATTCCTTCATGTCCCTGGCAGGGGGGGTGTGGTAGCCACTCAGCCAATAAGGAGGCTCAGAACGGGGTAATCCCCGCTCCGAGCCACCACATGCCTCGAGGCTGCCATCTTCCCCCACCAGGGATCGAGGTGCTTTCCCTCTCCCTGAATCCTCCAATCCAAACAATTCCCTCCCCGCCCTCCCAACCCCACTTACCTTCTTTTTGGTCCATTTTGTGAGCAGACTGGCTGCGAACACTTCTGTCCCCAGCACGTCAGCTCCCGATACACGACAGACCATCGTGGAAAGGAAGAAGGGACTACACTTACCCGTCTCTCCTTTCCATTGTGGCCATTTTTTTTGTTTACTTTTTCCATTTTTTTTCAATGGAAAGAGAAAACAGACTTTGTTTTCCCTTAAGCGGTGGCCATTCAAAAAAAAATATATGTTTCTGTTCCAAAACACTTGGCGTTTCAGAACAGGAAATAATGCTCCAGGCCAAGCACAGGCTACGCTCAGGCCTTCAACTGTGGGCCCCGGGGCATTACCTGACTCGGTAATGCCCCTGTGGCTTGGGGCTTATTGCTTAATTCAAGCCCTTCAGAGAATGCCAACATTATGAATGTGATGGAAGAGTTAACAAAAGCTGCTATTCATATTTACCCCTGGCATAAGAAATGCTCTTTATTAAGTGGAGCATTGATATTGAGCAACTGATGGGGGGTGGAGGAGGGGTTAGATGACTAAGCAACAGCTGAAAACTAAAGTGAGGGAAGTAGAATTTGACCAAGCCATAACTAGTATGGTAAACGTACGCTCATTTGGATATCTAATTGTTGCATGTTGTATCCATCATGACAACTTTTCGTTGAGCCCGATTCGCTCTCCGTTTCCAAAGACGTATTTTGGCTATGGTGAGATTAAATGCTCTACCATTAAAGGGCCTGATGTCGTGCAAATTTAATACTAAGTACTGTACCTGCACTATTGGTGCTATAGAGGATTTAATGAATTATTTGCTCATTTGCACAAGACTACTTGATTTAAGACAACAGTGGTTAAGAAGACATTTTATCCACAATAATATTAGACCTGTTCCAGGGGCAATGAATTTTGTTTTGTCTAGTGTCAATGGATATTTTGTAAATGATCTACTGTGAGTATATTACTGCCTCTTTTAAGCGTCTGGAAAGAAACTTTTAACTCGGCTTTTTTATTTAAAAAAGTATGGCTGTAGGTGAATATTCCATATTTTAAGTAACTATTTGATATCCAAGTACTTTGTATTAAAATGTAATTTTGTTTGTAAATGGTGTAGTGTGAAATCAAGTATTATCTCTTATCTGTCTCACAGTAGGTCATTAGCAGATCAGTGCACTGGCTGCAAATGTAATAGTCACAAGTGCCTGCGAGAATTGCAGCCCCATTGCCTTGACTGGTGTGTCTGCCCCAGCCATGCCCTGTATGCTACGGTACTTGCAGCCTGCACTTCCT
Source organism: Ambystoma mexicanum (assembly GCF_040938575.1). Classification (NCBI taxonomy): domain Eukaryota; kingdom Metazoa; phylum Chordata; class Amphibia; order Caudata; family Ambystomatidae; genus Ambystoma; species Ambystoma mexicanum. The sequence continues at coordinate 630,975,295 of NC_090936.1, forward strand.
GCTGTGCTTGATCTGCGTACAGTGCTCGAGGTGCAATGGATTCACAGTGTGTAGCGTTGATATTTTAAATCTCTTGTGTGCAGCTGTCACTGCATGTGATGTGTGGGTGTGTTTGCAGTGCTCAATGGGCACCCTGCAGCATCTGTGTAGTATTTGCAATGCCCTATGTGGGTGTAGGGTATGCATCAAGCAGCTGGCTATGAATGCAGTATGTGCATTTCGTCCCAGTAGTTGGCGTGTGCCGTACGCAGGGCATGCATTATTTGCAATCTGAAATTCATGCAATGACATAACCAGCAGTCATGTGTGCAATGCATGCAGTGTACATCGTTTTTGCAGGTCGCTGTATGTAATGCAAATCATGTCTGTCAGTCAGTACACTGTGTGGAGTTAGCACTGTGCTGTCTGCACAATGTATACAGTTCAGCCTACACTACAAGTAGCGTTTGCCTAGTAGTGTCAGGTTGCAGGTACTCACGATTTCAGAGGGTTCTGGACGGCTGTTGCCATTTTGACACAGTATAATACACTCTACTGCAGATTCTGGGCTCTTACCACCAGTGGCAGCTACTGTACAATCTAATTCATTCTCCAGGCTGCACTGGGGGGATTTAGCCAATCAGGAATCAAACTGGCAAGAGTCAGCCAATCACTGAGTGCGCTGTAGGAACTATGGTATTTCTCTGGCTGGGCATTGTAGTTACGATATTACATGGTGTAACGCTTGAAAGGTTGTCTAGGACTGCAACTCCCGGCATGTTATTTGAATGATTAGCCGTTCAATTCTACTGTAAGGTCAGCAGCCTACTAAATGGCGCAGGCTGTTACAAATGGAATTCACTTCAGGCAGTATAGATAGGACCGGTTCGTTGGAGCGCAGCCAATGTGCCGGTCTGGTTCGGTTTTCTATTAAGCTGTGAAGCGTAGGTTGCAGCTTTCATCAAAGCCCATTATTCAGCATTATTTCTCAGCACGTCCACAGAGATGTCAATGCCCTATGTTTAATATCTGTGCTTGGCAGGGTTACGAGGTAACCCGGGATGAGAGCGCACATTGATAGCTTGGTGCTCTGCCGCCATCATGGCCTCATATTTAATACCTGTCCTCGGAATCCGCCATTGTTGCAGGCCCCGGAGAAGGGAGGCCTGCCCAGCCTCCTTCTCAAAAACAGATCACTCTGTGGCAGCATTGAAAGTCACACAGACAAATGACGGTATTAGGTAATAATATCGCCATATATATGGTCGCCGTAAATAATATCACCAGGAAAATGTCGTGGCGATATTCTTTAGGTGACCATACATATGGGGACAGGGGCAAAAACAAAAAAAAATAAAATTTGGGGGTTCCATGCAATAATGTCGCCACAAAAAAAGGGCATTTTTCGGCGATATTTTTGCATGGCGAGATTTTTGTGGCGACATTATTACATGGAACCCAAATGACATGTGATAGCACTCCTGATTGGGCGAAAATATGTTAAACAAGCCACTATTGGATTACATCCGCGTAGTACCACAGGAATGAACACGTGCGTTGGGAATCGTATGCCACAGTATTTCCAGTTGTCATGACAACCACAACGACTCCTTCTTTCTTCTTGTAGCAATTGTTTTGGCGATATTTGGTGGCTTATGCCACCAAAAAGCGTCAAAACCAAAAATGTTCTCTAGTGCTACAAAATACATAAATATCGCATCTGTTCTGCGTGTGTACACCAATAAGTCACAAACCGCAGCAATTCTAGGTTGAATTCAACATGATTAAGAACCAGGAATCCTCGTGCAAAAAAGTACAGCTTAATGTGCAGGTGCAAACACGCCCAGCAAATGCATTTACTTACATCAAACAGCTTTTCTATGTACATTTCCTCATTGACCTTATCACGCAATATATCCTGGTTTTCTCGAACAAACATGATGTAGGTATCAGCAAGATCCATCCCAGGTTTCTGTGGGAGGAAAATGCAAAATTACATTTACTTTTTAGTTCTTCTCTGCTGACAAGCCCAATAAACGTGTGTTTCTATTGAGGTATTAAACCAATGCCTCCAGGTCTGAGAGCATGGTCACATAATTAGGTTGACATTCTTTCCAAAATGCTAGGTGTTTTCTAAACATTTACCTCTAACTTTCTATTCACTTTGCATACCCGTTTTTTTCTTCAAATAGATTTTTATATTTTATTCTCACACATTAAATGAGTTACTTAATTGGAATTGAGATACAAGTTCGCAAAGTGCATTCTTATAAATAAGTGTTGCAAAAATATAATTAATCAAATGAAATCATCAATTAATGTTTTGCCGTCCCAATAATACACTAAAGGTTTATTTACCAAAATGATCTACTGGGGTGCATAATGCTTATTTAAACTTTCTTGCTGGCTTAATGTAATTAGAATTGACATTTTCAGATGTTTTTGGACGATTAATTAATTAATCATACTACTCCGAGCTCTGAGGTGATAGAGAGTTGACAATCTTTCCACTCTTTACCCATTGTCATCAATTTTGAAAATAAATATTTCTCACTTAGGGGACATTTTTAAAAAAAGGATGAAAGCCAGCCTCACATTTTGGAAATGTGTGTTATGTGATTACGAATGGGTGCACATCCTGGCTGTATGTAACTGACGCTGTGAACTGTATTCAGAAACATTTTCTTGGAAGAAAATATTCCAAGTTGACTGATGTGTACGAAATGGTTGAACATATTCTATGTATATAAGGCTTTCATATATCATTTTATACTTTAATTAAAACAATCTAATAGTCAGGAGGCACTACTTTGAGTCTTATCATAAAAAATGGGCAAACAAAACTGTCAGAAAAAACATCAAGTAAGCTCAACTACAAAACATATGCTCTTTTCAACATTGTTTTAATCACACATTGAACATACAATCTGTGCATTTGGGCACCAAGTGTTTTTCCATGCAGCTGTGAAGAATTAAGCAATAATATTTCAGTCTGAGGATCGATAGCAGATGGTAACACCACTTGGCCCCAGATTAATAGGCCCAAGCAAAGCAATATCCTTAATCGAGGGCCAAGGGATGTTGCTACCTGGTAAGGGCCTGAGGGGGGAGGGGCATTATTGTTATGAGAACATTACATCCAATGAGGGTAGAATGTTTTGATTTAAAAAAAAAGGAGAAACAAAAGGAGAAACATTAGAACGTTGGGACAGAAAACGTATAGAAGACATCATTGCCAACTGCCATGGCATGGTCTGCATGGAACTGGCAACAATCCCATGTTCTGCTCAAGCTTTATAGACTGGGTCCAAGGGCTATGCAGGGAGCTATGGGCCCTCGAAGAACAAGATGCATCCACTGCCACAGCATGAGCAGATAACAAGGTTTAATGGCCCCAGAACCCAGTAAAACCTGATACATATGTTACAACACTCTTTCATGAGAAGGAAAAAAAGGAAAAGAGCGGAAATGGTGGATGTAATGTGTTTATAAGTCTACATACCAGGAGAATTCGCATTTTCTACTTCCTGGGGGTAATGGCAAGTGTGCTTTTGGTGTTAACATTAACATGGGTATGGAGGGGCCTGTTGCTAGTAAAATAATCGTCCTGGGCTGTGTGGGGCGTTGGCTGAGCGGTGCTTGGAATGTTGCAATCTGAACAATCTGCAGGCTATACCGGGTTATATATCTCAGAGATTGACTGTAACGTGGGCCCAAGATATTACCAGGAGGTAACACCCCCAACCTTAGGGGTTATTGCAGAATTATATATCATCCTTGAAATGTTGATAAAGCATACTTATTGGACACACCGCCATGCACTCCTCGGTGCTAATATATTTTTATTAAATTGGGAAGCAGCGCAATGGCTTTTTCACAAGTTGTTTTTAAAAAAAGGAAAAGGTAAAAAGGCCCTCATGGACAAAGGGAGATGGGAATTGCTCCTCTTCGCGTCTTCCTTTCCATGTCCACTACTGCCACAGTGGGGAAGAGGTGGGACAATGGAAGAACAGGAGAGTGGACATTGGGAGGCAGGTGGGAGCTAAGCGCGTGCGTGGGGAAGGGCTGCAGCTAGATCGGGTAGTGGGAAGAGGGGAGGTGGGGGGAGTGAAGGCCCAAACCGCAGGAGGAAGAGGGCAGTATCCCACTTCTAAGATGGCTCAGAATGCATGTAATACAGTGTAGTAATGCCGACTAGCTGGGAGTACGTTTGAAGTCACCTCCCAGGTCCTAATAGCCACTAGAGACATTTATACCAGTGTATGGGATGCACACATGCTCTGCCTCACTTAGGTAGCAGCCCCTCATTACAATTAAAATATAGGTGGGTTTGCGGTTACCTCTCATAAGATAATATTCAATATTTTCTAGAGGTGGGTTCCAAATTAAACGTGAATGGTCAAGACCCATCAACATACCCCTGCATATACCAAATGTATCCAAAGTGTTTATTGAGCTATGATTTTTTGTTCTCCCATAAAGCCATTATCCTGCAGAGATGACCGCTGACAGCAACGCTAGCACTGGATTTGGCTACACCCTTATGGTCTTCACATGAGGTAGCAGGCTGGTTGCTATGCAAGTCCTTATCTTACGTTTGGGCATGATAGCTGTTCACATAGCACAGCGAGAAGAGCACTCGCTTTGACACCCATGTAGAGCCTGCTGAAGGCAAACTCCATGCTTCTCTTCCCGGCATGGTTTTAAACCATGTCGTGCCAATCGGATTCTTCCAGCCACTAGACTGCTGGTGTTGGTTCTCATTGGGAGTAATCAACATTTCTCTTAGCTTCTTCCTCATCTCAGTTTTTGTCACTTTGTTCGTTATCTGATATTGAAGATTTCTATCAGTAGACTGGGCAAGTTGGGGAAGGGGATTGTGGCAGTATGCCATCAATGCATGAGGAATGGAGGGAATATCCCTAAAAGGGAAAGGGGGATACCATGCATCACCTGATGACATGGCAACCCCCTGAGGGTCGCCTCTACCCATGTGGTCCTCCCTCAATAGCCGCCCTCAGGGTCAGAATCAGGTAGCGGTGGCCGCCCCCTGGCCACATGAGGAGAGGCTACCTCAGGGAAAGGAAGGATGAAATTATCAGATTCAAAACAACATGTGCACTTTTCATCTTTACTTTCTATTCCCCCTTGTTAGCTAGAAGCACAGGCCTAGGAGAATACTTCATATACTTGTGTCACTCACAAAATACTCTTAAGATCAAGTTAACTTAAGCAGTAGCTCCCAAGAACATGACAACTGTTTTGCTTTACCATATAGATTGTAAACTGTCTGACTTTAAATTAAATGTAATGCTTTTCCATTTGGCAACAGAATAGACATGCACAGCACTCTTTATTTTGGTCCTGCCTGCGCGCTTTCCAGTTCTAGAAAGATTCTGGCACAACAACATTAATCAACAACCTCTTTGCTCCGTATATAATCAACCCTTTTCCTTTACCCCGAGACATTGAACAATCTCTCATTCAATTTGGAGTCTCTTTCTCTCCCTCACTCACTAGAGTGTGTGCTTTCCTGAACAGCAAAGCCTCAGCTATTCAATTGGTATTTGGCAACCTATCTGTTTTAATGCAAGGCCCAGGGATTGTTCAACATTTTGAAATTTCGTTTTGCATCCCCCATCCCTTACGGAAAAATGTGAGGTTTGCCATTCGGCTAGATGGGAATTAATTACATTATTAATAAATCACAATGTTATGTTATTATGTTATATTATGTTAGGGATATACTCCTAGGGATCTACTCCTGGATGCCCTCACTACAAATGTCTACATGGAAAAAGATTCCAATTTAACAAGACCTCCACCAATGGTTTGTACGGTTGGGTTAAGGTACTTACATTGAATATCTCTCTGGATGTATTATCAGGAAAGTCATCAAGCTCCAGGGTCATCTCATGGGAAGCATGGGGATCTGGTAAGACTGCCACTACAGACTCAGTTATAGATAACCTCCAACATCAATCCCTCTGTCCTGGTTCCCTCAGGATGTAGTCATTCTCCTGGTCTCATCCACCTCCTTCTGCCTCCCTTTCAATAGTTTTGTAGAGCTCCAGTTAGCTTAGCCAGCTAAGATCATTTCAGACAGCTCTCCTCTTTTTAGTCAGCTCATCATTCTGGACAGACCATCCTCATTTTAGCAAGTGTTCCTTTCCCCATTGTGTGTCTACTTTTAAACCCATAATCACACCAAACAATATATACATTATAAGCTGCCAGCTTACTGGCTCATGATTCGGATTGGACATCCATTGTCCCCCTTTTCAATTAATGGTTCCTTTGGCTACTAGGCTCCATTTCTGGCAATTGTGGCTTCAAGCATTTGAAAATGGCATTTCTAAAAAATTCAACTGGGCTTAAAATCTTCAAGATGACACCTTTCTTCCATTTATAAATAAGCATCACAAACTATACATTTCTGAATTGGTCTGATCATGCCGGTCGCAACACACTGTGTCTCATGTTAGTAAGTGTTTACAGGTGCAAATGGCAGATTCTTATGATTTATTCAAACACGATAACATTTAGCATCACACGATTGTACAGATATGTATCTTATTGGGTCGCATAAGCTACCATCTTCCTGACTCTCCGCTCTGTGACTTTCTGGGAAGCTATTTTAGCTTATAACTCTTGTTTCCAAGGTTGAATTGAGAGGGATGTTGTATCATCAGATGGCGCTTTTCATAAGCTTTTGAACATATTTGAACCATTTTCTAAGGGTCACGGTTATCATGTTAATGGGCAAGATATGATTCTCTATATAATTCTATAGCAGATTTATTAATGACATACATACTGTTCACTTCACTTAATCACACATTTGTTCTTCCCAAGGCCCTGATCTAGTCCTGTTCACGCGGTATTAATTCAGCCTGTAATAAAACAATGATCTTCTTTGAAATGTAATGGCCGGGCCCTGGCGTCCATATCTCCTTTGAACAGAGGGGCACAACTCCACCCCTGACTCATTTGACATTCTCTGCTGCATGTAATTTGTCCTTAGCTCAGGGCTTCACTGCAATATTGAATTTAATTTTGACTATTATTCAGAGATCACATCCATTAGCAGCAGTTTCTGTCGACTAAGTGGTCATCTGTTCACCCCAATAAACCTTGGCCAGGCACAACTCTGTCTCCTTCCTTTGAAGCAGAAGCCTCAAAGAGAGATTGCCCATCAGTGTCTGGTACATGTAGGGGGAGGGGAGCAGTGCTTGGATTTTGAATCAAAGGGGGGAGGTCTCTAGACTTAAACACACATTTTAAAGTCAGCTCTTATGACAAAACATTGTGCTTTTAAAATGCATTTTTCTTTCCACAATATACATTTTGCTTCAATGTCTTGCATCAAACGAGATGCATTTTGCTTCCATCTTCATTCTTGCAGCTTAAGGTGTGCCCTTGAATTTACTTCTGCAGTTGAGTTTCATCTGCACATGTTCACTTCAATGTTGCAGAATGCACACATTTCCAAGGTAGCACTCAGTGTTAGGAAAGCTGCATTGAGCCTCGGCCACGTGTATTGGACAGTAGGACTCTGTTTTGGGCTTTGTCGTTCAAACACAGAGGCCATTTAACAAAATGTTCCCTTTTTTTTAAACCAACATTCAGTTACTTCATAGTTCAGAATTGCATGCTTGCCATGTCTCTGCTAACAGTGGGTCTTCTTATTTCTGCTATTTTGGCTTAACTCAGGCAGAGGCAGTTCATCTGTATCTTGGGGCCGAATTCACTCCACAATCCCAGTAAGGCTGGTAACACTGCCAGGTGGCTACCCTAAACAGGTATCAACCTGGGGAGATCATTAATGGTGCTAAGTGTTATAAATTAGAGGTAGGTGTTGCAATACCTTGTACGGCCAATGGATTACTTGAGTGGGTTCTCCATGTCCCCTCATAAATGGGCCACAAAGACTGCTACTTTGGTCTGCTTTTTGCCCAGAAGACTACACACACTTGTATGTGCTGCTTCCTTCACTGTTAAGCAGGCATGGCTAAAAAGAGTTTCCCCTGGCCCACTGGCCTACAGAATCAACCAGACCTTTTGAGCTACTTTTCATGTTAGTTGTGCTGGTGGTATATAAGTTCTTAAGGGGGAATGGGCAGCTGGAATCTCCACGAGTCTATAAAGTCTTAGAGGTGCTCAGTGTGCTTCAGCACCACTTTCCTTCTCCCCTCCCCCCCAGGACTTAAGCTGAGAATGGCAGTGCCCAAGTTCCTAAGCCCCTAAGCAGGAATGGGCAGGTGGAGATATCCTTGGCAGCAGTCTTCAAGTGTCCCATTGTCTAAGACCAGAACATCACTTCTCCTTCACTGGCAATATGCTACAGCTTTCACTGTCTGTTTTTAAAGAGGATTGGGCAGGTAGGACTTCCATGGAAATTCAGGGTTTCCCAATTTCCCATTTCCCACTAGCATTATGTTTTGCAAGCTGATAATCACTCCCTTTGCACAACTTACTACACGCAGATGCCATTTAGTTTTGTCACTGTCAGGTGTTTGATGTTGGTATGTACTACCAACTACGGCCATCAGAGTGCTGATATTCACAGCTTTTCATACTACAAAGCTGATTCTAGAAGCCACTCCTTGCCAGAATTCTGAAACCTTCCTGTCTGACCATATTGTGTGAAAAAATTAAGCCTGCGGTGGGCTGCAGTACCAGCAACCACCTGTTTCTCATATTCCACTTTTTACAATATCTTTTAGTCTATGCCACTCTATTTTTCCCTAGTGCAATCCCCTGTTTTCCTCCACCCCTTTTTCTTTCTTCTTAATCTGTATTGCTAATACCACTAATACTCAATCTACTTTCAACAAGTTGTGGAGAAAATGTAGCGCCTATGGTCTATTGTGAATTGCGTGAAATCTTCAGACCCATTTCCGATATAAATTTGCACATACAAAAATTAAAGTTGCTTATTAGCATACTATCAAACTAGGCACCCTGTGTGCTGTGGGTTGACTGGCATATCATTTTCTGCCAGTTCATGGTTACAAAATGCTGTCTGCAGCAATAGTAGCAGCTTGACAGTGCGGTGTGCACCATTCGCCTTTAAGTTATGTGTTTGTGTGTGTTCCAGAGTTTTTGGTCTGGTAACCACAACAGGTTTGCTGCTATTTCAAAGATTTAAAGTTATGACTGTTCTAAGCATCCCAAACCAATATGGCAGTCACATACGTACTTCCAATCACATGGATTTGCAGTAACATATCAGTCTTATGCTATTGTAGAAAGGTGCAATTCCACTTTCTTACGATTGCCACCAGACTCTTCATTAATTTGTTCTTTGACTGTCTTGTCTCAGAACTCTTGATCCTGGACCTGATCAATTGCTGTGGTAGAGTTTGTCCCATAAATGTTCTTTCCCAGACGCACACCTTTGGGTTTCCTACAAAGGTGACTCCAGGGAAGGGTAACCCATATCTTCTTGTTAAAAGGAACTGAAATACTCTGGGATACCCTGGGTCAAACACTGCTCCATTATATATCTTTAGGTCTCTAAGAATACATTTCCAGTCAACTTGGGCCCAGAAAAGGTGTTTCCATAAGAATAAAGTATGTAAAAGTGAGCAATGTTAGTTGGATAGTGTGACAAATCCTTAGATATTGTCACTTCTCCCCAAAGGGAAGCCCTTCCTATGAGGCCAGGGAGGGGAGGCTGCTACCAGATAGTACCCCTGGGGGTGGTACTAAGCAGGAGGATCTCATGGGGAGAGACTCCCCTTCAAATGAGAAGTACAACCATTTGTGGAGAACGCGGAATAACAACCCTCACCCAACACCCTACACATCTCCCTACTATTTAGACCCCATCACCTTACCAAATACTTACATGTACCTCTGCCAACCTGAAAATTCGCACCCTACTAATAAGAGACCCTGGTATTGCTGCAGTGCCTGGAAAACAAACAAAACTAAAAGTACTGAGCTGGGGTGGCTCGAGAGAGGGCTAACGATTACCACAGAGCCACTAACAACAAGGACTGACGTTCCACACAAGGACTGACGTTACACAAGAACAAGCTCTTTAATAATGTCATTGAAGAAGGACTCAGCGTCTTCTACCACAGAAGCGAGGCATCCGCGTCAGCTACCCGGAAAGTTCAAACCGGTTGAATGGAGCAAGAAGGCAAGACATTGCTGGTGCTAAACAAGCAGAGGAGCCAGTAGACTCCTACCAGGACTGCCGAAGGAGCAGTGGTCCCCCACCTGTTATGAGGTGGACCTCTGTGTCCAAACAGGTGCCGTTAGTTGTGCTGTGTAGTTGTTCCCCGATTCCTCCCAGACCTCTAGCACCTCTCAGTCTGCCATCATATCTGTTTTTATGGTTTGCATATTCTGAACGGTGGTGCTCTGCTGTGAGGATCTGGTAGTGTTTGGTTGCTCTCTCGGTTCGGCGGCAGCTCAGTCAATTACTCCTCCTTTATTGGGCCGTGCTTTCTGTCTTCAGCCCCATTCGGGTAACTCGTCTAGTCAGCGGTTGCTTCGTCGGTTACTGCTTCATTCCATGCAGCAGTCGGACTTCCAGCAGCTCCCTGGAGTTTGAGACACACAAGGGGTTTCTTGGGCAGCTGTTGGCATAGTCCATTCGTGCTGGACTAACTTTGTGCTCCCACTTGCCTCAGTGCATGGCGTCTCTTGGTGTGTTTCCCTGTTCACCGGGTCAGCTTCTCCTGGGTTTCCTCCTTGGAGGATGTCTCTCTTCATGTGGGCTTCCCTCAGTTATTTTGTATTGCCTTTGTCCAATCAAATGGCATGAGAGACCAGACCATTCACTCAGATTCTCTGGAGTGATCTTCATACTCCTGGCCATCATCTTTGTCACAGTACGTGCACTGGAACTATATGGAAAGCAAACTGTTCTCTGGTGCCTTAGTCAGGTCTAACATATTACGTTGGCTTACATTACTATAAAATGTATTGACACTAGTTCAAAGGAGAGGAGGAGAGTTTAGTTTTGGGACAGAGGGAGGGTGTAGTAATGCACAGGCATACCTCATTCTCAAGGGATGGTCATCCCCAATTACAGAATGGGCTTCCTCTTTCATGTGATCCTCCCCCTGTGCACCACCCCCAGGGGGACTAGTGTACTGTGGATGCACCACCCTGCACCCATGGGAAAGCTCTCCCTTTGGGGAGAAGGGTTGACATCCACAGATGTCTAAGTTTATGTGAATGTTGTGATGAATCATAGGAATTCATCCATTCACCTCAAGGGGGAGCTCCTACCTGTGAGGCTAAGGAGGTGAGCCGGCTCTGCAATACCCACACTAGGGGTAGAGGCAAGTGGGACCTCCCCAGGAGAGACTCCACCTTTGGGGACAAGAGCTCCTGTTCCCATGAGGAACTCCCTCAAGCTGGATATACTATGGCCTATGTGGGATGTTTCAAAATAACAGAAAACATGAAGTGTCAAGACTGGGATGAAGAATTCTGTTATCTTATGAAAAAAGGTCCCTTTAAATTGGAATGCCCAATCTACTGGGATGAGCACATTAAAGAGCGTACATTTAGAGAGAGGCAAAGGAGAAGCAGGAGAGAGACGATCACATATGCAAGCCGGGGGAGGCCTCAACGTGCATAACACCTGGGGAGGTAAACAACCAAGAAGCCTGCGAGATACAAACTCACTCGCAATTGCTACACAGGACACCAGAAGTTGCAGCTAACGCAAAAGCTGAAAAAGCGGCAGGGCAGGAGCCCAAAAGAAGATGCTGGTGAGACCACAGTGGAAAATCCCTGGTGGACAGCCAGTACACAGAATGCCACCGATACCACCAGCAACAGAAGAGCAGACTGTATTTGGGTGTGCAGTCAAGCACTGTGACACCGGGAGAGAAGGAGAGAAAGCAAGGAGACTGATGCCCAAGGGGAGATGGCATTGGTTGTTCACAACCTGAGAGCAAGTCCCCAAGAAAGAGGCCTTCCAAAAACATTCTCCTTCAAGAACGAAGATAACGGGGAGAACTAGAAGTACGGGAAGAGTCAAGGGAATCTTTATACAGCACAGTTAATGCGTCACAGTAAAAGTTATGAAACAAAGTTACCCTGGAGATCAAGTAGAAACAAAGATTGTGACTCAAGAGAAAAAGTTGTTGAAAAGCTGGTTTATGAGAGAGAGAGAGAGAGAGAGAGAGAGAGAGAGAGAGAGAGAGAGAGAGGGAGAGAGAAGCAGTGGATGAAATTACCCTGGGAAAGGGGGGAAAAGAACAGGAAGATTCAAGGGAATCCTTATATGACGCAGTTAACTCGTTACAGGAAAAATGATGAAACAGAGTTAATCTTGAAACCAAGTATATGCAAAGATTGGGGCTCAAGAGAAAAGGGTTGTTGAAAAGCTAGTCATTCAGAGAGGGAACCAGTAGATGAAAATACCCTGGGAAAGGTGGAAAATAACTTGCTAACCTGTACAAGAACAATACGCACTAAAGAGAAAGAACGGCATGGCCCTCAGCCTAGATACTTAATCTAGATACAAAAGCAAGTGATTGAGGATAGGCAGAACTGTTATGACATAAGAATGAAAACCCTACAAAAAAACATATCTCCTTAAAAGGGACACACTGAGGTAACTAGTATTGTACCACAGTTGAAAGCAACCACCTGCAAAGGTGATGATTGTCTGGGGTTCGTTGTGAAAGCATGTGTGCCAGAACGGATTCCAATCATCACCATGTTTACTAACCGCTCCTTCGCAGTGAGTCAGGTTCCAGCCATGATAAAACAGGCGTGGATTACTGCCCTGTTAAAAAACATTCTCTGGACCCCACTATTGCAACTATCGCCGTATTACTAACGTGCCTTTTTTGTACAAAAATCTTACAGAGTACTGCCTACTTGCATATTCAGGAACATCTAATGAATAACAACATCCTAGTCAAGTGGCAATCTGATTTTAGACAGGCACACAGGACAGAGACGGCGTTGTTGAACTTGAAGGCAAATATGATGCAAGCAATGGATCAGGGCAGCATTGTGTTGTTAATGTTATTGGACCAGTCAGCTGCATTCAATCTGGTCGATCATACTATTCTGATAGAAAGGATAATACACTCTGACGGTTTTATGCCATTGGTAGCAAAGTGGGTAAAGTATTTTCTATTCGACCCAATAACTACGTTTTTCAACAACACTGCACCAGCTGATGTGGTCAAACTACCCCTTTGGTGTTCCACAGGGATCCTGCTTATCAACCACGCTGTATAATATCTTCATCAGGCCTTTGTTCAAACTTGGGGATAAGAGGGGAATAATTCACACAAACTAGGCTGACAATACAGAGTGCCTGATCCCCATTTCCAGTGATTATGAAAAAGGCACAGAACCCGTCAACAAAGTCTACTTACTTATTCAAGAATGGATGCTTACTAACGGTATGGCCTTGGACGACTCCAGGACTGTTCTGTTGCTATGAGGGACAGCTAACAGATTAAGTAAATTAAGCACCAAATATGACAGATTTATTGTGGCTGGGAGCACCATTGCAACACCAAAAAAGTAAAAACTCTGGGCATTATCCTTGACTCTGAGCTTACCATGAAAGCGCAGGTGAACAATTTGGTCTCGATGACCACCTATTATCTCGAACTACTGGTACAACGCCAACCTTTTTTATGAAACAGAAGCCAGAGCAATAATTAGCGCCAAACTCGACTATTGTAATAGCCTACAGGAGAGGGTTCTCAATGCTGCAAATGTTTCAGAACAGTGCAGTTTGCACAATTGAGGGGCTAGGAAAGAGGGAGCGCATATCGAAAGCCAGGTGGGGACTGCACTGCCCAAGACCGATTTTGAGTCTTGATATTAACGCACAAATGCCTCTTTTGTATTCGTCCAAGTTATCTCTAAAAAATCATCTCTAGGCTACTTATTTGCAGGATATTATGATCTAACTTCACAAATCGGCTGTTTGTTCCCTGAGTAAAACTTGATGCTGTGAGCAAGGGAGCCTTTTTCATGCCAGTTCCTAAATTGTTCAATGCTCTGCCGCCAGATCTGACAGGCTGTAGGTCCTTGGTCCTATTTAAACATCTACTGAAGACTTACTTATTTGCATATGCACTTACTGTGAACTTTGAACTTTATCTCTGATCAGGCTTATTTATCCTTCTGAACGAATGCATGTTTACGTTGTATGATTGTGAGCACTCTGATGCCCATGGGCTTGCTTGTCCAGGCACTATATAAATAAACAAATATGACCAAAATGGTACGACGTTCATTAATCAGCCGTTTTAAATTTTCGCTGCATTTTTTACCAAAAAAAACATAAAAAAATATGGGAGGCTGGTGGGCATATAAGTGGTAGGGTGGGGTGGTGCATAGGGAATACATAAGAGGGGAGAGGGGTTTGGGGGACCCCCGAATAAAATTAATAAATTTGATGAGCCACAAAGAAAATGGGATGAATGAACATGGAACCACCAAAATCATAAAGCCAATAAGAGACAGCCAAAATAGATTACAAGTGAAGGGAGAAAATTCAAGATCAAGATACAAGAGGTCACAATAAGCTATTTACGGATTGCATGTTAAAATCTGGGACTATAAGTACCATCAGGAAAAGGGAGTCATTCTCCTAACCTAAAGTAATCCTTTCATAGTGTTAGGGCCATTTAGGGTTGTTTTTGGACAGCTGACATTTCTGTGCACATTCTCAACTGACAAACAAGCACCTTAGTAAGATAGGTAGGGGCCACCCACAGTTATAGCGAAATTCAGGCCTTATATAGTTCCTTTAATAAACGATTGTACATCATGTCCTTTGAGAGGCCTTGCCCTTCTTCTGACTCGCCACAATGTATATTCTGTGATAACATACATGAGATTCCACATGTACCATATACGTATGTCACATACAAAATAAGAGGTTTTCCCAGTAGCAGATCATAATGCTACTACTATACGATAAGTATCTGTAGACTTCCTGTTCAAGTATGTGTTTTGATGTATAACCAGAGCTTCCTATATTGCCTCCCAACATTTTCTACAGCACATTTCTTCATGGTTTTATCTTTTGGTTGGTAAGGAACAGATGTTTTATTTTGTTGCACTGTTCTGTTGCAGAGTTATTCAATGAAAGCAGTAAACCAACGTTGCATTGTTTTATATTGGTGGGTGATACTACTACATTTAATGAAAAAAGAGTGTGCAAGGTTTGGATCATTGGGGACACCTAGATTCATTGGTTAAAGACGCGCATCAATATGAATTTGAACATAAATGGTGGAGTCATTTTGTGGCAGGGACACATTGGGGCTAAATATTTGGAGATGTTGCAAGTGATTTTAATTATGGGTATTGACAGTGTGGTGAGTTGTCTAAACTCCCCAACCTTTGTGGGGGAAGAGATCCACCAATGACTGGGTTGCGCAAGAGACTCCCTGATGTGCCTTGCAGAGTGTGGATGAGGTTGGATCCTGCGGGCTTGCTTTTTACCATGAGTTGCAGTAGACCCTATTCCCAAGAAGCCCATCAGGCTAGCGACTGCGAAAGATTAAGCAATCCAAATACATGGCAAGGAATTAGGCTAGATCCCAAAATGGGAGCAAATAAGTCTGCACAAGGAAGAGGCTGTTAGAGCATTTTCAGGGAGGTTAATAAATACTGTAGTTCATTATCTGGTCTAAAAGTCCCAGAATGCACACGAGCAACTGCAGCCTGCTCCAGGACTGGAACCAGAAAGTTGGGAAGAAGCGTGGAAGTCTCTGAGCAGCACTGTGGAGCTGGATACAACTGCAGAAGAAAGTGACAGTACTGACTGCCTGGAAAACTCCCACAATGATCGGATTACCTGCACATCCTTGCACAGTGTGATCACTGGAAGTCTATGACCAGAGATCTAATGAGAAGCCACAACGTGTGCCACACTGGAGGAGGAAATACAGATTGTGCCAAATCCTAGAGACACCTTCCAAGTCTTGCAGTCCCAATTAACAGACTTTACCCCATCAGGTGAGTATAAAATATGATGATGACAATTAGGAATTTAAAAACAGTTTAAAAAACACAGAGAAGGGATTCAGAAAGGTCATGAGTCATATAAACGGCATCTGTACATTTGCCTATTTACATTTTGTCCATGCCACATGTATATTTCATATAAGGGTGTCTGCATATCCTCGCAAGGATCCACAACCTATAACATGAGTAATTCTGTCCCAGAACAAGTTTGGGTCACGTTCTACACTGATCTTTTCGCCAGCTTAGCGCGAGATACGAATCCGTCCTTTGTCACCACCGGAGCACCCTGGATCGACCTCTCTCTAACATCAACCATAAGTACTGCCATCCAAAAGTTAAAATCTTCCAGAGCCCCAGGCCCGGACGGCCTGTCGAACATAGATCTAAAAAAGCACCACGCGGAATGGGCTGCCTTTATGAGCATTCTGTTCGACCACTGCAGATCTACCAGACAGATCCCATCATCATGGTGCAAAGCAATCATCATCCCTATTTTCAAACGTGGAACCAGAGAAGCACCGGAAAACTACCGTCCGATTGCCCTATTGGACATAATGGGAAAAATATTTGCCTCCCTTCTTTTAGATCATTTCCACCGCTGGGAGAAAACAGCTCCCTGCAGCGATCCTTACCAACTAGGCTTCAAGAAAAACGGTAGCACCACAGTGAACATCTTCATACTTTCAATTCTAAAAGCCAAAATAAAACAGGGATCTCCTGCGGTGTACGTGGCTTTTATCGACCTTTCTCAGGCGTTCGACAAAGTGGACCGACCTAGACTATGGAGAAAGCTGGCAAACTGGAACTGTCCACCGGCCATATTACACCCTATAATAGCCCTGCACACCAATACCTCTCTTAACGTCCGTCTAAACAGACAGGGGGCCCTGTCCAGAAATATTCAGACGTTCAGAGGTGTCAAACAAGGCTGTCCTCTAGCTCCGGCACTTTTCGTGGCTTTTTTGGGGGACTTCAAAGATTCGGAAGCGTTGGTGCGCTGCTTCCCCCCAAAGTTTGGCAATCTCCCTCTGTCTCGCCTCTTATATGCCGACGATATGATCCTGTTTGACCAAACTCCGATCGGCCTCCAAAGGCAGCTGGACAATCTGGCAACCTACATGACCACCAACAATCTTCAAATAAACCAGACCAAAACTAAAATCATGATCTTGTCCTCTTCACGCCACCCGCCAAAAACCACCGGGTCTTGGTCAGTTTGCAAAACCAGAATCGAAGTGGTTCAACAATTTAAATATCTAGGTGTGCTCTTAGACGGGTCGCCACATGAAATCAAAATGCAGCAACACCTCTGGTCCAAAACAAGGCAACTGACTTCCCAATTACGAGCACTCGACAGGAAGTTTGGCAAATTTTCATTAATGCCGGCCATCAATTTCTACAAGGGTAAAATGGTACCCTCTCTGACCTACGGCATGGATGCCATGTTCACCATACCGCCCCAACTATGGCGTAAACTAGAGGCCTACATATGGAAGTCCCTTTTAGGTCTGCCGAACGCTATTCCCATAGAAGCAATCAGACGAGATCTGGGCCTTTTGTCTCTAGGCGCCACTGTCAGTGGGGCTGCTCTTACCCTATTCAGGAAAACCTTAATTAAAGACAGTCTCCCAATTTTTAAAACAATTGGCCAGGAACTTGAATCAACCACTACCAAGTCGGTCCAAAAGTGGGTGGATCTTCAAAAAACCAAATTGGAAGGCCTGCAATGTTCACTTACTGACCTGATAACGAACCCACAAAGAGTAAGTGAAAAACTAAAACTGCAGGACTGGATCACCACTGTGGACAAAGCAGCTTCCATCAAGTGCTTAAACCATCTTCCTCCAACCTACAATAAACTGAAATCTCCTATGACGTACTGTCTGCGATTTCCAGATAAAAAACTGCGCTCAACTTTTCTAAGGGCTCGTTTAAATCTGCTCCACACCCGCGAAACCTTGGGAAAAAGACTGCAGACCACTTCAACTACTTGCAGACTGTGTGAAGACCCTGACTCTGTGGAGAACATCCGCCACCTGCTCCTAACCTGCCCGGCTTTGGACGACATTCGCGCCCCATTTCTGTCTCCGCTTCGGTCAGACTCGGTCTTGATCGACGAGCACACATGGTGGTGCCGCTTAATATCTGGCGAGAAGTCTCGTTGGGCGGTTGTCACGGCCAAAATATTAGAAGCAGCCTTCACTAAAATTGGCGGCATAGCTAGTGGCCTGCAGACCATGGATGTTTAACTGATGGTTTTCTGCTACTTCTAAAAAACTACTGTGCCGCTGAGTCACTGGGTCTTAACTTGGCGAACCTTTCTTTTGATTTTCTTATGATTTTCATCTACTATAACCATCAACTTCTTGTAAAAATCATTTTCTTTGATTATACACAAGTAAAATAAAAAAAAAATAAAAAAAATAAGGGTGTCTGCATATGATTAGTTTGAATCCAATGCGTGTACATGTGTATTTGTAGGCATGTCCATTGTGTGGGTGTGTATGTGAGTTAGTATGGAAGATTTTCTGGACTTGTGTATGTGCTCATCCATTTGTCCACTTTCATTCAGGGCATGTCTGGAGTATATATGTCTGTGTGTTAATGCACATACATCACCTGAAACAGGCATATCATTTCACAGCCTGCCCTATAGTGCAGATCTGAATATAAATACAATGGAAATCCACCTGATAAAATAAACACACCCAGAAACATGCTTTTCAGCAATTTGAGGAGAAGTACAAAAACCCATATGCAGGAAACTTGATCCAATAGAAACCATTAGGAAGAAATCCTCTGAAATGTACACCAAGGCACTCTGCCTTTAAGTGAAAAGAAATGTAACAGTAGAGGGGAATTACAGCAAGGGCGGGATACCTTAATTTGCTCCATGTCAGCCTCTATAAAATAGTTGCATAATAGGATTTTATCACACAAGACTACAACCCAAAATGTATTTTATAAAAGACAATGTTTTTCCTGCATGGACACATTTTTGATGAAAGACAATAAAACGAAATACTAAGCTAATCTGTTACCTAATGAACTGCTTTTTCATCAATGATGCAACCTACACAAATGCCCAAAAAAACAGCCTCCCATTTGTATACGCCATCACTAATGGCTTTTGTGAAATATCTAACATTCATGTAGTTTTCATTATACATGGAGTAAACACATGGTTATATATTTAAACGTGCTTCCACACATACAATCCTTGCTCTTCCTGTACATGAAATACTTTAGTGTTGGTTCAATACACCATTAAAATGCATTTTATGAAAGACATCAAATTTTGTTTAGATATATTTTGCAGTCTTTGTTGAATTAAAAATCATGTAAATGATCTTCTCCTTAAATGCCTATTTATGAAACATGATTTCATGATATGTCAGGTCACTTATTGTTTCTGTTATAAGCACAAAAATACTGTACACTTTACTTGAGAGCGACATTTTGACATTTATTTCGACTGCCCGAGAATGATCATTTCAACACATTCCACCATTATTTTGGTCTCAAATATCCCAGACACAGGGTTCCGACAGTCCTGGAAAATATGGTCTATTATTTCACCGCTAGGTGACTGTCATTCACATGCATGCTCTGTCCACAATGCGGGCAGGAGTGCTTGACTAAAGTGCCGCATATGTGTTCAAGCACATATCATTGCTGGATTGTTGGTTGATCAGAGGTTACAATACTTGCTGGGGAAGTGAGCAGCAGCATGATCTGTGGGTTCAATTCTCCCCAGAATATTTTGTGTTACATCAATAGCTGTTGCTTTTGGACAGCCCAATTACCTTCCAGGAGATGACTAACAAAATAATTAAATATTTTTCATGATATTTTCTTTTAGTTCAGTCATTTAATGAGATGTAAAATGAAGCTTACTTAAAATGATGCATTATATGTTAATGTATTCTTTAGAGTGGGAAAACTATACAGTATTAACTTAAACCAGGGTTCAGATTCGAGTGGGGCATCAGGAATACAGGGGGATTAGATGGTGTCGAAAAATGTACATTTATTTTGTTCGATCCCACCTAGGTGACCAATGCTCGTAGAGGTACTGGCAAACTCAGGCATTATAATCCCAAAATCATCATTCAAATGTCTGCTTACACTGCCCAACCTGGTTACACCACTTTTCAGAGTTCAGCTTCTCTTGCCCCATGACCAATGCTCTCTTCCTTGGATCATGTGCAAATCTGTACCTCCGCCATTATTAATAATAAGAATGTGTTTTGTATGTGGCATGTTGCCATGCTTGTGACAGTAAGTTGCAAGGTCACGGGATGTTGTTTTTACTAGCTCATGTAGAGCATCACTGCCAGTTTCAAGGTTTTCTTATTTTACTCCTTCATTTTGCTTTTTTCCTGGCAGTAGCATGTCAAGATAGCGCTCTTCTGCTCTTTCGACTCCCCCTCACAGCAGTCTTAAAGAAGACTTTGCACTGCATACCAAGTAGACAGGAACGGGACCCTGCAAGATGTTATTCAACACACCATCAAGGTAGATAGAAAGTGTGCAGTACAGCCATTTTACTGTCAGTTCACAGTGGCAGAGTAAATGTATGGCTTATACTCGTGTGTTGTGACAGCTCGTGAGAAGATCAGTATCGGTCCTGCCAATGTGGATATATTGTATCCTTTAAGCCTGGTCCTGTCAGTGTAGGCAGAATGAGAGTGCATATCCAAAAAATCCCAAAAGCATCTAATTCAGCCATTTTATGTGATATAAAATAAGGGATCCATTAAAATGACGCATTATATGTGAATCGCATACTTTCAAAAACAAACATAAAAGAAGATACTTAAAACCTGACGTGTAGATTCAGACAGGTGTTTTGTAGCTACGGGGAACTGGCTGAGGCCTAAAATCATACATGAACTCAGTATGATTATTTCTAGGTACCCATTTCCTGTAGGGAAATTGTCAAAATTAGTGACATCATCTGTTAAATGTGGCCATTCAAAGTTGGGTCCCCCCCAGAGGACCAGTCTTTGATTGCGGGCATTCAAAATTGGGCAATTAGGGCAACTAAATGTATAGACTGTTGCAATCGATGTAAAGACATATTCCCCCAACAGTCATTGCAGGTGATGCAGTCTTTCAGAATCGATGCCTTGGTGATCAGTGGTTTGTGCGACATGTCCTATGTGACATGCTACATCGTGGACTTCTGAGTAATGAGCATGCTTGGTCATGGAAAGAGTCATCGTCATCTGTGTTACCATCAGCACAGTCGAGTGCTGTGTAAACAGGCAGCTGTTCTGTGTAGAAGCACATGACCAATATGGGAAGGAAGGCTGTTGTAAAAGAGAAATGGAACCAGCAAGAGGCAGGGCCACAGAGTGGGAGGGGATGAGATGAGTAACCAGCAAGCAGCAGGGCCACAGAGTGGGAGGGGATGGGATGAGTAACCAGCAAGCAGCAGGGCCACAGAGTGGGAGGGGATGGGATGAGTAACCAGCAAGCAGCAGGGCCACAGAGTGGGAGGGGATGGGATGAGTAACCAGCAAGCAGCAGGGCCACAGAGTGGGAGGGGATGGGATGAGTAACCAGCAAGCAGCAGGCCCACAGAGTGGGAGGGGATGGGCTGAGTAACCAGCAAGCAGCCACGCCACAGATGGGCTGAGTAACCAGCAAGCAGCCAGGCCACTGCAAGCAGCAGGGCCACAAAGTGGGAGGGGATGAGATGAGTAACCAGCAAGCAGCAGAGCCACAGTGTGGGAGGGAATGAGATTAACCAGTAAGCAGCAGGGCCACAGAGTGGGGGGGGGGTGAGATGGGTAACCAGCAAGCAACAGGGCAACAAGTGGGAGAGGATGAGATGAGTAAGGAGGGCGGAGTGGGGAGGCAGTGTTTCACTTGCAAAGGAACAAAGAAGGGACCGGCTGGGAGGTGGGTTTAAACACATGCATACCACATTGTAGGTGATGAAGGTGAAAGGAATGGGTTTTAGGGGTGCCCACAGCATACAATTGAAAGAAAGGGGTCACATGGATTAAGAGCAGGCACACAGTACATGAGATTGAGGAGAAGGGCACAGAGGGGACTAGAGTTGCAGGTTTGCCCCCTTCATGGTGTAACAGAAAGGTGTCAGGTGTAGGCCCACAACAAGAATGGACACATTAAAGACAGTGATGGGCAAAAAGGGATGACTAAAGAGAAAAGTAGATAAGGAGGGGCCTGCGACCAAACATACTATGAGCAATTTCAGACAAGAAAGAAGATTACTATAACAAGGGAGATATGGAACCATGTAGAAGCACTGCCTTCTCTAAAAGTCAGCTCGTGAGCTCGTTACATCTCATGCCAGATGCACTTTCCAGCTTTGCACACAGCTACAGTTCCAAGGCCAGTGCTCACCACAAGAGCACCTGCCTCCAGCTTGTACAAGGTGCTTGAATTGTAGCACAAGCATTCAGGAAGGGCATTTCCTGCAGCGTGTTTCAATCAAGCAAATCGCGTTTTTATGTGTAGGTCATTTTTAGGACACATCAGTTTAACTTAGAAAAAAATGGTAGTACCTTTATTCAAGGTTGAGTGTCCAGTACTGTACACTACCAAAGTTCTGGTTGAGAAGCGCAAACAAGTTTACACACTGCACAGTATATCAGCACTAACTAGGTGACATCACATCCCCAATTCCATTCATGAGAGGCATTTTGTGAATTCGTAAGAACGTTTCTACATCTTAACTAATCCAGATTCGGACAAGGATGCTCCATTTCCGAAAATAAGACAGGGGTGTTGGTGTTTCAGCCAAAGAGTCAATGAGCACCCTTTTTAAAATCTCTTCTTGTTATCATTTGTTTATTCTGTCTGTTGACACAGATGATTATTAATGTGACCCTGTGACTTTGGTAGCCAAAGGGATCTGCCACAAGACGTGCTGTAGTTTATCCTACAATCAGTCACAGTACGACCAGTGCTCTTTTGATCTTTATTGCTGTCTCTCTCTTTTTGCTTTATCAATGTATTATGTTGCGGGTAAGGGCCTAAGAGCAATGTGTAGACTGTGTATAGCAGGCAGGTGGAGGAGGAGGGCCATTGCCACATCAACAGGTGGGTGCCATGGGTAAACTGGAGAAAAGCAGGAGGGAGAGGCAATAAAATCAAAGCCAGGAGATGGAGGGTAAAACAGGTGTTGAACAGTAAGGACCAAGACTAAGCATCAACACTGGCCAGTCCAGGAAAAGCAGGGAGCAGAAGTTGGGTCCCCGGGGTGAGGGATAGTCAATGGGGCCCACATTGGGGTATGTCTGGACACCAGGGTGTAGTCCATTAAGAGGCTTGTCAACCTGGAGCCAATGACAAGATCCACAGCTGTAATGAAAGACAATCTGTGACACAGGCAAGGCAGGAGCCAGAATGCAGATCTGGTAAAAGGTGCCAGACCAACAAGGAACTTAAGGAGAATGTGCTGATATGAGAGGGATTGAAAATGAAAATCTAGAATGAAACCAGCTAGCCAGAAGCCACAATCTAAACATAGTAGGATTGGCAAGCAGACCAAAGAGAATAATGAAGACTTGTTCTGCAGTCCCAAATGCATGTGTTCTGACCCAGTGGCTCCCTGTGAACATGCAAACTTAACGGTGTCCTGATGATTTGAGCCCTGGGTTCACAACCTTTAGAGGAAACGGAGCCTATGATGAGCATCCCATCACTGACTTCAGTAGAGATGATAGACAAAAACCCTAGAACAGTGGTCAGAACAAAACCCGAGACTGCCCTAGCCAGGGGACTATAATGAAGATAGCTTGAAAAATATTTAAGACAAACAGGAAAGAAATAGTCTGTCAGTGACAATCAGACAACCACAGCTTTGAAGGGCCAGCCTTTGCCTCAGAAACATGGAATTCTGCTGGGAGTCTATGGATATATAGATAACTGTAGGAGACTCTTTAATCCAAGGCCTTTGGTGCAAGGCTTGAGGACTGTGAGACTTTGCTGAGTCTAAGGGTCTCAAGAGGTGAGGCTGGGGAGTCGGGACCTGTGAAGGGCTTAGAGAACCCAACCTGATCACAACCTTGATTCAGAGTAATATTGACATTGATGAACATGCCAAGCCAATGTCCTTAGTAGAGGAATTGGCTTTTGATTCCATCAAGAAAATTATTTTAACATTTGACATAGAAGCCCTCTATACTAATATTCCCCAAGACAAAGCAGTGTACAGCCTACGTGTCGTGTTAGACAGATGTCTTCCTCCACAGGCTGTTCCAACACAATTTTTGAGTACATGTGCGGAATTTGTACTAGCCAATAGTTTCTTTAAGTTTAAAGACATCTATTTATTTTACAGAGTAAAGGGACCGCGATGGGCTGCACGTTCGCCCCTAATTTGGCCATCATCTTTAAGGCACTGTTTGAAGAAAACTATGTCTTGAATAACATCAACCCATTTCTCAAACAGATCAAGTTATATCGTGATATTCTCATGATCTGGGTGGGCAATGTAGACACACTTGTGGCGTTTGTGGCTTGGCTCAATCAGGTGGCAGGTGGATCCCAATATACACTTTACCTTTGAGTATTCAACTATTAGCATTCATTTTCTGGATCTATCTATTTTCTGGATCTATCTATTTACAATGAAGGCGGTGTCCTACTGACCTACTGACAACACTCTACAGGAAACCCACCGAAAGGAATACTACTCTCCAATTTGAAACATCCTAAAAGTCTGCTACACAATCTTCCATACGGCATGTTTCTACGATAACGTTGTAATTGCACAACTATTGAGTATTTTAATACACATGCCGATGTTCTACAAGATAGACTCCTCCAACGAGGGTATCCTAAAAAACTGGTTAAACACTCTAGGAAGAGAGTTTGCTATACTAATCGAGATTCATTACTCATTGCCAGATCAAGAGCACATGGAATGTGTGCCCACCTTCTGCCAACATAATGACAATATTAAGGCTATTATTTTGAAGAACTGGAGGATTCTTAATTCCACTGGTTTGAAGCTGCAGAAACCACTATTTGCTTTTAAAAAAAGTAAACATTTGGGGCAGAAAATAACACGGGCAAATAGACTCCCTTTGAGGCACAACTTTACCCAAGATACTAATCTCAATTTGGTAAAAGGTCATTACCCTTGTGTTTCATGTGTGGCTTGTAAGTTCTCTAAAAAAATAACTGAGTTTTCAAATGAAGGAAAGAACTGGAAGTTGCGTACTTTTACCATGTGTAAAAGTAAGAATGTCATTTATGCCATTCAGTGTCCGTGCGAAATGCTGTATATTGGCAAAACCTCAAGAGAGGTTCATATGCGTATTAACGAACACCATTCTAAAATTAGAACATGCAACTTAATTGCACCTATGGTTCTGCATTTTGTTGAGACGGGCCATAGCATAGAACAATTGTCATGGTTCTGTATTGAAAAAGTTGCTGCAAATAGTCCTGTGCAAATGGCCAATAAGTTGGCTTGTAAGGAACAATTGTGGATCTTCAATTTGAAGACACTGCATAAAGGCCTTAATACGCTAGAATCATGGGACTTTAATTGTAGCTAGAGCAGAGTAATTAGTTGTCTCTTTCCCTTTTTGTGCGACTTTGTTTGCACTTGCTAGGATTTGTGCATGTAATTTTTAAGACATTTTCTATGTCCTTCATTTAGCTTCAGCTTTGCCGCAGTTGCCACACTTATGGTTTTTGAAATAGTATAATGCCCTGTGGGCATTTTACTCCTTGGAACTTGCTATTTGTATGACAATCGTTCTCAGGTTACAAAGCCTGATTTATGTGATTTACCATCTAGTAGCTGCGCTTTGCATTAAGGCACCTCTCAGCTGACTCAGTCAGCACGTCGGATGCGTCACAACATTGCTGCTGTTTCTGTTTCCTTAACTGCGAGTGCATGCGTAGCTTTGCCAGACTTCTTGTTGAAAGTAAACGCCAGATGGAGCTGCTGAGCAAGATCCTCTGCGATAGTGAGTACACATCGTTACGAGCGGGAGTTGAAGTGTTTTTCCATCTCCTTTGATGGCAGCGAGCTAGGTTCTTCCTGGCTGTTCACATTCGTTCAACATTTAATGTTAAACTTCTAAGGAGCCTTTAACGACGCACAGCATTTTTACATATAGTTATAAGCACAGAGTGACAGTTGCAGCGTCTGTTAACTGCTTGAGACGGCCGTGAGTGAGACCTATTCTGGCCATCCACAGTGGCCTGATATTTAACGGTTAATCATTTAGCAGTTGGCATTATCGCTCAGCATGTTATCAACTCCTCCCTGTTTGTCATGGTTTGGGACTAACATGTTCACTGTGTACTATAGCTCTTCACATTGATATTCTAACTTTAGACTACAGCGGGTTCATGCACCGCGTTATGTCACGTGTTTTGGGACCAATATATTTATTACTGCTCTAGACATCGATAATTCACTTTAAGAATATAGTCGGGTTATGCTCCGCGTTATGTGTTGTTTTAAGGAACTGCTGGCTTGTGGGAGCTACATGTGTTTAAGTAGTTTATATAGAGGGCAATTATACTTTCCCCTTTCCTTTCCTCTTTTTGTAATGTTCGGGGCATCTTATTTCTAATTAATTGAGCCAAGCCGCCCCACTCCAACTAAAGAATATACAGCCGGTACTGCAGCTGCATCGTAAGATTATCTCCAGGCTCCAATTCTTTGTGCCTGTGTACAGGTGAGCTATTTTTACAACTTTTTCAGGTGTCTTTGGCATTCACAACGTTGTGCCAAAATTGTTCTATAATGATTTTCTAATTCCTGGTTTAATCTATGCCGCGCTTCAATTATAGGCTCGTGCTGATGATATGGCAGAGGCCAAGTTGAACACATTTACCTAACCTTGGAAGCAGTGGATTACACACATGAGGTTTGTCCGCGCTCCCAGGCGTACACATTGGCTACACTTCAGGTTGCTTTGGTTTATTGCACTGATTGGATTCGGATTCAGCTTGCTATTGGTGTTGGCTTCTCTCCATCACCGGGTATGGTTCTTCCTTGCCCCTCCGGGTCTCACAAACACCTTGCTCTGGGAAAACTTTTAGGGTACAGCACGGTTTTACCCTTTGGAATAGACGTGCCACCATAGACTTGGTGCTTTAGATATAGTTCTGTAACTGTGTCTTTTGCATGCAGCAAGGACGTCAATGGTCCTATATGTTTGATATCACGATAGGCCGGTGCATTCATTTGATGCAAATTTTATTTTTATTTTTTGTAGCATACTGCATTTACTCTCCTGAAGAAAATGTTAACTAAACCAGTTCTTTAGGTCAAAACCGGTCGAGAAATTTTAAAAGGGGATGTGATCTTTTGAATTATTGTGTTTAGACCCACCCCTACAATAGATCATATTCAATAATTCCATTGTGTTTTCTAAACATAACAGCAATAAGGCCGTTTGTTGTGACAAGTTATATGTCCCACCATTTAATGTTTTACTGTGTTGGTATGCTTTTTAGTATTTGTTGGATGGATGATTGACACTGAGTTCAGATTAAGGTATGAATGTCACACTATGAATGAAAATCATTGATTCGGCTTTTATAGCTTTTTAGGTAGTCTATTCTTTCCTACTATGTAATGTAATTTTGAAGTGTACATTAATAGGTGATTAAGTCACCTTGTGAAATTTTGTACCATGTTAAATACATTTTGATGCTACATTTATAAAACAAATACGCCCTCTGGACATTCCTCCAGTTTTCTTTGGTACAGTAATATTCTGGTCCAGAGTG
Source organism: Ambystoma mexicanum (assembly GCF_040938575.1). NCBI lineage: Eukaryota > Metazoa > Chordata > Amphibia > Caudata > Ambystomatidae > Ambystoma > Ambystoma mexicanum. The sequence continues at coordinate 631,003,000 of NC_090936.1, forward strand.
TAGGGTTTCCCTGCGTCTTTCGTGTTCTTCCTGTTCCCTTTGCACTCACCTTCTTTTAAGGAGACATATCCTATTTGCCTTTCACTTTTTCCTCCAAGCCAAACAATTTTCAAAATAATACTTGTTTTTTAAAAAATAAAATGACACTAGCCACTGATTGATCCACATAGTGTGACATGCCAAACTCTGAAGACAGTGGATCGGTGCAGTTCGCTTTCTTTGAGGTATATCAACTAAGGGGCTTGGGGGTGGAGTGGCAAGAAATAAATGCGTGGAAGGTAGCTTGACAAAACGCAGGATATTGTATTGCAACAAAGGGTACATCACACGTCAGCCAATGTTACAAATGTCACTGACAAGTAACGTGCATGCTTTGATTTCAGTTGGCTGAGACCAAGAACACTGTAGGAGGCTAAATCGTAGAAGCCATCAGAAAGGACAATACATTTACCCAGCAGAAGGCAATAATAAGGTGTATTAATTAAAGGATCTTTGGACGAACCAGTAAAGCAGATTGTCAGGCTTCTGCAGCCCATTAGATTGCTACTTTGTGACATGGAAGTCAAATAAGAGAAGGTTAACAGGCCACAGGCCATTCTTCATTTGCCTAAACTCTGAATGGTCAAATGGCCCAAGACGGATGCTGGCCAGGTTCTCTTGTGAAGAGACTGGCTGCACTTACTCGGAGCAATGGTGCTCTGCTCCCCTTCCCTCTCCCTGGCACTTTGCCCTCCCTCTTCCCCTTGTACTTCTTGTTCTAAATCGACCTGAACGATACAAGGCCTAGTAAGATGGTTTGTCCTGTTCTCCCTCTGTCTTCCCGCCCTTGTCTTGTCGCGCTTAGAAACACTTGTGTACAGGCGCTTTATAAATGACGTCTATCATATCAAGTGGCCACCACCGTGTACATTGCATGAGTAAGGAGAGGGAGGGGACATGTGCAAGGACAGTACTGTGGTATTGGAGTATTGGTATCAATCCATTGGCTTCACCAGGTGTCACAAACAACACTTAGGCCAATGAGGGGAATCTTGCCATCAGCTTGCATTCATCATCACCAGACTTCAATGGATTGAATTACCAGATCTCTTCCAAGTTAGTGCAGTTGGTAACGATTAAGATTTCTGAGGGATGCTACTGCTAGCCGGCTCACCATGTTGTCATGCCCGCCTTCCATCCTAACGACTAATACTTTTTTAAAACATGCCTGCCAATAACTACAATAATTCACTTAAATTGGAAACCAGTGTTCAGGGTTGCTCAATTTCATTTTCTTTTTTTAAATCGTCAATTAAACTGCTCCCACTTAGTGCTGAGATTAATTACAGCAATGGCGAACATATCTACAATCTTGATTACCTTCACCAAGCAGAGAGTTTTGAAGTGGATTTTACGTACGACTGAATCTGCATTTCTTGCAGTAACAGACAATAATCTGTACAAAAGGCATACCTATAAGTAGTATTTTTCAAATAAAATCAAAATAAATTGTACCAACCATTAGTGTCGTCTATGTTAACTCGCAAGTTACAAAACACAGACAAGTGTCACAGATGTCATAGAGGTAAAACATTTGGCATGTGGAGTCGCAGATAAGAATATCTGTAGAAAGTAAGCTGTGGTGGACAAATCATTGTGGTGCAAAGGTCACGTCATCTTTACGTTCTCAAGTGTTTTTTCCTACTGCCATGGAAACCCTCCTCGACACGCAAACAATGACTCAAGCAAACGTTGCATCACAATACGGCACTTCAAATAACGGAGCATTTGTGCTCTTCATAATTAACGTAAAATTAATTTCATTCAACATTAAATATCTTAAATAGTGTTCTCTTCCCCCGAGCAGTTATACAAATAACCCTGCACAATGTGCAATTCTCCCCACTTCAGCGACAACGCTGTTGCAAACTGCAGTCTTCTGAACCACGTTCTTTGAAAATCTGTTTCAACCACATTTTCCTTAAGTGGAAGTAAATAGGGCAAATTAACCGTAAATACTGTGACATTTGTGATGCTTTGAGATTAAATAGAAAGCGTGCAGTCGCTTATTCCACATTGTTACATTAGAGTGGACGTAATATGATGGCTTAGTTGAAAGGTTAGTATTGTTTGCCTTAGCAAATGAATCTTTGCAAGGAAAGCACTTGTAATACTTTCTGCTTTAACCAAACCTACGTATTCCATCACTAGGGAGACAAAGGTATTTTTAGGCCTACTTAGACCTTTAGCTCTCTCCAACAGGAAGATGCCAGAGCTGAGGAGCAGCAGCAGGTGATATGCCGCGGGATGCAGTAAGTGTCACCACACATGGCCGCAGAGGGACGGGGCCCAAAAAAAGGAATCAAGGGCTGTGGCTGGATCAACAACTCTGGCTCCACAGTACCAATCTACATGGAGTCCACTAGTCCACCAGGAAGACTATGGGCCTGATTCACAGAATGTTTTCCTATAGGGCTGCCCCATTATAAAACGCTTCTGTGACTCTATATTTATTAAGTACAATGGTGGCCTTTAGCCTCCACTACACCAAGTAGACATTACAGGCTCCAGGTCCGTAAAGCAGCAAGAAGGGAGGCAGAGCTTGCTAGCCCCTATTAAGCCTTCCCCAGTCACACACCCTGGAGACAGGTTATTCGCCAGGGTAAGATCTCCTTCCATGTGGCCACAGGACGGCAGTCGCTACTTGTTCCTGACCATGCGGGTGGTATTATGAGGGAGGACCACATGGGATGAGATGGCTGTTGGGGAGATGTGGCAACCCCATCAGGAGGGATGCGGTATTCTTCCCTTGCATGTGAAGAAGACCCTATAATTATTGAATTTCTAATTGCATGTTGTCACTTTACAAGTCCCTCTCACTGTATGACCAAAGAACCTTTTCTACAAAACACTCTAGTCAGAATAACATTCACACCTAAGGTGCACATAACTCACATTTAAGATCCTTTGGCTCTAATGGTTTTATCCTAAATAGGGGTCCCAAACAAAATACCATTAAACACAATGCTCCCTTAACACCTCCTGTTTCTGTTGGTTTTGATATAAACAAAAATCCAAAGCAATACAACTTTAAAAAGCACAATAATCCTATGGACTCCAACTTGCATAAAACCACAAGTACTGGGACTAGGAATAGGAAGAAAGAGTTAATGTGGATTACAAACCAAATGTGTAGACTATGTGTTGTGATGTAAGACATGAATGAAAGTGAAGGTGAAGATGAGAGATTCAGAACGGTCGAAGCGGGAAGCAGAAACGAAGGCAGACACCCGAGAGCAGACTGTGCTGAAGGAGGCAGGCACTTCCTACCGGAAAGACGAGAGACCGGGAGAAGCCCGACGGGTATTGCAGGAGGATCTCTGGGAGCCGGCAGCAGTAGAAAAGCTGTCAGGGACGCGGTCGCATTGAAGAGCAGTAGTTAAATCGACAGATGAATGATAAGCCGCCAGTAGGTTTCCCGCAACCTGAAGTCCACAAAGATGCCGACGAGTGAAGATCCGAAATCCAGCCATGGTCGAGTCCCGATCATCAACACTGACACCGACACCAGCTGCCAGGACTACGTTCTTCATCAAGTCTTCTTCGCGGCCCAGAACTCTTTACATCGAGGTGCACAGCATGCCTTGTCTTCGCAGGACATCTACGATTGATCATCGCTGAGCACCGCAAGGGTCGATGCTGCTATCTCGATGACAGTGTTCAAATTTCTTGGAACAAACCCTGACGTCCCGTGGATCCTGCATTAAAGGGAGTCCACTCTCGAGGGATCCATCCACGAACCATCTAAGAAACTCTTGTAACTCAGCTACATTGGGGTAGTTGAATATTTTGACAAGGAAACAAGACTATTTAAACAGTGGACTGGGCTTGTTAATACTCTTTATTACAGGTTGCACAGGCAGTGGGATCCTCACTCAGAATTAGTAGCTAGAGAACCATTGTGCCATTGTTTAACCCAACTTGTCTTCCTTCCTATGATCTATGCTGATACACATTGTTATAAGATTTGTATGCCATCATAACTGTCAGCAGTGGATGCATTGTAAAGGAGTCAATAGCTTAGTGTGGTACCACCTACACATTGTATGTGTTTGCCATATTAGAATTGTGAAAGTACAAAGTGTGTTATTAATTGTGTATATATCTTGAACATTATTTTTATATAAATAACTGTGTTAGCACATAACATAGTGTTTGGACATTCCTTTGTGGGTGGTTTGGGGACTACAATGTACTTAAGAGCTAGCCTGCATCACCTCCTGAGAGCGTAACCTTGGTTGCGCGTCCATTGCTACCCTATAGAGAATGTTGGCTGGGGTGCTCTGTGCTTCTGCTCCACCATATAGAGGGCAGGAGTACAGATACCCCCCTCCAGTCTTTACACTGGTGGCAGCTGTGGGATTCTAATGGTTTTAAGAATCAGTGTGTAACCTTGTCACCTACAAAATATCCACACTTTGTTAATTTAAGGTTTAGTGGTGTCTACTAGGATAACTACATTACAAGTAATGGAATCATTTGCAAATAGTAAATTGACTAAGATGAGCTTAGAGGCTCTCCAGAGTGCCTGTGAAGCCAGGGAGTTAGACTTTGAAGAGAAGTCTAGGGTGGAGCTGATAGCTGCCCTGGTGGATTACCAGACTGATTGAGATGCTCTTAAAGAAGGGGGAGATTAATCCACTGAGGACCCTGCCCCTGAGGTTATTATTGAATCTGTTTCTGCAAGGGCTACCTCTCCTGCTGCCTCTATTCCGAAACCTAGCCTTGTTTCTTCCTGGAATAACTTGGGACTTGAATTATTAAGGTTGAATATAAAAAATTGGAAACTGAAGCTGAGCTAAAGAAGGAAGAGCTGGCAAAGCACTGCAACAACACAATGTCAGAGAATCCAGCTAGAAAAAGCTAGTGTGGAGACTTCAGCCAAACCAGTTGAGTGTGTCTGGTCACCTGCCACCCAGTTTATGACAGATTTGATTGGTGTGTATGTGGAGGGTTCTGATATCCTCCAATTGATAGAAGCATTTGAAATGGCTTGTGGAATCCATGATGTTGATAAAAGATTGGGCTAAGTGTTTATTAGGTAGAGTGCCTCACACTGGTTTTGACTGTATTCTGAAACTCAGTGTGAAAGAAAGGGGTCAGTATCAGTGCATGAAATCTGCTTTGATTGCCAAGTTTGACAAGACACCTACCCAATACCTTAAAGGGTTCAGGGAATATACAAAGCGAGTGAATGTGTCTTGGGTTGACTGTTGCACATATGAACATGATGGGGTGGATTGATGGATACAAGGTGAAAACATTTGTTGAATTATCCCACATTTAGTTTTTTGAGCATTTCTCTGAAGCCTGTTCACCAGAGCTGTGTCAGTATGTTGCTGACCAGAACATATTGGATGCCTTTAAGCTGGTAAGGCTGGCTGACAAGTGACTCTCCCAACGGGTGTCCACTAAGGAACCAGTGGGAAGGACAAGGACAAAGATAAAGTTACCTCTCAGAAGTCTGAGGAGTCCCATAAGCAGTCACATTCGAGTAAACCGAAACCTCCCTCTCTTATGAACCAAAAATCTAGTTGGGATAAGTCTTATGGGGGTGGGAACAAGAGTAGCAGTTCTCCTGCTGTAAAGCAAGCTCCCAGTGGACCCAGTACCGTACCTCGCATTCTTGGCACTTGTTGGGACTGTGGGGCTCAGGACCACAAGAAGGATGACCCCAAGTCTAAAGGTGGGGCCCTTGGAGTCCAGGCTTTCAGCCTGACCTATCCTTGCTTCATGCCTTAGGTGGAGGCCACTGTCCTCCCCTCTTCTACAAGAATCACATTTTGTGCTCCTGCAGAGTTTTCCCTAGTGTCCCTTGGGGCCTGGGACCAGTCTGCAGAAGCACTGGCTACTATCCCACAGAACACTCACAGATTTTTGAGAAGTGTCCCCATGAATGGCCAGCCTTCTTCTGGTTTGAGAGACACTGGGGCAAATATGACAGTAGTGGACAGGACCCTGCTCATGCCAGAGGACTATGTAGGTGCTCCTCTGAGAACAACCAGGTTAAATGGCGGGCCTCGCAAATTATCTCCTGTAGCCCTAGTCACCATCACGATTGCAGACAAGACAGCAAAGCTTCCCGTCCTGGTTCAAGACATTGTGCATGTCCACATTTTGTTGGGTAATGATTTAGTTGAGTTGGGGTTAATCTCTGATGGACTACCCCTGCCTGCTGGTGCAGCCACTAGATCTCAGGTCACACTGGGTCTGACTGGTAGTCAGGTACCCAAGCTAAAGAGAACCTTGGCTGAGGTCCTCTTTGCTTCTGCTCTGCCATATATAGGGCAGGAGTACAGATACCCCCTCCAGTCTTTACAGGTGGTCATTGAAAAAAGTTTTTAAAAAGTAAACAAATAAGATGGCCACCATGGAACGGGAGAAGGGACTGCACGTAGTCCCTTCTTCCTTTCCATGGTGGCCGAAAAAGATATGCCAGATCCTGGAACCCCCCGAAGTGAAGGATTCAGGGGCTCATAAAGGCCGCAATCCAGCCAATCACTGGCTTTTAAGAAAGAGACAACTGCTTGCCGGGTACTAATCCTCTTAATGAACCATTATTTGGAAAATACATTTTTTCATCATCCTTCAGAAAGTGTTAAACCACCATTACTTAAGTCGCTGTGTAGAAGAGACACTTTTGTCATCCTTTCAAACAGCATTGCTAAGAAAATACACTTTTCATCACCCTTAAGGCAATGCTTTGTGAAAGTTGCATTTCTACTAATCTTAAGGGATCATTGTTTGAACAGAACATTTTCAACATTCTACTTGAGATGGTTCAGGGGAAGGGAATGATCCCCTGGATGAAAGGATTGTTTTATTGGATTTACATACTTAGTTTTTGCACACTTTCTGCTGAATCTAAAGCAGAGCCATTTCTTTTGTTGCTCATTTTTAGTGTGAGGGTAAGATACGTTTTGGTCAGAAGGACAGTTTGCTTAATTTGAATGATCAGACACAGACTGATCTGTAGTTTGATTTCCTAGGCAGCGAAACTCTCTTTAGGATAGGTACAGAAAGGCCTTTTTCCAAACCCCTTTATTTTAATAAAATGTCTAATGTTGAAAACATTACAACTTTGTGTCCGCCTCTCATTTCTGACCCCTCACAGAGGGGTGGGGTATATAAGTAAGTGTGTGAATGCTTGAGTGTGGGTTAGTTGGGTGAGGACAGGAGGTGGAGGATGTCAGAGAGACCAGAGCAGGCAAGAGCGAAAGGAGTGTGCAGGTTATTATAAGGAGGGTGTCTGTGTAGTGAGTGTGTGAGAGTGTAAGGAGTAGAGGTAGAGTATGAGTAGCGGAGTGGTAATGGTAGCAGAGGTGATAGTAGTTGTGGTGGTAGTAGAAGTGGTGGCAGGAGTAGGAGATGCTAGTTGGTAGTAGGGGACAATAGTACGTTTTGATGAGTGGTAGCCTTAGTAGAGAGGGAGTAGAGGAGGTGAGAGACAGTAGTGGTAGTGGTATCTGCACAGAACATCACTGTGAAGCCCAAAATATAGAATATTTTAAGCTGTATTTAACCGCATATATATCTGGGGGCATGGGTTAAGGTGATAATAAATGTGGCAGGAGGAGAGCGGGGCTGTCGGGGTCTCACCCCACATATATATGCAGTGAAATGGGTTAAAAGAAAACAAACTGGAAATGTTGGGCTTCGCAGTAAAAGATTGTATTTTTTCACATAGACCCGTGGTAGCAGAGTGGTATGTGGCGAATCACATGAATTCGTCCCTTTTCCCCAGGGGGGAGCTTGTAACTTAGGGTGAGAAGGAGAATTGCCTAGCATTTCGGTGCTGGATTGCCCCAGGGAAGGACAAAGACTGATATGTTTGGGATATTTCTTCTCTGTGAAAGATAGTGAGCTAAAGACTCTGGGTAAGGCTCTTGTAACAAGGACTCAAGTCTGCCAGAGAGTCTCCCAGGACCCCCCTTGTTATCTGCATATTTAAAGTAATTTTGGGTCACACCCTAAGTTACTAGGGGAATCCAGACGTGGACCCCTTGCTCACTATTCTTAGAGAGGCACAGCTACACCCTACTGATGAGGTTCAACCAGACCGAAACACGTGTCTGGGGTTGCTATTGGTACTCTTGTTCAGAGGAGAATTGCCTAGCATTTCGGTGCTGGATTGCTCCAGGGCAGGACAAAGACTGATATGTTTGGGATATTTCTTCTCTGTGAAAGATAGTGAGCTAAAGACTCTGGGTAAGGCTCTTGTAACGAGGACTCATGTCTGGCAGAGAGTCTCCCAGGACCCCCCTTGTTATCTGCATATTTAAAGTAACTTTGGGTCACACCCTAAGTTACTAGGGGAATCCAGACGTGGACCCCTTGCTCACTATTCTTAGAGAGGCACAGCTACACCCTACTGATGAGGTCCAACCAGACCGAAACACGTGTGTGGGGTTGCTGTTGGTACTCTTGTTCAGAGGAGAATTGCCTAGCATTTCGGTGCTGGATTGCCCCAGGGTAGGACAAAGACTGATATGTTTGGGATATTTCTTCTCTGTGAAAGATAGTGAGCAAAAGACTCTGGGGAAGGCTCTTGTAACCAGAACTCATGTCTGGCAGAGAGTCTCCCAGGACCCCCCTTGTTATTTCCATGGTTTTAAGTCATTCAATTAAAGCCAAGCTCATCTGCCTTGGACTTTTACTTCTAATGGGGTTATATTTTCAACGATAAAGGGGCCTCGTGCCACTTTTGGTGACATTTCTAATAAAAACGGTGTCTCCAATAAACAGTGTTAACTTCTGATAAATGTTCAGTTGATTCAGTTGCTGGATGGTCTTCATTTGTGTTCTGAGACCGACCCCCCCTGGTGCTTGAGTTGATCTGAAATGAGAGATATGCTAGATGTCATACATGTCAAATAATTATGCAGCTTATCACCTAACAGTCTCGCTGTGCTCTGGGCATCACTTCTACTCCTCGATGGAGGTGTAGGAGGCGTTCTCATTCGCCTCTCTGTTACTAATTCATGGGGGTGAGGTGGTGGTCTGACCCAGGCTGATTCCGTAGGGCATAGAAATCTAAGGGCAGGCAATATAGCCATCCTTTTTTCAAAGTCAGCTTCAATTTGGCAATCTATTCTTTAAGCAGGATGTTGAATCTCTCACATATCTCATTTGTTTGCGAGTGACAAGCAGAAGAAAACGTATGCTTAATGTTTAGTAGAAGCCCTATCTGTTCAAACACTTCATTAACAAAATGTGACCCATTATTGGATCTCAGCACTTCACACACCCCATCTTGGAAAGACTTCTTGTACTAGAAACTTTGCTGCGCAAGTGGTGTCAGGGTCTGTACACAGATCTGCTTCGATCCACCTAGAGAAGGGACACACCACCACTATCAGATACCTATATCCATTACACACCTGCACCATATCAACATAATCAATATGTAAATGCTGAAAGGGACCATTCGGTCGATGTATTACTCTTCCAATCATTCTCATTGTATGCCCAGTGGTAAGCCTTTGAGACACAATGCAATTCACTATAAAGAATGCAACATGTTCTAACAGATTTGCAACAGACCAGTCTTCTACAATCGTTGCAGAAAGACTCTCCCTAGTTACATGTGCGGGGTAATGCAGCTGTACATGCATAGGGTAATGCAGCTGTTCAAGCGCTATCTTTAACAATACTACTGGCATCACCAGCTTTCCAGTGCTATCCTGTCACCATAATGTGTCTGTGGGGAATAGAGAACATCCGCTTTGTTTCCTTAATTCCTTCTCTTCCTGCGGTGCACTTCCTTGAATCTCAATTAATTAGGTCTTTGGCAAATAATTAAACCCTTCTTGCATTGCCATAATCGTGACTACTTTCTTTTTGACATTCGGAGTGTCAAAGCTTGAGATATCTAAGGAATATGCAACCCTTTTGTCTTCTGCATCTGCTGCTTCATTCCTGCAAGAAATAAAATCTGCTTGCTTAGTGTGAGCAGCGCATTTAACGACCACTATGGCTACTGGGAGTTGTAGTGCCTTAATAAGCCTAGCCAATAAAGATGCGTGCTGCACTGGAGTGCCATCTGCTCGGAAGTAGCCCCTCCTTTTCCAACGTGCTAGCCCTGCTTGTATGGTTGACGTCACATAGGCAGAGTCACTGTACACCATCACTTCCTGTCCTTTGTGATTTTCGAGTGCAACAAAAAGCACTACTAATTCTTCTGCTTGTGCTGAAAAATGAGACGGTAGACTACCACTTGCTCCAACCTCAAACTCGCCATTCAATCTTTGTCTTACTACAGCTGTGTCAGAATGTCTTTCTCCACTTGTCTGATCAATTTTCGAAGAACCATCAATAAAGAGAATTTCCCCTCCTGACAAATCATTTTCTTTCACACAAGGTATATCATAAACTTCAACATAATTATCAAAGTCATCCAAATGATCGCCCTCTGTTATTGGCTCAGCTACAAATGTGGCAGGATTCACTATTTTACATCTGGCAGTTTTGATCGTTGGGTTTGAAATCATTATCTCATAGGCGAAAGCTCTCTGAGATGTCAATGTACCTTTGGGTTTCTCTAAAATGGCAAACAGAGCATGTACCACGAAGAGAGTCATAGAGCAGTCCATCACATTGCTTGAAGACTTCTCAATTGCGAATGCGGCAGCTGCCAATGACTGTTTTCAAGGAAAGTGTCCTTTCATAACTGGCTCTAAAATCCCACTGTAATATGCTAGAGGTATGTACCCCAATGTAGTCCTCTGTGTAAGCACTGCTGTCATGACTGTCCTATTCGTGTGCGAAAACAAATAAAATTCCTCAGCATAATTGGGGATACCCAAAACAGGAGCTGTACAAATAACTTTTTTCAACTCCTCAAACGCTTCCTCCATCTACTCAGTCCATTCTATTGTAACCTTGTTCACCTGTGCTTTCTTTAAAGCCTGAAAAAGGGTCTTGTGTACGAGCTGCAGTCAAACACCTAGGCTCTAACATACTTGCATAGTCACATAAACTGTTGCATCTGTTTTCACAATCGCCTCAGCCCTTTCAGGTGTCACCTTTTTTACCTCATGTGAAATCAACTGCCTATGTATAACACATCTTCTTAATTAAAATGTCATCTATGTATTGTATCACTGTGCTTTTCAAATAAACATTGCCCAAGTCCATTTGGAGTACCCTGTTAAAGATTGATGGAGACTTGCAGTACCCATGAGGCAGCCTAGTGTGTTTCAGACGAGTCTGGTGGAATATAAATGAAGTCAGGTCTTGTGAGTCTTTGTGCAATGGGATTGAGAAAAACGCATTTTTCAAATCGATCACTGTGAAATATTTTGCTTGCACTGGGATGTTGCATAGTATCATTGACAGGTTAGGAACTAGAGGAAACTCTGCCTCTACAATCTGGTTAATCGATCTCATGTCTTGTATAACCCCCCCTTTCATTTTTTGATAGGATACACCATGGTGTTGCATGAATAGTCGTGAATATGCCCTCATTGGCCTCTCGAGACATGGGGTACTATCTTGCTTGAGGTAAAATCTCTCCTGGCTTCAGTTTTATTTTGACTTCCCCTATTCCCTTTAATAATCCTACATCATAAGAGCCTGTAGTCCAAAGCCACTTGCCACCTTCTCCAAGTCTTCCTTGATGCTGCAGCATTATTGCCATTCGCAGTGGTTTTTCCCTTTTCTCTATTATTATCCAATACGTAAAGCTCATAAAGAACACTATTTCATCATCTGTTGGGTCTTCTCTAAACATATCATCGTCCGTAATGTCAGTCAACCTATACCCTTCTTCGATAGCTATTACTGTTCTCCATGGTCTACCCTTGTCATCTGTTCCTTCGAGCATTGCCATTTCCCTTCGTACTATGGCTACTTCTAATTCTAGAGGGATAGTCTGTCCCCCCTATTCATCCATAGGTATCTGTGGTCTGAACAAAAACTCATCAGGTATTCTCACAGTTTTCCCCACTAAGCCAGGTAGTCATGTCTCAGATCAGGTCACCTCTTGTGGGTCATCTTTTTCACCTTAGGATTCGGAGTCGTCTGCAGCTGTCCTCTTCTTCTTCTTCTTCTTCTTCTTCTTCTTGGAGGCAACGGCGTCTGAGTCGGGGGCGAGCCAAATACGAGGAACCCCAGGGGACAGACCAAGCCACAGGGAAAAAACCAGAAGCAGGAAAACACCCAAGGCGGGTCTCAGCTTGGTCTTGTAGCAGTCCGTGGTAAGAAGTAAGGCTCTCAAGGAAAAGCAAGTTGTTTACTTGGTGAGGAAAGAGAAGTGTGCTGAATCTTCTCAGAAACAGCAGAGAGCCCCCAGAATGGGACAAGGAGGAACCGGTAAACAGATCAGGGAGAAAGTAAATCAGAGAAAGGGTGCTTGTGAGCGGAGAGAGAGAGTATGCGTCTTACCCAGGAGCGAAGTGAGGGTTGCAACATGAAGCTCTGCTGCCAACGAATGACTGAAATAGGAGACAGCCATCTTGGAAAAAGTATAGCCCGCAGTTTCAGCTTCTGCAGACACGTGATGGCAATTCAGTTGAACCGCCATCATTTCCATACTTTCTATTGCTATGTCATGACACCTTGTCAGTAGAATGCTCACCCCGTAAAAGAAAAACCTCTGGCTATACTGGCTATACTGGAACACCTTACAGAGCCATTTTCCCTGTGAACGCCAGTATAAATTCGCCCACATTCATATAGTGTATTCCGGGAGTTGAACACACTATTCCTTCGCCAGTAAATTAAATCGTCATGTTACATTTTGTCATCACATCTCTTCCCAAAATGTTAGCTGGTGTTTGTCGGGAATACAAAAATGGAACAGAAATGTCACACTCTCTTATAGAGACTGATAATTCATCAGTAGCTCGTAGCTCCAGAGAACCCTCGAGCATTCATGGAAATTCCCAACATTGGATATTTTCCCTCTCGTATACATAAACGAGTAGCTCCAGTGTCTACTAGAAAAGAAAATGATTTTCCTCCTATCGTCACATCAACCCTTAGTTCCTCTTGGGGGTCTGGTATCAACGATCGTACTGAACACATCAAGTCGCCCTGTGAGCTGTCCTATTGTGGGTACATACAAAAACACCAGGGAAATTAATTTGAGCTATAGGAACTTCATTTGCATTCCTGCCATTATCACCTACAGTTTTTAACAAAACAGAATGGTTTAAGGAGCAAGTATTTTAACACAAGGTATAATTCTCATCTATACCAAACCACACAGGATGTCCCTGAAGGAAGCACAACCTGACTTTGTCAGGGAATGCACCCCTAGATGGTCGGTGGTGTGCCGCCTATCTAATAAGGATAGCGAGAGAAAACTGTCCTTCGTCACCAATTTTCATACTCAATGAGTCATACTGTATTAATAATCCATAGGAGCGAGAGTAAATTGAGACAGATATTCCTATTGGATCATGTCTCGTCTATGTTCATAAGAGGAATGCTGCCACTGAGAATTTCCTCCGATTTTTATTCATCAACTGGACAATTGTCCCTCCTGGATGGTAAAATATCCCTGTATATGGGGATAGCCTAAAAAGGAGTGCTCACACAGGGTGAGTATATATAGTTTTGACGTATCCTAACTCAATTCTGCAAATATCGTCATGATCATGATGAATCTCATGATCTACAGGGTCAACCAGTTTAGATGACTATAGCTAGTGATGTCATCTTCTTCAGGACCAATTTATTCTGAAAGTGGCATGGCACCAGCATCTATCCGCCCTTTGTTTGCCACTTAAGACAACATGAAGCGCTTATAATGGGCCCCTGTTTCCTGACACCTAGTGATATACATTCTCGCTGTATGCTTTTGCAGACACTATGATGTCCCAAACCCCAAAATGGCGCTATAGACCTCTAAACTTATACAGTGATATTTTACCATCCAGGAGTGACAATTGATGTTTCTTGAGCCTGCTGTCCAGTTGGTGAATAAATATTTGATGAAATCCCCTGTGGTAGCACGCCTCTTAAGAACGCAGACGAGGCATGATCCAATAGGAAGATCTGTCTTGATTTACTGTCGCTCCTTTGCATTTTTGATACAGTATGACTCATTGAGTGTGAAAATTGGTGATGGAGGACAGTTTTCACTCGCTCTCTCCATAAGATAGGCGGTGCACCACCAGCCATCTAGGGAGAGCATTCCCTGACAGGGTCAGGGTGTGCTTCCTTCAGGGACAGCCTGTGTATTTTCGTACGGATGAGAATGATACCTTGTGTTAAAATAATTGCTCCTTAAAACATTCTATTGTTGGTATATATATATATACCCCTTTACCTGTGAAAGGATTTCGTCCTACCACAGTGGCACCTCTTATTCTGAGTGTCAGTAATCGTCCCGTGTTTGCATACTGTTGTGTATGCATGATGACGTGTTGCAACTGCCCTTGCGGTGGATTCATTTGCACTTGCTCTGCTTGATGTGTCTGTTGCATTTGCATCGCTTGTGTCTGATACACTGTCTGATCTTGGGCAAACCATTCCTAGTTTCTGTACTATATTTTGGAGGATAAGCTGTCCCCCCTCTTGAGAATTGGCCATTCTGTACATTCCCTTGGCTCCCACATATGCGTGCATTGTGCCCTGTCATTCCACAAGTCTAACATACAGGTGGAGGCCGCATAACTGGTCCCCCTTGGGGAAAATCCTCCTTGCGCATTTTGATTTTCATTCTGTGCTTTTTGAAACCACCTCGATTATTTTGGAATCATCCTTTACTTTATAGCCCATACCTCTGCCTTGTGTCATGAACCCATTTCCTCCTTGGTCCATCGGGCGCTGATTATTCACCTGCGATGCACCCACTGTTTGCTGCATTCCCAATCCTTCTCCACTTGTCAATAGCGCTCCTTCCTTGGCAAATTTTGAACATTTCTTCTGAACTAACTTGGTTTCCTCTATTTTCCTAGCCTCATCTTTCTTGTTTTTCTCCTGTAATAGCCGCCAGTGATGCACTATTGTCAACTGTATTTCAGCCCATGGCTTCACTTCCATTCCCACTTGTTTCTTCATTTGCCTCTGCACTTGCTTGGGCAACCCCTGGCACAAAATGTGGTAAAATAATGTCACTGTTTTTTTCGCACGGCTCACGCGTTTCAAGTTGCCAACGCTCTTGAATGTCCTGAATGTAAGCAATAGGGTCTTCATCTCTTTTCATCTTACGTGTCATGATTGCACCCATGTCTGATGTGTCTGGATACTGCACCCTAAGAGCCCCCCACACATCTACTCTGCAATTATTAAACAGTGCTGTATTCAGCACTGTGTTTTGTGCTGTCGCACTTGTATAACCTGCTCTCCTCCATATGTCACCAGCTCTTTACCCAAGAATAGCTGCCAGGATACCCTTAATGTCCTATATGGCCAATGTGTTCCCTCCTGTCATTTTTTCTAGCTCATATATCCATTTCTCAACACCCGACATCAAATTCGGGAGTTGCATCTTAAATTATCCTTATCCATCTGTGGCCATAGAATATACTGTGGTCTCGCTCCCCCTTTTTCCACTAATGGAAACAGCGTAAATCCTAACCCGCAGTCTGCTCCCATCGTCTGCCTGTTCATGGTGGGGACCATCATCCTGGCCCGTCTCCTTGCTGGTAGCGATCTTAACCTGCTCACATATGGCGGTGATTCTCCCTTCCTACTATATGATTGTCCTCTGGGACGCTCTCGATATGCTATGGGATCTGGCGTCCTATCCTTAGGTTGCTCTAGATCGGACCATCTTACTTCTTTGTTTATCTGCAGGCTTCCCTCTGGGGCACACACGCTCCCTCCCTCTTCCCCAAGGAAGAATTCTCTCTCCTCGTCTAGTCCCCAACTAGTGTGACTCTTGTCCCCTACACCTTTATCTAAGGTCACTCTGCTTAAGGACAAGGCTCTGTGCTTACAACTAAATGGATTTTGTTCTTCGCTTCATGATCAGTATAGTAGGGATTGATCTCCCTTCCCTCAGCTTCCAAATTTGCTACCTTCCTTTAATTCTTGATAGGTCTTATTAATCCGGTCTCCAATACTTCCGATATCAAAGTTTTCTTCTTCTAGTGCTACTCTAGATGCCCCTGACGTTGCTCCCTTTAACGGAAAGAACTCTTCTGTTCTGTCCCATCATATTGCTGGGCTTGGCTCTACTGGTTCCTTTCAAATGAGGCTAATATCAAAGTGCCACTGTCTCTTCATTCTAATTATTCATCTAATTCTCTTAGCCTCCGTTCTGATTCGCTCCTCTTCTTGTTTGTGCTCTTCTCTCCTCACTCCTGCTCTCCTTTCTTCCTCTTCCCTTCGTCTCTGTATCCATTTGTCCCTTAATTTCTGCACTTCCTACTCCTCTCTCTTCCTTTCTTTTCTGCCTATTATTGTACTTTCTTTGCTCCTCTGCCCATTCCTGTTTTTACTCTTGCTCCTCTTGATGCTTCTGTGTTCGCCACTCCCTGCTCTTTCTTTTATGCTGGTCTTCCTTCAGCCTCTTTTGTCGTTCTATGTCTTTTCTATCCTGTTCTTCCTTATCTTCTCTTTGCCTTAATTCCTTGATGCTTTTCCCATCTAGCTTGAGTAATATCTGTCCTCCCATCTATTCGTTCTGCACAAGCGTTAACTTGTGAACTTGAGCCTTTTCTCCTTTCCAGCTCTTAATTTCTCTTTCTATTTCTGTTGATACATTTGATTGCTCACTATTCTCTTCTTTGTTCTTTATGAGCTTAGAGATCTCCTCTTTTCTCTTACTCTTTTCTGGACTATCGTCACTGCTATAAACTGGTGGTTTGTATATTGCATTACTATTCCCCGTCACCGCTTTCAGTTCTTTTAAAGGATACAATCCTACTTCTTGCGCACTAGCGCCTTTCACTTTGGGTGTGTTATGCTCACCTGGTTCCCACGGGGGCGTCGACCGGAAATGGGCCGCTGTTATTTCCACCAGCGTGACGTGCAGCGCCGAGATGACTGACTGGACTGGCCCGCTCAGCCTAGTTTGTCTGGTTCGCAAGAATATTCTTCTGCAAAGGAGAAGAGGAATTAACCACCCGTGGAATTGAGTGTCAACCCTCCTTCCCCACTCCCGTTGTCTTCCCACTGATCACTCTTGATGTCCCCTCCTTAGTCTCACCTGATGGTTTGGAAGGATGAGCTCTCCATCCTGCGTCGACCGCAGGGGCGCGTTGATGACCAGTTACTTCACTGGCGTAGAGGAATTGGTGAGTTCCAGTATTGACTCTAAAGTCCAATTGTTCATAAGAGTTCAAATGTCTGCTCTTCACTCTGTCCGATTCCTTGCAAGTTGCCGATTAATCCACTCGAAGATTTCCAAATGGCACTCGGTAAGATTCAGGTAAGTCTATTGTGTTTTTCCCCTTAGGGGCCGGAGTACGGCGATGAAGCAGAGTTGACTGTGCCGACCTGAGATTAGGTGAGACCCCCGTGGTAAATCAGGTAAGTTTTGTGGGGGGTAACTGGTATTGTCCTTGCTTTCTCCCCTTAGGGGCCGGGGTACGGCGATGAAGCAGAGTTGACTGCGCCGACCCAAAATGAGGTGAGTACCTCCCGTGGTAAATCAGGTAAGTCCTTGGGGGTAGCTTGTATGGCCTTGGAGAGTCCCCTTGCTCACCTTGCTGTCTTTGTCTCCTTAGGTGTCGGAGGGCGGCCGCGAGATGGAGAGAGCGTGATGGAATGCTGAAGTACCGCCAAGCAGGTGAGTTCAGCACGGCGCCGTAGGAATGCGAAGCGATGCTTCAAAGACTTCTGTCTTTCAGTTCCGTGGCGAAATGGATCAGGATTCAGGTAAGGATTAAAGTTAAAACTCCTGTTCTAACCTTTATCCTTTTTGTCTTCCTGTTTCAGGAGTCCCAGGACTGAAGCGGGCGTGGCTGAAGACTGGAGCTGCTGAAAACACGGTGAGCGTTACGCTGCAGCAAGCAGAATAACGCGAAGCACGTGTGGCTGTCTGGGCGTGGTTTAAATAGCCTTGGAAGAAGATCCAGGTAAGTATTCTTCCACAGCCCCACCCAAGTAACAAATAGTCCCTTCAGTAAAATAGTCCCTCCTAAGCCTCATTTGGCTTGAGTCTTCATGCAGCATGGTCTGCCTCAGGTAAGTTATCAATAATGAGCCTGGCGCCCATGGCGCCAGGACTGACTTTATCTTTATGAGCCTGGCGCCATAGGCGCCAGGACTGTACCCAAACAGCCCCTAACTGGGGCTTTTGGGCATGCTCCAAGTGGCATGATGCCTGCTTCCGGGGCTGCTGGGCCTGGTCTGGTCTTCCGGGGGCAGGCATCATGACAGCACTCCCCCTCAAGGCCCCTCCTAAAGTCGTTCTCCCCCTTGGCCGTGGTTTGTCTGGAAATTCCCATGGAACCTCTTCACTAAACGAGGTGCATGCACCTGGTCACTAGGTTCCCAAGACCTTTCCTGTGGACCATAACCTTTCCAGTCAATTAGGTAAAAGAGTTTTGATCTCACTCTTTTTGTGTCCAAAATATTCTTGACTTCGAACTCAGGCTCCCCGTCTATGAGGATAGGTTCAGGTGGAGTGGTTAGCCTTGTTTCTGGTTGCACTGGCATCAAAAGAGACACGTGGAAAACGGGATGGATTCGCATATGAGCAGGTAGGTCCAACTTGACGGCCACTGGGTTAATAATTGCCTTGACAGAAAAAGGTCCCAAATACCTGGGGTTAAAGGTTAGAGTCCCCTTGAGTGGTAAGTGCTTAGTGGCTAACCATACTTGGTCCCCTATTTGGTATTGAGGAGCTTCACTTCTGTGCTGATCCGCATCCTTTTTGTATTTTTCCTTAGCCTTTTGCAAATGGATGGTTGCTTCTTTAAAGGCTTGTGTATTAACAGCGTGGAGATGGTCCACTGCGGGCATCTCTAAATGCTGGGGTGAGTCCAAATCCGAGGTTCGAGGATGGTGCCCATAATTGGTAAAAAAAGGACTTTGTCCAGTTCCTGAGTGTACGGAATTATTGTACGCATACTCTGCGATCCACAGAATGTCTTTCCAATTCCCCTCAGACTGATGTAGCATACAACGGAGGTACTGTTCAAGAGTCTGGTTGGTCCTCTCCGTTTGACCGTCGGTCTGAGGGTGGTGACTGGTCGAAAGCCTAACATCAATTTGTGCCAGTTGGCAGCATTTCCTCCAAAAATGTGAAATGAATTGACAGCCCCGATCTGAAATTAACACTGAAGGAAAGCCATGCAGGCGGACAACATTTTCAAGGAATTCCTTGGCCAGGATTGAAGCTGAAGGTATCCCTTTTAAAGGAATGAAGTGGGCCATTTTAGAAAAAAGATCTACAATAACTAGAATGGTATTGTAACCTTGGTACGGGGGTAAATCCGTGATGAAGTCTAATGACAAGGTATGCCAAGGGGTAGGTGGTATGTCTAATGGTTGCAATAATCCAGCAGGTTTTTTCTTTTGCCCTTTATTTTGTGCGCAAATGCCACAGGACATGATAAATGACTTGACATCCTTTCGCCAGGTAGGCCACCAAAATTGCTTCCTAATTTTAGCTTCGGTTTTTGCAATACCCGGATGCCCTTCTATTAAGGTGTCATGGTAATGGGAAATGACAAGTTCCTGTAGTTCCTTTTGCGGTAAAAATAGCCGGCCTTGGTAATAAGGTAAATCATCGATGACAGAGTACTCTGGACCTTTCTTTGCCCAGTCCTGTAAGGCAACGGAATCAAAGAGTTGGTGGATCTTGTTTTGAATGTTCTCCAGTGTCTGTATGGAAGTCAGGCCAAGGATTCTCTGTTCCGGAATTATGGGTACGGGTTCTAAAGCTATTTCTGCTTCTCGCATTCCAATCCGGGACAAGGCGTCTGCTTTACCATTCTTACAACCTGGTCGATAGGTTATTACAAAATCAAACTCGGCGAAGAACAATGCCCAACAGAGTTGGCGCGAAGATTGGGCTTTGGCTGTCTTTAGGTATTGTAAGTTGCGGTGATCGGCGATGACCGTGATGGTATGTCTGGCACCCAGTAGATAGTGCCGCCAAGCCTTGAAGGCGGACTTGATGGCCAGCAGCTCCTTGTCGGTTATGGCATAGTTTAATTCGGGGGCTGAAAATTTTCTTGACCAAAACGCCACTCGGTGAAGCTGGTTAGTTTCGGGATCCTTTTGGGAAAGGACTGCTCCCATGGCTGAACTGGATGCATCTGTTTCCACTATGTAGGGAAGCTCGGGCGCGGGTGTCTTAATATGGGAGCAGATGTGAATTTAGCTTTTAACTCTTGGAAGGCGTTCTCGGCTTCCTCTGTCCACACAAAGCGTTTGTTTTTTCGCAATAGTGTTGTGATGGGATGTACAATGTGCGAGAAGTCCGGGATAAACCTGCGGTAGAAATTGGCAAAGCCAAGCATGCTTTGAACTCCTTTGATTGAACTTGGCGAAGCCAATTAAGAATGGCATCCACTTTTCGTGTATCCATCCGGATTCCTCTCGGGGTCAGAATAAATCCAAGGAATTCCACTTCCGTAGTGTGGAAGATGCATTTTTCCAGTTTAGCATATAATTTATGCTGGCGTAACTTCTCTAGGACTGCTCGGACGTGTTTTACATGCTCAGATTCTGATAAAGAGTATCTAAGATGTCGTCGATGTAAAGGACCACACAAACGTCGATAAGCTCTCGGAGGACATCGTTCATGAAGAACTGGAAGGCTGCTGGTGCATTGCATAGTCCGAAGGGCATCACCTGGTACTCAAATAGTCCGTACTTGGTGCGAAAAGCAGTCTTCCATTCGTCACCCTCTTTGACACGTACCAGATGATATGCCCCCCGAAGGTCTAGTTTCGTGTATATACAAGCGTCCTTCACCTGGTCTAGTAGTTCTGGGATCAAAGGCAGTGGGTATCGATTCTTGATGGTTATCTGATTCAGTGAGCGGTAGTCTATACATGTTCTAAGGTCGCCTTCCTTTTTCGGTACGAAGAACAAAGCTGAAGATGCAGGGGATTTGGACGGCCGAATGAAGCCATTAGCAAGGTACTGGTCTAGGTACTGGCGCAAATGAAGATTTTCGGGTTCCGTAAGGGCATAGATTCTGCTGCACGCTGGTTGTGCTCCAGGTACAAGATCTATTTGACAATCATACGATCTGTGAGGTGGTAAGGTGTTTGCCTGTTCCTTTTGGAAGACATCCTGAAAGTCTTGGTATTCAACAGGTAATTGCATGGCTACTGGAATTACTTGGGCCAGGACTGAGTTTTGAGTTTTCCTTGGGTAGCAGGTGTGAGCACATTCTGGGAATGTTAGTCTCTTCTCTCGCCAATCAATACAGGGATTATGTTTTTCCAACCAAGGTATCCCCAGTATCAGCTGAAACTGTGGGGCCTTGATTAAGTCAAACATCATAGCCTCTCGATGCCCATCTTGACTCAGCAATGTCATCTCTGCAGTGGAATGAGTTACGGGTCCAGAGGCGATTTCCGTTCCATCTACAGTGGTGACAACATCGGCCGTGGTCTTGCGGGTGAGGGATAGATTCATCCTGGTAGCCAATTCCCAGTCCAAATAATTTCCTATGGCTCCACTATCTACGTACGCTTTTACCGCGTGCATGCGTGATGGCTGCTCTGGATCTACAAGGACCATGGGTATGGTGAAATGCAAGGTCAGAGTGTCCTTCTTTAAGCTCGGCAAGCGGACCTCTACGCTTGCCGGGCGTGGTCGTTTCCCGAGTCAGATTTCGCATGGTTTTCGTCTGATGCTCCTATAAATTTCTTGGGTGGTTTTACAGGGCAGTTCCGAAGAAAATGACCAGCAGTTCCGCAATATAAACATAATTGCAGTTGCCGTCTTCTATCTCTCTCCTTTTGGGTTAGGGGTCATTTAACCCCCCCGATTTGCATTGGTTCTGAGACATCTACTCCATTGGAGCTTACGTGGGTTTTAACCAACACCCTGTTCTCAAACTTGATTCGGTCAGCCTTCCTGGTTTGAAGTCTGTGATCGAGCTGGACCACTAGATCTATATATTCAGCACAGTCTTGAGGCGGGTTCACAATTTGGGCCAAAACATCTTTAAGTTCTCCTCGAAGTCCTCGATGGAATAATGTGATTTGCTTGGCTTCAGGCCATTCGGTTTCCACTACTAATCTATTGAAAGTTGCAATGTAAGATAAAAGATCCTGGTTACCTTGACGTAGGGATAAAAGTTCGTTGTCCAAAGCTTGTCCTCGGGAGTGTCGGGCGAATAGTCTTTCCATGCTTGTTCGAAAACCCTGGAAATCTCGAAGAATCGGGTCATCCTGGTTATCTAGTGGAATGGACCAATCCGCCGCACTGCCGCTGAGATATGACAGTACAAAGGCTACCTTGGCCTGATCGTTTGGGAAAGCTCCAGGTCTACATAAAATGTGCAAGCGGCATTGATTCATGAATGTTGCAAACCCTTTTGGGTCTCCGGCAAAGCGCTCAGGCGGAGCCAAAGGAACGGCTCCAGCTAAATTTATCTGCACCGGGTTACTCGATGGTACAGGAGCTGGACTTGCCCCAAGTCCTGGTAGAGGTGTTTGTCCAGCCTGGCTCTGTAATAGTTGTCTGGCCAACTCATCAGTTCGTTCTTTTGACACTATCAGTTCCCTCCTGAGGGCATTGGTTTCTTGGCGGGCGGAATGCACTTTGGCCCTTAATTCCCCTAATAATTGGGCCAACTGATCAGTTTCCGAGGTCTCCATGACGCCCAGGTGGGTATTTGTGGGTAGGCTTTGCGTTCTGTTATGCTCACCTGGTTCCCACGGGGGCGTCGACCGGAACTGGGCCGCTGTTATTTCCACCAGCGTGACGTGCAGCGCTGAGATGACTGACTGGACTGGCCCGCTCAGCCTAGTTTGTCTGGTTCGCAAGAATATTCTTCTGCAAAGGAGAAGAGGAATTAACCACCCGTGGAATTGAGTGTCAACCCACCTTCCCCACTCCCGTTGTCTTCCCACTGATCACTCTTGATGTCCCCTCCTTAGTCTCACCTGATGGTTTGGAAGGATGAGCTCTCCATCCTGCGTCGACCGCAGGGGCGCGTTGATGACCAGTTACTTCACTGGCGTAGAGGAATTGGTGAGTTCCAGTATTGACTCTAAAGTCCAATTGTTCATAAGAGTTCAAATGTCTGCTCTTCACTCTGTCCGATTCCTTGCAAGTTGCCGATTAATCCAGTCGAAGATTTCCAAATGGCACTCGGTAAGATTCAGGTAAGTCTATTGTGTTTTTCCCCTTAGGGGCCGGAGTACGGCGATGAAGCAGAGTTGACTGTGCCGACCCGAGAAGAGGTGAGACCCCCGTGGTAAATCAGGTAAGTTTTGTGGGGGGTAACTGGTATTGTCCTTGCTTTCTCCCCCTAGGCGCCGGGGTATGGCGATGAAGCAGAGTTGACTGCGCCGACCCAAAAAGAGGTGAGTACCTGACGTGGTAAATCAGGTAAGTCCTTGGGGGCTGCTTGTATGGCCTTAGAGAGTCCCCTTGCTCACCTTGCTGTCTTTGTCTCCTTAGGTGTCGGAGGGCGGCCGCGAGATGGAGAGAGCGTGATGGAATGCTGAAGTACCGCCAAGCAGGTGAGTTCAGCGCGGCGCCGTAGGAATGCGAAGCGATGCTTCAAAGACTTCTGTCTTTCAGTTCCGTGGCGAAATGGATCAGGATTCAGGTAAGGATTAAAGTTAAAACTCCTGTTCTAACCTTTATCCTTTTTGTCTTCTTGTTTCAGGAGTCCCAGGACTGAAGCGGGCGTGGCTGAAGACTGGAGCTGCTGAAAACACGGTGAGCGTTACGCTGCAGCAAGCAGAATAACGCGAAGCACGTGTGGCTGTCCGGACGTGGTTTAAATAGCCTTGGAAGAAGATCCAGGTAAGTATTCTTCCACAGCCCCACCCAAGTAACAAATAGTCCCTTCAGTAAAATAGTCCCTCCTAAGCCTCATTTGGCTTGAGTCTTCATGCAGCATGGTCTGCCTCAGGTAAGTTATCAATAATGAGCCTGGCGCCCATGGCGCCAGGACTGCCTTTATCTTTATGAACCTGGCGCCATAGGCGCCAGGAGTGTACCCAAACAGCCCCTAACTGGGGCTTTTGGGCATGCTCCAAGTGGCATGATGCCTGCTTCCGGGGCTGCTGGGCCTGGTCTGGTCTTCCGGGGGCAGGCATCATGACAGGGTGGGGTAAGGGGAGGTCAGGGATCCATCCCTTCCTCCTTACACTGGTTAAGCATCCACTCCTCAGGTGGCGAATCTTCCCTTTCTCCCTTGTACATTTTCCAAAGCTCTAGAATAGCTAATGTTTTCTCCAATTTCTCCCCCATGTACGCAGCGTGCAAGTATGTGGTCATGTGTTACAAAACAGCTTTTGACAGTGATACCCTTGTGGCCATGGCATTAACATATTATCTACATATTATCTACATTGCCTTTCACCCATTCCGCACTATATTGTTTGAGCTTGGGCATGCGATTTGGCAATGTTTTACATAAATACCTCAGAGGAGTGTCTCACATTGTGACGAGTCTCAATTGACTATCAATACTTACCAGGTTTTATACAATACTTTCGCCACTTCTTTAATACTTTTAAAACATGAAAACAACAAATATTAACGTGCTCCAATTAATCGCCCCTAAAGTTTCAACTGTCTTCGTCTATCTTTGGCTTGATATCAACTGCTTCCCTAGATAGTCCCTTTAGCTCCTTAACTTTGTTTCAATTCCTTCACAACATGCGTCACTTTTCAACAATTTCATTTCAACAAAAATACACAGACAGACTTGTCGACTTCACACATTTACTAAACTACTATGTGATCAGCCTTTTTTCTCTCCTTGCCCCTAATCAAATATCCAGTCACAGGATTTAAATCACCTCCTAATGTGAACCTGTTCACACGTAGCCTAGTGACTGATGGAGTGTGAGACGACTTCTTCTCAACCCTGTTACTTTTAAATTACCACAATCCTGTCCGCTTAATTTGCCATTCCCCTCAGTCTACTCACCAGCCAATGAACCAATTAATTCTGGACAAGTTAAGCTCAAAAGTGAAGTGTGAGCAAAATGGCAAAATATTTAAGGGTCTGCAAAATCAGGACTTCGGCGGATTTCTCCCCATCTCTGAGCTGGGGGGAAATCTGCTGAAAATTCACGCTATTACTGCTGGCAGGAAATCCGCCGGGGGTAAGAGCGGGAAATTCCCCATTGAGCCCAATGGGGAATGGGGCAAACAGCCTTTGGCGATCCTTCCATGCTCTTAGATACTTGTCTGCTGCGAAACAGCTTCAACCTTCTTCATGGGCTTGAACTTACTAAAATTGTCACGCAAATATCTAGCTTCTATATAATGGTGGAACCGCCTGAAGTCTATTCACTACATATAGCTAGCTTCTATGATCACTTAGTCTACCTGCGTTGCTGCATCTGTACATTTATTAAAAGGCTTGCATTTTCTGCAGTGCTCTTCAATGTTCAATCTCTGTCTCGCATATGAAAGTGTACTTGATTCTTTACTTCGTCATCAGTTTCCATAAGGTACATACATTCTCTTTGTCAGCAAGTCTTCTCAGTGTGTCACGCTTGTTTCTTTTGACCTCACCAACCTCTCTTTCTCTCCTTTTCATATTCCGTCGGGGATCTCCTCCAAAGATCGTCATCCCTCTGGGATACATCTGATAGGGGTTTCTTTGTGGATGCCTTTTCTCAAAGATTCTCTGAGGAATAGTCACAACAGCTGGTGTCAAACATGGCACTATTTCAGGCTTCCAGCACACAGGTAGTAGGGGCGCGGGACTTCCTGCAGAGGCATTCGGCTGCTCCTCTACATTGGTAAGGATGCCTTGGCTAGGGACGTGGGCAAGACCGGGGCACGTCGAGATAGACAGGAGCAGCCCTAGAGCCAATTCCCCAAGGACCCTTAGCCATGAGAACTACCCGAAAGTCCCTGGCCGAAGTTGATTGCAAAGATCCAATAAACACCCTTGGACTTGGCATTTGAGTCAGTATGGTTCTTTGTGACGGGCTACTCCTTCACACCTTCCAGCCTCAGTTTATTGGAATGAGCAAAGGAAGGGACTTCAAAGAGGGCTTCCAACTGTTGGCAACAGATACGCTTTGCAATGGGGGCCATCATCACCACTGGCACCGCAGCAAACTGAGAAGGATGCTGGGTGCATGCACTGTGTCTGTCCGAAAATGTTTACAAAAATAAAAAAGCACTACATAAAAGATGTCTGCCATGTAAACGGCAAAAGAAGTTTGAAGAGTCCCTTTACCACACCCATGGCCTGCCAGCAGAGCTTCAATAGGAGTTGGTGTGCCAAAACTCACTTTAGTGGCTAAATTGGGTGGCAGCGAGTAGGAGGTTCACAGGGTCTGTGGTATGGGGTTTATGGGGTGCAGACTGATGGTGAGCGCAAGTGCAGGAGGTATACAAAAAACAGAACATTCTGCCAGCCAGCATGAAACCAAGTCTTTTCCTGGTTAACAAAGCCTGCCTTCCTGGCATCTTGATTGTCTGACACCTTTCACATGGGTGCCATTGTCACATTGTGGTCCTTATTTCCTATAGTGTGTAATGGATCCTGATAGAGATTGTTAGTTCCTATGCGACAAAATGGGGCCATATATATCATCCACCTGTTCTTGCGGTCAGTGGTGGGGCGTCTACATACATTCAAACCTACGTCTTCCTGCTAGTTAAAATGTCACACCTAGGGGACAGCCTTAGTGGCAGCCATAACATCTAAGGCGTCTGTGTATACGTCGTTGAACATCTTGAGCCCCAGGTTACAGTATCTTGTAATATGGGTTGACGCTACAATAAGACCATGCATAACTATGTATGACTCCCCGTTGAAACGTCCATGATTCCTTGGAGATCGCCTGTTGAGATCACGGGGCTTTTCTTTGTCTGAGCATGACAGCCTGGCTTATCCATTCTGCGATTACGGCCCAGGATGGAAAGGTTCAGGTTTTAACCTGGGATGTATGGGGACATGCTCCTCATTTTGTGTACCTGAGCAGGGTTGGGGTCCTTGGCACTGTTCTGCCAACTGTGTGTACTGGCGATTGGTGTTTCAAGGTACACGCCGTGAAAATCGTGTTTTTATTTTGTCGAAAATAAAAAGGTTGGATTTAGAAACCGCTCAGATCAGTCTTTCTGTATCGAACTATCACATCCCTGCCTCACACCAGTGCGTGCAAGGGCTGACAAGCGTTGCTAGTCCGGAAGACAAAAGTCGCAGGTGTAACCGGTAAGTTAAATGTTAAAGGTATTTGTGCCGCGCACCGTCACCAACGGAATTGGTCCCCAGGCGCTCTGGCGGATCTGTAAACGATAAGGTGGGATGGGTGTGAGTGCTTGAAGCGTTTCCTCTATTACGCATTTTGCACTGGGTGCAGTACGCTCCGTGTTTATGATATAGTATGCTTGATGATTGCTCCGAAGGTTCCGGCAGTAGTCTGTTGCGCTCTATGCCCCTCCATCCATGCATGCATTTCTCCTGCTTTAGGAGTTTATCACTGGTTCGTGCTTGCGGCATCACCTCCCTTGCTGAACATAGCCCGGAGTGATTATCAAAGCAGCTGAGGTGGCTGAGTGCATGGGTTTTCGTTATAAAGATATTCTAATGCAGAATTGCCTGGGCAATCCAAAGTGCTTTTCTCTATGATAGGATTTTGAAATCTGACATCTGTATTCATAGAGACACATTTTAATTTCAGGCATTCCATGACATTTGTATTCCATTTCATGTTAATATTTGTCACCCAGTGGTCTAGGGATTACCTGAAGTATGAGTCTGTTCGTTTTGTAGTGGTTAATGGATGGCGAGATGAAGCAGCCAAGGCTTTTTGTTGTTAGGCAGTGGAAAGAACTGAAAGTGAAGTATGAATAGATAAGCACATTCTCACATGCCACTTGAAACCTTAGGCAGCTGTGCTTTCAAGGGTAGGGCATCGGCTGGTCTGTGCCAGACATACGCCGGGAGCTTCCAGGGTGCAGCAGGTCCTGCTTTGCTTTGAGAAATATATACTCACTGTAAATATGAACACTAAAGAAAAGGTATTTCATCCTCCTAAACACTTTATGCTGTCATATTTTGAGAATAGATTGACTATTGTTAAATATAATTGGTAAAAGCAGCAAGGTTAATCCGTGTTCATTAAGCCTTCGTAGTGAGATTGAGCAACCAGTGTACCTGGATGGTTGTTAGTTTATTGAGACCCTCATTAACGCAAAACATAGTAAAAATATCACTTTGACTAGACATTTTATGTTTTTAATGTGATGGGGTAAGGCACCTGACCATGTATGTGGAACCATCTCAGCCTGGCGCAGGAGACCTACCATGGGGTTAACCCCAAGCCAGTATTGCCCTAAAGGCAGGGTGTGTGAGTTTTGGGGCGGGGGGGTCACAGTGTCTGTCACTTGTGCTTGTGCCTGGATGATCATGTCGTGTACCACTGACTCTTGTGCCATACCTCTTGTGCATCATACCTGCCAGGCATAATTTTCTTTTTTCCAAAGTACCACGTATACCAGAATGCCTAGCGGTGGAGGTCCAAACTGGCAGCAGCACACTGGAGAGAAAGTTGGCAGCAATCGGAGTGGCTGGCGAACACTGCAGACATCCCAGCGGACATGTGGACATTCAAATTAAGAAGGACACAAGCACCAAGGACACAAGGTTTTCAGCAGGTCATTTCCAAATGCTAGCGGACCTGTGGATGAAAATGGGATGGTGCTTAAGGCACATTATATGTGCTTTGGTGATTGTAACCCAGCCCCTTGAGGAAAAGAAGCCAGTGGTTGGCCTAGTGAACCAGCTGATGGGGGAAGTGAATGACAAGGACAGGGTGAAGGATAACAAGGGGAAGTGGGGCCAGGGCAGTGTGGGTTGTTTGGGTGAAGTGAACGGAGGAGAAGGGGGACCAAGAGACCAGGTGGAGAAAGGATGTGCAGTGGAGGATGGAGGAGCATTCTCAAGAGTGTTTGCAAAGCGAGGTATTGGCTGCTGAGAAAACGTGGCACTTAGGTGTGAGAGTGCATTTAAGGTGAGTGAGTGTGATTAAGGGGCGAGTGAAACAGGGTGATTGAGAGAAAGTGTGGGTTGAGTGTAGTTTAAAGAGAAGGGACTGAGCGTATAGGTGTGTAGTAAAAGATGAGTGGGAGTAGCAGTGAAGAAGCAGGTGGAGTAGTAAAGCATAGGGAGGAGGGTTTAGCAGAGGGAAGAGTGTGTAGTAGAGGCAGGAAAGTAGAAGACGACAGTGGGAGGGTAGTGGAGTGGGAGGAGAGAATAGTAGACAGTAATGTGAAGAAAGAGCGAGGATAACATTTGAGTGTGGAGTGTGGAGGTAGGCCGGCGGTAGGCACAGCAGTAGGGCAAGAGGAACATTGAAGGGCTGGGGTTGTGAGGTAGAGCATGGAGAAATGGTGGGAGAAATAGCGGGCAGGGAAGTAAGAGGAAGGGAAAGGAGACAGAGAGAGTACATGGTTGTGAAAGGGCAAGTGCAGACTAGTTATGTGGAAGGTACCTAACCCAGTCAGAAAGACCATTGTGTTTTTGTTATGGGACCCCGGAATAGAATTCACTTAGGAATTCCCAGTGGGAGGTAGAGAGAGAAGGTGTTTGCCTTTAGGCCATCACAACCAGGCAGGCAGAATTTGGTAAAGTAGGGGTAACACATCTCTCATGACAATCTTGTGGTTAAGGGATGCCTGGGAAAGGGAGGGAATAGCACACAGGAGACGAGCGCGAGAGGGACAGACCTTAGTTATTCCCTTGCAGAAATCCCATTAAAAACACTTGAACCTTCGCTGCAACCTTTGAACATTTTCTGTGAGCTGGTGTGTACCTGACGCTATTGGTGACATTACTTAGATTGAAAGCACATATCACTTGCCATTTTTTAAAGGGACATTCATTAACCTGTAAATCCTGTGATCGTTAATGTTGGCCTTCCAATTCCCAGAAACCTGTTTATTGTTCATACATTCTTAACAGTGACAGGACGATTTTTTCGATTACATCTGCAAAGAAGAATACCTTTCTGCCATGGTAGCGAAGGACAAAAACATTGGGACATGTTTGCAATGAAAAATTAACTAGTCCAAGAAAATTCCACACCAGACTGCTAGCAACATTACTTAGAACCAGTAGACGAAGTCTCCAAATCCGCCTGTTCCCATCCCGCTTCCAACCCCTCTTGAGACACGTGGTCTTCTAGCTTCTTAATCATGTCAAACGTGGATCACCTACCGTTCCTTGCCTCTATCAAGCGATCAAACATCCTCAAGCATCGCTGCTTGTAGTCAGTGTGAATGATTTTCTAGCAATGAGTCAGATACTTCGGGCACTGAAAAATACCAGCCGCAACATTTTTGAAAAACGTATGTTTTCCATGAATTAATTGAGCCAACAGTATTTTCAGCTAGTCTCTTAGCTTCCAGTTATTACGAACAAATCTAGAACCAGCTCTTGCTAGGGAAAAAGGGACTCCTTTCAATCATCTGACTATTTGGTCTCACCTCGGCTTAATCTTCCTGTCGGTTTCAGATGACCTCCCCAAAGCAAAGGCTAACAATAATACCACCGCCCTGATCCATTTATGGCAATCAACAGCTCCCAATTAGCAGGTTGCGGAAAGCATATGGTCAAGACATTACCATAACTTGTTTGGGCTCCCGCCTGACCAAGAAAGTCAGTGTGGAGCCCTCGCTCTTTTTAGTTATGCCCCATCATCAATCTTCTGACCGGCACCAAAGCACTATTGCTGTAGCAAACTCTATATTCGTTCTTTGGTTAAGCTCGTTTACTCCACTGACATCCCATTTTATTTCTATGTCACTAAAATTCTAATCCTACTTTACCTTCATGGGGGTAGAGTGGGAGAAGGAAATCCCTTTCAGGAGTTGCTGGTGGACACTGATGAGTGGATGAGCTAACTACTGCTTAAACTTCAGACAAGCCAAAGTACTGATAGTAAATTATGACAGGAATCCCTGGGAAAATTCCCTTTTTGCCCAGTCTGATTGAGCATATGCTATCATGCCCTGTTGTTAAAACATTGTTGGTTCAAATGGATCATTCTAATTTATTGGTGCTCCAGATAAACTCTGTGTAAATGATATTTTTTCTTCCACATTGCTGTGAGTTCTTGCCATTTGGCGACACTACAATTCAATCATCTGCGGTACATGCCACAATTCCATCCAGACTCTAATGTAGAAATTGCTTTTCTCTGTGGAGAACAGCTTTCTTGATGACGCACTTACATATGATCTAACACGCTTCTGCATGTTTTCTGGTGAGGACACATACTGACACTCTGCCAGTCTACACAACCTCTGCTCTTTGGCATTACAGATTGATCAGTGGCTGCAGTAGGGTGTTTAGCTCTTTAATTCTGTGAATAGCACGGGTTCCCAACTTCCATATAGTTGTTTGACATCCCACCTTTAACACCATATGTGTTGGTTTGGAAGAGGAAGTCTGACATATAGCGGACATTCTCAGGTTCTTTCATTTAAATAATAAGGAAAACGGCCTATATCTCCCTATTGCTATAGGGGAATTCCCTACCTAGCTAAATTAAACTAAAGGTGCTTGCCTGTCATCATGAAGTGTAATCCCCAATGTCCTCAGTCCAAACCTAAAATTACTTGACCCTACCACTAACAGTAACAACAAAAGTGTCTAAACAAAGGTTTCTCTTCTGACTGTCTCCCCTTGGTAATGTGTCCTTAGGCTTTCTCTCACGGGTTTCTTGTTACACACCAAATTTCAATATGCAAATGACCCTCTTTTTAGAAAATCCATTCCTTATGGTATTTTCTTTTGATACTTTTTTCAGGTTTTATTCATGAGCTCTTGCAGCTCCTCCCAGCTATTCCAAGATCTTGTCTTCCTGAGAATATGACACTTATCAATGGTTTATTTGTGATATTCTCTTAGACACCTCCCTTATATTTTAGGTTGTTCCCTTGTTTTATTAGGGTTGAGAGTTCCCCACTCTTGGTGTCTTTTAAATCCACACTTTCTCTCATTACTTGGTTCAGTGTGCGCTTTTAGCTCATAACACGTTCGACAGTTTCTCATGAAGTGGTCTCCCCACTCTTCAACAAATATCTCTCGTAGAATTATCTCTTGTGGCTTTCTCTCTCTCTCACCCAGGATATTTGTTTCCACTTTCTTAACAATTCACAATCCTCCTTATTTTTCAGATTTTCAAATATTTTCCTCGTATATCATGTACATGTTTACTGTTCTATTATTGCCCTAATCACAATCACAGTCCCCTCTCTTTTTTGCTTAACCCCCACGGCCTTCTGCTTCTACAGTTCACCCATGTACCCTCATTTGTCATGGGGAACCTCGCAGGGCTCAACGCTCGCTCCGGTACGTTGGTTTCCTTTCTCGTCCCTTCCTTTCGGGCTTCACACATGTACCAATATCAGCGTCTCTGCATCCGGCCGTGTTCAGCAAACTACAGCGGGGGAGCTGTCGACACTCCCTGTCATCCAGGTTTCAAATTGTTAGGCAGGCACCTGGCCCACCATGGTACCTCCTTGGTCATGCCACCATGTCGGACGATTTCTAAAACTATGTCCTGATAAGGGCTTTTCCATTGTCTGCTTCGCTGGGCCTCTGGCGACTGTGCTGGATGTGTTTGACCTTTCAACTCTGCTTTGCCTCTCCACAGTATTCTGACGTCAGGGGGTTTCCCCTGCGCACTGGTCTCTCTCCCTCTATCTTGTCTACTCATCCCACTTTTATATGAGTTTCTTCGAAGAGGGATATTCCTTTTTGCTTTAGAGGGGGTGCTGGATTCAACATTGCCTATAGCCAAACAGAAGGAGGACAGTGGTTTTGATAGAAGGCAGTCCCATATATGCAGATACAGTAGCCTGCATAGGGAGTTCTCTTTTGGAATGGGCATCCCATAGGGAGGGTCTTGCGGAGTGGAGTGGGCTCACCACTGTAGCCTCAAAGGGCTGGCTCACCGTTGCAGGGAAGGAACAATTACTCCCGATTCGTCAAACACTCCACCTTCAATTTAAGTGTCTGCTTTGCCAATTCAAACTTTTACACACTGGAAAAGAATTGGTGGTTAGAAAATCTTAAAATTGGCTTACCAGCTTAGGAAATGCTTATACTTGGAAATGTGCTAATCTTGAACCTGCTCACATGCCACAAAGCATTAGAATCTGGCCTTTCCCAAATATGCAGACACGCTCCAGCCTACCGCCTGCTAATTTTTAATATCAAGAGACTTGACAAACGTGCACTATATAAATACTTACAAAAAGGCGGCTGAATTGCCAGATATGAAATTATATTCTCTTAAACTTTATCTTCAAACAAATTTAGAAAACCTAATATAATTCTTAGAAAAATCAAACGTGGCACAAACATTATGAGCCTCCTTCACCATGGTGAGCTATTCTAAAGATCTTCTTTATCTGTAAGAAATTATGACAAATGTTACCTTAGTCCTCTATTTCATTGTTCTTGCTTGGCTGTCAAAAAATGTGTACTCACTATTGCTATGCACAGTATCTAAAGTGTGGCTGTCTGAGAGTACTTCCCCAATGTTTTTCTATTTGGTAGCAGCGTATATCAAATGCTAATGATGGGGGCTAATGATGGGGGCAACCAGACGTGGACTCCCTGCTCACTGTGCTTAGAGAGGCTCAGCTTCACCTCACTGATGATGCCCAACAAGGCTGAAACACGTGTCTGGGGTTGCTGTTGGTACTCTTGTTCAGAGAGGAATTGCCATAGCATTTCAGTGCTGGACTGCCCATGTGGTCGGGACAAAGACTGATATGCAAATGGATATTTCCCATCTGTGAAAGGTACAGTGAGCAAAAAGCAGATGGATGTGAACTCTCAATGTGGTTAGCAACCACTGAACAGGTTATCATGCCTTGTTCTTCCGAGAGAGGGGCGCCTGCTACCTTTGTTGAACTGTTCATCAAGTTAACACAGTTGAGCATTAGCTTTTCCTTAAGAACCGCAGAACTGGGTTAGCACTACATTGGGGTTCATTTGTATCTTTCCAAACTCTGTGAATTCCTGGCCTTTCCCAAAAACTTCCCTCATCCATTGTCCTGTGCGGTGGATTGTTAGTTGGCCTTTTTCCAATGCTTCCTTGATTTCTTATTGATATTGGGTTTGGCTTACGGTTTTATTCGCTTTCTTGAAGCTGCATGATTGCCTATGTTTTTTCTTTCTGTCCGCTGTTATACTCTAAGCCTACTTTGTTCCTTGTCTAGGGTTGTCATGTATTAAGATCTTCATCCTTTGTTTTTATACCCTTTTGTGTTCCTAAGTGATCAACGGCATCCGTTGACAAAGTTGTCATCACAGGTTTCTAGTCCTTTGTGAGTATGTATCTGTTTCTTTTTGAAGATGTGAACTTCAGGGTCTTCCTTTGATTGTCCTACAAGTTGACTTAGTGCACAGATCGTCTGTAAGATCAAGTGTGTGCGAGGAGCTTGCTGAGCTTCAGTGTGACAATAAGGAGCTTCTGAGTGCTTACCCCACATGCATTTTACATCTTCTGTAATAGGTTTCTTCTATTACACAATTTGGGTGTTCGTCCATTTGCAATATTGCTTCTGAGCGTGAATGTCATGTGTGATCACATTCACCCCCGCCCATACCCTGTTCCTGGTGGACCCCCATGATACTACTTTGATTGCACGTGTAAACTCATATCTCATTGTTCCGCATCCGGCATTCGTCTGGTTTTCTGGAACGTACTACTACAGTGGTAAGGTGTCAGTAATTGTTGATCCGGCCCTTGAAAAATAAATGAAGTAAAAATGAGCAACCCCAAAGTTTCCTCAATATCCATCCACTCATTCACAGGCAAATATAACAACTGAGTGTTTTACCAAGAAATCATTCAATTGAATTATGTTTTCTTCTTTTAATATTCTATGCTTATTACTTACTAATTGATTTTTATGAACGAAGCTAAATCAGGCAGCAAAAAAAAGCCTGGTTGCTTCCGTAAGAATGCCAGAAGGTGAAAGGTGCCATATACGTAGCCATGAAATATTCGGAGTAACAGCATCAAATTTCAGGAATGCAGTTGAAGGTATAAAATGTAATAATTATCCAGGTCTGAAGATAAATATAAAAATGTAATATTCCACTATGTAACAGCTCTTCAGTTAGAAACCTATTAGCAGCTAGCAAATGCCGGCAGGGCAGTCAGGTGTCCCATAATGTGGACTGGGTTGCAAGGGTTGGGCCAGCCTATCGACTCCCACCTGCAAAGAGAGTATAATATGGCCAGAAAAATACCTGCCCGCAACTCGCAATTTACCTCATTATTCTGTTCAGCTGACTCTCATGCTCCTGCTCTCTTTATAGTGCCGTCTCCTGCACGACACTCTTGACGTCTGCTGTAAGGAAACCCTGAATGTTATGCGCGTGGTAACCGCTCTGGCATCCTTGCCACCCGCTCTTTGGTCTTCGGCCTTCTCTGATGCTGCATGTGTTCCCACAGTGTTCCTTGTCCTCCCACTGCACACCTGACGCGCCACAAACTCTCTGTTCCGGGCACTCTTCTAGCTCTTCCTCCACCCGGGCACGCTCCTCCATGATGCTTTTCCTTCTTCCCTGTGCTGCCATCATCTGTAAATGCGTGTCCCCTCAGTTCTATCTCTCTTGCTCGTTGACCCGAGTCTGAGGAACTTGTCCATCACTGCTTGTGAAGCACCCTGCATTTCTTATCTTGCTATGCAAATGCCTCACCTAATGGGGTTCCTTAGGAAAAGATGCCCTGCCTTTGGACTTGATTCTAATTTGGTGGGGTCCCTCTGTGTGGTGAGACCTCATGGAAGAAATGGGGAGGAGAAAGGCTGGCTCAAGGGGATACTAGTTTCCATCCTAAAAGAGACTTTGCTTTTCTGGATGGTCAGAGCCCCTGGACTTCGAGGATCAGCATGTCCATGTGGCCTGGAGCAGACATCTGCGTTTCTAGGTGGATTGAGCATTTAAGGGTGTATTCAATTATAACTCAAAAGATCCACCCTCTATTAATGCTATTCACAGGTCAGATAAACTGATTTGAAGGGCACTAACTCAACTCACAATAATTGAGACCCTGAGAAAAGTATTCGTTTTGTATGAATTCATGTGAAGAAGGCACTGATGTTAGGTGCTGGTCACAAAGCCCCAGGTCCTAGCCTGTCCCAATTTGATTAATTTAAGCATAACCTTATCAGCTGGTTCACTTTATTCGCTATCGCTATCTGGCAAACACATTGCTAGATTATGGCAACTGGCTAAATAGCTGGAAGAAGACTATCATAGTCCTGCTGTCCATGAAGGATGATGGGGCAGCAACCTTTAATGTGCCCCCTTCTTCCCTTGGTGAGGCTTTTTGCCAAGCTGTTTGGAAAGGTAATATATGCTGGGGTCTTGGAATGGGTCAAAGTAAAGCATATTCTGTCAGACACTGAGGATAAGCTTGTGCAAGGATCAAGGGACAGCGGATGAGGTGGTACACCTTCGTTTTTCCTCATAGGGAAATATATATTGCGGCACAAAAGCTCACTGTTCCTAGGGTTATGGGTACTTTCAGTTGGATTGAACTGTGTGGATCGCTATAAACTATGGGCCACCCTCCCAACAATGCTGGCAGTGATGCGCAGGATCTCTCAGCCACTGTTCAGAAGGGCCTAACTGCTGAACCCAGGCCTGCCGTTCCCGGTCACAGGCTGTAGTGTAGGGCAAGGTTGTGTTGTAACGCTGCTTCTTTTTCATTCATATCTCAATTCCTTGGCTGCAGATTTAGACCTACTGACTGAGAATACGCCCAGGTTTTGGGGAGTTTATCACACTCGTATTGGCATATGCCAGTGAGGGTATGCTATTGGCGTGTAACTCCAGGGCTCTCCACTTGCCGAAACAAGGATATATGTATTATATCACTGAATGAGCTCTGAGGGGAAACCTCTCGGAAGTATCTGCACTGGGAAGTGCCCGCGTCATCTGTGTCCCATTGACTGAAAGAAAAAGACGACCATGCATAAAGTACCTTTGCTACCGCGTCATACCATTTATTAACACGCTTCGTAGGTGTGCCCACATAGAAACCCAAGTCAGTAGGATGGCACAAATGAGCAGTTCAGCTCTGCCATATGGTATGAAGCTCCATCGCCCCGTACCCTCAATATATAACGTTGAGACTCTCTCAGTGGTTGAGTATGGGTAGGGTTTCATGTTTTCAGTGTTTGTTTTGTGTTTTTCTAGTGCTTTCAAAAAGTATACAGTCTGTGTTGCCTACTCCCTCTATATTCTTTCGGACACATTAATGCAGAGAACAGTGCTTTTCCATTGTTTACAAAATAAGTATGACTCCTATTGTCAAATGTATAAAATGCTTAATATTCATAAAGGCAAGATATTACAAATCATACAGTTCTATTTATAGCAGAAATACTACAGGAAATATTCCAGGGAGAGAGGGGGCAAGATGTGAGTAGAATGTAGGAAGACTGGAGGGTCAGTGAAGGAATGTGAGCGAGAGAGAGAGAGAGAAAGAGAGAGAGAGAGTGGGAAAGAGAGGAAGAGATCAGGAGGACATGGGAGATGGAGAGAGAGATTGGGGTAAAGAATGGGAGAGACTGGGAACAGACTGCATGAGAGAGAGAGAGAGAGAGAGAGAGAGAGAGAGAGAGAGAGAGAGAGAGGGAAAGAGAGGAAGAGATCAGGAGGACATGGGAGATGGAGAGAGAGATTGGGGTAAAGAATGGGAGAGACTGGGAAAAGACTGCATGAGAGAGAGAGAGAGTGGGAAAGAGAGGAAGAGATCAGGAGGACATGGAGAGAGAGATTGGGGTAAAGAATGGGAGAGACTGGGAAAAGACTGCATGAGAGAGAGAGAGAGAGAGAGAGAGTGGGAAAGAGAGGAAGAGATCAGGAGGACATGGGAGATGGAGAGAGAGATTGGGGTAAAGAATGGGAGAGACTGGGAAAAGACTGCATGAGAGAGAGAGAGAGAGAGAGAGAGAGAGAGAGAGAGAGAGAGAGAGAGAGAGAGGGAGATGGGGGAAGGGAGTGTGTGAGAAAGGGCAGGTGCTGCAGGAATCTGGTTCTCAGAACGCTTAGTGTTACAGGGGTAGCACATGTCAAGCCTTGCGCGTTGCTTTCAGAAATGACAGATTTCCCACCATTCGTTTTTTTCGAAAGAAAGGCCATGTCTGGAAACAATGCTGAATTACCTGGTCACTTTTTTGCAGGTGCTTGATTGAAATTCATATTTGATTGAAACGGGCGTTATCTATCCCACTTCTCCCCGCCTCACCTAGCATAATGTACACTGTGAAGTCTGACGAGGACAAGGAAAGAATTAATGGAGAGGGAAAAGAGAAGGGATGAAGGCTTGATGATTAAGCGAAGGGTCCATGGAATTTTCAGCCCAGCCACAGATGGACAAAGAGACACCTATGTCTACATGGGACTCTAAATTCAATGCAAATACCAGTTATTGGTATTAGCCAGCTCAGTGGTACCCATGTTATCTGCCGGATAGAGAATACAAGGGAGTCGGCTATTACTGACTAGCAAGTATATGCAGGTTGCATCTAGGCCTCTGCATAACTGCACAAGATTTCTGGGGATCTGCGTACAGTATC
Source organism: Ambystoma mexicanum (assembly GCF_040938575.1). NCBI lineage: Eukaryota > Metazoa > Chordata > Amphibia > Caudata > Ambystomatidae > Ambystoma > Ambystoma mexicanum. The sequence goes on from NC_090936.1 coordinate 631,041,676, forward strand.
TCTCGCCTCATGGGATGAACGTAATGATAGTAACCTGGATGCAGAGCAACTGCAGAGTAAGTGTATTCGCACCCGAGGCCCTCCCCGGTTGGTGTCGTTTGTTTAATTTTTGTTACCTCCCCATCTCTCCCCCATCCCCAAAACCAACAAACCCCCTTCTCCACCCCTCCCCCACTCCAAACTTACCTGTGGAACCGGAGCTTTGAGCTCTGGTCCATGCGCTCCTTCTGATTCTGGCCACTGCCATACAAATGGAAAAGGGACTTCTCCATATGGCAGCTGCCATATTTTTTTTCTTCCCTCAAGAGATTGGCTGTGCAAGCAGCAAATATCCAGAGGGTGAAAAACATTTTTTCACCCCGGATGAACCCCTGCGTGCAAATTTAGCTTTCATGCCCTGGCAGGGGTGGTGGGGGCGGACATGACCGGTAACGGCCCACAGCCGAAGCCAAGGACCTTGCTTTGCTCGGGCCTACCATGGCTCGGGCTGGTGTGCCGTTATGGGCCATGTCTGCCCCCTCGCTGGGGCATGAAAGCCATATTCTACATCTAGTAATGTTGAAATACCCAAAGCCCACTTTTTCCCCTTAGCACGACTTCCTAATTCACACGCATGCAACGAAAATGACAGGAAGACATTTCACAAGGGATGTTCTACACACCCAGTCTTTTTACCTAATGTTATTTTGCTTTCCTGTACATCGTTCATTTCAGGTTTTTTTTGCCCCATTCATTTAAATGTTCTCTTTCACTGCTGTCTCTGCACAGGGCTCATTACAAGTTGGGCAGTGTGGGTAAAATGTGTCAGTAATACTGTTACTGCCGCATTACCACACCGCTCAGCTACAAGTATAGAAGTAAGGTGCAGGAAAAACCTCCTGCGAAGCCACCTTACTGCCATAATGCAGCCATTTTGGCAGTATTACCATTGGCGGTAATACCGCCGAAATCCCCATGGAGTCCTATGGACAGCATTAATGGGAACTAAGACTGCCTGCCATACCGCCACTTGTAATCTGGCAGTAATACCGCTGGACCAAGTCGCAGTAAATGTAATGCAGTTTCACTGGTATACCACCAAACTTGCAATGAGACCAGTTTTGTTTAAAAAGTAGCTGCCCATCATTTTATAATCCCATAGTTTATCATCTCCTAGTGCAGCAGCAGCATACCCATATCTGTGATTTCCAGCTGACTCTGAATGGATAACAATTCATTTTGATGGTGTTTCATCGTTTTTTCCCCGGTCTGAACTGAAAAATGGAATGCAAGCATTTCAGACAAGAATTTAGGGATACTCTGAACCACAATTCATTCAAATAAAGCAAAACCAATGTGTCCCTCCGGTATAAATTATATAAACAAATATATTACGTTTTTCCAGCTGCTACTGTGGCTGAGATTATGGCGATACACTGGCCCAAAATAGTCTTGTTCTGTTCTTATGATTAGATAGATGTATTTTAGATTCTCTGACAGTAGCTTTTAAAATGTGCCCCTTTGCAGCTGCACATTTTGATACAGTTTTGTGAGTCATAAGAGTTATGTCAAGAATGAGAAATTCTTCGCAGTAAAAATTCTTTGACTTTTGGCAACGTGACAAGAAGGCAGTAGTGACCACTACCTTTAAGCAGGAAACCTCTAACTATTAGTACCTACAAGCGAAGAACCGATCAATAATGGCAGGCACCTTGGGATGGGCTTCTTTCAACTCCCTTCCGTAACCACTACGGCCTGAGACGGTTCTATGTGACACAGAAGGCGGCGTGCAAAAAATGTAGTGGTTTTTGTCCGGCTGATTAGTGTGGTCTTCAATATTGCGAATTATCACTATTTTCTAGGGGGTCACCCTGTCACAAACTTCGCCCGCATCGTTTAAAACAGGGTGTATCACCCTCCAAACAATCCTTTGCTGCCCCGCCCGCCATAAACATTCCTAGCCAAACCCCTCCTCTCACAGACACACAAATGTACTCACCCCCCTCCCTTCCATGTAACAAACCCTCCTCCTCAAGCCCCACACAGGATCACTTACATTTTGCTTCTTCCCTCCCTACTAATACTCCCGCTAAATAAAAATCAATTCCCTCTCTCTCTCTCTCTCTCTCTCCCTCTCTCCCTCTCTCCCTCTCTCCCTCTCTCCCTCTCTCCCTCTCTGCCCCCCCTCTCCGCCCCCGTGTGCGGTCGCAGGGCCTGCTCGCTCCTTCTGCTTGCACAGCAGAGCAGATCCATTCTTCTGCTCGGCTCCCTCTCTTGCCCCACTGTGCACTCACTCAAGGCTCCTGTGAAGCAGTTGAGCTCCACCTGGGGCTGTGTGGTTCCTGCATGCAGGGGCAAAGCTTGCAGATACATATTTAGCCATATTTTATTAAATAGGAGTGCAGAGACCCAATGTTACAAAATTGGCAGATGTGCTTTGGAAGCGGCCAGAAGAGAGACAGGGGACCTCAGAACGACTAGCACAAACTGCAATCTATAACGTCATGCTTTATCTTTAGATGACCAAGCTATGTGACAACTAGGTCTTACTTTCTCTCCCAAATGCTGCGTTGACTTGTTCAAGTATGTATGTTGTGAGGGGTCAGTAATGCGAGGTGGACAACTGTTTGAGGAATTGTTAACATATGTCATTTTGTTCTTAAAGAAAAGGTACTCAAAATAGCCTCACTATCCCTACTCTGCCAAGGATGTCCATGCCTAACCAAAGCTAAGGGGAAATACTAACACAGTCAATCCGTCACATACCCTTCCTCTAATGTTGCTGTTCTCTTCAGAACCTATTTTGGGAAATGGGAAAGGTAATCTACATTCCCTTAATCTTTTCCTTTCCTATGTTCTATACTGAAACAATTATAATTATGTTCATTTATAATGTGCTTAATACCAGAGGTTGTTTCTAAGTGCAGGATCGAGATTCAAACCTGTGTTGCCCTGCGTTGTCTTCCTTCCAAGACGAACACATTGCCCCTGAGCTATCCTTCCTCCACAAACAATAGGGCTAAAGGTTCAGCACATTACTCTTGAATCTGTATCTTTCCGGAGGCTGATCCATGTCAGAGGGGAATGATCGGTAACCAACTGAAATTCTGGCCCCTGATATGATGCAACCTATTTTATGACTAGTGCCTCAAGTTCGATTGTGGCATAGTTTCTCTCCCTAGGAAAAAGCTTTGGACTGACAAAAAGGATTGGATGTTCTATGCCGTCATATTCCTGGGAGAGAAATGCTACTAGTCCAACTCGGGATGCATCTGTTTGCAGTATAAATTCTTCAGTAAAGTCAGCTCATTTTAACATGGGTTGACTACAAATAATTTCCTTGAGAGTGGTGAAATAGACTTGGTCTTCGGGCTCCATTTTAATTTCTAGGATTCAGCATTGTTTAAGTGTGTCTGTAAGGCCAGCTGTTATAGAAGAATACTTGAGTATAAATCTTCTATAATAGCCTCCTAACCCAAGAAAAGCTCTCAGATCTCTTTTTGTTTTTTGTATTGGGGTATCTTGGACCTCTTTTACTTTTTCTGTTTGGGGTTGGACTAACCCATTCCCTGCAAAGAATCCTAGGTACCTTACCACTGATTGTGTCAAGTGGAATTGTATTGCATTAGCTGTAATATCAGCTTTTCTTAGGGCCCTTCCTATTTGGTACAGATGGTACATAGTGTCCTCCCTGGTCTTATTGTGGATGACAATGTCATCCAAATATGCCCCACAGAATGAGGAGTATGGGCAAAGTATCAGATCCATAAGTCGCTGAAAAGTAGCAAGTGCCCCATGAAGCCCAAAAAGGAGTACTTTGAACTGATATAAACCCACAGGGGTGGAAAAAGATTTATTCTGGGTTTACTGGTACCTGCCAATAGCTCTTGGTCAGGTCAATTGTAGAAAGGTAGTCAATTAAATCATCAATCCTCATCATATGATAGTTGTCAAATTGAGATACTGCATTTACCTTTCGAAAATCTACACAAAATCGCCATGTCTGATCCAGTTTGTCAACAAGGACTATTGGGGAAGACCAGGGACTCTGAGAAGGTTCTATTATAACAGAGGCTAGAATCTTCTACACCTCCTGTGTGATATCTTTTCTGGCTTGGGGGATCCTATTGGGTTTTAGATTGACTACGTTCCACAGAGATGTTCTAATATAATGAAAAAACACTTTTACTTGTCCAGGTTAATTTAATCTGGGAACTGATCTAACAGGTCCTGAATATCTTGTTTTTGATTTTCTGGTAGATTTGAGGGGATCACATTGTGTTTAACTGGACCATCTGTTACAAGGCTTGACATGACCACAATTGTTGATTTGATCATGTCTTCTCCCCATTCTTTTATAACGTTAATGTGATATACTTGTGATTTAACCTGTATATCTGGCTGAGAAATTCTATAATTGCAGGGACCCCTCTGTTCTAAAACATCATGCGGCCCATGCCACCTGGACAACATCCTATTGTCAGATGTTGGCAATAGTATGAGGACTGTTTGTCTGATGGAAAATGATCTAAGTATTCTTTCTTATCATGAATAGACTTTTGCTGTCCTTGAGCCTTAGACAGATGGGAATGTACTATAGATCCGATTGTGGTCATATGCTCTTTAGACATTGAGCGGTTTGTGAAAGTGATACCAATCCTTCCTCTCTTTCATCCAAGCTCTCCCCTCCACATTTCTAACACATCTCGAGGTTCTCTACCATATAGTAATTCAAAGGGTGAGAAACTCTGGGAGGACTGGGTGGTCATCCAGATGGCTAAAAGGGCACACTGTATCATTGCAGCCCAATTTCGTCGGTCCGCTCCTACCAACTTTATGATGACACTCTTTACAGTTTTATCAAAATGTTCAATGAAACTGTCTGTTGGTGGATGATATACTGAGGTTCGGAGCGTCTTAATCTGAAGTATTTATTTTATTTCCGTCATCAATTTAATCATAAAAGTGGTCCCTTGATCTGTAAGAATGTCTTTAGGGAACCCAACCCAGGAGAAGAAAGAAATTACATTTTTTAATATTTGTTTTGATGCATTGTTTCTCAAAGGGAAGGTTTCTGGATACCTAGTAGCATAGTCTAAAATGACTAGAATAAAGCGGACTCCCAATTTGGTTGGCTCCACAGTGCCAACTATATCCATCCCAGCACGTGAAAACGGTACGTCAATAATAGGTAGGGGTTGCAGTGGGACTGAGGATGGCATATTTATACTGGTATTTTGACACAAGGCACAGGTACTGACAAAGTTCTTCACATCAGCACATACACCTGGCCAGTAAAATCTACTGATCTCCTGTCCTTGGGTTTTAGATGTTACTAAATGGCCACCAGTTAGATCGGAGTGTGCAACCTCTAAAACCATCTTTCTATGTGATTTAGGTACTACAATGTGAGACCTGGGGGTGCCCTCAGAGCTATTATTTCCCTGATAAAGTAGACCCTGCCAAATAAAATAAAACAGCCCTTCTTTCTTTCTCCCCTCTTCCTCTGGGATGGTATTTAGGAGGGCTTCAGCTAGTATAGGGTTGTTGTGCTTAGCAATTGCTAAATCTGGAATAATCTCTGTATCTTCATCCTGAAGAGTAAGTCTTAAAACTTCAGCAGATGTTATCAATTCTTCAGCGGCTTCCCCAAAGCCTTTGTTTCCTCTATTAGTTTCATTAACTTTAGTGTCCTCTGCAGATTTTGGGAGTAGGGCTTTCTTTAGAATTCCCTGTGTTATTTTCTCTCCCACCTTAAAATGGTACGGATGTTTCCCATTATTTTTACCAGGGTTTTGACATCACCTCTATAATCAGGATCCATCACCCCAGCCATAACATCCAAACCATGTATCCATGCCAAACCTGACTTAGAAATTAATCTTATATAAGTCCCACCTGGGAGTATCAGTACTACATTTGTGTGAATTAATAGCTGTTCCCCTGGTAGTAACACCTCCTCCCTTCTGCTGGCTAATTCATAACCGATAGATTATTTGTGGCTATCGATGGGCTAGAAGTCTTTCACTAAGCTTCTTAAATTCAAGTGTCCCCCTATTTTTATCAACTGAGCCAGGCCCTACCTATGACACCATATATGAGTCAAGAATCAGCTGAACATCCCCACCATCAAAAGGGCCAAAGTGGGTGGCTCCAGTTCCCCATATATAGCTCTAAAACATTCGAATATGCTACCAAATACCCTAATGAATGAGACCTTGCATATGTCCTTCCGCAAAGCCCTCAAAACGAGGCTCTTTAACTAGCCCACACTACACCCTTAGGCACACCCAGATACCTGTGTCCATGAAGGTAGTAGTTGCATCTGGTTCCCCTGTAACCCTGGAACCGTAGAGCTCCCCACCCTTGGTAACATTGCATGCTTAACTGCTACCTGTCTGGTATTAGGTTCATTGTTACCACAAACCACAGACAGGCTGTCATTCCTTCTGTTTCCAGTAACTAAGCAAGCCTTGCTTGTAACAGCACCACAATGCCAGAGGGCTGCCTTGTGATCTTTATACATGTAAAAATAAAGAGTAAGTGTCGGACACCAAGGCATTATTTTGGTTGCTATAGACTTTTGTTTTATAAACAAAAAAAAAGGGGGTTCAAGTCCTATGTTTCCCTGACTATGAGGGGTTTCGGAGCCTCAACAAAACTAAGGTTAGTGTCAGAATGTCCAAAGTAAAAGGAGTCCTCTATCCTGTGTCCAAAATGCTACTCTGACCTTCACACGCAAAACCTAATATAATGTGGAAAGGGCAAAGTCTCTTCAGCTGCCACCTGCAGCTATTCTACAGCAGTTCAAAGTAACGTTCCAAAAAAGGTGCAAATAAATTAATCAAAGTTCCATCAACTTCAGGAGAGGTTTTCTCCTCTTAATCCTGTCACGTTCTCAGTTCCATTCAATTTATACAGTTCACCATTAGTTTCCACTCATCACCTGGTATTCTCACTGCCAGGACTTTGTACCAATTCCATACAAAATAACTTCCAAGATATTCTGGGGGTTCACCGTTCCCCTGGATTACAATTACAATGTTCTTTACTTTTAAAGGGTTATTGGTCTTCCCTTACTTTCCTTAATACACAGTTGATTCTTTCATTCTACTAGCTTCCTGGTATATTCTCCTGCCAGGAATCCGTTATGGTTCCATTCACAATTCACTTTCACTAGGGTACCTGGTATACTCTCCTGCCAGGACTCTGCAACACTTTAATTCACAGTTCAGTATTTTCAGGGATTTTCCCTTCCTGTGAATTGTACATTCAATATCTTTTCTTTGCATAGTTCACAATTGGGTCCGAGTCCCAGACCCGCTACTTTCCGTGCCCGGTGCACCTCCTTGCCTGGCCTTTCCAAAGTATAATGTCCATACAGGTCTTGGACCTTTGCACATAGTCACAGAGTTCATATATTTCTGTTCGAGCTTCCCCAGCTTCTATTTGATAATCTTTCCAGTATGCTGTAGACCGGACAAATAGCCCTGCTGGCTTACCGACTCTTCTGCGCAGGCTCACCAGCTTTCTTTGGCTGCTTTGTCCGGACAGCGTCTCCAGGTTTGCTCTAACTAGGCAAGACCGTCTGCTTCCTTCTCACATCCCGACAGGCGCTAGGAGTGAATTCTCCTTCTCCCCATCTTGGATTTCCATTACCAGTTTTAAATCTCCCGGCAGTGGTCAGATGCTCCCAACAACTGGTACGCACACTGTTCTTTGTGGTCGTAGTAATCTTCATTACTCAATACCACCTCCTCATCCCAGTCTTCTCATAAGGATATGTATGGGTGATTCTTTTACCTTCGCTAGGATGTTCTATCTCACAGTATGCCATACATAGATGAGATGGAAATAAATAGATGCATTATCCCTTAGAGGTGGGGTGGTATAGCATGTCTCTTTTGTTGAGTCGCCCCAATTTCTTGGAGGGCGCTCGTCCCCATGTGGTCCTCCTTCAGATAGCTACTGGCAGGGTCAGAATCCAGTAGCTTCTGCCCTCCCCTGGCCACATGAGGGGAGATTATCCCCGGGGAACAATTATGACAGATATATTGCAGGACCAATCACCCACATTATTGGGCAATTTGGAAACTGAAGAGGTGTATATAAAGAGAATGCAATAAATAGGCAATAAGGGTGTTGGGATGGCTGTCCACAGAGGTGGTTCAGGAAGAAGAGTGGGAGAGAAACTAAAATGCCACTGTCTATTAAGAGCTGGAACTCATTCACTAACGTAGGTCAGAGTTGGGACAAAACGTAAGAGTCTACTGGGGTTCCAACCTACATCCTGGCTAAATTGAAGAAAAGCTTTTTTTTATTATTTGATTTAGGTGATAAATCAACCTTTCAATATAATTACATACAATCACAGGTACATTTTAGAAAAATAAAATGATATTTAAAATCAATTCTTCAATTCTTCATCTCATCGATTAAGGAAAGAAATAACATATTAGAAAAGTTCATTGATACTAAATAGGAAACGAAAAAGAAGAGAAGAAAAACGAGAAGGAAATCCTAATTATTTCATAACATGCCAACCAGATGAGAGGGAAAGAAAAAAAGAACGAAAAATAGATCCTACACATTTCATAACATACAAATCAGATGTTTAAAATATGAATTGAAATGAAAGAGAAGACAAATTAAATGAACAGTCAAGTATTTTTTCTTTACACAATTCTTCACCTTGTTTAGGAGATTTGTAATGACATATCTCAAGGATTTATATCTCATCTGGAAAATTATTTCCCAGGCCCTTTGGCTTGGGAATACATCTAGTTCACAGTACGATTGAAAGCATTGTTTAAAATATTTAATCCTCTTTGATATTAGAGCAATGCATTGAACCATGATGTGTTTCATGAAGAAACGCTGCTAGCCTGCTGGGTGATCTAACCTAGATCCAGGCAGAAACTTGACTGTCAGAAAAAGAGTGTTGCTAGACAGCTGGGGATATAATCTTATTTTAATTACCTTTATTTTATTTATCTTTAATGTGATGAGTTCATAATGAACTTTACACATACCATTTTCATAATACAAATCAATTCAATTTAAAAATTCATATAAGATTAATTTATTTCTAAAACATGTTTCCAAATAAATTCTAAATGCATTAAATCTTAAGAAATATAATTCTCATAATAAAATCCAGTTTAAAATTGTTAAATCCACAAAATAATATGTACCTAAATACATTGATTATTATGTATGATTTTAAAAAACGTTAACTTGAACCCAGACCCGACAAAGTGCAAGATGTAGTGCTTTGTTCTCTGTGTTCAGACAATACTGCCAGAATTCATCACTCTTTATACTGATTAACAAATCTACCAAGAGCGTGCATATATACTGCACCCATACTCTCACATTAGGTCAATACATGTCTAACACTTTCTATTATTGTGGCTACTTCACAAATACGACAGTATCTGTTTTCCTTGGCTATCCCCAATTCAGGGCCTAATACCATCAAAACGGGCAGCCTATTGATTTGTACTAACAACAGAAATCTATGTACCTAAGGTCAAGCGCATAGCATTAAATAACTCTGGAGCATTTTTCTATTTATGTGTGACAATTTCAATCTCCCGGTAACTCTTTCATTTTGCCATATATTTATAATTGGAGGCCCAATCCTATCTTTCCAATTTATTTACAAATGATTTCTTTAATATCCCAAATTATTTTTCCCAGTCACGTCTCCATCCTTTCTTTGTAAATATGTTTGTAACCATATCGGTAAAGGTCTCAGTACTACTGCCAGCAGCCTCGCCACCAAGCAATCCTAGCAAAGAACATTTAGGCTTTCTTTTAGATTTTATAAACATTAAACACCTTATTTTATTTGCCAATGCTGGTGGTGAGACTAGGCCAAGCTCCACCCTCAAAAGTTCTATGGGGACAGAAGTTGTCAGGCCGAGTACCTTTCTGAAAAGCTGACCTTCATGTACTTTAAGCCAGTGAAGATCTTTGATGGTCAAGGCCTTGAGTCCGTAAAGCATAACAGTGCAAAAACATTGTTTATATATATTTAGAATACCAGCAAGTCTGAAACCTGATGTCTCCCTCGCAAACCTTACTATAAGTGATGTTAAAGAAACAGCCTTGTTACACTTAATGGCAATCATCTCCCCATAAGATCCATCCTAAAACAGCTCGATACCCAGATATTATAGCATTTCGCATATTCGATGTAACTCTCAAAAATTACCAATTGTGGTCTACTTGCTATTGGAGAATTGCATCATTTAGTTTTTTTCAAAGTTGACCACCAGACCATTGTCGCTAGCATAATTAAGTAACTCACGTACTGTCCTCTGAATGCCAGAAAAGGTATAATCGACAATGACCAGATTATCAGCATAACACAAGCGTTATCTGCTTCAGGCCATCTGTCGCAGGACAGTTATCTATCTTTCTGGGTGCCATAGGAAGGTGAGCCAGATAGAGGTTAAATAGCAAGGGGATAAGCACACATCCCTGCTTTACACCTGTACGTTGCAACAGGGGCCATTAGAGGCCCTCTGCTGTCCAGCCTCACCTGTACACTTCTGGCTTCATGAAACATCTTGACGGCACACAACAAACTCAATGGACATCCGAATTACTCCATCTTGCGCCACAGTCTATTTCTATCAACAGAGTCAAAAGCAGCTCAGGAGTCTACAAAATTGTATTTAACGTTGGAGTACCTTTGTTTTTCGCCAGTGAAATGAGCTTAACCATAAGCCTCAAATTGTGTGAAACTCCCAAACCTGCTCTAAACCCCGTTTGAAAATTGTCCAGCAGCTGAATAGATTCCACCCATTTTTGCAGTTCATCTAGTTAAAAAAGAAGCAAAAATGTTTCCAGAGATGTCAGACATTGACAGTAGTCTGCAATTTGAAGGCTCAATTCTCTTTCCTCTTTTGAAAATAGGGACCAAAAGTGGCCTCTGCCAAGACACAGTTATTACTAACTTTTCAACACACTTTGTTAAAAAGAATCTGTAAGAAAGTGGCCCAGGTTTCGGGGGGTTTTTTAGAGCCACATTTGCCAATCCATCTTTAAATGTATCTCTATCAATAGGAAGTTCAAGAGCCTGATTTGACAGACCAACATTTAATTTATCACAATCATTCTCGCATGTGAAATATGGGTGATGTATTCAGTCCACTGCACCAAGCTAACATGGTTAGCTACCAAGTTAACCTTTGCAGATTTTACATTGCTCAACAAATTCCATATAGTTCTCGGATCCCTAGTTTTTATCACAGATAACAGCCTGTGCCATTGCGCATTTTTGTGAGACACACGCCACCATTAAACTCAGTTCCTATATTTATGTTTGATTTGTCTAATTGCTTTTAGCTTACAATGCAATACAAGAAAATGCACATTAATATGGTGGATAGCCTTGCACATTGATCTCTTGGCATCCCTTATTTCTAAGTTTCTTAGTAACCACATAATTACCCTTTTGTATCGCAATACTAGTGACTACCTCATGAAACCATTCGTCCATTTCATCTCCAGATAGACTTCTGAACTGATACAACCCATCTATGGTAATATCACAGGAAGGATTGCTGGCGAAATCCAGACTCTTATAATACCAACCGATTCTATTTGCTCCATGGTTAACCTCAACATTGCCATTTAATGGCTGGATATTTTCCTCCCACCTACTGTCAAAACAAAAAGTGATTACTGAATGGTCACTATCTACACTTTTATCAATATTCACACTACGGATGTAGGACAGTAGACCATGAATGACAAATAAAAAATCCAGAGCTGCAACGTTCTGGCAACTAGCCCATGTAAACTGCCCAGGATGATCCCCTTTCACTCGCCCATTAGTCATTATTAATCCCCAATCTCTCCTGAAATTAAAAAAAAGTTGTTACTCTGTAAGATACCTAATGAACCAGACTTATGTAATAAGTGCATGAAGCCCTGTGTGTTCCAAGTGAATACCGAGCAATTTCAAAGCTGCAACGAGTTGTTAGATCTTCCAATAACCATTTTAGCACCACTCGAACGTCCCCCGGTGCAAGATTACCAGAGCCATTTATATCATCTGCTCCTCTGGATGTTTTTAAGCATGCAAGAAGATTGAGAATGTTGGTATTATCATACAAAACCTTTAAATCCTCTTCCAACATCTAGTCCATAACCAAGTTTTAAAAGCTTCTCTCAATGCACATGTATAATATTTGCAGTTTCCACAACGGTGCAATGTATTCAAGAAACATTAGGATTAGTGAAGTGTAAAGGCTCCACAAAATCGAAATCTGTGCTTTCCAGGACACGCATCGGCAGAATTTGGCATAACATGTTCAATAAATCAGAGCAGTTTAAACGTTTTTTCATATCCCCCTGAAGTAGCCATTTTATGCTGAATACAGCACCATTTTTCGTTTTTCCTATGTCTTGTTGGTTAGATTCTAATGAATCGTTGTCATCTGATGACACTGGTTTTAAAGAAGCTCAGTCTCCCGATGCACGTCTTCAGTTAGACGACAACTGTTACATTCCATTTCTGCTCTTATTCTTCTGGTCACTTCTCGTATGTGCGTCACTGCTCTTAACCAACTGTAAATCAGCATTTCATGTGGTTCTGTATGTAAATGTGTCCTGGTTTCATGTTTACTGCATTAAATAGGCTTTCTCACTTTCTGTAGCAGTGTTTAGAAGAGAAGAGGGACTTGGTATGGTGTGCCAATAGGGGGAGCGTGCAGAGGCGTTGCTAGGGGGGGCTAAGGGGGCTATAGCCCCTGGTCTTTTGGTTGTAGCCCCGGTAGAATCTCAGGAGCTACAACCAAAAGGCTAGCTAGCCCCCAGTCCCGACAGTTCCAACATCAGCATAGCCCCGGGTCCTTTCCAGACCTAACAACTCCCCTGGGAGCGTGTATGAGGCTGAGGTGTTTTGACACTTATTTCAGTCAGGAGGCCCCTGCAGTGTAGCGACTGGTAGGCAGGGCAGATTTTTTATAAAATGTATCCCAGCATGGCGCGAAGGTAGAAGCTCCCGGGGAACCAGAGAGGGCAGATTGGCTCTCGGTTGCTGGAAAGGACACCCCTGAGGCCGTCCTTGTTGCAGGCTTGCCTAATTTACTCTCCCCATCCCTGGGTCGAGAGGTTTAGCCCGTCTGGAAGTGAGGGAGAAAGGTCGTGAGGAGTCCTCCCTCATGGCTGGCGCTGCTCTACTAGATTGGAGTCGGGGCGCCGTCTCGCGTAAATGTGTATTGCTGTCTCTGAGGTAGGAGGAAGAAAGTGAGGGAGAAAATAGGACAGAGGTATACTTACTCGCCAGCAACTCACAGGCGGGCTGAGTCAAGAGTAGGGTTGTTTTTCTGTTAATGTGAAGGGGAATGAAAGTACAATATTGAACTGTGTAGAGGTATACCTTCTCACAGGAAATGCACGGGCGGGTGGTGTCAAGTGTACAGGTTTCTGTCAAAACGAAGGGGAACAAAAGTCCAATATTGAACTGTGTAGAGGTATACTTTACCACCGCCAACTCACAGGTGGCCTGAGTCAAGAGTAGTGTTTTCTGTTAATGTGAAGGGGAACGAAAGTACAATATTGAACTGTGTAGAGGTATACTTTCTCACAGGCAACGCACAGGCGGGGGGTGTCAAGTATACAGGTTTATGACAAAACAAAGGGGAACGAAAGTCCAATATTGAACTGCGTAGAGGCACTCTTACTCGCTGGCAACGCACAGGCGGGCGGTGTCAAGTGTACAGGTTTCTGTCAAAACGAAGGGGAACGAAAGTCCAATATTGACTGTGTAGAGGTATACTTTACCACCGGCACCCCACAGGTGGGCTGATTCAAGTGTACCATTTTCTGTCAAGAAGGGGAGAGGCGCAACAGACTTGGCTCTTGTGGGCCCTTAATTCTTATTGAGGAAGACGTTTCACAGTCCCGCCTACCCAGGTCTCCCGTAGGGGTAGTTTAGGTCTATGAAGGGACCATAGGTTATAGATTTGCCTAATCCAATTAGAAGATGAAAGGATTACAAGAGATAGGAAATAGTAAACAAAACAGAACAGGCCAAGGAATGTGAGGGGAGCAGTCACAAGCCCTTAGTTCTCCCACAGGGTTTCTAAATAGGCAGGCCATCGCCTGTACATGTGGTGGTTTAGCCACCACTGTGTAGTGTCCTCGGTCCCTACTCAAGGGGAAGTTTGGTGTACATACGTTTACGGAGGAGGGGGTGAGAGACCGGTTAATCGAAATACCTTTGATAGGAGAGAGCAGGATTCCGTCCTATACAAGTGTTAAATATTTCATTTTGTATTTATCAGTGGTGAATTCAATCACTCCCATGTGACCCATTTGCTGATATACCACAATGTATGTAACAAATGTGAACTGACTGGCTTAACAGTGATACATGTGTTAAATATTTAATTATTTCTTCACCAGAGGTGAATTGAATCACTCCCAGGTGACCCACATTTATGATATTCAGCCATTTATGAATCAAATGTGAACTGACTGGCTTTGCGGTAATCCAAATGTGAATATTTGATTATTTATTTACCAGAGGTGAATGTACTCACTCCCTGATGACACTGAATGTTATGAACTGTTTCATGTAACTTTGTTTATTTGAACAATGTCTGGCATATATAAAGAAAGCTGTCAAGCTGGTCAACTGAAGATAAGTCTGTGACTATTTATTCACACGAGGTGCACCCTGACCAAAGATAGCAACAAAGTATAACATATCCTATAGAAGAGGGCCTTCACTGCCCCAGAGCCTACTATTCTCTCTGAGGGCGGATAATGGTCCTCATAAGGGAGCCCACGCATCGGCCCCTGGGTTATCATTTTGCGCATGTGTGCGGTAAGGTGTGAGTATCCCATTCTCAGAACTCCTAGAGTTTGTAGCACATGCCACTTTTCAGATACTTTAGGGAGAAACTCCTTAAACAACCAACTAGTCAATGTGCCAGGGGTTTCAATTGCCACTCTCTTCTTGTGATTGGCCCTTTTCCTGGCCTTCTTTGACAATGTGGAAACAGGAAGCAACACAGCTATAGGATTCTCAAATCCATTCAAATTCGTAGCATGTTTATTTATAGAACTGCGATCAAGCTGCCTTTTCATCTTCCTCTTTTGCTTACACGTAAGATAAACCTCAGTGGAGATACACGAGTCATCACCATTACCAATAGTTTGGTCTCCAACAGTAATTGGCTCCAAAGCAATTCCTGCATTTACTGCAGGTTCAGGTGCAGTATGAGCTGCAGCAGTTATTAGTTTATCAAGACATCTATCATCAGTACAGTCCCTCTGATTGTTCGATCTAACAGCTCTGACCCACATAATTTCAGTAGGATTTTCATTGCAAATTGCATTGACGTCATCAATGCCTGCAGTTCTGCATGCGCATAGTTGTGAGAAATGATATTATTCGACTCATGTGTCACCTCACACATGTTAGGGGAAGCCGAAAGTCTCTGGGAGTTAACTTGCATCACCCTTGGCAATTCACTGGCAATGTTAGGCCTCTTTTTTACCGCAGTCAATAGTGACCCTTCCTCAGGGTCAGTTTCAGTTTCGCCAATTATGTTGTTTTGCAAAGAATGACATAAATCCAACAAGGAATTATTACTGATTACTGAGAATCTCGCAACACCAGAATCAGGGGCATTGCCATTAATAACGTTATTAGTCGCGTCTTCGGAACGTCGTCATTCTATATGATCAAGAGATTCACTCGCAGTCGCAATCGTTTCCAATGGAAAGAAAGCTGTAATTTTCCCATTGGTGTTCTTTTTGCCAACTTGATTACTGCTAGACGGCGAACCTGTTGATGGTCTATCGGTTTTGTCATTACAATCTGTACCAGATGTTTTGTTAGTTAAGCTTTGGATTTCATTTTTGTAATGTTATGCCACAGATTGTAATTGTTTACTTTTGGTCTAGATTTCCTGAGCATAGCTGCAGATTATTATGTCAAAAGGACCACCACAATGACTAAAAAGGTTAATTAAGAATCGAAGGTTTGCTACTACCAAATATAAAAAAGAAATGGCATGCGACCTGCTCCTAGCTGAGCTGCAGACTGCCAGTCTGTAGACACTTAAACCCTTTCAACCAGGTGAGCAGAATGCAAATCCACTGATAGAAATACTAGAAGGCGTATTCACAAGCATATCGACCAGCGCTTTCACTGACACAAAGAGCAGCTTCAGTACACCTCCTCTCCACACGACTGGAGCCACTGAATGTTCCACTTGTTGGGACGCGCTGCGGCTATAATCAGACCCTGCAAAGAATTAGTAAACCAGGAAGAAGAGTAATAGACTGAGCCTGTTGTGGGCTCAAGCCAAGAAGGTGACCCTTGACTGGTGGGTGATAATAACTTTATTCTGACAAGCACCATGGCAAAGGGGGAGCAATCTTTGATGATAATAGAGATTTGGTATCACAACCATCAGGAGCAGGGGACGGTACCCACAGTCAGAGGGAAAACATTTTTCACTCTGGAAGGAGAGCAGGGTAATCCCTTCCAGGAACTTCCGTGCTTGGATGGTAGGTCCTGTTTCAGATTAGGAACCTTGGACTTGGTCATTAGGTACTGTGCACAGAAAATCACATTTTCCTTTCATTTTATTACTGCTTCATCCTGGCCCTTACTACTTCCCCTGAGTATTCTTGTTTGAGTTTACAACTACAGAACCGGCGTTCACCCAACCTCTCCTTGTGTAAAATAAAAATCTTTTCAAACTGGAAACTTGAGTTTCAATCGTCTGTTAATCCCACAGCAGCACACAGAACTCCAGTGAGTGGCTCTGAAAATGTAGAGTGTGCATTGTGCAGTAAATAACTTGTAGCACTCTGCTTTATAAACCAAGGGGCACTCAAAGTGCTATGTGCTGAATGTGTGTTTTCAGGAGCGCTTCGAGCCAGCTACGAATATGCTTGGAGCAAAGATGAGATAGGGAGTTTGTTTCACAGCTGGGATCCTTAGAAGCCGAATCATCTGCCACCCCAACTTAATTGGTGCAGGGTCCACTCTTACTGCATGTACCCTTTTGGTGTTCATCGTTGCTATGCAGTATTAATACATCCCTTTTTCCCATTATAAATGCTTGAATATGAGAATGCAAAGAAAAAGCCTGTACTCTTGGCATTATGCTACTAGTCTTGCATAAAAGGAGTCCTCTGCCATGCGAGAATGTCATGGTAAGACCTCATAGGAGAGCCACATAACACGCTCAGCTCCATTATGCCTCTATTAAAAGCGTGCATGTTGCACCCCACTGCTCATCCAAAACAGCTTCAGACAGGATGGAAAAATAGTGTGCAGCCTTCACTGGCCTCTAAAATACAATGTGTTTGCTTGTCTACTGATCCTTGTGTTGTGCCACCCAAATTCCAAACAGACCATTAAACCTCTTGCTGTAATTTACTACTGATTTTGTTTTTGCATGACAACAAAAAGGTATGTGCCATATAATGGTACCATCGGGCACAAACTTGAGTGACAGGGACCAGCGTCTTATTTTGCAGTGTAAACAGTTTACCAGAGGGCATACACACACAGAAATAGACATAATGCATAGCGTCAACAAAACAGGAAGGACGTAACATTATTTAATTCTATGCACTAAGTTTGGGGGCCCAGTGAATCCATACGGTCCACTGTTGGCCAGCTGAGATAATGACATCTGACAGTGTATTGCTGTTGCAGTGGGTAGGCGCCCACTGCCATGCTACATATTTGGATCTGTGTTTTTGTGGTGCTGGGCACTGTTGCCAGGGGTGATGTGGTGCTAGATTATCAGATGTGAAGTCGTGTATGTATGCAGGGGGCGCCAGGTCCTTGGTGTTCACGTGTGTGTGGAAAGAGGAAGGTTGGTATTAAGAGTACATGAAGGTGGGGCATGGAACCTGGTGTTGCATTTAGAGGGCCTTCTTGATCTAGACTTTACAGAGCGCTTTGTGATAAACTAACCCTTAATGAAAAAAACAATAAGATTCATAGGCTTATTGTCAGCAGGCATGTTGATGCCAGAACTCAATTTTAACAAGACTATTGATCAGTGGCAGTTCCAAATTTTATGATCGAAGGAGGCACCATAGAGGGCAGGCCCAGTTTAAACCTGGGCCCTCACACATCTGCAGTGAGTAGCTGAGGGAGCCTGTCCAAGCTGGACCATTTCGTTGGAGAAAATATATCTCACTTGTGCATTCAGCACACTCAACACGTGCATGCACAATTTTCATGGCACAGCCGGGGTGTTTTTATACACCTGATGAAGTGAGCCTGCTAGCTGTGGCACAACAAATCCATTTTGTTTCTCATGAATGCACCTAGGAGCACCGGGGATTACCCCAGGAGCAGGATTCAGGGGCATGTGTGGACTGACACCTCTCTCCCTGTTTCTTGCTTCTGGGCACCTGCTTCTTGGGAATCAAGGTGGTGACCTGGTGGTGGTAGCATGGAGTTACACAGCCATAAGGTGATGGCGGGCCAGCTGAGCAGGTATGTTTAAATTCTCACACCCATATATTGGCACAGATGACATGAAGTCGTTCTTACTGTGGCAAAATTGGCAGATATTGGCACATCAGCATATAACTGTCTTCTTAATGTGGCCATACTGTGATTATTAGGCAACACCCAACTTTAATGCGTTTTTCCAGTGTCAACTATGATATATATATATATATATATATATATATATATATATATTGGTAAATCCAGCATGGCAATTTCGTCCTACAGTGGTAAAAATGGGCATTGTTAGGCATAGAGAACATTTGTGTGTCTTAATTACTGGCATGTATTGATATACTCAGAATGAACACTTCATCCTGTAACAAACTTGTTATTAATAGGCACAACCAACACAAGTGTTCTTAGTGTGTCAATACTGGCATATTTTGTTACACAGGCATCATGAAAATGTGTTGAAAAATGCTCCTCTGTACTCTCAGTGACATGGCAGATATTCCGTTTGTTCATGTGTTAACCTACGGAATTGATAGTAATTGTATGTTTTGTATGCAATATTTAACACAAATTAAGGTGTAAAATGCCCATTCTGAAACTATATTTATTTTCACATCTTGTTAGGAGAACCTCTCTAAACGCCTTGGTTAGTTTAGGCTTCCTCACTATATTTAGTCGTCACTTATTACTAGGATATATTTATGCCCCTCCAGTAAAAAAAAAAATACCAGCTGCAACTGATAACAATGCTATTTTCTTATTACTGGTCAAGACATTATCAAGAACATTATCTACCAAATTGTGTACAGACATTGCAGGCACCCATTATTACAAACCAACGGTCTATATACAAACAGTACTTGCACTCAATTACTAGGATGTAACAATTCTGGAGGACACGCCCATTGTCCAGGATGGGCATGGCTGAGTGGGTAAATTAGTTATTCCTTAGCGTTTCCTTTAATGTGTAACAAAATGTCGCTTTTTATTGTTTGCTGCACAACAGTGCAGGTGCCAACTGTTGTCATGTAAATGATGGTGCGTTTGACTGTGGTAAGCACTCTTTTATGAACTTTCCAGCGTGTGTGTGTCCTTCCACATTCAAAGTATTGCATTGCAGAGGGGTACACAGAGAATGGAACAATGTTAAACCCTTGCTACCTAGGGCAGAGAGGGAGCACATTGTGCCCTTACAGCATTTACGATGGACGTTCACCGTAACTTGCCAATCGAGTTATTACCTGGCTAGTGCATGGTAATAGCTGGGAATTTAATGGCAATTCTTGTCATTGTTGTAAGCTCCTGTACTTTAATGTGTATACCTGGTGTATGATAACAATATCTGTCATATAATGTGGTTCCCAGAGCAAATCATTGTCGAATTTGGCCACATGATGACACGAGCAAAGTTATAGGGGGGTCCCAAAATGTTTTTTTTTCCCATAGACTGAATGGGAAAAAAACTTTGCTCACGCCTACAGCCCAAAACGCTGGAGGGATTTTCACCAAATTTGGACCATGAGCAGCGGCTTGGTCCCGAAAGCATGCTTTTGCAAATTTGGTGAAAATCCGTCCAGTCGTTTTTTAAAAAAATGACCAAAAAGTAGGTTAGAAAAAATTAGTGATATCTGTGTCCGCTTTGCGGACACACTTCCCTGTTCGCTCCGCGGACAGGACGGGGGTTGGGCAAGCGGCTTGCGTGATGTCCGCCGACATCTGACGTGCCCTCTCATTGGCTGCGGTGAAGCGTGCAGTGCGTCGTATTTTGAGAGACGCCCGCCATCATTGTTTATCGTTTGAGGAGCGGGATCTGCCGCCTGCATAGTAAGCTCAGGCCCCGTGTCTTCCTCCTGTTCCCCCCACCCCCCTCATGACCTGTGTCTCTCTTTTGTTCGTCCACCCCCTGCTCACGCCATCGGCACACGGTGGCCTGCGGAGGGCCGAGGAGCGGGATCTGCTGCCTGCACAGTTAGCTCAGGCCCCATGTCTTCCTCCCGTTCCCCCCACCCCCGCTCATGCCCCGTGTCTTCCTCACGTTCCCCCCACCCCCCGCTCATGCCCCGTGTCTCCCCTGTTCAACCCCACCCCCCCGCTCCTGCTCCGTGTCTGTCTCCCTCCTTTTCCCCCCACCGCCCGCTCATGGCCCGTGTCTCCCCTGTTCACCCCCATCCCCCGCTCATGCTCCGTGTCTGTCTCTCTCCTTTTCCCCACACCCCTGCTCATGGCCCGTGTCTCCCCTGTTCACCCCCACCCCACGCTCCGTGTCTCCCTTCTTTCCCCCCACCCCCGCTCATGCCCCGTGTCTCCCTTCTTTCCCCCTCCACCCCCCGCTCATGCCCCGTGTCTCCCTTCTTTACCACCCCCCGCTCATGCCCCGTGTCTCCCCTGTTCCCCCACCCATGCCCTGTGTCTCCCTTCTCCCCCCACCCTCGCTCATGCCCCTCGTCTCCCTCCTGTACCCCCCCACCCCCCGCTCATGCCCCGTGTCTCCCTCCTGTACCCCCCCACCCTCCGTTCATGCCCGTGTCTCCCTCCTGTCCTCCCCACCCCCCGCTCATGCCCCGTGTCTCCCTCCTGTCCCCCCCACCCCCCGCTCATGCCCCGTGTCTCCCTCCTGCCCCCCCATCCCCCGCTCATGCCCCGTGTCGCCCTTCTCCCCCCAACCCCCGCTCATGCCCCGTGTCTCCCTTCTCTCCTCCACCCCCCGCTCATGCCCCATGTCTCCCTTGTGTTCCTCCCACCCCCCGCTCATGCCCCGTGTCTCCCTCGTGTTACCCCCCCACCCCCCGCTCACGCCCCGTGTCTGCCCTGTTCCCCCCACCCCCGCTCATGCCCCGTGTCTCCCTCCTGTACCCCCCACCCCCTGCCCCGTGTCTGCCCTGTTCCCCCCACCCCCTGCTCATGCCCCGTGTTTCCCTCGTGTACCCCCCACCCCCGCTCATGCCTCGTGTCTGCCCTGTCCCCCCACCCCCCGTTCATGCCCCGTGTCTCCCTCGTGTACCCCCCACCCCCGCTCATGCCCCGTGTCTCTCTCCTTTGTGTACCCCCACCCCCCGCTCATGCCCCGTGTCCCCCCACTCCCCCGCTCATGCCCCGTGTCTCCCTCCTGTACCCCCCACTCCCCACTCATGCCCCGTGTCTCACTCCTGTCCCCCCACTCCCTGCTCATGCCCCGTGTCTGTCTCCCTCCTTGTCCCCGCACCCCCGCTCATGCCCTGTGTCTGTCTCCCTCCTGTACCCCCCACCCCCCGCTCATGCCCGTGTCTCCCCTGTTCCCCCCCACCCACCGCTCATCCCCCCCGTCTCCCATTCTTTCTCCTCTCGCCCCCTGGCTCATGCCCCGTGTCTGCCCTGTTCCCCCCACCCCCCCGCTCATGCCCCGTGTCTCCCTCCTGTTCCCCCCCACCACCCGCTCATGCCCCGTGTCTCCCCTGTTCCCTCCACCCCCGCTCATGCCTTGTGTCTCTCCCCTGTTCACCCCACCCCCCGCACATGCCCCGTGTCTTTCTCCTTTTACCCCCCACCCCCCGCTCATGCCCCGTTTCTCCCCTGTTCCCCCCACTGCCGCTCATGCCCCGTATCTCCCTCCCGTTTCCCCCCACCCCCCGCTTCTCCCCTGTTCCCTCCCACCCCGCTCATGCCCCGTGTCTTCCTCCCGTTCCCTCCCACCCCGCTCATGCCCCGTGTCTTCCTCCCATTCCCCCACCCCCCGCTCATGCCCCATGTCTCCCTCCTTTCCCCCCCACCCCCCCTGTCTCCCTCCTTTCCCCCCCACCCCCGTGTCTCCCTCCTGTCCCCCCCATCCCCCGCTCATGCCCCGTGTCTGCCCTGTTCACCCCACCCCCCGCTCATGCCCCGTGTCTCCCTCCTGTTCCCCCCACCCCCGCTCATCCCCCGTGTCTCCCTCATGTACCCCCCACCCCCTGCTCATGCCCCATGTCTCCCTCATGTACCCCTCCACCCCCTGCTCATGCCCTGTGTCTCCCTCCTGTCCCCCCACCCCCACTCATGCCCCATGTCTCTTTCCTGTTCCCCCCACCCCCCGCTCATGCCCCGTGTCTATCTCCCTCCTTTTCCCACCACCCCCCGCTCATGCCCGTGTCTCCCCTGTTCCCCCCACCCACCGCTCATCCCCCCCGTCTCCCATTCTTTCTCCTCTCGCCCCCTGGCTCATGCCCCGTGTCTGCCCTGTTCCCCCCACCCCCCCGCTCATGCCCCGTGTCTCCCTCCTGTTCCCCCCCACCACCCGCTCATGCCCCGTGTCTCCCCTGTTCCCTCCACCCCCGCTCATGCCTTGTGTCTCTCCCCTGTTCACCCCACCCCCCGCACATGCCCCGTGTCTTTCTCCTTTAACCCCCCACCCCCCGCTCATGCCCCGTTTCTCCCCTGTTCCCCCCACTGCCGCTCATGCCCCGTATCTCCCTCCCGTTTCCCCCCACCCCCCGCTTCTCCCCTGTTCTCTCCCACCCCGCTCATGCCGCGTGTCTTCCTCCCGTTCCCTCCCACCCCGCTCATGCCCCGTGTCTTCCTCCCGTTCCCCCACCCCCTGCTCATGCCCCGTGTCTCCCTCCTTTCCCCCCCACCCCCCCTGTCTCCCTCCTTTCCCCCCCACCCCCCCTGTCTCCCTCCTTTCCCCCCCACCCCCGTGTCTCCCTCCTGTCCCCCCCATCCCCCGCTCATGCCCCGTGTCTGCCCTGTTCACCCCACCCCCCGCTCATGCCCCGTGTCTCCCTCCTGTTCCCCCCACCCCCGCTCATGCCCCGTGTCTCCCTCATGTACCCCCCACCCCCTGCTCATGCCCCATGTCTCCCTCATGTACCCCCCCACCCCCTGCTCATGCCCTGTGTCTCCCTCCTGTCCCCCCACCCCCACTCATGCCCCGTGTCTCTTTCCTGTTCCCCCCACCCCCCGCTCATGCCCCGTGTCTTCCTCCTGTTCCCCCTGCTCAAGCCCCGTGTCTTCCTCTTGTCCCCCCTCCTATGATGCCCCTTGTTGACCTCTTGTTCCCCACACCCCCCGCTGATGCCCTGTTGTGTTCTCTTTATACACTCCACCTTCCCTTTCCATGGTGGCCATCTTGGTAAAAGATTTTCCTTCCTACACCGGGTTGCCGCAGACGTCCCGGTTTGGGAAGAAAAATCCTTTTTTTACCACCCGGGCTTCTCACTTTGAGGACCTAGGATGCTAGTGGTCTTCATCTATTGAAAAGGACGTTATCGTTAAGTTGCACTAACAAAAACCTATGAAATTCAATGAAAACACTTTGTTAAAGGGACGTTATGGTTAAGTTGCACTAATAAAAACCTATGAAATTCAATGAAAAAACTTTGTTAAAGGGACGTTATGGTTAAGTTGCGCTACTAAAAACCTATGAAATTCAGTGAAAAAACTGTTAAAGGGACATTACGGTTAAGTTGCGCTACTAAAAACCTATGAAATTCAGTGAAAAAACTTTGTTAAAGGGACGTTATGGTTCCAAGTAAAACCGAAAAACCCTTGAAATTCGTCAGTTATGGTAAGCTAAGCAACCATAACTCGTGCCACCACCGTGCACTGCTAAGACTAACACCCAGGACATCAAAGATGACATCACAAATATCATTGATGACATCACATGTCTAGCCCCTTCTTTTTTGTTCATTGCCATATCTAGGCCAGGTGGGTTTATTTACTGAAAGTCAGAAACTTAACTTTCTAAAGATATTTCATTTATAGATATTGCTATTCTCACATGTTCTTACACTACTTTCCTTAGAATTTAATCGCATCTTATGATGTACATTTATAGGGGTAGAAGCAGGCCTGAAACGCAGCAATCATTTTTGTGCGTGAATACAATCATGTAGATTATACACATTTGCTAATGGTACTGCCGCTTGCTTGCTTACTTTACTCTCCATATATAAGCCCCATATTGGTATGCATTGTAGTCTATTTATGTTTTGTGTGTATTAGTAGAAATATGTAGTAAGTGATGCATTATTAGCTACTTAGTACATGTTTGAAAGTACGGAAAAGTCTGATACAGAAGCATTCACCGTTTTATTATATAACTTTGGAAAATTACAAATATAGCACCTCTGTGGTGTATGCTGTAGCCAATACCTACATTTCTGTATGAGTAGGTTACTGTACTAGAAAGAACACTGCAATGGAATGTTCTTTAGAACGCTACATTGCATGATGAAGTATGTAATTTATTACACATTTCCCGATAATCCCTGATACTTTTTTGCCAACATTACATTCACAACCCCTTGTATGAAAAGTAAATGCACATGTAATGTCATCAGTGATGTCATCAATGATATTTGTGATGTCATCTTTGATGTCCTGGGTGTTAGTCTTAGCAGTGCACGGTGGTGGCGCGAGTTATGGTTGCTTAGCTTACCATAACTGGCGAATATACATATATATATATATATACATATATATATATATATTTCGAACATTGTCAGCCTGTGGCCACTATTTCCACGTTTACAAAATACACAGAGTGGTCTGAAGTGGAGATTGCAGAAGGGGGGAGCGGCGGTTCAGTTGGACAGGAGGCTGAAAGAGTTTGGGGGCTTCTTCCATTGCTAGCAAGTGGAGTTTGATCCCCATTTTGACAAGTTCCAGTAACGAGATTGCTTTGATGGCCAGGGGGGAGAGCATTCCAGGTAAGTAGGCCAAGAAGTCATATCAATAAGCCATATCATACCATATCATTTCATATCATATCATAAGGAGTGAAAGAGGGAGGAGAGAAATTGGGTGTGGGCGGGGCTGATGGGTTGTGAAGAGATGAGGAGCAAAGAGTAAGAATACAGTGAGATGCAGTCAGTGAACAAGTGGGAGGGAGGCAAGTATACGGACATACTTATAGACTATTAGCTGGAATTTAAAGGGGGTGATTTTGTTTGTAGAGCTATCCAGCATGATGACCATAGGTGGAGGGGGACGTGGGAAGGTTGAAAAGAGTGTGTGTCACAAAGTGGAGAACTTTGTTGAGGAGAGCATATTATTAGTGGTGATCACGGTTCAGTGGTTCATCAGGTATGGGTAGATTGTTCTAATGTTTAAGAGAGGCAGCGACAGTGGTGAACCTAAAGAGTTTACGGCCGCTGTCAAAGAGAGCCTCATAGTTGAAAGCTCTGGGTGGGAGGTGAGGTCATCAGTGGAGAAAGAGATCGGAGAGGTGACATCGGTGTTGGAGGCAGAAAGAAAGGTTACTTCCATCTTTTAGGAGTTGAGTAGAAGGCAGTATCACAAAGCCATCCAATGGTGGATACTGGTTAGGGAGTTAGGTTGCGTATTCAGTGATTACAGGGCTGAAAGAAGGGAAGGAGAAGAATATCTGAATACCACAGCAAAGAGGTGATAGTAAAAGCCAAAAGAGGAAATTAGTTTCATGGTGGGGAGGGGTATAGCGTGAAGAGAGGTTGCATCTAGGCATGATCCTTGAAGAACACCCACGGGAAGGACTGTAAGTGAGGGTGTACTGTAGTCCAATGAGACAGAGAAGGAGTGGTCAGAGAGCAAGGAGAACCCCCAGTTGAGTACAGTGCCCTTGGAGCAAGAAAGGGACAGGTTTTGGATGGTAGAAGGATGTTCACAGTTTTGAATGCAGCAAGAATAATGAGAATGGAGGAGAGATGAGAGTGGGGGGCAAGAGAAAGAAAATGGTGATGTGAATGAGAGCAGTCTCAGAACAGTGCTTGGGCTAAAATCCAGATTGGAGAGGGCCAGCAAGTGAATGCAACTCGAGATAGTTGCATATTTAATTGAAAGTAGCCCTCTTAATGGCTAGAGTGAACGGGAAAGAGACATATAGGTCTCTAGAAAGAGCAGTGGTTGGGATCAGCACTTTGCTTCTTCTGGAGATGTATGATTGTGGCCGTTTTTTAGCAGACTTGAAAGCTAGTTGTGGGGGAGAGGATGAAAAAGGCAAAGAGGTTAGGAAAGGTGACTGATGCAAGTCCTTCAACAATATGTAATACCCAGGGGTCATTTAGAGCACAGGATGGGTTGGCAGTGTGCAAAATGGGAAGAAGTTCAGTGGAGGAGGTGGGGGCGAAATGGCATGGAGAGGAGAGTGTTGGGAAGAAAGAAGGGTGGGAGAGTGAGGGAAGAGTGTGAGAGGGCAAAATGAGGGAGATGATGAGAGAGACAGAATGGTTGGCATAGTCTCTTGTATTTTGGTTGGTGATTTTAGTAGAGAAGTAGGTGACTAGCCATTGGTAGAGTAGCAGAAGGAACCAGGGCAGTTCTTAGGGGGCGAATCATGTCCTTAAGCGTCCTTAATGAACAAGATTAGTGTCGCTGTGTCAAGAGCTGTTAGCAGGGTCAGTAGCAAATCTTTGAAGGCAGTGCGCAATGTGGGAGAGTAGTCTTTGCACCAGTGGCGTAAGCAGTAATGTATGGTTGTCCTGAGCAGCTGCAAAATTGGGATGATCCATTGTTGAAGAAGCGTGCAAGATGTTGTAAAGAGGCAGGTAGGGTAGTGATCGTTCAAGTGATGGCTATTGCAGAGTTGAATTCAGTAAAGGGGAGAGCAATGGAGTGAGCAAGTGGAGAAGAGAGAACCTGGAGTGAGATGTTGAGCATAGAGTCGGGTTCGCATTTACTTTTAGTGATAGTTGCAGAGGTGGGATAGCTCTGGGGGAGGGGGGGTAGAAAAGAGAGGGTGATATAAATAATAGTGGTCATAGGTTGAGGGTCAATTGTCGGAGCGGAGGAGACTCGGGTAGAAGATTTGAATATGAGATCAAGAGAATTGCCTTGAGTGTGAGTTGAAAGGTTATGTAGGGTGACTAGTGAGTTGCAAAAGAGTGGAGTGCAGTTGGAGCGGTTGCGCCTTAGAGCTATTGTGGAGGTTGAGGTTGTTGATTAAGATGGAAGGGAGATAAGCTGTGAGCATTTTGAGTAAGAGGTCAAGCTTAGAGAAGAAGTAGTTGAGGGCTAGTTAAGATGGAAGGGAGATAAGCTGTGAGCATTTTGAGTAAGAGGTCAAGTTTAGAGAAGAAGTAGTTGAAGGCTCCCGCTGTGTGGTTTATAGGAGGCTAGCAAGGGGGGTGAGAAAAAGAAGTTGAACCGGGATTTGCTCAGAGGATGGCGGGGGGGAATCAGCGAGGGGAAGAGGTGCCTTTGGCGCATCCTCGCTAATCATGAGACCACCACCGCCCTCTTCAGAGAGACGAGGGGATTGAGTAAAATGGGCAACGTTTTTGGGAAGTGCTGGCAAGATGTTGTAGTCATGGGTGGAAACTAGGTTTTGGTCATAACCATCACCAAGAGTTTGGGCTTAAGGGATTCAAAATACTTCGACAGATTTTCTTTTTTTCAGTAAGATTGGGCATTCCATAGACACAGTCGAGGGTCTGTAGGAAGGGGGGTGAGGAGGAGGAGGTAGTTGCTAGGGAAGATAGGAGGCGCTGTGGTAGAAATGAGTTTAGAGTGATCGGGATGTGGGAGAGAGGAGCAGCAGGAAGGAGGCCATGGGGGATTGGGTGAAAAGAGAGAAAGGGCAGGATGTGCAGAAGCACGGTAGGCAGGGGTGATAGCGGAAGTTGCAATGCGGGTTCCTAGACGACAACAAATGCAATTAAAGAAACAAAAAGACGGAGGCACTGGCAACGAAACGCTGCACAGTAAATACACAGGATCCGAGGCAACCAAAAATACAATTCAAAAGGTGCAGGTGATATACGCATCACAGTGATCACACATGTGTCGGAGGTTTGTCTCACTTGGTAGACCTGCGTGGATTTCAAAGTATATGGAGGGGGAAGAATGGGTCGCCCAAGCACCAAGCAGGATCAAACAGGGGCAAACCGAACTTGCCCTTCTGCCGAGACGTCAGGCAGGGAAACACCTAAGGCTTGTCTAACGTGGGCCTCGTTAAAAAGACATGACAAAACAGGGATTAGGGTAATGCAGGTGAAGAGGGCGCTCAAGATCTGTGTGCTTAGCCCACGGCTAAATTGTGTCAAACATGGCTAAGACGGGCCCCTTCACATTGCACGCTTCCTTTCTTTTCTTTAGCATCACACAGCTCTCGGTTGTTCGCCACTGTTTTCCAGGACACGCAGGCGAGATCGGGGATTCTGTTCCTATCTATTAGTTCTCCATAGGAATCTGGATGGGGCATGCCACGGGGGACCCCCGAGAGAGCCTCGCGAAGTTGTGGCCAGCTTGTAGTTGGCTATCTAGTGCCCTGGAAGCACCTCCTCAGTACTGAGTTGTGAAATGTATTACTGTGCTGCTCAACCTCAGTCAAAGGAGCCCGTGTGGCTAAAACCGACTAGTACCAGTGCGCAAATACAAACTGCATTGGATAGACACTAGTGATGGACACAATAGTGCAAACAGTTTGTGAGGGTCTCACAACCTATATTTATTTATTGATTTCATTTGTTAAGAGCATCCAGACCCGGAGGTATTACAGTACTACGGTGGATACATTACAGTAAACGCATTATGACAGTAGGTTACAGTGTGGTTAAAGACAAGAGGGTATTTGCGTAGGCATTGGGACATCGAGGTTACATTTAAGTCACAGAGGAGGTCAGTTGCAGTTAATGGCATTGTAACAGTGAAGCAAAAAACATGTGTACACAGGGAGGCGAATATTCAATTCAATAAGATTTATTTCGACAATGTCATAAAAGCATACATCAATAAAATCAAACATCACATAAAATGTACATCAAAATACATTACAAATCAGATTTGTGCAACTATGCAAATATGAAACATTCGCCAGCAGCTTCTTTGATCGTGTTCAGCATGCACATTTAAGGTATTTGCAAGTGGCAAACACTGCAGGAGTGTCTGTTGGGTTCAAACAAATCATCATGGCCTCCTCTACGGTCGTACAGCCACGAATACAAAAAGGTGGCTTAAGAAAGCGTCTCCTTAGGGGCACTGTGACCGGGCACAGCAGGAAACAATGTTTCAGGTCCTCAATCGCACTATTGCACAGTGGGCACACAGGAGAGACATCATTGTGCCATTTATGTTTCTGGGATGCCGTCTGCAATATGCCGAACCGGAATTTTCTATACATTGACCTTTCAAAATGAGGGTTTACATAGTCATGGTAGTCCCCATAGCTTACCTGAGTTTTAGGTTTTAAATATTTTATTTTATGAAATAAATGCACATGGCAAATGATAAGCATATGAAAGAAGCATAATAGAATCTATTTATGAACAAATATTTGGCGTAAATAGAAGCCAGGTATATATGAATAACTGGGTAGCAAAACTTACATTTTTTAAATAATGGAGGAGCGGGTGACAATACAAATGACGAGACAACAAATGACTGACAAGACAAAGACAGGGCTAATAGGATGCACAATAGTCCAATCAAATAATGCATAGTTGAAATGAATAAAGTCATGTAATGATTAGTTCACATTAATGAGAGTCAGTGTTGGATAAGTACTCAAGGAATGGGTTCCATTTCAGTTGATGTTTAAATAACAAATCAGGAGAAGATATGAAACTCTCTAATCTATGAATATTGCAAATACTATTCCACCAAATTGTATAATGAATATGATTTAAGTTTTTCCAATTACTATTAATCTTTTGGATTGCAACAATTAAGCCTAGGTCAAAGAGAAAGTCAACATATTTATTAGCTCGATTAATTCGTAAAAAGGAGCTTCCAAAAAGGAGAAAGTCAAAACAGAAATCCTGATGAAATTTCAAAATATATTCGATGGTATGCCTTACAGAGTTCCAAAACGGCTTAGCATATTTACAATCAACAAACATATGCTTAAAAGAACCTTGAACATGTGAGCAGCTTAACAAAAATCATTAGGTAATAGTCCATATTTAATTCAAAAAGAGAGACAGGAGTAATGAAAGCTCTGTGATGAAAAAAGAAAAGAGTTTGGGTCAAGCTAGATGAAGAAGTCATTTTAGAAATGCATTTCCATTGCAATGGCCAGCATAACTGAAAATCTGGTGTCAAGCAATCATCTTTCCAATCAATGGGAAGATGGTCAGAATTTGATGTTGGTGGTGTTCATATCAACGTTTTATAATGAGCCGAGGCCGTAATATTGGAGTTCTGCATATGTAATAGTCTCTGCGCATCAGGAATATTGGATTTATGCATAAATAATTCATCATTTCAAAAAGAGCAACAATAATGTCCAAATATTGTTTCAGGAAATGGGCAGGCATATGGTGTTTGATAGAAAAATCATTAAAAGCAATAGGAACATTTTGCACGAAGAATTGACTATAAAATGTAATACCCCTAGAGAGCCATGGCTTCCAGAAAACCAATTTGCCTTTCATTTTAATAAGGGGCTAAAGCCAAATAAAAGGAGAAAATAATAAAGACAATTTCATTAAGGATGGGAACACTGAGTTTAAGATACAGCATAGAGTGGTGAATGCAGGAGTAAGTAATCATTTTACTTTTACCCTTAATAAGGTAAATCTTTGCAAGGGAAATTGAGGAAACCATGGCCCTCTCCAGACAAACCCAATTAGGCATATGTACTAGTTCTTCTTGGACAAACCACATCTGTGTTTGTTTAATGACAAAGGCCATGTGATACTTCCTAAAGTCTGGGAAGTTGGCACCTCCTGAAGAATGGGCCTTTTTAATTTACTTAGCGAAATTCTATGTTTTTTCTTTCCCCATAGCAAACTAGTCAAGCAGGAGTCAATGGATTTGAAAAAGGTTAAGGGGAGGGAAATAAGGAGCATGTAGAGGAGATAAAGGATGATGGTGGATATCATCATCTTGATCGCTTCTGGGCAGCCCAACCAAGAGAGAAAAAGGGCTGACCATGAGGTTGTTAGTTCTTTAATTCTGGCCAGTAGAGCTTCTGAATTCTGTTTGCATACATTCCTAATGGAGGCTGAGATATGAACTCAAGATATTTGAAACCTTTAGGGCACCATTTCATTCCCAGGGAGAGTGTATGGTGTAATGTACAATAAACATAAAGGGGAAGAATTTCCGACTTTTCTATATTGAGTTTATAGCCAGATGTTTTGGAAAAGTTTGAGATGATGTCAAGTAAATGCTGGGCACTTTGTTCTGGATTTTTGAGAAAGAGGAGAACATCGTCTGCATAAGCTACAGTCTTGATATGGAGATGCTTATAATGTATTCCTATAATGTTTTAATTTTGCCTAATGGTATCTAGGAAGGGTTCAAGTGCTAATATAAAAAGAATTGGAGAAAGGGGGAAACCTTGGCATGTTCCTCTTGATAAAGGAAAAAAGGAGAACAGCTGCCCATTAGCATAGATTGCAGTCTTAGGCATAGAATAAAGGACTTTTATCATGGATAGAAAAGGGGGACTAAAACCGTGCCATCTAAGAGTTTTAAATAGAAAGTCCCACTCCACTCTATCAAATGCTATTCCGCATCCAGAGCCATCGCAGCATGGTGATCTTTGGAGGTACAAATTAGATCAATAACATCTAGAAAGAATCTAATATTAGAAGAGGACACCCTACCCTTGATGTATCCAACTTGATCTTGTTTTAGGAGATCAGGTAAGAAAGGAAGGAGTCTGTTGGTCAAAATCTTTGCATAAATCTTCCAATCAATATTATTAAGAGAAATAGGACGATCATTTTGAGGGAGCTCTGGGTCTTTATTGGGCTTGGGAAAGACAATAGTATGGCTTTGAGAAATGTACCTCGAGCTTCCTCTTCTGATATGAAGTGAAAGTAGAGTTCACTAAGTTTAGGGAGCAGTAGACTGGAAAAATGGGCAAAGAAGTCAGTGGGGAAGCCATCAGGACCTGGAGCTTTATCTTTTTTAAGATGTCTTATAGCTAACAAAAGCATTATTAAGAGGGGCTTCGGAGGTATATAGTTTGGAGTAAAACTTGGAAAAGATATTAATGATGTCTTTATCTGTTAATTTTCTATTACCTAGATGGTCTTTAAGAACAACAATCATAGACATCTCCTTCTTGAATGTAAGGTAGGTTGCTGGAGATTTATTAGCCTTATTAGAAAGCTGATATATTTTTGATTTATATTTAAGCATTTTAGCACAAGAGTATTGCGTTACGATTTTGTTATATTGAAATCTTAATTTAAGAATATCTTTAAAGATAGGAGAATTTCTACTGGCAAATTGGATTTCCAAAGGTTTCAGCTGCTTAAGAATGAATTCTGATTTTTGTTTAAGTCCTTTTCTTTTCATAGCAACAAATGAAATGATATGGCCTCTAAGAACAGCTTTGTAGCAGTCCCAATTATTTGTAATAGATGCATCTTGATTTTTATTGTCAGCAAAGTAGTTATTATGATGGTGGGCTATAAAAGGCGAGAAGGAATCATCACTCAGTAAGTTAGCATTGAATCTCCATCTATTTGAGCTTTTAGAATTAACTGGGGATGTAAGGTGGATATATATTGGGGCATGATCAGAAATTGTAATGGATTCTATTTGAGCAGTGAGAAGAAGGTTAACCATAGAATTGGGTATACAAATATAATCAAGTAGTGAGAAGGAGTTGTGAGGTGTAGATTAAAAAGTAAAGTCTGAGTCAGTAGGGTGAGTTAAACGCCAAGCGTCACTAAGATCCAGATCTGCTATAAAATTAATAAAATGCTTGTGAGAGGAGTTATTAATAAATCGCACACTAGATTTCCTGTCACGAAAAGGATCTACGATTTGGTTACAATCTTCACAGACAATCAGATTGTTGGGGTTGCATTGAAGCTTGTGGTTCCTAAGTAGTCCCCAAAAGTTGGGGTCTGGGGAAGTTGGGCCATTAATGTTTAATATCGAGTATTCTTTGGAATCAATTAATTATTTCAGCAGAGCCCATCTTCCCATAAGAAATCACTTTACATTTAAGAGCTTTATTAATTAGTGTAATGACTCCATTTTTGTTTCCATTTGCAGCACTGGAGAAGACTTGACCCACCCAATGTCTCTTAGGCTTTGCTGCTTCTTCATTTACAAAAATGAGACTCTTGAATACATGCAATACAGGGTTTCAATTTGTTGAGGTGAGACAACACTTTTTGTCTTTTGATTGGATTATGTAGTCCTTTAATATTCCATGAAACTATATTAAGTGGCATGAGTATAGGGGATGAGATATTAAATTAGGATTAAGGGGGTAATTCATAGAATTTAGCGCAGAAGTGGCGCACGCGGCTGGCGCACAGTGTGCGCGTGCGAATCCCTGTGCCAGCCGCGTGCGCCAAAACCCATTTTCGCGTACAGCGTATTCATGGATTCCAGCTACCAAAACCAGCCGTGGCGCACAGTGGCGCAGCGACCCTGCAGCAGCGCCAGTTACGCCCCCAAGAACGCCTCTCGCGCAGGGAAAAGCCATCAAAATCCCCAATCCAGCGCAAAGGGCTGCGCTAACCCTGTACCAGCACGGCAAGCGGGCTACGTGTATCACTGGGGTGCGCGGGAAGTACCTCACGTCATTTCAGCTGGGTACGTGTATTTCAGGGGTGCCCTTGAAGTTCCACACGCGAATGTCCTGGCTACGTGTATTTCGGGGTGCGCAGGAAGCTTCACACGCGATATCAGCAGGGTACGTGCATTCCAGGGGTGCGCGGGAAGTTCCACACGCGAATGTCCTGGCTACGTGTATTTCGGGGTGCGTGGGAAGTTTCACACGCGATATCAGCAGGGTACATGTATATCAGGGGTGCGCGGGAAGTTCCACACGCGAATGTCCTGGCTACGTGTATTTCGGGGTGTGCAGGAAGTTTCACACGCGATATCAGCAGGGTATGTGTATTCCAGGGGTGCGCGGGAAATTCCACACGCGAATGTCCTGGCTACGTGCATTTCGGGGTGCGCAGGAAGTTTCACACGCGACATCAGCAGGGTACGTGTATTTCAGGGGTGCACGGAAAGTATCACACGCGATTCCATCAGGGTACGTGTATTACAGGGGTGTGCGGGGAGCACCACACGTGAATTGCACGTGTGGGTCCTCCCAGGTGTTCCCTCTACACCCTCCACGGCCCCTGCAGGTGGCCCACACCACAGGGGCCTACCCTGCACATGTCCTGCAGGCACCCCATCCACCATGGCCATGCCCCCCAACCAACCCACATGTCAACTTGCACTACTGCCCACCAACGCATGTCCCCCTGCACCCCCAGCCACCAGGGCCAGCCTCCACCAGGCCCCCACCCATGTCTCCCACCACCCCCACCCCCCAGCAGTGCAGCGGCAGCCTCCACCAGGCCCCCACCCATGTCTCCCACCACCCCCACCCCCCAGCAGTGCAGGGGCAGCCTCCACCAGGCCCCCACCCATGTCTCCCACCACCCCCCAGCAGTGCAGGGGCAGCCTCCCCCAGGCCCCCACTCATGTCTCCCACCACCCCCACCCCCCAGCAGGGGGCAGCCTCCACCAGGCCCCCACTCATGTCCCCTATCACCCCCACCACCCAGCCACCAGGGGCTGCCTCCACCAGGCCCCCACCCATGTCTCCCACCACCCACACCCCCCAGCAGTGCAGGGAAAGCCTCCACCAGGCCCCCACCCATGTCCCCTATCACCCCCACCCCTCAGCAGTGCAGGGGCAGCCTCTACCAGGCCCCCACCCATGTCCCCTATCACCCCCATCCCCCAGCAGGGCAGGGGCAGCCTCCACCAGGCCCCCACCCATGTCCCCCACCACCCCCACCCCCCAGCAGTGCAGGGGCAGCCTCCACCAGGCCCCCACTCATGTTTCCCACCACCCCCACCCCCCAGCAGTGCAGGGGCAGCCTTCACCAGGCCCCCACCCATGTCTCCCACCACCCCCACCCCCCAGCACTGTGGGGCACCTGCCAGCAGGCCCCCACTCATGTCCAACTCATGTTCCCCTGCACCCCCACCCCCCAGCACTGTGGGGCACCTGCCAGCAGGCCCCCACTTATGTCCAACTCATGTTCCCCTGCACCCCCACCCCCCAGCACTGTGGGGCACCTGCCAGCAGGCCCCCAATCATGTCCAACTCATGTTCCCCTGCACCCCCACCCCCCAGCACTGTGGGGGCACCTGCCAGCAGGCCCCAACTCATGTCCCCTATCACCCCCACCCCCCAGCAGTGCAGGGGCAGCCTCCACCAGGCCCCCACTCATGTCCCCTATCACCCCCACCCCCCAGCCACCAGGAGCAGCCTCCACCAGGCCCCCACCCATGTCTCCCACCACCTCCACCCCCAGCAGTGCAGGGGCAGCCTCCACCAGTCCCCCACCCATGTCTCCCACCACCCACACCCCCCAGCAGTGCAGGGGCAGCCTCCACCAGGCCCCCACCCATGTCTCCCACCACCCCCACCCCCCAGCACTGTGGGGCACCTGCCAGCAGGCCCCCACTCATGTCCAACTCATGTTCCCCTGCACCCCCAGCACTGTGGGGCACCTGCCAGCAGGCCTCCACTCATGTCCAACTCATGTTCCCCTGCACCCCCACCCCCCAGCACTGTGGGGCACCTGCCAGCAGGCCCCCACTCATGTCCAACTCATGTTCCCCTGCACCCCCACCTCCCAGCACTGTGGGGGCACCTGCCAGCAGGCCCGAACTCATGTTCCCCAGCCAACATGTCATCACAATCTAGATCCCTGGTCCCTATGGTCAGCCTCCAAATGCAAAACACCCACCCGAGTATTGCATCCACCCACTCAGAAATGGCAATAACATGACAGAACACCAATTGCAAGTTTGGAAACAAACACATGTCCCTCACATACACCCAATGGGTGTCAGTGAATCTCAAAACCCATATCATGATATACATGAAACCAATGAGATGATACTACACATTGAATTTTGATCAAAAAATATGTATTAAAGGAAACATAAATTGAATCAAAAATAAAGAAACAGAAATGGGAATGTACAAAAATGAAAAGAAGCATGTCCGTGAAAAAAAGCAAAACCAAAAATCATAATCCAAAGGAATGGTGTCCAAAGTCACAGTCCACAAAAGAAAATCCAATGGAAAATTATAATTGAAAGCCATTGCTCCATGGGTAAATTGTGAAAGAAAAAGAAAATCCAACAGTGAACTATGTACAGACGAACAAGCCAGGGTCCATTATCCCAACAAAAGAAATGAAACCTATCTAACAACACTAACTAATACAAAAAAACTATATACAAAAATGTGGCCCATTGTCCAAAAGGTCCAAAAAAATTCAAAAACAAAGGAAACCTAACACTAACTACATAACTATGTACAAGGGCAGCGGGCTAGTCCGACGGCTCACTTTTGGATGTCCCGGGCCAGGGCATCATCAAACTCCTGCTCAATGTCCCAGAGGCAGTCCTCCTCCATGGCCCGAGGGTCCGCAGGGCCGTCGACATGTCCACCTCCAACCCCCTGCGGATTGCCTCGAGGCACTCGGCCTGCCTCAGGGCCCTCCGCATGGAGTTCTCCGCCCTGACCATTGTGAGCCATGCCTCTTCCACCCGCTGCCGCTCCGCATCTATGGCGTGGCCCAACCGCTGCCACACGGAAGACACTCTCTGTCCTGGGTCCTCCTGCCCTCCGGCCGATGCCTGCCCCTCCGATGTTGAAGGCCCCGAGCCTTCATGGCTCCCACCACGTTGCTGCTGCTGCTGTGCCTCTGCCCGTGCACTGCCTCCTGCTGCCTGCACATCCTCCGCCGGCTGGGGTGCAGTCGTTGATGTGGCCACCCCTGCTGGACGTCCGACTCCCAACTGTGGCAGGGATGCCTCCTCCACCAGCCTGGCCGCACCGTCAGAGGCAGCTCCACAGGGCACCCAGGTGACTGATGGGTGGGAAGATGGCACGGAGGACGACTGGCGCATAGGGGGTTCAGTTGAGGAGGGGGTCGTAGCAAGCCCCATCAAACGGAGGAATCCGGCCTGGGTGACCTGTCCCAGTAGGCCGACGCGGTCAACGAGCCATTCGAGATGACGTGCAGTCTCCTCATGAAAAGACTGCAGGTCACCTCGTATGGCCCGTTGCCGCAACGCCACACCAGTCAGGACAGGCTCAACCCGGACCCGGATAGCCACGTCTGCAGGCAGAGGAAGGCCAGTTGTCGTTAGCTCATCCCCTGCCTGAAAACGGGTCTGGACATAGGCATCCCTACTGGTGCAAGATGATGCAGGGACAGGATTGCACAAAGGCACCTCCGCGGCAGCCTGTGCTGCCTCCTGTCCCTGGTCCTGCACTGCACCACTAGCACCAGTGGGATCCCCACCTCCAGACCCCGTCTCTGTTGCTTGCATGGCCTCCTCCTCCACCAAACCCCCCACCAACCTGGATGACTCTGTGCCATCTTCCCCCGTTGGGCCCTGTGGGGTCCCAGCTGCCCCTTCTGCTGCCGAGGAGTCCAACTCCAACCTCCGCCTCTTGGACCTCCCCCCGGAAGCTGCGGCCTGGGACGCGGCACCGGACTCCTCACTCCCCGACGCGATCACAACATGGGAGGGGAGTCGGGCCTTGCGTCTCCGGCTGGCGGTGGGATCCCCGCCGCTGTGCTCCACAGCACCTTCTCCACCCTCTTCATCAGTTGATGCTGCAGACAGGGAGAAATAAAACACAGGCATCAGGGCACTGTACAATGGACACATACACACATGACAGTTGAACATGAGTGGCATTGGCAAACCTCAGACATGCCATCACAATCCCCAACACACATGTCATTTCAACTCGCACACATGAGCCATACCACAGCCATATCGCAACTGCCAGCACCATCCATACACATACAACAGCATGAGCAGGCAAAGCTGAGCCAGACATCACATGCAACACAGGAAGTGCACTACACATGTACACACACCACCACACTTGCATGCATGTGTACACCTCTGCCAACTGTCGCAGTGTTCAGATGGGCATCCATGTCACATCTGCCAATCAGGCTTACACATCCCGCTGTCACATGCATCCATGTTGCATCACTGTTGCACCCTTGTCAAATACACACAAATGCACATGTACACAGTGCTGATACATGCAGCTGAAAACAACATACATGCGTGACATCACGAACATGTCTACTTACATACACATTCATCCAAACATGTGTGCCCATACAACTGCATTTGGCATGCAAGCCTACACACACAAGCACCATCCATGTCTCACACATTACAGCCCTCGCATGTGTTAGCCTCACGGCCCTGTACACCCCCACCCATACTCGACCCCATACAAACAGATGTGGAACCTGCACACTACTGAAACATCACCACACGCACAGCTCACAATCATGATGCATGTACACTTACCGCTCGACTCCAGACGGGTCTGCCTCTCAAGGACCTGGACGTGGAGCGCTGGGGATATGCGTTCCAGGACCCTCATCTGATCTTCCGACAAGTGGCCCCGGCGCCCCTTAGCATCCGCTGCCTTCAAGAGGTGCTGGGCCTTGTTCAGGGTCCTGGACCTGAAGTCCTCCCAGCGCTTCTTGACATGTTGTAAGTCGCGGACTGCCACCCCCTCCGCGTTGATGGCAGTCACGATGTCAGTCCAGATCCGAGTCCGTCCTTCCTTGTCGGCGCGGGAACTTCCGAAGAGGGCATCATACTGCCCCAGGACTTGCTCCACCAGGACACCAACTTCCCTGGCACTGAAGCTGGTGCCCCTCTGCCTCTCTGGCCGGGGGTTGTCAGTGGTGCCAGATGTTGCAGTGCCCGACATGACAACCCCAGAGGCAGGAGTGGGTGGGCAACTGGGTCCTGGGGCTGGGCTGTGGAGCGATGGAATCCCAGTTGGGAGTCTTCGGTTCCAGCAGGGGTGGTCACAGCGACAGCACCCCTGGCTGATGTGATGGCAGGGCACGTGGGCAGCAGGCAGTCAGGCAGCAGCAGATGGCAGGTGGGAGCGTGCTCGGGGCTTTGGGGGGCAGTAATTCGGCCTTCTAGGCAGGAGCGTGGTCTTCCGTGTGCTTACGCGTGGCCAGCTTGATACGGAGTGATTTGGCATGTGAAAAATTGCACGTCCGCGTGTAATACGAGGAAAGGGCCCATGCGCGTAAGTGATGTGACGCGCGTGGGCGTGCATGGGCATTTCAGCACGCGTGAAAAACTGCACGTCCGCGTGTAATACGAGGAAAGGGCCAATGCGCGTAAGTGATGTGACGCGCGCGGGCATTTCCCTCAGCACGGGTTAAAGGTGAGCGGGCCCAGCAGTTCGCTGTACGTGCCTTTCGTGGAGACCGACGTGTGTTGCTGCATCCTGTTGTTTCGCGTGCCATCACAACTTCACAGCTATCAAGGACGTATCTCTTCTTTTGGCGGGGGTATTGGCTACGTGTATTTTTCTGCATCGCGCTAGTCAGACGGTGAGTCGCACACGCTCTTTTTCCCACTGCGGGTGCCCCTGTGTATCGCACCCATTTTCAATGTCATAGTAGCCTGCGTGTCCCACGCGTACGCGTTATTCATGTTACTGGGTGCCACCGCGTACTGCGGGAGGTTGAATCCACGCACGTAGGCTGCAGGGTTGCGTGCATGGTTTTACTGCAGTTTTGGGGTGCCTGAGCGTTGCGTGACCCGTCACTACATCACCGGGGTCACATACAGCCTTGCAGGTGCAGGGGGGATGTTAACATCTTGCTTCCCACCCCCTTCACCCCAATTGCCCAGGTCAATTGTGGTGTACACCTCCCATTGGCACCACTCCATCTGTGGCGGCACTACTACATCTGTGCCATGGTTGGGAGGCCACCAAAGGTGAGGGGCGCCTCAGCTGGGCGTCCTCCTCGTGGCGGGCGTGGTCGGGGACGTGGCCGTGGTGACCAGGGAGTAGGGGGACTCCAGTGTGTCCAGGGCGGCCACAGAGGGGGAAGAGGCAGGGGTGCGCCACTTGAGCACAATGTTGTGCCATGTGTCGGTGCAGTCATGCCACCACCCCCTGTGGTTCCGGGGGATGCAGCTTCCGCATCTGGCACTGGCACCCGTGTGACCCGGCAGTCCGTTCCATCGACTGCCACGGGCCCAAGGGTAGTGGTAGCTGCAGGTGCAGCTGTGGACACCGCCACCCAGGCTCGGGGTCTGCCAGCACAGGCTGCGTTGGCACTTGAGGAGCCCTTGGTAGATCTCCAACAGGCCAGGAGGGAAACCATAGGGGCAGGCTGGGCTGCTCAGACCAAGACACGTGTCCCTGGGGCAGTCATGTCATCTGCTGCCCCGAACAGCCGGGTGTTGGCAAGTGCAGGGGCAGATGCACCCAACAGCACCCCGGTTGTGAGTCTGCCAACCAGGACCGTTGCGGTCAATGACCCTGCCACAGCTGATGTTGCTGCGCAGGGTCCATTAGTGGGCACCCAGCTGCCACTGACACAAGTCAGGCCTTTGGTCATCCCCCCACCTGCCACTCCCTTGGCTCAATCCACTGAACCCACTGGCCATACTGGTCAGGGCGGCATTAGCCAGCCAGGGTCTGTGCCACAGTCCAAGAGGAGGAAGGTTGCACCTGCAGCACAGGCTGGGACCCCACACACAGCCACGACCTCCTGCACGTCGAGGAAGAAGCCTTTCTGCAAGCAGGAACTGGACTTCCTCGTGGACTACGTGCGGGGCCACAGCCGTGACATGCTAGTGGGTGCCAATAGTCAGACTATGGCTGCCCAACGTGACACCCACTGGAAGCATGTTGCGGAACATGTCAGTTCATTCGGCCATGAGGTGCGCACGGCGCAAGAGTGCAAAAAGCGTTGGAATGACATCAAACGCAGCACTAAGGCTAAGCGTGCCTCTAATTACAACTTGACTCTGGTGACTGGCGGTGGGCCTGCACCAGAGGAGGAAGAGCTCACTCCGCATGAGGCACTCGTTGCGGAGTTCATACCACCTGAATTGGTCGAAGGAGTGGGAGAGATGCTGGACTTTGATGCCCAGTCCAGTGAGTGTTGATGCAAGTTTGTTGAGGACGTGTGTGTTTCACTTGTGGGATGTGTTGTGCATGATTGCCGCTACATGTGACGTGTACATGGTTCTGATGTGTAAGTAATGCAATGCTTCCGTCATGCATGTCTCCTCTGCCTGCATGCGGGGACTTCATGTAGGCATGCTCCCTTGCCCCTCCTCCGCCACTCTGCACCCCAGTTCCACCTTTGCACTGGTGTTCTTCAATATTGCCAATGTGTACTTTCTTGTTCATGCGTCCTGTGTAGATGCTAACTTCCAGCGTAGAATCTGCCAAACATATGCCGTGTGGTACAGCCTTAGTACTTGATGCAGGGTATCTCACTTGTACTGTGCATAGGTCAGATGTCCCGCAGGGACATGAGTGCCCATTCATGCTCCATGTGCATTGCACGCATGCCCCTATGTGTCCTTGACTGGATGATCACTGTAATACAAGTCCTTGGTTACCTACATTGCCTGCCATCTCATCAGCCTTCCCATGTCAACTGTGGCTCAGTCCTGCGTTGCACACATGTTTAGGGTCTGACAATCTGTGTGGCTCACAGGCCTCAGCCTGTTCAATGGACAATGACTCTGTCCAACTGTTGTTGAGTCTTCTTCACACATGGGCGGAATCCAGAGTTTTCATCATGTGTCCTGCTTACTGTCCCAGCATCATTTTCGAGTGTTGTCACTTGAATCACATTAAGCTGTTGATGCCAGTCAACACTGCCTGTCAATACACAGGTGTATGGTCAGCCTTTTGATACCATGCTAGGCATCCCTGCTTTGGTACTGGGGTGGAGGGGTGCTTGGCTTCTAGATATGGTACACATTGAATGCACAATGCACGTGATGTCTGAATTTGACATTGCACTGCCTTCACATTTCCTGCCACACACCACCGAGTCCTTGTACATGTAGGTAGTGAGTGGCGTACACATTTTCTGCACTGTGGAAACTGCCACCTTTCAACAGGTCTGATCACAGAAGCAATTCAAAGTTGACCCAGCATGCATGCCAGGTTATATGTTGTGTGTCACATGTCTGCCTGATGCGTTTGCTGTCGGTGTGTGTGTTGTGTGCTTCTGACATGTGTAGTGACCTTTTTTCTCTCTATTTTTCAGGTGATGACGCAATGGAGGCAGAGGATGGTGTTGTCATGCCAGACACAGGGTTGTTACCACTACATCAACCCGGCACTAGTGGGGGTTGTGGGGTGGTAGGCCACGAAAACCCCCAAGTGCTACAGTCCATCTTGTCTCTGGCTGCCTATGAGTCCAGCCTTGATGACGACTCTGACGTCCATGTTGAGTTGGATGAGCATCAAGTCCATGTGTCAGGGGTGAGTGATTCTGATGTGGACACTCCTCTGTCTGCGACACCTGCACTGAGGGATCAGACAGTCTTGGTTCCTCCGCCCGTGGTGGATCGGGACGCAGGGTCACCCTCCACACCAGTCACTGATGTGCCTTGGACATCACGTCGACGGGGGCATGTAGTCGTGCAGGCGCGGGCGGTGCCAACACAGCGAGGAACCCCGGTCCTTGGGTCCCGCAGGGGTCAAGCCCGGCAACGCGGTCGCCGCGTGCAACCGCAGTATACTGAGTGGGAGCAAGACATGACTGCCAATTCAGAACGGCAGGGGGCAGCAATGGAGAACATCGCTGAGAGCATGGAGCGTGTGGCCCGATCTGTGCTCCCCCCGCTAGGCAGGTGCTTCTCCAGCAGCAGGTGGCACAGTCCACGGTCCGCTCGCTCAAGCTGGGCATGGCGGCCTCAGACAGGGCACGCCAGGCTGAAATGTCGTCTCTGCGTCAAGCATTTGCTGCTCACGCAGAGGCGCACATGGATGCCCTGAGGGAGGAGTATGCTTCCCTCAGATCCACTCTCGGTGTCCTTATGATGTCCCAGAGGCAGCAGGCAGAGGAGAGGTTTGCACAGCTTGAGCGTACCATCTCGGCTGAGCTACAGGCTTGCCGGGAGGTGCAGCGGTTGTCCAGCCAGGCCTTGCAGGAGGAACTCTGTGTTACACGTGCTACCTTGCAAGAGGAAGCACGTGTATCATGTGAGGTTCTGCATGCAGACCTACGTCACATCGCCACACAGAACCAGGCTCACCCGTCCGGCAGACTTGCTGCCGACGAGGGGCAACCTGCAGCTAGGCGTGGCCAGGCTACTGTGCCACGTCCTCCTTTACAGGATGAGCCAGATTCGGACGACCATCTATCTCCCACATAGGTCGGGCTGTGCAGGCGTTGAGCCCATGGAGGTTTTTTTTTTGGCTCAGCATCATCGCATGTGGATGTTGAGCAGCACCCTGTACCTCCCCCCTCCTGGGTGCCTCCCCTCCCCCCCCCCCGGGTCGTATGTGGCCATTTTTTCTTTTTCTTTTAGTTTAGTTAGTTAAGTTTCTGTTTGATAGTTAGTTTAATTAGGTAATGTAGGTTTTCCATAGTTAGTGTAATTAGTTAATATAGTTTAAAATTGCTTGTCTATTGTGCTTTCAAGTGACGGTGCAGTGCTTTGTGGCTTTTGAAGGCATCCACTGTCTGTTCCAGCTGGGCCCTTCAGGCTTGTCTTGTGTACGTGTTTGCTGCTTGGGGTCCTTGACTCACATATGCCACTCCTGCCTCCCTTATCCATGGGCTCGCAAGGATGGTTCGGTGTCACAAACTTTTACACAAGGGCTTTGGACTGTCATATCTGTGGCATGTCTGGTGCTGTGTGACTTGTGTTTACACCCCTAGTGGGGATGATTTTGGTGTTATTGTCCACTGTTCAGCTTTTGCTAGATGGGGTGTTTCATGATTAATGTGTACATTAATTGCTATGCATTGTGTAGTATGTTTCTTATCTTTACTGTACACGTGCTTGTTGCAATTCATGCTGTAGATAGTGTTCCACACTTTGGATGTGAAAGACGGACTGATGGTGTGATTTATGATGTGACTCTCTGACATGGTCAAGTAATGGGATGCCTGAAGAGACACACACAGATGACTTTGAAGCATTAATCATGTGTTTCATGACCTTTCTGCAGGGGGATGAGCCTCCAGAACACCTTTGCCAGCAGACATGGCCCATTGGACGTCTGAATTCTGGACACGTTTGTTGGTGCCCACATGCACATGTGTGCACAAGCAGAGGCACAGGGATTGCAGACCTACATCCTAGAACTGCTGACATGTTCCAAGGAACTCCAGGCAAGGTGAGCAGCACAGGGGGGCCACAACACAGCAAAGTTTGCACCAGGCGAGTTGCACATGCAGGCTTAGTCACAGCACTGAGGGTGAGCTTGGACGAATATTGGTGTTGAAGCACACAATGCAGCTCAGATGTGTTGGTGGACTGATGGCTGTTGATTGTAAGGTTGTCTGGGACACCTACAGGGGCAGTGGCACATACCCTCCGGTACACCAAGGTCCAACGAGGCACTTGTATCAACCATGTAGCCTTCCGAGACATGGAAAGGGGCAGCTCACAGGGACATACAGCAAGGGACATACTCGGGTGCAGTGCATTTCATTTCCATGTACTTTATGATAAATGCACTGCCAACTTTGTTTCGGTCATGGTGGTACGCAACTTGCTCTGAAGTCATGGCTTGCTATATGGGTCTGTCTGCT
Organism: Ambystoma mexicanum; assembly: GCF_040938575.1. Taxonomy (NCBI): domain Eukaryota; kingdom Metazoa; phylum Chordata; class Amphibia; order Caudata; family Ambystomatidae; genus Ambystoma; species Ambystoma mexicanum. The sequence goes on from NC_090936.1 coordinate 631,086,598, forward strand.
TACCCAGGGAGCATTGCATGTTGTGTGAATTGTGAAGCATTGGTGTTCCATTTGCCATGCACCCACTGGCAGCTGACTTACTGCATTGACTGTGTATGACCCATCACAGGGGTAATGTTATATATGGGTACGAAGCATCTACACCAGATTGTCTGTTTGTAGAGTAGTTTGTTGCTATGGGGCATGTTTGGTGGTGTGTTTTTGTGTAATTGGCATGTACAGCTTGTTGACTGTGGCTCTCTTTGCAGCATTGCAGTGCTCCTGTAACCGGACCTGAGAGTGCGCAGGCAGGAGGCCAGCACTCAAAACCAGAGCTAAGTGTCTTGTTGTTTTTCTTTCAAACTGCTCTGCATAGGCTTGCTGGGGGGTGCACTAATGCATGGATGTATGTGTAATTCAATTTGGTATGTTTTTTCCCCCTAATCACCCGGAATCCTATGCAATTTTGAACCCTGTACCGTCTACCCGGTGTTCCTGCTTCCCGTACCTATCCAAGCAACGTTCCCTAACCCTCTTTCCCCGCTGGGGTTGCAGATGCCTGTGTAAGCCCCGAACTTGCAGGCGCCAAAACCCTAGAGGGGGTGGTTGGTTCGTACCACTCCTAAGCCTGGACTACAGAAGGCCATGACAATGATGTTCATGCAGGTAGTACATTTTTGTGCATTCCCTACTTTCATGTGTCATTCCTCCTCCCCTCTCCTGCCACTCATTCCAGTTATCCAGTGTGCCAACACCTGTCCCGACTGCATATCCCTGAACCTCCTTCCCCACCAGGGTCTCAGGGGCCTGTGTGAGTTTGACCTTGCAGGCACCCGGGACACGGTGGGGGTGGTTGTTTTGTGACACTCCCGCGCCTGTACACGGGACCTGTGACAGTACACATCCGTTCATGGTGCATCATCCTATGTTATGTACCACACATGGTTCACATCCTGTTGTGACATTGTTTTACTGTGCTACCTTGGTTGTTGCATCATTGTGGTAGTACTTGGCCTTTGTGAGGTACTGCTACGTCAAGTCATCTACTGGAGGGTGTTCTGGTTCGTTTTTAGGCCTTGGATTTTGTGATTTTGGAAATGAGTGTGGATTCTGAGGGTGCAGGCACCTTTTTACACACAAGGTGGAAGATGGTGACGAAGGGTAAAGGTGATCCTGTGGCCAGGTGGAATTGAGGGTTGAAGGCTCCATGACCCAGGTGCAGTTGTTCAGTGGGTCATGGTCATTTGTGAGGGAGGGGGGGGTTGTTGTTGATAGTTGCCTTGCCCTGCAGTGTGATGGGAACCCTGACATTGTAATGGTGGTATCCTATGTACATGTTGTGTTCTGCTGATCAATGCCTGTTCATGTGTTGTGTTTACCTTTCAGGTGCGAGGGGATAGTTATGGTTTGACATGCTGGGGTGTACACATGGTGAATGTTCACATGTGATGTGTAGAGAACACTGATGGTCACTTGATTGCACATGCATATGTTGAGTGCATGTCCTTGCTGACCCACACACTTGCACTCTGATGCACTACATGTACTCCCACCCTTGCATATCCACGTGTACACTGTTTGCCTTCTGGTGCCCACTGTGTCCCTGCAGCACATGTTCTGTGACCAATTATGGATCCTGTACATGCCTAATTTGCTTTTTGATGTGGTCTGTCGCTTAGATGTGATGCTCAGGGTGTGCATCACACACAATGGCTGTTCACTGTGCTGTGCGCTGAGCAGTGTGTTGCAGGAGTAGGACACAGCACACAGAAGCTGCAGTGTTGATTTTGCAATGCACAATGTGCATGTAGACAGGCATTCATTGTTATGTTACGTCTACAACTCTTGTAATGCATTTGGAAATGACTTATTTTGGGTGGGAGGTTGTTGGTCACTCATTTCATCTGATTCCAGGTCAGGCATCATTGTCTGATGCCACTGTACATTTTGGACATGGCAATGTGTACCTTGTTGTTACTGTGTTGGTGTATGGGTATTGCTTGCCATGTCATGTTGTGGTTTGGGAGGGTTTGAGTGACATAACAGTGATGGCCATGGCCTGTTTTGCAGGTGTGTGTGATGCACACCTTGCATGTCAGGGTCATCCGCTTCTCAAAGCAACTAGCTGGGGGTAGATCTCTCCTCGCGGCAGGGCCCTCCCTCTGGAGCAGCCTTCCTGCCTCACTGGAACTTGAGGGGAACCATCTCCGGATCGGGAAGCACCTCAAGGCCTTCCTCTTTGCTTCTGCTTTCTCTCTACCTCTCTATTGCAAAATTCTTCACTGGAACTGCACTGGATCTGCAACTGGGCCACTCTCACCGACCTCGGTCCCTGGCCCAGCCACTCTCCACTTGCACTGCCTCCCTGGCAACCCCTGCACTGCGGTACTGTCTCTCTATCCCTACAGCCCCCCCTTCCCAGCACTTGTCTGCACTTACTTTTGCAGTTGCCACCAGCTGGCCTATGTATTTGTTTTTTGGTCTACTTCCCCTGTACTGCACTCCCCCCCTCCCCTTCCCCTTGCACTTTTCCCTTCCCCCTACCCCTGCACTTGCACAATCTAAATGACACCTGGCCTAGTAGCACCGTTGTCTGTCTTCCCTTGTTCCCCCCTCCCTGCCTCATCGCACCTTGAAATACTTGTGTATAGGCCATATCATGTCATGTCATATGTGTGCCTTTTGGTCACACAGGATAGCTTGTGTTTAAGTAGCTAGGGATGCAGACAATGTGGCACTTCCATGGCAACAATCTCAGGTTGGTAGGGTTGTGACAGTTGACTGTCTCTTTGTCATCATCGATTGTCACCTGGTATGTGCCAGGCCTGTGTGCACTCCGCAGGGGTGGGAGTTTAGGTGAAAAATGTGGCCACAAGCTGGGTCCGGGCTTCCTCGCCACGTGCCCTGTCCCCTCCCATGGGCAGCGCCTGTGCCTGTGGTTGGGGGTGTGGGGGCACCACCATGTCTACTGGGACGCCCTGCCGTGTTGCAACATTGTCCAGGACACATGCTGCCACAATGACCCTGCACACTACTGGTGGTGCATAGAGTAGCTGCCCGCCAGAGCAGTCAAGGGAGCGGAAACGTGACTTGAGCACTCCGAATGTGCGCTCCACTATGGCCCTGGTTGCAATATGGGCGGCGTTGTATCTTACCTGGGGTGGTGTGGTGGGGTTCCGGATTGGCGTCATCATGTGGTTGCTCAGAGGGTAGGCACTGTCCCCTGGGGAGGTGTAAATGGTTGTGATTATTGTGGTTTGTTTATTTGTGTGTGTGTGTGTGACATGCATGCATGTGCAAGGGCATTTGTACTCACCTAGGAGCCATGTGTCGCCATGCTGCCCAGCTTCCAGGGCCCGGCTCAGGGCGGACATTCTGTATATGAAACTGTCATGGGTGGAGCCAGGGTAGTTTGCATAGACAGAGGTGATGATTCCCTTTGCATCGCATACCACCTGTACATTGATGGAATGCCAGTGCTTGCGGTTTCGGTAGATGTGCTCAGTGGCCCTAGGTGGACGTAGGGCCACATGGGTGCAATCTATGGCACCGAGCACTTTGGGGAAGTGTGCCACCCTGAAAAAATCCAGGACAACGGCCTGCCTTTCTGCGGGTGTTCTGGGCATGTATATGTGCCTGCAGACTGAGGGGCGCGCTGTCATGATTGCCAAGACCTGGTGTAGGCAGCGTGACTGCGTGGCCTGTGAGACCCCCCCCACTATGGCAGTAGTCCGCTGGAATGACCCAGTGGCCAAAAAATGCAGGACATTGAGCAGCTTCTCCAAGGGGCTCAATGCTTGGGAGCAAAGGGTGGGGGATGTAAGGTCATCTTCCCACTCCCTGACCAGGTCTAGGATGATGTGGGGTGGAAACCTATACCTGCCATAGACCTGGTCGTCAGGCATCCAAAAAAGGCTTGTCCGTGGTGCGAAAATGCGTGCCCTGGCTATTCTCCTCCTCCTGCGGTGTCCCACGATCAGTGCTGCGACAAATGGGGCATTCATCGTAGCTGTATATACGTGTTTGCTGTTTGCGCGCACTTTTATACTGTGCGCGGGGATGTTTCCGCCTGCCGCCGTGTGGCGGACGCGTTGACGCCTGTGTGCGTCTTTTGCCGTGCGTGGGTTTCCCGTATTCGAATCCATGAATACGGGTTGTTCGCGTGCGTGTGGGCGTTCCGTGAAGTTCCCTGCAGTACTTCCCCAGTTACGCCTTCTTTTTCACGCGTTATTCCCCATTCCGCGTGTTACGCCCACTGTTCCGCCCACTTTGGTTGTGTGCGCCGCGCTATGTGCGCTTTTGCTGTGCGCGTAGCGCACGCCATGTATGCCTGCGTGCGCCATGGCTGGATTGGGCACACGGACAGCGGGAAACACGCACAGCGTCTTCCTTGCATCGCACATGTGCGCGTGCGCTGCGTTTCTAGCGCTTGCGCTACCTTGCGCCTGCTTGCGCTGGGAATTTCGGCGCACGTTTGCTCCATGAATCGACCCCTAAATGTAGCTACAATATGCTGCTAATGTAAATGGACCACCAAGTACATTAATACATAGTATAACCATGCACCTAGTATAACTAATGAAGGCACCAAACAGATTGAATGTAATGCATAAAATAATATTCATTTTCATATATGCATTCCTTAAAGATACATAGCGAACAAAACAATAGGGAGAAGGGAAGACAAATAGGATCATCATGGAAAATTTAAAGAAATGGATGGAAAACGCTTTAGTGATAGTAGTGGCTAACAGAAAACTGCCACCCCTATCCATGCTGATTATTGAAGAGTATATCATGGGGGGAGAAGGAGCATCACAGGAAGACAGCCAGTCTCACACTCCACTCCGAACAGGAGAGTAGCAAAAAGTACTTAGCAAATAGAAACTAAAGAAAAAGAACTTGATAAGGTCTTTCAGGTAGGAGTTTTTGACGTATACATGTCATATTTTCTTTGATTTTGAATAAACTGTCTTAAGGCAATAGGGTCTTGTAAAGAAGAAGTATGGCCATTAAGAGTTACTTTGAGGATAGCTGGGTGTAAAATGCCATATCTTGCATTAAGTTGCTTAAGGGCAGGTCTAAGAGCAAGGAGTTCTTTCCTTCTAATAACTGTGGCACTGAAAACATTTGGGTGATTAACATTTTCTTGCCATTCCATGTTAGCTGTTTCTTCATTTTGGCTTTATCTAGGATCATAAGTACATGGGTGTAGTCTAATAGGGCAAGTATCATTGTTCTTGAAGAATTATTGGTAGTAGTACTCGAGGATTGCACCGGTATGAATGGACAAATACGGTGTGCCCTTTGGATGTTCAGCTTGATTCAGGATGAGAGTTCCAGAAGTTTTGTCAGAAGAGTATTAGTGAACAAGATTGGGTTGTCACCTTCAACTTCCTCTTGTTATCCAATAATTCGCAATTTATTTCTTCTGTTGCGATTTTCTAGGTTCTCAGCGTGCTTCTGTAGAGATTTAACAGTGTTTTCGAGTGTATGAACTATTTCTGTTACATCTTGCGCATTGCTAATCCTTTGTTCAACCTCGGATATTCTTGTTTCAAAATTAGACCATTTGTCATCGATTTGCTGCAGTTTGATATTAGTTGCTTCCAATAAGGGTTTTAGTGCTTTTACCTCCATGAGTATGGCTTGCATGATGTCATTGGATGTATCTTCAATAGGCATCAGGCACTCACTCTTAGACCTTTTATTAGATGAAGACATTGATGTTTCTTTGGTTTGAATTTTCTTAGATGCCATATTGCGATTGTCCGTGAAGTGTTTAGTCACACACTTGACTGAGATCTATATGTTCACAAACCTGGATAAGATATCAACCCAAGGATATACTCCATATGCATCAATTTGCAGCACAAGCCTATTGAGCCTTCTAATGTGAAAAGTGAAAAGTAGAAAGGCGGCTGGTGATGTTTACATAGAAAAATAGCACTTGTTCTCAAGAATTTGTCATAGTCTTTTAAAGTGATCCAATGTACCTTGCAGGCAGGTTAAAAGTAATTAACTTCATTGTTTTGAGAATATTCTCACAAATATTACATTTTCAGCTTCCAAGCCTTAAGATTAACCTCACCTTGTAAGAAAAAATTATTTTTATGCAGCACCATCATGAGTAATGTCTATCATTGCTTTGCTCCATATAGAATAGCTATAGCACATATAGTGGCTGGAATTTGTCAGAAAAAAGATGTACAGTGGATAAGCATGTGAGTCTTTTCAAAATACCAAATATATCTTTAAGGCCCACAAACTGCCATGTTCTAATATGATGAAATTGGAGGTATTGTAATTTTCAGCATATTAATCAAATAAAAATAGTGTCTATACATTTAAATGCTCAATACGCTTCCAAACAGCTGACAGAAGCATTGGTACGCGAGTCACGGGACCTCCTAACTCACAGGCCTCACTCCTCCCTCACAGAGTAGTTCTTTTACGGAGCAAGGCAGGACCCTATACGCCCCATGGACCATCAGGGATATTAGGCAGGTAAGCAGGACCCTTTTCTGACTAGAATTTAGTCGCCATTATAAAAAAAAGAAAGTAAAAGAGTTATCGGAGCGGGAGCAAGCGCGCTAAGCTGCCTTGCCGTACGGCGCCTGGCCACGCCCCCCTACCTGTCATGGACACCCAGTATAGGACACACATGCCTATCCAACCCCAGGAAGGGAGCCCCTTGGGAAGATCCAAAATTCCTTATGGGAGGTGTTCTGGAGCCAAGTGGGCCTTGTCCTGGCGTTTCTGGGGCATCAGGCTCATGAGGAAGGCCAAACTATGTGGAGCACTGGGTCTATCAACCTCCCAGGCACACTGTACACGTGCATCGTGCACTGGGTGTGGCAGGGTGTGCCCATCAGCTTCTCGTGTCGGGAGGGGCAGGGCGTGCCCAGTCTAGCCACCTGTGGGCGTGGCTACAGCCTAGGCTATTTAAGCCCCGCCTCTGCTCCAGTCCGTGCTTCGCGTTACTTTGCCTTGCAATGTGACACTCACTGCGATTCTGTCTGCAGATATCATCCCGTCAACCTGAGAAACCAAGAAGCCTGCTATTGCTTACCTTGAGCCGCACAGTTGTCATCGTTGACACGAGCGGAGAAACCTGGAAACCTGCAAGTCTGCAATTACTCACCCGCGAATCCATCACCACGTCACGACCGCAACGCTGGAAAGAAGAGAAGAGAAAGGTTAGCACAACACCTTTGAAAGAATGAGCGACACCAAGTTCGCTCGAGCTCACATCAAAAGCTTCACTTACCTGTTACTCGTGTTGCTGCACACCATGGCGTGGACATCTGCATAAGGGGGCCCATTGTCACTCATCGCAGTCGCCTCAGCATTTCGCACTGCGCCCGAGAGCCGCATCAGCACCTAAAAAGGGAAAAGAGACAAGGTGAGCAGGTGCAATATTGCAACAGATGCGAAGGACATAAAAAGGCACAAAATACTCACTGGATCACAAATACCTACCGGACTGCCACAAAGGGGGACATTCACACTTAAGGACTATGCCACAGCTGGCCTGGGTCAGTCCTCACTAGGAACCAGTGAAGTAACTGGATTCCAGAAGATTAGTGCCCCTGCACGGACAGCAGGACGGAGAGTTTATCATTGCAAAACAACAGGTGAGCCACCTAGTTTACCCGTTCCCCAAGGGGTACGAACTGAAAGGATCGGGGGTGGTGGGGTTTAGACCACCCTAGAACTGTTAAAACTCAACTTACTTTCTGTCCACACAGAAGCAGACCCGGGGAGGTTGCTTGGGAACATCCTAGTCTGGGAACCAGAGGGAGGGTGTCCATCACGCAAAAGCACAGTACCAGTAGCAGCTAACGGCTCCACAGAGATCAGGTGAGCATAACAGAACGCGAAGACTACTACGAACCTCTGCCTGGGCGTTATGGAAACATCGGACATGGATCAGTTAGCTCAGTTGCTGGGCGAATTACGGGCTGAAGTGCACGCAGCCCGACAAGAGACCACTCACTAAGAAGGGAGTTAATCGTGAACAGGGAACACACTGACAATCTGGCCAGACAAGTACTTCAGGCCCAAGCCGGTCACACCACACTTCCAGGAACAGCTCCACCCGCTCTGACTTCACAACCTGCACCTGTACAAGTGGTTCTTCCTGGGACTGTTCCATTAGCGCCACCTGAACGTTACACAGGCGATCCCATCAAGTATGCCATATTCATGAACCAATGCCGCTTTCACTTTCTATGTAGACCCGGGGCCTTCCCCAATGATCAATCCAGAGTAGCATTTGTACTCTCCTACCTTGGTGGCAGTGCAGCTGACTGGTCCATACCATTGGTAAATCGAGACGGCCCACTGCTTCGGGATTTCGGGGGATTCCAACACGAACTAGAGAAGCTGTTTGCTTGTCACACCCGAGGGCAGGCACTAGACAACAAACTGTTATCCCTCCATCAGGGCATCCAGGATATTCTAACATATATAGCCACCTTCAACAGACTGGTAGCCGAGACCGATTGGCCTGAGAACAAAAGAACCACATTGTTTTACCGAGGCTTGCAAGGAGAGTTGAAAGACGTGTTGGCTCAAGTAGTGGATCCACCTGAGGGGTGTGCGGAGTACATCGACTTGGCCGTGCAGTTGGATCACAGGCTGCAGGACAGAAAGATGGATCGGGAACGGGCCGAAGCGTGACCTGTTTACGTATAACCTCAAGAGACGTCGACCAAACAATCGGATCATCCTGAACCCATGCAAATAGGGGGGTTGCAAAATCCACTCACCAAAGCAGAAAGAGAAAAGTTAAGGCATTGGATCATTTTCTCAGTGAATGCTAGGTGAAACCACCAAAAAAGATCGTGGGAGCCACGGACAGAGAGGAGGCAGAACCTGAGTCAGAAAACTCCAGCGCCCGGCAAGCATAGAGGTCCGCTTGTCAAGCAGTGAGAAGGAATTATCAAAGACCTCACACGTGGTCATTCCGGTAATCTTGATCAGCCACAAACAACTGTCTAAGCTGCATGCCCTAAAGGCCTACATAGACAGTGGAGCTGTTTGCAATTATATTGATCAGGAAGTGGCTAGAAGGATGGGTCTCCCTCTCTATCAGAAGCAGATCTCAGAAAAAATAATGGCAGTAGATGGCTCCCAGCTATCCTCAGAACCGGTAACGCAGTACACTGAAAAGGTCACACTTCTATGTCAAGATGGCCATCGGGAAGACATTACCTTTGATCTCATTGGGGCCCCTCAGTTCCAGATGATCTTGGGAATGCCCTGGCTGGAGACCCACAACCCTAGAATTGACTGGCATACAAGAGTTTTGGCCTTCTGCAAGGACTGGGCTGACACTTATTACCATGGGGGATCGCTCACTGGAAATTCAGGTACAACTATCCAGAAAGAAGGAACTGTGTTAGATTTGACTAGGTCATTACCCCCAGAATACATGGACTACGTGGGCGTCTTCCAGAAAGAGCAGGTTCACACGCTACCCCCACACAGGCCATACGACTGCCAAATAGACCTGGTACCTGGAGCTCAAGTCCCCTGCAATAGGATCTACGCCCTGACCGAGCAAGAAAATCTCCACTTACGAACATATCTTGACCAATACCTGGCTAATGGCTTTATTCGTCCATCCAAGTCACCCGCGGCCTCGCCCCTCTTCTTTGTGCCAAAGAAGGAGGGGGGATCTAAAAACTTGCATCGACTACCGCTCACTTAATCAAATAACAGTAAAGAAAGGATACCCGTTACCACTCATACCGGAACTCCTGGATCAAGTCAAGGATGCACGGATTTGTACCAAATTAGATCTGAGAGGAGCCTATCACCTGGTCAGAGTAAAAGAAGGAGACGAGTGGAAGACCGGTTTTCGCATGAAATATGGCCTTTTCGAATACCAGGTTATGCCCTTTGGGCTTTGCAATGCCCCTGCAGCATTCCAGTTCTTCATGAACGGCATGCTCCGAGAACTGTTGGACATCTGCGCCCTGATATATATCGATGACATCTTGATATACTCGGCCACTGAAAAGGATCATGTCACCCATGTCCGTGCCGTTTTAGAGAAACTTCGGCAACATAAACTCTACGCTAAGCTAGAAAAAGGCTTTTTCCACGTAAAGGAGGTAGAATTCCTAGGCTTTATCCTCTCGCCACAAGGTATTCGAATGGATGCACGCTAGGTAGAAGCTATCTTGAACTGGCCATCACCAACTTCCATAAAGGGAGTTCAGAGCGTGCTTGGTTTCGCTAACTTCTACCACTGCTTCATCGTAGGATTCTCTCAAATCGTTCATCCCATAACCTCCTTGCTGCGCAAAAACAAGCACTTTAACTGGTCCACAGAAGCAGAGGAAGCCTTCCGAAAATGAAAAAGAGAATTCATCACGGCACCAATACTACAACTCCCTCGGCCGGACCTCCCCTATGTGGTGGAAACTGATGCGTCCAACATTGCAATGGGAGCGGTGTTATCTAAACGGAACTCAGACACAGGACAATTGCACCCAGTGGTGTTTTGGTCACGGAAGTTTACCCCACCGGAGCTGAATTACGCCATCACCTATAATGAACTGTTGGCAATCAAGGCAGTATTTACCTCCTGGGAGCCTGGCACACAGTCACCGTGATGACAGGTCATCGTAACCTACAGTACCTAAAAACTGCCAAAGCACAATCCTCACGGCAACTTAGATGGGCACTCTTCTTCGCCGAATATGATTATATAATCACCTATAGACCCAGGGTACGAAACGGCAAGGCCGACACCTTATCGCGCATGGGCGAGGGAGAAGCCACATACGCTCCAAAAGATCCAGTGGCTATTATTCCAGAGGAAAAGATTTTAGGTGCACTTACCTCGACATTAGACGATCTGAAAACAGAACTTAAAAGTGTATAAGTAAAGAGATGCAACAGGAATGGATAACCAAAGGAAAGGACCACACCTCTATCGATGGGCTGCTTTACTACCAACAGCGTCTTTACATCCCAAACAAGGATCTGCAAAGCCAGATAATTACCAACTACCATGATTCCTTAGTGGAAGGACATCCAGGCATTTCTAAGACTTTAGCAAAGATAAAAAGAGGCTATTGGTGGCCAACGTGGCGGAAAGACATCATTTGGTTCATCTCCACCTGTGGGATCTGCGCACAAAATAAATCTCAGAAACAAACACCTGCAGGTCTATTGCATCCACTTGCGGTACCCCCTGCGCCTTGGCACACCCTGTCATTGGACTTCATCACAGATCTACCCCCCTGTAACGGGTACAATACTATCCTAGTGATAGTGGATCTATTTTCAAAAATGGCCCATTTTATCCCGCTAAAGGGTCTCCCGACTGCCGCTGCTCTAGCCAAGGTATTCCTGGAACAAATCGTCCGATTACATGGATTTCCATCAGCTCTAGTGTCTGACAGAGGGAGTCAGTTTGTCTCCAAGTTCTGGAAAAGAAGATGCGAGCTTGCCAAAATTGACCTGCGTCTATCCACAAGCCATCACCCCAAACCGATGGGCAAACTGAACAAACTAATCAGACACGAGAGCAATATTTGAGGTGCATGTTACATCAAGCTGAAGACATCTGGAAAGATGTGCTGTGGTTAGCCGAATATGCTTATAACAATTCCACTCACACCAGCACCGGGCAGAGTCCATATCATGTAATATATGGTCGACACCCACGTACATCTGCTTTTGACACACAGGAACACAGGAAGCATTGGAAATGCCAGCAGTAGCAACTCTACATGCCACCATCACTCGAGTTCTTAAAGAGGCTCCAGAGCATCTCAATAAGGCCAAAGACTGTCAAAAGTAATTTGCAGATCAGTGCTGAAAAGAAGCAGCCACGTACAAGACTGGAGATGCAGTATGGTTGGCATCCAAATACGCCCCTGTAAAAGGACCGCGAGCACTCTGCCCTAGGTATCTAGGTCCATACACCATCAAGGCCGTGATTAATCCTGTAGCCATGAAGTTAAATCTACCATCCACTATGCAGATTCATCCTGTGTTCCACGTCTCCCTTCTGAAAGAAGTTCAATCTGGTACAAGGATCAGCACACCACCTGAACCCGTAGTCATAAATGACGAGGCAGAATTTAAGGTCAAAAACACTCTTGATTCCAAAGTACTCCGGTCGAAGTTGTTTTACCTTGTGGACTGGAAGGGATACAGGCCTCAAGACAGGACCTGGGAGCCCAGCGATTACATCCATTCTCTGTGGTTAATCAAGCGGTTCCACCGCAACCACCCAACCAAACCAGGACCAGGGAAAGAAACACCCTTGAGAGGGGCCTTGAAGGGGAGTGCTGTCATGGCCACCCAGTCTAGGGCACACCTGCCCATCCAACCCCAGGAAGGGAGCCCCTTGGGAAGATCCAAAAGTCCTTATGGGAGGTGTTCTGGAGCCAAGTGGGCCTTGTCCTGGCGTCTCTGGGGCATCAGGCTCATGAGGAAGGCCAAACTATGTGGAACACTTGATATATCAACCTCCCAGGCACACTGTACATGTGAATCGTGCACTGGGTGTGGCAGGGTGTGCCCATCAGCATCTCATGTCCAGAGGGGCAGGGCGTGCCCAGTCAAACCACCTGTGGGCATGGCTACAGCCTAGGCTATTTAAGCCCGCCTCTGCTCCAGTCCGTGCTTCGCGTTACTTTGCCTTGCAACGTGACACTCACCGCGATTCTGTCTGCAGATATCATCCCGTCAACCTGAGAAACCAAGAAGCCTGCAATTGCTTACCTCGAGCCACACAGTTGTCATCGTCGACACGAGCAGAGAAACCTGGAAACCTGCAAGTCTGCAATTACTCACCCACGAATCCATCACCACGTCATGACCGCAACGCTGGAAAGAAGAGAAGAGAAAGGTTAGCACAACACCTTTGAAAGCATGCACAATGTCAGGTTCGCTCGAGCTCACATCAAAAGCTTCACTTACCTGTTACTTGTGTTGCTGCACACCCTGGCATGGACATCTGCATATGGGGGCCCATTGTCACTCATCGCAGTCGCCTCAGCATATATCGCGCTGCGCCCCGGAGCCGCATCAGCACCTAAAAAGGGAAAAGAGACAAGGTGAGCACAAGCAACATTACAACAGATGCGAAGGACATAAAAAGGCACAAAATACTCACCGGATCACAAATACTTACCGGACTGCCACAAAGGGGGAAAGTCACACTTAAGGATTACGCCAAAGCTGGCCTGGGTCAGTCTTCACTAGGAACCGGTGAAGTAACTGGATTCCAGAAGATAAGCGCCCCGGCGAGGACAGCAGGATGGAGAGCTTATCATTGCAAAACAACAGGTGAGCCACCCAGCTTGCCCATTCCCCAAGGGGTACGAACTGAAAGGAATGGGGGGGGGGGGTTAGACCAGCCTAGAACTGTCAAAACTCAACTTACTATCTGTCCACCACCCTAGTCCGGGAACCCGAGGGAGTTTGTCCATCACGCAGACGCACAGGACCAGTAGCAGCTAACGCCTCTGCAGAGATCAGGTGAGCGTAACATAACTGAGTTTTGATGTTAACATATCCTGCCAAGGAATCTGAGCCAAGGGCTTTCACAAAGAAATCATGCTGGTCTTTAACAAGAGCAGCACGATATCCTTTGATTGTGGGGTGATTACACTCGAGTTGGTCCAGTAATCTCCAAGTCCCAGGTCCCTCAAGCTGTTCTTAACAGGTACAGGCCACATCAGCGAGCTGCCCCGTTGCTGTGCTAGTACATCCCCTAGTGCATCTCTGTATTTAGCAAGGTTTGTGTTAGACCACAATCAGACCCAAAACAACACTGGATGAAGCTGGCAGATGGACTCGATCCCCTGCATAGCAGTCTCTAATAACACTGGGAAAGTCGGCGTGCTACTAGGTAAGCCAAAAATATTGTTTAGATTTGTTTTCGACTACTGCCATTAAATGGGTGTCCATCTGCCCCCATTACTCAGCCCCATAAATAGCAGCCTGCCTTGCCTTTATAGGCTTCCAGCGAGACACGCACTGCCCCATTGCCATGTTCGGCAGTGAATCGTGCCTAGGCTCTGCTGTACCTGCCAAGGGTAATCCTGCCCTTTTCCATTTGCATGGACCAGCCACATGATGCCATCACTTTATCCCCCAGAGAGTCATGGTGTGATACCTGCTCTATTTCCCACTCATCCAAGGCCAGCCTAAGCGCCTTACACTTATTCTTGGTCTTAGTTTTAAAAACCATAGATTTTGTCTTTGTAACATTAAGTGATAAGCCATTTTTCTTACAGAAGGCAGCAAATGCATCTAGATGCTTGTGTATGCCAGCAGGTGTCAGAGATAATAGTACTGCGTTGTCTGAAAACAGCAGGATAGGCCTCTTGTCGCCAGCCAACATCGGTGCATCGGTCTGGTCAGCCAGCACTGTCTCGTCTCAGTCACTGTCTGGTCTCGATAACACTGTTAATAAAGATGCAAAATGGTTTCAGGGCCAGAACACACCCTTGGCGGACCCTCTTTTCAAGGTTAATGCTACTAGAAGTCCTGCCATCCATTTCCCACTGAACCACAGCTGTGTTATGTGTGTATAGACTCTGGATAGCGCTCAACAGAGCAGGCAGAATGGCCAACCCCTTGAGCACCTCCCAGAGGCGCCTCCTCGGTGTGGTGTTAAATTCAGTTCTCAGGTCCACATGTACAGCATACACTTTGACCTTCCTGAGAACTGCATATTTGTTGATGATCAGCTGCAGCCATAGGTCTATTGTGCTCAGGCTCTCAAAAAACCCTGCTTGCCAATGGTTCAATTATCTGGTTCTCCATTGCTAAGGTCTCCAGATGGAACAATAAGGCCCTAGCCAATGTTTTCCCTCCCGCATCTAGCAACAGGATTGGCCGATAATTTGAGGGCTGGTCTCCGACGCCTTTCGGAACTAGTTCAGCGCTGGTCCAGGACGTGGGTACCACATTTTGACTCCGAATGGCGTTATAAAGTTTTGTTAAATACGGGACCCAGACAGCCTGTTCATTCACATAGAAGTCTACTGGGACCCTATCAGGACGGGGGCTCCTTTCCCAGCTTTTGGCAGATCAATGCTCTTCCGACCTCTTCACAGGTCATTGCCAGCGAGGTGTAGTTGTCCCGGTCTCCAGACTTAATACCTGGCCACTCAGAGGGAGCTACAACAACACCATTAGCACAGAGACCGCTGCAGTAATCCACCCAGGTGTGTTCTGCAAAACAACCCTGAAATGCATTTGATTAAGCTTTATGCCCTGTTCCCATTAGGCCCCAGAATCCCTTCGAGTCTCCCCTGCTAACTGTGTTAAGTAAGTTACTCCAATTGTCTTCATGCCATGCCCTCTTTTTGTCCCTCAGTTGCCTTCGATAATCGTCTCTGGCCATCTTTCGCCTTTGACTCTCAGACTGTTACAGACTGCACCTCATCAATTGATCGACCCTTCACCTGCCTACATTCCTTTTCATACAATGGAGTGGAATTCTTGGTTAGTTTGCGTATTACCTTCAAGGACTTCGAGAACCGGGACCCTACCTTCATCATTATACTCTCATGCAAGGATACTAGTGCAGTTGCATCATTGCGATCTACTTCGTCCAAGGTGGGGACGATATCTCAGTATGTCAGAGGCAGGTTTTCTCTATGTCGAGCTTACCCCACCTAATATTATTCCTGGCATGCCCCTGTACTTCCACCTGGACTGCACATTCCTTAACACCATTTGGTATACTTGCCATAATTCCCCACAAACGTGGACTCACCACCATTTCAAGGGGGTGATGGTCACTCTCAATCCTTTTATGAACTTGGAAGGGCTTCAGTGTATCCCATACCATGAGAATGTAATCAATCTTACTCTCCCCCTGGCTGTGTTTGAAGGTGAGTGCAGCTGGGGCTTCCCCATGAATCGGCCATTGCAAGTCCTTAGGTTTGTGCCATTAACAAGATCACCACTTCTTCGGCATTCCTATGCTGTCTATGTCATTAATTGGCCCTATTCCCCAATGGCTATCCTCCTCATCCACAATGTCATTCATACTACGCAAGGGATTGAACTGGAGGTTAAGGTCCCCCATGGCTAAGATCTTTAGGAGGCCGATCAAAGATGTTCTCCAGCTCAGGGCCTGGTCAACCAACCGGTCGTTCAGCTCCAGACCCCTACCTAGTAAGATACTATTGTAGAAGTGGATCAATAGGACCTCAGATTCATCGCTCAAAGTAAGCTGTAGTTCAAGTAAATTGGGCGAACCAGTGTCCACCAGCCTCACTGATTAGAACAAAGCAGCATCCACCCAAATGACAAATCCTCCACCAGGGCGACCCTTCCCTCTTTGGTGTTCTGGGATGGCAAAGATGGCATACCCCTGGATGTGAGGGGCCTCTATGGCCCACGTTTCCTGTAGGTAGATCACCCCATAACCTTTGATAAACTCAAGCCACACATTATCAGTTATACATTTACTTAAACCGGCTATGTTCCAGGAGAGGACCAGCACCCCAGGTTCGGCCTGAGTTGGGCCTGCATCTTGCTGTTGAGTAGGTATTCCTGGTCGGCCTTCACAACCGGCACCTGCAGCAGTCGTGCCTGGATTAGTTCTTGCCCGGGGTGCCCGGTTCGTCAATTCCCTTGGACGCGGTTGCTTCTGCTACTAAGCTGTAGAAGCCTATGCTGAATCCCAGTACTAGGGGTTAGGGCGAAGTAATGGCCTTCTCCACACTGGGCACCACAGTTACCTCTGGATTCTGCTCTTGAAGGAAAAAGCCTGATTGCCAGACCTTACACCAACAGGTCCTGGAAATGGGATACCTGGGCTCTGATAATTCCCCATCTTCCTCAGATTTCTAGGCATATCTACATTTTCATTATCAGCGAGCCATGGGGGTGGCAACATTTTTATAAAGATCACCAAGCCCTTCGAGGTCGGTAACCGCTGCTCCATTTCCAAGAGGCCCTGGATCATTGAGGGATCGCTCATCTGAATTCTAATGGCATACACCTCATTAGGCCCCCTCAGTCTTTCGCATTGTACAATGTCACTACGTATGACTGAAAGGCATATTCTCTTTGCTCTTAGCCAGTGTGTGACTTTATTTATAAGGCCTTTGCCCTTCTCATACTTATTGTCCCCCTTCTTTGAGACATTAATTTAGAAGACACAATCTGGCCTATCTATACCTCCAGTCATGTGCCTATGGGGCGGTGTGTCCTCTGTGCTAATGTTGGCAGCTCCCGTGCATTAGTGTGCAATCTTGGGGGCCATCAGGAGATCGAGGCACTGGGCCTCTGTTCACCTGCGAATACTCCTGCTGGAGGGGCCCATTAGAGCTACCTTCAACAAGCTGTGCCTTCCTCCTATCTTTAACATTCCTAGGTTGCGCTACTACTCCCCCATCGCACCCATGGATGGAAGAGGTGTGCGTGACTGGTGTTTAGGTATGCGTGACATCAACTCCTCAACCATTCCAGAAAGTCTACTCAGATCTTTCTTTAGTTCATCATTCTCCTTCTGCAAAAGTGAAATAAATTCTAAAGCACATTTACATCCCTCACACCCACGGACCCCGGGATCAGACGGTGGATTTATCCTTGGGGCGTCCCTTCTGGGTTTAGTAATAGAGGGCATGGGTAAAGGTGCAGGTTGACACACAGCGGTTGTGATGGCAGCATTATGGTGGCAGTGTGTATTCAATGGTTTGAACCTATTATTAATAACCACCTCTGGGGGATAATCAATACCTGTGGAAGCATTGTGCTCCAGCGGGACAGTCCTCAACTTCCCCCATTCCCCTTGCACCCTGATCGATAACTCTTCCGAGGGGCCGGAGGGGTTTACCTCCACAGGTATGCAATAAGACCTTTCTTCATTTTGGTTAGGGCTGTTTTGGACCTGGTACCCTGGCAGTATTTTCCCCACATTTGCCAGGTCCATTAAACTTGCCTTATGAATGCCCATGCTATCAGATGTCAATGCGTGCATCTCATCAATGCTAAGCTTGACCCTTCTTTTGTAGGCTATGTGAGCAGGAAGTAATGAAGCACACAAGCGAAACCTACTAAGCCATCATCAATACTAGTGAGAATCTAGTGAAACTACAGGTAACATCTCCTGTTGAACTGTAACTGCACGAAAACTTGAGTTCTATATCCTGTATACTGAATACCTCCCCCTTTGTCCATTTTTATAACCCTACAGGGATCAGAACATAAGCTGTACTGCCCGTGGGAAACCCCGAGAAAACGGTTCTATGTGATTTCATCAACGGACTTTTCATCGCAGGTTTTTTTTTTTTTTGTGGGGGTTTTACCCCCCAAACCCCATCCGTTTAATTATTTTAATATTCCCCTAGACACACACCACATTTATTTAATTTTTAACCCCAAAAAAAAGTTGTTTTTTTTCGAAAAAGAAATTGCGGCAAAAAACCCTACGATGAAAAGCCTGTTGATGAAATGACGGTATACCGAGAAAACTCTCCATTCATCCACCAAGTGGATACCTGTGAAGAAATCAAAGTGCCATTGAGAATGCAAGATTCTCTGTCCTGAAGAAGGCGGTGAGTTATCCACTCCGCTGAAACCGGTTGACAAACTTTAGAGTTGATAGGCCGATGACCACAACTCTGAGATCCTACATACATTTGAAGATAGGGCTCGAGTAATCATACATCATTTTAACCTTATCTAAAAGTAATAGGATACTAACTGATAGATTTTACAATAATTTCTAAAGCTGAAGTTGGCCAATATGACCATAACAGTTTATTATTTATAAGATACATTGACGGTGGCGGTAAAAATAAAGAAGAGAACCGGCCACCAACTAGTGTGCACCTAATTAGTTTGTTTTAGGAAAGTAGTGAGAGACCTGAGGCCAGTATCTCTACACCCCGTTGTAGGCGGCACAGCATCGCTATTCTAGGGATGGGTGTGCCACACATTTGGGGACATGAGATATTTGAACACAGGGCCAGTGAGCTATCTGTAGGGACTCAGACCCAGGAATAACTTATTTTTTAATGAAATAACTACTGTCTGTTTTGTGCTATATAGATTGGGGCGTAGACAAGTAGTGGAAGCCCTTTGACTTCTACTGTAAATAGCTATTAGTGCAACTTAACCATAACGTCCCTTTAACAAAGTTTTTTCATTGAATTTATATATATATATATATATATATATATATATATATATATATAAATATACACATTTAAATAATAACACTTTGTACTTGGAAATACTTATTCAAAGAACGGCAAGTATATACCCTCTATGTGGTATCGAACTATACTTAAATCCAGTAATAGATGCACTAACTGCAGACAGTTTAAAATAGGCATGTGAATTCTCAAGTGAGGTGTAAACACATGAAATAGGGACGAAAGGCAGGTTAGTTGTGAACAGTGGCAGAATGCTTTTTTTAGACTAGATACACCATTCTATGCGATGACACCCCCCCCCCCAACCTGGACAACCTGAAATGGAAAAGTTAGGGAGTAACTTATATTGGCCCTCATTAGGACCCTGGCGCTAAGGGGTTTGCGCCAGCGTTAGCTGCGCCGACCCCTTACCGCCAACTACGAGTTCCCATAGCGCCATGGTCATTTTTCCGCCCGCTTTTTGCGGGCGTAAAAATCCATGGCGCTATGGGACCTCGGTGTTAATTACGCCACCGTAGTGTACGGTGGCGTAATTAACACCTTCCCCACTCCCATTGAGCCCTATGGGGCCGAAATGGGAATGGGGAAGGGTAAATGGGTCAATGGGGACTTACCGCCCTGCCGACCTCGGAATGGGGCGGTAAGTCCGCCATCCGCCATGGCGTAAAGGGACTTTGCGCCATGGCGGAAAAGTCCGCCGATGGCGGAAAAAATCCGCCAGGGTCGTAATGAGGGCCATTGTCTTTTACAGCCCAGTACAATAATATGCAATAACCTTCTGCTTTCTTTAAAAGGTTGTACCACCCTAAGGTACCTTTGGTGCCTTGGCAGGCGAAGTGGCAGAGTTTCTCGGTTTCACTCGACGATTACCTCTGAAGATGGACCACCCCCCCTTGGAAGAAGGAGCCCTTGGGATGCTGAGTCCAAGAAGAAAAATTGAACCAAAGCCTTTCTGAAGTGCAGCAGTTTTACTGTTTGCAGTTCTCTCGTTTGGTTGACAATTTTTCTGACTGTAGAAGTCCTGTGAAGATGAAACTTGCTGTGGGCTCCTTAAAGGCTTGGTAGATGAGTCATACCGCTGGGACCCTTCAATGACTTCTGGCAGCAACGGGTGCATAGGTCACTTATGATGTCAGGTTTCGGAAATACATATAAACTGAGGTGTGATATTTTGAATAAAGAGAACTATTTTGTCCCAACCAACCACCACACAGTTCCTACAGTATGATGCGTCTATTGGGATTAACCTGTAAAACGGGTCAAATAGACTGCACTTATCCTGATTACTTGTTGCCTTCTTATTTGTCAAAGGTTGATAGCTGTGGTGAGTTGGAGAAACTCTCCATCCTTTTTTTTAGGTGGAGGAGGCTGGTCCCCAGGGGAAGGGGTTGAGCCAGGTGCTACTAGATGAACCTCCCAGAGAGTGCAATGAGCATGATTCCCTTGGGACCCCCCCCCTCACCCCCTCCGCTCTGCCCTGCCACCCTCAGAGACACATAATTCATCTTTATCTGAAAAGATGATCCGGGACTTCAGGTTCCAGCAAGCCTCAGGGAGGTCAGATTCTGATCATTAAACATGCTGCCACATCGTAATACTGGCTTACAATTTAAAACCTAGAATGAGGGCAACAGTTGTTATGACGTGAAAACTAACCCTAGCACTTTAACAGCATTGAACCCTGAAAGAAAGACGAACTGAAGGAAGCAACTTGCTAAGCAATTGGCTCACATTATATCGGACTGTAGTTGTTACCATAAAACGAAAAGGACGAGGAAAGCGAGATAGTGACGGACCAGGGGAAAGAGGAACCCATGAAGCAATCTTGGACATAAGGACATCAAGGAGACGCGCGTGAGCAGGATATTTAAGAAAAGCCTTAGTCACTGGTTGGACAGGTAATCGAATACGTGGCACAGGAATGCGATTAAAGAAGGGCAGTGGAACGTTCGTCTCAGATCACCTGCTGCCCCGAAATGACGAACATGTTGTTTGAATGAAGAAAAGCATGCATGATAATTATACAACACAAATCCCCGTACTTCCTGCTGCGGCAGCTAATCCAAGCGGGTTTACGTTCTGCCTTTTAGCAGCCACTGGAATGCGTAAATCGTTTCCAGGCATTAACAGATTAAGCTGCGGAAGAAGCGAAGGCGACCTTTCATGCGGGTTAACAATACACCCGTAACATGTGGCCATGGCAGTTAGACAATAGGTGCGCAGCCTTTTAAACATGTTTTTTCAATTTTTTGTAGATGAACTTGTAATGACATTATAATTAGCGTAGGTCGAAAATATTATGGAACACGTATTTCTATCTTGAACAGTCTATGCGTACAGATTGTCCTAGGGAGGATAGCTCAGGGGCAACACGCTCGCCTTGGAAGCAAGAAGATGCAGAGTTCGATCCCCAGATCTGCCCTCAGAAACCTCTGAGCTTTAAGGGCGATAAATTAAATGTGTAGCTTGGCATTCTGGAAGCTAGCGGTACAAGAGGAAACAAATGGCTACCAATGTTTTAAAAGCATGCCCCTTCCAGTAGACAACTCGAAACAAGGTTCCACTGACTTTTTGAAAGATCTTGCCACCAGGATATTTCTTCTGCTGGTGCGATGAAAAGGTATCTTCAACTGCTGCACTGAGCCAATATTGAAAGCTGTTTTTTAGTTAAGGTATTTGAGAAAAAGCTCAACATCCAGACTGCAGATGTGCCATGGAATACTGTCCACAACTGTGCCTTTCAAATTAACTTCACTAGTGTGGACCTGCAGGCAGAAGACAGCAGGCCTGACCGGCAGACCTGGCACGAATCCGGGTCTGAATGCCAAACAGCCTTGCAACTGGCGATGTGGGCCCAAAGATCTCACAAAACCCAGGCACTTAAGTAAACCTTCAACTCCAACACCCTTGGAGTACAGGACATAGTAAGAAAAGCAACCGAACGGAGCCAGAGCATCTCTGGGAAGCAAGGATTCAACCACTCATTTAGGATGAATGAAAGGTAGGCAGATCTAGACGAACTTGAGCATCAGACACATTGGATGCCGTTCATTGGGTGGCAAGGACACCTGGCTCTATAACTGAGTTATGATCCGGGGTGAGATCCCCCCCATTTAATTTACGGAATCTTCTTTAAGAATAAGTAAAAAAGAAGAGTCAGAGAAGGGGCAATTAGACCCCTCTCACTGTCCCCAATGGTGATGGGTTGGGGGGGTCAGAGTGGCTGGGTGCCACCGCATGTGCTGTGATGCTGAGCCCAGGGCAGAGTGGTAGGGATTCCCTGATCATCCTCAACATGCATGGGGTGCTAGGCAGGGTTTCACCACAGTGGGCCACAGAGTGATAATGTCCCTTTAAGGGACTGTCATATAGCCAAGGGGATTCCACAAAGAGGTGGGACACACAATCAGTCTCCCCATTTCAATGCCATCAAAAGTATCAGGCCAGTCTCATCTCAGGTTCCAACGCTACCAGTACTCTCCTTTTCAATAGTTCCCAAGGGGTTAAGTCCATCACTCAAAGTCTCTGAATCAATGCCTTGAGTTTCTCTGCCTCCTTGGTCAATTGCTGATGGTGGAATAAGACCACCGACTTCATCTTGTGCATCCGGTAGGCATTGCTGTGTCTCTAGCGCAAGTTGTAGAAACCGCAGGAGCAGATGCTCAATTCTGCACTTGGCAAACGGAATTTGCCTTCCCAAGTTTCCACAAACAATGTAAAGGGGGGCGTATCACCTCCCCGCCTTGGGTTCCTGATTGCACCTTTCTGCACAGTCACGCCGGCTATCTGCAAGCAAAGCAGAGCCACATCTAACCCTGTGCAGTTGGTGAGTGTAATGTCAGCACTGTCAATGCTCAATGGGTGTCTGTGGGATAAGGGCACTGTATCCAAAAACTGCTTCACTGCAGGCAGTACACATTCTTCTGCGTGATGTACGGGACACACTGAGGGCCTTGTGATGCCCTTAAAGCACCAGTGTTAGTTTAACCCAAATGCGACTTTCCAGTATCTGGTGATGGGGCGTTAAGAGAAGGTGATCAGGGGACCTTCTCAATAACATCTTGTGTCCATCATCCATTCGCTGGGAGAGGTCCCCAGCCCCCTTGAGGAACTCACTATCTGTCCCCCAAGTTATACAGGTGACGTCATCAAGAGTCCCAAGTAAGTCAGAGAACAGAATGTGCGCTGTTGCCCATCCCAAATTCTCCGATAATTCTCAAGACCAGCAGCAGCATAACACAATGACTGTTGACATTTGAGATGACTGTATCAGGCTGTTTAGGAGATCCAGGGAGAGACATGATCAGAAGTGTAAAAAACTTTCATCACTTGCAATGTGAACATGGGACTGAGAGCGGTCCCATTGAGCGTGTAGCCCCAGTAGCCTCCACTCTGTGTGTGGATGTTTGCTAAACAGACTCAATATGGCAGGCAAGGCTTTATTGCCTTCCACACGGGACACCTGGGGGAAATTAGTGGGGCCTGGGACCAATATAGCCAAACAATCAAAGCACAGATATCCTTAACAAGCATGCCAGAGTGTTGGGATTGGACTCCCCCGTAACGCCAGGGCTCCCACAGAAGCTTGTGTGTGTTTGGGAAAGGAGTTTATTAAGTCTGGAGGAGAGAACCGCCAAAGTGAGAACATGTGGCTAGAAGTGAGAGGGAGGGAGAGAAGAGAAGAGAGGAGGAAAGGAGGAATACCATACCAGTTGATGGAAGGAGGAGGTTGAGGAGAAGGTGAAATAGCAACTTTGAAGAAGAGGATGGTAAGAAGAGAGGAGCATGAAGGACGAATATTACAGTGAGGGAAGGTAATTCGAGAGGTGGTCAAGTCTGGCCATGAGAGAAGCAAGGAGGTAGTGTGGTAAGACCAAGCCAGGGAGAGACATCTGACAAGGGTGTGCCAAGGATGGATGGAGGAACATGCATGTGGCAAAGTGTTGAGGAGGTGCAGGTGAAACATGGCAGCAGACAGGAGGCAAGGAGTAGGAGGAGCGTCCATAAATATGGGTATGTAGCCAGTGGTCATTTGAGGAGAGAGTGTATGGAGTGGTGGACACGAAATTCCGAACCTTGAGGCCGAAGGTGGTGGGAGGCCGAGTCTAAAGCCGTTGGAAACCCTAAAGTGGATTCCTAGTTGCTAGAGGCGCTCGGCTTTGGTGAAGGGCAGACTCAGATTCAATATCTGTCCAAGCCTCAAAACACATGTAAGAAAGAAGGAAGTTGAAGAAAGAAACTCCAATCAGAGTCTGTGAATTGTAGGGCAAGGCCGTGAGCCTCCACAAGAGGAATTAAAGACTTGCCCACTGCTGGGAGACTCTCCGGAGCAGTCCAAGCCGCTGCCACCCGCCTCTGTAGAGCCATATGAAACAGCAGTACCGGGTCAGTTGGTGGACCAAGGTCGAGGATATCCGTAAGGTCATCCTGAAGAAACTCCCCTGGGGGAGCAGACCATCCCAAGTACTCGGTGACCCTAGACATAAGGCGCTGGTACGAGGAGTCGGCATGAGTGCCAGGCTCAGGCCTACAAAACTCCACCTCCGGAGAGGTGTCTAGCCCACTAGCATCGTGCAGGGACTGCCTCAGGTCCTTAAATTGGCTATGGCCCGAGAGAATCTCGTCTGGCACCGCATCAGGAACCATGCCATCATCAGAGCCCTCATCCACCTCTGAAATAAACTCAAGATGGCGGAGGGAAGAAGGCACAGAATGTGAACCAAAGCCATGCTTGACCTTGGCCAGAGCCTTTCTAGGGGGTTCCACTGAGGCCCGGGGTACCCCCGTCGACACAGCCTCGAAAGGCATCGATGGCATCGAGTGAATCAGCGTCAACGCCGAACGCGGTGCGACAGCATCGATGGCGTCGACACAGTCCTCGAGGCCGGAGCCCCGAGCGTGTCCCTCGACAGCCTGGGCGCCGATGGCGCTGACGACTTCTTCAGAGGCGGGGCTTCAAAAGAGTCCGTCGACGACCTCAGCGGACGTCTTCTTCGAAGACACCACAGGTTCACACGATCTCGAGTGCTTCGAGGACCTGGACCGGGCATGACGAGAACGATTCCCCTTGTCCGAGCGGGACCTCTGCCGCAAATCGTGCCGACCACCCGAGCCCGAAGGCGTGCAAGCGGTATCTCTCGAGCGATCACGACCGACCCCACTCGGAGGCGCGGACAGACTGGTGCCCTGCGATTCGAAAATCTCTAACATTTTCTTCCCAAAGGAAGCCCATTGCTCCGGCGTTGCATGCTTGGTGGGATAAGCGACCCGCCGATGGGCGGAGTCCTCGGAGGAGTACAGGGAAGGCGACCTATGACGGCGCTTCCGGGAGTGCCTCGAAGAGGCAGAGGAGTGGTGGGACCGAGACCCACTGGACTTCCGACGACGATGCGGAGAGTCGCCCCTCGAATCGTCCGTCGAAAGCCCCGCAGACCTCAACTTCCGTGGCTTGGACACCTTACCTACTGACAACTTCTTGCGCTCCCACAAGGCTTTAGACGTGAGCGACTGACAGTCGACACAGTAATCCGTGTTATGGGCCTCCCCGAGGCACCAGAGGCAGGCGTTGTCTGAGTCCGTCACCGACATCTTGGACCTACAGTCCCCGCACTTCTTAAAGCCCAGACGCGGGGTGGAAGACAAGGTAGACATCCTACACGAAGAAGAAGCTTCACAAAACGAACAGGTTCGAAGAACCGAGAAACAACAGAAACTCCAAAGAGTCGAGGCGCGCTGAGATTCCCGAAGCCAACACGTTTGCGGAAAGAACGTAACTGAGGCTACGGGCGTTGTGCGTCCTACTTATAACATCTGGTGACGTCGGCCGTCAGAGGAGGTCCTAGAGGACGGCGTATCGACGTCATCGATGCAGGACGCAGACGGCAAAAGATTTTCCGAAGCAGGACAGCTGGGGTGATTACTGTCATAGATATGGAATACGTCGGAGGACCCAATCCCCTCGAAATTCTAATTTTGAGTTCTACATGTTCTTTCTGTGAACCCTGTAAACATTGCGAATTATTTCTGTTGAACTACATTCTTGGGGTTGTTCCTTTTGCTACTTCTCGGCTTTATGACACTTCACAGATGGAAGGCTGTATGCAAAGATCAGAACACCAGCATTGACATGCTTCCAGTGTTTTGCCACAAATTTCATAACCCTTATACACCAATGTGGCAGCAGTGATGCTACCCAATGACTTATGAATACTCTTTGCAGGACGAGATATTTAACTTGCCATGGTATCGGCCACCAGTTACCCTGAAATCCTTCCTGCAAAGGTGAGCTCATCTTGTAGTTGGACAACCCTGAAAAAAATGGGCATAATAATTGATGGGCAACATGGGCATGTTAATTGATAACATAGTAGGGCTGGGGTTTGGCCAATATGTGAAAGCCCTCACGCATTTCTGGCCAAACAATGGACCTCGCCAGGACTGAATATCACCATATTCGTCATCACAATTCATTTATTTCCAATCCCAAAGAATTCATAAAACAGTAGGCACAACAACAATTACCATAATAAATACATATCAATACAACCTTATAAGATGAAAAGAAATGACTCAATATAAAAACAAAGTGGGCGGCCAGACCATGCACAGATCACCCACCATTCACTCAATATGGTACTGTGATGAGTCACCCTCCCAAGATTGAACACATGATTTCATATGTGAATAAGACAGCCCAAATTCAACTAGATTTGTCTGCTAGGTCTATGCTGAGCTGACTTGCCCCTTCAGAGGCCGAGTAAATAGCGGGTTCACGAATGTGAGACTGGGTTATGAAGAGAATGCATTGATGCAGAGAATAAGCAGCGAAGGAGCGCGAGAAGCTGCAGGTTGTGCAGCATGCAAGAGCTAAAGTTAAGTGACTTGCAGGAAATGTGTCTCATATGGAACCTGTAGAATGCCCGATGACATCACACCGTGATAGACACAGCAAGGTCCAAGCAGTTTGAGAAGTTCTGAGATATTGCAAGAGATGCTACAAGGTAGAAGCCGCTGGGAAGATGGCACCGCTGCAAGGACCAAGCGCCTATATAATGTCTGTATGTTGCAGCAACATTGTTATGGTGCTGCGACTGAGGCTGCAAAGACAAAGCGACCGAAAGCTACCATACTGCACTGGGAGAGTGGGACCCACAACCAGGACTATGAAACGATTATACTATTAGGACTTCATAAAGCCCAGAGAGTTGAACGTTCAACCCACAGGTGGGTGTTGTAAACAAATAAACAAAAGGTATCTAATGCTGCATTGTACAAGTTTATTTAAAGGTGAGAGTGAGCCTTTACGACTGTGAACCATCTCTTGAAGAGGTAGTACCTTTCTTGATGGTGGTTTAGTAGTTTTCTCCTGGGGATAGGCAGCTTTCTTGGAGTTATGATATATATGATATGATATGATATGATAGGTTATTTATAACGCGCTTAATATCCAGAGGTTTCTAATCGTGGACCCGGGGATCGAACCTGTGTTGCTCCGTGTTGTCTTGCTTCCAAGGCGAGAACGTTGCCCTTGAGGATAATTAGTAGTTCTTCCCGATTCTTGGCTTGGCAAAGTTCGTCACCCGGCCATACTTGGGAGACATCTGTCTGTAACAGGAATTGCTCATGAAAGTATGTCTTTATTACTACAGGAGAAGAGAATAAGGCATTCTTTAGATCTTGAAAAGCAGTGATAGCTGTTTCTGTCCACTTCAGTGTGTTGGGGTTGTTATTGAAAAGCACATCTACAAGTGGAATCCAGGACCGTACCGATCTACCGGCAGTCTATCTTAGTGTTGACAAGCACCGTTTTATTTAGATGCACCGAAGCAGGTGATAATACTGACCCAGGGCCACTTGCCCTCCGAGAATCACTATGCATGAGACACCTAATCTTCTAGCCTTGATAAAGACCTGCAGATGGTCGAAACACATGTCGGCACTCTTGGTGATGAATAACAATCCACTATATCACATCACAATTAAACGCGTGGACTATACCTATCATGACTTGCAGAGAACATAGCAAGCACTTATGTGGATCTTACGGGCGCCATCCACATAGGAACCCAACACAACCCACCACATCTACAAGTGGTATGCACTGCTGCTTGTACTGTGTGAGCTCCAGGAACAATCTAAAGTCCTCCTTTTCGTGTAGGGGTACATCGTTGAGTGGACTGCAACCTTGCTTTCCTGAGATGTGAAGACTCTATTCCTTACTTAATTTCCTAGGTCATTTATGCTGGTGGTAGTTAGGGAACATTTGGCCGGATTTCTTACACTTGGCAATCACCCTCCTGCTTGGGGTGTCAGCACACTTCTTAAACCACACTATCTTGTCTCCAAGCGGCAGCTTCCACACACAAAACAGAAGGTAGTGAAATCCAAACTGGTCTACAAAGCTTTAATGCTCTGCCTTACCCCGACCATCTGGTAGGGAGAGAGGAAGGTAACTCTAGGAAAAGAGACACAGCTAAAAGGCTAGACATCGGCAAAATGTACCAGAAGTTGGAGGGGTGCCTTCTATCGATCACACACAAGAAGTAGCAGAACAAGTGCGGAACTGATGCACTGGGAAAGAAAGAACACCTGGAAGGAGCAGCTATGAGCAGATCTTTGAAACTAAGGTAGAGTTGGGAACCACTGATGCTGTCCCACAAAAGAAATAACGACCTGGAAGTCTTTGAGCAACCGCTCCATGAATCTCCACACTTGTCTGACACGCCGAGACTCTGAAGGAGGTAGCCTCAAGATCCCTACACATGCCACCAGGCTCAAAAACTCTGAATCACAAAAACTCTGCAAACCTAGTCAGAGCTGTGAACCACGAAAGGGTTGCGAACCGCTAAGCAACTGTGAACCCTGCAAGACTTTGAAATATGACCTGGGGTACAGATGCTGCAGCCAAGCCTTCTGGGTGACTGCGCAATACTGACAAAGATTCCAGAGCTGGGTGACAGGTCACTAGTAAACTCGATTCACCATGTTCTGTTTCTTACCTATAAAGAAACGAAAAGCCTTTGTTCCTATTATATGTTTGTCTACTTGGCAGAAGTGGCATGCAAGGACCTGTAAATAAGTCCGGCTCCACCATGCCGAGTCAGCAAGATTTGCTAGCCTCGATCTCGCCATACGGACAAAGCCATGTGCCCCCGTTGAGGTGTAAAAGACACTTTCACATTAAAGGTGTATGTCCCGGGATAAGTCAGCGACCACGGCAAGTAGAATCTAACCATTTATGAATAACATTGCAGTTGTCGTCACCTGTAAGGTTGGAATTCTCATACCAAGAGGTGGCCATTTCTCCATAGAAAAGGAGAGTGTAAAACCAAGCAAAAGCCACCTCGGAGGAAAAGCAGCAATTCATTAAATAGCACACTGAAAAGATAACGCTACAAGCCAACAAAAACAGGCGGGCCACTAGCTGCAGGCTCAGCAAGCTGAGGCAAAATGCCAAGTGCTTGAGGTGGCAATTTACCGCCTAGGCGCTTGCCAAATGGACAGAGGAAAAGCACGAGGAGGATTGCTCACATCTACTAAATGCCATCCCTTCTGCAAAGGCGAGTCTAAATGTCCTCTGTGCAGGTAAAGTGCACTACACTGCCGTTTGCATGCCGAGATATAGATATAGTACTCACATTCACGCTGCCCAGACAGGCGCCATCGCATTTCGATCATTCGACTCCATTGGGTTGTATTAAAATGTCAGGAAAGCTGTAAGGTTTTGCGACACATGGAACATTGTCAGACCAGCTCGGCTCACATACGGACTGCAGAAAACAAAATACCACCCTAAATCCTTTATCTGTTTTCACTTTATAAATAGAATTTTATCCCTGCAAGTTTACACCTGCAAAGCTCCAAAGACCACGTGCTGGTCCTGTTCCGCTGTCGCACAGAAAGGGAAGCTCACGGATACACCATCAACTTCTCAACATGCCAGGTGTTATAATAACCGAATTATACGAGATTATTAAATAATGCTAAATGTCAGATTGTGCATTCTTTTCAGCGCTGCCTAATATGTCTTTATTTCTCAGTTTAATGTGTTTAACGCAATTGAATTAGTCAACCTGAGAGGAACAAAATGCTGTGGTGGCCATGCTTCTATTCAAACCTCAGATTGCACGCTGCGCACACATGTTTAACGGCATGCAAAACCTTGCATTGGAAGTTAAGGAAATGCAAGCTAACATTTAAACGTTTCCCTTGCCCAGTTAAATTCATTGCCTCGGCAATGGGGCAGTCTACTTTTTTCTCACAGTTTGTATGCTCAGAGAGTTCTCTATTTCTGTAAATGAGGCCACGAGATTGAGTGCATACAAAAAAGGCTCGAGGAGAAATGTATACTTTTTATAATTAACCAAATTAATAGTGCGCTCAGAAATATTATTGGCTAAAAAGATGGCCAATTATCCAAAATATAGTCCCTAT
This sequence comes from Ambystoma mexicanum, assembly GCF_040938575.1. Lineage (NCBI taxonomy): Eukaryota > Metazoa > Chordata > Amphibia > Caudata > Ambystomatidae > Ambystoma > Ambystoma mexicanum. The sequence continues at coordinate 631,117,170 of NC_090936.1, forward strand.
GTAAAGTATTGAGCAAATGAAGCTCAAACTTAAAAATGGGAAGCACTAGGAAGCATCCATTTTGTGAAATGGATGCCTCCTGTGCTTGCTCTTGCAGCACTAATGAAGCAAAAGTCAGCCAGCTGTTATAAACAGTCAATAAATAAATAAAGCAGCCACTGGGTGGCTTTTGCTTCATTGGTGCCAGAGGACGGAGACCAGAGACTGCAGGCCGGAAAGCAGCATCTGGGTAAGTGCTTATTTCTTTTTTTTTTAAATAAGCACTAACTGCGTTTTATTTCCTAAGTTTTCCGGGTTGAAGGAGCCGGAAAACTTAGAAAGAAAACCGCAGCTTTTAAAAATGTGTATTTATGTTTGCGGTAGCTTCAGCCTGGAGCCCAAGCTGAAGCCCAAGCCCAATACGTTGTTGTATTAACGCTGCCGTTTTCTTTCTAAGTTTCTCGCGCTCCTCCGAGCCAGAGGAGCCAGAGAAACTTAGAAAGAAAAACCACAGCGTTTTTGAAACACAAATGCGTTGTGTTTCTGCCTGCCGTGGCTATCACTTTGAGTCTCCCGGGCTCTTCTGGTGGAGCCCGGGAGACTCAAAGTGGAAGCTGCTGCAGGCAGAAAAACAATGCAGGTGTGTTTCCATGCTGCAGTGTGTCTGCCTGTGGTAGCTTTCGCGTGGAGTCTCCTGGGCTCCCCCAACCCTGAGGGAGTCCAGGAGACTCCAAGTGAAAGCTGCTGAAGTGAGAAATACAATGTTGTTGTATTTGTAAATGCAGCTGTATTTACAAATACAACAACGTTATTATTCTGACTGCAGTGGCTTTCGCTTTGAGTCTCCTGGACTCCCTCAGGGTTGGGGGAGCCCAGGAGACTCCACGCGAAAGCCGCCACAGTCAGAATAACAACTTTGTTGTATTTATGATTTTCGTGGTTTTCCAACCATGGCAATCACAAATACAACAATGTTGTATTTTTAATTGCTTCGCCTCTGCTTTTTGCCTTCATTTTACGTTTTCTGTGCTTCCCTGGGCTTGGGAAGCACCGAAAAACGTAAAATGAAAGTGAAGGCAGCCTCCTCAGCTCTGCTGTGGCTGCAGTAAGCAAAAGCTCCCAGTATGGGGCTTTTGCTGCTTGTTTAGTGCCGCCAGGGTAGGGCTGAGGAGGCTGCCTGAAATGGCAAAATAGAAGCTCCCATGTAAATGCTTTGAGCCTCGTTTGCTCAAAGTGTTTACATAGGAACTTTCATTCAAAATATGTTTAAAATATGTTTTAGACTATTGCCCATCGTTTTAGGCAATAATTATTTTGACCGCACTATTCCTTTAATAATAATCATCTTCCTATGTGCTAGGTCAATTGTATGGGTCAAATGAACTATTGCACAATTTTTGGATTAATATTTTTAAAAAGTGTATCACACAAAGGAGGACAACGGCTGGCCTATATCAAGCAATAATACCCACATTATCAGGCTGTACAGGGTGGTCAGGGCCCAAATGCCCATGTTAATAGGCCTGAGCTTATCTACAAACTTTAGTTAATACGGGTGGTGGGCCTGGCTGCTAACGGAACCGTATTTTAAGGGAAAAAGTGGCTCGCACAGAGAACATAACCAGTGTTTCCCTCCAAATAGAAATCTACAACAAAAAAGGCCTCCATGGAAATGAAGAACAGGGAGCTCCAGGGGGAGCACCACTTCCATTTCTATCATGGCGTGAGGAGAGGAGAGTGGGAGGACGATGGCCGTGGGAGGGAAGGTTGAGCAGCCGGAATAAAGTAAAATTGGCTTTTTTTTGGTAAAGATTTTATTTTTATTTTGTTGTGATATTTTGGTTAAATAAACCTTTTAACACATTTTTATAATTAATAAATAAGATATTTACATAATAAAGACAAATAAAATTACAATTTAACATGATAAATAGTTATAAATCGTTATAATGATAAACAAACTTGTAATAATCTCTATGTGCAATTATTGCAATTCTTGGATTGTGGTCCATATCTGATGAACCACAAAATGTAAAGTTGGTGACCACCCTGAATATATGTAAGCCCATACATGGTCATAGATAAAGTTCTTGATTTTAAACCTCAATCCACCATAAGCCTTTTTGAATAAATTTCCAATAATGAGTGAGCAGATGCCTGGGGGTTTCAACTGTTAAATTACATAGTCTACAAAGGGCCTCATCACGAGTTGGGCGGTATCCCGGCTGTAATACCACCCAACTGTAATAGCGTTAGCACCGACTGGCCCATCGATATTACTGCCGGATCACGGGTTGGGTGCTAACAGTAAATCTCCATTCCCCATTGGGTCAGTTGGATCCAATGGGGCATTTCTGGCACTATTATTGCGCGCTAATACAGCTGCCAGTAATACTGCAGAGAACGGGGCACAAAATGGGATTTTGAACTCCAGAAAAAAGCTGGAGGTAAAACAGCCCATTTGGCGCCCAACTTGTGACAGGGCCAGCCCTTAAATGCAGCGGTAATACCGTTACCAGTGCATCTAAGGGCTACAGCCCAACTAGTGATGAGGCCCAAAGTCTAAGAGCAGGTGTCCCTGTCCAAGCACCTATATGAGAAAAAGTAGGGGGCTATTCCAATCTTAAATTCATTACAAACCTTTGCACCCCGATATCAAATAGTTTGATAAAACAAAGACAGGGAACATCCACCGGTAATCCCTGCATCACATATAATTCAATTTTTAATTTTATTTTCCTAAGTAGGAGATGTTGGCATTTTCATCCCATATCGCAGCTAACTTTTTCACTTTTTTTTCCATAACCCCAATTGGGTCTACGGGTGAAACATGAAAACCAATCTCCTCAAAAAATGGGCATATGTCCTCCACCCACTCCCCCAATGAGTTATTGACCAGATCTTTTGATAACATGTTATTGAAGTTGACAAACAGAGTCCTTATCATCCTTCTTGTATAACATTCGGAGGAAGAGAATTCCCATTCTTATTTTCAAATGGGCTTTGAGAGATATTAAACCTAATTCTCAGTATTTCCCGTCAACCCCAATGCTCTTTTCCAAAGTTTTCCCTCCAATTTCTTAACCCATATACTTTCTTTATTCTTAAAGATCACAAGGCCATAGGCCAAACCATGTACAATGCAGGTTTTAAATAATTTGACAAGGGCTTCAATTGAATATCAATTCTTCTGTCTGATCAAATTATGGATAGCTACAAATCATCACTTTTGTTGAACAAAGTTTTTGAGTGCTTTATACTCATGGAGTTTTATATGTAGACCCCCAGGTATATATACATATTAATCCACAACTTCAATGACTTTGTTGTTCATCTAAATTGCTTTCTTCCCTTTTTATTTGGAGCAATAGCCATCATTTTAGTTTTATTATAGTTAATGCTCAAATTGTTTATCCAGGAATACTCACATAGTAAATGCACCCAGCATTGTAAACCAATAGGAGTGCAATCAATCAGAAAGGTATCATCAGCATAGGAAGGGCCAATTTACAAATTCATTTTCAACTTTCAGTGGAAAGGTACAAATAGCCTTCATATGCTGTCCCATGTCTGCAACATATAAATTGTACAATGTCGATGCCAATGGGCATCCCTGTTTTAACGCAAAATTAGTTTTTATTTTACAACTGAGTGTACCCTCCTGATTTAGACGCACTTGAGTCACTGTGTCTAAATAAATCTCTTATATTTTACTCAGGACAATCAGACTCAAGTTCCACTCCCAAAATTTAGCCCACAATCTCTCCCCGTCTACAGTGTCAAATGTACTTTTATCATCTATAAAACATATATAAAGAGCGTCATGTTCTCTCGTTTTGCTTTGAAGCACAAGAAAAGTCAAAGACCAAAGGTTTGACAAGGAGCCAATCCTCTGTCGAAACCCTGTTTGGAACTTAGGTAATAGGTTGTATTTTTTAATCCACCTTTTCGTTTCCACCAGTAGGATCTGGGAAAATACTTTTCACACGCATCTTTCATAGCTAGAAGGTGATCATTTCCAGGATTATCTCTAGACCCTTGTTTAAATACCGGTATCAGAATGGATGCTTTCCAGTTAATGGGAATAAAGCCTGTGTTTAGGACATTCTCAAAGAGATGAGATAAGAAGGTGCCCCAATATTCAGGTTTATGCTTATATATTAAATTGGGTATTGTCTCTGTCTCAACGTCTAACATACTCCCATCTCTCCTCTATTGTAGAGTGTTTTAGTAGCTACATCATTCGCTTTATAATATAGATCAACTATATATCTCATCCAGTCTCTTTCAGATATAGGGTTGACTTCAATTCCCACTCTTGAATCAATGGTTATATGAGATTTATAACATTTCAACAATTTACGACCATCAGAATAGCACAGAGCCTCATAAATAGTAAACCATTGGTTGGTCCTTAGCGACGATTTATGTTTTTTTAAATAAATATTTAGTCTTCAATTGAGCTATTTTTCTTCCTTTGTCTTAGCACCCACATCAGGTGTAAGGTTGACCACCAACGTCCAGCTACTAGGGTACAGCTGCTGTAAGCCATTGGAGTTAATAAAGACATCCCATGGATTATCATTGCTTAGCAAGTTCTCATCAGCTAAAACAAGGGTCTAGAGTAATTGAGGTCACCAAGAATTAAGAAAAAAGCACCAACATTAGTTATAGCCTAATCCCCCAAAATATTATCTACATCTGAGATAATTTGTAAAGAATATATGTTATTGGGAGGATTGTAGACATTGATGATAAGCCGATTGCCAATTAAACATTTTAGGATCCCTCAGCATGTGAGTGGAGCACAAGATACATTTATATTCTGAGAAGGACAGTTCTGATCGGACCCGCAGAATAAGGCCCCCTGACGGTCTCCCGGCTATACTGTGTCTAGCCCGTCATTGGATAATTTGGTAGCCATCCAGCTTAAACTCAACCAACATACATGTCTCTTGTAGAGCAAAAATATCAGCCTCTAATAGAAAGGCCATTCCAACACAGTTCGATAGAAACAAATTAAATCCCCTGGTATTGCAGGCGATACAACTCAAAAAGCCCCCCACCACAGCATTACTTCAGTCAACAGTCTCACAAATGTCCCCTATGTTACCACGAGGGTCCTGTCTACCCATACCAGGAATACTCTTCCTAAGTCCTTTGACAATTTGGTGAACTATTTTTATGAAGGTACATATTTGTACCAGGTTTAGATGCTTCCCTATTCTTCATTTGTTTCGTTGCAATGGGAGGCAGTATTTCTCAATTCTAGATACCTCATATCCAAGCTCTGAAATCTTCCAAAAAATGCCAAAAATGAATGCCTTTTCTCCAGTAGGGCAGCACGACAACCAAAGACAGCCAACAGCACTTGCAAAATGCACTTCCACAAATGCGCGTAAAGTAAAATAATTGGTACATTCAGCAGATCGGAAGCTTGGCAGCGAGCATACAACCACGTGCTCAGAGCGCGGGCTTATATTGTTAGGTAAAGAATGCAATCCGGGCAAGCTGTTTGGCTCTTCAGACCACCCGGGATGCTAAAACATGGTATTTCACAACTGTTCATTGCAGCTGTGCAGGCAAACCACACCATGAATCTGCTAATAGGATTTTCTTCCTTTAGTTTCCTGATGGTTCATAATGATTCATAAAAATGCCTTTTCAAACACGATAACAGTGTTCCAACTTGTAGAACCTTTCCTCTCTTCTGAACTTTGCATATATAACCACAGTTGAAATATTCTGGTTATTGCTTTTATAGAACCGTCTCTCATATCACTAACATACACACAAACACTTTGTGCTTGCTGTCCCTAGTAACTGCTTGATAAAATAAATAGAGAACACTAAACCACAGCATAACAATAGTGAACTATGGAATTGTGCTGCTACAGTATAAGAGAACAATGGTCGTTTCTTCAGAACATGTTTTACTTTTGCTATTTCACCCATACACATTACATGAAACGTTCAAATGCTATAACCTTAACCCACTGCACACATGATCTTTTGGTTTGAATTTTGTCACACCGTTGTTTTTAAAGCTGCAATTCATACATGTGCTACCCTACAATTAGAAAGAAAATCAAATAAATATTTTTTTAAAGCTATAAGCGCACAGTATGTGATAATCGAATTACGCGGAGCTGCACAGATATACAGTCTGTGCTTGGTGTCTAGAGGCTGGAGTTGCTGAGAGTCTCTCTTCCCTAGCTACAGCGGTGCAGCTGTGTGACGAAGGAAGGAGGAAGCCTTTCAAATACGCTGGACCCGCAGAGCGGCGCAGAGCTGTATGGAGGTGCAGTCCGTGCTGGTGTGCTACTGTGCTAGTGCTCTCTTCCTGCTACAGCTATCCCTGGTAACCATGTTGGCTGACTGTTGCAAGTGTTTCCAGAGGTGAGACTCTAATCTGCAGAGTGGTAAATACAAGATGCCCCCTCAGCCCAAGTCTGTCCCTATTACGGATGAGGAGATGCTGGCCGTGGTTAACCTTCTGCCCCCGCTCTCCCCGGGGACTGACACCACCCCTGCTTACAGAGTATGGGAGCTGAGACCAACCCTGCCACTAGATCACCTGGCGTTGACAAACTGAATGGCCTGCCCACTAGACCCACCCTTACAATGCCAACTAAAAATCCTCTGAAGACGATTACTTTGTACTGTCCTTCTAAAGGAGTGGTGGCAGTCAAAGCCACAAACGGGGAAAGTCTCCTCTTTGCCAGTCCATTCAATTTTGCAGGAGTCGTTTGATCAAGAGGGATGTCCAATGACTTCGAACATGGACACAAATGTTGAACGTTTCTGCCTTCTCCTCAGGATGTGGGGCCGCAATATGCCCCTGATTTTGATTTTTCACTATCTTCTATATGCTCTTCTCCACCTTTTATGCCCTCAAGAAGACTTTTTGAAAATCAGCCCCAACTGTACCATGAGAGAGGACCCCTTGCTGCTCAGACATTAATGGAGATAAACCAGGTCCTTTATATTTTAGTCTCCCTTCATGAGGGTCTTAAGGTTGAAGCAAAAGTTAATTTCGTCCTTCTTGAATCTTCATTATTTAAATTTGACAACATTAAGCTTCATATGTCAGCTGAAGATTTTTTGTTTGACCAAACTCTGTGTAAACTGGATGACTTAGTGCGCTTGCAGCCTTGGAATACTCATGCAATGAAGGATCATGCGGTGGGCCCTTTAAGAAAAAATGTAAAAATTCCTCTGTTCTGAAGATGACTTCTTCGGCTTCCAATAGATTCCTGAGAACCCTGTTTTTGCAGCCATCAGTTAAAGCTGCCCTGTCTAATACCACTAATAAGGCGGTTACAGTCCTAATAGCGGTATTGCCTCTGCTGACATGGTTATAGTTGATTCACCATTAACTAAGGATGCCCCACCCATAATTGTGCAGGAAGACAAGGAACCATCTTGATGCGATCTGCAGTTGTTATGTCAGCAGCTTTGCCCACGGCTTGTGGAAACACGCTGCAGAAAAACTCTGAGCTCGATCTGGGCCCTTCGGCCTGTTTGCAATAACACTTGATGAACTCCAGCCCTTTCTTTAGTTCTAGTTCTTCTACTACCTTAGGGGGAGCGGGCAGCATCTGTAATCATGCAGCTAATATCAGTTCCACAAATAGTCAAACATCACTTGTAAACACTAATATCTGTGGTGATCTCAAGGAACGTCGTCAATTGGACCCTAGGGCCCTGTTGACTGCTGATAAACAGGTCAGGTGCCATGGACTGGAGGCTAAAGTCCCTGAATTTCCTAATAAGATCTTATTTGAAAGCTTTCTATCAGAAAACAGAACTTTTGTCCTTAATGAAGCAAATATCCTCCATCTACTCTCGGAAGTGCCCAATTTTTCTGGTATTTCCTTGAATGACCTTCAGAGAGTGGACTTTATTGATTTATATATGACAGATAGGTGTGTTCACTTTAACACTAAACTTGTCTTTGACATTATTCTGCAAGAAAGTGAATCTCTTCGGGCATTTGGCTTTGATCTTTCCCCTTGTTGAGAAAAAAATTACTGATACTGTAGACAAAGGGAGTGAGAGTGAAACTGTATTGGGGGAGGAAGTTTAAGATTAAGGTCTCAGAAGAGACTAGGAATTGGTCCTGGTTATTGAGGGTTCATACTCACTTACATACCAACCCAACATTGGGTACCAAATCTGTCTGTTTACAGGAAACCTGTCTGCAACATACCCCATCTTTTGATGGTTGCACAGTGATTTTCCAGGCAGTTAAACAAGGTGACATGGGTCAACCGTACGGTGGCCTTCTAACTCTTGTTCAATCTGGAAGGGAAATCGCTGTAATAACCTTCATTGACAATTCTTTGGGTATTTAAACAACTCATGTTCAAGTTTCAGGAAACGTATTGCTCCATATTTTAATTGTTAATGTGTATTGGCATGGGGGTATGTGTGATTTGGATACCATTTTAGAGTATCTCTCGGGTTGTATTATCGATTAGGGTGTAAAGAATGCGGCCAGACACATCATTCTTCTCAGTGATTTCAACTTGGAGTGTATTACACTGAGCTACTTAGAGCAGTAGGATCTTCCTTGTGCAGTCAGCCTAAGAAGTATTGTAATGGCAGATTATTTTGGGTGAGATTGGAATGATTGGGTTTGTTCGACTTGGATGAATGAGAAGGACCAGTCAACCACTGATTAGATATTTTCAGGGCGGTGGTTGCATGAAGAGAGTACCGATTTGAATATTGTCTCTACCCCCTTTAGAGAGCACTCAATGTTGGAGGCCCAGTTTGGCCTCGGTTTAGAGAATGAGGACAGTCTAGAACCGGGTCCCAAATATTTGTTGATTAACCCGGCTGTCATGAGAATATCTTGAAATAACACCCTGACACCTTGGGTAAATGCTTCCCTAGTCCATGTTTTGACCTTTCAGTTCTCATGAATGGAAATATTTTACGTTCTCAGTGAGCAACTTTGAGGAATGTGTCGAAAGTTTAGTAAAACCGCATGGATGTTCTAAGAATCAGAGTGGCGTGGCGAAATACCACAGGAATCCTCATGTGTTTAGTGTGGAGGTGGCTATGAAAAAACGTGAAATGAGAAGGGCTTTTAGATCGTTAAGGAAATGGTATGATCTATCATCAGTGTGGAAGGACCACATGATGAAAAGAACAAGTCAATTGGCTCCATCAGAGTCGTGCTCAAATGAGTCAAGTGGATGTAGAAGGTATTTTTTTCAACTATATTTAATAAAAGCAAACAGGTTTTCTGAAGGTTGATTAATATCATATACTCGTCTCAGCCGTGCAAACAAACGAATGCAGTTTCTGATAGCGACTGTGTGTCCCATTTTCAATCTTTGTACTCGCAAACTCTCTGTGTGCATATTCCCTTTTCCTCTGAATGGGGGTTTAATGACAATTTCAATTTATAATTTTTTGATTATGATAATGTTCTCAAAGTTACTATGAAGATCAGTTCCTCCCGTGCTCCTGACCCAAATCAACTGTCAAACATTTTAAGCATAACCCGGTGACATGGGCCACTACTTTGTCCGTCATGGTTAAAAGTGTGGTGAGCTCTGGTGTTTTCCCAGCCTCGTGGGCCACAGAATTTATTGTACCTATATAAAAAAAGGGAGCTAGACTAATCCCATAAACTACAGACCAATTGCTATTCCGGATGCCGACAGCAAGGTTTCTGTCTCAATCTTGCTGTCTCACATTTAAATGTGGGCTTTTGAGGCGGGAATCCTAGATAAATGGCAAATTGGGTTCAGGAGGAATATGGCAACATCTCTTAATTGTCTTATTGTGAAGAACATTCAGCATCTAACTTGGGCAAGAAATGATAACTCAGTGTTAATAGCATCTATTGACCGTACTGCTGCTTATGATGCCATGGAAACATTTATTGTGGTCCAAACTTAACACATGGGGCATCCCAGCTGGTGTTTTAAGGTTGATAGTGGGTCTGTACACTCATTCTAATATTCAAATTCGTCTGAATCACTCTGGATCTCTATCACGTCAAATTGTGACTTCCAGAGGAGTCAGGCGGGGGTAAGGGGGTGTGTTGGCATCCTGTTCAATTTATATATGGCAGACTTGGGTGACTACCTAAAATCAGCAGTTTTTGTCTCTCCTAAACGTAACCATTTGAGACCGTTCTGGTATTCTGATGATATTTTCATTTTTGACTGTACTCCTGTGGGCCTCCAATGTCTAACCAGTGCATTTTCTGTTTTTGTGGAAATACATCCGTTGCAAATCAATCCTGCTAAAACAAAGATTACGCAATGCACTAAGGGCAGGAAAGAGTTTGTTCCTCTAGCATATTGGGTTAGAGCTGGTTGGTAAAGTGGACTTGTTCGCTTACCTGGGGTTTCTGCTTTTCGCTAAACCTTGCTTAAAATAAGCTTCAAGAGTGGTTAAATAGGTGTGATCTGGACCTTGCTAATCAGTTGGCGAGGCATGACTCTCAATATGGTAGATTCACTTTGTGGCCATGTATAAAGTACTACGAAGGAAAGATTGTTCCTAAGATATTTTATGTAATGGATGTTTATTCGTTATACATTTTGGAGTATTTGCCAACAATTTGATTTGATTTGGAGAAGGATTACATCTTTCTAACTCTGTACCCATCCATGCGATAAGATATGAGCTGGGTATAGTTTGAGGTCCAGGCCCCAATGGAAAATTCTGTTGCTTCTTAAAAAGATGCTGTGTCCATCGGAAGGTTTGCTGATGGTGGATCTGATGTTGATTTTGGAAGAACAGGGTAGTACCAGGTTGGGTGATGTTCATACATTTTGTTGGGACCTTTTGGAGATTAGTAGCACACCGATAGAATGAGTAGATGTAATGTAATGTCATTGGTTATTTATAACGCGCTTAATACCCAGAGGTTTCTAAGCGTGGACCTGGGGATCGAACCTGTGTTGCTTCGCGGTGTCCTGCTTCCAAGGCAAGCATATTTCCCCTGAGCTATCCTACTTAGAGATAATACAACAAAAGTTAAGATGTTTTTATTTAGTCATAATTGTATTCAAACTATCGAGTAAATGCACTCTTTTACATCTCTTAGTCATCTCCAGGCAGAGCACAAAAAATTAGGAACATTGGCTCCTTTTTTGGATTTCTACCCAGCCAAGTTTCTAAGGCATACATTTCTTTGTTTTTGATGGAACCTGATTAAGACAAAACAGATTCTGGTAAAATATGGCATATTGTAAGATCAGGCGGTATGCTGATTTTGTAATGCTGAAAACTAATGTGAAACTTTTAAACATCTGATGTTATTTTGTCCTACTGTACAAGGTCTAAGGTGTAACCAGTTAAAGAAACGCTCAGGGTCATTTGCACTTGGTGACGAAGAGTTGATTGGCTGGCCATGTCACCTCTACAGTTAGAGTCTCTGTTACTACTGAGCACTGAATTAAATAAAAGAGCTAAATTTAGAATAGCTTGCTTACGTTGCCCTGATGTTATATTTCTTGTCGCAGTGACGCCTGTACATTCTTGTTTGTCTGTGTAATATGGTTTTTATATCAGTATCGCGAGTGCATCGATACGCACATTTTGTAATGTATTTTAATGTCTATGAATTTGCTTGAACCCTTGCAATAATTGAGCACTCACATGTGCTATGTGTTTTTACATATTTTCTGTAGAAAGTGGTCATGCTGATCAACTCTGGGGTATAAAGTCTTTGTTGACCTTTTGAAGGAATCACGTCCTGAAGATGGCCTAAGAAAAGAGGTATCTAAGACACTAGAGATAGTGCTGAAACAAAAAAACGGCCGAAACATGTTGACATCTATCTGCAATACCCTCATGATTTCATATACTAACAAAGCATTTTTGTGTTTGTTTGCACCCCCGTGTTTCATGGGTACATTTGTACCTTGCTTTGTCATAGTGAAACAAGGGTTTTTAACAAACTGTGGGCCTCATTACACGGATGGCGGTATGGATTTACCGGTACCGGTAAAATACTGGTACCGGTAAATCCTTACCGCCTTACTACGAGGCCCCTTTGCGGGTTGGGGGATTTAATGCCTGCTTTTTGCAGGCGTTATAAACCAACCCGCAAAGGGACCCAGGGTGCTAATTACGGTCACGCAATTTGCGGTACCGTAATTAGCACCTTCCCCATTCCCATTGAGCCCTATGGGGCAAAAATGGGAATGGGGAAGGGCAATGGTGGAAGGGGGAATTACCGCCCCGCCAACCTTGGAATGGGGCGGTAATTCCCCTTTCCGCCAAGGCGGTACCGGTATTTTACCGTCATGAACCATGGCGCTAATAGCGCCATGGTTCTCCGCAATCCGTGTAATGAGGCCCTATGTCTTGTTTAATTCTTTAATCATGTAATGTTGTCTGTAGGGCATTTGTCGCCCTTTGTTTTATCCACACAAATATTAAAAGTTAATGTATTTTTTCTAAATTCGGTGCCTGTATTGGGTTCATGATGTCCTTTAGTAGTAAGATGGGATGTGTTTAGTCTGTCATTGAGCGTCACGCTGACACATCAGGGCAACGGAAAGAGGGGTAATCAGACTCACCCTCTGTTATTTCTTATTCTTTACCTCTAAAGTTATACAATTTTTGAAATCTTTGAAATTGGAAGTACCCTGGGACAGTTACAGTAATATCGACAAGACAGTTTCGATCCTAGTATAGAAGGGAAGGATTTTAAGCTGAGTTGTTTGTTTTAAGTATATGAGCTTTTAAGGAAAAATGTTCCAATGAATTTAAGATAATTTTTTGTTTGTATTTTATGAATTGTTATTTATTATTTTCCCTTTCTTTTTCCATGTTTTCTTGTATTGATGCATTTTGTGTTGGTGTTTTTTTGTATTGATGCTTCTTGTACTTATATTTTTCTGTTTTACTTTGTTAAAGGGTAAGTCTTAAATTATTTAATCAATCATGTAAAAACTATTTTCAAAACAAAACTTTCAATTTCAAAATACAGACACTTCCTGAAAGACAGTCAATGAAGAGGTTGAATTATCTATATAAGTCAAATAAACCAAAACTACCTACACACCACCAACAATTAAAAAAATACACATCTGTAATTATTGATACAATCCTAATAAGTGGAATAACAGGGCATGTGTTTACAACAACAGACTAATCTTGTGTGACTATTACAATAGCATGCTTTGACAGGGTAGCTGGGTGGGAGGCAAAACAGGGCTGACACAAGGATATGTTTTAACAAAAGAAAACAGAAAATGTCTCAAGTCAGAAAATTATTCAGAAAGTCTCTAAGAGTTTCAGAAAGGGGGCAATTGGTCTTTGCTCAAATGTCCAATTGAAAACTCGTCTTCGTCTTCGCATTGTGGGTTTTGCTGGTTGTCTGAACCGTCATTGTTTGAGTACAATTGTAGGCACTCTACCGGGCACCACAAGATTCAGCCACAGAGGGAGTCTCTCCAGCACTGACCCACTCTACCAGGGTCTTGGTGTTTGGCACGAGGTGCACTTTGTCTGAAGACCACCTCTCTACTCTAGGGTGTAGCCTCTGAGGCACCACCTTGCTGAGCACCCCATCATAAGCTCCCTGGCCGTCAGTAAGATTGAAATGTTGTACCTCCTCCCATCACCTGTAAATTCTTTCCTGGACTGACCTTGATATGATATGGCATTTGTAACGCGCCTATACACAAGTGTTTCAAGGCGTGACACAAGTGTTTCAAGACGCGAATGGTTTCCTGGCCTACTCCCACATCCTCTGGTATAGTAGCTGTATTTCCCTCTCTAGCTTTCTCTCTTAAAGGTGTCAACCTTGTTCCCATTCCTTATCTGCTGTACTTTTGATGGTTCCACTGCCTCCAACCTCCCTATTCTCGCTTTTTTCAAATCATGCCCAATGCTCCTCCAGATTTCTCCTGACTCTCCCACCAGCCTCCATTTCCCTCCCCACGATGACACCACCCCTTACTCCAACCTCCCCTAGACTCTCTTTCCAACTGTCCTCTCTATCACCACTCTCCGCCAAATCTTTTCCTCCAACTCCAACTCAAACTCCCCACACTCCCGACATGAAAAGAGAGCTTTTTATAGTGGGGATTCTCCTTCACCCCGCCCTAGGGAGGTTCTTATGGGAAACACCTGTGTACTGAGAGCTTGGCTGTTTGGTGATTGGCCCGTGTGTTGGTGGTAACGTGGTTTAGAAGGGGGTTGGCCCAAGGTTACATGAAGGCCTGCTGCCATGTTGGATTTTAAAAAGGCTATTAACATGCATGAGATTTCTCTCCCTCTCTTGAAACGCTACTGCTACTGCCTGCCTTAGTTTGGGTTCCTCTGTTCCCTGGTCATGTGAATACGGAGTTAGGAATTCGTCCTGTAAGCATGCACCTGTTGGTTAGATTAATAATGCTTTTGTCAAGGAGAATTTGCAATTGTGCACTCTGAGATGCACTGAGGCAGGATCAAGGCTGTTTCCTCTCCATGCATTTTGCAGGAGTACATTCTTTACTGTTCCAGCATGACTTTGTATCAGTGTGACTCCCGCCAGCTGCGCAATGACGGAGTCTTAATAAGAAATGTTCCCTTTGTCATTGGCTTCGAGGGAAAGAGAATTTCATTGATTGTCAATAACTTTGAAATGGTGAAACGCTGTTCCCTTAAAGGGAAATACTTTTTATGATAGATGTTTGACTGTATACAGGGAGCTGGAACCGTTCTCTGATGTGTCAGCCTTATGAGTAAGAATCTCTTTAAGGGATTTGGGTCTCCTCCTCACCTTGTGGTGATCACTGGTTTTTCATGAGCTTGTAAGTGCTCTTGTGTCTCCTCCCTACCATAGTTACTTTTAACAGTGGTCTCAAGATTCCCGTACACCTCCTTAAGGTCTAACATCCACTAGTTTGGGGTGGCACCTGGACCCTAGGAATACCTTTTTTCTGGTCTACAAGGTTTGGCAGGACAATTTGTTGCAATGTCAACATTAGTAATACTAATTGATCAAAACATTGGTATAATCTGATGGTACAATATTACAGTGTGTAAATATGATTCAGCAACTGGACTTTTCTGATTGCAGAATACCTTCATTATGATCAAAGGTGCATGTACTGGTGTGGTAAGTTATTAACAATATTCAAGACAACATGCCAAAACATCTCTTGCTAAGGTCTGGAGAATACTGTATGTAAAGGCGCAGAAGGAGGAGACTGAAACACAAGTGGGATGATTGTTGGCATAGACTTTTATTTTGTTCAAAAATAAAGAAGCAACCTAGCTCCCCCTAACTGTAAGAGGAGTCTGCCTGCCTTCACTAAAGAACTAAGCAATCGGTCAGAATGTCCAAGTAAATGAAAGAGTCCCCTGTTGTGTGTCAAATAGCTAACTCTAGCCCTTACACTAGCAATTAAACTAAAGAGATACTGGATCATAATGTTCTAGAAGAATGACTCTTCTTCTGGACACTAGATTATAGTTCCAATTGGTAAGTGGGAACTGCGCCTGAGAGAATGACTCCATTCTCCAGGTCTCAGTTCCTTTCCTGGATAAAACACTTGAGGTGCAATTCTCAATCCAAATTCAAAGGTTCCAACTCAAACATCATTCCGTATTGCCCATAGTTTTCCTCACTATTGGGTTCCTGGAGAATGGCTCCCTTCTCCAGGTATCTTGCTCTCAACACTTTATTCGGGCCATGGGAATGACTCCCTTCCCTGGGCTTTCTTCTGCTTTATTTCGTGGTACACAACACCAGGGGCATATGTCTTCCTTCTCCCGATTCCTCTTGGCTCCACAGGACACACCACAGGGAGTATGGCTCCCTTCACCTGGTGTTGGTTTCACAGTACACAGCACTGGGGGTATGGCTTCTTACCCCTGATCTCTATTGGCTTCACTGTAGTCAGGGGAATTACTCCCTTCCCCGGGCCCTTCTCAGGCATTTGTCACACTTCAAGGATGTTGGGGGAATGACACCATTCCCCAGGCCCCTCTTAGGCTCGTTATCAAAGTTCACGAAGGCTGGGAGAATGACTCCATTCACCAGGCGCTTCTTAGGCTCTTTATCACAGTTCACAGTTCCAGCGGGTATATCTCCCTTCCCGTGGTTTGGACCAGCTTGGTTAATTAACTTACCAAGTATAGTCCCATTCTCAGGTATTTTATATATTCTTGTTTGTGTGGATCTCTGCTCCTTCAATCTTGCTTCCAGGTGTCCTCTTGCCAACTGCGAATAGGAAGATGCCATCTGTTTCCATCTTTAATCTCTTGTTTCAGGCAGGGGTCCTCCTGCTGACCCTTCCTCAAGAGGAGTTCCCCTCTCAGGGTTATCGCCACTGGCCTCACAGTTCCATTGTTTTTTTTGCCTCCCTCCGCAGCGAGGTTTTAACTCTGCGTCCCAATCTCATGTTGGCCGCAGCCATCTGGGGTTCTTAACATCTTTCCAGTAACCCACAAACCTTTCTCTCTGGTCCTCGAAGGATCTCCTTGGGCTGGGCGTCTCTTTTCCACTGCAGGCTTTTTGGGGCTTCCTGGGTTCTCTTGGATGGTGTGATGGTTCTGTGGTCTATCGCTTTCACTGGTTCTCTCCAAGACCACACGGTACGTCTGCTTTGCGTACTCTGACTTCTGCTTTGCCAGCCTTTAGGTAGGTCTTTCGACTTGCACGAGACGTCATGCCCACTTTTCGCGTGTCCCGGTCTACTGCATTTCCACCTCTTGCTGCTCCGCTCCCCTGCTCATGGGCTGGATTGACAACATTGGTTGTCTGGCTTTGCTTTTCTTGACAGGTGGTTTCCGTATCTGCCCTGATGTAGCTAGCGTGCTCACTTTGGCTCTGCGTGGCCATCTACATGGCTCTGTGCTTCTTCTTCATCTCAGTATGTATGCAATACTCTTCCTTTGTGGAACCTACACTCTTTCTCGTCCCAGTAATTCCTATACTGATAGCTCTGCAAAGACATATAGGAGCATTAGGGATAATGTCGGTGTGATGGGGGTAGTAAGGTGTGTCAGGGTAAGGTGGATTATGGGACACCATGTTCTCCCCAGGTCGTCACTAGTTCCATGTGGGGTTTCCCTCCACATGAGATCCACCAACCGAGTACCTCCCCCATGGGGACTACGGTGTAGAGGCCTCGCCTCTCTGGCCTCATGGGAAGGGGATCCCCCTAGGGGAGAAAAGACGGCATCTGGGGATGCGTCATCCATCACCAAGCATGCTTCTTTTCTCAAGGTGACCTCCCTTATAGAAAATGCACATGATGTGGAACATTTTTGACAAAAATGGTGTGTTACAGCAAAAACACTTTTCCTAAATCTCTATGTTAAGAGCAGTTTAGCAAGCCTATTGTGGTGTTTGTAGTTTTCAGGGACATAGCCCTTCAATGGTTAGTGCTCAACAAATTAAACTAAACTACATTATCAGGATTGAGTTGAAAGTCTTAAAAAACGTGTCTCTCTTTGTTAGGACACGTTGCCATCACTTCCTTCAATCTCTTGGGTGTGTCACATCTTTGCTATAATGAGCCTGAGGGGTTTGACTTCTGGAACCATGCTGCAATGTTTCTGGTAAGTTGTTTTTGTTTTCTTCAAATGTCTTGTTGGGTTTCATACACCATTCTCTATAATCCTAATCTCCATTTACTGTCCTACTTTGGGATTATACCCTTTCCCGGAAGATGGTGTTTGCACAAAGTATTCCTTTTTTGTATTGGGATATGATTGTCTAGGTCTGGCTGTTTATGTCTCACTCTATATATCACTCAGTGTAGGGTTTCAATTTTTCTTTCTCGGCTTTAAATTATTCTTTGTTATTGGGATCAGCATAGCAGAATGCAGCACTCCCATTAGCTTCCAATCCGACACTGAACTCTCAATGGTTCGCTGAATGCAAGTTTCAATATATCCTTCTCTCATTTAATTTATGCGTTGGGCTTGAACTGTCCCCAGAATTCAGTATCTCTAGTAGTCTCTTTCTTTTACTGGTTCCTCACTCTGGGCACTGTGTTGCTATGTCTTTCATTGACATGACTCATCTTCGGGCTCCTGCGCAGGTGGTTCACAGCGTTTGACCTCACTCCAGCCATACGTGTTCATGGGTTCCTTCACTGCTAACACCTAATTGCTCACACTTCCGTGTCTTGCCAGCCCTCTCTCTGGCCCACTCTCTCAAATGGTTCCCATGTTCACAAACTTTTTTCTCCACTTGCACCCTTCAGCCCTGCCAGTTTCTGGGGCTTTTCATATTTAGTTTCCCTCGCGGTCAAGCCTCCCCTCTGCCGTGGGTTCTTAAATTGGATCCCTTAACTAAGGCTCTTGCTCACAGGACTTGTCTTTGCCTCAATTTCTAGTCCATGCCTGTCAATTGTGTCGATTTTTCATCCAGCCTCTTGGAGAATGGCTCTATGTTGGACAGTTACCAGTTCAACCGTCCCTCGTCTGGACCTTCTGCTGTTCTCCATTCTGGCTTCTCTGCACCCAAGTACCGCACAGCTTCTGTCCCTCAAAAACACTGTGGGATTCTGCCTTTATGCATACCCATGTCTCACATGATAGTCATTATTTGCAGTGCTGCAGATGTCCTTTATAGAAAGAAAAGAACAGGTTTCCATTTGTTAGTCTGCTTTTTCCCGCCTCAGCTTATTAAAGGTGGCTTACACATTTTCACTGGGCCTCAAAGGCTGGTATTCAGTGTCATGGGGTTGCTAAACTCAGCAATGTGTTATCTAGGAGGTACATCGGATGACATATCAAAATGGAATATATTCACGAAAGTAGATGACAGTGGCATGCCGAAACAAAGGAGAAGACACTATTGCTCATCAGAATCAGGGCAAATATTCCGGTCACACTTGTGAATTCAGCATAGACACAAGGAGAGCTTAGAAACATCAGTGTTTGGTAACCTCTTGCATGCCCTAAACTCAGTTCAGGAAAAATTGTAACATTGGGCAACTCTAGTTGTAGCACTGTGGTAAAGGTGAGAGTGATCCCTCGGTGAACTTACACTACATTCTAGTCTTTCCTCTACAAATTTCCACTCTTGTCACTTCATCTAGCATTTCAAATATCACTACTATTTCAAGCTTCAGTTATGGTAAACCAGCACCACCAAGTACAAGGATCCATTCTATGTGACATTTATTACAACATTATTTTAATTAACTTTGTTTCAGTTTAAGTTGAGGTCTTCAAATATTGGTGTCCACTTCAGCACAATGGCAACTGCTAACAAGCGGTAATTTCCGGCTCCTAAGTATGAGTAAAGTATTTTTAAGAGCAGTCTTGAATGGTTTTTAATTAGTGACCACACTATATGAAATGTATGTAATTAATCTTGGTGAAGGCATTTAGCCCGCAAAGAGAAATTGCTGAAACATATGCAGACCTTGTAATGTTGGAGTTTCAGATTATAATAGCAGTTGATACATGTTTGTTACTAATGTAGATGCACACTATATATACGGCACAATACATCAGTATGTTGTTGTACATACATGTGCTTGTGAAGGAGCAAAAAAAAAAAAACAAAGTCTAGAGCTTAACAGTAGGAAATGAACTAACAATTAGTGAACACCGCACTTTGTTATGAACTCTGATCTGCGGTACAACAAATCATGACTAAATGGAAATCTGGTGGTGGCAGAAGTTAGAGATTGGTAGCTGGATGGTGGTCGGATACAGAGGTGAGACGCTTTCCAGAGGAACTGTGCAGCTGAGAGCTAGCAGATATCTGATAAAAAGCTTGAACCAAAGAGCCAGGATAAGTATGTAACCCAAATTTGGGTGCTCACGTAGTCCATTCAATATCATTGTATGTACATCTCCAAAGATGTCTGTGCACTTTGACAAATCCAGTGAATTAATCCTTTCTCCTCAAGGTGGAAGCACATAATTTGGGACTAAGGAGGTGAGCCCGCTATAAAGCTATTCCCTATGGGACAGGGTAAGAGGGATCCCACGGAGTGACCCCCACTTAGGGGACAAGGAAGCCTAAAGTCAGGATATGACTTCCTTTCCTGTGAGACAGAATCCCCATTGTTTATGGGTTACATGCAAATTGAATGATTCTATAAGGTAGACCATCCATATGGTAAAAAGCCCAATGGGAATGGCTTGGCTTCTGATCCCACTCTGTTTGCCTCTGTTCAAGAGACACAGAACCAACATTGTTTCCTCTCTTGTGACACAGGAAAACCAAAAAGGATGCACAATTGTACCTACGATGGTGGAGTGAGCCCAAGCTAGCCCAAGGAGAGTGGGAGCTGGCAATTTTATATTGGGTGAGTCGACCCTGGGGGAAGGACCATGTCAGATGCCCGGTGGCCTGGGGAATCCCAGAGCCCGCAGAATACTATGGAGCCCAGAGGGCAGAGCACCCAATGTCCTGTGAAGTGGGAGACTAAACTGCTGGAGACGCGATGCACTTTTGCTTCCAAGCCAGGACATCAAGTCGAGACTGACTGCAAGAGAGCCAATGACCTCAGAGGTGCAGCTCTGCAGTCACCAGAGTCGACACCTCCATCAACGAGTAATGTCACCAACATCCAGGTATGTGGCTGGTACAGAGAAAGGGGAGTACGGCGGCCAAAATCCAAACTCCACTAGGGGTAGAACATTGCATCCAACTCATGGCCATCGAGGACAAATAGCCCACGAGTGGCTGAGAGACCCAGGACCCCCAGAGGTGGTGAAAACATAATCAAACTTAGTCCACGAGAGGCTGAGAGACTCAGAATCCCTTAGGGGGTGAGAACAGTACATCCAACACATGGGCAATGAGGCTGAACAGCCCATGAGGGGCTGTGAGAGTGAGGCACCCAGCAGGGGGTAAAACCAGTGCAGCAGACACACAGCCAATATGGCCGAATAACCCATAAGAGGGTGAGAGATCAAGGATCCCTAGAAGGGTTAAGAACATTAAATCAGGCACGCAGCCAACAACTTATAGTGGTCCACAAGAGGCTGAGAAAACCAGGACCCCTGGCGGGAGTGCGAATCTTACATTATATGAGAATCTTCCATTATATACACAGCGGACAAGGCCAAATTACCCACTAGACACTGAGGAAACCAGGACCCTTAGAAGGGGTGAGAACATTGCAAAACAGGCACGGCCAACAAGGCCGAATTTTCCCTAAGGGGTGGAGGGAGAGCCGGATAGCCTATGCAGGGCTAATAGAGAGACAAGACCTGGTGCGATACCCTGGACGGAGGAGAAAGAAAGACCACAGAAGTTCCACACTCAAGTGACTGAATTACAGGAACAAATATACAAATAGAGACAGAATTTGTGAGTTTAGCAGATTCTTGCTGAGGGGGTTCAAGATTCCCCTTCTACTGAGTGTCGTGAGAAATACAGAACTTATTTTTGAACTCATTTTGAACTATATCCATGGTTGAGGCTTGAGCAATGAAGGAGAAAGAACTGAAAATACCACAAGGTGGGAGTCAAGCGCCTACCACTCTAAGCCAAGAGGGATGTAGATTACTTCTGCAGGCTCTTTTGTTGGTTCTTTGGTGTTAGAGGTAGGGCAATCAATAGGAAAGAACACGTTTGGGATGAAGGACACATTTTATTTTTAAGACATCCTGAAAAGCACCATTTTGTTATGTTTTAGAATAGGGAAACACCGTCATTAGAAATAGGGATTGGATAGGCATGTGTTTCCTTTAATAAGCTTAACGTTGTTGGAACCATGTGTGAGGGTTCAGTAATGTGAGATTGACGACTGTGTTAAGATTTTTCAAGGTTCAACATTTTATATTAAGCAAAATTATAAAATAAACCCTAACTAAACCTACTCTACCAGGGGATTCCCTACCTAGTCTGGGGTCTATGGAATAACTGCCTAGCATGCACAAAACTAACCCTCACACTAAACTAGATAAGCATTCAAAGCAACATGAAAACAACATAAAAGTTTACCAAACAACCAGTGCCTTGGATGACTTCTACTCGCCCTAGGCAGATCTTGCACCTCAAGAAATGTCCAAAAGTCAATTTCTTCAAAGGAAAAAGAAAGTCTTGAAAACAGTCTTGAAAAGTTACGAAGAAAGACATGTTTACACTAATAAAAATCCACTGATAACAGTAGACAATCCACTGAGTCTTTCTTTGCTTGATGAAAAGATCCCCTTTCCAAGTTACACAAAATAATCAACAGCATCACTGGGGTTCCTGGATAGCTTCCATCCAGGAAAGAATGGGTAAAGTTGAATACAAAAGTACCACTTCTGTTTACTTCAACTAATCTGCTTTCATCTTCTGCAGCGTCTTTTACATACAGTTTTTCAGGATTCTTCTGCTTTGGGTTTGCTCTCTCTCCAGCAACTCCCTTTTACTAAAGGTACTGTGCGAGCAAGCTCCCTTGTGTGAGGAACTCATGGTGATAACAAGCAAGAAAGACACAACTGATCACAGTTCAAGGGTGTTTATTGAACAATGAAGGTTTTATGCAGTTTGGAAAAATGCCTAATCTAACCTATATCTAAGATTGGAGCAAGTGTTGACCGTCAAATGAAAAATAAGGCAGTACTAGTGGCATTGTGTCAAAATAAAAAAGGGCCTATTCTAATAAACCTGTTGCCAAACCTCACAATTAATACACAAAGGGATGTGGAATGTTCTCAAGAAAAGAAAGAAGTGTTCTCAAATAATATACCAGGATGCGGAAGAGTGGGCCTCCCTTCCACACGTTTTGGACACACAGTAAGATGCGAGCTTGAAGCACAGTATGGTCTCGGGACTCTCCGGCACGAGACTTGGAGCACAGTACAATCTCAGACCTCTGCAGCACAAGACGACAGTTCCGATGGCTGTTCTCAGGACTGTCAATGACCAAGTTGTTTCCTTAGAAAGTCTCTCACCTTCCGGCCTGATATATTCAAACAACAAAAACAAGAAGCTTCTTGAACAAATGAAAAGTTTGTTCCCAATGTTTGCTGGGTGATGGATTCACCCCTGGCTCCCCCTCTTCTGGGGGCTGCCCTGTCTTAACTGTTTATCACAGTTTCACGTAGGGTGAGGTTTTCCCCTTTCGGTCCTCCTCTTCTGGGCGCTGACCCTTCTCAATCGTATTCCAAAATATAGCACAGTTCCTTTATCAATCAACTTTGGGTGACAGCTTCACACCTGGATCTCCCTCAGTCGGGCTCGGACCCCTCTTGACTGTAACGTGATTTAATTTCCTTGGTTTCTCATTGTTCAAGTTCACTGTGGGATTTACTTCCCTTTCTCTCACACTGCTTGTAGATCAAAGTCTTTTGATTGTACAGGGATTTTGCTTGACCCTCTGACCACTTTGACCTATTTCGCTGGCTCTCCTATGGCCTTCTGGTAGCTGTAGTTTCTCTAATATGGGGCTCGAACAGTGTCTTTTGCTTTAGCACGCATATGGTGACTGTTTTCCTCTGTAGCTGGTCTCCCATTCACACCTTTTACAGTTCATTCAAAGTTAATCAGCTTTGTTTCAAAACTTGCCACTTTGCAATTCTCACTCAACACAGCCCGGTTCTGTATGGTTCTCCCCTCGACTCACCGGCTGTGATGAACCGCTTGGCTTCTCTGGAGTCAAGGCCGGAACTATGGGTGCAGGAGCTTCCCTCGCTTCTGCTTATCGGCATATGCTTGCCCCGTGTACAGTTGACATCTGCTGCAGGACACTTGTGCTATTGTTCGTGGTTTTAGGCTCTTGTCCACAAAGGTTCCGTGGGCCTGGGACGAAAAGGCCAAGGTCACTTCTTTCCTCGCCACCCTCTCGATTCCTGCTGCCTTTCTCCTTCTATTGAACTGCTGCGTGGTAACTGCCTCGTTGTGCTGTCTGCTGTTCTCGACATTGCTGGTACTGCGCTCTCTCGCTCCTTGTGGGGAAAAGGAAGGGCCATCAGGTGTGTGTGGTTTAGGTTAATTGCTTGACTTGGCCTGACACTTGTATTGGGACATGTCAGGTCCTGGTGTTATGTTGGGGAAAAAATATTTGTGTCGGAAAAAGAAGGTGATAGAGTTTCCGGGTATCCTACAGGGTCAGAAGGGAAAGAGGTGATCATGGAGGAAAAATCCTAATATTGGGGTTAGTGGGAATCTCAAAAAGGTAGGTTTTGTAAGGTTTGTGAGAATAGTAGCTGTTGGTTACATGTGACTTGGAGTTTGCAAAATGATAAACAGAAGGACAGGATCGTTGGGGTTTGTGAGGCATTTGGGAATAACTGGGATTGTGAAATGAACACAAGGGATTCTGGGGCTGGTAGTATTTTGTCAGGGTGGATTGGGTGTTCGGAACAGAATAATCAGGACGTGAAAAAGAATGGTTGAGAGTTTTCGGGTGTAAAGCAGGAAAGCAGGGTTTCTGGGAGATGTGGTTTTCAACTCCAGTAGGGTTTGTGTTCTTAGGGTTTTTTTCAGATGGGATTTGTTTGGGAGATTTTATAGGAGAAAGAGGGCCAACTGGCAGAGCCTACAAAGGTCTCAGGGATCTCTCCATCCTAGTCTTCTTCCCCGGTAACATATCGCATCTCACCTGGGGTATTCCCCTGAGCCCAACCCTGGGATACCTTACCCAGGTGATCCTCCCTCACTGGTCGACCCCCAGGAACTGGATCCAACAGCAATGGCCGTGTCCTGGCCACTTGAATAAGGGATTCACAAGGTTTTACTTGGAGAATACCCTCAGGTTTCTCACGCTTGCCCCAAGGTGGACTTCTGCTGATTCTACTACTTCAATTGATACAGTTCTGACAAAAGAAAACATTGAAAACAACAGTTCTACTGCTGCTACTACAACTTCCAATGTTTGGAAAATGTACTGCTGCCACTGCAACTTCAATTTAAGGCAACTTCAGAAAGGCTTCTTTGACCTCTACAGGTTGGTAAAGCACTCTTCCCTCTTGTCTGGCAAGAAAGGACAGCCTCTTTGGCATTGCTCCTGTCCTGCAGTAACTATAAAAATCAGCCTCTAGCTTCAAGGCTATTTTGCCTCCCTTCAAATAATCTCAGCCAAGCAGATTTAAAACAACTTCTTTTAACACGCACTCAGCTCCCTTTTCCCTAGCTTCATGTAAACCTTTTCTCCAATGGTTATCCCAAAGCTGCTGTGCCATTCTTGTAGCTTTGGGTAACTTTGTCACCTTGATATTAGAAGACTCTCAGGTAACAGCATCTTCAACAACTTCAGAATAATGGTTTATAGTTCTTAAATGAGCAGGATTTATTTTAATGGAGGTCACTCTATGGGCTTGGGTTATGTGTGTTCTGTTTTTCAGCTTCTGCCACTGCCATGGCTCCTACTGTTAGTTTTCAATATGTTACAAGATGTGGGTTTCTTGATGAAAATGAAATTAGGCACACACAATTTTGTTTTAGTTTTGAACGGCCACTTCAAAGGATTCACATACCCACCTTTCAGTCAGTTTTCAGGTTCCAAGCTGTCGGGCAACACTGTTGCATACGCGCCCACTTTCAACTACGCTTGTAACATTTTGGGAAAATCAGTTCTGCTTTAATAACAACCAGCAGCGTTCTCCTCATCAATAGGAGCCACAGCAACAACTTGTTTCTAATAATGGGGAGAAGAGACACTTTCAGCACACACGGGTATTTCAGCTTGTTAACAATAGTGTGTGTTACATTTCCCTTATTAGAAAGACTTCCCACTTCTGTGAACAACTTCTACTCGCTTAAATGTATACACAAGTGCGAATAAAGCTGGTTACAGTTACCAGCAAGGTATTTCTGTTAATTTGGAGTCCAGAGCTTCCTTTTCCTGACGCCACACTCCACAATTATAATGACTTATGGCTGCTTCTGGGCTTGGCTTCTCCTTCTACTGCTACTCATGGGATCCACACCCATCTGCTGAATGGGTGTCTCTGGTCCAGCCTCATTAAGGGAGAGTCTTCCACTCTCCAGTTTCCCTCAGCTTCCTTCTGCACTCAGGCCTTGGGAGAATCCATGACTTCAGCTCTGCATTAATAGCGATTGGGCGCACCTGGAAAGACAGTCTGTTTCTTCCAGCCTCTTCCAATGCTGCCACAGCCAAACAGGGTTTATGAGCACAGGACCAACTCAGAGCCTGCACGTGAAATCTATTCTTCCTCTGCTCCGGCGTCCCTTCAGTGGTCACACTTCCTTGCCAACTGCCAGCCTCACTACATCTGCCAACCTCCCAGCTTCTGCTCCAGCATCTTTCTGCTGCTCCTCCCTGCTGTAGCCTTTCATGCCGCTCAGGTGGGTTAATTGGTTTCAGGTACAGGCCCTTAGAACTAATTGCCTGTCCTTGCCAACAGCAAATTGGCTTGTCTGCCCGACCTTGGCTACTGCATCCCTCTTCAGCCCTCTTCTTCGTCACAGTACCTTAGGGCTTCTTGGACATGCAGTCCACTTTAGGAAAACTCAATTTCTCTACTTTTTAAAATGTTTTAAGAAAAGATGTTCCTCCCTTGATGTTATTAGTAAGGAGTTAGAGGATTTAACCTTTTTAGAGTTAAATGGTACAGTAAAGAGCACATATTCAGCGTTCCCATTGGCATACCCTTGGCATTGTGAAGGACATGGGGACTTAGGGGTATAAAAGAATGGTTCTTTGGGTTTAACACTAGATTGAGTCACTTCTTTAGAATTTACCTTTTCATCCTTAGTAGGAGGTCGGGATATATCAAAATAGCAATAAGCCAATTCCTCCTCTAAGTGTAGGGTAAATATGCTCCTCTGCAAGGAAAAATACTGCGTCTCACCCTGTGAATTCTCCCCATTTGCCTGGGCCTTATCTCCACTCAAGTGATCCTCCCGTGGAACACCACCCCCAGCACTGGGATCAAAAAGCATCTGCACTCTCCTGGCCAAATGGGAAGTGACTCTAGGCAGGGTTTTAGAGGGGGATCCGTAGAATTCTCCACACACCTCTTTGTATCAGTATCCTATGTCTGGCATACTACGGCACATGTACGTTTCCTTAACTTGAGACCCAGATCCTCCTCTTTTACATTTCCCGGAGTCAAAGTTACCAATGTAGTGACAGATGTGTATTTGCAAAAAGTGCCTAGAGAATTTGTATAACGCAGCTAACAGCCCACTATGGGGCTAAGAGAGAAACCCAATGAAGTAAAAGGACTGCAGTCACACATGGGAGAGACAACAGAAGTTGTTAAAATAATTGTGTTTTAAGACAACAGTGAAATGACAAATGGTCAACAATCATTTGCAAAGCTTGGGCTTCTTAGTTCCACAAGTGGCAGCTGCAACAGAAAAAGCACAGCCGTCTGTTCAAGGTCAATAGACTCTGGGAATTTGGATAAAAAAACATACGCTGAGTGAAGTGGTTGAGATGGTATATAGCGGCAAACCTTTTGCTGTAAGTAGTCAGCACCCTGGCCAGAAGGCACGATGAACTAGACGCAATGATTCAAACTCAATGCAACATGTCACTGGAAGCCAATGAAGGCTATATAGAGTTGAAGAAATATGGTCATGGGCTGATAGACCAAAAACAGCGCGAGCGGTCGAGTATTGTTGAACTTGCAGCCTGCCTAACAAATAGGCAGGTTGGGCTAAGTATAATGCATTACAGCAATGGTATCCTTCCATCCACATCCAGAGACTGTCAAATAAGTGTATATGGTTCATATTTACAATCACTTTAATGTTAGGGTGAATTTTCTGAAAAATTAAATGAGAACTAAGCCCAGCATATCTTATGTAAAGATTCAAGCATACATCGTTTTTATCACAGATATAAAAAGATCTGTTGTCATTCCTATGCTCAAAATATGGTCTTTGATTTTACGCTATGCAGCTGGGAATACGTATTGGTGACATTTGTCAAGTTCGAAAGATTCCAGTAGGAGTACACAAGCATGTAAATCTTTGAATGATAACTGTCCATTAGAAACTATTTATATGGTTACTCTAGGCTTTG
The DNA here is from genome assembly GCF_040938575.1 of Ambystoma mexicanum. NCBI lineage: Eukaryota > Metazoa > Chordata > Amphibia > Caudata > Ambystomatidae > Ambystoma > Ambystoma mexicanum. Next base: position 631,145,030 of record NC_090936.1, read on the forward strand.
ATTATGTACTTTGCTCAGTAAGACAGGTGTTACATTTTTCTTATGATTATAATATCTCCTGGAAGTGATCATCAGAAATTAATATTGTAATAGTTGAAAAGGAACTAGTTTACAATATTAGATATATTCCTTTCCTAATTTTAGTTGTTACTTTTATTGAGAATATACACCATTGTTTATTAAAATGCCCATACCGCTTAGAAAATGTTGCACTAAGATTAAAACAGTGATTCAGTTCTTCTGTGATCACCAACGCAATGTTTAATATCCTTGCTAGCAACTGATTGGTTCATAGTGTTACTTAATCCACACATTTGTTAGTGTATGCACTAATAATTTACAAAAGATTGAAAATAAATTCAATGTTAAATGCTGAAGCCTGGTACTCTGATCTTTTACAAGGCCTGGCAAATCACGGCACCCACCACAAAGCGTATCTATGTACCAGCTACTTGGATGTACAGACAATGTGCCTTCAGAATGATGTTTACATTATTGCAGTACATGTACTATGCCAACTTATGTGGTCATGCTTGCGTTAGCAACAGCTGGAGTGGCTCTAGCAAATCCACACATGACAATGTGATGTTCATCTACAGAGTGAAGGATAGAGAAAAAGAGTAAAACAGACCAGACAGAGAGATTGAAAGGGAGACAGAGAGGCAGTGTGCTAGAGCTAGATAGCCATATAATACACCAGGTGCAACTAGTTTTATCTATTTTCTTAAAGCATCTATTCCACTGCAGGAGTTTGTGACACACACATGCAAAATGGCTCCAGATTATGAGAGCTCAGAGCAGTGAGGTTAATGGTGTTACCGAATAGATATGTACTAGAGTTACTAACAGCCATGGAAGGAGGAGTTTGCACCAAGATCAGGTCTTCTTGCTGTACATTTGTTCTAGCAAATTATGCAGTCATCGGCACACTCACTGAGGCTGTTACCAGATTATCAGCCATGCATGCCAAAATGGAGGCAGAGACGAATGCTGCAGGGAAAGATGAAGGTTGGCTATCATATATCTTCTCATGGGTACCAAAAGGGATGGCAGATGGAATTCAAGGTGTTAGCAGCACCACTAGTATTGATATTACTGACCTTCTGTGTTATCAAAATGTTCATCACACAATGCCGAAAGACGACTGAAATGACTGTATGGATGAAAGTACTGGTATACACAGACTCAGAAGATGACAGGATAATAAAAGCTTGAGATACACTGAGAGCCCAAATAACAGACTATCCTCTGTTTTCAGCGGGAGTATTGGTCGAGTATCCCTATGACACCAGAGACTATTGGGGAAAATTGATTTGGTGCAACCCTAAAGGAGACTGCATTTATGTGGCATGGGGTTTGGATGATCATGCAAGATTCTATGGACACCTAGGAGGAGTGACAAAGATTTGGCTCCAAAAGCTGAAGGTGAAAAAGGCTGGAGGTGTAGTCGACAATTGAACCAGAAGGGAGATTGAAGAGAGGGTCCCTGGAATGGCCCTTGTGACTCCTATGCAAATGTCGACTCACAGGATAAAGACTGACAGGTGTAACTCGCTGTTTGGCCAGTCACTGACTGCACCAATGTATCAAAGGTATGACAAGAGATATTCTCTCAGACAGCCATTCAACCCATAACCAGTTGATGGTTAAGAGGAGACAGAGGTCTCATCAATGGATGAGATTGACTGACAAAGCCAGTTATTTATGATGTCATTAGTGGCATCACGAAACAGCCGCGTTAGCCATGACGCAAATATGCATCCATTCATGAAGTTACACAGACATATACCATACCGACGTAAAACAGATGCTTATAACTCCTGTAGGTAGAGGACTAATACATTTACATAATGCTAAGAACATTTGTTTGTTTGTTTGTATGTTTGTTTATTTGTTTATTTCTTTCTTTCTTTCGCCAAAACAACAATGCAAGTTGCAAAATGTATGTGGACCAAGCTTGCATATGCTTTATTGAAACTAACTACAAAAACCCAAGAAGACACATAGGGAACCTATAGAGTGACTAAAGTGAATCAGGTAGGAAAAGCCAGACCTCAAGTACATGGAATGAGAGAGATGATCCCTGCAGCACGAGGCGCAGAGCTGATTTTCACAGCCAAGGACAAGGGCGGGTGGAAAATTCCTGGTTCCCAAGGCAGCAAGCCACCTGCATGATGTCAGAATAAAATCCTCATAAATGCACACAAAAGGGCTTCGTTTTGTGGTCCCTGCACACATGTCCCAGCAGGACAGTATAGTATACTATATTTTATTATCCAATAAAGACAGGGATCATACAGGAAAACAAATCTCCAGCAATATCGGCTACTGAACCTGTGTCACACTTTTCTAATCATGAGTGACGATACAAAACACAGGTCCCCCCAAAAAACATACTGGGTGTTCTCATTGGTCAGCTTAGGCTAACTACCTTTAGGACATCTATGGATTAGTGGTTCTACTGGCTTTTGATATTGGGTGTCTCCGCCTGAGACTTCCTCCAATTTGTTGCAAACTACACTGTTGCAGGGTCGCAGGAAGACCATTGGGCCATCAATTCTGCTACATGACTACTCCGGGGACCCATTTTATAGCTAGCTGAGTGTTCAGGGATGTCATTCCGTCAGGTATCTCTGACACAAGCTACTAATTCCTTCTGATAATGTTCTTTCAGATGGTAGGAACATCCATTCACATAAACTATGAGAATTATGTGGCAGGAATTTTCATCATGCACTTTATGAGGAAAAGCTAGCTATGCCTCCATATTATTGGTTGTTCTAGGTTCTTCATGCTCTGAACAGTTGTCTTGGATACTGTCATGTAGATCCTTGTGCCACCTAACTCTTGATTTTGACTAATTCTTTTGTATACAGGGTAACGCCACTTTGGAAGAACCCATGAAGTAATCCTTGACTTAAAGACATTCCCAGTTCAAATTCTGTCATCTGCGAATATTGAATATGTTGCTGGGAGTTCACAACTATTATATGGTCCCCTTGGATCAACGGATGGCATTTCTCAATGCCCATGGTGTTGCCATGAATGATTTTTCTCATTCAGTGAATTTGATCTCAACAGGGATAATGTTTTACATGCGTACGAGATCATGTTATTAACCTGGTCATACTTCTGATGGAAGAATGCAGTTAAACAGGCATAGGAACATCTGTATTCCTATACAATAACTTTATTTTAAATGGGGTAATCCAATTACAGAGCTTGAAAAATACTTCTTTTCAGTTGTTGTACAGTGTGAGGGTGTCAGAAATGCGAGACATACACACAGTTTTCTCACAGGTTGCCATTTTTATTAAATAAAAAGTGGTGAGACAAACACATATCTTTCCCTAACCTACCAAGGATGCCCCTGTCTAACAAACTAAGGCTAAAGAAAAATGACCTAGTGTCCAAAAAGTATCTTACCCCCATACAACAAAATTATATAAGGGTTGTGTGGCTGTCTTAAATCACACAACACATCAATTCAAACACAAAAGCTGTGACCAGTAATCTTTGTGTCCAGGGTTGGATTTCCTTCCCCTGCATGAATTCAGTTTCAAGAAAGTTCTGTGAAATAGCAAACTGTCATTCAGTGTATGATATAAGGTATTTTTCATCCAATATCCTCTCATTTGGCCAAGCGATTTTCTCTCTTACAAAGACTTGCCCATAAATCAAAGCAACTGTTAATGTTTCCACAACGTCCTGTTTGTAAAAACAAAAGTCATTTCCTTCTAAATACATCCTGCTTGATAAAACAAAAATCTTCTCCTCCAAACATAAATTCACAAATGAAAATGAACGTTTTATTTTCTCAAAAGGCCAAGCACTTGTTAGTATATCATACTTCTTCAAAAGAAACACTTTTGTCAGGATGGATCAACAATCACTGAAATGAAATGTAACAGTTTATCAGGACAAGTTGATGGAGTCAACATTTCTTTTCCACCACAACCTTTTACCACAACCACAGTACTTTAAATCAGCTTCTTCTTCCTGGTATACTAGCCTTCCAGGACTAACTTCAAATGGTCCCTTTCCTGGTGTACTCGCCTGCTAGGATAAAACTCCTACTACTACTACAATGTGTACTCTGTGATAATGCTTGTTACAAACCTTCCACATTAGAAACAGAAATAAGGAGATTTAATTCAACAACTGCTTCTCTGGATAGTTTTGGCTTTAGGCAATGCAGGTTACAGTTCTCTCCCCCTTCGTCTCTCATACAAGGAGGACTTTGCTCCTGCAGCCTTGGTTTTCTGGCTGTGCCACCTCTTGACTGCTGGCAATGCTGGTTACAATTGTCTCCCACTTGACATCTCTTTCTAGGAGAGTTGCACACAATTTGCCTTTATATCACTCTTCTCTTGCTTTGGTAATACTGGTTATAATTGTCCCTTACTTGGAATCCCTCATTAGGAGAGTTATGCCTAGTTTATCTTATTATCACGTTTCCTTGTTTTAGGCAATGCAAGTTGCAATGTTATCCTATTTGGAATCCCTCAGTAAGAGAGTTGCACCCAATTTGCCTTAGTTCAATGGTTCGATATTCAAAATACTTATTATCACCTAGCGGTCTCCTTTGAAGCCTCTTCTTCTTTTGACAGCTCCTGTTGGTCTGCCGCTGTCCTCACCGACCTTCAATGGAGCCCTCGTAGCTCTGCACACTTTCTGGTGTGAATTCACTGCTGGATCATGTCGCAGAGTGTCGGGAGATTCTTTCTCACATGGCAAGGCTTGATTCAGCACTGCTTTCCCCTGCGTATCCTCTGCATGGCTCCATTTTCCCAACCTCTGCCACATCTCCTACACAGCGTCCTGCTGTAGCCACAACGCCGGCATCAGCTTTGGCTTCTTCCTGCTGCTGCTCTTGCACCTGAAATTCCTTTAGGTTTTAAAAGAACCGCTCAGGTGCTTTCGAATTAAACAACTAGATCGCTCATAACACTTCATGGACTCTGTGCCCCTCCTCTTCATCTCAGTACCATGAACATTATGGGACTTTAAGTCCATAATTTCTTGTTTGTTTTTAGATAAAAATGTTCAATTTCACAATAAGCCATTCAGGTTTAGAAACATTAGGGGATTAGTTTAGAGAGAACTCCCCTCGGCATGAGTCCCCTCCCACGTGATCCTCCCACATAATACCATCCGAGGGTCAGGATTAGGTAGCGGCTGCCATTCACTGGCCAAATTAAAAGAGGCCCTTGTCGGGTTTCTAGGATGATCTTACTATATTCATCACAACAGTCTCTGTTTGAAAGTTCCCCACTCCGACTTGTCCCCTGCCTTCAAGAGATGGACCGAAGGCTGAGTGACCTCTGCATTAGTCTCTTTTAATTTACGACTATAATTAGTCACTACTAAGAGAGTTCTTAATTCATGTAGATGTGTGGGGATCTTCAATTTCAGTAGACCCTCAAACTTCTTTTTCTAGCGATTAGACCAATCTGCTGTAATTTCATGGCTTGTAAATATCCCTTCAGTTCTGGATCACTGTGCTTTCTGAAATAATTTCGCACCTGCATTTCTCAGGTGGATCAACACATGGAAGATCACTCACAGGTGTTCTTCAACAGTTTTACTTTTTATTGACAGGTCATCTAAATAGGCCAAATTCATTTTTCTAGAAAATCAAGCATGGCTTTCTGTAGAAATATTTTGAACACATTTCCTCTATATTTTGTATTTTTTTATTTCAATGCATGTAGCCACACAGGGCTTTGTACAAAAACACACATAAAACCTAAAAAACACACTTATATATATATATATACAGCTTAGAAAAATGAGCGTTAAGACTAAAATATGCAATACCAACTAAAAACTTTTCCTACCATAACATTAAAAATGTTTCACTCAGATAATAGTTTAAAAATCACTATGTACTCTTTAAAAAGTCGCATTACACGATAGATTAAAATTACGTCATTGCCACGCATCAACCAAGCCCACATGTCTTCTGGTGAGAAATGTAGACCCCTATTTGTGTATGCTGGCATTTTTCTTGTTCTCAAAGTGTCTAAACTTTCACATCGACATAAAATGTGTTCAACAGATTCCATTTCATTGTTGGCGCATGAACGGCATTGGTGCTCCTTGCATTTTAAGTGCTTATATGCTCCTAAAACGCGAGGAGTGCCAATGACGTTTATTAATATACACAAACTGAGTTCAGGCTCAGGCATATTGTTGACTCCCAAATGTGAAGGCACACTTATGTTGGTGTCCACGGAGTAGATAGACAGTTCAATATCCATAAATCCATCTGAGTGTAGTACATACTTTTGAACCTTGAAACTGTGCAAGGCACTGATCAATATAAGGAAGAAGCCACCATTACATGTGTAACCTCTTTTTCATTTCCCTTAGGTCTACACAAAGTCTCAATTGTCCATTAGGTTTTCATAATTCTAATAATGGTTTATTAATGGTACTGTGGACTGGTCGAATGATTCCATGGGATTCCAAGTATTGATACTCTCTGTCAGTGACTCCATGGAAGCTACAGGTGACCGGTATTGTCTAACAAATACTTCCACCATATTAGGGTTGGTAAGTACGGGTGTATAATGAAGGGATATATGCCTACAATCCTAGTAATCCAAAGAGAAACATTTCTGGAAACCTAAAAATAGCTGTTTTAACTTATGCTCTTCTGTCTCATGGGCATCAGCCATGCTGATTTCTTCTTCGACCATCTGATGGAAGCCTGGAAAAATGCTGGGGGTAGCTATTTCTGAGTTATCTTCTAATTGGGTGGATACATCCTAATTTATGGTGTCTACCTTGGCAATTGATTCCTTAATGTTGAGGTAGTTACTAGTGACTATAAATACTATCTAATCTTTTAGCATGTCACAGGTAACATCCTCCACTCCATAAGGGCACAGGGAATACACCATACAATTCCCCCTATGTCAGGCATCGAGAGTTTCTGCCCTGTTATAAAAATCTGCAGGTATGGTATCAATAATGAGGTTTGTTCAATCCATGGAAAGGTGTCTGGAATCAGCTACCATTCCAATTGAGGTATCTTGGAATAGAATGATGCGTTGGGGATCATTATTATTAACCATTATTCGGATGGTATAATTTTTGAGATCTACTATTGGAGTTCGGTGTAGAGACATACCCTGTTGCTAAAGAATATTATTTAAATTAATAAAAGCTTTTAGTTCTTGTCTAACCTTTATTGGCAAAGTGTATTATCGAGGATGTCCTGGAATATTGGCTTCTTCCATAATTTGAACTTCAGCAGCATAAAGCAGCAATTGAGCTGACTGTGATGAATCCACGGAATTCGTCCCCTCTCCCCAAAGGGGAGCCAGCCCCCTTGGGACTAGGGAGGTTGAGCCCACTAGCTCAATACCCCCTACGGGCAGGGCAAGCAGGATCCCACTGGGGGTGACCCAACTGTTGGAGAACAGGCTATCCCTTGACACGGATATTTCTTACCCTCCCTTGTCCCAGGAGGCTAATGTTTTTTATTGGCTATATGGGGATTACACCATACAACTATGGGAATGTTCATAAAGAGGTCGCTGGTGTGGTTTCTGACCCTTTGCTGTTGCCCTCATTGTATGAAATGCAAGCCCAATGGAAGTTTTAGTCTCCTCCCAGGGAGGAGCCTAAAGGGCCTTTGAGACTGACCAGAGGAGGGAGAATAGCAGAGGCACACAGGCCTGCAGAGACAACATGCAGAGGAGGGCGCATCCCCCTTTGAGGTGGAGTCTGGAAGCAGTCCTCCTCAGAAGGAGTGGAGGAATAATAAAGACAGGGCAACGCTGATACCTGGAAACATTCCTGGAGCTGAAAAAGTTTGACCTCTCTGACAATAGAAGAAATGCGACCACATGAAACATGGTCGACCAGCACCAGCTGGAGCCAATGCAGAGGGTGGCCAGGCCCAGATATACCCAAAGATGGGGTGAGAAATTGGCCATGTGTTGAGGAACCAGACAGCTGGAAGCAGGGAGAGAGTCTGTATACCCCAAGCTGTGGTGAGAAGCTAAAGAGCCCAAGAGGGGCTGAGGCGCCAGACAGCCTAAAACGGGGAGAGAATCCATATACCCCAAGCTGGGGTTAGAAGATGAAGAGGGACTAAGAGAACAAATACCTGAGCGGGGCTGAGAGGACAGGGACCCCACTAGCGTGGTAGAACCTGAAACCCCAGGATGGTTAGAGAATGCATTGGACCTAGAGTGGGCCACCATCCGATCAACCCTAACAGGGGGTTCACAACCGGATAGACCAGATGCCCCACGAGGGGGTGTGAAACCTGAGACCCCAAGGCAGGGAGCTAATTATTCTGGCCCAGAGTGTGCCATCATCAGTCAACCCCAAGAGGAGGTGTGCAACCTGAGACCCCAGGGAGGGGTAGGAGCCAAAGGGGATTCAAAACCAAGCAAGACAAGGCCCTGCTTTTCAAGGATGTTTGAGAGGACTTTGTTTAGTACAGGATTGGAACTGAATAGCAAGCAAGCCTAGAGACATTCACTACTCTACTGTTTACGGGTCGAGCATCCCAAGGAAACTTTGAACATTTGTGCTGGACCTGTGCTTTGGGCAAAAGGCCCAGAGACATTGGTTGGTGAAATGATTGGAATCTAGCTTAGCAAGAAGCCCTTGTTAAATCCTGAGACCGTCTAGGGTGGGTCAAAAATCAGCCAAGAATATAGCAGTTTGGCAAAAGGAATAAAGGGATACTGTGTTCTGATTAGATTATTTTTCATTTGGAGTGGTAGGTTTAGGGATCAGGCTAGTGTAGGTATCTAGACAGAGGTCAAACTATTGTGTATGACATTCTGACGTGCACCCTTTTAACTATTTTCCTTTTCTAAGCTTAGCAACCAGAATCGTAGGGCTGGTACAGGGTTTTGAGACTAAAATAAAACTATTGTGTTTAAATCACCATAAATTGCCGTCTCCTGATTCTGACTTACCACATGATCTAAAGGCCTTTTGGTGATCATTGAAGTCCACCAGGATTCCCCCAAATCTGGGCCAGACTTTGCTATTGATAAAATACAAATTAATTTGTGAATCAATGTAATATGGCAATACAGATTAAAAAAAAGAATAAATCAGAAAAAACTTCTCTTACGACCCAAGAATTACGATTTATCTTTTTGTTTCCAATTTTGATCTCCACCAAACACCTGCTAATAATTATATGCTTTGAATCCATCTCATCAAGTCCAGATTTCCCTTCATCTAGCAGATGAAATATGGGAATTTTCTGATCCTTCTGAATTGCTAAAGCACAATCATTTGCTGATGAAGCTTCTTTCTAGAGTTAAAGAAACTTTGTAGAGAACTGGTTCTTTGTCTTCATTGAGTTGAATCTTTCAGTGGCGTAACACAAGATGTGGGGGCACCCCTGCGAGCCATGCTGAGGGGGCCCCCCAACTAAGCAACAAATCAAGGGTCGCGCCACACTCTGGGCCAGCCTAGATTATCACACTTGCGCAATACACACAAACGTGCTGCTGAACGGATATGCCGCACACTGCACTAGGAGAAAGATATACATATATGTTTTAATATAACATACAGCACACTGTCTGAGAAAAATTGGCTAAAAAGCCAGAGTGTTTGCAATCGTTTTGTGTGGTAACACCAATCCAATAGATGCAAGTCACCAACAGAGCACAGAAACATTAAAGCTTTGCTATTAAAAATGCCATGCCACAATGAAAACAAGTCCAACTGGCTGCACAAGGTAGACCAGTGTCAACATGTAATAACAAATAGCTTGCCAGGCCACATTTAGACATATCTAGACTGGCTGCACCAAAATGGCAGTCGAAGCAATAACACTCATCAAGAATAGAACACACATTCAAGCCTGTGTCTCTGTGGCCTCTAACAACACGGCCAAACTCTTTAAAATCTGAGAAGAACTGGTCAATCCTGTTGAGGTCTTTACATCTCCTGTTCCCTCCCAGTCCCTCTGTATGGCTCTGTCATCTCACTTCTACGCTAAAACTCAGGACATCCTGTCATCCATCTCCTCTTCCTCTCTCGGCCGCCACTTTGGCTATCTCTACCTCGATTCCTCCTTTCTCCTCTTTCTCTCTGACAACATCTGACGAGGTTTCTAGACAAGTCCGATCTATGAAAGTGTCATCCAAACAGGTGCTCTCCTGCTCCACCAGAACCATCAAGAACCATATTGACACCTTCGCTCCAGCCTTGACCGATTTCTGTAATTACTCTTTCCCCTCTCCCGTTAAGCACTCCATTATGCACCCACTCCTCAAGAAGCTTTCTGCCGATCCTGCCTGCCTGGCAAATTATCGCCCAATCTCCATCACCCCTTTCCTGGGCAAACTGTTGAAAAAGCTGGCCATCTCCCAGCTTACTCTCCACACAGAATCTGTTGGTTTTCTCCATGACCATCAGTCTGGCTTCAGTGCCAGAGACACGGAAACTGCTGTCCAGAACACCTGTGAAGTTCTGCTCTCTAACCTTAATTCCAGCATTCCTTCTGTCCTCACCCTCCTTGATCTTTCCTGTCCTTTTCGACACGGTCAACCATGCCATCATGATCAATCGACTCCATGAGAACCTGGGCATCACGGATCAGGCCCATGAGTGGCTGACCTCCTTCCTTTTGGACTGCCCCTCCCAGGTCCAACTTGGTCCCTTTCTCCCCACTCCATCCTCTCACTCTGGTATTTCAACCTCTATGTGTCCCCTTTGACCCACCTGATCTCTACATTCTCCTCTAACTTTCAGTGTTATGCGGATGACACTCAGCTTTCCTTCAGGCTCACCTCTGACTCCTCTCATCTCTCGCTCATTCCCGACTGTCTATCCGCGATTCAGGATTGGTGTGCCTCCAACTATCTCTGCCTTAATGTCAGTAAGATGGAGATCCTTCTCATTTGGACTCCTGCCCCTGCTTTCCGTCTCTCACTCTGGCCGGCCGCCTTGGGCCCTCTTCCTTCGCCTTCCTGTGAGGCAAACTACACTGGTGTCATCTTTGTCTCCACTCTCTTTCTCTCCTCACATCTCAGATGTTGCCAAGAAGTCCCACTACAAGCTGCTCCTCCTCAAAGGGACTCTTCCCCTTCGCACTCTCCCCCAGAAGCTCACTGTCTGCAGAGCCCAGGTTCTCTCTAGGCTGGACTACTGCAACAGCCTCTTTCTCAATCTGCCTTCCTCTACTATCCAGCCCCTGCAACTAATCCAGAAAAGGACTGCAAGACTTATCCTTGACCTCAAGCACAGGGATCGTATCTCTTCAGCCCTGAAATCTCTCCACTGGCTCCCAGTTGCTGCAAGTATCAAGTTCAAGACCCTTTGCATTGTCCACAAGGCTTTCTGGGCTCGGGGCCTGCACTACATCCAACGCTCTCTTCCAAAATATCTTCCTTCTCAAGCCCTTCGCTCAGCTACCTACAACTCTCTAAGGGTTAGACGCTTCTCCAGGAAGAGAGTGGGGGTAGATCTCTCTCCTCTACAGGTGCCTCATTCTGTAATAGCCTCCCTGCCCCTCTCAAGCTTTAGCAGACCACCTGAAGTTCTGGAAGCAGCTCAAAACTTTCCTCTTCTCCTCTACTTTCTCTCTCTCCCTCTCCTGCTGGCCTACCTGACCTACCTGTCTGCTGTACCGACTGGTTGCTTGGCTACCCTCAGAGTCTCACTGAGTCGAGACTCTTTCTTGATCAGTCACCCTTGCACTGTCTACAGTCCCTTGTTCTCCTTGCACTACCCAGAGCTGTGCTGCCCTGACAGCACTTACTCAGAGCATTGCTGCCCTGTTTTTCCCCTCCCCTCTCCCTTGCACTTCCCCCGTCCCTTTCCCCTTGCGCTTCTCGTTATCGCACTTGCACAATCTGAATGACACATGGCCTAGTAAGATCGTTTGTCTTGTCCTCCCTCTATCTTCCATCCCTTGTCTTGTCGCGCCTAGGAACACTTGTGTGCAGGTGCGTTATAAATTACTTATATCATATCATTTGAACACAGATGCCCAGAAAAATATACAATGCTGCAGTAAGAAACAGCTGACTGGCAGCATCCAAATGGCAGTCTAGCCAGGTAATTCTCTTAGCAGGACTGCTTTATCATAAATGCCCCATTAAAAAAAAGTCATACCAAACTGACTGCACCAAAATGCCTCTCTAGCCACTAATACCACATATCATGCCTGCTTTGCCTGGACATGGACAGCCATTATAATTTGTCGTATAATCCTGCCCCCCACACATCCCCTCTCCCTCCCACCCCAACCTCCAAAATCAGCTCCTTGGCCCAGAATTACCTCCACGTCCCTCTTCCTTGCCCCAGAACTTACGGTTGAGGCTCCTTGCCTCATATGTAAGTACTGGGATGAGGAAGAGTGGGACTAGGAGTAATGAAGATTACAGGTAGCTAAATCAAGCATTACTTCCATGTACCTCTACCTCATCACAGTACTTGTGTATGAGGCAGAGTACTGTCTCATACACACTGGGAAGAGGAAGAATAGGGCTATGAGTAATGAAGATTACCAATAAGTAATCCAGGCATTAAACACAAGTATTGGTGCAACATAATTGAGTTGACTAGAATTCAGCCCCCCCTAGCCCCCCTGAAATGTTGGGCTATGTTGACCAGACCTGGCTGACCTTCAGAGCAGTTGCCAGACAGAAAAGGACACATATGTTAAACGACACGTGGGTTCCTCTGTTAACAAGATCCCACCAATTACTAACATAAAGCAATTCATTGTTAGTACCTGCATTCAAATGCCAAATTTTTTAGGCTATTGAAATCGTGATGTGGGTTTAATACTTGCATGCCAAGGGAGTGATTGGAAGGGTAGCGAGGGAACAGGAGAGAGTTAACTGCTTGTAACATTGAAGCTGCACTAGAATAGTCTCATAAAAATGCATAAATAAATTAGATGACCCAAACAAATAAGTTTGCCCCTCCCCCACCGCCCATGAAGTTGGCACCCCTCACAACATTTGAAGGGTTAGCCCCCGAAATGTAGGTTTTGTTGCGCCCCTGAACGCAAGCCACACACACCATTCACCATATACACACACGCACACCCAGCCATCCATACATTTAAGTGTGCATTCTTTCACCATACTGGCACACCCAGGCAGTCATCCATAAAATTACGTGTGCACCCTTTCTCCATACAGGCACACACACCCAGGCACCCATACATTTAAGAGTGCACCCTTTCACCATACACTCACACCCAGGCAGCCACTCGTATATTAAAGTGTGCACCCTTTCACCATACACTCGCACAGGCAGCCACCTATGCATTTAAGTGTGAACCCTTTCAACATACACTCACACGGGCACACATCATGGGGTTGAGGGGAGCCCTAACACTTGCCGTCCTGCCTGGCAGGTCAGACCTGCCGGGCAGAACGACACCCACCGGCATAGTTTTCACGGAAGCTCTGGCACCGTTATCAACGATGCCCGTGCTTCTATGGTCCCCATTCCCACAGAGTCCGATAGGACTTTATGGAAATGGGGATTTACCATTTGCTGGCGCCTGACTTCCCAGACCGCCGGGGTTGTAATCCCCCGGTGTTACCGGGAAGTCGGGCGCCGGTAAATCATTACGGGTCTGGCGGCAACCTGCTGGTAGCAATGGCACGGTTGCCGCCAAACCCGTAATGAGAACCATCGGTCCTTTTGAAGTCACTCTGACTTCATAAAGAAATTATTTCTTTATAAATGCAGAGGGAATTCAAAAAGAAGAAAAAAAAATATATATTTTTTTTTTGCAAAAAAGAAATATTTTTTTTTCTACAAGTGGCGGCCCCTCCCAGGACATGTGCTGGCGGGGCCCCCTGCAACGTGGGAGCTGCGGGGGCCCCTCTTATGCCAGTGGAATACTTTCCTTTTTAGTGTAGCTAAACTGCAGATTTTATCTGCTGAGCTATCCACCAGATGACCTTGATTCTCACTGGAGGTCTGCCGTCATTTCAGTGCATTTCCCTCATATGTAGTGAACCACTCGTTATTTGGAGGAAGATTTATTTTTAAATGTTCGGTATGAGTCACTTCACTATTATCTTGTTCTTTCACAGATATAATAGTAATGTCTGGGACTTGAGTGCTATGGAAATTAATTTCCACTCAGACTGGATGTTTCTCAATCCAATGAGGGGTGCCATTCAAACTAACATAGCTGGAATGTCGTCTTAATTTTATCAGGTGGTGAGTTTGGGATCAGGAAACCCGAGTCACAGAATCTATGAAAGGCAAAAGCCTTTAAACTAAAATGTTTCCTAGTAAAACAGGTGTGTTCTAAGGAGCCACAACTATCACTCAATAAATGAATCAATGGGCCTCATTATGAGGTTGGAGGTAGCCTTGCCGGTTTTACCGGCAAGGCTACTTCCATACCGGCATGAAAATCCAGCACCCGTGAATGGGCAATTACTAGGGTATTCTGACCCTGCCGGACCCGGTAATTGCCCTTTCACGGGTGGCATTATATCCCCATTCCCATTTCAGCCCCATAGGTCTCAGTAGGAATGGGAATGCCTGTAGCACCGGCACCGTTTATAATGGTGCCGGTGCTACAGGCTTGCTGTGCTTGCGGGTGCCTTTCATTCCACCAGGGCAGACCTAGCGGAGTGAAAGGCACCCGCGAGCACAACTCGGAGTTTGCCGGTCCGGTAACAACGGTACTGGCAAGCATACCGGTACCTTTGTTACCGGACCGGCAACCTCGTAATGAGGCCCAAAGTCACCCTATTTTGAAATCTACTACAGTAACGCCATCTAACAGGATCTCCTTTCCATCAAAAGTATGTAGTTTCCCTTAGAAAGGGTTTGACGGTAAAACAGTAATTTTACTATCTTCCTTGTTTACAACTTCAAGTACTTCAAAGTCCTCCGAGACCCTGCATCTATGAGAGGTAATAAGTCAGGCTGTACTAGAACCTGGATAGGTGCAAAAAAACAGTCATATTTCTTCTCCAATGTACAAAGAAAGTATGAGCTAGTGGATAGTTCTGATAGCACAGCATGTTGACTGATATTCAGTATATCGTGAGTTTTAACTTGGGAAGCCCCCTCGGGGGCACTCTCCTCAGGAGCAAGTTCATGTGGGTTGGTCAAGGGCTCCGCAGGGATAAAAATGCATCCCATGATTATCATTCACCCAGGGACTTCCCACCTCCTTCTGTGGATGTTAGGTCACTGCTGCAGCTTGTATTTCGGTACCTAACAAAACCTGGAGTGGAAGGAGAATAGTATGGTGCTGTCACCTTTATTAAAATTATTGGATTGGGTTCTTCCTGAGTATCATCTCTAGGGGGTTCTTATCTAATCTTTTTCTTTACGTTCAGGTTCTGTGTCATATTTCTCTTAGCTCGGGTTGTGTGCTCTTTTGGAGGAAGAAGTAATATAGCTGGAAAAGAGCAGACACTTAGTTCTCCTCTTTTTCAAATGTAATTGTGACATTTTTCTCCTAACTAAAATACATTTTCATTATTTTTTCTCAGATTTTATCACAAGGAGTAAAGATAATTCTCCTTTGACCTCTGCCAATTTTTCTGCCAACTCAATGAATTTTACCAGAAGGTAAAAGAAGCTTCCTCTAAGGCTTTGCAAATCTTTTCTTTTGCATCCCCCTTCTTCTTCTTCCTGTATATTTTAAATTGGTATAATGCTCTCCTGTCATTGTTCATCCTGACCTGTCGACTCATTCTGGCAGAAATTTCTATGAAAATTAAAATTAGGGTTTCCCTTTTAGGATCCTATGATTTGCGCAATGCCTATTGCTTGACCGTTGCAAAAGTTGGGAAAATATTTTCTCCACTCTCTGGACACAGGGATCATTGTTGGACATATACAGGTTCTTCTCAAGAAGGGTAACTAGCTCTTCTAGAAGCGTACATTTGGTAACTCTGATAACTTTTGGTATATGTTTTGCTTGGTCTCCACTCACCCTGGTACTGGCATCTGTTATGCTGAAACCTATGAGGAGGAAGAGGATGAGGAGGAGCAGGAGGAGGGCAATTACCTTGGTAAATGGTTCCAGGAGGTGGTGAATGGCTTCTCTCCCTGGGAAAATTCTCATTTGTATTTCCCTCTGAACCTACTCCTGGGTTCTGGCTATTTCTCTCTGAAGGAGAAACATATTTGAAGACCAGACTAGGCCTGGAACCTACATACTGAGGACTAATGCAAGTCTCTGGTTTTGTGCTATCATTCTTTTGTATGCCAGGTGGAGGGCTAGTCAGTTGGCATTTAACAGAAGGTCTTCTCAGTCTGTTAGTATTCTTAATAGCTGAGGAAAAAGCATTTGTCCCCTCCCAACCCCCTTTCTAAGTCCCACTGATGAGTTTTCTAAAAGTCAGCTACCTCTATGCTGGCTGGAGCAGGCATGTGTTTCGGGTTCTTGTCTTTTGTGTTTGGGAGAGGTTGGGTCCTGTACTACATAAATCCTCATATCTTGCCTGATGATCATTTCGGGACATCTTGAGTCATCAAAAACATGAACTGAGTCACCACATAATTTGGAATGACATGAAACAATGTAATTTTAAAATCTTGACTTTCAGTTTCGATACATCGAGAAACTTTGGCAAATGCACTCTTGAGTTCTTGTGCAAACTCCCTAGATTGTAGAATGATAGATGATCAGCATACATTAAATCATAGACTAACTTGCAGGATTCTTGGGAGTTTATGTGAGATGAAAGGTATTTTAAAATGCCCACCTTGTAAGAAGACCATTTGTAATGATTTTGTTCTTCTAGCCCAGCAAAGAAACTGTAAAACCCTTGAGAGACTGCACATTTTATGAATTTAATGTTGTTTTCATCATTCTTCTAGGCAAATGATGCCATTATCTGTTCTAAAACAGAATATCTTGCATTTTTATTGCAAGGGGTCAAAGTATTTTATAGCCTTAATCTGTTTGATTGGATCTTTCACAAACTGTGATTGTTTTTCTTTTTCCATATCCTCTTACTTTAGACCAATTTACCTCATCAGAGTCAGAGTCTTTACTTGAATATCCCTTCCTACTGTATATTCCCCACCTGCCATAGTGACTGTAGGGAGGTTTCGTATGTGTGTGGTACACAGGGTCCTCTCTATTCTCTCTTCTGCATTGGTTTTCAGGATTATGGATCTCAAATCTTTTCTGAGAGGCTGGATAGAGTGCCATCTCTTCATATTGTCGGTCTGAATCCGTGTTTGCCTGTCTACCTAGGGTATCTGGAGTAATTCCATAATTCTTGGCATAAATAGGGGCTTTAAAATGCTCTTTTTAAGCTGCATTTTCAATCTTTCATTGGCAGACAAATGGGCTAAGTGATCTCTCTATTGAACCATATACTGTAATTTTTGTTCCCTTAACTCAATCATATATTGATTCACTAATTTGCTGTTTGGGAATGCACTCATTACTTCTCCTGTCCACTCCTGACATATTAAGTGTGCCACTCCCTTCACTCTCACCTGAGAAGCTGCGGAGCCCGCTGCAATTCAAAGTTCAGATAATGCCAGTCTGAGAAGCCAGAGGCTCGGCAAGGCAGACATTGGAGAAACTATTGGGAAGAGGACCGGGTGAGAAGAACCAGCCGACGAGGTGGCGTGACCATGGTAGTCCCATGGTGGGCCATGCATCTGTCTAACGACGCAGAGACCAGTACAACTGGGAGTGCAGAAAGCTCCCACCACAAGCCTCCATCAACCACAATATCCTGCAGAGACACCGAGAGTGGGGCCATGAGTGTTATGTTAGGGGAGACAAAGGTGTTTTTGTGGCACACCATTTTGTCCCCCTCATCTGGCAGGGACCCCTTTCCTTTAGATGTCATGTTCCCCCCAATATTTTCAGCAAAGTTTCTCCAGTGAGCAGGACAAACGTGAAGCCGGAGACATGGAAGCCAGAAAGCAAAGCAATTTACCCGAGCAAGTGCTATCCTTTATGAACGATGGTACCGGTGTGAACGGGATAAGAGGGAGTCTGCCGGGACAATGTGTTATGAAGAAAGAAACTTGTAGAAGCATGCAGACATTCAAACAGCAAACCAATATCACTGAACACATGAGGAACGAGTAAAGAACATGACAAATAAGGTTGAATGTGAAACTGATACCGTGGGAGGGGTGGGGGGAGACACAAATAATTGTTGAAGAATGGGGAGAACACTCCCAAAGAAAGTTTAACAAGTGTTGTGAATTAAGACTCCCAAGTGAATTTAATAATGAAAGAATCCACTGGAAAGATAGTTCCAAATTCAGATAAAGTTACAACAGAACTTTGAAGGATTAGATATCAGGAACACTGAGAACTCTCCATAAGAAAGTGTTGTGAATTAAGACTGGCAAGTGAACCGAACAATAAGAAAAGGAATCCTGTAAAGAAACCTGAGGAGATCGAGATACCTAATTCAGATAAAGACATAACAGACCTCAGAAAGGTTGGATATAAAGAATGTGAGAGTCCTAAAACAAGAGGGAAGTGTGTGAGAGAATATTTTTAAAAGAACTCTTATAAGTATAACATTGTAGAGAAACCAAGAGCCAAGAATAGTTGGAAGGAGCTATAAGAGCTCCTGGATAAAACCCCAAGAGACTGCCAGAGGAGATCAGTATAAGAATTATATCTCAAGAGAGAAATGTGTATATTGAAGATATATCTGGAGAAATGGCCATTTTGAAGATATATCTGGACCAAGATAAACCCTGAGAGGCAGCCCCCAGAGGGAAGGTAAAAAGGGAAACAACTAGAAGACGAGAGACATTAGTTTGGCCTAATTTAGTTCACATTAGTGGAAGGGTCAGTTTGAGTTAGGTTTGGACTGAGGACATTTATTTTTAACTTCCTGACGAAAGACACGCTAGTTAGGTAGGAAAATCCCTATAGCGATAGGGAGACATAGGCCTTTACTTTATAATTTCATTAAAAGAATTCAAAAATGTCCACAATATGTCAGACTCCTCCTTCCTACCTGCCACACGACCTACAATTCCACACATTCTATGTCAGAATAACAACCTGCATACTTTAATGAAGCTGTACAAGAGGGACATTCTAACTCTTCTCAATATTGCAACTTCACAAACATCTGTGATCTTGCACACATTTTATGTTACTCAATGCATGGGTACGTCAACATCAGTGATGCCAACTAATTTGGCGGACTAAGGTGAACCCCATTGTGTTGAGAAATGTGTTGCTATTTTTCTCTTTTCACTATGTCGTAATCTCTAATATAATGCTCCCTCCTTCTATACAATCCCACCCCACAATTTTGGGACAAGAGATAGGGTGTGTTTTATGTTTAAAACTCCATTGTATTTAAATAAAAGAAAATCAAAGTTGGTCCACCTTTCTTCATGCAGGGTAAATTATCACAATAAGATACATGAATGCCGATAACATGTGTACACAATTGGAGTTTGATTGCCTGTGACTGTCTCACTATATTTAATACACACACTCTCTCACACAAAAAACTAGTAATGATATTTATGATTCTAATTCTAGTAAGAGAATCTACCTTCTAAACACAATTCTAGTCCATAATAACATCATGGCCTACCAGCTAGTATTTCCAAATGATTTGAGTAGTTCATCCATTAATTTACATTCCTGATAATCAATCATCAATTTTTGAACGTTTCATTTTTTCCACTATCAAAAATGAGTACTGGTAAGAGAGAACATTTGCATAAATATCAATTCTATTATTATTAATTAGGAATCAATTCCCGCCCGCCTACCCTTGTAAGTATGGCACTGAGGGTTGCTATTATGTGCATTCAATTTTAATGCACACTATATTGAGTTTCATCTCATTCTGCAGGTTTGGGAAAGGAAAGCAATGTTATCAATTTTGAATGCACAGGATATTGGTTCACCCACCCAATATAGGAAAACAGTTTGATGATGTTCTACTACAAGAATGAGTAACCCTTCAGTTCACCAATTGTGTTCCATAGTTGCAGAGTCCTTTCCCTACAATGCAATGGAATTAGGGTAGCTAAACTCCCTTTCACCTATCTGTGTATTTGGATATGAAATATCTATGGCTTTGACAGGTCGCAAATTATCAAGCAATTCTCCATATGGCTATGAAGCGTGAGCATTCGAGCCACAGCCTAACAGCCTAACTGGTTGTCTTTACCTATAACACACCAGTTACATGATATCACTTCTACACTGAGCACACAGCACAGAAACAAGGCATTGGTTTTCATTTGAATGGCATCTCACCTGGCACTGAATCAACGAGAAAGTAAGGTGCATATCAAATTATAATTTTAATGTATCCTATTAGGAATGAACACCACTAGTGGCATCACCCCCCACCAACCTCACCCAATTCCCTCTCACTCCAGGGTCTTAAGAAGGCAATGCTTCTAGGAGACCTATCTAATTACATTTGCGTGAATGTTCATGCTGACTTTAGAATACATTCTTGAAGGCCCAGATCCAACAGAGGCCCTCATGTTTTGCCAGGGATTTTCCAGTCAGCTGACCACACCTGTTTCCTTCTTCCTTTTTCATGAAAGAAGATCTGCCTCGGGTTAATCTGGTTCAGGCTCTCTTGTGAGCAAGGCCAAATCCTCCAGGTAATATCCAGGTTCGGCTATCATCCATTTGGAAGAGGTTATCCTTCAATGCAGCCTTTAATTCCAGAGAGATCCCTATTGCTTGTGGGTTTCTGTTTTTATAATAGGTGATATTTCCATGCTTCATCATGATGTTACCAAACTTTTTGGATGGTCAAATCTTTCCTCTCACCCCCTGAATCTTCATAGGCTGATCATGTTTTCAATTATGTGAAATGGGTGGAGGCTGCTGGCTCCCACACTTTTGAATTCAAAATAATTTGTGTTCCATATTTCATCGTAGCAACATGGAACATCAATGAAATATTAATTTTTGAGATCCCCAGGACCCACACACCCATGGCATGAGAATATATAATAATTGATCATAATGTTATTAATATTCAGAGTTTGTAACATTATTAATATCTGCACGCAATTCTGATTCATAGATTAGAGGGGAATGTCGCAGTCATAATGCACTTTTCCGTTTGTTTCTAGGACATGTGGTTGTCCATCCTTTTTTTTTAAAAAAAAATGTTATTAACTCATGCATTATTCCACTTTGTAGACCTTTAGATTTAGATATTGCCGCCCCCCTCACCACCACCTTAAATGCCTCCCATAGTGTGCCAGACGATTCTACGCTCCCGGTGTTGTGTTCAAAGTATTCCTTTATTTCCTTTTTCAGGCCCTCCCTGAACATTGTCTCTTTCAAAGCTTCAGCCCTAAGTCTCCATGTCGGGATCTATGCTCTGGGCGGCGAGTAGTGCCATGCTATAATCAATGGTGAGTGGTCTGAGAGGACTCTCGCTTTATGTTCCGACTGCACTAACTCCCCTGTCAACTCTGGTGCAGCAAATATGTAGTCTAACCGCGTATGCAGGTTTTGTGGGGCCGAGTAGTGAGCATCCTCCATACATCCACCAGGTCTAAAATCACTCAATGGGGTCTTCAGAGCTTTTGCTACCAGGGTGGGCTTATCCATCTTCTCATCTGATCTGTCAACCCTGGGATCTAGCGTGCAATTAAAGTACCCTCCCCATATAACTGCAACCACAATATGTGGGCTGATCTTGCCGCATATAGTTCTGAATTAGACGGTCGCATCTTGGTTCGGGACATACATGTTGATAATGCTCAGCTCCCTATTTTCTATTAGTCCTCTTATTAGCACCATCCTCCCATCTGGCACTATGGTTGACTGTAACAGCTTAAAAGGGACATGCAGTGCTATCCACGTAATCACCACTCTACGCCGAATAAGTTGCTCCTATGGTGGTCCCTCTCCATTTCCTCCCCATCACCACTTGTTTTTCTCTGGTCAGGTGAGATTCGTGTAATAAATCAATATCAATTCTCTGCCTCTTCAAATACATCATGACCTTATTCCTCTTCAAATAATTATTGGGGCCCCTGACATTCCAGGTCGCTATCTTGAGGTCCCCCATCTCATCCATACCCCGTTCCACCTCTGTCCTCCCTTGGCTTCCGCTCCATGTGCTGTGATTTATAGGTGTAGATTCGCACTCCCTCCCTCCCCCTCTCCCAAAAAACCCCTACACCCCTCCCGCTCTCCCACTCGAACTATCCCAACTCCCTCCCCAACTGTCGCCCAGCTCCATCCCTGGATCTCAGGCTCTCCTGCATCTAGCCCTTTCCCGGTAATACCGATAATCGGCACACTGGAGGGGGACACCAATCTACTATTAGTGTCCTAGCTAACTCACTATCAGGGTGATAGCGTGTTTCCTGGTGCTGCATACTATAGCAGCACTTCTGTCTCCTGCATTCGAGCTAACAGTACAATTTATGAATGTTTAACCCCATTTGTGAATCGTTAGCACTATAGACAGAGGCAATCTACATAGTTTGAATCTATTTCGCAGAGTTGAATCTCAACAGCTCCATCTAGTCAATAGTTCAGTGGCATAGTCTAACTTTTAACTGAGCTCTGTATAGTCATTATCAATATGTTCTACAACGTACATGTTGAAGAAAACGCTGGGTCCCTTAGCCTCTCCCATCACCAACTGGTCCTCTGCATCGGATGGGCAGTTCACAGTGTCCATCCACCTCGCTGCATCTTCTGGGGTCTCAAAAAAGGGCCTTGCCGTTGTAAGACTTTCAATTTCGTCGGGTAAAGTAGCATGTATTTCAGCCCAGCCGCCCACAGCCGTCTTTTCTTAGCCACATAATTCAGGCGTTGTCTTTGCACTTGGAGGGTGTAATCCGGATATGCTGTGATGGATGTCAATGCCCTGCTTATTGTCCCTCCTTTTCGAAAGTGTTCCAATAACTTCTCTCTGTCTTTATAATTTTGAATTCTCACAATGATCGGTCTAGGGGGTGCTCCAGGTGGTGGTTTCCTGATCAGAGCTCTGTGAGCCCCCTCTACGATGAATCCCTGGGTGAGCGTCTCTTGCAGTAGCATGTTTTCGATATAATGTGTTGGGTCCGGGTTTTCTTCCCCTTCAGGGAGTCCCACTATCCGTGTGTTATTTCTGCGGGCCCTCCCTTCTGCTTCTTCTGCTCTGTGCTCTAAGTTCCACACTTGCTGTTGTAACGTGCAGATACTTCTGATGTTTTCCAAGCAGGTGCCTGTGTTGGCTTGTACTTCCTCCTCTAGCCTTCCCTTGCGATATGCCACTGCCTTCATGTCTTGTTGTAGGAGGTTGACATCAACATTAACTGCATCAATCTTGAACTCCAAGGATGTTCTAAGCTCTGTCATGGCAGCGTCCAGTTTGGTCTCCCAGGACACTTTCAGGGCTGCTATGGCTTCTAGGATCGATTTATCGCCTCTAGTCAGACTTATATTCCCTTTCGCCTACTGTCCGCTTGATTTAGGGGTGTCAGCACCCTGCACTGGTCTTGTGAAGATGTCCAGTGATACCTGCTTCGGCTTGGACTTGGCCTTTTTAGACATCCTGTCCAATTCTGGGGCCTGAGCACCACTACTTGCCCTGTGGTCCCCCTCTCTGCTGGGTATACCTATGGGCCTCATTTAGGCACACTGGTATGGTCTCTCTGGTGTGCTTGAACACCATTCAACTTTCCTGCTGTTTTATTGGTTCAGGTGGTCGTTACTTCCAAGTGTTCAGGTCGGATGTCGCCTCCTAGTTACTACTATCAGTAGTTTCCACACTCCCGGCAGGGCGTGTTCCGATTCTAATCATTGTAAACGAGTTCCAAATTCACTGATTGCCGTTGTCCAAAATTTTCATGCAGCACTCGTGCACCACTGTGCATCCAGCTCCTTTAGCAAATCTTATTGATCGTATTATCTATTGTCCATGCCAGCTTACGTTTCCCAGGATGCCTCCCTCGTGCCTTCCACCATTGCTTAGAAACCCCCTGCTGAATCTGGGAATACTGTCCTGCAGGGTTACTGCCTTGTGCCACCCGACGCTGGTCTATGTTCTTTGTTTCAGTGTGCTGACCGGTGTCATGGTCATGCCGAGTGCCCTTTCAATTCGGATCTTCTCGTCCAAACATTCCGACAGTTTCACTGTCTTCAGGGCTTAGGCTTCCGACTCGCTCTCTTGTTCCTGCTACAGTGTATGTGGTCTTTCCAAGCGCTCATTGTATCACTGAATCTGGGGTCACAGTGATTAACATTTGGTAGTGGAATACCGCAGGCTGCACTCTCACTCGGGTGGTCTGTGCCCCGCTATATTTATAAGTGACTCTCTGTGTCAGAGCTGATCCAGCTTCTCCGCCAAGGTGTGTGCGTTCAGTGACTACAGGTGCACGGCCGCTGCCTACTTATCACAATGTCGATTTTACACGGTACTGTTGTGTGCACCACATTATAAAGTCACTGTTCACCGTGTGTTTTAATGTAATCCGGCAGCGCTCCCATCTGTCGGTCTGTGCAGTGCGGTCTGCCCGTTACCTACAGCTACTCATCTGCGCTCCCCACCGGTTCTGTTTTCCAGTGTCGCGCTGGCTGCGGGCTCCACTGTCCTGCGGCATGGGTCACTGGCATCCTCCTTTGTCTGGGGTGCGCCCGTGTCATTTCGCTTCCTGATTTTGCGTCGGTTCCATAATAATAATAATAATAATAATAATAATAATAATTTGGCACTTATATAGCGCTACGAACCCTCGGGTATCTGAGCGCTTCTTATTATTACCCACGGTGTGTGGTGCTCATTTATCGACCTCGGAAGGATGAAAGGCTGAGTTTGGCCCCGCTGGGATTCGAACCTGCGTTAGCAGGCTCTGCACAGATGTCAAAGCGAGTGCTCTCCCCGCTGTGCCACTTTACCGGCTATACCTCCATTCCATTCATGAATACGGTCCCTGCATGCCTCCAGTGTTCCCACAGCTATGAGTTTATTTCCAGGTTGTGCTCGTTCTTCTGTTAATATTTATGCCTAAGGATCATTCAGGATCTGCAGGAGCTCTGTGAAGACACGTCCTATCCCATGGCTGTTAAGCCATGCCCCCCCTGGTTGTCCAGCCTTAAGGTTAATTTCTTAGAATTGTGAAAACCTGTGTTCAGCATAATGAGTCATATTGAGTCATATAAACAACTCCCTGCTGAGGGTGATAAATATATTAATAAAGAAACAGAGATTGGGTCAAGATTGGACCCTTGTAACTGCTGCTTAAATTTCAAAGGGTCAACTGCTGACATTAGGGATAGTGTGGGGAAGATTTTGAGCCATTTAACTAATATATCTGCACACCTAGAGGAAGAAAGAGAGAAGGCTTGTGGTAAATCTGACAAAGGTTATACTCTTTCACTCCCTAAACCTCAACATCTGGATGGTAGTCGTCCTGCTGCACGTTTCCCTCCCCATGCACAGCAGGGAAAACAAAACAGCGAAAAGACCACACAAATACCAATCAAAATGGAAATGCAAAATCTGAAAACGTCGCAGTAAAATATATTGGTAGAGAGCAAGGAAAACACCTGGACCCATTGTGGAATCTACACTTTCTCGGATTTCAAGACTAGCTATACCTGCATGCTTGACTTCTCCAAACTCTGACCCAATAAGCCCAAACATGCAATTAAAAGGGACTACTATTGTATATGACAAATGTGCAGAAATTACAAGTACGAGGGAAAATCATGATTCCCTCAAAAACAAAATACTGCACTGGATCCTGCATGTCAAAGTATGCTTGTCTGTGATTCATTTCGACATTACAACCGTATTCAAACACCCGGATCCTATATATGTATGTATTAATTTAATATTCATATAACCACAAGGTTTTGTAGATATAATATAAAAACGGTACAAAACATAAAAACCGCACAACAAAAAATACAATTCATCCAATAACATGTACATTCTTAAGAATCCATTTGCGTTTCACAGATGAGAGCAGTAGAGAATGATAAAACTCCTTCGGATAACTGATTTAAAATTTCAATAATCTTCCACTAAAACTTAACTAAAAAAAATTACATTTTTATCATGTCCTTCTATAAAATTGATCCTTTGCATCAATACATCTTGACAATTAAAAAGGTTATCAAAAGATTTTTAAAAACTTTCTCTCATATCTGCAACACTTTCACACTTAACGAGAAGGTGTTTAAGAGTTTCCAATTTGTGCTTGCTGCAGAGACGGCACCAGCTTTCTTCTCTCTGTATTCCAAGTTTGGCACCGATAATTTCTAAAGTCTTGCAGCAATTCAATTTCATGAGAACGTACTGACAAATAATATTTGGACAGGGATATGCTAAAATATAAGATGGCGCTAATGTACATGGTATTCAGTATTGCAAAAAGTAGCTGTTGTTGCTAAGAGTGGCAAGATGTACAACATTGGTCTCATTGTTAAAATCCTTACAGGTGTTTTTCATCCAGTGTTTAAATGCTACAAGAGCTCCCACAGTATTACATTCAAATGTATTCCTCCGCAATTTATACATAGTCATGATTTTTCCCAATGTACCCAATTTCAAACAATTATCTATGCATTGTCAAGCAGAGACAAAATTAACTGCTATGGTGTCATTATCTAATGTAGACAACTTTTCATAACACATAGTAATTGTAAAATGAAAGTCAGTCACAATTCCGATTCCATCGAATTCAAATAGGGTGTATTCAACAGGTACACATTGTGGTAGACACAGCAGTTTATGCAGTATGCTTGCTTCAAACTTTCTCAGTTCAGGTAAACAATTATGTCCCCATATTTCAACTGCATACAGAAGGACTAATTTTACCCTTGCAGTATACAAAAGCAACACGGTTTTGACAGAAAAACATATATTTCGTCCAATAAAGGTGCTGGTGGTTTTAATAACCTTAAGACAGTTGTTTTTTGTTTCCTGCTAGTGGTACTGCCAACTCAGTTTGTCATCCACATGAATACCCAAGTAGTTATATGTGACTGCTTGTTCGATCAAGTTACCATCAAATGACCATGTATATTTTTTTGTCCCATTACCTCATTTTCTGAATACCATTAATTTACTTTTATCAACGTTTTCTCATAATCACATAAAGCATTGAGAGTTTTCTGGAGTCCGTGAGGGGTGTGGTCTAACGACAGTAAACCGTCAGCGTGAGCTAACCAATTCACTGCAATTATCCCTACTCTTGCCAGACAAATTGACAGGCCACCAAGGTCATCGTAGAGATCTGCAAAGTAAAGATTAAAAAGAGTTGCTGCAACTATACAACATTGTTTAACACCCTGATGGGTGGGAATAGATTTAGAGAGTTTTCCCTTCCCACTTGTTTGGTTCTGTATATATTGTTTCTTTGAGTACATAAATGCCTCTGCTACAGCATCGGGTTTGGGTTTTTTACCATTCTTTTTTACAACCATGAGTCTAATCTTTCGAGGTGTGGCAGTAGTGAGTGCGGTGCAAACATTAGAGACAAATGGTGTAGAATCACTACGGACAAGCAAATCTGTAGTGGTACCTATTTCCCTAACAGTTTTGTGTGCATGGTTATACATTTCATGAGTAATACAGATTGAACATACATTTTTTTCTCAGTACTGTCGCTTTTTCAACCAACATTGTCAATAAATTATTCAAGGCCCAGAAAATATCATTGGAGTTCATACTGGATGTACTCACTTCTAGTATGTTAGGCACAGATTGGTTTAAAGCTACACCCGTCCCTTGCTGCATAGATGCACTACAAGGTATTTCATGTAGGTCAATTTTAAGTTTAATATCTTCAGATGGATCATTTTGAGTTTCATCACTTGGTTCACCATGTTGTTCATGTGCAGATAGAGTTTCACGAGCCTCAACATTATCATATGGGGAGGATGAAATATCTCTTAAGTCACCAAGGTATTCAACCACTGACTCATCCATTAGGAAATATATGTTTGTTAATGTATCAGGCACTGTAACATCTAGTTTTGGTAATTTAAAATGAACCACGGCCACAGTAACAGACGGATCAGATGTTACTACTGATTTAGTGTTGTCATGAGTGACATGATAATTACTAGTCTGTGCTTTAGATGACATATCAAGTTTAAATTCAGTTATTTCTTCAGAAGAAGGTGTAAAAATTAGTGGATCTTTTATCACTAATAGGAGCAGTCAATGAGCGAGTAATAACAGCATCAAACTATTTAGATCCTATGCAACTAAGTGACTTGCTGAGATCATCAGCTATTTCCTTAGCAGCAATTCCTTCTGCTATATGATCCAACAGGGGTGTTTTAGCAAAAAACATTTTTCGTTTTTTGGTTTTGGTATCGGTATTTACATTTTTAGTAATGGTGTTAGTAGTGCACGTTCTGCGGCAGCGTCGAATTGCCAAAGGAAGATTTTGCAGGGCTAGTTCTTCATCAACGTGATCTCTACTCATCTCTCTAATAACCACCATTTTTACTCTAAGCTCACTGAGAGACAGTGAACATGGGCGGTAGGATAATGACTTCAACAGACAAACAGTGCAAGAGTAGAGACTACACAACAGTGTCTGTCAGAGTTTGCAAGTAACCTTTTTGTGAAAGAGATTGTTATAACAGAAAATATGGTCGTGTTCCCAAAAAAGGAAGACTAGGAAATTGCTATATCAAGTGAAGGATACAGCAACCTAGCGACCAGGACAGCTTTCAGGGTTTCAGGTAATCAACTTAAGTCAGTTCATTCACTCGGTACACTCGTAATAGAGACAATGGGTACACAAAGGGTACTTCAAACATCCCCCCACCCATAGTTACGCTATTCAATATGTCTCACTTTTATATGAGCGCTACCAAAGACTGGACCACTGAGGCCACTGAGTTCCAAAACAGCACGGCTCAGTCAGTAATACAGTGTTCAAAAGTCCAAGGCAGCTATACTGCTCGGTAGACAACAATCAACCAGGCAATGACAATGGCAGTGTTGAGGAATAGCAAGACAGAGGCTGTAGACCAGAGCTTTGCATCACATGTGAATTACGAGCTCACTCAAGTCAACAGTATTTCAGATTCTGTGTACACACGCAATGCACATTAATTTAATAGTTCGCATTCACTCCCTCATTTCTTTCAAACATTAATTTCACTCCCCTTTCGATCTCAGGAGCGGGGGCAGGACACTATTGAAGACAAAAACGGCTGGTCGCGCACTTGCTGATTCACCCATTTTCGCTACGGCTAACTCCTTAACACACCAACAAACAGATCCGGAATTATTTAATCTACTGCGTTAGCTATGTGATGCCAGGAGTCTAAACTAGCAAACAACAAACAACATTCTAAAGCATCATTCTCATACTCAGTATATTGTGAGACTGTACAGCATAGCATTGCGGAACACACTTACAACCACGTTCACATCCACGTCCACAAACAGCTAACAGACTTTGCAATGACTGCAATACATGCGCGCTAATGCGCGAGGTGCTGTGTATTTAGAGTATGCTGATTAGGGTGTGTGGCCAAACCTAAAAATAAGAAGAAAATAATTTGAAAATGCTTTAACAGTAAAAGGTTACTATTCTTATGGTTCTAAAAGTGTCCATGAAGTTAATAATGATCAAAGTGCCATATATTTGAGATATGACTATATTAAAGTAACCCTTACCACAAACTATTTGAGGGAGGGATTACATTCTATACAATATCGAATGTATCCCCCAGCAAACTCTGTTATTATCCTGAGGCCAAACCCTCCTCCTCATCTGAGTGCTACCACGATCACACACCAGGGACAAAAGGTAGGGGATCGTGTTGCCCTCATGGTGGACCCAGTTAAAACTGACAGAGTAATCCAAGTCCTACAACTAAAAAATAATACTGAAAAGTGTATCCCCAGTAAGAGTAACGTAGGCCAAAGAAATCTTAAACCGCTAGAGATGATTTTGAGACAAAATGAGACTTTTACCGCTCCGGTGATCCGTACATCCCCATAGATGGTCCTCAGTTTTCTCTAGTGTTGGGTAATGGTTAAGTGGGATTTATTTCATGGAATGTAAAATATCTAGACCCTGATTGGCATGAGCTAATCGACCAAAATATGTCAATATGCCTACAGTAAACGTGGTCCCTGCGGGCCAGGCATAAAGTGGGCTATCGTACATTCCTTTGCCCAGCCACTAGATCCACCAGGGGTAGACCAAAATATGTGCTTCTTTTGTGGATTCATAGGAGTTTGGGTACATTGTGTAAACAGATTCCAATTTAGTCACTGGATCTATTAGGTGTGGAGTTAGGTCTTAGAAAGAGTCTCAAAGTCTTTGTGGTCAATGTATATCCAAGACAGAATCAATCCAAAATGTGTTACTTGGAGGAGACTCTGAATAGAGTCTCCAAACTTGCAATGAGACGCCAAATAGTGTCTTGGTACTACTGGCCGAGTTAATGCCCAATTTGAAGACACTAGTATGATTCTAGAGGATGAAGCTTGGGGGAATCCAACCCTCTGTTCCCATCCACCCTAGAACTTCTATCCTTTTGCTGGGGATATATGTCTCATTATGTATATTCTTGCCCTACGGCCTGTAACGGACAACGATTTCTGAGCCTGTCCTACTTTTCAGCTCCTGAATAAATCCAGCAGTATTGACTATGCTTTGGTATCCTTGAACTTCTGGGCCTACGTTAAAATATTTAAGATTATTAAGCGTGTGGAAAGTGACCACGATCCACGTTTTTAAGTTTTAACAAGGATGTTGATTGGCATTACCTCGATTCCACGCAAACTTATCTAAAAACAAAAGTGGTTCCTTAGCTTTGAAAACAATAAGATGCACAATGAACATTGATGTCAAAATTCTTCCAAAAACATATCAAGCCATAATACCACTTATGGAAGAATATGCAAATCCTAACTCCAGTCTTACACACATTGGGCCTCATTACATGTTTGGCGGTCCAGAAACAAGGGTGCCGGTAGCAATGTACCGCCACCTTTTCCAGACCCCCAAACTGCGAGTTTTCCTTTAGGGGCACCGAACTCCCCACAGGCCTGACCTGCCGGGAGTTCAGATCCCTACCAGCAGTGTTTTCACTGAAGCACCGCCACCGTAAGCAATGGTGCTGATGCTTCAGTGACCAAATCCCATGGAGTCCTATAGGACTTCATGGGAATGGGGTTTTACCGTTCCACCGCTAGGAAGTCAGGCGGCAGAAACAGTGTTACGGAGTTGTCGGTAACTCGCTGCCTACCAGTGGATTTTACTAGCAACCCCACAATGAGGGCCATTGACTTCTATAATGCACAAGCAGACGTACCTGTTATTAACACTGATCCTGTAGGTCACTGCTCCGATTTGCTTATCGTTTGATAAACAGCACTGAGAATGGGTGCTGTGAGAAACCTGAAGTTGTCTCCCTGTCTAAACCGCGAGAATCCATTATCCAGGTGGCCAGGACACGGCCATCACATTTGGATCCAGTTCCTGGGGGTGGACCAGTGAGGGAGGATCACCTGGATGGGGGGGGGGTCCTTGAGGAGTGAGAGTGGGACACCGATGAGTGAGACGCAGTATCCCCCTTCCTTTGACACCCTTTCCGCATCCTCTCACGTAGGACATTCAAAAACACTGCCCCCTCCCTTTTTGACACGAACAGCTTTGCACCACAAATAGACAACGGACTAATATGCAACCTGTTTACCTGACGTCCCAACTCGAGGGTCAGGCAGAGTCAAGCAATTAACCAAAATCACACACACCTGATCGACCTTTCCTTTCCCTGCAGGGATAAAAGGGGGAGTAGGAAAGCAGAAAACGAGCAAGGCGAGCACGGCACACAGCACAACGCGACAGCTAAGCAGGAGCAGCAGTTCAAGAGAAGGACAAAGGCGGCAGGAAACGAGAGGGTGGCAAGGAGAGAAGTGACATTGCCCTTCATCCCAGACCCATGTAACCTTCATGGAAGAGAGCCTAAGCCCACAAACAATAGCACCAGTGTCTTGCAGCAGATGTCAATGGTACACAGGGCAAGCTTACGCAAATAAGCCAGAGCGAGGCAAGCTCCTGCGTCCTTGTTACCGGCCTTGACTCCAGAGAAGCCAAAAGCAAAGTGGTTTATCGCAGCCTGTGAGTTGAGGGGAGAACCAATAAGAAACGGGCTTTGTTGAGTGAGAATCGCCAAGTGGCAGGTTTTTTAACCAAATTTGATGAATTATGAAAGAATTGTAAAAGTGTTAAGGGGAGACCAGCTACAAAGGGAAACCGGCACCACGCGGGTGCTAAACTCAAGAGACTCTGGTCGATCCCCATCTGAACGAAACTACAATTACCAGAAGGCCATAGGAGGTCCAGCAAAATAGGTCAAAATGGTCATAGAGGGTCAACCAAATTCCCCATACAATCGAAAGACTTTGATCGACAAGCACTGTGAAAGAAAGGGAAGTGAATCCCGAAAACATTGAACTGTGTAAAAGAGACCATTGAAAGTGAAGGGGGGTCAGTGCCCAGAAGAGAGGGACCCAGGGGTGAGCCACTATCACTCTGATCGAGAGCCACAGTAAACCCGGTGAATGGAGAAGGGTCAGAGACCGGCAGAGGGGGATCCAGGGGTAAAAAGTCATCAACCCAAGATTGAGAAAAGTGAAAGCAAAAGTTAAGAGACGGCAAGAGTGAACCCGAAGGAGGGATTCCAGAGATTAAACTATCTCCCAAGTACTAGCAGTCAAGAGGGGTCCAAGACCGGCAGAGGGAGATCCAGGGATGAAGCCATCATCCAAACCACAAGTAAGAAAATAACTGACATATGTACTGTGAATCACAAATGAGACGGGTCAGTGCCCAGAAGAAAGGGACCAAGGGCGTGACACCACCACCACCCTATCTGAACCGTGGATTACAATTGAGAAGGATCAGCACCCAGAAGAGTGGGATCCAGGGGGTGAATCATTATCACCCTAACAAACTTTCATTTGGTTAAAGGAACTTTTGTTTTTGTTATTTGAACATGTCAGGCCCCAAAGGCAAGAAACTTACAAATGAAATGAGACTTCGCCATCGACGGTCCTGAGAACTGCCATTGGAACCGTTGTCTCGTGCTGGAGAAGGCAGAGAATGTACTGTGCTCCAAGCTCCCATCTTACCCCATACTTCAAACGTGGGGAAGCAAGGCTCAGGCTACCTCATTCTGACATATTATTTAAGAACACTTTTTTTTGTTTTATTAAGAACTATCCCACAAGCCTCTTTGTATTAGTTGTGAGGTTTGGCGATAGGTTTCTTAGTATCGACCCTTTTATTTTGACACAACACCATTAGAACTGCCTTATTTTTTATTTGATGGTTGATGTTTGATCCCATCTTAGTTTTAGGTTTAGATTAGGTGTTAGCATTCATTGTTCAATAAACACCCGTGAACTCTGATCACTTGTGTCTGTTTTACTTGTTGCCACCATGGGTTCCTCACAGTGGATGTGTCTGGCTGACATACTCCGGTGCAGACGTTGGAGGGGAGGCGAGACTTGGTGTGGTGCTGCTTACTGGGATCTTCTGTGGTCTCTCCCAACCTGTCACCTCACCCTGGCCTTGTGCAGTTTGTTGCAGTGTAAATATCTTAGAAACCGTGCATCCTGAGGCCGGGACCCTGAGTTTTGTTCCTCTTGTCACAACCTGTCCTTCTACAACCACATTGCTATTTTGCCGATTTCAGGCAACCGTCGCATGTGGGAAGGTGCTGAAATCCAGGGAAAGGGGTGGGGTGCCCAAATATCATCCAGCTAGTAATGTCTGGAGGGTTCTAACGGGTAATTATGCAAACCTTGGTGCAGATTGGTCAAACAGTGTGGAAATGTATAAGGAACAATGCGTCACCAAGGCACACACCCACAAACAAATGTTAACTTGTGCTGAAATCTGGGGAACGTGGTGGGGTTTCCAAACGTCATGTAGCCAGTAATGTCCAGGCGGTCCTAACAAGTAACTATACAAAATTTGGTGCAGATTGATGAAACGGTGTGGAATTGTATAAGGAACAACGCTTCGCCACAAATCCCACCACAAACAAATACATTTTGACTTTTATATATATCTATATATACATAAGATTGGTGGTATCATTGTTTACATTACTAACAAGGACCACTATAGCCCAGAAGCTCAAAATCTATCATGGTAATGTTTGGTATGACCGAGAATGTAGAGGAGCAAAAACTGCCCTTGCCAAGGCAATTAAAAAACAAAATGATAGAAACAGGAAAGAAGTGTGCACCTTGAAAAATTAATATAGGTTACTGTTGGAAAAAAAATAGTTCAAACATATGAAGGACCAGTGGACAGCATTGCTTTATGCAATCTAGATACAAAACACAAAGGAATTCTGGCATATGGTGAGATCCGGCCTAAGTATAAAAAAAGATATGGGCCACATTGTGCCAGAGGCACGGGTAAAGCACTTTGAACTATTATATTCTTGTGAAAGGTTCTGGTGAGAGCGAGGTGGGTGAGGGCCCATGAACCTACTGCCCAGGTTGTGCCTATTTTTTCGACAGTGAAGTTGAAAGAACTATTCTTTCACAGCACAATGTCAGGGCTCCAGGACCTGATTTGATCCCGGCCGACCCTTTTAAGAGCAATATAGATAAATGGGTCCCCTATTTAACAACATTTTTTAATGAAGTAAATAGTTGGTTTGTCCTCCCCTGCAGCTGGAAGGGAGCGAAAATAATTCCAATCCATAAAAAGGGAGACCTGGACTTGCTAGCAAACATTAGACCTATATCACTCATTGACTCTCTTGCCAAGATTTATGCGAAGGCATTACTCCAGTCCCTGGAAACCTGGGCCGAAGAACATAATTCTGTCTAGTGCACAGGCAGGGTTTAAAAAAGTAGCAGCAATCATTGACCAGGCTTTTAGGTTGGATCTCATTCTTCAAAAGTGTGTCACGTTTCGAGCGCTACCTATAAACCTGGCATTTGTCGTTCTCCAAACAGCCTTCGATACCATCCTCAGAAACAAGCTGTGGAAGGTGTTGGATCTAAATGTTTCTGTGCCACTTGTCAAATCCATTATGGCCCTATATTATAGTACATGTATGTGTATGATGGAATGAAGGGGGAGAACTAACAAATCCAATCCCAGTCCAGATAGGGTTAAGACAGGGATGTGTGCTGGCCTCTCTCCAGTTTTTTTGTACATCAACAGCTTTGCAGATGATCTGCACATACTATTGCTGGATGCACCAAGGTTGGGTACTGCCAAATGGAGCCTTTTGCTATTTGCTGAAACTCTGAGCGCCAAGGGCCTACAATACCAACTTACATCCTTTGGGCTACTCTGCATGGACAAACATGTGATTATATATGCAACTAAAACAAAGACTGTGGTGTGCTGCCCCCTGGCCAGTCCGAAATTAACCAACCCAAAGCTCTACCTGAATAGCTCTCCTCCATATTCTGTAGAGAGCTTTGAGTATCTGGGGATATCCTTCGCGAAGGAATGAAATGGACCAGACAGATGTAAAAGAGCAATCAAATAGCAGCTAGACAGACTGGTGCAGTAACCACCTTTTCAGCTCACCTTGGATGCAGATCAGTGTGAACCTGTGTATCCAACACACTAGGCCCTTTAAGACGAGGCAGCAATACATTGAGATAGATGGGGATGCAGAATATACTCAAACATCAATAATCAGACTGACTTAGGAAGTTGGCAAAGTAAGTCTCTTTTATTTGCAATTGTCTAAAACAGGGAGTACAACGAATATCAACGAATATGAGCTCGATCTTCTCACTTAGCGAGTTTCATAAAAAATACAACATTTATAGTAAAAACTTGTCATCACTGACGTCAATCTATGTGGCAAACTACAAAAACCTACTTGGGAAAGTGATAGGCTTAGAGGGAACATCTAGGTACACATTCCATAAGTGTCTGGGAAAGTGATTGGGTCTCTAATATCAGGTGAGTAACTAAGCTCTCCTCTAGTGCATATCACTACAAATGTCATCAAGTACACAACGTCCTATTCATTATACAAACTATAGGGCTCTCTATTACGTGGCACTCTATAATTGGTTGGCACCCTTGTACCCCTCTGTAATATTCCACACACGCTAGCAGCACGCATGCTGGCACCCAGGTGCTGGTGGGCTGGTCATAACCATAGCTTCCCACTAAATTAGCCTGCCATCTATCACCATCCCTGCCGTCTGCCAGTCAATTAGAACTTTGAACATTGACCTTGGAAATATTCTCTGTGCCTGAGAATATATACAGCTCGTCCAAGTGTCTATTTTCATCTGACCATGTGACTGGAGACCATGTTTCAGAGTCTTTCTGTATTTAAAATACTATTAAGTGATGAACCTCTGACGTCTTTAGTGTTCTTGCTCCTCACCTCAGACAACAGTTTGTTCTTTTCACAAGTTCTGTAGCTACTGCATGAACATCCATGCTCACAGTAGCCTTGACTTTCTGATGCTGGACCAGCCAAGCCTTTCTCGAATTTGCCTTCGCCATTAAGTCGGTTTCTAACGG
This sequence comes from Ambystoma mexicanum, assembly GCF_040938575.1. NCBI lineage: Eukaryota > Metazoa > Chordata > Amphibia > Caudata > Ambystomatidae > Ambystoma > Ambystoma mexicanum. The sequence continues at coordinate 631,181,474 of NC_090936.1, forward strand.
CGCCACACTGAAAAAACTTTTCGATTCACTGGGCCCAAGCTCTGCTAAAGTGCGTTGTGGAATCATCCATAGTCCATACATTCCTATGCATATATGTTTGGTGCATTGCCGCAATCTTTTCACTACGTAGCTAGCCTCATGATTACTTTGTCTGCTTGCATTTACTGCATCTGTACACGTGTAAAATCACTTTGCATTTTCTTCATTGTTTCTTTAGCATGAGCACCTTCATCTCAAGCACAAAATGTTGCTCAACTTTAACACCTCCTTCTTAAATCTTTATAGAATGTTTATGTTCTCTCGCCTCTACATCTCTTCTGGGTGTGTCAGCCCTGCTTCATATGACAACATCAGCCTTCTCTTTTGCTCCTTTTTCATACTTTCTCCAGGATTTCATTCAAATGCCCATCATAGTGTCGTGAATACATATATGGCTTCCTTAATGGGTACCTTACTTCCATGATTCTTTGCGGTATACGTTTCTTCACTGGTACTGCTCTTGTCTCATACTCTGGCTCCCAACATATAGGCAAAAAGGGAGCAGTGCTTGAGATGGGGTTACTTGGCTCCTTCTCTACAAGTGTCTTCAGCAATGTTGGTATATAGGACCCAGGCAGTCCCAGCCATAGTCTATGGTGCAGAAATATGGGGAACATCTCAACTGAGTAATTATAGAAAATGGAAAATACATTTCTGAAACGTCTTTTAGTCCTCCCGGCAAGTGCTCCATTGGCTCCAGTGGCTCTAGAATTAGGGCATGTAGAAATTAAGTATGAGGGTATGCTGAAATCTCTTCTGTATTGGATAAAGATTTGGTCCACAGCAGAGCTGGATTCCTACAGAGAGGGTCTTGTGGAAGTTTTAAAAATGGAAGGTGTTAAACTCATACCTAGGCTGAAACACGTTCCTTGATCTCTCCTGGTCCTTGATCTCACCTCTTTATGGTTTGGCCCTCAGAGTATGAATGGTCAATCAAAGATCTTGTTAAAGATGAGATTTTATGAGTGGGTTACAGGGAAAAGGCTGGACATATGTTGTGCGGTTAGATTATCTGCTAGTTATATGGTGTGCAAATGTAATACGGCTATGGAACTTTACCTTAACTATCCGGTGGGAAAGAACACAAAGCCCTGTTAATGAAATTTCACTTGGGCATCCTCCCACTTCCAAAGTTTACAAGACATTGGGTCAAGGGGATGTCTGCACATTTCCCAGCATGTCCCACCACAGCTGAAGATGATGCACATTTATGTTGCTATGCCCGCTTTATAAAGACTTGAGGTCTAAATGGCTGAGGCCACTGTTAATCTCACAGCTGATCAACACCAGGAGAGAGGCCCTTATTGTTATGAAATCATGCTTGTGGTTTCTATGTTTATCTTTATGGCTTTTTCAAAAAGGGAGAGCTTTGTTAAAATCTGTTAAAATAACTGTGTTCTCTGTTTTCATGAAGCAAACATTATAAAGTCTTGTTATAATACATCTAGAGCAATGAATAGAAAAGCAGTGAGGGAACATTGATGAAATGTGCTAATGAATTGGCATCCATTTTATATTTTTTAATGACTACTTTAAGATATTATCACTGCTTCTTTTTGTATTTTCATGTTATAAGTATGCATGCTCTGATTTTATGAAGTACAACCAAAATAAAGCTGAATTGAATGGTCAAATCTTTCCATTGGCTTGCACAATAGTCACACTCCAGAGAATACACTCCTCACCCTCCGAATCTTCATAGGCTGATCGTGTTTTCAAATATGTGAAAAGGGTTGAGGCTGCCTGCTATCACACTTTTGAATGCAAAATAATTTTGATTCCATATCTCATCATAGAAACATGGCAGATCAATGAAAAATGAATTTCTGAGATCCATGGCACCCACAAACACATGGCATAAGAAAATATAATAATTTATCATAATCTTATTAATATTCATATTAAAATATGCACGCAATTCAAATTCATAGGTTAGAGGAGAACAGCACACTCTCAATGCACCTTTCAGTTTGTTTCTAGGACATGTGGTTGTCCATCCTTAAGGTTTATTTCTTAGAATTCTGAAAACCTCTGTTCAGCATAATGAGTCATAATAAGTCATATAAACAACTCTAGGAGGCCACATTGTCGATTTTCTATTACTGTGACTCTGGTCGGCTTTATTGCCTTAACTGATGGCGAAGGTGACATACTCAGTACAATAATGTTTCTTTGAAGCTCAACATTAGTAGTATAGGCTAGATTGTCACATGAGCAATTCCAATTCTCATCAGTTTAGGACCCTGTAGATTCAGGTTTGGTGGACTTTTATGATATATTACATAGAATATTCACTTGAAATGCACTCACAAGGGTGGGACACCTCATTAACTTAGAGATCCTGGTGCCTGTGAACCTTTGTTCTGTGAACCTAATGTGTTTTCATGATTAAGGCAAACACATTGTATTCACTCCAGGTGGACCAGCCAAATCTCCAGAGACACTTAAAACTCCTCCCATTAGAACATTTAAGCAGGGCTGAAGTGGAGTTTAACTGGTAGTCAAGTCATCAAGTAAACAACACTGGACAAGCCACCTCAGATCATCATGTGATTTTGTATGCCTGACATGCTTAGTCACTGCTATTATATTGACAGTGCATGTGCCATACTTTTCAAATACTTTTCAAATAACCTACTTCCTTTTTTTAGCACATTGCACCCAAAAGGCACTTTGTAATTTTAAAACAAAATGTAATCTTTTTATTTTTTTATGTTTAAATAAAGAGGTGCTCCATTGGAAAGACATAATTTAAGCTTACAAAATTAAAAGAGAATTTGTTTTTGAAAGCACAAATACATTAGCATTTACATTTGTAGTCCCTTTCAATAATGCAAATGAGGTTTTCTTCCATGCTTATCAATATTTCTCATGTCTATATGTGAAACAAAAAAAAGTCCTCTTCTTGATCTATAAAAGGGAAGCACACAGACCATTCAAAACACCTGGACATCCTACTGATGAATGTCAGATGTTTTATTTATTTCAGAAACGTTCAGCATAGTTGGTTGTGATATTTACGATCCTGCAGAACCAGATTTGTGTGAATAGTGTACATTCTTGCCTTACAATTTAGTAATGTTCCTGATGTGTGGTAAAATATGCACTTTGTTGGGTGCTGTCCCTCATGCAAGCAAGTAACTACCTGCATCCCACAGTTACATTCTTTTCATGGTAGCTTGTGAGAAGCATGACTCATAACTGAAGTGAGGCCTTATTCAGATGTCTCTCGCTTTAAATTGATGCTGTCTCCATGTCTCTTAATTATTTCTCCATACAATGACCACACCCGCAGAAAGGGATGAGGGAGAGTTTCAAATTAATGTTGCCAATAAAAGCATCATAATAGTTTAGCTTTACATTGTTACTTCAAATATCAGAGGATTACCAACAATTACATTTTTAGAGGCCTTACACTGCTGTTGGTAAAATGGACTACCAAGGTATATCCCTGTAATGGAAGAATGAGTCATTGCATGTGCCTCCCGTGGTAATATTGTACATAATGTGCTGAATCATATCTTTATAGGTTGTAAATATGTCTTCACTTAATGCCATCTCACTGAACATCAAAGGCCTTAATAGTTTTGTTAAAAGAAAGAAACGTTAAAGTACTTTAAATCTAAAAGGGCAGGTGTGGCATTCATCCATGGGTCACCTCTTATGATGGATGAGCCAGCAAGGTTCAGTGATATTGGGTGGGGAGAATGCTTTATGGATGTATATCTACATATCCAATAAAGTAATATAGCATAGCCCTTCTTTTATAAATGTCCCTACGTTACACATTTCTGAAAACTTGACAAGATAGTGAATGCTGAATTATTATAGTCAAAGGATCATAGGCTCAATGAAACTAGTATTAAGGACTCCACATTCACTAAACGGTGCTACGATGGGCTTTTCATATTTTAATGGGTTACTGACCAATGTTGACATGGTTCCAATGATTCTGAGGGAGATGGCACACAATGTTGTACTAGACTGATCAGGGAGTCCAGACTTTTCAGGGGTAGTAAGAAAGATTATGGGTAATTGAACTCTGGCACCTACACCATCCTGTAATCAGGAAATAATCACATATCTTATGCACATGGTACTAGCACTAGGCCTGATTACTAGGTCATGTCTATCTCTATACTGAATCTGTTAATGGGCTGGTCCTCCCTATGGGTACCAGATCATGCCCTACTATTATTGAATATATTACTTTCTGCTCCAAGGCCAATGAATGGCTGGAGGATTAGTCATTCCAGACATCTGGTTGACAAGGCACTTCTGAATAGATACATGAAAGAATTCTTTGACATGAACAGAGGCAGCACTTCCTCAACATGTATCTCATCGGCAGCAACTAAGGCATTCTTCCAATGTGTTATGTTACATGAATCCTCTACTTGTAAAACATACAGAGAGAGAGCATCAACCAAGCTAGAGACAACTGTTAAAATCCCTTTACCCAATATACAGCAGCAGCACATTCCTTATTGCTTTGTAGGTTGACTAAAGCCAAATATGCCTAAATTCTTACTATACAAATTAAGCTGAACACACACTGTTTTATCTAAGACATTAGCAAAGGGAAAAGGTCAGTTGACTTAAGATCACAGCTTAAAAATGGAAAACGACCTTCTGTGTTCCATACCGGAGAGCGGATGATCGAGCTTAATCTCACATCCAATCAAAATAACAAACTACTTTGTGGGATATTATTGTACATTATATACATCTGAAATACCACATCCCGGTGAAGATGAAGAAAGCTTTAGGAAAATTCAGACTCTTCATTCTTTCGGTACAGAATCACAATAAGAGTTAGGGGCACCATTTACAGAACAGGAAGTGCAGAAGACATTGTATGAGATGGCTGGTGGGAGATCGGCAAGGTAAGATGATTTCCCTGCAGAATTGGATAAATCTTGTGAAAAATTTATGATACCCGTCTTGACTGACCTCTACCATGAAGCAGATAGACTGGACAAGTCACAACCAAACAGGGATAGCATGAGATGTGACAATTTCAGGTCTATACCTTGAATTAAGACATACATTAACATTCTAACCAAACATCTGGCCAATCAGCTACCATCACACCTTCCAAAGCTGACTGACTCTTCTCCAGTAGGCCATGTTACAACAGAATGGCTAGGGGATAATGTACAATATATCTTACATGTGTTGTGGAATAAGAAGCAGCAGATTACCCTGCTCCATCACGGTCAATGGCTACTCAGAAAGCTTTTCACACTTGGAGTTGTGATACATTTTCAGGACCCTGGCTTGATTCAGTCTGGGTGAAAGTTTAATGCATAAAATCTTAAATAAATTGAAATTGCTATACTTAGAAACATCATCCGGAGTCGGTTGTAATGGTTTTGTTCCGGACATCATAGACCTAAATAAGGGCACTTGGCAAGGCTACTTCTCATCCCCTATGCTGTTCATTATGGCATTGATACATCTTTGTATTACAGTTCTTCACAATACCAATATTAAGAGTGTAATTTGATTTTGAGCCTACACACAATTAGCAATTTTGAATCAGCCTGCTGCACTCGCAAAACTGGCCGCAGCCAGAAAATAACACCTCCAGAACTGTGATTATACCCCTTGTACCTGATTGGCCAGCCTGCTTCATATAGCCTATCCGAGCCGACTGGCAGGCATAAGCCGGCCCACAGTCAAGGCAGGCAAATAAGGCTCCTGACTGAGCCTGCCTTAAATCCTGTTGCTGCATCCTAGGAGCTGGAGCTCCTCATCCCTTGTATGCTGCAGGAGCAGCAAACCCATCTCAGCAGACCGAACCCCCCCGAGGTAAGCCCTTGGGCTTAATTGCTGCACTCGATCACTGCTACGATATGATCTACCTCCTTCATATAAGCTAATATTTGATCCTGCACACAATTAGCAATTTTGAATCAGCCCGCTCGACGAGCGCGAGAGAAGCCGTTCTGTGAATCTTTTATCCCGGCCTTCATGAGCAAACCATAAGGTTTGCACTCGCAAAGATGACCGCCACCAGAAAACAACACCTCCAGGGTTGTGATTATACCCCTTGTACCTGATTCGCCAGCCTGCTTCAAATAGCCTATTCGAGCCAACCGGCAGGCGTAAGCCGGCCCACAGTCAAGGCACGCAAATAAGACTCCTGACTGAGCCTGACAGGGCCGTAAGATCTTCCCTCTTATCCTCTACACCTTCTGCCCCTTATCCCTGTCCACCCTGATCTGCCCCGCGTGCGTGGAAGTCACCAGATCCTGGCTTGTTCCGTGATGATGCCTCCTAATTTACTGAATGCTCACCCCACACCTACCCAATGATACACTAGGTGTTCATCCTGAAGTCCATCTCCAGCTGTCCAGAACGCGAAAATGAGAAATACGCGTCCGCTGCCTTACAGATTCTACTGGACATAGTAGGTGAGACTCTGCCTCTGACACTCTTGCGCCCAACCTAACCATACTTCCACCAGTCACGATACAATACTGCACGTCTGAACTATTCCTTTTATCACCATGTGTGCTCGCACTGTTCCCTCAGCAATGCCTGCATGCTGATTGGCGCACATACTGCTTTTTTTGCCTTTGATGTGTATCTGCCCCAGCCAATCCAAATGTATTCTTGCTGATCCGCGCTCTAACCGGCATCTGCTTTTAAAGTGTATATGTGCCAGACCCTGCACAATGTTTTCATGATGATCCCCACTGGGAATACGTTCCTAACAGTTCTGATCTAAAGTGTATTGGCACACAACATTCTGCGCACCTTAATAACCACCTGAGCTAAAGCCTACTATAGCCAACTGCTATTTTATACTCCCAGCGCCACCCATGCATCCACCCACCAACATGTCGGCTGCCCTGATCAACCTGTTTATCTATTCCGACCACTGCCTGACCTATCCTACTTCAGGCACACCCTGACATCCACGCTCCCCTTCCCCAGATAGGCCTCTCCATCTCACCCGACCTTCACCAACCACTACCCACCTACACTACAGCTGCCCCATAACTTACTTGGATCCCAATCCAGGCACATCCTGGAACCTATGACATCCACTCCTAGGCTTACCTTTATACACAGCATCCCCTGCCTCCCTGCACTTAGAATACTACACCTTGCAGACAGAACGTACCTCTCAAGAGACCACCCGGGCATCTATGCCCCCTCCATCGGATTCAGAAATACATTTCTCTCATACCGCACAGTGCGTCTCAACCCTCAACCTACCACACCGAACCATCATAGGAGCCCTCATCAACGCCAGATCCATTCCTACCCATGCACTTGATATTGCTGACACAATCTTGCATCTCAATCTAGACTTCTTAGCCATATCGGAAACCTGGCTCAACGATGCCTCAGGCCCAACTCTGTCCCTTGCTGTCCCTGAAAACTATTCCATCTGCAGAAGGGATAGACCCAATTCAAAAAGAGTAGGTGTGGCCATCATCACCAGATCCTACCTGAACATGAGAGAGGTGCCGCCCACTCCCCACACCTCATGTGAACTCCTCTCTGTGAAATTGTCTCTCTCAGCGACAGCCACACTAAACATCCATCTCATCTACCGTCCCCCTGGGCCAAATCACGACTTTGAGAATGAGATCATGCAGCTTGCATCGTCCAATTAGACATACAAATCACAAACTGCCCTACTTGGGAACTTCCCTCTAGGTCTAAATGACCCCCAGGACACTAATGCTCTATCCCTGGCCAATACCTTATCATCACTTGGCTTTACCCATAGGATTCAGGATCCTACTCATGCTAAAGGTCACACGCTCGACTGGTTGACAGACATCAACGGCACCACCACCATCACTTCGAACTCCCCATTCCCTTGATCAGACCATCACCTTATCACTTTTAACATCAATACCTTGATCAGCCACAACCACCCTACCAACAGAGCCCCAGACGCTCCCTCTAGAAAAAAGAACATCACAGATAATAACCTGCTCCCTTTATTGCAACCTGTCCTGCCTTCTCCCATAGCCAATTCCACTGACCCCACCATTATCACCAGAATCTACAATGATACAATCCTGTCTGCCATAACAAAATAGCTCGGCTCACGACACGCAAAGCTAAACAACCAGCCCACCTCAATACCTGGTTCACCCCCGAGTTACAAGATCCAAGAATAACTAAAAGAATAGCCGAAGCACTGTGGAAGAAAACCCCCACACCTACTAACAAAACTCTTTGATACAGCCTCCAGGGATTCTAAACACAAAATACTGCTCACCAAAGGGAATCTATACAACGACAGAATTGCTAAAGCCAGCTCCAACACCAAGGAACTATTCCTAATCTTCAGAGAGCTAGAAACACCTATCCCTCCCTCTGAAAGCTGCAAAAGCTGCAACAATGACACCAACTGGTGCGAGAACATTCAAAATGCTCTCCAAAACAAAATCAGTCACCTACAATCTACAATTGAAGTGAAAAAAACAGCTTAGACAAGCTTCAAAAACGTCCACCACCCTCCACTACCTCCATTTTCCCTAAGGAGCTTCCCCTATTTGAATTCTCTGAAGTCTCCATCCCAGAAGTTCTGAAAAGCATCCTTAGCCTAAAACCCTCCAGATTCCAAGGTGACCCATGCCCATCTTTAGTCATCAATGAATGTGCACCCCAACTTGCCCCTTTCATCACCAACCTGATCAATGCCTCCTTCAAAAGTAACTGTGTCCCTTCCGACCTAAAGAAAGTGTGGGTACTACCCCTTCCAAAAAAAACAACCTGGACCCTAACACTCCCACAAACTACCGCCCTATTACAACAGTGCCCTTTCTATTGATAATTCTTGATCGCTTAGCATATCTGAAGATCCAGGACTACCTGGAAGCTAATAACATCCTAGGGCTACATCAATCAGGTTTCCGTCCAAGACACAGGACGGAAACAGCACTACTTGATTTAAATATTCAAATGGACAACCCAAGAGAAAATGGGAAACTAGCTGTGCTTCTTCTCCTAGACCTCTCCGCTGCTTTCCATCTGGTGGATCACAATATTCAATGTGAACACCTATCATCAGCAGCTAACTTCTCCCCCAACGCAACACTCTGGATAAAGTCTTTCCTTAGCGACAGAACTATGAAAGTCTTCTCCCCTAAAGCCGAGGCACCTCACACCCCACTTGCAGAGTGCCACAAGGCTCCTGTGTGGCACCCACCTTGTACAATATCTTCACAAAGCCACTCTTCGACCGCCTGGACAACCTGGGTGTCAGCTACACCAATTACGCAGATGACACTCAGGTCCTCATACCCATCTCAGGAGACCACAACACTGACACATCCACCCTCAACGACATCTTCCGAGCAATCCAAGATTGGATGTCCCAACATGGTCTTTGCTTGAATGATGAGAAGACAGAGCTGCTCATCATCGGCTCCCAACGCAGAATCTCCAAACTCAATCACCTCTTGAAATCATTCATCATAGATGGACACACAATAAAAGTCTTGATCGAGTTAAAAACGCTTGGCTTCCACCTAGACTCCTCACTCAACCTCAACAGACAAATGCCAACACCTCAGCCACTGCATACACTTGCAAACTCATTAGATCCTGCTGAAAATTCCTCTCCCCTGACAGTTGCCTCATTCTGGCTAGAGCCCTGGTCCTCACGCGCCTTGACTACTGTAACACTCTCTATACAGGGACAATGAGACAGAATATCAGGAAGCAACAGGTCCTTCAAAACAATGCCCTCAGGGTCGCGCTCAACCTCCTCAATTCTGCACACATCTCAGTCAATAGACACCAGCAACACTGGCTACCAGTACAGAAACGTATCGTGTTCAGGTCACTCACCCTCACACACAAATGTCTCCACCATATGGCTCCCACCTACCTGTCCAACAACTTCACGCTGACACAACGCTCCAGACCCACCCGAGCAACCTACCAGCACTGCCTTGCCACACCAAGATTTAAGCTTCAAAAGGGCGGGTATAGCAGCTTCCCCACGTTTGCCAGCAAACTATGGAATTCACTTCCTCTACCACTCAGAGCTCAAGACGCTTTCTGTATTTTCAGGAAACAACTTAAAAACGTACCTCTTCACCAAAGGTTCAAGTTACCAAGCCACCATCTCGTCTATTCACCACCCCACCTGTGCTCACTTGTTACTGTAAAATCTGTATGTTAATTGTTACTTGTGTTAATTGTTACTTTCTGTCCAATTGTAAACTCTTATCTGCTGTCTTTCATGTGCAACAATTGTAACTTCTACTCAATGTAAGTAAGCACCCAGATGCCTCTGTGTTCGGTGCACTATATAAGTTTCAAAATAAATAAATAAATAATGTTATGAGGAAAGGAGCTGAAAATAAAATGATATGCCGATAATATATTTTTTAACGCTTATTGAACCAAACAATTCAGTACCAGCATTAATCCAGATGACTGATTGTTTCTCCTCCTTCTCAGGATACAAAATGAATTGGCAAAAGTGAGAAGCTAAGCCCACTACCTGCATAATGACAAAAGCAGGTATTAATCACTACCCATTCAAATGGACTCCTTGTGGAATGAAGTACTTAGTATTTAGACTGAATCCACGTCTTTGCAAAATAGTTTCAGATAATTTGTCCCAATTATGGAGCAAGATAATTTCAAGTATAGAACATTGGAAAGGCTTGCCTCTGTTTTTTCGAGTAAAATTAAGATGGCAACAATGACAATCATGTCCAAGCTAATTTATGAATGTTACTGTTAAAAATTGAAATGTCGTGGATGTTATTTTTATAATAAAAAAATAAAATCAACAGGTTTGTGTGGGACACCACTCATTCCAGAGTTGGTATGGCTAATCTTTTTGCGGAAACTGCCTCCGACTGTTTGGCATTACCGAATGTTAAGTTTTATAACTTGCATTTCCACATAGTACAGTATACAACCGTTTCCCAGGACCAAGTTGAAACCATTTTGGCTTAGTGCAGACTCAGAATGTTTATGCGACATTTGGGATGCAGACACTTCCACAATGCTACCCATCTCTCCATGCTGAGAAATTCTTTTAGACTCTTACATATATATGGATGGCAATACTTGCAGTTAAAGAACAGTGTACATAGTGCACATTTTCATGCAAAATACCCTATGGCTAGCTCTCAACTGGCACATTTGTTTTCGAAATAGGGAGAAAGTAAAGGCATGTTTTCTGCCTGCAATGCATTTTCTTTTTTATCACAACCTTTTGTTAGTTTTGAATAAGTATTCCAGAACAAAACATAGGAATCTCCATGCTTAATACAACAGTTTCCACTGGATAACATAGAGGCTGATGACGTAAATGTATAAGATCCCAGTGGGTGATACCACCTCGTTGTAAGGGCCGGACTATACATTTAAACATGCCACAATCCCCCCCCTAATCCACCCCATCCCATCTGTCCGAGATTTTCTGTAATTTTTAGGGCAGCCCCTCGCTCTGTAAACTCACCTTTCCAATGACATACATTGGTCCTCCTCCACCACCCATTGACTCAGTCTTGGGCGCTCTGCAAATTCCCATATCGAGGCAATAACCATCTTAACCAGTTCCAGTGTTACTGACAAAAACGCTATCTGATATTTCCCGAACCTGGCTTCACCCATAACCCCAACAGTGCCATGTTGGGGTCTAAGGACACTTCAACACCCATCGCTGTTGTCAGCCTGCGCACACATTTCCCCCAGAACATCTGTATTTGTGGACAGCCCCACAGTATGTGATAAAAGGTGCCCCCCTCTTCTCTGCCACATCTCAGACATACATAACTTCTGGCAATGCCCCACTGGGCTAGTGCAGTTTGAGAATAATACACCCAGTGGAGTATCTTATATTGAATCAGCCTAAGTCTGGCCACAATCCCCACCTTCCTAGGAAACATGAGGGCCTCCACCCATTCTTCAGGTTCCAACATCCCAACATCTCATTTGCACTTTTCTTTCAGGCCGACAATTCCCTGGTGCCAAAAGCAGGTATCACTTGATACAGTGTGGGTGCAACTTTGGAGGAGGTGTTCTCAGGAAGTAAGTTAGCCTCCGTAGGTGAGCACTTCAGGATCTCCTCCAAAGCAGGGAACTGAGCACCCAAAGCATGTGTCAATTGCAGATATCTGTACCTCTCCCTGCCCGCCAGACCATGTTTCTCCTGTAGTGATTCAAATGAGCATAATCGGCCCTCCCATTTCACATGTCCTAGGACGAGGATTCCTTTTGCTTCCCAGCTCCCAAACTGCCCTATTGTAAGCAACTCCGGCAAAGGTGCATTGCGCCAGACAGGCTGGTATAGGGTCGACCTGCCCCCCCATCCAATGTCCTGGTGTGCCTTCTCCCATATCCGACAAGTGTTTTGTATCATAACCGGAAGAGAACCCCTCTTCTTCTCTCCTCCAAACAGTATCTGTCTCGGTGGCCGTCCTTTCATCTACCCCCCTTTGATCGCTATGTGACGGAGTCCTGTATCCCAATACAGCCAGTCATTTACTACCCCAAGCTGAGTGGACCAATAATACTGCTGCAGATTGGGTAGGCCAATTTCCCCCCCCATACCGACCTTTGCAGTGTCTTCAGGGCCGCCCGTGGTTGCTTCCCGCCCCATAGTAAACCACAAAGGGAACCCCCAATCTATGAAAACTTGCTTTGGGGCTGGCACTGGAGTGTTCTGCAGCACAGATAGAAACTTGGGAAGAGTCAACATCTTAAAGAGAGCCGCCTTGCCCTGTAGAGACAGCGGGAGAGATTGCCAGTGTATTATGTCTAGGGGGAACCTGTCTGCCACGGAATAAAGATTAAGCCGGAGGAAATCAGAAATGCACAGACTTAGATGAATGCCTAGGTACTTGAAGCCAGAGACCGCAACCGCATATGGGCATGTCCATGGGATCACACCCTCCCCCCTTGCAATGGGAAAAGGACTGATTTCTGCCAATTTATTTACAGCCCACTGAAACATTGGTATTCCGTTAGTATGCAGGTTACAACCGGGCATGCTTTCGCTGGGTCACCCATATAAATCAAGAGATCATCCGCATACAGTGAAACCATATCTTACCCCATGGCCATTTAAGCCCCACATCCTCCTGACTTGCTATGAGTTGAATCACAAGTGGCTCTATAGCCAGCGTGAATAACAGAAGGGAAATGGGCCACCCCTTCCTTGTGCCCCGCCCGAGGGAGAACATCCACAAGAAGATCCCATTAACTCTAATAGATGCCTCTGGGTAGCTGTAAAGCAGATGGACCCATGATAAGAAGTTCTCTCTGAACCCCATTCAGCCCATAAACTCCCACAATGCATCCCAGCTTATCAAATCAAACTCCTTTTCAAAATCTTTTGTGAGGCTTGTTAGAGCATCCGGAATCACCATGGCCTGGCTCATAGCGAATCACATCCTATGCAGTTTCATCCGTGTAGACCTGGAAGGCATAAACCTGCACTGGTGTTGGTGAATCAGGGACCCCATTACCACAGTAAATGATTGGCTAGGTCTCTGGCGAGGATCTTGGTCTCGCTGTTAGTTAGCAAGATAAGCCTATAGGAGGCACATTGCTCGGGTGGCTTACCAGGCTTTGGGCGAACCACTATGCTGACTTTCCTGAGATCCAGTGGGAGAAAATCATCCCGCCTACATTGCATAAATAGGCAATGCAGTGGACCAATCACCCGTTCCCCCAGCCGCTTCCACACTTCCACCAGGAAGCCATTGAGACCTGGGTTATTCCCTGTCTGCAGCTATGCGAGAGCTGTAGATTTCTCCTCCACTGAAATGCTTGCCTCCCTATCTGAGGCCTTCTGTGTGGTGAGTCTGGGGAGAGCCACCAAATAAAGCACACCTGTCCCCTCGGACATAGACCCTCTAGGCGAGGGATCATATAGGGTCTCATTGAGATGGGCAAACGCTCCTGCGATATCTGCATCATCTGTCAGTGCCCTCCCCTGCGTGTCTTGTATGACCCACACATACCCATTCCCTCTGTCCGCTCCCTCCAGCCACGTCAGCATTTTCCCCGCCTTGTCTCCTGTTTCGTATATCTGACTCCGCCTAGCCCAGTGCGCTGCTCTGGCATTGTCCATGGCCACATTGCATACAGTCTCCTGGACAGAGGTCAAGGCTGTCCACGCCGCTGGCAACCCAGGGCTGTCCACCAGGCAGTCATTTCCACCTCCTCTACCACCTGCCTGTGCTTCCTCTGCTTAGCTGCCACTAATGAAAGCGCCTCCCCTCGGAGTAGTGTTTTATATCCCTTCCACAAAGTGGCCAGACTGTCAACAGTCCCCTTGTTCAAACTAAAGTATTCCTCCATTTTGTTTGACAGTTGTGAGACAGGCATGGTATTAAAAGAGACACATACTCAAAAGTAACAGTTTGAAAACCTTTATAATCAAACTTTGTGGGGTTGGTGTAATGCCTATCTGGCCCTAACTCGAAGGGGGTTGTTCCCTCAATTGATGCTTCTAAGGGCTGTTGATGTCTGTAAATCCAAAACCAAAGGTCGTCTGTGTCCAAACCTATGCTTGCCCTCACTCTTAAACCAAATGTGATAGGGGATCTTCTTAAAGGAAAAATGGTGACTCAAAAAGGAAATGTAAACCACAGCTGGTTTCAGGTAGTCTTATCAATACGTGTATTTGAATGCCAGTTCAAAATAGTTCAACTCAAAACGGTTGCCCTTGGAACCTTCCACGCATGGCTCTTGCTGTAAGTCAATAGAGTTCACAATGTCTGTGGGTCGCTTGGGGTTCCCTTCCCCAAGCTTTGGTTGTTCCAGTTCCAAACAAACAGACACTGTTCCTGTTAGGCCTCTTAGGGTTCCCTCCCCCAAACCTAGACACCTCTTTATGCAGTTCAAATAAAAAAAACTGTTCCTTTTGTCAGGATGTACCTTTCACTGTTCAGTTCTTTCAGGGGGGTAGTATCAGAGACGTTCGAGAACACTGGGTTCTTTGCTCCTCCCAGGCGTGACCACTCTGACCTCTAACCGCTCTCATCCTCTGGCAGATCTTCCTCTGTTCCTCTTTCATGCTGTTTTCCTCCACTTCAATGTGCTTCTTGCATACCTTCTTTTCTGGCGTACACACTTGCACCTTCTTTCCACCTTTCTGTGCCTCTTGCACACTTCTCTTTTCTTTTCACCGTGCTTTCTTGCACCTCAATTTTCCCATTAACGTGCTTCTTGCACTCTCTGTATTTATTTTGGGTCGCTTACACCCTCTTTCTCAGTTTCAAGCTGCTTGAACCCTCTCTTGGCTGTCCATTTTCCTTCTCTCTTTGTGGTCTTTCTTGGTATAGGGTCACTTGCACCCTTTTCCTCACTTTCCGGTCGCTCGCACCCACAGTTGGCTGTTTTCACGCTACCAGCGCACTTGCTCTGTCTCTCGTTAATTCCACGCCTTGAGCGCCCTTTTCTATTACTCTGCTTTGCTTTCTTTCAGCTTTCCAGCTTTTGCTTGATTCGCTTTGCTTTTCCCTTTTCCTTGCTTTGCTTTGATTTTTCCCCACTTTCGCTCACTTTTCTTAACGCTCCTGCTCCTGCTCCAGCCACCCGCACGCTACTGAGTTTCTTTCTGGCTCACAAAACTCATCAATAGTAGCACAGTGCTGGCGAGCAGGTCAAATGGGTTTGTGTCAGGGTCAGGGTCCCACCACCTGCCCCACTGACACCCCTGAAACCCGCACATGCCCGAGGGGAATGAGCACTGGCCTAAAAAAGGCAGATAGACTGCCTCCCGTCCCACTCCGGCTTCTTAGAGACACGGCTCCCTTGCCACGCTGAAGCCCCTCCGACACACCGGGCCAGCGTCTCGGCGTCCCGCACTCCACTGGTCCTTATGAGTCCCTCTCATTGCAGCCTTCTTCTCCTTGGCCTCCTGGTTCCATTCAACAACCCCAGCTCGCTCCATGCTTCTGGCAGAAACAGCCTTTTTATACTGCAGGTGAGAGTCAGTTGGAGCCAGATGTGCACAGTTGGGAAAAAGTGCCTGACCTTGCCGGACTCTATTAGTGGAACAATTCAAAGGTGTTATATGGTAAGCCTTACTTTATATCCCTATGTTGTTTCTATGGGTAATCCACATTTCTTCCTCATTCCAGTACTTATTGGAAATGGGAAGGGAGCGATGGGATGGGGTGAGAGTGGAAATACCCCATAAAGGTTGAGGGAGAGTGGGATGGTGTACAATTAGGAAAGGGGAATACCATGTCTCGCCCTCTGGTATTCTCCTCCCAATCCCCTGTGACCCTCCACTCAGGTGATCCTCCCTTGCTTGTCCACCCCCAGGGTTGGGATCCAAAAGAGATGGCCCTTCCCTGGCCACCTGAATGGAAGATCCCAGGGGAGTAGGTGGGAGAACACAGGTTTCTCAAACATTTCTGCCATATATTCAGGGTCCCCGATGTAGTAGGTGTTCAGGCACCACTGTGCCACCGGCCTAGCCCGCCCATCCTTGAGCGCAATGGCTAGTGGAGAATAGTTGTAAATTCCTCCGGCTAAGAATTTTCCAGTTAGTAACCCGTGGACGATAGCAAACAGAAAAAAAACGTGATCTATCCTTGACATGCAGCCATGGACACCAGAGAAAATTGAGCACCCCCTTTCTGTTTCATGCAGTTGCCTCCATGCATCCACCCAACCCAGAGCATTAGTGAAAGAGCACAGCTTTGTGGGATGCTTGGGATTCTTAGTGCCAGCATACGTTATATTTGCACTCCAGTCCATTACATCACTGAAATCCCCCCCCAAACACCCAGATGTCAGTGTGGCATGAATGTCAGACAGGAGGTGGGTAGCAAGTGGTGGGGATATGTACACCACCACCATGCGCCAAGTGGCACCCCATAATTCCCCTCTGATCATGATAAAGCCACCCCTGGGGTCCGATTTCACCTCTGACCTGGAATGGGATCCTCTTATGTAGGAGTATAAGTGTCCCTCGGGAGCCCATTGAGAAACTAGCATAGTATGCCATTTTGTAATTGGTTCTAAGAAGAAATGTACATTCTGTTCCAGCGAGATGCATCTCAGCGAGAAGTGTGATGTCGGGGGAGTACCTGTTAAGAAACTTCAACACTAGTCTACGATTTATGCTGGAGCACAGCCCGTTCACTTTCCAGGTCATCAACAAAACCTTTCCCCTCATGAGCCATCATCTCAGAGCAATCATATCAAGTCCAGGTCCCCACCTACCAACCCCTTCATTCACAGGCCCCCCTTTGCCAGCCCCCATCTTACCCCGCATCCAAGTGGAAATCCATCAAGCAAAATATGCAAAACAAATGAGAACTATAAAAACACTCCCTCTCTTCCATCTCTGTACTCCCCCCCCCCCCCACAACCCGAAGCACATGTTGCCCTGAGCCTGCATCAAATGGACTCAAGAGAATACAACCAACCATGGGTGGGGTGCACATCAAGGCAGCCATTATGAACCTCTCCCCCCCAGGTCCTCACTAGTGACTGATGGGATACGAATTTCCAGCCAGTTCCAAGCCTATGATGGGTTGGTGAACAGGTGCATCTTCCCCTGTGGTACACCTTCAACTGCGCTGGGAAAAAAGGAGCATACCCGCTTTTTATTGACTGAGTCAAAGGACAATCAAGTTCTCTGTACCTCCTTGGTATAGTCCGGGAAGAATCTAGTCCTGTGGACATTAGTTATCGGGTCGGTAGCCCTCGCCATCTTCAGCAGGGCATATCAGTCTCTGTAGTTTAGGAGCTTTGCAATAATGGTGCGCGGAGGCGCTCCTGGGATAGAGCGGCCAGTCGGGATCGTGTGCGCCCTCTGGATAGAGAAAAACGTCCATAGCCTTTTCGGTGCAAACAGGTCCGCCAGCCATTGCTCCAAAAACAGTTCCATACTGGGGCCCTCTTTCTTTTCAGGCATCCCAGGAATGCACGGATTGTTGCGCCGCCGTCTATGTCACCATCCACCTCGGGGCAAAACAGGCCATGGATTTCTCTCTGATAGGGTCCCACCTCCAGCTGAGAGGACTTAGAACCTTAAAGGTCATTGTCTAATATTTTACATTTTGCTTGAATCTCAGTAACAATAGTCATGATTTTATTCTGAAAAACATTGACTATCTCATGACAAATGTTTTGATCAAAATAATTAAATGGAACAAAGATCATGTAGGGTTTTAAATATTTCTTTTGAGATATATTTAGCAGCCAAATGTTTGTTTGCAAAGTATGTTTTGTGTTGCACTTAAGATGTTCTTTTTGTTTTGGAAGGTTTTGAAACAGACAGTATTTTATGTTTTCCTTTTTAATTATTTTCTGTATAAACTTCATTGTAAAAAACCCTACAAAAACATTGAGAATTCTGTGTTTGCAGGGCTCCTTTTTGGGAAGGGGATACTATGTTTCTTTGTCCATTTGTGTACAGCTGTGTGGAAATAATTCTGACTCTGCTGCTGGGCATGGTTTCCCTTATTGGATTCATTGACAGGTTTCTGGAAAGGATATTTGGTAGATTTGTGTCTTCACTGTTTGCATTCTACTCTGCACAGCTAGATTCTTTTTGTTCAGAGTCATGAAGGGCCAGGATTGGCTTTTAGTGCATTTTTTCTTCATTCTAATGTTGTTGATGTGCATGAGAGTCAAAGGCAGATTATGTGCGATAACGAAAAATATCCACTAACTCTGGGGTTGTGTGTGTTTACATCATATGCATGTGTGACATCAGTGGTGTCAAAGGCTGAGTGGTAACTTCTTGCCAATATCTTATAGGGATTTTATTTGATTATTGTGTTCCGTCTGATTAGGTCTACTTTGGTGGAAAAAAGAAATGAGAATTCCAAAGTGATCTGCCCAGGAAAAGGTCCGCAGAGAGCCAATGCTCAGATGTTATGATGATGCAAAAATGACACCCCAGGTGTGGCCCATGGAATGTCTGGGAAGGTTATCTACCTTCAAAAGACCGATGCCCTCTGGTGACTCTAAAGGTGATTAAGTTCTTGAGGCATAGGTTTTCTCGAACTAGAATTTTACATCACCAACAATATAGATGTTTTATGACTAGAGGGTATGGATCTGTGTGATCTGTTAGAATATTTTAGCCCGCGGCCGATTTGACAGTTTGGTTGTGTGGCTCTTTTGACCACAAATATATGCGGGGGGGGGGAACCCTCTGCACTTCCCCCCAAAGCACCCTATATGATTTATGAACCCAAACCCACCCCCACATATATGTGCGGTCAAAACGGCCTAAAAGAAATTACCCAAATCGGCCGTGGGCAAATCTCTACGAGCAAATTGGGCAAGATCGAGGGTACTACTAGTGAGGCCAGGCCTGTAAGAATATCAGTTAAATCACCATCAGACAACGGTGGCCTGTAAAACAGTATTAGATCTCGGTTTGTGTTCTGAGAGTTTGCATTTAACAGAGAGGTCAACATTTTTGTACTGCATCGATGGGATTATATTCAATGTAAAAGAATGTTTGAATATTATGGCATCTGCACTGCAATTTCGGTTCTGATGGGTTTGCAACAGTGGAAGACAGTTATTTGGCAAGATGTCGTTCAGTCTCTGGGCAGCATCATCATGCAACCATGTCTCAGTAACGCAAAGTATATTCAGATTCATACCTAATGTAAGAGCTAGGCTCTGACCTTTAATCTTACATCTTGATCTAGCATTAATTAGAAAGCGTTTAAGAAGGAAATCTGAATTTGCATATTCCGAGTATTGTTAGGGTTTGAGGGTCTAGCAGTAATTCCTTTCAAAATATTGTTTAAATTTGATGAGGTAAAAGGCATTGTAAGGAAGACAGACTATAAAGGTCAGACACTGATAAACATATTCTAGTTTTTGGTATAAGTGCCATGTCCGGCAGAACGTTCGGTACATGGACAGGTAAAGATTTGTTGTGACTCTGGCAAGAATTCAATGAAGCAACAACAAATCTGTTTCATGGTCGAGCAATTGATATTAAATAGTGACAGACAAGTGACTAGCAGTGGAACAATCATAGTGCTGACTGATAAGATCTAGCTGGTAGCAGCCATTTTAGGACAGACAATTAATCCTAAGAACCCAGCTAAATCAAAAGAGAAAACCAAATTAAAATAAAGAAGCAGTCAGCATAGAGTCCAGGAAGTCACCAGAGACCTAGAAAGGTCTTACAAAGAAGAAAAAAGGCATAACATGGGTTCAGGCAACACTGCATCTAAAGCACAGTACAAGATAATAAAATCCAAAATGTCTCGGTTTAGATTCTCACAGACCAAGGTTTAAGTAGCCCAGGCGTGGGTGCAAAATGCTAATATCCAGGCCAACCTTTGCATTATTAGACCACTGCAGTGGCAACTGGCACAGTAAAATAAAAGAAAAAGAAAATGACAATTTCCATACTTTCTAATGCCACAAGCACATTTTCACTTACACGTGTGTGAATTGTGTACAGGGGTGGACTGGGAACCAAACCTGGCTCCGAAAATGTTTTACAAATCGGGCCCAGAAATGTTTTTCAAGTGCTCCCGGGTTACGCTGTGTGCTGGCCTTGGAGCGGTTCTCCAACAAGAATATTTGGAGGGGAGGGGGCAGAAAGATGGAGGGGAGGGGGCAGGCTGTAGGGGAGAGAGTATAAAAACAGCAGACAACCAAGGTACTCACACAAAAGAGGGTGATCGTGCAGAGGCCTACCGGGAAATCTTCAGAGTTCCATGTAGGCCAGGCCACCACTGATTACGTAACATATTAAAGCTGCATTAATAAGTGGACATTCTTTAGGTATTTAGCACCGTGCAAGTGTCCAGTTCTGCTATTATGTTTGAAGATCTTGAAATCAAAATCTTGTATAGTGTGTTATAGAATGCAAAAGGTAATCACAAAAAGAAAAGGTGATCGCCTGTTATGCAGTAGAGATCTGATCAACAAAAACGAGGCCCTAGAAGTCTGCCCAAGAGCTAAACAGTTACAAATGCCCAAATAAGTTTCAAATTTGCACCCAAAATTTAGTTGTGCTTTAGGTCCCAGCCGGCACTCGAGTCCTGAAAAAAGAAGCGGAGGCACTCTGACGCACCCATTTGAAAGTGAAGGCAGTTATATAGGCATATTTCATTTAACTTCTCTTTCACGGTTGAAGACAGTGCACAGGACAAATAAAGATTTACCAGTAGAATATATTTATCTGTTGCATTGCTGGCTAATTATATAATGTATGCAAGTTTTAGATCCAAGAATCACCAACAAAACATTGCCTGTTTAGCAGTATTTTAATATGAGACATGTTACTTCCCCAAAAAAGGTGATTCATGTGGTCCTACTGATAAGTGTCTCTTCTAACAGCCACACGACTGGGTTCTACTTGATATCACTGGCATAGCACAAGCCCTCATGGTGCAGGGGACCCTGCCACACCAGGATCTGGGGGTGCTCCTACCCAGTCTTCCCATGTGTGGGATTTAATGAGAGCCCCAGTACATGAAAGGAAAGGCCAGGTGAGGCCTCTAATTTTAAATGTGTTGTTCAGAGGACAAGGCACACACAAAATATTGGACAGGCTGAAAGCTTTAGCACAGCAGTAGGTGTCTTGCTGAAAATGACACAATGAAGTATGCGAAGATGGAAAAGGCACATTGTTGGCTGGGAGACAAAAAGTGTCATTGGTCACTGAAACTGCCACACATCAAAATGCTGTGCAACCTGCAAATTTAGCAATACAGAAACTGACATCATTTAAAAATGCCCATGGTGAATGAACAAAATGAACAGCAGCCTTTCACTTTCAGTTTGCCACCTTAATGGATAAAATGCTGCACAAGGAAACAAATGCAATCATTGAAAATGCTATTTTGTTTTCATATGCACATGTAAATCGCTTATGAGTCCAAGACAGACAAATGCTTCTAGTTGCGGGGCAGAATTCGCAAGTGACTTCCCCCATTGTCAATCTGCAGGGCTCCTTGTCTGGAAGGGAGATCACTTTGAGGCTCCTGCATGCTATGTTGCTAGGGGGCCAGATCAGCACAGACCTGGCCCTGGGTGAGTGAAAGTGTTTTTAGAAAATACACTTAGATCTGAATTGTGGTCAACTCAAGATTATAATAAAACATGGCAGAGGCCAGCAGGGTCTCATGATGTCAAAGGTTAGAAGTGGGCCATCTGCTGCAGGATAAGAATCTCCTCAGCCCATACACTCTCAAAGAAGAAATGGCTAATTATTTTACCCCAGCCATAAAACAACAGTCCAGAGATGCAAGAGGCTCTGAACCACCTGTTTTCAGGGAAATGAGACCAAGAACCAAAAATGAAACTGTTACTTTTCTGTATAAATATATGGGCATTAACTTACATTACAATGTCATTTCATTCAACAACTTTGAGACCGTAATACTTACAGCATTGTGGAAGATATGTTATAGCTACTCTCTGTGCGACGGTGTAATGTGAATTTCATTCAAGTGCGATTTGGGGGATTATAGTTACAACACAAACGGCGTTGCTAGCTTCCCCAAAAACGTTAGAAATCTGAAAGTTGAGGAGCTAATGACATGTTAAATCAGTTCTTTGAATATGAAGTTTCATATTCCCAACTCTGGTAGTTCCCGAATAAAGAGTGAAAAACTATAGCACGCCTGTGCAATAATGTGCTGAAATTAAAGTAAGCTCCACTGATTCATCATGATAAGGGGAACACAAATATATCGATATTATAATATTTATTTGTAAATTGTAAACATTTGCCATGTTGTGACTTTTTGAGCGGAAAAGGTGACAGTTAAAAAAGCAAATGATAGAAGGTGTGTACTTTTCCACTTCAATTCAATCATGGAACTCACTGTGCTGATAGGCAAACAGGGGTGGAACCTTGGGAGGGGAGAGGACTGCAGAGGTCCAATGAGAATTCGAGGCTAATAAGTTGACACCTCCTGATCTTAATATTTTATGGGAGTTGACTTAGGGTTGAAAAGAACTTGCTCTATGGAAGAAAGGGACAGACAGGGAAAGAGAGAGAAGGAGAAAAAGGAGAGCTTCTAAACATTTGCGCGGACTTGCCCATAATCCAGGTGGGTGAATCTTGCGACAGCTGTCTAAAACCATCTTAGGTGGAGAGGCCTTAACATTGAGCGGCCTTAAACATCGCCTGGGAGAGAGAAACTGGGGAAGCCAACAGCTGACAGGGCCCTGATTCTTAAGAAGAGGCAACTGACGGATGAATGCTGGGACTTTTTCTGACAGTAGCCTGTAACCAGACCTGAGCTGCTACCACAGAGGAGCCTGGCTGTCTTCCCTGAGCACCCTAATACAGAGGTTCAATGTAAGTAGAATTGATCCATTTGAAACCAAGTGTTTAGGGGATCTGCATGCCTTAACATCTTCCCTTCATAGAGGATGGAGGGAATTGTGTAGACCCTTAGCATAGTTGACTGAATATTAATTTAATTAACTCCCAAATAGATTGACACGTGGGGGGGGCTTGGAAGAGCATGAAACATTCACCCTCTTTCCTAGCGGGACTTATGTTATTGTCATATAATGTAATTGGTGCCTGTATTTTCCTGTCCACCCCAGGATTCTCTAATGAACAGGGGTGACCTAGCTACAAAATGAAATTCCCAACTGACATCATTTCCAAACCTTGCCTTTGAAACAGAAAGGTTCTGGCTGCAAAGCAAAATTCTCAAATGATATCACTTCTCAAAACTCTGTATTTAAACAAAATGGTGCTTTTGCCACAACAAGAAATTCCCAACTGTCACCACTCCTTAACTGTTTTATTCAAAGAGTGGGGTGCCCTTGGCCCCAAACAAAATTCCTGAACTGTCCCCACTCCCTAGACCTGGCCTTTAAACAGAGGGGTGCTGCTTATCACTGATTACTGGGTTTTTGGTGCTGGATGGAGAGGTGCTTTGCAAGGTAAAACTAGTGTAATTTCCATTGAACAATAGAAACTCTCTTCTGAGAGAGAGTGAATGACCCTGAGAGCAGAAAGAGTTTGCATTGCGTTTAGGTGAAAAAGGATACAGGTTCCATTTGCCACATGTATTCTTACAAATAAATGAGATTCCAAAACTGGTAGCATTTTCAAGTGTTCAAGAAATTAAACAAAGAACCGAATGTACATTGTGTAACTTGTTTTAAAATCAAACTGTGCTTCATTTTCACTGTAAATTGTATCAAGTCATATTTGGCTGTTTATTACAAAAAGGAAAGATCATTGTGTGTGGAAACTTTGTTTTGTTCCACAGAGAAGGTGGTGTGTGTAACCATTTTAGATCTATTGAACATATACTTTAAATAAATATATTTTCAGTCTATACCCCTGCCTGGCTCTTGGCTCATGGTTGGCAGAGAGGGGAGGGATCCACGTGGCTCTATTTGAGCCATATATAGTGCTTAACAAATCTAAACAAATAAATGATCTATTGTGGTCTCGTTATATTGGGGGCAGAAAATCCCTATGTTGAGCATGGTCTCCCAATATATTGTTACACCCATAAGGGTGAAGGCTGGGCTGGGGCTCACAGCGTGAGATGGTTGCGCTCAGTAGGGGTTGGAGCTGACCGTGACATGCGGCATATTCTACTCCAAAGCCTTCACCTCTGGCTTCCTTGGGACTCATATACAGGAACCAGGAAGCTCTCCCAGGTTCCTGGTTCCTGTTTGTGAGCAGCAATGAGGAGTCAAGGGTGGCCTGGAGTGATGGACCAAAGCTGAAAAAACACATTAGAAGTCTTTTTTTTAAATGGTGTGTGTGTTTTGCATATGTGGAGTGTGTGTGAGATGTATGTATGTGCTATCTCAAGTTGACTTCCTCTACTCTCTGCTACTAATCCAGAACAGGACTGCAAGACTTATCCTTGGCCTCAAACCCAGGGACCATTTCTCTCCAGCTCTAAAATCTCTCCACTGGCTCCCAGTGGCTGCAAGGATCAAGTTCAAGACCCTCTGCATCATCCACAAGGCTTTCTGGGGCTGGGGCCCACACTACATCCAACTTTCTGTTCCAAAATACCTTCCTTTGCGAGCCCTTCGCTCAGCTACCTCCAATTCTCGGAGGGTCACACACTTCTCCAGGCAGATAGTGGAGGGTATATCTCTCTCTCCTCTACAGGTGCCTCCCGCTCCAATGGCCTCCCTGCCCCTCTCAATCCTGAGCCGGACCAACTGAAGTTCCGGAAGCTGCCCAAGACCTTCCTTTTCTCCTCTGCTTTCTCTCTCTTTCTCCCCTTCTGACCTACCTGCCTGCTGCGCCGATTGGTTGCTTGGCTACCCCCAAGGTCTCACTGGGTACCAGGCTCCTCCATGATCAGTCTCCCCTGCACTGCCTCTGGGCCTACAGCACACTCAGGGGATGTAATTGTAACCTCTACAGCCCCCTGCCTCCTTGCACTATCCCGACTGCACTCACTCAGAGCATTGCTGCCCTGATTGCACTTCCCCTTCCCTGGCACTTCCCCCTGTACTTTTGCGCTGTCACACTTGCATGATCTGAATGACACAAGGCCTAGTAAGATATTTTGTCTTGTCGTGCCTAGAAACGCATGTGTACAGGCACATTATAAATGACATGACTTATATGAGTTAGTGAGTGGTGGGTGAATGAGAAGAAATGTGACAGTGCATGTTTGAATGTTCTGGGTGAGTGAGTGTGTGTTTGAATGTTCTGGGTGGGTGGTTGAGTGTGTGGGTGTGTGCCTGTGTGGAGAATGCAGTGTGAGTGAATGTGAGAGAAGGTTTATGGGTGAGTGACTAATAGGTGAATGAGTAGGAATCTAATAGTGTGTGTATGCGTGCTTGTGTGGAGAATGCACTGCAAATGGATGTGAGAGAAGACATATGAGTGAGTGACTGGTGGTTGAATGATTAAGAATGCGATAGTGTGCGTTTGAATGTTTTGGGTGGGTGGGTGGTTTGCATTCCTGTGTGGAGAATGCAGTGCTAGTGCATGTGAGAGGTTTAAGGGTGAGCGAATGGTGGGTGAGTCAGAAGAGAGAAAGAAAGAAAGAAAGAGAGAGAGTGTTGGTGGGGGGGTGTGTGTGTGTGTGTGTGTGTGTGTGTGTTTTCTTTCAAGGAATGTGGGTGGGTGCATGCCTCTGTGGTAAATGAATGTGAGAGGACCGGTGGGTGAAAGGGGATGCGTGTGTGTTTGTAAGGCCCTGGGAGACTGGGGATCACTATAGCATATTTTTGACACATCCTTTATTGATTTTGCATGTTTTACTGGTATTTCTGGGCAAAGCCAAGTTCATGTGTGTCATTACCTGGCTAGACTGGCATTTTGGTGCAGCCAGTCTCGCCATTGCTTACTGTGGCATTGAATGTATTTCTCAGCAACTCTGATAAAGCTAGAAAGATAAGTAGTATTATTTTGCTAGGCTGACGTTTTGGTGTAGCGGCCTAACTATCTCTTACTGTAGCATGACTTTTTAATTAACTGAGCCTGTATGATGAAGCAAGAATGATAAGTGTTCATATGGGTCTAGCCTGGCTTACATTGGAAGCTGATTGGACATGTTTTCCTATTGTGACATGTCACTTTTAATGGCCAAACCAACGGGAGTATGTTCTCACATAGAAGCACCAGAATGTATTGGCAGAGCCAACATTGTGCATCGTGCCAATAATGATACTATAAAAAACATCTCAAAGCGAACATGAGCATAAGGGAATACTAGCATATGTTGGTGGAGCCAGCATGAAAATGTATAGACATAGCCAGCATGAACAAATGTTTTGCGCTAGCATATATTGCAGGGACCGGCATGACAATGCTTTGGAAAATGCACCTGGGCACTTTTGGTGACTTGAATCTGTGTTTCTTTTTTTCATGATTTACCCTACACACTAAAAAAAAGATTGCAAACTGTCAGGCCTTTTACCCAGTTTTTCACAGACAGCATAATGCAACATTTTAAACAATTATTCAAACATTTTCTCAGGGGAGGGGGAAGAATCCCCCTGTAACATCCACGCCCATTTTCGTTAGTTCGGGCTCCCTCGATATGGTCGGTTGCAATCGAATACTTGTGGCAAATATTTACACCCTCCAACAAAAGTGGTGGCTGCTATATTTAGCGACCAGGCACCACCTGCTTCTGCGCTAGGTCAAACATTTAAGTTTGATTAAAAAACATTTACTTCTTTCCCCTGCAGTAGTGCATGCCCCTGCAGCGGCATAATCATCATGGGCATTGTGCACACGTGGTGGTCCAGGCCGGCCCTGGGTGTGGCATGGCCTCTGCTTTGTTAAGGAGATTGGGGGTGGGGGAGTAGCATGGCTCGCAGAGGGGCCCCCAAATGGTGTGCTACACCACTGCTTCATATGGCTACATTAAACCGTTAAACACACAGGGGAGACGACCCTTCTCCAAAAAGTGGGTGGAGACTGTCCACCGGCGCGGTCACTCGTCTTGTGCCGGGGTCTCAGCACCCATCTCTGGGTGGAGGGAATGGAGAGTGTCTGCTGATATCAGATGTATCTGTGATTGAGGGTATGCTCACATATGTAATCGTCCCACCATTTCAACACCCGCCAGTCCGAATCTACACCTTGGAAAAGAGAAGATGCCATTTGGGCACACGCCATGCAAATTGCACACACTCAAACATACTTTCTGTATCAGACCGATGCACATCACGTATGTTTCTAAATTGCGCCTACAAGATGGAGCATTCTTTCATGATTCGCCATCTAAATGTTCAAAAGAAAGGCCCTTTCTGAGCCACAAAAGTCGCTGTGTGTGTACATGCAAGGCCAAAGTCTTCAGGCACTCTTCCAACACAGGAAGTATTTTTCCAGTTGAAACACAACATGTTAGTGGCATCTTATCTCGTATTCTAATTCTACAGAAATACAGTAGCCAACATAGGTGCTGTTGGGAAAAGCATTTATTCTTACTGGTTTTTCCCATGACGCTCTTCAGTACATGTGAGCGTGCCTCTTTTACCTCTTCAATGGATCCGTGTGCTTGCCGAAGTGGCTATAACGAGAAGCTGTTATGACAAGGATAATCCTAATGGGATTTCAATCCAACTGGGGATTTGAAATACAGGAGATGCTAATAGTTCGAGCAAAACCCACCAGGTATTTATTTATAGTCCAATGTTCCGAGCAGAAATGCACAAATATGTTGACAATAAATCATAATCACAAACGAAACAATGTATAGAGCCGTCAGTGAAATGGTAAACATGGCAGCATTTGTGTGACGCATTTCAGAAAGCCCAATTTGACAGCCGGGCGACATTTTCCATTTGGTATCATAGGCAAAAGGCGGTTTCTGCGGGTTTCTCAGTTAAGACGCTGCACAGAACGTAGCATGTGTCATCGGCATAACCTTGAGAGCAAAGCTGCAAGGCCGACTGGTGGCTGACGGGAAATACTTAAGCTAGCACGTTCGTTGTTATTTTAAACCACGACATCCACCACGCCGTGAGCTCCCGTAGGAACTTGCCTGACTAGAAAATGACAACATTGAGTTTCCACACCAGGCAAGATACACAGTAACAGTTTGAAATGTTAACTTGACAACGACTTATTAACTAGGTTGTACTTACAGGAACATCAACATACTTTGCTGCAGTTTTCACCTAAAAAACAAAAAGCGTGGAACTATTAATATTCATGCATTTGTTAGGAATAATGCGTAGACGATCTGATGTTAATTACCATACTTACTGTGAAGGAAAGAATGGATGAGAAGAACGTGCCTTCGTCATATCTTGATAACTTGCACAGGACACTTTCTAACACTGAAATAAACTACAAAGAAACGTATGCGTTTAAGTAACATACACCACATGAAATAAACAAAGAAGATCGAGTGAACAAGGCCAGCTATTATTTAACATTGCACTCACGAGTACTGGCACATAACGACCTTCACGCGCAAAAAAATCAACGGCATATATATCTCCATGCAAAGCTACCTCGTGTTCAGGAACAAAGGAATCACGCGTCTTCAAAATCTAAACAGTTAGACATCACCCTTTGATTAAAAGCAGAGCAATGAAATAATACCCGTAGTCTTCGCGACAAGCATGCTAGGGAGCACAGTTCACGAGGTGAAGTGTTGCTGGTGGTTTCGCATCTGCTTCAACGTTTACAAGACAGCCAGAGCTTCCAGCAGGGCCGTTGTAGGAAGCAGCGTGGGGCTGCGTTTGCTGTGTTATGGGGCAGGGTAGGAAAGAATGGTAACCTGCTGTAAACTCTCAGAGAACAGGCTTCATCTAATGTCAGCTACTTAAAGTCTCAAGATCACGCAGACAGCAACCAACCATTGCAGTCTCTTCTACTTCTGATTTGGACTGCAGCCATCATGCTCCCGTGCTGCCCCACCTCATCCTCACACACGCACATACACGCCGTTGCATGCCTCTACATTCTAGCACTTCTGTGACACTGCAGGTGGGCAGCTGCCGACCACTGCTGCCACCACCCATAGTTGCTCCCCACAGAGTCGATATATGTGGGGTTACACTACAACTCACACCTGCTCATTGTATGTGTGTGTGTGTTGTTTATAGAGTGCAAAGCTAGCTACGGAGCAGCGAGAGGAATACTAAGGTGAACACAAGGTTTGCAAGACCAAAGGCACATAGTGGCAGTCATGCAGGATGTTTCCGGGGCAAGCACAGGTGTAGACGCATGAACTCCAGGTACTCTGAGAGGAACTCCTTGAACAGGAGGGTATTCAATTCTGCCATCAATATTACTCATGTTGAAGTTATAGGAATGTTATGTACATCATCTGTGCACAACAGGACATGGCCTGTGATTTGGCGGCTTCTGAAATTGCTCTGCACCCCCTTCTTGCCAGAAAGTTTCTCCTAGGTAAGGCGCCACTTGAGTCGATACGACTTTGGAAATAATACAGGATATTTCAAATATCTTCTGGGGCTTTTTGAGAGTGGGATAGTAGGCTCGGACTGCCCTACAGGGAAATGATGGAACCAAAAATGCAAAATGCTAGGGTGGGACCGTTTTTTTGGTCAAAGTAGGCCACTTTTTGGCCAACGTGGGCCAGTTTGATGAGTTACTTCACTATGCGGTTAGTAGTTTTGACAATTGAGGCTGAACAAATATTCTTTAAATTTCACAATTTGCATTGCATTTTATCAACAAAAAAAAACCCTTGGGTACTATTCAAACAGTCTGTAACAAAAGGAATGAATTGCCATTTGCAACAGTGGGCCACTTTTTCATTGGTGCCAGAGACAGTGTTATGCCCCAGTCCGACCCTGTGGGCGCGGTGTGATCAAATGTGCGGATACCGGTGATTAGTAGCCAGTGTTGCCAGAGCTGAGGCGGCGACACGTGACATCTTTCAAAGTGTTGCAGTACTAATGCTGTGGTGATGGTCCCGAAGACAGAATGTGGAAGAGAAGATTGCATTTTTGGCAGGACTGTTAGATGAAACCCGGCCATTTAGACCCTCATGGTAATGTGAAGTTTGAAGAATAGGCTGTTGTGAATGATAAAACTCTGCGATTTGGAGCCAGGGAATAATTGCGACTACAAGCATTTGAGAAAAATTGCTGAAAGGCAAAGCTGGGTGAGTGTCTGTGGGTTTGCACAAACTCCGTTTTGATGAGGTTGAGCTTTAGGTAGGTTCTTCACATCCAGAACTGGACAAGAAAGAGGAAACATTTCGGCTGGGAAAGGTCTTTAGCGAAACTGACCTTTAGGTATAATTGTGCGACATCTAAAGATAAATGGACTGTGATGTCAAGCTAGTTTAGGAGAGCTTGTAAAGGTGTCATGTACAGTTTAAATATGAACAGGACCAGGTTGGAATCTTGGGATCCCCATATGGCACTGGTTGGCACATCAATCTTAATCTACCTATCTGGACCAGCTAGTGTCTGCCTGGTAGGCAGGTGGACCAGTTGCACAAAGAGCTGCAACACTCCATCTGTTCGAAGAACAGTGGGATTCGAGTCATGCTGATTGTGTGAAAGGCTGCAAGAAGGGAGATTAAGCTAAGAAATGGGAACCCCCCTTTGTCCATCATATGGAGTGAGTGATCAATAACCTGTTTGCTGTTTCAGGTGCTGCATGTGGGTCTGAAGCCAGGTTGATTTACACCCTGGTGCACCCGTGCGCTCACTGTAGATTATTGGGTGGCACCTCTAACTTTCCTTTGCTCCTGCTGCCTGCTTCTTGGCTTTTGATATATACTGGGCAGACCAGCACAGCCCAGGTCAGGTCAGCAACATCGCTGTCTGTACTCTGCCTGCTCTATAAGGCATTCCACAGCAGCAGCATGGGACCATGAGGGTCTGGCTGAAGTAAAAGGATTTCTCACAACTGCATGGCAAATCTTGTTTTCCTCTGGGGAAAGGGATTAGGAGAAAATCATGCGGTACAGTAAAGGAGAATAAAAGAGAAAATGAAGACTACCTGAATCTAAAGCAAATAGGCGCTGGAATAATGCCATACTTTATTCATGATGAGATGGTGCAGATGAGAGTTGCATCGGATCTGCCACGCCCCCATACCCAGCACGTGGACCAGGCAGTGATGATATATTCAGACTATGCAAACAGCGGTTTGATGAAACTGAGTGAAAATGGAGCGGGTTGTGAATACTGAACAGTATTGAAATTGGAAAGGCTGTGGAAGGGCCAGAAAAGTAGAAAACCTGAAAATGAATGAGAAGTCCGTGAGCAGGGTGCACATTTCCAGCTGGAGAGTAAACAGGGAATTTGCAGTTACAGTGTTTTGATATGAATGAATTGCACGTTTGAATACCGAACCAAAGGAAAGTGATAATGAGTGAATGCCACATGAATGGGAAGTAACGAAAGGTGTTTCATGTAACAAAAGAACTGTGAATCTTGGAAACTAAAGAAAGCAAGCATTGGTAATGAATCTAAAAATCTGTGAATTGAACAAGCTCAGAAAAAGCAAGAATTGGCAAGAGCTATAAGCAAACGAGTTAAAACTGTGGCAATCCCATGACAACTTTGATAATACAACAAGGGCATGGTGGCAAACACGTGTTGACAAACAGCTGGTGTAACTGTGGAAAGGTAGCCAAGCATGTGTGTTTGTTGTGACCTGTAATGGGTGGACCATTGTCAGGAAACTGCGCCGGCCCAGACACTTGGCTAAACTAAGAACTCGTATTCAAGCAAGGGTTCCGCTCCCTAGTTCTCCCTCACGTTCGCAATCTCAGGTAACTGTTCCACGTTATCCTAAGGCCGTGAATATCCGCCGTGTATTAGTTAGGTGGCATTGGAAGTTCCCATGGAAACAAGGTCCTTCCGCGTTCATCCAGTCACTTGTCTTTTCACGTTAAGCTCTGTTTTATCTTGTTATGTGATCTAGGGTTCCTATTCATGCCCGCCCATTTTTGAATTTACTGCTTCTGAATACGTTTTCTATGGCCTTTGCATTTTGGTGATTTCGCTTTCTTGGTTACCTACCCGGCTACGTCTTACGGAATCTCCTTGTCTTGCTCCCTGTCTGTCTGTTCGTGAAAGCCACGTTACGACAACTGGAACGATTTTGACCTGCTACGCTAGCCGTTTTTGTACTTCATTCTGTCTGCACGGATATTGGCCCGGAACCACTCCCGACTACTCTTTCTGAACTCGCAACCTGGTGTTCATCACACGCATTCAAAACACTATTCTCGCACTACCCTAGGAATCCTTGCTCTCTTACCTTGATCGAGACTCTTTTCCTCCCATGTACCTGGACTGCCTCCTGGAACTTCATTAGGCGTCCTCATGCCGGCGGGTGTTAGGGGGAGCATTTCTTCACTTCGGTTGAGCTTGGACTGCTTCCTGGGAACTCTGCTATGCGGCCTCATGCCGGCAGGTGTTAGGAGGAGCCTTTCTTCATGTCGGTTGACCTGGGACTGCCTTCTGGGAACTCTGCTACGCATCCTCGTGCCGGCGGGTGTTAGGAGGAGCATTTCTTCACCCCAGATGGTCAAGGACTGTTTTCCGGCTGGTAGGTCTTTTCAACATCATTCCCTAACTAATCCATTTCTGGATACTACAATCTACAGAACTCTACTCTTGGGCATATGGTAAGAGTGTTGTCTTGTTTTGTCATACTGTTCATGACACTGCTACTCTTCTTGGTTAACTAACCCAATTCCGATATACTGTTATCCACTTCATAGGATACGCCTGTTAACATATCATCAGGATTACTGATCTTAGTACTGAGACCTTACCTGCTAGTCGAAAGGTACTACTCCTTGATCTTGCCTTGTGTTTTGTTCACGTGCATAAAATGTTGTACTAACCCTGACTTTCCTTTGCAGGTCAGCGGAATCCTGTGGCGTCCATCCATCTTTGGGTCAATTAACTCCTCAGGCGATTGCTATACATCCCTGAGAGGCACATTGGCAGAAAGAACTTGTCGACTACACGACGGGTTCAACTGCCAGAGCAGAACTCCAATCAGGAATACTATAGAGTTCTGACATATTCAGAAGCCTCTTTCCTGAATGGACGCTACCAGTGACCCGTTGACCGCTCTGGCTCAGATAGTGGCAGACCTAAGTGCTGACATGACAGCCGCTCATGAAGCCACTCAACGAAACCTTCACACATTTTTTATCAGCATGCAACCTAGTGGAGCAAGCGCCTTGGGGACGGCATCGGGCTCAGCTTCCACTTCAGGCGGTTCCTCCACCAGACAGGAGAGTACCCCTGTTTACATGCTGCTCAATTCCCTCTTGCTCCACTGGAACATTTCCATGGTGATCCAAAGCACTTCTGTACCTTCATAAATCAGTGTAAACTACACTTTTTGTGTCCACCATCCTCGTTCCCAGATTCTACCACCAAATCAGCTTTTATT
This sequence comes from Ambystoma mexicanum, assembly GCF_040938575.1. Lineage (NCBI taxonomy): Eukaryota > Metazoa > Chordata > Amphibia > Caudata > Ambystomatidae > Ambystoma > Ambystoma mexicanum. The sequence continues at coordinate 631,215,291 of NC_090936.1, forward strand.
GTGTCCTATTTAGGTGGTACAGCGGTGGTTTGGGCTAATCCGTTGCTGGAACAAGGGAGTCAATTTCTTCATGATTGTGATGCATTAATCACTGCTATGTCACGTGTGTTCGATACCAGATACAAATCCCAGGCCAATGATTTGGATCTCCTGTACTTGCAGCAAAGGGAAACCCCTTTGTTGGCTTATCTTGCCAGTTTCAATCAATTGGTTGCTGAGACTGGGTGGCCTGATAAAAAGAAGGCTGCCTTGTTCTACAAGGATTTGTCAGACACATTGAAAGATGTCCTTGCCACGGTTCCGGTGGTGCCCTCCACGTTCCCTGAATTATTGGACCTAGTTTTGCAAACAGACGCTCGCAGGCCGGAAAGGAAAGGGGAGAAAAGAGGTGTGTTTCTTCCTCCGCCTCCTGTTAATATTCATCCACAATGGATGGAGAACCCATGCAGATCGGGGCAATTCGGGGGCCCCTGTCTTCCGAGGAAAGGGAACACCATAAAAAGAAGAGTTTATGTTTCTATTGCGGTTCCGCGGAAAATTTCCTAAGAGAATGCCCCAAAAAAACGAATAAGCAAGGAAATGCCAAGGCCCGGCAATAGAGGGAACCCCTTTGCCGAGCAAGAATCACCAGGGTTCCTGCTTATCAGTACCTTTTGTCTTACATGTCACTCTGACTTGTCCATCTGAGGATTCATGGTCTGTTCAGGCTGTTTTGGACTCCAGCGCAACAGGGAATTACATTGATGCTCAGTATGTACATTACTGGAACATCCCTGTCACACCCAAGGACCATCCGGAGTTAGTTAGCGCAGTGGACGGTACCACTTTTTTATCAGGTCTAGTCACTGAACGTACCGTAAACCTTGTCATGACTTTCTCCTCCGGGCATGTGGAGGAGATACATTTTGATGTTATTGCAGCACCTCAGTTCAAGCTCATACTAGGTTTCCCATGGCTAGTGTTGCATAACCCTTTGATGGACTGACAATCTGGTATAGTCAGGTTTACTTCTAAACACTGTGAAAACCACTGCTTTGCCCCAACGTCTGAAGTGTTCAGGTCATGTTTCCCACTGTTAGATGCAGCTTCTGTGATTGGGGGCACATCCTCGGTTCCTCTACCCAAGGAGTATGAAGCATTTCGGGACGTTTTTGACAAGGTAGGGGCAGAGAAATTACGACCACATCGTCCCTACGATTGTCCCATTGACTGTCACGCCCCTACGTTCCATGAACACATCTCACAATACAGCTCCCATTATCTCCACCAAAATACATGCCAAAACACACTCTCCCCTGCAGGCCTGCCGGCAAGGAATGGGACAAGGTCAACGACGCCGGTTCTTGCCATATCAGCGTTGGTTTCCATTCCGGCGGTGGCAGTTGCCATGGAGACGCGCCACAGGCATTCTACGTCTCCGTTGCCGGCACCTGAGAGCTCCTCCTTCAGCACGTTCGATCACGTGACGGATGATGAGAGTCATGTGATCATTAGTCAGCGTTCAAAAGGGACGCGCTGACTGCCCTTCAGCACTTCACAGCACAACACCACCACCGGTTCCCTCTGTACCTCCTACACCACCTACTCCCATGGTGTTACCTACTCAGTTTCCATTGGCACCTCCTGAGAAGTTTCAGGGTGATCCTAGAAAATATTGCACTTTTATTAATCAGTGTAAACTTAATTTTCTTTGCCGACCACTGGTATTCCATGATTCCACCACAAAAGCTGCCTTTTTGTTATCCCATTTGACCGGGGTTGCAGCTACCTGGGCTAATCCTTTTCTTGAGAACAACCACCCAGCCCTTTACGATTTCGATCTTCTGGTGAGCGAGTTGGCCAAAGTATTCGATACCAGGTACAAAGCCCAGTCTCGGGATCTGGAGCTCCCAGAACTATCCCAAGGCAGACAAACCTTAATAGAATACATCACACGCTTTAACCAATTGTCAGCTGAGACTTCATGGCCTGAAAACAAGAAAGCTGTGGTATTTTACAAAGGTCTGTGTAACACTATGAAAGACGCCCTTTCTGTCATTCCTTCCCTTCCTGATGCATATCCCGAACTAGTAGACCTAACTCTTCAGGTAGACGCTCGGAAGACCGAACGTCGGGCGGAATCTGGTTTTTCAGGTAAACCCTTACCCTCTCCACCGGATGGTGCAAGTGAACCCATGCAAATAGGTGGTCTACGAAGTCCCATCACTCAGACCGAAAGGGAGCGTCGGAGAACCGACAATGCATGCTTCTACTGTGGACTCAGTGGTCACTTCGTCAAAGAGTGCCCAAGACGCCCGAAGAACAAGTCTTCGGGTTATCAGAAAGCTCGTTCTTGAGTATGGGGGACAAGACAAGCTCGATTCACAACCCCAGGGTTCATACTTTCGGGCCAGTAAGACCAGTGGTCGTTCAGGCAGTGCTTCATCCTGATAGGGACTGTTCACACACAGTACATATAGTTATTGATTCAGGGGCTACTGGTTGTTTTATTGATATACCCCTGGCCAAAGCATTGAACCTTCCACTTGTGACCAAGACACATCCCGAACCAGTCCAAACTGTGGACGGGTCCTCTCTCATTTCTGGTCCGATTAAACAACAGACCGCCCAGATGGACGTGATTATTCAGGGTAACCATAAAGAACAGTTGTCCTTTGATTTGATATCCACACCACAGTTTGGAATAATCCTAGGCCTTCCCTGGTTAAAGAAGCATAACCCACTCATCGACTGGGGTACGGGGCAGGTTTCTTTTGAATCAGATATTTGCCTACACTTTTGTTTACTGGAAGATGATTTCAACAACCCTGCGAGGGCCCTTGGGGCCCTACACTTAGCCCCTGTAGTGGAGAACGACCCACCCGAAACAACCCACACGGTGGGAGCCACTTTGTCAGGAGTACCCCCAGAATACCATGATTTCCATTCGGTTTTTGATAAAACATTTCCCGAGATAATGCCCCCTCACAGACCGTATGATTGTTCTATTGACCTAATTGATGGGGCATCGCTTCCCAAAGGACGCATATATTCACTATCACCATCTGAAGAAACGTCCCTTAAAGAATACATCCGCCACGCCCTACAGTTAGGACATATCAGGCCTTCTTCATCACCCGTGGCCAGCCCCATTTTTTTTGTCCCGAAAAAAGAAGGCGATCTCCGCCCCTGTGTAGATTACAGATGCCTGAATGCGATTGCCATAAAGAACCGTTACCCTATTCCACTCATCTCTACCCTGTTAGACAAGTTGACCAATGCCTCCATCTATACCAAACTAGATCTCCGGGGGGCATACAATTTAGTCCGCATGCGACCTGGGGACGAGTGGAAGACTGCTTTCTGCTCTCGCCAAGGATTGTATGAATACATGGTGATGCCTTTTGGCCTCTGTAATGCCCCTGCCATTTTCCAACGATTGGTAAATGATATATTTAGTGATATTCTGGATGTTTATGTCGTGGCGTACCTGGACGACATACTGATATTCTCCCAAACATTGGCCGAACATGTCATTCATGTCAGAGAGGTACTCACAAGACTCAGGAAGAACTCACTATACGCTAAACCTGAGAAATGTCTGTTTCATACAGCTGAAGTTGAATTCCTGGGTTTCCATATTTCACCTGGGGGGCTAATAATGAACCGATCCAAAGTCCAGGCTATCACAAATTGGCCAGTACCTGTTACATTGAAACAATTGCAATCCTTTCTAGGGTTCGCAAATTTTTACCGGAGGTTCATTGCGAATTTTTCCTCCATTGTGGCACCATTAACCGCATTGACCAGTCCTGCAGTACCATTTATCTGGACCGATGCACATCAAGCAGCCTTCGACTCCCTTAAAACCTCGTTCACCACGGCCCCAGTCCTGCAGCATCCTGACCCAGAGCTTCCGTATATCGTAGAAGCAGATGCTTCTTCCTTCGCCTTAGGGGCCGTCCTATCTCAGCCTTGTCCTACCACTGGAGCACTACACCCGGTGGCCTACCATTCCAGGAAATTCACACCGACCGAAACTCACTACACGATCACTGAAAAAGAGCTCCTGGCCATCAGAGACACATTGTTGGTCTGGAGACACCATCTTCTGGGGGCAAGACATCAGACTATCCTCTACACAGACCATAAAAACTTACAGGACCTAGCGTCTCTGAAATGCGCCAATAGTAGACAAGTTCATTGGCACCTCTTTTTTGCTGCATACGATTTCCTTGTCAAACACAGACCGAGTTTGTCACATGGTAAAGCGGATGCTCTGTCCCGTTCACCTGGGGGAATACCTCTCCCTTCATATCCCGAAACTCTCTTAGGTAAAGGCCATGTTGTTTGTACCTGTACTCCATCTCCTCCTATGATAACGGCTATACGCCAATGGGTTATACAACATCCCCAAGTATTGGATGATTGGGATACCGTTATGCAGGATGGGTTGCCTTTTGTTCAAGGAAAACTGTTCCTCCCCACCAGTGACTCTCGCAACCAGGCCTTAGAGTGGTCCCACAATGCTCCTATCAATGGCCACCCAGGTCAGCGACGTACTCTAGAGTTGTTGAAACGCTGGTGCTGGTGGCCATCGATGCGGCAAGACGTGGAGACATATGTTAACAGCTGCTCTATATGCGCACAATGCAAGACTCGGAAGGGTCGTCCACTAGGACTGCTACAACCATTGCCCATACCCCCGAAACCATGGCATACGGTATCCATGGACCTGATAACTGATCTACCACGAATACAAGGCTATGACAAGATTTGGGTGGTAGTAGACTCATACACAAAAATGGCCCGTTTTTTACCATGTAAAGGCATTCCTACTGCTCCCTCATTGGCTCGTATGTTTTTTGAATCTGTTTTCTGTCTGTTCGGTTTGCCGAGTGTCATTGTGTCAGACAGGGGGTCTCAGTTCACCTCACGTTTCTGGTTGGCTCTTACCAAACTACTAGGTATAGATGCCCGTTTTTCTTCAGCTTACCAGCCAGAAAGCGACGGCCAAACTGAGAGAGTAAACCAGGTCTTGGAACAGTACTTGAGGTGCTTAACTTTGCAATTCCAGAACACCTGGCATGAGTCTCTTCATTTTGCGGAATTTGCATATAACAACGCCCTGCACTCGTCCACTGGGTTTTCTCAGTTTTTTTCGCTCTATGGCCAACATCCACGTACTTTACCCTTTTCTGATTTGAATCCTGCCAATGCCCCTGTATTGAGTACCAGTACCCCTGCGGCAAAGGACTGTGTCAGAGATCTCGCATCCGTCCATGCTCAAACCCTTGTCCATCTCCAGGGAGCCCAGGTGTCTATGAGTACTGCCGCTAACAAAAAAAGGAAAGAGGCCCCGTCATATAAGCAAGGTGACCGGGTATGGTTGTCTACACGGCATCTCCATATACCGGGTTGTCGTAAACTGCTGCCCCGTTTTGTCGGCCCGTATAGGGTTTCCAAGGTCCTTAACCCGGTGGTCTATAGACTCGCCGTCCCCGCTTCATGGAAATTACACCCTGTTTTTCAAACATCTCTCCTCAAGCCTTGTCCTGATGATATACGCATTGCTCCCGCTCCTGGTCCTGTCCCTGTGATTTCCCAGGAGGATTATGAAGTTAGCACTATTCTGGGATCCCGGGTTGTTAGAGGGAGGTTACAATACTTGGTGGACTGGTTGGGTTATGGTCCTGAGGAGAGGTCCTGGGTCCCATCGTCTGATGTACATGCCCCGTTATTGGTGTCCAGGTTCCATCGGGAGAACCCTTCTAGCCAACGGGGTCGTGGGCCTTTGAGGGGGGCTCTGTCACGCCCCTACGTTCCATGAACACATCTCACAATACAGCTCCCACTATCTCCACCAAAATACATGCCAAAACACACTCTCCCCTGCAGGCCTGCCAGCAAGGAATGGGACATGGTCAACAACGCCAGTTCTTGCCATCTCAGCGTTGGTTTCCATTCCGGCGGTGGCAGTTGCCATGGAGACGCGCCACAGGCATTCTACAACGTCTCCGTTGCCGGCACCTGAGAGCTCCTCCTTCAGCACGTTCCATCACGTGACGGATGATGAGAGTCATGTGATCATTAGTCGGCGTTCAAAAGGGACGCGCTGACTGCCCTTCAGCGCTTCACAGCTGATCCTGTTGGGCGCATTACGGACTACGGATTCAGATTACTACCACTGACCTCGGATTGATTTTGGACTCTGATTTTGGCTTCTTCCTTCACGGTACCGTTGTTTGGAACTATTTTCTACTGGATTCGACCACATTTCCGTCCCTGGATTGCTATTTGGATTGCCCTTTTGTTATGAACTATGTTCTTGGATTACGCACTTTTCAACTGATTGACTTACGTTTTCTGGCTTCTACGTAAGGTGGTGATTTCATTCATACTAAGTGCTTTACCAACCTGTCATCTGGTCGTCACCCTTGCCGGCTGCCTCCGACAAACATCTTTACACCATTATTAAGTCCCGACCAACTCCTAAGGGTAAGCCTTATTCTAGACTTATTACACATTCATATACAAGTCTGGGCTTCTGTGTTTACAACCTAACTTCGTGTTTGCCTTACAGTGGTCATAGGGGGCACCTTCCGGCATCTTCAGGCATTCCTGGTTGCGGCTGATGAAAATCACCACCTGTGGCCTCAAGGACTGCTCGGGCAGTAATTTCTTGTTTGCTCGCGTGGTACTTGGGGACGGAGGTCTCATCGGCTACACGACCATCAAGTCTTGACATTGACCTTGTGGAAGGGGCTAGGATTCCTTCAGGGAGGGTTTATTCCCTTACTCAAAAAGAGAATACGGCCCTGAAGGAATATCTGGACAAAGCTCTTGAAAACGGTTTCATCCGTCCATCTCGTTCTCTGGCTGCCTCTCCTTTCTTCTTTGTATCCAAGAAGGAGGGGGACCTGCATCCATGTATTGATTACCAGGAACTCAATGCTATAACCATACGCAATCAATACCCTATGCCGCTCATATCTGTCTTACTAGATCAGTTGGGTCCCTCTGAATACTTCACGAAACTGGACCTACGGGGGCCTTACAATCTTGTAAGAATGAAGGAAGGGGATGAGTGGAAGACGGCTTTTAAGACCAAATATGGCCTGTTTGAATACTTGGTTATGCCATTTGGACTTTGTAATGCCCCGACCACCTTCCAGAGATTCATCAATGACGTACTGAGCGACATGTTGGATAGGTACGTAGGTGTATATCTGGATGATATCCTGATATACTCTCCTTCATAGGAAGAACACGTTAAACATGCGTCTGCTGTTCTACAATGTTTAAGGGAAAACCGCCTGTATGCCAAGCTTGAGAAATGTTTGTTCCATGTTAAAGAAGTTGAGTTCCTTGGATACGACATCACTAACAAGGGCATCAAGATGAGCAATATCAAAGTTAAGGCCTTTTTGGAGTGGCCTACCCCTATCACTGTTAAAGCCTTGCAGTCGTTTCTTGGCTTTGCAAACTTTTACCAGCAGTTTATCTGGTCTTTTTCAGAAACCATCGCTCCGTTGACGGCGTTAACCAGTAACAAACGTCAGTTCATGTGGAGTGAGGGGGCCCAACAAGCCTCTGAGGGCTTGAAAGTGGCTTTTACGACCGCACCAGTCCTACAACACCCTGATCCCGGACTTCCGTTTCATGTGGAGACTGATGCCTCAGAAGTTGCGGTTGGGGCGGTCCTTTCTCAATTATGCAATGATACTCGTTTGTTACATTCAGTGGCTTATCACTCAAGTAAACAAACACAGTACGAGCAGAACTATACGGTCACTGAACGTGAACTCCTAGCTGTTAGGGACGCATTCGTAGTATGGAGGCACCATCTACTCGGTACTGTTTCTCCTGTACAGGTGTACACAGATCATCAGAACCTACTCACATTGCAATCATTGAAATGCACCACGGCTCGTCATGCCAGATGGCACAAGTTCTTCTCTATGTATAACTTTGTGTTAACATACCGTCCAGGTCAGTTTAACTCGAAAGTGGATGCTCTTTCCCAGATTCACGGTTCTCCATCCCGGACATGGAATGGTACCATCCTCTTTGATAACCAGGTGGTCTGTTCATGCACCTTACAACCGACATTGAAATCCTTGATACAGGAATGTATTGCTAAAGGACCTAGTGAAATCAAAGATTACAACATGGATGTGATCAAGAAATTGCCATATGTCCAAAGCCATGTCTACATTCCCAATCAAGTTATGAGACACGCGGCCTTACAATGGTGTCACGATTCATTGGTGGCTGCACATCCTGGTAAACACAAAACCCTGGAACTACTGCAACGTTGGTGCGGGTGGTCCTCTATGTACAACACCTAAACCAATGGGTCTCTTACAGCCTCTTCCTGTTCCTGAACATCCGTGGCCCATGATCTCAATGGATTTCATTGTGGAACTTCCTCCAGTCATGGGATATGACACCATATGGGTGGTAGTTGACTACTTTACCAAATTAGCCTTCTTTATCCCCTGCAAGAGACTACCTACTGCCCCCGCTCCCGCTGATCTGTTTCTGCACAATGTTTTTCATCTGTTTGGTCTTCCGGATGTTATAGTATCAGACCGGGGGACGCAGTTCACCTCCCATTTCTGGAAACACCTCACCAGTTCTATTGGTATTGAAGATCGCTATTCAAGTGCCTATCATCCACAAACCGTTGGGCAGACTGAACGTCTTAATGCTACCTCAGAGCAGTATTTACATCGTCTTACTATACAATACCAGGAAACATGGTTTTCGGTTCTTGTTCATGCTGAGTTTGCTTACAACAACTCCATCCATGCCTCTACTGGCACCACACCCTTCCATGCTATGTACGGCCAAAATCCACAGACCATTCCCATGGACCTAGCTCCTGAAAGTACCAACCCGGCTGTACACGCTTGCCTTCGGGACCTTTCTGCTGTGCATAAAGCAGTACGTGTTCATTTGATGGAGGCCCAAGAAAAATCCAAGGCTTATGCTGACCGACACCGTCAGGAGGGCCCTCTGTATTCCATTGGTTCCAAGGTATGGCTGCCCACCAAAAACCTTCCCCTCCCGGGCCGCAAGTGTCTATTGCCTCGCTTTCTGGGTCCTTTTTTGGTACAGGCACTAATTAATCCAGTGGTGGTCAGGTTGGAGTCGCCTAAGTCATAGAAAGTACATCCTGTATTTCACATATCGTTACTCAAGCCTTGTGTGGAGACTACTAGGTTGCCTGTTCGCCCTTCCCCTGTTAGGGTTCAGGGCTCAGAGGAATACAAAGTCATTGCCATCCTGGACACCAAGGTTTCCAGGGGTACTAGGTTGTTTCTGGTGGACTGGAAAGGCTATGGTCTGGCGGATCGGACATGGGAACCTGCCTTTAATATCCATGCCCCGCTACTCATGTCCCGTTTCCTTTCGTCAGGTAGGGGGGTGTCACCATTGGGGGAGGATACTGTCAGGAAACTGCGTCGACCCAGACACTTGGGGAAACTAAGAACTCTTATTCAAGCAAGGGTTCCGCTAACTAGTTCTCCCTCACGTTCGCACTCTCAGGTAACTGTTCCACGTAATCCTAAGGCCGTGAATATCCGCCGTGTATCAGCTAGGCGGCATTGGAAGTTACCATGGAAACGAGGTCCTTCCGCGTTCATACAGTCACGTGTCTTTTCACGTTAAGCTCTGTTTCATCTTGTCATGTGATCTAGGGTTCCTATTCATGCCCTGCCCGTTTTTGAATCTACTGCTTCTGAATTTGTTTTCTATGGCCTTTGCATTTTGGTGATTTCGCTTTCTTGGTTACCTACCCGGCTACGTCTTACGGAATCTCTTTGTCTTGCTCCCTGTCTGTCTGTTCATTAAAGCCACGTTACAACCATTGAAACGCTTTTGGACTGCTATGCTAGCCGATTTTGTACTTCGTTCTGTCTGCATGGATATTGGCCCGGAACCCCCGACTACTCTTCCTGCTCTCGCAACCTAGTGTTCATCACATGCATTCAAAACACTATTCCCGCACTACCCTAGGAATCCTTGCTCTCTTACCTTGATCGAGACTCTTTTCCTCGCGTGTACCCGGACTGCATCCTGGAACTTCATTAGGCGGCCTCGTGCCAGCGGGTGTTGGGAGGAGCATTTCTTCACCCAAGTTGGACAAGGACCGTTTTCCGGCTGGTAGGTCTTTTCAACATCATTCCCTAACTAATCCATTTCCGTATACAATCTACAGAACCCTACTCTTGGGCATATGGTAAGAGTGTTGTCTTGTTTTGTCATACTGTTCGTGACACTGCTACTCTGCTTGGTTAACTAACCCAATTCCAATATACTGTTATCCACTTCATAGGATACGCCTGTTAACATATAATCAGGATTTCTGATCTTAGTACTGAGACCTTACCTGTTAGTCCAAAGGTACTATTCCTCGATCTTGCCTTGTCATTTGTTCACATGCATACAATTTTGTACTAACCCCGACTTTCTTTGCAGGGCAGCGGAATCCTGTGGCGTCCATCCATCTTTGGGTCAATTAACTCCTCAGGCGATTGCTATACATCCCTGAGAGGTACACTGGCAGAAAGAACTCACCGACTACACGACAGGTTCAACTTCCGGAGCAGAATTCCAACCAGGAATACTATAGAGTTCTGACAACCATGCAGTCGGTCCACCCTATCTAGACTCACTAAAGAGAAGCCACTTGACTCATCTATAAGTTCATGGTTGAATATCCAGAGAGACCTGCACATTGTGAACTTAAAGAGTTGAACTTGTTGACATTGATGAAAGAGCCAAAAGGCCTGAAAGCTGCGAAGAAGCCTGAGGAATTGTGTTGTTGTGAAAACAGTAACAGACTTGAAAGCATGGGGAAGGGAACCTCTGTTGATTAATAGTTAACTATTTGGAATCCTGGGAAAGGGAGATCCCCTTTCCAACCAAGAGCTGGAGGAATCTCTGAACTTTTTTGAACACTTTTTCATTTGATGATGACATCCCTACACAGTTTAAACAAATCGATGTGAGGGAAAGTACAGGTTTTGGACGAAGACGGACATTTACTTTGGACTTCCTGACATATTCTAGAAACCCACAGCACCTCATGCACATGGATGGTAATTCATTTAAATGTGTTTCAAGTAAATAACAGTTTTCTATGCGACAGTCCTCCAATACTAGTTTTAGATATCTTATAAAATAAAATGTTGTAGATAAGCGGTGTGCAAGGATATGTGAATTGCATATGGCGCTAAGAAATGAGATTGTCCTATTGGGACCACATACAGATATTTCAATAGATGTATGGTGTGATTGAATGTCTGTGTTACATTTAGTGCGATTCACACAGGCAGGCCAATTCTAATTTTCTTGAACCTGTTAGGGATGTATCAATATTTAATTGTGGGAACTTCACAAACAAGGTTATGGGACCAGCTTTCAAGTGATTTTATTATAAGAAAACTAAATGTTGATTCATAATAGAGGATGTTTCGTTTACCAGAATTGTGGGTGGGATTATATATCAGAGGGTAGTAAATTAAGGGATGCATTTTAGTGATCTCTATAATTGAATTCCTAAACAATCTAACAGTACAGGGTTTATACTGCAATGGAACATGAGGAGAGTGGTGACTGGATGCATACATTGCCTGGTCATTCTGTTAATTAGTCTGCTTCCATAGGGAACAAGTTGAAGGAAAGTGCTGGGTGACTAATTTTGTTCACTTCTCCTTTCAATTTCATATATTGCGTTAAAATGGTCTACTGCAAAATGTGACAGGTGACTGAAACCCTCTACTTTTTGTAGAAGTCGCAGACATGACTGATACTTACCACAGATTCTTGAATATGCAACGTCAGATCAATGAGCCTTGTGACTACCAAACAGTCAAGTAAGCAGGTAAAGCTTGGCTGTACCACCCTGTTTTGTTTAGAGACTGGAGTTAAATGGAGACAGCAGCAAACCTGCTGATGAAATCAGGGTTGGGGAGAAGTTGAGCTGCTACAACCACTGTCACCTTCATTGATAGGTTATCCTGGGTTGTGCTTGCAACCACCCCCCAATTTGTTGCAAAAATGTCAAGGAGGCTCCAGGCACAGAGACTGCTAGCTTACACCGCACATGGTTTCTCAGTGGCATGCTATGTGGCAAACCCTTTGACAAATCAGCGCTGTAAGCAGTGTGATTGGGGCATCGTGTGGTGTGACAAATTGCAGGAATGCATCCCTTCTCCCAAGGGTGAACACCTGTCCCTTTGAAGCTAGGAAGGTGAGCCTGCTCTGAAATACCCTCCCTAGGGGTAGAGGCAAGTGGGACCTCACTGGGGGAGAATCCACGTTTGTGGACAAGGACTGCTGTTCCCAGGAGGAACTTCCGAGAGGACCTGGAAAAAGAACACATGTAAACCTCTCTGAGGATGAGATCTGTGAAGAGAATGTAGAAATGTGTTATTGCTATCATGAAATAGAAGATCCCCCTTGTAACTCTCAGTCCACTGTGACAAAGAAGAGGACATATGGAGAAAGAGAGAACCAACCAGAGAAAGGGGGAAAGGAACAAACCCTTGCAAAGGGAAGGTCCCACGGCTCTGTCAGTCAGGAAGGAGGAGGAGCCTGGGGAAATAAAGGAAGAGCCTGAAAACTTCAAATGATCAGTGACCTGGGTGAAACTGAGGCAAGACGTGCATTATCCCTGGAGATACAAGAGAGACCAGATGTGTTTACCACTGGTAAGAAGGAAAGCAGCAGAAGCACCGCTATACAGTTGGCATTCCAAAGCAAAGAGAAAGAGAGAGGAACAGAGAATGGTTGTGTGACTACGAGAAGGCTGTGGTGGACTAGCAGTCCAAGGAGCAATACCAAAACCATCCTGATGCAGTCAACTCAGGACAAGCAAAAACCTGAGACACTGGATACCTTTCCCAGGTGAGCAAAGGGGGGAGAGGCTGGTGAACGAGTAAGAGACACCAAATGAAGAAGAGGAGAAGTTCATCCTCAGCTGAAACCAACACTGGTTATGTTAACTCTATGAAGAGCAGATTTTAATAGGGTAACGGGAGACCCGGGGAGTGAACGACAAGTAGTATAATTGGGACAATCATACTCGTCATAAGTGTCAGAGAAATAAGGTTGTAAAACCAGAAAGAAGAACAGATGGGGGAAATTGTTAGAAGCTGCCTATCCCTCACTGTTATGATAGAGACACAGCCATGAGACTGGGGAGATGAGTGAAAAAGGAATAGAGTTGGAACACTCGTACACATCAAAACTATGAGAGAACTAAGGCCAAACTGAACGAGGAGTGAGTGGGAAATATTCTTAGAATGTTCCTGCTTGTCCCAGTCGCAAGTGAGAGAATATAATAAAAGTAAATGAGAATCATTCATGGTCATCATGGTCATGAGAGAGAAAATATAACAAAAGTAAATTAGAATCATTCATTCTCATCACAGTCACAAGACAGAATATAACAAGACTAAGTGAGAATAATTATTGGAATGTTCATATTTGTCACAATCATGAGAGAGAGACTATAACAGAAGTAAATGAGAATTGTTATTCATCACAGTCACAAGAGAGAATATAACAAGAGTGAATGAGAATTATTCTGGGTATGTTCATACTCGTCACAGTTTTGAGAGTGAGAATATAACATTGTCTCGAGTGGATAGTTCAGGGGCAACGTGTTTGCCTTGGAAGCAAGACAACGTGGAGCAACACAGGTTCGATCCCCGGGTCTGTGCTTAGAAACCCCTGGGTATTAAGTGCATTATAAATAACCAATTATATTATATAATTATAAGAGTAACTAAGAATCTTCATTGGAAAGGTCATACTCGTCAAAAGAGGGGAAGCCTAACAGAAGTGAATGAGAATCATTACTCGAATGCCCTATTGGCTGCAGTATAAAACAAAGTGTTGTACAGTCAATACCAATGGAAGTTAAAGAGCAATATATTGGAAGTGACTCCATTCATGATAAGTTATACCAGGAAAGCTCAAGTGAAGGGAAAGAACTGGTTATTAACCCGAAGCCTGAGAGCAGGCTGCAACAAAGACGCCATCCAGATAAAGAGCAAAAGAAAGAATATGAAATATTCAAGAAAACAGGAAATAGCCCCGAAGATAACCCTCTGATAAGTCTGCCAAGGGAGGAGAAAATGATCAGTCCAATAGCAAAAGACCAGAGAAGAACCAAAAGTCTAAGTCGAAAATCAATGAACTGTATGAACTGATAAAAGTAAACAGCAGAGACTTTCTGAAGATTATATATTAAGTAGTGGCTGAACAAGAGGTTAACAAACCTAAGGAGATGGGAGACATTCTCCTGAGTTTGAGTTGGTATAAATAGTGGAAGGGTCAGATAGGTTAGATTCGGACGGGGGAAGGTTTCATAACATTCACCGATGATGGACGGACACCTTAGCTAGTTTGATTAGGTAGGGATACCTTCTAGAATAGCGAAAGGCAGGCATTACTATTTTCCTTTAACAAAACACACCAGTGATATCCCTAATAAGAGTATGTGTCCTTCTTCTGACCTTCCATAGTTCCCAAAGGGGGTGGGGTGAAGGATTGGCGTGGGTCCAGCAGGTGCCGATGGACCAACCGTGTTACATGAACACACATTCAAAAATACCTGTATGTAACTCTGTTTTCTGGTTACTCCGTTGTATAATTTACCAGACACCTGTTACCTTTTAATCTCTAGAGGTTGCTGGTTCCAGTTACTGCATTTGACACTGGCACAGTTACTGTTGATGTAATCATGTACAAAACTTATGTATCTATGGATGGACACATTTTGGCAGCATTGGTACATTTTGCGAGAACAGGGCAACTGTACTACATGAAAGATTATAAGGGGAGAACATGCCCATCAGCACTTCAGGCTATTTTTGCAGAAGCCTTCATATGACCAAATGCACAACTCAAGCATTGAAGCATCCAATGAATTTGATGCACTTTACGCCAAGTACGTGCTCACTGTCCACCTTGCTGTAAATTCTGAAATAGCGCCGAGGGATTTAGCGGGCAGTCTCATGGTCCACTGGCCATGGCCTTCGGCTACTTTGCATGTGGCACTAATTATTAAAACAGAGCCATATCCCCCCTGCATAGCAGTTCTGATCTCACCTTTGTGCAGGTTTGTAAAGGCCCAGTGGTCCATAAGCTATTCATTATCCCCCTACCTTTAGCCTCTTTTTTTCCTGCAATAATTTCTAGCACCAAGAAAATATCCTTTGCTGCCTTCCTCTGTTCCCTCTGAGGCCGTTCTTCAAAGTCATTCTCACAGTAATACAGAGTATGACCATTCCTGGGGTGACCAAGGTGGTCATCCCACCGGCAGAGATCAAATGTATAGTTCCACATACATCCCCATGCACAAAGAATTATTATTATTAATAGTACTATTAATAATAATAATAATGGGTGGAGAGGGAGATTTGCACATAAGGTAAAGAAAAGAGCATACACTGTTCATATCGGGTAGAGGGGACTGCATCTTGAAAGGTTGAGACCGTGGGCCTCATTCCGACCCTGGCACAAGGGGATACCGGGCACCGGACACCGGTGCCGGTAATCCCTTTGCCCCCTATTCCGAGGTCCCCCAACAGTACCCGTAAGGTACGTTTAGTCGAACCAAACGTACCTTACGGTTCCCGTTAGGGGACCAGGGCGCAAATAACGGCATTGGCATGCACCAGGCCGTTATTTGCGTCCTCCCCATTCCCATTGAGCCCTATGGGGGCTCAAATGGGAATGGGGTATGGTTTGGTAAATGGGGACTTACCGGTCCCTCTAAGGTCGGAATGGACTGGTAAGTCCCCATCTCACCAAACCGGAGTCGGACCCGGTTTTGGAGGCAGCCATGGCGCAAATAGCACCATGGCTACCTCCAAACTCGGAATGAGGCCCATGTTTACCTACAGAGTCAAGAATTGGACTGATGGAGGGTCTACATTCCCAGAATGTGCCTGTTCGCATTGGTTGTTCCTGGAAGGATGGTACTAGTTACTGGTTCTTGTGATTTGGTCTCTACTTGTTACTTTAGACTACAGCAATCCTGCCAGAATATGAATATCAGGTCTTAAATACCTACTGTTCACATATTGTTTATGATGTAAAAACAAGACAATAGAGGATACCAATAATTTTATATCTCATGAAATGCCTAGAGTAAAGAAGAAACATTTCTATCATTCTAATTATTTTATATTTGTTTTCCACAACGAAGTACAAAAGTGAAACACCAAAGTGGAAAACGCATCTGTATATAAAATTAATGTAACACGAGTTTATAACTAAAATAACAAACCATAAGTGTGATTTCAGCATAGAAATAAAAAAAGTACCATCATCTCAAAACGAAAAAATAAACATACCCTTGACTAACATTAAAATTAGGATTTGCAACACAGTCAAACCATAAAGGTCAGGCCTCAATAGAGTCATAATAGCCAAAACAGATTACACGCTCACAGTGTAATTAAAAGAAATAAAAAAGTACATTGCAGCCAGAGTCTGTTTCCAAGATTCTATGACTAGTAAAATGACTAAAAGGGTAACCATGCCTCTGGGAAAGGTTTGGATTATGTGACCTATGTCCTGGTGCATCCGGAGGTGTGTGCTTACTTTTGAGGGATGCACTCCATGGTACAGGTCTGCCTGTCATCGCATAGAATATCATGGCCCTTAAGGTAATTAGCAGCCAGTGAGAACTGTTTTCAGTTTTTTTTTGTTACAGAATTATTGATGCTTAATCAGATGGGCACTGCTGCCTGAAACCCCTAGAGCTTTATGTATACCAACTACTCTTTTTGAGACACATTATGAAAACTATCCGTTTGAAATGTCTTTAAATTGATGAAAATTGTAAGTGAATTATGAATTTGTGAATCTAAATAAATACTGGTACTAGAACGTAAGAGAACTAGTGTGCACTGAGTTGTACTGCTGAGACCCTATGTGTGCTACTATGCCAATTCTGATAACAAATGTGACGATCTGATCACAATAGGGACAAATACCACCCGAATAAAGTAAGCTTTAGAATTGGTGGTAGCTTTTGATTTCATCGCTGACAGGCATTTTCTGCTGCGATAAATAGGACCAATAATAATTGCAAGCGAATACCCATTTTCCTACGTCTACAGACAACTAAAATTCACACTATTTCGTATGTGTCTATGAATAAAAGCTATTTCAATCACCATGACAACAGACATATTATTTCCGTGTCTGCCACTAACTCCGGTTCTAAGTGCAAACATCATGCAGTCTAGAATATGCACCATTTCTGAAGCTCTTTTGGTGATCGACAATTATTTTGATTTCGCGAGGGTTGGTGTTGTGGGATCTATTGCTCTCATTGCGATTGCGGCTCGTCACATGGCATAACAAGATTTCTAGATTGTTTGAACTATTTTAAGAAAAAAAGCAATGTTGATACTTGTACTGCTCTTCTTGCATGACTCTCACAAACAGAATGGGCCAAAGCTAAACTACCTGCACCAGACATGCGGTAAAATACTAAGTAAAACCCAGCTGACCTGATCCTTCCTCAAAATTGCCACGTCCTCTCGATCACAGAAAATTAACTCCTTGCTGGTTGTAATGATCTAACCTTCCTGGCCTTGTTCCACACCCAGAGCATAGACTTCAGGTGGAGGCGATGCTTTAACTGCTCCTGCTCCCTAAATACTTAAGGCAGCTTATATGTTCCCATGTATCCAACTTTGAATACTGTGAGGAGTCAGTGTAAAGGGGGTGGACACAGGTGATGGTTTTGCTGCAAGCTTTTATTTAAATAATAAAAAGGCCTCACTAGCCTTACCTCTATGAAGGGTTCCCTGTCTCAACAAAACTAACTAATGTGACAGCCACCAGGATTTCAAAATAAAGTTCACCGTCCTGTGTCCAAACCTAATCTGATACTCGCACTTTATAAAACTTCAACAACCTACTACAGGAAAAAAGAATATGTTCCTGGGCTGCTCCTCTGTGTGCCTTCTACAATATTGTGATGCCAAATTCCAACAAAGAAAGTAACAATGTGCTCCCAAATCAAATGTACAAGTAAGTTCCTCTCACTTGTTAGCCCACCTATTATTTGGGAAGTGACTGCCTTCCTTCCTAAAGGGATGCCCAATGGCAGGTAGGGCAAACCACAACCCCTGGTCGTTCCTCAAATTTCATGTTCCTTTCACTCACCTACATGCTGTTCTTTAGTCTCTGATAGACTTAGTTTATGCTATTGCCAGGGGGAAAATCCTCTTCCCTGGTCTTACCTTGGGTCCTGGTGTCTTACAATGTACGTTATGTATAACGTTTATGTTATGTATGACAAAGGTAGCATATCTCTTTCTTTAGGAGCCCCCCCACCTTCCTACTCAGTGCTTATGATGTTCTCCTGGTTTCAAATACACTGGGCTTACTTCCCTTCTAAATGGTATCAACCTCAAGTACCCAGCCCATTGGGACAGGGGAGAGCTGGGTATAGAGAGGTAGGCTAATTTGCTGTAGGTCTTTGCCATGTAGGCCTGTCCTTTTTCTCTCAGAGGTAGTGCTACTGGTTTCTATTATAATAATTTTTCGCCATGCTGACCGTACCTTTTTTTTTAGCTGGCTTCCTGTCAGGTTTCTGACATATCTGTCAGCTGACCTCTCATGGCTTGACAACTTTTGCTTCTTTCTGTTCCCTTTGGACTCCTCCCGTATCAGCTTTCGTCCCAGCAAGTACTGGAGCGGTGATGCCTCTCCAGGCCCTCCCTCCGTATTTTCTTGGTCCCGTTATGTATTTCCCCGTCAGGTCCAAGACTACCTTGGGGAATCTGGTTCCATTCATGACTCTAAGCAGGGCAGCAGTGTGTTCCAGGGCTTCTCTTTGATCCGCTACCGCTTGTCCTCCACACCAATATAGACCAAACTTCAGTCTGCCATCATCCATTCCCTTCCTCTGTGTTCCAGGTTCCTATGTTCACGCTGGACTGCTGTCCGCACTGCTGCTACATGCCGCTGGCGTTCAGGGAAAGATTACCCCCTTTTCCTTGAGGAGGTTGGATTTACCAGGAACTCAGCAATTCGTTCTACTTCCACTTCTTGGCAAACATAAATTGCCCTTCTGTCATGATTACTTCAGCTCTCTCGATAGCCCCCATAATTCACAACTTCTGTTGCCACTTCTTTCTGGTACCGGACCACTGCATCGACTGTTACTACCACTGCTCCTACTGCTTCCATATTCTAACAACCTATTCTCTACTCCTCTTGTAGGAAGAGCGTCTCTTGTTTTTGCACAACAACTAGACTGTTGCTGACACTTTTTTTTGCACCTCTTGGGAGGGCCTACTCATCACAGTACCCCATACTTTTGTAACAGGTATTGGTCTTTAGTAGTATCTTTGTGGATCTGGTAACCTCAGGGGGCTAGGAGGGGAGAAAGAACCTATTCTTTTGGTCCTCCTTTAAGTTGACCTCAGAAATAGTGCTTGTTACTGGGAAAATAGTCAAACTACTAGACTACATCATCATCCTTGGATTAGTCACTATACCCGCATGCAGGTTGCACTTCCAGCGCCATTGACTGCTGCAATATCTCTGACAGATCTCATCCAACAACCAGTCCCACCTTCGAAAACCGTCTAGCAGTCCTTAAAGCCAAAATGGACAGGTCTTTTTACAAAACAATAACACAATAATGCATGATGACATGAACCTTTGATTGAACCAACTCGAGACTCCATCTACTTGGAGATTAAAACTTAACATGGAACCCATATGTCTCAGCACCTGGCCTGGCTATCCCCTTATTAAGGTTATACCCTCAATCTCCTTTTGGGATGGCAAAATGACTGTGTCCAACCCCGTCACATATCCAAGCACCCTGTCATCCTGTTACAAAATCAGAGTCTCTACATTGCTCTCAAACCTCCTGCTCAGACATCAACAATGAAATCGTTTTGGAAACTCTGTCACCCTCAACCTCACTGATTGGCATTGTGAATCACCTCAGTCTCTGGGAGGTGTCATTCAAATCTCACGATCAAAGCTCTTGAAACTTGGCTGCGAGTCTCGCCTTAAACTCCTTTTTAATCTCAGACAGCTCCATTGTATTTTCCCTTTCCTGAACGACACAGTTCACATCCGTGAACATGCTGAGCTACTCATACTTCAACTACGGCAACGCTCTATACCTCGGGTGATTTATAACATTAGACGTTTCCCAGGGTGCTTCTTAATCAACATATAAACTAACACGTCATCTATCAGGGAAGAAAAATATATTGTTTAGTTTATATGCACATTATGCATGTACTAAAATGCAAACAGTATAGAAAAACAAATCCAACAATATAGTTACCCATCATACAGGCAAAAGATACAGTCAAAAGTTACTGTCACTGCAGAGGTTGACCTGTTTCTGCAATGTGGCGAGTCGTGTTGCATTCAACAGGACATTCTGATAATTTTAAGTTGGCTAGTCCTATAGTGCTTGATACAACAATTGTTTGATTTATGTTCCCTCATCATAGAAACTAACGGAAAACAAAAAAGACATAAACCACCTCAAGTGATTCCTTGACCCATGATTTATGAAGGAGTTGCTCCATGGTCCTGTCGCGGTTTATTACACGGTCACACTGAACTCAGGAAG
Organism: Ambystoma mexicanum; assembly: GCF_040938575.1. Lineage (NCBI taxonomy): Eukaryota > Metazoa > Chordata > Amphibia > Caudata > Ambystomatidae > Ambystoma > Ambystoma mexicanum. The sequence goes on from NC_090936.1 coordinate 631,235,923, forward strand.
TTTCTTTACCCACAATTAATGTGGCCCACAATAAAGAACTTTGTGTGTTTTCTCCCTCTGTCCCCACAGGCCATCCCCGCCATCATCAGGCAATGCCAACGTCAACTTCTCTGGTGCAGGGGTGAGGACAGGCTGTGAGGTGAAATAGCCCCAGATGTCATGAATAAAAAAGGCCAGAGTCAGTTATGAGGGTTCCCCAAAAGGAAAGGCCTAATGTGGAAATGAGGGCCTGCACTTTCAAAGTAGAAAGGAATGAATTTGGGCCTCAAACCTGGAGAGGCATAAAAATGTCAATTGCCTGGCATAAGGGAAAGACATGAGACAAGAGTGGCCAAATGATGGGAAAGCAGAAGTAACATGCTCAGAAATTACAGTCCATAGAACCCTAAATGGGATGTCAGCATGGTGACCTACAGTTGCAGTGAAGCAGATTGAATTTTGGCAGGAACATTAAAGAAAATGTGTAAATCTGTTGTCCCTTTAAATTAAAGACATGCTCATGAAAATGTGTGCAAGATTTGTAATATATGAACTTGGGTTCTGTCCATCATGAGCACATCACAGAGGAAACAACCATGAACAAAATCTACAAGGTGATGTTGAATTGCAGCAGAATTAAGGCTTGTTTACAGCTGAAACTTTACAAACTGACATTTCAATTGTGCCTTTAAAAGGACACTCTGAGCATGCAGATGTACTACCAAAGTATCTAAAAATGTAATTATGTGGCCCCTCTGTAACCACTGTGTACAGGAACCTACTTTGCAAGGGTTAAATGTTAAAATTGTGTGCATTTACAAGGGTTTATTTGAAAGTAAAATGCCATCGGTGGGGGGCAGGACTAATCTTGGTTTCATTTCTTTCTGCTTGTGTCTTCAAATGTGAAACTAGATTCCAAAGACTGTTGTCATGGGGATGGGGCCTGGTTTCCCTTCAAGCATGAGTGCTTGCTCTTAGAAATACAATCTTAAATTCCAGTAGAGATCATATTTGTGGTGGGGGCAAGATAAAGGCAGCTCTGCCCCCCAACTTTTATGATCCAAGTCACTTAGGCCACAATAAAACTGGCCATAGCTGACAATTAGATCTTGAAGCTCTGAGCTAATCTAAACACATGACCCCCTCTTGACATCACAGCCAGGAACAGACTCATGCCAAGGGTGGGGGCCAGGGTTAATGAGTGGTTTCACTCCCACTGTGCAAAATGGGACATGTGCATTTTATTGTATAACCCTGGCAATATTTGTCACACAATAATCAGGGTAGGATTTCTGGAAAGGTGTCAAACAGGCCTCTCTGGTCAACCAATAAAAATTTTGGTGGGGCCTACCCAACCCAAGTTATTTAGGAAAACCTCATAGAGCCCTCCTGGTGTGGTTGACAGATATGAACATTTAAAGAAACATGCAACATATGATTCATATTCCGCCCACTGAGCGCCATATTTTTCACAGCTATGGTTTGGGAGTAGAAGAGGGGAAACTGTAGCTCTGCAATGGAATAACCTACAAACTCATAAGTAGGGTCATTTGATTCGCAGTAAAATAAAGTGCTCAGAAATGCTTACATATGTGTTGAAATATGAAGAGTAAGGGCACTTGTCACACAGTGAGATTTCTATGTCCGCAAGCCAGACCAAGCCCCCCTGTCCAAGTGAGATGACGAAAGGGTCTCCTCCCCTGGCTTCCAAAACACTCCTACATTTTCTGGACTTATCAGCCCACAGATGGGAGTAGACTTTTGAACAGTACCCAATCCATTCTGTGAGAACTATGACACATTTGTGATGTCACTTACCCTATAACTAGGTAACTCCACCTCAAATCAGGACTCTTCCTACTAAATCCTGAGGTGAGCAGCTAGAACCATCCCAGCAGAGTGAGTCCTAAATCTTGCAGAGGAGCCAGGAGGTTTAGCAGCTGCCTTGGGACCCCTTGGAGGACAGAGGCAATCCTTGACTGACCCCTTGACTGTCCCAGCAGTGATGCTCTGATGCTCCCTGATGTCTATCTAGTACCTCCTAAGTATAGATATCCCAGGCCATAGATTGCATAAGCCATATTCTTCAGCATTGCCATAGAGATTCCCCCAATGGAAAAAAAATCTTATTTGTCTGTGCATTTCAGTCATTTCCCATTGAAGAATCCCCAGTTGCCTGTGTAGATCCTTAGTATATATTTTTTTTATAAGTAAATCAATTCATTTCCCAATTATTTCACAGGATTTGTATCATGGGAATTTGAAACCCACCACCTCTTCCCAGTGCATTGTGAGTTATTATAGTCATAAAAGTGTTGCCCAAAATAATCAATCCCATTATGAGCTGAAAAACGAATTTGCCTGTGTTTAAATTGTGCCCTGCTAAACGAATTGCCATTTGCAACTGTATATTCCCCTTGATCTGTCATGCTATCCTACAAACTGATTTCCTTTTGTGAGTTAGTCCTTTTCCCAGAGGCTACCTGTTATTTGCATCTGTTATCCTATTCCAAAACCATGTTTCCTATTGTGAGCCACCCCATTGCCCAGAGCTTATTTGTCATTCTATTCCAAAACTGATTTTCCTATTATGAGCTACCCCATTGCCCAGCGCCCATCTGTCATTCTACCCCAAAACCAATTTTCCTTTTGTGAGTTGTTTTCCCAGAGCCTACCTGTTATTTGATCTGTCGTTCTAACTAAAAAACTATTTTCCTATTGTGAGCTACCCTATTGCCCAGAGCTTGCCTGTCATTTGCAGCCTCAGTAAAAACAAATTCCATTTGCATTTTCTTTTCCATTGAAATTGAGCTTAACCTCCTAAAAACCATTTTCCTATTCTGTTCCTCTTTCCCTATTGTGTTGTCAAAACAAATCTCCATTTGCATTCCCTTTCCATTGTCCACATGTTGCATATCCTAAAACCGATTTTCCTTGTGTGTGCTGGTTAGTATTCTCTAAAGCCCTGCCTGTCTTCTATGTATAATCAATACGAAGTCCGTTCTGTTCTGTCCCATAGCAGTTGTGCTAAATAATAAAAAAAAACATTTTTTTTATTGTGCGAAAACAAGTTGTTGCATTCTTTGCCTGCTCCCCATACTGTTTCTGTGAGCACTACTCAAAATCTGATTTTGATCTTGTGTTCCCACTCCTTGCCACTGCCTACCATCCAAAACTGACAAGCCTAGTGGAGGTTTAGAGGGAATGGGGGGGACTGAGGGTTGCTGGGACTCAATCATTTTGTGAGCGCATGCACTTTCTTGCTTGTTGCATTCATTTTCTTGGTGTTTTGAACTGTTCTTTGATGGTAGTGGTGAAAGAAGTAAAGTAAATCCTTGTCCTGTATCTATTTGAGTTGTCTCAGTGTGCTGCTTGACCAGAAAGGGCACTGCAATTTGTGTTGCCAATGTTGTAATTGTTTATCCTAATTTAACATTAAATCAAATAATTAATTAAATATTCATTGATAACACAACAGCCTGGTTACTGGTCTATTGTGACACGGGGTGCTTTTGGAGGTTGGGAGCGAGACGGGTTGGAAGCCTCCTTAAGAAAGAATCTATCTTGCAGAAATAAAAAGTGTTGTATTGTGTGCCACATTCATTGTAGGGGAAGGAGATCCTCGACTTGCTTTTGCCATGCAATATATTGTGACAAGGTGCTCCGTGGCACAGTAAGTTGTGCATTTGTAAAAGTTGTATTCTCGCACTGCAGTGCCTGCTCCCCCCCCCCATTGTCCCAGTTGCTTCCTTGTTTGTTGGCCCCCTCCCTGCCTCCCACCACGCTCCCATTGTTTTGTTGGGCCTTTAAATAAGCCACCTAAGGCACCCCCTGCCATGGCAGCCTCCTTGGCTAAGGACTGCTCCAGTGTTGTCTGCCGGTGTCTGCCGTGGTAGCACCTAGCCGCCTGCAGCCACCATCCTGCTGCAACTGATCACGTAATTGAATCTGGGTGTGTTGTACTGTGCTCGAAAAGGTAGCCTTTTTCCCCTTCTAGGAAAGTTGAATCTGGGTGTGTTGTATTGTGCTGTGCTCAAATACATAGCCTACAACTTGGCACGTGCAACCTGGCCGCGTGCGCTCCCTTGCTTCTCTAGCTACCTGTACTCCCTCGCATCATAGGTCCCAGTATCCTGTCCCGTTCCCCCTCCTGCGTTTCCCTTCCATCCTCTCGCATCCCAGCCCTTCCCACTTCGATCTATTGTGTACTAGTCTGACACTGTCTTGTGCTCCACTGTTTGTTTGGCATTACTTTTCATTGCCTGCATTCTTTTTCTAGGTTCCTATTGTGTTCTGTAATTTGTTGACTGTATTGAATTTGTATTTGCTCTCTATGGTTCTTGATATTGTGTTGCTATCTACAGTTTGTGGCATCACATTGCAATTGCCTGCATTCTTCACTTCTAGGTTCCATGCTGACCTCTGTGTTTTGCTTATGGTCCTGTATTGCACCTGGTTTCTTACTTCCCGATTCCCTGTTGTACTTTTGTAATTTGCCTGGGTTCTGTACTACATCTGCATTCTCTAGTTTTAGGTTCCCTGTTGTGCTCTTTTCTTTCTGATGGTTCTGTACTGCATCTGATTTGTAGGTCTGTTGTTCTTGTTCTTTGTTGTGCCCTCCTCCCTTTCGTGTCCCCCCCCTTTGCCTCCCTCCTGTCTGCCCCACCCCATGTGCAACCTCCCCTCCCACCTCCCACCTCCCCTGCCTGGGCTCTACTCTCCCCACTCCCCTCCTTCCTCCCTGCATCCCCTGTCGTGCTCTCTGTCTCACCTATTCTTCACCTTCTCTCATACCAGACTGCCTGGCCGCAATTCAGGAATCGTGTGCCACCAATGATCTCTGCCTTAATGCCAGTAAGACTGAAATCTTCCCCATTGGGACACCCGCTCCCTCCTTTCCTCACTCTCTCTGGCCACCTACTCTGGGCCCTCTTCCTGCTCCTTGCTGTGAGACTAAGAACCTTGGTGTCATTTTCGACTCCACTCTATCCTTCTCTCCTCACATCTCTGACGTCTCCAAGAAGTCAAATTATCAGTTGCACATCCACAGAGGCAGTCTTGCTTTTCTCACTTTCCCCCAGAAGCTCACTGTCTCCAGAGCTCTGGTCCTCTCTAGGCTGGACTATTGCAACAGCCTCTTTCTAAATCTTCCTGCCTCTACTTTTTGACCTTTCCAACTTATCCAGAACAGGGCTGCAAGACTTGTCCTTGGCCTCAAGCTCAGGGATCATATCTCTTCAGCTCTGAAATGTCTTCACAGGCTCCCCATGGCTGCAAGGATCAACTTCAAGACCCTCTGCATCACCCACAGGGATTTCTGGGGCCTGGGACTGCTCTACCTCCAACCTTCTCTTCCAAAACATCTTCCTTCTCTAGTTCTTCGCTAATCCACCTCCAACTCTCTGAGGGTCAGATGCTTCTCCAAAAAGAGAGTTGGGGGCAGATCTATCTCCTTGGCTGGGACCTCCCGCTGGAGCAGCCTCCCTGCCTCTCTCAAACTTCAGAAGAACCACCTCCGGTTCCAGAAGCAACTCAAGACCTTCCTTTTCGCTTCTGCTTTCTCTCTTCCTCTCCCCTGCTGATGCACCTGACTGCTCCACACACTGGTCACCTGATCACCCTCTGAACTCGGGCCCAGGCTCCTGCATGTCCAGTTGCCCTTGCACTACCTCCGGGCTCCCCAGCACTTAAGGGTCTGTATTTGCAACCCTACAGTCCTTTCTCTCTGCACTTATGAGACACTCGCTGGCTGCACTTGTGGTTTAACTGCACTTCCCCCTTTCGCTCCCCCTGGCACTTCTCCCCTTTCGTCTTCCCTGCACTTGCACAATCTGAATGACACAAGGCCTAGTAAGATTGTTATTTTGTCCTCCCTTTGTTTCCCCCTCCTTGTCTTGTCAGGCCTAGAAACACTTGTGTACAGGCGCGTTATAAATGCCACATCATATCATTCTGTTGGCTGCTAATTGGTGGGAAACCCGGATTACAGGGTTGGCTGTCAGTGTGTTTCCACTTTGGTCCTCCTGTGTTTTGCCTCTCTTTCCATTGACCAGTTAGGCTTCTATAACTTAATTTGTAAATTCACTTTATTTACTTTTTGTATTCTTGCTTATTCTGGGCTCCTTTTAAATATTACTTGTCTGATCCTTTGGGCTCAGGTTTTTATTTTATTCATTTAAGTACCTCTTACATTTCCCCAGGTTTCCCTATGGGGATTTGACCCCAGGCCCTCCCATAAGCACCATGGAGTGCCAAACATCTCGGACTTGTCCTGGTGCTGTTAAAGGAAAAGACTACGGCTTTCCTCTGAGGTCCTGCATTGTCGCTCAGCCGTCTTCTCTCATCGACTTCCATCCTTTAGAGAGGACCAATGCCGCCATCTTGGCTTCCGGTGTGTTCAAGCACCGGCACGCCACGGGGTGGATGCCCATCCTTTCCTCTAAGCGTTGTGAGCTGCCCCACTGCTGCCACCCTGGGTAAGACTCTTGTGTGGATTGCGGCAATGTGATTCACCTCAGATCGCACAATTTGGTCAAGTGGAGAAGCTGGGATGTGAGTCCAGATGTACACGTTTCACAATCTCCAATTTACCTAGTAGACTTTATTTCCTTCCATCTCCTCTTTAGTGTGCACAACTATACAATAATTCCTACATGTTTGCTTACCAAGAGCAGTCGCTGCTAATAAAGGTGATTTACAGAGCACTGAACCACATGCTATATTAGCTTCACAATATAAAATATATCTCCATAAACACATCTTCATGTATTCTCTTGTTTTTCCTATACATTGCTTGCTAACATACTTTCCCCAATGTATTAGTTAGTAAACAGCAGGCCTTGATGTTACCTACCGTAATGGTATCAACATAAGAAAGATGAAAGGCTGTGTTGAGTCTGCTGGGACTTAAATCTGTGACAGGTTGTAGGATGAATACAGTTACCTTCTGCAAGCACTTAGCTCGCTAGGACAGGTCCGTGCACTTCTACGCTCTCTATAAGATTACCATCTCTGAAAATGACTCGAGTACACACAAGATATTGCTTTCCACTTTCACAATTAATGGTCACACAACATGTGGCAATTCCCAATTAACCAGCCTGCAAAAATGGAAAGGTCCTACACGCACTTGAAAGTATATAGACTTGCACTGGTTCCTATGCAGTTATTTCCTCGAAGCTGCCATGCTAGGAGATGTTATGGGCACATTTCAGATTGCTTATGCCAAGAGAGCGATAACTACCGCTCTCACTCCTGCATGCGTCGCTTGTTTTGGTGACTCAAGGCATCATAAAAGAAGGAAGCAGTCACCGAGTGCCAAAACCCAAATGATGTATTCTAAGCCAACATCTGTTTCACAAAGTAAAACACTTTGGACTGAAATGAATCACGTCGGCGAGCCAGGGGTTAACACAAGGAATGCCAGGGAAAGCACTTGCTACCTCTGGCAACGGATAACGGGCGTGCCTGTCTACCACCATTTCACCTGGAACCCAAACTACTCAAAGTCAAGACAAGTTTGAATACCTGCCGTTTGTGTGCATAACAACCCCCCCGTCACTTCTGGTTATCTTACTCCAAGCTTTTTGAACACACTAGTGGCATTTAGCACTTCACAAGAACGAACAAAATTAAACAGAGTGCTAAAAACCGTTTCAATATATTGAAAAGTAATTACAGTGTTGTGCTTTTCTGTGTATTACTGGCGACACGAGGAATTTAGCGACTGTATCACATGAACACAAGTTGGTTGGAGCTTAATCGTTCGATAAATAAGCAAACGTTTTGCACATTGGCAGAGTTTGTTATACAGAAAAAGTAACAACATTGCACTGTACCTTAGCTGTTGGAGAAATAGAATCCTTTTCATTTTATTTTTTGTATAATGCACCTTCCAAAACGCATTAATATCAATATACAAAAGGCAGAGACAATTTGAGAGACTAGCGAGAGTGTGGTGTGGTGTGCGTATGGTATGGTGCTATGGTGTCTGTGTGTGAGTGTAGAGGCTACGCACTCGGATTGACTTGGTTAATGCGATGAGTTTATGAACAACCTTGCTTCGTCAAATCTTTCACAACGACCATCGATATGACGCAGGTTAACGCTCTGAAAGTGAGATTTTCCACAAAACATTTTTCTAATAAAACAAAACGTGTGACTTCTGAAAGCTACTGTGGGCAAGGCTGTCACGCATAATAACAGCTCTAACACAACAAATGTGCCAAGTTTAAACATTTTACAGGAGAGAAAAAATAGAACGCCTGAACGACATGCGCCATCTGTTAAAGAAAAAAACAGCAGACGGCAAAAAGCAATTTGTTAACTACAGTATTCACTCTCACCTTACACTACCTGAAAGGCAGGCACTGGGATTGTCGCTGTTGTACTACTCTTGTACTATGTAACCGTACTAGGCAGGAACTGGCCTATAGGGCGGTAGAGCAATGACTGAAGGTCAGGCCTAACGTGAAAGACTTGGACAGTTTTTTTGGGGTCAAAGGGGGCCAGTTTGATGAGTTACATTACTGCACAACGAGTAGTTTCAACCAGTGTTACTAAACACATATTCTTTAAACTGCACAATTTGCAAAACATTTCACCAAAACACTCCCCTTTAGGCAGGGGTCAAGTCCTAAAAATTAAAGTGAGGGGACTCATCAACAAACGCAATGTGATGTGACGTCGCCAGAAATTGGCATATCAAGGTGAAATATACACATTTCATTGAATTGGCTTTATATTACCACCCAAATTGCACAGGACGAATGACAGTTACCTTCCATAAAATCAACACACACACAAAACCAAGAGAGGATATTTTTTTCTAATAGTGTTTTTGAAAATGTTAAAAGATGTGCATGTTTTAAACTCCAAAAACCAATACAAATGTTTTTCCTGGAACTTGCAGAACCAAAATGGTACATTTCACCTTTGGTTGTTTTGTTCTTTTTCATCAGGTTATATAGTGCAGAGGTGAAGTGTTCGGCCTACAAACCACTGTAGTCCTATCCCCAAGGTCTGCTTTAATTCATAAATTCAAAGAGGACACTCAATGTTTCTCATTAGCTGGGGAGGACTGAGTCCACTCTCTGAAAAAAGTGGGTGGACTCCGTCCACTGGCGTGTACCCTCGACTTGTGCCCTGCCTTTAGGTACTACTCAAATAATCTGTTACAAAACGAATGGATTGCCATTTGCGACTTTGGGCCACTTTTTCATTGGTGCCTGAGACACCTTTATGCCTGATTCAGACCTTTAACTGCAATCATCTTCGCTCGGTACTATGCTGCAGAGAGCCTGACGTGTACTTAGAAGTTAGCCAATACCCCTCTTATAGGGAATGGGGTATGTATACTGTGCAGAGAGACTTTGATGCAGATGTGACAAAGTCTGAATGGTCATGGTCCACATCCTCTTCTCCAATTGGTAAGCTCTGCGTCATGCTATTGCTATGCAGCCCAGTCCTGATCTGTCCCCTATTTCCTTGCAAACATAAGGTCACACAAAACGTGTTTTTTGTTCATTTTCTCGATTCAAGGGCCTTAAAAGCCTAATTTAATGTGTGTAGTTTTACCCTGTGAAATCCATCCATATGCCACACTCACATGCCCTTTTCCACTTGCTATGTAACCGTGACCTGCAACTTATCGCAGAGTCAACACATATCAAGGGTCCTACTATTGATATGATTTTCTAAAAATATTTTGACCTTCAGACTCGTTTTGCCACTTCCTCTCAGGTGGACTGACCAGGAGGCTATCCCCTTTCTCCTGCCTCATTTATTAAAGAAAAAGCAAGCATCACAAACAGAATTAGAAGACAAGAAAATTCGAAAATGTAAAGGATATACGTACGACTATTTACATGATTTAGTACAGTCATGAATGGACAAATATAAGCAGAATTTGCAGATCAATCGCAACAGTACAGGTTCCTCAGATCCAGGAAGCACAGGATTTGAAGAAAGCAGCACTGAACAAGAAAGTAGCGCAGGAACATCATCCAAAATAAGACAAACAACAATAGTAGAACAATGAAAAACCACTCCTCTCATTTTATTAGAGAAAGGAAGGGGAGGAAGAGGCAGAGGTCCCATAGGGGATGGAGAAAGAAACCAGAAACGCCTCACGACATGGCAGTTTATGAGGAAAACGTAGTAATTAATGTTTCACACAGAAATGTGACCCCAAGAGAACAATCCCTTCTACAGAAAGAACTGAATTGTGCACCAACATACAGCTTATATATCTGACAACAAAATAAAACTATTCAAATTTAATCAGGAAAATACACCTAAAGGCTTTTATTTTCAGATTCCAATATGGAGGCCACATCAGAAAAATCTAATGAACCTGATCTAATAGAATGTAGGGCTCCCAGCACGTTTATACTACCCACACCATATCCCATAATTGATTTATTTCACAGGCTAGTCCTGGAAGATCTTCAAAACGTACATATGGTTATCCGAGACACATGAACTTTAGTCGAGAAGAACTCAAAAATGTACAATCTTTATTCTCAGATGTAACCTTAACTTTTAAACCAGCAGACAAAGGTGGAGGACTGGTAGTAATGAACAGCACAGATTATGAAAAAGAATGCTTAAATCAATTGGAAGGTAGAAACATCTATGTGCCTTTAGACAACAATCCAATCAATGACATAAAAAAGCACCTTCAGGTTATACTTAATAAAGCAGAAGAAAAAGGTTTTAATCTCAGAGAGAACAAGAAACTACTTAACAGCAACTTATCCTAGAACACCGATTTCCTACACTCTGCCAAAAAAACACACAAAACCCAGAGAAACCACCGGGTCAATCTATAATTTCAGCCATTAATAGCATTCTGAAACCACTAGGCACGTATCTAGATTATTTTTTACAACCACTTATTCGAGAAACAAGTATATACATAAAAGACACCACACACTTTTTAAACATCGTGAAAAACATGCTTGTACAACCAGAAGATCTACTATTCACAATTGATGTAAGTAGCCTCTACACCTCTAGTCCGCAATCAAGGACAGGAGGCATTCAATTGGATGCTATTAAAATCTGGAGATAAAAAACCATCCAGAGTAGTTTGTATGACTATCCTTGCATTCATCGCAGAAAATTCCTACTTCAGATTTAAAGATCAACACTATCTACAGGTATCAGTAACTTCCATGGGGGTCCCCCATGGCCCCAAGTTAAGCTAATGCATTTATGCATACATTTGAAACAGAACAGATATTAGAACACCGCATTTGATGTAACGTAATTACGTCAAATACTGAGGAAGATTCTTAGACGATATGTTTGGTGTATGGATGGGAATAGAAGAAGAATTTCAGCTATTTTGCAAGTATTTGAACAATATTTATGATCGTGTACAATTTACAACATTACACGACAAGCATACAGTAAACATCTTAGATGTCACCATACAACACAAAGCAAACAAGATAACTACCACACTACATGGGAAACCCACAGACCGCAATAATCTTTTACATACACTGAGCTTCCATCCACCAAGTACCATCAAAATCTCCTACATAGCCAGTTCTAAGGGCGATACAGAATGTCATCGACTACTGAATATGATGGCACCAAATTTGAGGCAAGAGGTTATGAAAATGTGGAAATGTCAATCATTAAGGAAAGTACAAACACAAGCAGGAGATAATCTTATAACTAACAGTACAATCAAATCCAACCCATTGTTGGTATATGTGACAAAATAATCGACTCAAAATCTGAGGATCAAAAAAATAGTACAAAAGTACTGGTAGTAGTGCCTCAGCTCCGAAAGCATAACATTAAGTGTCATCACTTAATGTAACTGTATTGTATCTGTCATATGCACTTGCACACACCATGGTATTGATACATAAATATTTCAGAAAACATTGCCGGCAGCCACACGTGATGATGTCATCACGCTAATGATGTCATTGTGTTTATGCAGCAGGGGCCATTTTGAAGAAATAAAAGAGTATCCCTCAAGCATATTGGTTTCACACCCGATCATTGCAGAGGGAGACCATAAAGCTCCAGAAAAGAATAAGAAATTCGAGCACCAAACTAAGCAGAAATACTTACCAGAACAATTTTGCAATATAGATCTATACTAATAGACAGTGTTTTACAACATAGGAGTTTATGGAATACCCCTAGCAGCACACATATACACTGAGTATCATACTAAAGATCATGGTACCACAGGTATGATTTAAAACTCCCCAGGTTTTGAAAACTAAAATTAAAAAAATAGAACATTTACAAATGTTGGAAAATACATTTTTGTTTATTGTCTCATAGATTTGAATACAGAAAACAGGCAGGTAGAGAGACACATTTTTTCATATGTTTTCAATTTTAGAACATAATTATTGGAAATTAAGAGATCAGAACGAAATAATGAAATTACAATTATGTTAATCTATTTCTATAGATGGTGATCCCTGAAGATGGTGTAAATAGACTGAAATGCATTAGACATGAACATGTGCCTGTGTCCTTGGATTAAAGAATTTCTTTTATGAAAATGAAAGCTTGTTGTAGCTTAATTTGATTATTTTTAAACACTATTGCGGTTTGAAATGTATTTAAGAAATTTTGAAAAAATACAGAGAGAATCAAGTGTTGAAGCAGTTGGAATATTAGCAAAAAGCGTACTGTCCAAGAAAAATGCAACTACTATAATAGTTGCATCTCTGTTGCAACCAATTTTGAGAAACTAGAAGGTGTCTAACTCGCTAGTCCCCGGGTATCTGTCATCCAAGTGGCCAGGACACAGTCATTGCTTTTGGATCCAGTTCCCGGGGAGGACCAGTGCGGGAGGATAATGTGGGTGAGGGGTATTCGGGGGGGGGGGGGACACAGGATGGTGAGATGTGGTATCCCCTTCCCTGTAACACCATTACCTCATCCTAAAAGGTAGGCTACTTAGGAACTCAATCCCCCCTTTTCCACCACAAACACATTCTCACGAAAAGTTTGCTATGAGAGAAAACTGACTAACACCCGAGCCGTACACCTGACATGTCCCAATATAATGGTCAGGTAGGGTCAGGCAATTTCTGACTATTACACACACCTGACTTCCATTACACTTCCCCACATGGATAAAAGGTGGAGCATGAGAGCACACTCTGAGAGAGGCAAAGCACACGAGGAAGCAGCAGTTCCAAGTTGGCAGTTTAATGCAAGGCAAAAGACGGCAATACAGAAGGGGATTGCAAGGAGGGAAGTGCCCTTGACCTTTTTGATGAGGAACCATTACTTTCATGAACCTCTGAGAATAGAAACCTTAAGACCAGGAAACAAGGCCGAAGAATCATGAATTGTGTATAGGAGGTCACCAGGGCTCTCCCGCGTCGATAATCAAGGTGGGGAGAATCACTTGCCGCAGTTGTACTGTCTTTGGCTCCTACGACAAAGCAGCACCTGTGAAGTCAGCACAGCCGGTGAGTTGGGGAGACTAATACCAGAACAGTCTGTGTTGAAGCCAAGTTTGCAAACGGCAAAACTATACAGTGAAAGCTGAAGCGAACATTGAAGTGTATGTGATAATCAACGCAAGTAAAATTGAACAACAGGTGACTGACTGAACTTTGAAGCCAAGATACGCTACCTTAGAATGGTCCGGCACCACGTGCGTGCTCATTCGAAAGTCTCTGTAAGCGATCTAACTGAAAGGGTGACAAACAATTGTGAATCATAGTGGTCGTGCAATGGGTCAAGCAAAATCCTGTGCACAATCGAAAATCTTCGATGTTGATAGCATAAAGAAAGTTGATGACAAAGTAGATGAAGTTGGTCCGAGCCCGGCGGAGGGAGATCAACTGAGAACCTTTGGTTAAAGCAAGTTTGTGTAAAAAGGTTACATTGAAATTGGTCCAAGCCCGGTGGACGGAGACTTATTGATCATTGTGTGAAAGAGGATCTGAGCCTGGCTGAGGGGCTTTCCTGGGTGAACCGTGAAACACCTGAGAAATTGGATACAAGGAAATCCTACAAGGGTTGTGTTAAAAGGGATCTGAACCTGGCTGAGGGGGATCCGAGGTGAATAGTGCATCACCTGAGAAACTGAGTACATGTGAAGTCCCGAGAGGAAAAGAACGTATTGTTTGTTTGTTACATCAGGCCAAAGAGACTTGGCCATGGAAGGCCCTGATGCTAATGATTGAACTGTATCCTCATGCTAAAGAAACCAGAGACTGTGCTAAGTTTGAGTGTACCGCCTTATCCTTTGCTGAAAATGTGGGGAAGGGAGGCCAACAAACTGAGCATCCTTACATATCATTTTGTTAACACTGATTTCTTTTTTGTAACACTGTTTCCCATACTATTTGTATTTAGAGGTAAGGATTGGCGATAGGTTTATTAGCATAGGCACTTTTATTTTGACAAGGCACCACCAGGACTGCGTTATTATTTGATGGTCGTAGCTTGCTCTCATCTGTAGATTTAGGATTAAATAGGCATTTTCAACCCCTTTTTGAAGGTCAATAAACACCCTTGAACTGTGGTCACTTGTGACTGTCTTATTGTTAATACCATGCCCTCCTTACACAATGCACAAAAACAATTCCTTACATTCATAAACTCATTACATACACCTACCTGTATTGAGCCATCGCAAATGCTATGTGACCAGTTTGACAAGTTCCTTTCTCTGAAAAGTACCCCTTTATAGTTATATCAAGGTTCACAACAAAAGCCTTCCTCCCTGTACAGCCAATACTTCCATGTGGCCTTCACAGTGACCAACTCAACCACGCTGTTTCAGCAAGCCAAAGCTTGTCGAGTGACTCAAGATCACTTTTACAAACAACCTTAGTGAATGGGCACCGTTTACTGTGAATTATATATATCCACTTAACTTGTCAGTAGATAATGTGTGGTTCAAGCTTAGGGTGCATACCCTCTCAAAAAGGCCTCTGCACAGGGCATTGGAAATATGGCAGTGAAGTGGATTTGGGCAAAATACCCTGTTCTGAGGGTTGCACACCCTTGGTCAAGTACTCAGCTAGAAAACCATTTGTTTATACTGTCTCTGCAGTGTTAACCAGTGTGTTGCTGCTTGCATAAATTGATATCTAAACATTTGTTCAAACAAGACCAAGCTGTAGTGTGTTAAAGCTGAACACTTTAAGGGGTGTGTGCCAAAATGCTATTATGCCGATGCTTTTCAGACATGTCCATCATCAGGGCTGATAGCTATACATCCAGTAAGACAGGGCTTATCAACCACCCACCAGGACCCCAAACAATCACACATGCATATTGCAACCACAAATATGCATCAATGTCATGTAAGGAACTCATGGTGGCAACAGTGAAGACAGACGCAAGTGATCACAGTTCATGGGTGTTTATTAAACTGTATAATGGGTGAGCAAAATGCCTAATTTAAACACAAATCTAAAATGGGAGCAAGATACGACCATCAAATAATAATAAGGCAGTCCTAGTGGCGTCTTGTCAAACATAAAAAGGGCCTATACTAAAAAAACAATTGCCAATCCTTACAACTAAGTTACAAAATAGTGTGGGGTAATGTTCTCAAGAAAAGAAAGAAGTGTTCACCAAATGAGAAGTCAGGATGGTATGACTGGGGTCTCCCTTCCCCATGTTTCAGCCGAGGACAAGGCGGGACTCTGGAGCACAGCACACTCCTTGGCCTCACCAGCACAAGGTTATAGTTCCTTGCAACAATACCAGGACCTTCTGGGGCCAAATCTATTTTCATGCAAATGTCTCTTACCTTACAAGGTCTGGTGGACCATAAACAATAAACAAAAAGTATCTTCACTAAATCTTCACGTTGGCCGATTTCTCTTCACCCTTGGATCTCCCTCAATCGGGCTCCAATCCTTGTTGCAAAGTGGGCCTCTCTCAGTCGGGTTCACTATGGCCAGTGTAAGGAACTCATGGTGGCAACAGTAAAGACAGACACAAGTGATCACAGTTCAAGTGTGTTCATTGAACAATAAATGCAGGGTGGAAAAATGCCTAAACTAAACCTAAATCCAAGATGGGAGCAAGCAGTGTGAATCAAATGAGAAATAAGGCAGTCCTAGTGGTATTGTGTTGAAATAAAAGGGCCTATACTAAGCAAAACCTATTGCTTAATCCGTACAACTATTTACAGAAAGAGTGTGGGATAGGGTATAGAAATAAAGGAAACAGTGTTCAAATAATAAGTCAGGATGTGATTGCCTTGAGGTCTCCCTTCGAGCCCTGATGTATCTGCAAACACAAAGGTCTGATTCACGTATACTTTAGGTGATGGCTTCAGCCCTGGGTCCCCCTCTTCTGGGCACTGACCCTTCAGAACACTCAACTAATTAACAAGACAGTTCTTTTTTTCAGTGAACTTTGGGTGGTAAATTTCCACCCCTGGATCTCCTTCAGCCAGGGTCTCGGATCCCCAAATGACAAGGGGGACACTTCCCTTCCCCTTGTCTTGCAATACTTTTGCTTTCAAAAATCTTAAGGTCTTTTTAAACAGGTTTTCATGCTTTGCCTCTGGGAGTTGGCTTCCCTCTGTCGGGTTCACTCTCGTTGACTTTTACCAATAATACCTCACAGGACTTTCAGACTCCATCTCTTTTCTTTAGCATCCCTCAACCGGGTTCACTCTTGCTAATTTCCACAGTTCATGTGTTAGTTTTCAACATGCAGGATTCACTTCCCTTAGCTTTCACAGTTCACTGACAGTCAAAGATTTTCAACGGTACAGAGGATTTTATGAGACCCCTGTATGACCACTTTGACCATTCTTCACCTCTTCCCAAGGCCCTCTGGTTATGGTAGTCTTTTTACCATTGGGTAATCACCCAGAGTTTCCTGCTTTTGCACCCACATGGTGCTGTACTCCTCTGTTGCTGGTGAACCGCTTGGCTTTGGAGTCAAAGTTTGGTACCACGGAGACAAGCGTCTCACCCCGGCTTGGTTATCATCAGAGGAATGTCTTGCGTACCGTAACTGTAGACATATGCTGCAACACACGCTGGCCTGTGTTCGTGGTCTATTGTTTCCATATGCAGAGATTTCCCGTACCTGGCCCGAAACGTGCAAGGTCCCTTCTCTCCTTGTCACCCTCTCGGTATTCGCCATATCTCGCCTCTTCTTGAACTGCTGTTCTGAGTTAGCCTTCACGTTGTTTGGGCTGCCTTGCTCATCTTGTGCCCCACCTTTTATCCCTGTGGGGAAAGGAAAGGGTAGGCAGGTGTGTGTGATTCTGATCAATTGCCTGACTTTGTCTGATCTTTGTGTCAGTACATGTCAGGTAAACAGTTTTAGTGTTAAACCTTTGTGTTTTATGTCAGGAGAATGTGCTCATGTGGGGAAAGGGGAGAGGTAGAGCTTCTGAATATTCTGCGGGGTAGGAAAAGAGAGGTGTTATATAAAATTATAACCCTTGTATTAGGGTTTATAGCGATTTCGGAAGGATAGGTTTTGTAAGGTTTGTGAAATGAGTAGGAAGGTTTGTGGGAACTGTAGTCATTGGTTACCTTCGACTGGGAGTTCAGCCAATGATAGTCAGAGGGACGGGATTGGTAGGGTGCGTGAAGCCAACAGGAATTAGGGGATTGTGAAATGAACAGAGTGGATTGTGAGAACGCAACTGTTTTGCCAAGGTAGACTGGGTGTTCGGGAATCAATTATCAGAGGGATGAGGGAAAGAATGACCGGGAGTATTAGTATAAGACACAGAAAATACAGGGTTTTGGGGAGATCGTTTTTGGATGTAACAAGATTTGGAATCCTAGGGGATTTGTTATATGCAGAGTGGTTTGTGGATGTGGGTGAGAGAGATTCAATGGGAGGAAGGGAGGCAGATGTGGTACAGCCTCCAAAGATCTTAGGGATTTCATCGTCCTCTCCTTCCTCGTCCGTGCCATACCGCATCTCACCTGGGGTATTTCCCTGAGCATAACCCTGGGTTCCCCCATCCCGGTGATCCTCCTTTGCCCGTCCACCCTCAGGGTTGGGATTTGAGACTGTCAGCCCTTTCCTGGCAACCTGAATAAAGGATTCACAAGGGCTGCTGGGGAGAATACCCTCAGGTTTCTCACACCAGCCACTCACTGAGGATATCCCTTGATCGGGTTCATATTTGCCAAACAATACAGTTCACCTGGGTTTTATCAAAAGGTGGGGTTCACTTCCCTTAGCTTTATCACAGTATGGGATTCATCTCCCTTAGCTTTCTTCTCAGCACCCCTCAGTCGGACTTCGATCCGTGTTCTCTCAGTGTTAGCCTCCCTCAGTCAAGTTCACTATGGCTTTTCACTCAGAATATTCCACTTGTTGTATTCATGAGTCTCAATGTCTTTTTAAACAATCTTTCACTGTAGACATCACTCAGCCGGGTTCACTCATGTCAACAAAATGTTCACTGGGTTATCGTACTTCACCCCGTTTTGCAGGCATCCCTCTGCTGGGTTCACACTTGCCAGCTACACAGTTCGCTTTACTTTTGTCTTATTGAATTAATCTCTCGCTCCTTCTTTTGGCCTTCTCTTTCTCACGACGTGAAACAACACTGTAAGTCGTGTATGATCTGCGCCCAAAACAAGAACCCCACTCATAAGCCTTATGGGTTGTTGATGCAACCAGTGTTACCAAGCCAACCATGGTCTCAAATATCCACAGACTTTATAGTTGACCTGCCCCGATCCCAGGGGCTGACATGTCTCATGGTAACCGTTGATTCATTCACTAAGCTGGCCCACTTCTCGGCACTTAAAGGAGTACCATCCGCTACAGAAATGGCAGAAGTATTCCTTAGGGACATATTCAGAATCCACGGACTTCCGGATAAGATTATTTCTGATCGGGGCTCTCAATATACCCGCTTGTCATCCGGTTTCCATCCTCAGACGAATGGTCAGACAGAACGCCTCAATGCATCCCTGGAACAATACCTTCGATGTTACGTCAACAAGAATCAAGACAATTGGGTGAGTCTTCTACCCACCGCCGAATTCGCGGATAACAACGCTGTACATTCGGCAACTGGACTCAGCCCTTTCTTTTGTTCTTATGGCTTTCACCCGAGAAGCATACTACCAGTCTTCTCTTCTCCCTCTAATATACCCACCATCGAATCCTCATTGGATCAACTAACTACAGCTCACTCTACCGCCCAACGAAGTCTGGTATCCGCCAGACGCCGGTATAAGGAAGTGTCTGATCGAGCTCGTTTACCGGGTCCTGATTGGAAGGAAGGAGAGCGAGTCTGGTTGTCCACCAGATATTTGCCTAAATGGGTCCACCCAACCAAACTTACACCCCGGTTTATCGGACCTTTCAAGATACTCAAGAAGATTAACCCGGTGGCTTATCGACTACAACTCCCCAAGTCCATGTCTCGGATTCACCCAGTCTTTCACTCCTCTCTCTTCCGTCTAGTGGACCCAAACACTCCTGTTAAAAGGACCACTAGACTTATGTGCAATCCACAGTCTATCCCTGAAGAATATGAAGTGTCTGACATATTAGATTCCAGATATCGCAGAGGCAGGTTGGAATACCTTGTGTCATGGAAGAACTACCCTAGTTCAGAGAATTCTTGGGAACCCTGGTCATATGTTCATGCTCCTAGACTGTTAAAAAGTTTTCACCGAACTCATCCGGGGAAGCCCGGTGGGTTGGGGTCTGGAGGGAGGCATACTGTCACGCTCGGCGACCGCGGCCGCGATCGCTGGTGCTTATGGAGACGCTGGCGCTGGAGCGGCCATTGATATGGCCGCTACGCTGCCGCACTTTCTCCGGCAGCGTTCTAGCGTTCGGACGTCTTTCCAACGGCGCACTTTATCAGGAGCGCCAACCCGGAAGTCCGCGCGTTGCAACCCATTCGCGTTAGGCTTCCGGGTTAGTACGCTCCTGTCTCTGTCCTCCGTGTTCCACTTACCTCTCCCCTGTTATCCCTTAGTCTTGGCTCTTCTCTACTAGCCTTGGCTCTGCTCTGCTTGCAGTCTGGAACTTCTCCTCGTGGCATTCTACTCCCTCTCTTTCCCTTACCCTCTTAATCCTCCAAGCTTCTCTTCTTTCCTTGTATTCCGCTTCAGATAGTCCTCAGTCATTCCCCTGGTCTTCCTTCCTGTTCGGATGGTCTTGGCCTTCATATCATTTCAATCCGGTATCCAGCCTGCGTACTCCATCAAAAGGGGGTTTTTTATGCCGGTTGGCTTTTTCCCCTGCATTGGTCTGCCCCGGTTCGGGGGCCCCCCTTAGGCCCCGAGTCAGAGGGGCAGGGTGGCTTCCTCTCGAGGCAGACCCCATCTGCTTTCCAGAGAAGAAGCCTTGAGAAGGAGGAGATTTGGACTCCAGACTAAAGAAGGATCAGCAGGTGAGCAGGAGGGCATAAGGGACACTGTGGTTGGAAAGGAATCCGTTAATTCAGGGAGCAAATCTGACAACTTTACACAATGCAGGATTTACTTCCATTTGCTTTCCTCTTGGTACAGGTCAAAGACTTTCGATTTTACAAGGCATTTTACACGACCCTTGTATGACCACTTTGACCTCTTGTATCGGCTCTCCTAGGGCATCCTGGGATCTACATTTTTATCAAATGGGGACCGGTCAGAGTCTTTCGAATAAGCACCCACGTGGCTCTGGACCTCTCTGCAGCTGGTCTCTGGATTATATCAACAGTTCCACAACACAAAAAGTCTGTTCTTGAATCAAATGATGTTGCCATTTGCAACCTTCATTCAACACAGGTCTGTTTACTATCGGTTCCCTCTCCGACTCACTGGCTGTGATAAACCGCTTTGTATTTCTTGTCTCTGGAGTCAAGGGCGGTACCACGATAGCAATCGTCTATCCCTGACTTGGTTATCAGCATAGGAGGGCTCAATGCACAGCTGGCCTCTATTACACCACAGGCTAGCTGTTGTTCTGGCCTTATAATTCCTTTGACGGAGGCTTCGCTGGTCTGGGTCGAAAAGGACAAGGGCCCTTACCGCGTTTATTGCCGCCTTTCTCCTCCTCTTGAACTGCTGTCCTAGAATTGCTGTCTCATCGTGCGATGTGCCTTGCTCAAAGTGTGGTCTTGTGCTCCACCTTTTATCCCTGTGGGGAAGGGAAAGGGCCATCAGGTGTGTGTGTGGTTATTGCCAGACTCTGCCTGACCCTTGTGTTGGGACGTGTCAGGAAAACAGCTCTGGTGTTAGTCCCTTGTTTTTCACGGTGTGAGAAAGTGTTTTGTGTCGGGAAAAGGGGGGTGGGTAAGAGTTTCTTTGAAAAGGTGAGATTTGTAAGTTTTGTGAAATGAATAGGGGGGATGGTGTTTTGTTAAAGCAGACTGGGAATTCGGGAAATAATAATCAGAGGGTTGGGGAGGAGAATGACTGGGAGTATTCAGATAGGATACAGGAAAACAGGGATTCTGGGAGATGTAGTTTCCGAGGGCAACAGGGTTTAGGTTTCTTGGGGATTTACCATATACAGAGGGGTCATTGGATTTAGGCCAGGGAGATTCGTTGGGTGTGTTAAGGATTCTAATGGGGCGTCACACACCAGACCAGGACTCTTGATACTGGCCTGGGCTGCAGCGCACAATCAAAACACTTATACTTTATTTTCTAAGAATTCAGATTCAGATGGCACCCAACCCATCTCACACCCCTTTTACAAATACCCCAGGCCACAATGGACCATGAACCAGGCCGGTGTGTGGTAATACAATATTTATTTATTTTTAAATTTCCATCAAAATCACACATATTTAATATTGGGCAGCAATCACCAGTGGGGTGATAATTACACTGTAAAATGATAGAATACACTTAGTTTGACCTTCTAATATAACATACACAAAGCACAAATGAATGGAAGCAGTATTACTTTTCAGGTAGATAGCACTCCAGTTAAGATTTCCCCCTGCAACGATCCCTCGAACCCTGATTAACTGAGTGTCAGGCATACTTTGCAGCAAACCAAATTAAAATCCGACCTTCCTCCACGAAATGGGAGGCAAAAAACCTTTGCAATTGCACAAAATAGCACTCGGAATTAGTAAATATTTGCTTTACATGTGCGGTTGAATGAATAAGGTTGAACTTAGTATGGCTGTCTCAAAGAAGTCAGAACACTCATAAACTAGGTATACTTTGCAGCAAGCCAAATTAAAATCCGACCTTCCTCCACGAAATGGGAGGCAATAAACCTTTGCAATTGCACAAAATAGCACTCGGAATTAGTAAATATTTGTTTTACATGTGCGGTTGAATGAATAAGGTTGAACTTAGTATGGCTGTCTCAAAGAAGTCACAACACTCATAAACTACAAGGCAATGTTCTAGCAACGGGCATACGATTCAGAAAATCAACTTTGGAAGGAACACACAGTGCAGCAAATCACAGGTGGAGAAATTACATTTGCTAATTTTCACAGGTTTAAATGTCAAAACAGCTTTAAAAACAGGTGAAACAGACAAAATCGGAATGCGGTTTTTATGCTGAGGGACAAATGCACATAACAGGGATAATATGAAAGTGAAAAGGAAACTCTAAATGAATGACTGCATGAGATTCTTAACAGGAAAGGAAATTCGGTTTTAAAAATAAAAGCAGTTGACAGAAAAAGATCGGTTTGGAAAGGAAATGACAAGTTTCACTTAAACTAGATTTTAGTGGCTAGAAAAGAGAAATACCACCCATGAATAAGAAGGTTAAGCTGAAGTTGTAACCCCTTCACGCTTTGTGCCTCTTTTAGGGAGAAGTAATTTATGTAATCAAAATAGTACTAAGGACTTATACAAAGATAGAAATGAGTTGAAAGAATGGTGCTAACACTTAGAGATCAAGGACAGGATGCACAGAGGATTCTGACAGTTTTAAAGATTTCTGCTAAGGCAGTTATGGGATTTCTATGGGATGGGACATAATACAAGTTAACAGAGCAAGGGATGCAGTTTGTGGTTGTTGGGGAATGGAAAAACTCACAACAAGCACTTGAATGGGGTATTTTGGACAGCGGACCGAGTTTCTGGACAGCGAGGCAATATCTGGTCACTGGTCACAGCGGCGGACTCCCCTAGAAGAAAAAAGCTGGGAAAGGTCTGGTCACGGCACAGCAGCAACTCAGCTGGATAAAGCGGGTAGCAGGGCAAGCAGGTAGTACTGGATAACCCCAATTAGGATTCAGCCACCTTTCCCCTTTCTGCCCGAGTTATTGGGATTTTTAGTGGGACTTTTCTGGATCAGTGGTCCTGTCTGGATAGGGTCAGCTATGATCTGGCTTGGCAGTTGAATCTGGAATCTTGTAGAGTGAATATGGAATATCTGGATACGCAGGAGCTGGAAAATTCAGAAGAGAGTGTCCAGAGCTCCCCATGTCTCCCCTTTATGTAGTCATCATGACATCACAGGATTTACTATGGGGGCAAAACTTTGGCTTGACATGCCTCTAACAACTGGATTGGTCAGAGGGGACTGTTACTGCCTTCCTCTCAGCCGGTTGGACTTCTGTCACATGACATCAGTTTTAAGGTGCGTGCTTATAATGCTCATGGCCCTCCCACAGTTATTTTAGCCAAAATCAGTTATGACATGAATTCCACATTTTTACCGTTGTAGCACTTTTGAAATTCACATAAGCAATTTCCATGTATTACACTGAACATGTCATTACATTCCCAAATCTGTACGATGTTGTTAAGTCGTTCTAATAATCTCTCGCAGGTTTTAGTATTTAACTTAAAAGTCTACAATTTTATATATGTCTACCTATTTTCACAGAACATGTTTGCATTAAATTTCAAAGTAATACAATTTACACTTTTCCATGATTTACATTCTCTTGCCGTTTGCGTCCCATACATGCCAGGGAAAGCCACAATATCTTGTTTTAATGCCACAAAAATTATATTTGAACTGGTAAACATTTGCATTCCTGTGTTTTCCAGTTGCAGAAATAAGAGTCTTAAAGTTTATGAAATAAGAACAGTCTTTTGCCCCAGATGGGCCGGCTTTGTCTTCCAAATAAGGGCATTTATTTTCAAACCCACAGCCAACTGTCAGGCACTAGCCCAGTGTTGCCATGGATTTGTCGTTGAAGCTCCCCAGTTTGAGTGGAGGGGAGGTGCTACCAGAAAGGCACACCTATGTGTCCCAGAAATCCGTTGTCCAAGGCTGCAGCACTGCTGCAATGTCTGATGAGGGTGCGAGATGCTTCACCCTTGCCTATTCATATGCCCCAGATGCTGGCCCAATTGGGGGGAAGATGGATTCTGTAGTCAGGAAAGGCAGGGCCTGCTCAAGCAAGGACCTGTCAACCCTGTTTCTTGCTGGCTTCACAGCAAATTTATTTTTTATTTATTTATTTAGTTCTGAACCAGAAAGCAAGACTGTTCGAATTAAATATCCTATATATGTTTTAAAACAACCCCCATCACATTTCTATGCAAGGACAGGGCCTTAATTCAATGTTTCACTTTTAAACAGATATTTTCTCGTTTGTAAAAAGCACCATAATACAGGTGGTTAATTTTCCTTGGCTGACACTTTCAAATGCAGCTTTTCCTGGTATCTTTATACAGAGCATTTCCATGGCCATAGTCAATGTCTACTACACAGGAATCTGTTCAAAGCAAAGCTCCAATGAAACTGACATGAGCCAAGAGAGAGAGAGCTTCTTCTGAAGGGCCTGTCAGTGATATTTTGTTGCAAAAAGTAAAGTGTTTTGGGTACAGCTTGGAGTGAAATTCTTTACTACTTCACAGATCTTGCCTGACACAGTCTGTCATTCAATGAGAAATTCCCCTATTTTTCTGCAGCACAACCTGAAGGTGGACAAACATAGCTGGGTCTTACTGGAACCAAATTGTGTACAGTTGAAAGGATGGACGGGGCATCAGTCATTTTTAAATGCAGAACACTTTCTTTTTCTATGGGGAATTCTGAGCTGGCAGCTAGTAGTGCTGCTTTTAAATTTCCGCCGGAGGCCCTCCCCGCCCCCAGAGTATAACCCCGGGTTCCCTTAGCCAGGTGATCCTCCCTCACTCGTCCACCACCACGGTTGGGATCTGAGAGCGCCAGCCATTCCCTGGCCTCCTGAATAAGGGATTCTCACGGTCTACTTGGGAGAATACCCTCAGGTTTCTCACAGTCATAAGTACAAAAGATTCAGAGTCATATGCATACCATTGTGACATATGTGCAAACAGTGCGGCTATGTAGACTCCTACAATGTACACGTTTGTGCACTGCCTGCGTGTCATCAATCCGAGCCACACTCATCTGGAAAGAAATGGTAAAAATTGTGGGTGCCCCTTGCGCATGTCCATGTGATGCCAACTGGTTGTATAACTATTGTGGGACTGTACCGGTTTAGAATCATCTGTACACGTATGCTCAAAGTGCATATTGGTGTGGTACCAACTAGTTGAATGGCATAATGAATGTGTACCAATCCCCAATTGTCAACCATCATGGAGACAATGTTTTTTCGCAGCAAATGTTCAATTAAAGGCAAGCACTGTAGAACTAATGGCTCATCCCCCACTGTGAGGATTAAGTTACATCAATTTCCAAAGCTAATCAATCATTTAAAACAAGTGGATCCTGTACATTCCATTTACACTCAGTACTTCTCAGAACTGAAACTTCCGTGCAAATGTGTGCCCATGTTCATTGAAGTGCCGTGCCACAGATGAATTCATGTTCTTTGTTCTTATACATGACTTATGTTCATTTCATCTGACTCTCACTCTCTTTTTGGTCTCCCCCACATAGTAGATGTGGCAAGGGCACCTGATACAGTAGATGCCATTTCCAGTAGAGCAGGTGGCCAAGTCTCTTAGTTTAATTAGTTCTCCTGTGCCCGGGTGAAAAACATAAGGACCAGTTCAAACATGGGCAGGTGCCTTTCCTATCTGCCTTGGTGATGGGTGGTGTTTGATCCTTGGTGCTCAGTAGCATGTCCCTGAGGTTCTTGCTTCTTTGAGGAGAAAAGACAGGTGGTTCTAGAAAATAGAACCTTGGTTCACTCATCATTCCTCAGGATATACCAATGTCGGTTTATAATGTGCTTGACTTTCTGGCTCTGTAGAGAGAATTTAGAAATGAATACTAGTGGTGGAGCGGTCTGTCTGGCTCTGGTTTGTAAGAGAGTGGCTTTGGGTTGGCTGGAGATTTTGTCAATTGCTGTTTCATGATCTTGTGTGGTATACCCTCTGTCCCGGAATGTATGTAGAAGTTTGTCAAATTCTAGCCTGCATTCTACTGGATCGCTCACAATCCTTTTGATTCTCAGTAACTGGCCATAAGATGAGTTCCTCAATATATTTGGAGGGTGAAAGCTCATACAATGAAGTAAGCTGTTTATCTGTGCTTTTGGTGTAGTTTGTGGTGGATATTGTATTGTTGTTGACTTTCACATTCAAAACCAAAAAGTGGACATGTGGTGTTCCTATTTCAGCTGTAAATTGAATGCGGGAATTGATCTTGTTAATGAGTATCAGAAAATCTTAAGGTGTTTCAAGAGTACCATGCCATATAGCAAAAATATCGTCAATATATCTGACCCATTTAACTAGGTAGTTGTGCTAGACAGGATGGTTTAATATGAGAAGTGTCTCAAACCTGTGAATAAAACAATTTGCATATTCTGCGGCCAAAGTTGCGCCCTTTGAGGTGCCTGATTTTTAAAGACAGTGCTGCTGTTTATATTTAAAATATGAATTCTGGACAATAAATTCAAGCAGAATCATAATGAATAATTTGGCAGCGTCAATGGTCTCAGCCTGCACTAGCAACCATTCAACAGCATCTTGGCCAAGGTCATGTGGGATACTGGTATAGAGACTGTTCTCATCCACAGTGAACAAAGTGTCATCTTCGGTTAGTTTGACAGTTTCGAATATATGGAGAAAGAGTGTAGTATACTTGACATATGTTCTCTGAATGAGCTGTTGAAGGAAGTGGTCAATGTAGGTCCCCAATGGTTGAACAAGTCCATCTGTTGCTACAACTATGGGTTCCCCCTGCGGGGGGGGGGGGTCTACCAATCCTTTTAGTATCTTAAGTAGTAAGTAGAACGTGGGCATGTTGGATAGGCTGTAAATAAGAATGCTCTAGTTTTGTCATAGATCCATTCTAATTCTACTGCTCTTTGGAGTATCCTGTCTATGTTAGCTTTAATCTCAAGTGTGGGATCATTCTCGACAGGCAACTACACATTGAGGTCTTGAAGTTGTCTCATGCATTTGTTGTGGTAACCAGTGGTGTTCAGCATAACTAGTGCCCCACCTTTGTCTGCCGGTGTATCCAGATGTGAGGATCAGTGTACAGTGATCTGATCTGAGATAGTTCCCCTTTGTTTAAATTTGAGTGTTTTGATTTAGCGAACTTCAAAAGATTGAGGTCAGTCATGACTATGTTCTGAAAGATTTCTATCGAAGGTACAGTGATTGGTGGTACAAACGTGCTTCTGGGTTTGACTTCTTTGTATGCTTCTTCCTCTTCAGTACTACTCAAGTCTCTTAAATCTCCCCTGTGGGGTAGTTCTGCAAAAAGATTGACTTACATGTTAAACAAGTTGGAACTGTAGGTGGGGACATACAGCCATAGTGTCCTTGTCTCATGGTGGTTGAGTTGTCTTTTTGACAGATTCACCACTAGGTTCTCTGTGTCTTAAATCTGGTCTGCATCCCTCAGCTTCCTTCACCTCCTCCCCCTCGTTGTCCTCTTCCTCTTGAGCCCTGCACTGCCTGTGTTGGTGCCAGGGGTGCTAGCCTCCTGGACTGCTGGTGAATCTCCTGAAGTGTTTGTGTTCTCTGTTTCTGACCCACTCAGGTCTTATGAAGAGTTCCCTGCTGTCCTCATCGGTTGGTGCTGATATTTGTCGACCCAGGTGTAGACCTCATTATTAGGGTGGTCATACATGTCCCTATTGAATTTCCTTAGTTTCTTTGTTTCAAGCTCTGTTCTGTACAATTCTAATTTGTTGTTAATGTGCAATAGTATTTCTGTGAATGTTTCTGCACTGCTTAAGCCAGTGATTTCAATAGTCCACTCTATCTCTTTCTCCAAGTGGTTAATGTTATGAGCAAGCTCCTGTAGGGTAAGCAAGATGAGATGGAGGGAGCATTTGATGAGAATCTGCTCCCATTTAAATACAAAATCTTTATTCTCTTTACAGAGAGTGGGTCTAAGTGGGATCCGTGAGCCCTTGGGAATGCATTATGTCAAAGCAATTTTTATTAATCTCTTTTCTTATGATGTATTTAAGTTGTTTGATTTTGTGTTGAGGATCACTTCCTTTACTGGTCAGTCCTGTCTCTTTTATTAGATCTAATATGGCATTTGCCACATCAGCAGAAAAGCAAAGTGTGGTTGCCCTTCTGTCGGTGAAGAATGTGCAGAATATTCTGTGCACAAACAACGTTACTGAGTGGACACCACTTACTGTGAATTCTATACATCCAGTTAACTTGTCGGTAGATAATATGTGGTTCAAGCCTGGGATGCACACCCTTTCAAAAATGCCTCTGCATAGGGCATTGGAAATATAGCAGTGAAGTGGACCTAGCCTAAATAGGCTGTGTGAGGGTTGCACAACTTTGGTCTAGCTACCCAGCTAGAAAAAAATTTGTTTATGCTGTCTCAGTGTTAACCAGTGTGTTGCTTCTTGCAGAAATTGACATCCAAACCTTTTTCCAGTAAAGCAATCCGTCAGCCGCATTATAAGGTATACAAAAAACACACGACAAATAGGTATGTAGCAGTTCTTAAACATATTAGCAGGCCATTGTTATCAGTAGATCAACTGGATACACATGTAGGAGAAGGAGGAACAAGAAAAGAAAGGAAGGGTTAGATGCATAAGTGAGTAAGTATGGCTTTAAATGGCCTGAGTGTGAAAGGATTTCGAGGGGATATCTAAAGAAAAAGAGCACAGAGAAAAGCTTTCTGGGTGCACAGACTGGAGTCTCTTGTACCCCATGGCATGAACGAAGAGCTCAACTTGCAATGTTTCTTGTAAATAAGACTATGGGCCTCATTACGAGGTCGGCTGTAACCCGCTGGTGCTAACGGTGGGTTGCCGCCGACCTCGAGACACCAAATCCGGCGCCTGACTTCCCGGTGCCACCGGGACATTACAAGTCGCGGCCGAGCGGGAAGTCAGGTGGGGGATTCGGCAAGTCCTCATTCCTGTGGAGTCGCGTAGGACTCCACAGGAATGGGGACTCGAAAGAGCCAGCACCGTTGATGATGGTGCTGGTTTAGGGTCAAAGATTCGAATACAGAGGTTCGAATAAGAATACTTTCGAAACAAAGGACTGAAAAAAATAATCAAATGCACTTTTGTTTTTTTTTTAGGGGGTCCCCCCCGCGAACCCCTGTTTTTTGGCCAAAAAACAATATTTTTACCTATACCAAAACCCCCAAAAAAAAACATTAAAAGAAAGGCAGTCTTTTTTTTGGTCCTTTTGACTCGAATGTATTGCATTCGATCCTTTTGTTTTCGAATTAATGACTTGACACCGCTCGTGCTTCCATGACAACTCTGCCTACCGTGGCCGTTGCACCCTGCATGGTCCGACGTATCGGGTGCGGCGGCGGCACCAGCAGGCAGACTTGTAGAGTGATGGTCCGGAAACAATGGTGCCGGTAAGCTTACAAGCACCCTTGTTTCCGGTCTGCCACACTTGTAATGAGACCCTCTGTGTATGGGTTTTATTGTGATGTATACCTTGAGCTTAAAATGGATGGTATATATGGTTCATATATGTTCACACACATTACATGTGTACTAACTTCTATTTTTGAGCTCTACACTTGTCATCTTTGCATACAGAACATTTCATGTCTAAGAATCTTCACCACTGGGTGGGAGCATACAGGGTCCGCTTGGTTATAAATGATTGCTTAGCTTTGGAAATTAATGCAACTGAATCCTCACCCTGGGGATGAGCCAGTAGTTCTACAGCACTCCTCTTTTACTAAACAGTTGTGACGACAATGTTTTGTCCCCATGATGGTTGACAATCAGGGATCGGCACACATCCATTATGCCATCTAATGAGCCGGTATCACAGCAATATGTGCTTTGAGCATACGTGTACATATGATTCTAGACCAGCACAGACCCACAATGGTTATACAACCAGTTGGTATTACATGGACATGCGTGACGAGCAACCACACTTTTTACAATTTTTTCCAGATGAGCATGGCTTGGGTTGATGACATACAGGCAGTGAACAATGCACACATTTTAGGAGGTACATTTGACACTCAGCATATTGGCTACCTGGGTGAGTTGTAGAACTTGGTGGCATAAGTCATAGCTTGAAAAATGTCCTAGTAAATTCAATTGTGTGTTCTTTGTATGGAGACACGGATCAAGCTCCAGTGCATTGTTACATGGCTTGAGTAGTAGGTGTATTGCGCTACTGTGCAGTGCGAATGCTTGACCACCCACGTGCTCTTCCGAGATAGTGATTTATTCAATATGGCACTGTGTGCAGTAAACACGTTGTCATGCACTCCTGTCATGTGGCCCACTGGTCACGCGACTCATGGCACTGAATACATAACAGACTCCCTAAGGAGTGCAGGGAGCAGGGGATGTCTAGACAGGTAAGACAGTATTTTGGTCATGGGGTACCATTCGTTTTGGATGACTTCTGCAAGCGCACGCATTCTGATGTGGTATTGTTTGTGACATTGTTATATCTGCAGTTTTGACACAGTCGGCAACAAGTGATACGTAGACTTGCTCTGGAGGGGAACACACTGATTTAGACACAAGAGGTGTCCATTAGGATTCTGCTGTGTGTTTTTGCAGAACGCATCTTAACTATTGTCTTGTAATTTTTGCAGTGCGTTGTGCCTATTTTGAATCAGACGTGACATATGGTGCACTACAGGCACCTATTTTACATTAAGGACCAGCTTTGCCAAGTTAGACTGCCATGGGATTTGGGATACTTGTGAAATTATTGATTGCAACATATCTATGGAGTATTCACTTGTTGTTTAGTATTAGCTGTGCATACATTCTGCTTATTGATCAGAAGGCATTTAAAGCCATACTTACTCATGTATCCATCTAACCCTTCTTTTCTTTTCTTGTCTTTCCTTTTCCCGCTTGTGTATCCAATTGATCGAATGATAAGGATGGCCTGCTAATATGTTCAAAAACGGCTACAAACCTATTTGTCATGTGTTTTTTCCTATACCTTATAATTTGTGGGACGGGTTGCTTTACCTGTTCTGTTTGCACATATGTCAACATTTGTGGCTGCAATTTGCATGTTTGATTGTTTGGGGTCTTGGTGGTTGGTTGATAAACCCTATATTACTGGATGTATAGCTATTAGCCCTGATGATGGACATGTTGTCTGAAATGCATCGGCATAATAGCATTTTGGCAAAGGTGGCTGAAAGCGGTACACCATGGTCTTGTTTGAACAAAAAGTTTGGATCTCAATTTTTGCAAGCAGCAACACATTGGTTAACACTGCATAAACTGTATAAACAAATGTTTTTTCTAGCTAAGTAGCTAGAACAAGGGTGTGCAACCCCCAGCACACGCTATTTAGCCAAGGTCCACTTCTCTAGATCATTTGTAGCCATTGTCCAAGTAAAAAATATCATCTTTGGTCAGACACATTAAATACTCTTGGTTGATTATCGACCTATGCCATCCAATCATTTATTAATCCTTAGTCATCCATGAGGGGATTGCCTGGACAATATCAGTTCCTAATTTGCCACTGTTCTAGTTCACCTCACCCTAAAGAATGCCACAATCTCCACTTTTTAGAAGTAGGACAGTTTTTATGTGGAAGCTAACAACATTTTGGCTAGGCACAGGACACATTTTTGAACTGCATGTGGTACCGAATCTGTTCTTCAGTCTAACCTGGACAACTTGAGACTCATAATAGAAAGTGAGACAACAGGAACCTCAGTACTCCTGATGTGGTCAATCTTGAGTGTTTAATATTGTTTATCACCTCTTTCTTACCAGTAGACTCAGAAATTGGAGGTCTGGATTGGTTCCCCTCATTTATAAATAATCACTTGTCAGCAATCTAATTACCCACATTTCAATCAGTGGTCATTTTTTAACTCTATTTGTCGCATGTTATATAAATACACTTTGAATCTATATGCATTCATGTCTTTTGACTTTGACCAGACTTAACAATCCGCTGTTTGGCGTGGTCTTGTTTCCAAGACAACTGTGTTTCCCGTGAGCCACCCCTCCCCACCTTAGCTCTAAAAGGAAGCTGATCAAAACTAAAATAGTGATTAAATTAATGCGAGTCAGGATTGGCTGGACAGGAAATAAGGGTGGTTCTGATGAGACTATGGGTTGGGCATACACCTTAAATAACCATTTGCTTTGAAGAGCAAGGGCAAACTGATAACAGAGGCATCTGAAGGCAGAATGGGGCAGAGTTGAAGGCCTAGCTAATTCACATGCTGGACTGCTTGCCTAAGAGGAAGCAAGCAGCTAATTTGATGCAAAGGTCATGTCAGTAGTTTTGAATATGTGCCTAGATTTGGCTCTTCACAAAGGTTTCCAAATTCTATTTTTTAATGATAGCTTCAATTTGGAGGTAAAACTAAATTACGAGGGTGAGCAATTTCAATGGAAGAAGCAAACAGCTTTCAAAAGCCTTGACCATGATGCAGTAAATTAGCTCATGGAGATAAAGCCTGGCCCTTGGTACATTTTTCAAAATTCAAATTGTTTGACTTTTACAATATTTATGGGGCTGAAATCAGCTAATTTACTCATGTTGGCAACATTCATTTTTCTTTTCTATGGTTTCACGGTTATGTATGTTTGTTAGGTTAAGCATTTGAACTAACCCTGTTGGTGCAACATTGTTTATCGGGTTCTATGTTCATTCTTCGACCGGTTATTTTTTTGTGGCACATTTTGGCATAACATTTTTGTCGAAAGAAATCATTGATTTTTTTTCTGTTGTTGGGGAGGAGGCAATAACCCCTCCCCTATTTTTTATCCCTATACACCACCCATCCTACCCCTTTTATGCCCTCCACCCGCAACCCCCATATTTCTGTGGTTTTTTTTTTCAGAAAAACAATTTCCGCAAACTGAAAAAAAACGGGGGTTGAATGAACGTAGTACCGTTAATCGTGATACGGAGCCTCAGCACAGCTATAACATCAGCATATGCTGCCGCTCATATTTCTTTCTTGGATAAGTGGATCCACCTTACAGGGGGATTTAGCATGCATCACCTGTGATTTTCTAATTCAATGCTTTAGATTACCTTTAGGTGTTTTGTTGTTAAATACCCTTAAATGGAACTTTGACAGGGTTAACTCTTATCAATTCATGGGACTTACAGCGGGTGTATATAGAACTTCACATGACCCCTGGCTCACTATTCCTGACAGTACTATTGCAAGTGTTACTGTTCCAAGACGGCTATACATACATTATTGATTGGTTTCTTTAATATTTCCGAAGTGAATAGAAGAGTAACATGCTGGGTCTCAATTCAACTACGTTATTTGTAATATTGGGTAACAGTAAAAAAGTGTGGTGTTATTACAAGAGGGGATACCACCAACCATGTATTGAGGGCCCAAGTTATCACACAGTGCAGTGCAGTGGTGCTATCATTGTGGCACTATCTTCATCCACTTAATTTATATTTCCCTTTCTGCAACTACTATTCAAATTGCACATTGGTCACTGGTTGACATTCATGACCTATTCAAATTGCATCTTGGCCGCTAGTGGCCCTGCCTTACCTAGGTAAAGTGCACAGAGATCATTAGTGGCCCTGTGTTATCAATTTAAATTGTTTCCTGTTCAATACTGAAACAATATCAGCTGTTTACATTACATTGATCACAAGCAACTATTTTCCATGTCACATTTAGCGTTCTGTCCTGCCACACACTCCATTAGCCTTTCCCCATCATAATCATCACAATATAAGGGATGCCTCGTTCCACTTATTTCTAGTACTCTTACTATCTATTCTCTTACTAAAAGAAGAGATGCACATAGGAAATCCTGGCAGTCAAAGCTACCAGACGTTTTGAGAATTGTGGGAAGATGTCTGGCAGGGAAGTGTGCCAGGGGATCTAAAGAACCCATGAGAAGATTCCTGGCAGAGGAATATGCTAGGTAATACAACAGAAGTTGTAAGGAAAAGATTACCAGTGATGCCAGCTACCTGGCAAGGAATGTTCCAGGGAGTCAGGAAAGCACACCAACTAAATCTTTAAGTTTACAGAACGAGCAGTTTGTGAAGCTAAAACAAAGACATAGTTATTCAAGAAAGACACTGTCTGCTACAAAGGCATTGATGGATGTTTTGAAAGATAGTGTGCACAAGAACCTTCTGAATCCAGGATAAAAGCATTAAGGAATTGTTGAAAAGAGAGATGCTTTCTGATGACCACAAGGAACTGTTGGTCAAAAGAGATACTTTGGCCATCTTAATGCAAATCCAGGCGAAGCAAACTATCCTCTGGTTTTCAAGGACATCTCTTTGGAAAAATAGTTTGGATGTATTCTTTATCTTTTGATTATGAACACTTTTTCCATTAAACCTATGTCAGAGATATTTCCTTGCAGTTTTGCTTGCATGTTTCTAGTGTGAGGGTCAGTTTTGAATGTTATGGACACAAGGATGTTTTGTACATTATTAATTACTTGACACAGACTGATTCTTACTTTTATTTTTTGAAATAGGGACCTCTGCCCTAGGATAAGGTTAAAGAGGCATTTTCCAACCAATCTCTTTTGAACAAAAATGTCTGACAATGAGAAAACTGCAACTTTGTGTCCATCTCTCATTTCTGACCCGTCATATATAGTCTCATTAGTGGGATCGGATTCAGTTGATACAAATTGGGGATCCAAGACAAATAGAGTAAACACTAGCTCCATATTTGTTGCATCTGGGGAAGAGTGCAACAGCAATATCTCTCCCCCCTTATGAGTCCTACACCCAAGGAACCGAGATATAAACTATTTCTGTAACTTCTGTGCCTGGGGAAGAATCTAATCAGATTCACTTTACTGACAATAGACTGGGGAAAAGTCATGAGGTCTTTGCTGCTTTACCTTCTAAGGTGAGAGTTGTCTTCAAGCGGTTGTCCAACCAAGCTATTTTGCCAGCTAGACAAATGGGGTAGGACAATATCTACCATTTGTTTTGCCCCCAGATTGTCCGATACCTGGAAAAGACAAAATGATACTTTTGTTGCGATTGTGAGTAGATTTCCCCATGAGCTTGTCCCTGTATGTCATACCCTGTAAAGAGGGAATTTTAAACATGCTACCCATTCTGTTGTGTGAAGAAGAACTGAAGTTTATTGTTTTAGATCTCTCTGCAACATCACTACCAATCAACAGGGGTACGATGGTGAGACATTTGGTGTATGAGGTTTAATGGGAACCATCCACCAAAGAGGATGACAGGGAATATTTGAAACATGATACCCCAGAAACATTTTCTTACCCTTTTATAAAAGAGATAGGTTGCAAGCCCACTAATGAAGAAACTTTATGGACAGAAACCAAACTTCCCAATGTGTCCCCACTTACAGAAAAATCGTCTCAGACTAAAGAGGGTCTGAAGTCAAAACAATGTTGTCTCATACTCTGAGGATGAGACAGATCCCTCCTGGTAGGAGTTTGGATCCTCTGTAAACTACCATGCTTTAGAGCTAGCATGTCTTATCTGTGGAAGTCTAAGACATCCCACACACCTATGTCCCCCTTACAGGGGAGAAAACCTTAAGTTACCAGTAGAGCAGAAACACATATAATAAACACTGGATTCTCATGTGAAAGCTTGTGTATGCTCACTCTAAAGAAATAATACCCCAAGAGAAAGATGGAAATCAGGACACATTCAATACTACACTTTGTACAGGGGACAAAAACATCTATAAAATTCCCATCGTCGTACAAGGAAAGATCATATGTCACAAAATGGACAAGGAAAGTAAGTGACATGCAATAAGAGGAGACTTAATTCCCCAGGGGTAGAAACCAGTTGGAAAAGAAAGCATAGGTTATTTTTCACTGTTTTGTGATTACAGCTTAACAATTGGATTTAGGTATGTTGTATTCTTCTGTGAACCACCTGCATTTCACTGTGGTGTGCCTCCTTTTAAAATCGGATTTCGGTGAGTTTTACACTGTTTTGGGCCTCCATTTGACTTCCTACTAGGCCTCCTGGTGAGTTTTGCAGCTACTCCTCTTTCCTCCTTGTCAAAACCTCTCCCGACCTATGGCTCTCTCCATTTCTTCCATATTCTCCAACTGCTACACTATCTTATTTATTTGTTTAGTTTCATAAAAACTTTAAAACATAAAATCATTAACATTATACATGAACTTATACAGTTAAAATTACAAATATCACACTAAATCACAACAATGAATCACTTATATTAAGTTTTCTTTTAGGATTTATTAACATTTCTCTTTAATGTAAACGTCATAAAATAATACTAAGACCATTTCAAATGTATAGAACTACATGTGGCCAATGAAAACACTATTCTTAAAACTTTAAGACATTATCATTTTAAAACCACAACAAATCCATCATACAGCTACACTATCACCTATACCCCCTCTCTCACAAAGTCCGACAGAAAAAAGCACAAAAAAGACATCTTGAATGCAAACCTTGAACTTCCCATTGCAGACACCTATGTCAGTGCTTTCTCTAGAGACGTTTTCACTGATATCCTCTTCTCTGTCCCCTCTCCAGATCTATTTTATTTATTTATTTTAATTCTTATAAAGCGCCAACATGCCCGTAGGCCTCAGGGCGCACATAGAAACTTAACAGGACAGACAAACATATAGAGAAGCCTACATAGAGCAGAGAAGGAGAAAGGTCAAGGAGTTATTCCATATTGAACAAATGGGTTTTTACGGTGCATTTGAAGACGGAGTAGTTCTGAATCTGCCGCATCTGGGCTGGAAGTTTGTTCCAGAGCAGGGGTCCCTGTGCATCAAGAGTTGTGCCACCAAATTTAGCTGTCCTAATTTTGGGCTGTTTGAGAATGATGGCCAAGGATGACCGAAGGTTCCTAATGTTTGGCTTAATGCTTATACGGTCTGACAGGTAGGTGGGACTGCTGAGACTAAGGCATTTATGAGTCGTGGTTAATATCTTATGGGTTATCCGGTGTTTAATGGGGAGCCAATGAAGTTTTTTCCTAAAGGTGGAAATGTGTGTGCGACGGGACTGAGTGAAGATATTGCGCACAGCAATATTCGGAGCCACTTGTAGTGATTGGATGTTGAGAGCTGTGGTGCCCGCTAGGAGGGTATTACAGTAATCCAATCTAGAATTAATTAGTGCGGTGGAAATAAGAGCGCAGTTCTCTTGTGATATGAATGGGCGAATGTATCCTATTCTCTTATTTATAAGACCACAGCTTGATTTAATGCTGGAGACATGAAATTTCATTGAGAGATCTTCGTCAAGAACAACTCCCAATGTCTTAACCTTCTTCTGAACGAGAATGGTGTTATCAGCAATATGGAAACTAGCACAGTCGGGATCTAGTTTCGCCCTGGTGTTTTTAGATGCCACACTGAGAATTTCAGTTTTTTTATCATTGAGGGCAAGAGAATTGCAGGCCATCCAGTCTTGTATATCTTTGTATATTTTGTTGATGGTTGCAGAATCGCTGCTATAAAGGCCACTCAGCTGTATATCCACTTGAGTATCATCGGCGTAGTTCGTGTATTGCACCCATAGTTTATTTAAAAGTTCAAGAAAAGGATGAATATATAGATTGAAAAGCAAGGGCGATAGACAGGAGCCCTGCGGAACTCCGCATGTCTGAGAAATAGGGGCAGATTGGCTATCGCCCACGCAAACCCTTACAATTCTGGGACCCAGAAAGGAGGCAATCCATCTGGATGCATTTGCGGAGCACCTGGCGACCTCTCCGAGCCTTGACACCAGTAAGCTGTGATCAACTAGGTCGAAGGCTGCAGAGAGGTCAAGTAACATGAGCAAGGCAGCTTGATTATTATCAGCTATGCTAGCTAGGGTAGATTTGAGATCTAGCATAGCTGTCTCAGTCCCATGACGTGCCCTATAGCCCGGATATTGTATTTTTCGACATGGGCCTGTAGCTGTAAGTAGGCCAATTTATCAATTATTTTGAGAACATAAGGCACATTGGTAATAGGCCTGTAGTTGTCTTTATTCGCTGGATCGAGGTTCTCCTTTTTCAGTAAGGGTGTGATCCATGCCGACTTTAACAGTTCCAGCACCAGACCCTCATCAAAAGAGAGATTTACCAATTTAGTGATCCATGGGACCAGAGTTTCTAAAGACCCTTTAAGAGTACTTGTAGGACAGTCGTCGGCAGGACAGGACGTGTCTTTGAGGTCTTTTATGATTTTAGATACTTCATCTTCAGTGTAGTGCGTAAAGGAAAATTGAGGAATATCGTTTTCGCAGTTGCTGGGCGAAGTGGTGTCTGTGAGGTTTTGCGTAAATGTTACATTACCTAGGGCTTTTTTATTTTTTCCTTGTGAGAATCAATCTTGAGTGAAAAAGCATCATGAATGCTCTGGCACCATTTATTGTCCTTGACGATATTATTAGAGGTTGGGGGCTGACTTTGGAATTCTGCTAAGATTTTGAAAAGCTCCCCTGTATTTGATTGAGCATTCACTATTCTTGCATTGTAATGTTTGGCCTTTGCTTCCGAGTCTTTTATAATTAATGACGGATTTTTTATAGTTAGTTTATGTGCTATCGTTAGGATTTTTCCTCCAGGACCCCCATCTCATCTCTACTCTCTCTCCTTCCACATGCTCTACCATTAACGGTGGCACCAAGTGGGAAGTCCCCTTGGCTGGCTTCTCAGCCTCTCATTGTTTTGTTAATGTCTATCACACTGGCACTATCCTGGTCCAGGGCCCACAACCCAACCTCCTCCTTTTTGACCGGATCCTGCCTTCTCTCATTTACTTCCTTTCTTCTCCTGCATCTCTGCCTCTACTCTCTCACCCCCTCCTCTGACTGATGTACCACGCCCCTATACATCACCACAGAAAACCTTCAAAGGCACAAACATGCTCCACCTGGCCACTCATCTCCCGCTCAGCCAACAAACACTCCGCTGACATCTGTCTGCTTCTTGATGACATTGACGTCGACATTCTCGCTCTTACCGAGACATGATTCAATGCCAGCTCAGTCACTGCTTTTGACTCCCTCCTTTCTGACAGCTTCACTATCATCTCCAACCCTCGACCTGACTGCACTGGTGGGGGAGGGGGTTGCATTAAGATTCCCTGAGTGGGTTCCTGCTTCCATCTTACCTACCCAGCTCTACACTTCTTTTGAAAGCCTGGTTTGCAAGTTGGTCATCTCTCCTATCTCCACCCTGGCCATTGCCACCATTTAGCGGCCTCCAGGCACCACCACCCTGTTTCTCTCTGAATAGGCTGACTTTTGCTCTTCCTTACTCTCCTCCACATCCAACCTACTCCTACTGGGTAACTTCAACATCCAACTGGACTCCCTAGGCTCTGCATCCACTCTCTTCACTGACCTCTGCAAATCGCTTTCCCTCCTCATTCTCCCTTCTGGCCCAACCCACTCAGCTGGACACACTTTGGATGCCCTCATACACTCTGACCTCTCTCTCTCCCCCCACTAGTCACTCCTCTCTTCTGGTCTGATCATTCTCTCCTATCCTCCCCCTTGAGTCCCCTTGGTCCCCTGGCAGCCACCCCGAAAGTCCCACCAACCTCGTTCGCTAGCATCCACCCGATGAAACAAGTCCTAGCAACTGCCTTTGCTTCCACCTTCATCCCCCCTCACTGCCCCACCTCTGACTCTCCCTACGACTCTGCCCTCAGCAACCTCCACCTTTCCATCACCAATA
The DNA here is from genome assembly GCF_040938575.1 of Ambystoma mexicanum. Lineage (NCBI taxonomy): Eukaryota > Metazoa > Chordata > Amphibia > Caudata > Ambystomatidae > Ambystoma > Ambystoma mexicanum. Next base: position 631,275,814 of record NC_090936.1, read on the forward strand.
CTCTTGATATTCTTGCCCCAGTCATGAGAATCCGCTTTAAACCTGCCTCTAAGCATAACACCTGGTACGATACCAAGCTTGCGGCCCTGGAACTTAAGTGCAGGGCAGCAGAGTGGAAGTGGCAATCCTCAGGTTCATCCTCTGACAAACTGGCCTGCCGCCTGCTCCAAAGGCAATACAGACACTCCATTCATGCCAAGAAAAGAGCCAACATTCAGGCACAGGTTTCCGGTGTATCCAATAACATGCCTGAACTTTTCAAGCTCTGCAGGGAACTAGCCAATCCCTCCTCAGTCTCCTCCTCCCTCGGCCCTCTGCAATGCACTGCCCTCACACTTTGCCTCCAAAACCCAGCACATCCTTTCCACCCTTGCTACACACCCTCACAACCCGTCCCTCACCCGCTCACCTCCACCCCGCTCCTCCCTCCTCCTTCCTCATTCTCCTCCTTTACCCCTGTCACACCTGAAGAAGTTACCAGAGTTGTCTGCTCCATGAAGACCTCCTCTAAGCAAGTTTCCCCTGCTCATCGAGGACCATCAAGGATAAGATTGGCTCTCTTGACCCTGCTCTTGCTGACTTCTGCAATCACTCTTTTGTCACAGGAACTTTACCCTCCTCCATTAAGAACTCCCTTGTGTGCCCACTCCTGAAAAAACCTTCATCAGATCCTACCTGCCCAGCAAACTACTGCCCTATTTCCATCACCCCCTTCCGGGGAAAAATGCTGGAGAAGATGGTCTCTCCCCAACTCAACTCTCCTTACACACTGAACTTGGTGGTCTCCACGACCATCAATCTGGATTCCGAACATCCAGAGGCACGGAAACTGCTCTTCTGAACACCCATGAAGAACTGCTCGCTTCTCTGGACTCCAAATGCCCAGCTGTCCTTATCCTTCTCGATCTTTCTTCTGCCTTTTACACAGTCAACCATTAAATCCTCATACAAAGGCTCCACGATACCCTTGATATCTCGGTACGGGCACTGGACTGGCTGCCATCCTTCCTTACTGACCTCTTGTCCCAAGTCATCCTGGACACCTTCTCCTCTCCTACATCCCTCTCCACCTGTGGGGTCCCCCAGGGTTCTATCCACTCCCCCAGGCTCTTTAACATCTAACTTGCTCGGCTTGCATGCCTCATCTCCTCCCTCTCTTCCAACTTCCAGTGTTACGCAGATGACACACAACTCTTTTTCAAACTCCCTGCCAACCCTCTTGCACCCTCCATCATCCCTGAATGTCCCCCTGCCATCCTCTCCTAAGAAAGAATAGGCATAACAAATAATATATCTTTCTGGAATTCTATACAATAATTGCTAAACTCAGGCACACTTCAGGGGGTGAGTCACTGATTCTGTCTGTTCTTAAACACCTCAACTCAGCCTTTCATTCTTCTGAAGTCAATAAATGAGTAACAACACATGTTGGGTGATATTGTATGTATATTTGTTCTATATAAAACGCTTAAGAATAAGTGCTAAATAATAACACATCATTATCATTTGGCCATGGACGTCTGCTTACATTCGGTAATTTCATTATATGGGCCTATACACACTGATCTTAACGATACATATGGTGATCCTTTCTTGTATGAAATGTATATCACATTATAGTGATATGGTAACCATATTTTTCGTAGCGTTGTGATGCAACTTTCTGTTTTGTCAAGGAGTGAAAGCTTGTGTTGCATCGCTTCCCGTGATATCACTTCGGGGTGGGTCAGAGGTCAAGCTTCATGTGATGTCACCTCTGCTACCCCTGGCATTTTAGTGAAATGACATCCCTGCTCCTCCTTCCCTTCACTCTGGCCTTCCTCTTTGGGCTCTCCCCCTGAACCCTCTTCTAAAGCCAGAAACCTTGGAGTCATCTTTGACTCCTCTCTCTCCTTTCTCCCTCACAATCAGGACATTGGCAAGAAGTCCCACTTTCAGCTCTTCCTTCTCAAACAAATTTTCCCTTTTCTCACTTTCCCTCTATGTGACCAACGCTCTGGTTCTCTCTGGGCTGGACTATTGCAATAGCCTCTTCCTGCAACTAAGCAACTAAGAGGAATGAACACTACACCCTTTCACTACTTTAGTACTGGATAAGGAAGATGTCTACGAGGAGCTATAAAGAGCATGTCCCTTTAATTATGGTCAGGCAAATCTCATTAGAGATCGACACCTGCGGCCTGTCAAGGGGCTGAAGGTGTATAAAGACAGATTAGTAAAGCACAACAGGGTGCAACTGGGAGGCCTGTTTGAGAGAGACAAGCAGGGGACCTTGCTTCAGAGGAGGCAGTTGTGGTGGGACTGGAGGAGGAATCAGGACACTGGCAAATTCCCCAGAAGACTTGCACAGCCTGTAGCCAGTGGGCTGTGTAACTATTGCAAGCCTGGGAGCCTTCATGGCAGAGGGTCGGCAGTAGGAGCTGCGAGAGAGCACCAAGAATAAAGGGATCCCATCTGTGTCTGAAAAGAAGCACTCTGGTTGCCGACATGCAGAGAGGGACACGCGACAGGCAAACAGAGCCTGAGATGGTGAGTTTCCCGGCTTCAGCAGTGAAGGAGAAGCAGAGGGAACTGCCGGAAGGAGACGCCACAAGCCTTTGAGGACTTACGACCACCTGGGCGCTCATACAAATACATATTGAATATCCAAGCAAATGGAAGTTTAAAATTCAGCGTAACCAATTCATACTGAATACTGAAATAAATGAAATTTTACAATTAAGCGGCATGAATGCTTATTCAATACTTAATTGAATGAAACCCTGAAATTAAGCATTATAAGTGTTGAATGGAATAAAACCTTCATGGGCCAAGCAAATAAAGTGAATAATTCAAATGCCCATGTGAAAACGAATTACAGAAAAGGGCACACATGTTACAGAGGGTCACAGGAAGGTGAGTTTGAGCAAAATACCCTTGAACTGAACTTTTGTGAATGAATGCAGTGTGACAAGGCCAAAATTTGTAAAGGATGTGTGAAAAGTGATAGCAGAGCCAAGAAGCTGACAAGGAAAAGCCAGAAGATTGTAAATCTACACATCATAGCCAAGAGTCCAAGAGTCAGGGATCCGGGTTGTGTGACCTTTGATGGGTGGACCGTCTGGTCTGACAACAGTGACTAGACCAGTGAGTAAATGTTGAAAACCCAAATACATTGTGATGATGAAGTGGAAGTCTTGGGGAAGGGAAACTTTAGATTTGAGCAGCTACATTGTTTGGTCTTGAGAAAGAAGCCTCAAGGCCTCTTGTTTTGTGTGAACTGTGTTGCTTGGAACTTGGGGAAGGGAACCCCGAGAAATGGTTTGAACCATATTAGCTTTTACTGGAGAAGGGTAATCCTGAGACTTTTTCATGGAACTTTCTTACACTTGGGCAACAGGAGCTGAAAGAAAGCTGCGAGCTCAGAACTTTCAGTTGAACACTATTTGTTTTAATTATGACATCCCTACACATTGGTTAGCTTTAGTTGTGAGGGCAAATATAGGTTTTGGACACAGACAGACTTTTAAGTTGTACTCTTTGACTCAGACTTTCCTTAGTTTTGTTCAGGTGGGGAAATACCACCTCAGCGTAGGGCAAGATAGACCGTCAACCATCCGGGTATTTGATTCGAGAAAGTATTTTATTTTGAATTTTAAGTCTGTTGTTGGTGTCTTGCTTCATGATGCCTTCACACAGGCAGTCTGGAAAGTACACCAACTAAATCTTTAAGTTTACAGAATGAGAACTTTGTGAAACATTGTTATTCAAGAAAGACACTTTCTGCTACAAAAGCATCGAAGGATGTTTTGAAAGATATTGTGTGACCAACAACATTCCGAATCTTTGATAAAAGCATTAAGGAATTATTGAAAAGAGAGCTTTCTGGTGATCTCAGGGAACAGTTGTTCAAAAGAGACACTTTGGCATCTTACTACAAATCCACGGGAAGGGAACTATCCTCTGGTTTTCAAGGATTTCTCCTTGGAAAAATACTTTTGGATTTATTCTTTATGTAAAATTCACTTTTTCCACTAAACCCATATCAGAGATATTTCTTTGCACTCTTAGTTGTTTGTTTCTAGTATGAGGGACAGAATGTTTTGGACACAAGGAGGGTTTCTACATTACTAATTCCTTGACAGACTGATTTTTAGATTTTGTTGTTTAAGTAGGGAACCTCCTTCCTTGGGATAGGGATAGAGAGGCGTTTTTCTGCCCGAGTTGTGAAAAAATCCTAAGAAAGGGGCAGGGGGAAGGGAGTCATTTCCCTAGTGTTGTGAACTGTGAAAGTAAAAGCCAAGAGAGTGCAATTACAAAGCCAAGGAAGGCCAGGGGAAGGGATTCATTTCCCTGACATTGTGAAATCGTAAAACCAAGTGAATAGAGAGTCCAGAGGAAGAAAAACATTCCCCTGGGCTTTGTGTGGGGAGAAACACTGAAAGCCAGACACCTGGAGAAGGGAGGCATTCTCCAGGAACCCAAAAGTGAAGAAGCACTATATGCAATAAGGTATGATGATGTTTGAACTGCAACTTTACCTTTTGGGTTTGAATTGAGAAGTTTAACACTTTTTGTAAATGTCTCTTTCACAAAACACTTTTTTAAAAATCAAAGCAACTGTTGCCTCCACAAAGTTGTTCTTTCCAGGATGTAAAGTAGATAGAAGGATACCACAATCTTCTTCCAATGGAATACCTTTTTGTATTTCTTAATTTATATCTCTTGCATCAAAATGAGTCAACCAAAAACCTGGCATAGAAGCTGTCACATACTGTGATCTAGATGACACACCACTATTAGAATCTGTGCTTGAACAGTTTATGAGGCTCGCCCAGATAAGAGATGATCCAGGTGTCGTGATAGAGAACCAGACCAAAAAAATTCCACCACCATCTGACAGCAAGGAGGAAGCATCTCCTCCTCAAACTTCAGGCATCCCCAAAGAAGGGCAGAAACAACCTCAAGAGAAAAAGAAGAAGAAAAAAAACAATAAATTGCTTGACAGCAAAGCACCTCCCTTGCACGGCTTACCAGACACACTTATACCATCAGCGCCGGCCATGGCAAAGTCGGACAAAGCAACGCATCGAAGAAGAAGAAAAACACAAGAACAAAGAATGCTCGCTTCTTTAGTAAAATATCATTACCATCTAAAGAAGAGGGAAATACTGGCACACAGAACCTGACAACAAACAAGTCTCGAGGAAAAAAGACAAAATACGACAAGAGTCATTTCATGTAATAGGTCAAGCGGTATAAATGCAATGTTCCCAAACTTTACCTGAAACTGGGAATCCAGCAATGAACAAATCTAGTGAACAGAATGCTATAACAGGAAAAAGTACCAACTTGGAAAAACTGCAAACACTGACACTGGCCCCCATTTTCTTGAAAAAAAGATAAATACCATGGTGGGAGGCTAATAGTATGAACAATTATATGACAACATCATTTATATCCTTGGTACATGAGAAAGAAATCAACATTCATGAAAATGGAACAAAGAAGGCTGGTCAATGGATCGATACTGAGGCAAAAGGACTTTGTTTTACAGATCAAGGAGAAGGACCCTATTCAGAGAATGAAGAGCACAAAGGAAGAAACACAACTAGTACAAGTTTAGATAATCCCTTCACTAGTCCAAGAATATGGATGAAGGGCCTAATGTCTGGAAGGGTCCAGAAAGCCTTCAATAGAAGCAACCTCATATCCATCTTCAAAGAAGTACCAGCACGTCACTTCTTTTCATCTCAGGATTTGGAATATATGTCCGCTTCCCTTATATGAAACATGCACATATAGTTGAATTGGGCCTAAAATCATGGGTAGGTGCAAGAGCTCTGATGGACGCCAGTCCTGACCTAAGTGAGGTCGGAATCATAGTGTCAGAATTCCTCCCTGAATTGGATCACAGAGACACAAGGTAAACGGCGTCCGATGAGACAAAAGAGTCAAGATGGGGAAACAACAAGTACATTAAAAGAAGCAGCTGCGACCAAGTAGAAAGAGAGAAGAGAGTAGAAGATGATTATGCCCTAAAAACAAAGATCTGCCCGCATCTACCAGAAATAATCACTCAAGTCCTAGTGAAGTTGGGACTAACAAATGAATCTCTCTAGCCAAAGAGGAGATCCATGTGCTAAGTTGGAACACACAAGGCTCCAGCTCATTCAAGAAGCCTCATTTATGGGAAACAGTCTTTGGCAATTTCGATTAAATCTTATTTCAGGAAACATGGCTGATAAGAAATGTGGGAGTGGACAACTTCTCGACTTTCAACCAACTGGCACTTAATGAGAATGGTGGTTGCGGCATGGTAATTACTTTTCAAAATTCAAGCATACCCAAATCTTTTCTCACTAACAATGATTTTACTGGATTTACGGCCATTGGCATAGTGACTGAAGGCACTGTCACTTATTCTAAGATAGCTGTCATCAGTATATATTGGAACCCTGCGAAAACAAGTTAACCAATTTTTGTACAATTTCTGATGTCAGTACTCTTGACAATTGAAAATACACACAGAGATTTCAAATTGCTTATTGCTGGTGATCTGAATTCACAATGTCTTCATAGTAATACAGAAAGTTCAAACTCAAAAATAAGTCAAACCACCACCAAAGGCAAACAATGGTCCACTTTTATGGATGACTGGGTGCGGACAATGGCAAATGGGAACATAGAGGGTGACATTCCCCCGAATCTCACATGAAACAGGGCATGAAGGGCTCTATCACTGACTACATGTTGCCATCTAATTTGCTATTTTTTAAGTGTACAAACTGTCACATTTTGCAACCATGAGTCAGTCACCATGATATGCTAGTGGCAACATTTGCAATGTCACACACCACCAAAATAAATAAATATAGAAAAGAAGTAGTTATCAATGAAGGCAGAAATCGAATAAAAACATGTAAAAGAGATGGTCTCGCCCTAAATCAAAAGATTAAACTTTATTGGGACACTGCATCTGAAACAGAAATAAGAATGATGTGTTCCCCTAAGTGTTTCACAGATTTTCTGCATGAATTAGATCCTTCGAAACAAGGGAAAACAAACAATCACCCCAAATATAATCATGCATATGACAGAAAAACTCTAGAAAAAAGGGCTTTAAGGAAATACATCGGCTCTCCCAAACTAGAAAACAATACCAACACATCATATGCAAATAAGTTAAAGACACAAATAAATAAGCATAGAAACTGGTCACAAAGCCAAAGACAGTTGCACATCCAACACGATGGAGAACTTATGCTTAATTCCCTGCAACAGAGTGACTCAAGGAATCTCTGGACCATAGTGAAAAATCTATATGCCCCTCAAGGAGACGGTTCAGGGTAGTGTTGTTGCAGCTCCAATATTGTGTGATTTCTACAAAAAACCTTCAAATGCAGTTTTCAAGATTGAAGGAAATGTTCCTTGGCAGGTTACCATAACAAAAGGAAATAATAGAGTTAATTAAGAGATCATCATCTTCCCGGGCAGCTGGACCCAATGGACTCTCCAATCAGATCCTGAAATCCAATATAGATCTGTGGGCCTCAATCTTAGAAAGATTGTTCAAGGAAATCATAACCCCGTAGGGTTAACCCTATGCCGCCAGGCCCCTTTCGAACCCCGGAGTGAGTCAGCACATTTCTACAGCGCTCTCCACTGGCCCGCTATTCGTGATTCATGCACAAAGGTTTCCGCGCGAGGACCGCATATTTAAAATCAGAGTCCATCCCACTCCAAGATCCTCACAAGTGAGGATTACACTAAGATCCTTCCCACGCCTGGCGTAATACTAGAAATTCGTGCCAGTGGAAATAATTATCCACAGCACCTATTCCACCCCGTGCAGCACTTCGTCCTGATGAAGGCCGTACATATGCTGGGACATAATTGGTCCACCTAAACGGCCGAAATACCTTGGTGTAGACGCACCCCGAACAACAGTGCATTGTCACTGCCCACTACCAATTGTCAATTCACGAACCCCTTTTTTTTCTGTTGTTGCTTACTTTGTCTAATTGTGTTGTTTTATACTGAAGTATATGAATCACCATAACGAACTATGTATTTTGATTGAGTTTGCGTTACTTACACGACTGTTGTGTCAAACTATGTGACCCCATGTGTTTGTAAATATATCCTATAAGCCTGTGCGGTTGGTTTCATTAAACCGTGTGATGTTATGTTGTTTGGAGAACTGTTCACTCTATGTTGATTTTTTCAACTGCATAGATAAACAAACTATTATTTTCTCCAAACAACAAAAAAAGTGAGTTTCTTTCTTTTTCTCCTTTAATGCAGAGGGTAATAAGGGATGAAACAGTGTGTTTTCATTAGAGCACACTTCTTTGTACCTATTCAATTGTAATTTTTGTCCTCAAGCACATAAATTGGGCATAGCTGGAGGGTTGAATATGGAAGAAAGCATAAGGCCTATCCATGAGCCTTCCAACCTACAGCATAAGATACAAATTGGCTTTGCCTTCTATGCAAGTACACATAGGTTGGAAGGTTATTTATTTGTTTAGATCTGTACGGCTCTCCCGCCCGGGATCCCTCTTTGAAAACATCAATACAGTATTAGACAACCACTCCAGCATCTTCTTAAACAACCTTGCTTGTGAAGCGTGCAAAATGTTGGAATGTAGTGAAAGCACAGAAGACAAACTCATAAATAATCCTCAAAAACTGCATGTTGAGAAATGATTGGATCAACACGATCTCATAAGCCTGCAACTCAAAAGTTGCAAAACCTTTGTCTGATTTCGACAATCCAAGGGGCAAACTTGTGAAGTAGTTTCCTAGCACCTTCATTTCCAAAGATTTTACCTAAATCTATTGCCGACTGGCAAAATTTATTTGATACGAAAGCAAGTATCCATACACAACACATGTTGCACTTTCTGTAAAATGACCATCATACAGACTTTGAAACATATAATAATAGAATGTACTGGTACCAAAGACTTAAGAACTAGTTTCCTGAAACGTTTTGTGCATTGAGAAGAAGTACGACATACATATGACTTCTGGGAAAGAATGATTGCAGGGCATGGAGCCCTGCTAACAACTGAAGTGTTCAAAGTATTGCAAACTCAAAATTTACTGTCCCACTAACATTTTAATTTTCATTGACTGGATGAACTGTTTTCTAAGTTTGTATTTTTTCTCCTTATTTTTGTTTATTTTAACATTTTAATCTTATGCAATTTCTGTTATGAAAAGTCAACTTGTTTCAGCTGTATCATAATAAAAAAAAACTACCTTTTTGTCAGGATAGTACAGCAAATAACTTTTGTTATATAACAGTTTGTCAAGATGATAGAGTTAACAGTTTCTTTCCACAACACCTTTTTGCCACAGCCACACTTCTTCAATCTTCTAAACAACTGTCTCTTTCCTGGTATACTCGCCTGTCAGGACAAACTACAACTAATCCCTTTCCTGGTTTACTTGCCTGCCAGGAAGAAAACTCTTACAACTAAGATTGGTCTTTTCTGTTAGTGGCAATATTTGTTCCAAGGTTCTCCACACCAGTGTCCCATGTGAGGAGAGCTGAAAAATGGCTGCCTCTCTTCACAGTCTCTTGTTCCTTGGCAATGAGTGTTACAGGTTTCCATAAACTAGCATCTAATGAAAGGGGAATTGCACCCAAGTTGCCTCTTTAGTGTTTTTTCCAGCCTCTTGGCTGTTGGCAATGTGGGTTAAATGTTTCCTCAAGTTGATAGCTCATTAAAGGAGAAGTGCACCCTTGTTGTCTCTTCACTCTACTTTTTTGGTATTCAACTGATCTGTTACTGCAAACTATTCTGTTCAGAGCACCCCAGGGTAACATTTTCCTTCAGGACAACTCACTGGTCTCCTTCTATGTTTTTGATTCCCTCCTTCCTGCTGGGTGGACCTTCTGCGGTCAGACCATACCATTGACAGCTCCTGCGTAGCTTCAGCTGTCTGCATGGCTCTTCTACGGAGCGCCACATGCTCTGTTTGGTTTCCACACCTGAACAACTCACGTTAGGATAGGAGCACGTCTCCCACATGGTTGGGCTTTTCTACCCGCCCACAACTCTGCTTCCTGCTGCACACACTCTTCAAAACCACATGCCTACTCTTCCCACGTTACCATCTGCTGCCGCTCTTCCTGTTACTGCTGCAGCAACAATTTTTTCGGCCATAATCAACCTTCCCGACTTCATCAGCCTCTCTCCTGACTACTTCTGCCTCCGCTACTCCTTCCTTCAGCTGGGACTCATTCTGGCATTTAAATGTACCGCTTAGGTGCCTTGCACAACAACTAGACTGCACATTATTTTTAATAGCACCATGTGAGGGGTCAGAAATGTGCAGCGGATAAATTTGTATAGGTTTTTCACAAGATGCCACTTTATTAACTCAAAATTTGGTTTGACAAATGCTTCACTATCCCTACCTTGACAAGGATTTCCCTGTCTATCAAAATAAACTAAAGGAAAGACTCTCACAAAGGGAATCTGTCCCTCACATTGTGCATTAAATAAACTTAATAAGGTGATATATGGCAATTCAAATATAACAGAAATAACAGTTATGTTCAAAACCTTGCCAACTGTTTCTCCTTGTAACCCGGGTGAATTCCCCTTACCCAGATTCAAACAAGATTTTCAATGAACAGTTCAACATTAGGAAAGGTTTGTCTTGCAACAAAGTTCTAATGATAACGATTCTTCTTGCTTCAAAAAGTCTCTCCTTTGGGCCTTGACCAACAGTTCAAAATATTCAACAAGTTTTTATCTCCCTACCCATGCTAGAGAGTTCCAAACAACGTCTTCTTTGTAAACAAGAATAATTCCACAGTTCATCTGCATCAACAAAGGCTTTTTGTCAGGATAATTCCACAACAGTTTATAATATCTTTGCATCGGCAATAATGATTTGTCCGGATGATTCCACAACAGTATGAAATATTTTTAGTGGTCTTGCCACTTCTTCTTCACAGTCTTTAACCACAGCACAGTACTTCAATGACTTCTACCTGGTTCACTCACCTGCCAGGTCTAACACTACCAAGTACCAGCCCTGGTATACCCACCTGCCAAGACTAATGAATATTGCTAACACTACTACAAGTACTCCTGTGGTAAAGTTTACTTCAAACAACTTAAAGCCCTTTGGCTTTTCACAACATCAGTTTTGATTCATTCTTCTGGGAAGACATGAAACACATTGGTGATGTTTGTTCAACACTTGTGATTGCCATATGCAATGCAGGTTATGCTCCCCTCTTCCTGAATACTTTCTATCAGGAAGACAGCTCTCCTTCCATTCTCGTTTTCCCACTCTTATATCAACAAACTGACTTTTGCTCCAACTCGTTCTTCTTTGGCTTGTACAATGCTTGTTTAGGTCTTTCACAACACTTTCTTCTTTCTCACTTTGGCAATATGGTTTTAAAACAACTGGTTTCTTAATTGCCCTCTCTTGGCTTTGATAATGTTGGTTCTTATAAAAGTGCCTCGATATTGCCCTCTTTTGACTCTGGCAATTTTTCTGGCCTTTATTCGTATAATGGTACTTTTCTTGTTTCTTCCCAAAGTTCCTATTAGGTCATAAGGCCACTTTAGCAGTTAGGAATTCAAAAGTTTTATTATTCTGCCACTTCAGATTCTTTACATAAGTTTGATATTCAAAAGCATTATTTTTGGCCAGCGGGTGATCACTTACCGTTCTGGGGTCAAACACTAGTAATGAGATCATCGGGTATCACATACGTGTCGGCTTGCTCTTCTGCATCCGGGTCTTCTGCCTTCTCTGTTGCACTCTGCCCAGAAAACTGCTCCTTTCCGCATCCCGCGGGCCACGCCGGTCGGGAGTGGAGCATTCCTCGCTCGAGGGAAGAACTGATGCTCGCCTGCCACCGGAGCCCACTTCACAATGGAGACAAATTCTATACTTAACATTTCCCGCCTCGCAACATCATCATACTTGGTCTTCAGGGGGAAAGCTTTCACAAACAATGCTTCCCACTGTGGAACCCCTGCACACAGGGTCTTTGAAGGTAGGGACCCTCTCAGAGCCGGCATTCGATCTGCAAATCACAGCAGCTACGGCGTTCCTTGTCCCTTTCAGCTGCAACTGCAACGTGGAGTTACGGCAATCACTCCACCTCCCACTACTGCTCTCTATGGCCTGCACCTGAGGGGGTCTTTTATACTTCCCAGTCTCCCTCAGGTGTGGGACAGTAGTACAATTAGACTAAAACTTGCAGTCCAGTGCCTCTGCATCCCTCTTCTTTATCCCAGTACTTTGGGAATTGTGGGACATGAAGTCCCCAATGTGCAAATTACCCTTTTCTTTCAGTCTCAATTTTACAGTAAGCCGTTAAGATAGTATGGTCTTTGGGGAAGTTAATAAAGCGGGTTGCCCACTCCTCCTGACCTGCTTTCCCACGTGTGATCCTCCCGTAGAACAGCCAACAGCAGAGTCAGGATCAGGAAGCGTCTGCCTTTCCCTGGCCACATGGGAAGTGTCCCATGGTAGGTATTCTGAGGTAATCATCACTGATTCATCCCAAACCCTGATCCTTACTAACTCTGGGCCCCTCTTTCACATCCCAGTACCACGGGCATTATGGATCCTGAAGTCCATAGTGTTTTTGGTGCTTTTACATTAATTTAGATATGATTGTTTTGTAAAATGAGAGCTAGGATATGTTGTGTGAATAGCAGATACATTGTTCGGCTCTATTTTACAACATGCCAACACTGTTCCAGGGAGAATAGAGGAATCATGGGCTAAAGGCCGCAATCATTCCTCCTGATATGAGTCTCTTCACACGCAATCCTCCCACATAATACTGCAGCCCATGGTCAGGATTAGGTAGCGGCTGCCTTCTCCTGGCCACATGAGAGGAAGCCCATACTGGGGTTTTAGTGATGCTTTCACTCGATCCATCACAGGCCCCAGCATAATGTCCTTCCAGTGGATATCAGCTGCTCTAGCCTTCATTCCATTCAAAAGTAGCAGTTTTGAACGCTTCTTCGTCTCAGTACACTTGTCATCAGATGGATTTCATATTTCACAATAGCACATAGTTTCGGAGGTGATCTTATGTTGATAAGATTTGAACGCTATCGTCAGGCTAACGGGTTGGGGTTTAAAGGAGCTGTGCCACCCAATTGCATCCTCATCCCCAGGAGAGGAGTCGCTCTCTATAAGATCCTCCTGCATGTTACCACCCCTAGGGGGACTATTGGTTAGGAGCCTCACCTCCCTAACCTCCTGGGAAGGGATTCTCCCCAGGGTAGAAGTGACGCCATATATAGGATCGTCACAGAATCCTCAGTACAAATACAACATTAAGGTTAGTGCTCTCTGGCCACACTAAGTACAAATGATATTTCACCTATGAAATAGGCACTTACACACATTATTCATTTATCTCTTTGACTTTACACACAGTGAACACTGAAGGTCAGGGATTAAACTCAGAACGTAAATTAAATGGCAGTCCTGATGAAGGCCGCTATCTACATCATTGTGGGAGAACGCATGGGATGGGTGGACCTCCAAATGTCTGGCCGAAACACGATGTGTCGCCATTCTTCATTATAATACATCCTTGAGATTGGAAAACTGAGATCCAAGGAGGTTAAAACCAATGTCACAACAACAGGAGTGATGTTCTTGTTGACTTGCCACACAGGCAAACAAGCCATCCAAATTTTGTTTATATTAAGAACTGCCTGATATCATAGAGGCAATAGTTGGTGGTGACAACAGGTTTTCGTCCCATAATTCAATAAATTAAAATTACTTTATTCACAATGTTGCACACATGTACTAACCCATATGTACTTATTTAAGATTATGTTGATGAACATTTGGTGGTAGATATCTTTTTAATGTCTTAAATAGAGATGTGAAGAACAATATATGCTGTGTATATAAGCAGAAGTAAATGCAATTTATAAGATGGAAAATACACTGTTTATTGGGAATAATGATTCTATATATGTGTGGGCCAGGAGCACAATAGGTCAACCTAGTATTTGAAATAAAGTACACATGAGGGTTGGGTTGCCTACTTCCTTTGCGAGATGAAGAGATGGAGTGACAGGACATTCTAAATGAGAGTTTCATGTCTTAGCATAATGCATGATCAAGCATCAAGACATTGTCATAAATCTATTTTAATAGGATTGTAATACTAAAAATCATAATTTGAAATGATGCTCCACAGCTTTCAATTTCAATCTTAAATATGCGAAAGTCACAATTCATTTAGATTTCTTTGTACAGTTAGAAATACAGTGCTACATTTGTAGCTATCAGTAAACTAATTATGGAGTTAATAATGGTTAGGTTTCAGAAAAACACCCCAAAGTTATAAAGTCTTCATTCATTCCTAATGGGTACAGTGAGTCAGGTTTGTCTATCCAGTACATCCCACGTTTTCAGAGTACCTTGACATGTCACCTCCTCTGGGTGGTTGGTGTACTACTTTTAAGACTATACATCTTAGTTGTGTTATGGTGTGTCCATGAAATGTCGTGCCATAAGAGATTGCATATCATATCGACATAGTAAATGCAAAACGAACCTACTTTGGTCAGTCGGTAGAGAAGGCTATTAATAAACCTAAAGCCCTATTTGACCTTGTCCAATCCTTGTCCACCCCTAAGGCTGGACATAATGTAGCTCCCCCTTCTCAGGAGCTACGCGACTCCATTTCTACTTTCTTCATGGAAAAAATTGCAATTATCCGTGACAACATAAAAACTGATTCCCAGTAAATCACGAAGGTTTTTGCCTCTGTTACACTTCCTCCTACGACATGATGTTGGTCTACTTTTCCCAATTTTTCCAACTCTGATGTTCTGTCTGCTATTTTAAAACTTAAATCTGCCTCCCCTGATGATGCCATTCCCTTGGCTCTTTTGCAGGAGTCGTCGCCTGATATAATTAATTTCATCACTTCTGTTGTTAACATCTCTTTCACGTCAGGAGTTATACCAGGCCCTCTCAAACACGCTTTAGTTATATCTCTCTGTTGAAAAACCCTCACTCGATCCCAACCACCCGATTTCCCTTCTTCCATTCTTAATGAAGGTTTTTGTCGCCCCTTCTCGCAGCATTTCTGGAAACCTCGCATTTTCCTGATCTCTTCCAATCAGGGTTTCGGCCTGGCAGAGGCACCGAGTCGGTACTAAACTGTTATGGACGACCTGATGTGTATAGTTGATCAGGGCGGTGTCGGCGCAGTCTTGTTAATAGATCTTTCGGCTGCCTTCGGCACCGTCGATAATGCTCTCCTTTTCTCCCAGCTCTCTGAGGCTAGGATTGATGACCAAGTGCTGAAATGGTTTATTGCGTTCCTGGCGGATCACTCGCAATCAGTATCTCTCCCCCATTTTTGTTCTGCCCCAGTTCTCCTATCATGTGGCATTCCTCAGGGATCAGCTGTATCCCCTATTCTATTTAATATCTCTATTAGATACCTTCTGCTCCTTATAGCTGCACATGGGTTCAGCTTCTACTCCTACGCGGATGACACTCAGATTTTGGTCCGTCTTGACCTAACTAAAACCGAAACGGCACCTCGCCTCAGGCACTGTCTTGAGGAACTAGGTATATGGATGTCACAAAATTGGCTGAAACTTAATGTTAGCAAAACCGAGGTTCTCGTTGTAGTTACCTCCAATCCACAATCCTTCTGGACTGCAGAGTTTTGGCCTTCTTCCCTCGGTCCTCTTTCTTTACCTATATCATACGTACGTAATCTGGGTGTGCGGGTCTCAGCCACACTGACCATGGATGAACAAGTCACTGCGGTATATAAATCCGGCCATTTTAAACTTAGGATCCTCCGAAAAGTTCTTCCTTTCATTCCGGCCGTTAACCCGGCTCCTGTGGTTGCGGCTTTGGTGCTGAGTGTGCTGGATTACTGCAACTCGCTCTATCTGGCGCAACCTGCCCATCTGACAGGACGGCTACAGCTTTTGCAGAACGCTGCAACCAGATCCATTCTCCATCCCCCTTTTGGTGCCCACATGACTCCATTGCTGCATCAGCTGCATTGGCTTCCTGTTGCCCAGCGAATTATGCTTAAATCAATGTGCATGGTACGCAGGGCCTTCTATGGTATTGGAGCCGAATACCTGCAGGCTAAATTTCCTCGCTACCAACCCACTCGTGTCCTCCACTCTCAAGGGACCAGTCAACTGATGGTGCCTTGCTTCAGACTCACCCGTAAAGGTGGCCGCTCAGTAGCAGCTGCTAAGGGATGGAACAATCTGCCTCTCCCCCTGTGTGAGACTCTCGATCATTTCACTTTCCAGCGGAATCTGAAAACTTTGCGATTTATATAGTTTCCTGTCCTCTGCATTTTCCACCTCCACTACCTCACTCTTAGTGCCATGATGCCCTTGGGTGTACGAATGCTTGATAAATATCAATACCATAACATGACCAATCCTCTCAGCTTTGACCAGTTGGTAATAACATTTCCTTCCTTGTTTATAGGAGATCATTGGAGGTTGTGGGAATAGGTGTGTCAGCTCGGGGTCTAATTGTATGATCTTCAATTTCTCTTGATTATCCTGCAAATGTGGGTGCTCTCGCTGGTGTATTTTGCAGTATAAAGAAATGGGAATTGATCTTTTTTGGCCTTCGTTTTAAGTAATTCCTCTCTTGGTTTGCTAATGGCTTTTTATAAGCCTTGTTATATAACTGTGTGTGGATAGCCTCTAGATTGAATGTGTTCTGTCATTGTCTCACATTCTCTTGTTAGGGTTTCATTAACAGAGATCATTTTTTTAAGTCTGAGAAATTGGCTGTATGGTAGACTGTTTTTAAGAGATTAGGATGGAAACTTAGAATTGGAAGTGCATTGTTCATGTCGGTTTGTTTTCTGTAAATATCAGTAACTGGTCTATTGTGTTTTATCATCATTTGGACATCTACAAAACATAACTTTGGGTTTCCAATCTCTAGTGTGAATTTGATACAGGGATGTGATGTATTCAGATATTCAACAAATTGTAAGAGTTCTGGTTCGATGCCTCTCCAAAAGGCAAAGACGTTGTTGATGTATCTTTTCCAGCAAAATAGTTTGGTAGACCCAAATTCATGGTTAAGATTGAAAGTGTTTTCCAGCTGGTACACACCAATGTTGGCGTAAACCGGTGCCATGACTAAGCCCATTGAGGTGCTTGATGCGTGTAACTAGTATGTATTGTTGAATCAAAAGAAGTTACTGTACAAGATATCTGTCAGCTCAATCATGAAGATTTTGTTAGCTTGAAATATATATTGTTGTAGAAGCATCCATTCTAGTGCCTCAATCCCTCCTCACGAGCAATGGACATATACAAGCTTTGAACATCCAATGTCAAAAAGATACAATCTTCCAGTAGATCATCAAGAGTGTTAGGAATATACAAAAAATGGGTTGTACATCTCAAATATGTTGTGGATTTCTGGACTAAAGGATGTGTGATGAATTCTGCAAAGTCACCACTGATCCCCAGCCTAAAGTCTCCTCCCATATGGTCACGGGAAGGCAGCCGCTACCTGATCCTAACCCTGGGGATGGTACCATGAGGGAGGATCACATGGGCGGATCACATGGGCGGAGATGGCTATCATTGGAAGCGTAGACTGCATTGGAGGAGTTGCAGTATTCAACCTAATATGAAGATGGAAGCCCTATAATCTCCAAATACCCAATGGGCTGATGTTATTGTACAAGTCCCTCCCATGAAGCTGCCCAAAGAACATGCTGTGAAAAGTCATCTAGAGGAAATGGAAAAAACAGGTATCCCCACTTGCCAGGATCAGGGTAACAGTTATAGCAACAACAGAAAAAATCCTGGGGCAACATTTGTAAACAAACATTTTATTCAAATTATACATAATATATGAACATGATATGCTTATTTTAGAGGACGAACATAGTTTGGGGAACAGAGCACAGACAATATATATATAAATAAATAATACTCATTCAATACTAATTACTCAATGTTACATTCACAGACACACCTCACTCACTTCTTCAATCACTCTCAACATTTCTAAATGGACATTTGAAACAAAAAATGTTGTCTTCGGGTATCGTTAGAGATGGGCATTTATTAACTCTTCATAGAGCCATCTTCTACCCAGTGTTCCGGAATAAAAGGGGCCAACCAGTTTCGATGTTTGAAAATGTAACGTCTTCTTCAGAGGACCAACATACCACAAAACTAAACACATATTATTCAAATATATGCCTATGTGTCTGCCCAAATGCATATTTACAAACAATTTGATTTATTACAGCTGTACCAAAACTAAATACAGTACTAATCAATTGAACTGAGTCAAACAAGGGATATACTAAATCATTCCCCTCTGACCCAAAGGGTGACACAAAAGAAGAGGCCACCAGAGATCCGCAGAGCAGCCAGAGATCCACAGCCTACACCAAACGCCCAAGCCACCATCTTTGAAAAGCACCTTCACCACTAATTAATCAATAGGCCCAGAGAAGGTGGCCATCTAACATACCTTGGAGGGCTGGATTACAAATTTAACCCAGCCAAGGTCAATCGAACATGGACAGGAAACTGCGCTGCACAAGGGACCCTGTTCAGCCCGTGCCTCAGTCAAAAGTAGGTTCACTCACATCTCAGGACCAATAACCACATTAATGGGAATAAGAGGATGCTCCATTACTCACTCTATTCCCACAGACAATTGCCCAATGCAAACTATGCACATGTGAGGATCATTATAATCACTTACCTATGACGCCAAACATCGTCCCTCACAGGTATTAAATATTAGGTCCAGATTATGGGAAGTGTCAGATTATGGGAAGTGACTTGCCTGGTTATTTGTGTGACACAGTGAAATCTAGAAAATAAATGTTAAATATGGATTGGCCATGCCAAATTGTGGCATTATGGTCCACTCGACCGTGCACATTGTTTGCCCTCTAAATGCATCGCCCATACTCATTCGGCTCACAGAGCCAGAAGAGCGTCGGCTCGTAAGCACGCTTGGTGTTTAAATATATATAAAACGATAACTGGCACAACGTTTGCAGGCATTATGCATCACCGCGGACCAGACTTCCCGCACTTGTTCAGCTACCTGTGTGGAACGTGACACAGAACCATAGAGCGGACATCGAGAGAAATGGCCGAGCATGCGCTTACCTGGGATTATGAATTTGCAGAATCCAATTCCGAGCCGACATGGGGCTAAGATTTCCCCTCAATGGAAAGCCAGCACTTCCTCGCCGGCACTCGAGGGATAGCACCATTGTGCATCGCACATTTATGATGTTCGCCCTTCTTACTTATGTTAGCCAAACACGTGTAATTGACGTCAGCCATGTAAGGAGATACAATTTAGCTATGTCTTTGTGCATCACGTGTCCAATTATAATTATAAGTTTTCTTTTATAACATGTTTAATACCAGAGAGTTTTGAAGGGTGGGATTGGGATTCGAACCTGTGTTGTGCTGCATTGTCTTGCTTCCAAGACAAACGTACTGCCCGAGCTACCCACCCTCACTTAATGGCTAAATGAGATCTCAGTTTTGCCTCACACATGACAAACTAGACCATTTTGTGATTTATAGCAGAACAGAATCACGTATCGCAAAAAAGGGCATTCATTCGTTGTGAGCTATGATGAAATATCATTCTTCCGCCATGGGTTTAAGCCGTCAGGAAGCACAATTAAATCCTACGATGGCATCAGATACACATATGGAGCTACCCTGAAGTAGGGGCAGGCAAATCAGATTGCACTAAATTATACCAGTCAACAGAGTAAACTATAGCCCATGGGAGGCAAGATGCATTATCCAAGATTAGATATATCAGTGAGAACACAAAGTCCATGTTAGCCCATATATCAGTGGGACCCCAGGGGACCATCTGATGGGGTATTATGCCCAACATGTCAGTGTCATCTCTCAAATAAATTGAGTCCCGACTCAATTGTTGTCAGATTGAAAATCCACAATTATTCTTTCCGCTAATTTTTTCCATGCAAAACCAAACTATATCAGCCACCGAAAGCCCCTGCTCGATGGAGTGGAGAACCATTGGAGCATTTACATTTCTTGTCCATTTCTTTGAGTGGTGCTCAGTTATTGAAGGTGTACTTGGCGGCCTGTCCTGCCAATGGAGAATTTTCCACAAGGGCACACTAAAGCATATACCACATTGGCACTCCTGCGTGTCATGAATGCGCGGAGAACCCATGTACTACCTGCAGCATCAAACTTTTTGAGAATTTGGATGTAGTGCAACAGTTGCCACGGGTTGTGCCCCACCACTGCATTATTCCCCACATCCAAAATGATGTCACAGGTGGCTGTATTTCTAAAAGCACGAACCAAGTGTTGGTTCAAACTTTTCACCTTTTTGAAAGTGAACAAAGGTTTGTTAATGGGGTGTTCCAATGCCTGCCGTATGTGCCAATTTTTTAGAATTGAGCCTCGAATTGCTTGCGCTTTTATGCAAAATTCAGGAGGACATACCAGCCTTTCTGTATACGTTTTAACCCGAGTGTCAGCCAGAAGTTCTTGACGGTTCGCAAAGCAGCCCATTTGTGACACTTATGCAGCAGTTTCTTGGGGTACCCACGTGTGCGCAATCTAGTCGATAAATCCTCTGCATGTTCGTTGAAGGGTTGGACATCAGTGCAATTCCTTCTTAATCTAAGGAACATATCGTATGGGAGATTGTTAGTTGACTTCTGTGGATGTTGGCTAGTGAAACTTAAGGTGGAATTGCATTCCATTGGTTTACGAAACAGTTATGTTTCCAAACGGCCTTCATTATAAAAAATATGCAAGTGAAGAAAGGGTATTGTTGATGCATCTTATTCACACGTGAATCTTGGGTCAGGATCCAGATTATTATACCAAACAATAAAATCCAAAAGTCCATCCTTACTGGCATTCCATATGATCAAGATATCAGCGACATATCAACGGAATTGCCCAAATGATGGAAAAAATGTATTGATTCAAAATGAGTTGTTCTTCCAAGAGAACTATGTGCAAGATGGCCAGACTGGGTACATACGTGCAACCTGTCGCTTTTAAACATTAAAAAAAACTATTTTGAAGGACCGACATCGTACACTGTGAAGAATTCTACAGATCCCTCATTGAAACCCTGCCTAAAGTCTCCTCACAGGTGGGCAGGAGAAGGCTGATGCTTCCTGATCCCATTCCTGGGGGTGGTGTACTGTGGGAGCACCACCTGGGAGAAGACGGGGCACAGGGTGGTGAGGGAATTCCATGGGATGAGACACAGTATTTTTCCTCTGATAGAGAGACTCTTACTACTGTACCAAAAGAGATCATGGCTTATTGTCATTGTAATGTCTCTCAACCTGATATGAGATCTAAGGTTGTTAAATCTAAACTCAGATTCAGAGCACATTATATCAAAAGCAAGACCCTTGTTGGTGTCCCAAACTAAATACTCTCCTTAATCCCAAAGGTGCAAGGTAAAGGATTATGGAAACGTCTTCTCTACACCATCTTACTCTGGAAAAGTAAAATCTCAGAGCCCTACTGTTAAAAATATTAATGGAATAACATATACATTTAAAAAGATTGTCAAAGTTACAAAACCTAACTTTTGTAGAAGAAAGTACAAGCCCCAGAATCTTAGAGGGATTGAGATATTATATGATATATGATATGGCATTTATAACGCTGCTCTCTGTTGTCACCTGCATACTTGTCTAACATGTTCTCTCTGTCTTGCTGGTCTTGGTCCGATGGTTCCAGGCCCAGATCACAGGATTGGGAGCCCGGCTGGTCCTTCTGATGCTGAGTTACTCTTCAAAGCATTTGCTTCATCTTCACCACTCAGGAGGTTCACCAGTGCAGAGACCAATGATCTGATATCACTAGAGCAATGCCAGCACGCATTGCAAATGCCACTCTTGGGCTTGTTAGGATCTCTAAGGTACATGCCTTTTATTGTGTCGCTTCTCATCACGGTGCTGTAATGAGTTTTCTTGACTGCACAATAATCACGGAGCAACACTCTCCCACACATGTCCAGGGTTGGACTGGGGCTAACAGACATTCGGCCACGGGCCGAATGACTTGGAGGCCCTGGGGGCCAATTTCATAACAAGTCACCACCCTGGGCCGTTCTTTTAAGGTTAAAACAATATTTTCGTAACTTACATTACTTTAAGGGGGTAATTTATAGAATTCGGCGCACAAGTGGTGCACACGGCTGGCGCACAATGTGCGCGTGCGGCAGTCTGCGCCACCCGCGTGCGCCAAAACCCATTTCAGCGCACAGTGTATTCATGGATTTCAACACCCATAAGCAGCTGTGGCGCAGCGACCCTGCAGCAGTGCCAGTTACGCCCCCAGCCCCGCCCGTGCGCCATGAGCAGCGCACAAATCCAGTACATGGCGCAAAGGCCAGTGGACCAGCATACAGCCCCCCAACCACGAAAACATGTGTAAAACTCCCTGCGCACCCCTCAGAATGCACGTACCCCTCCCGCGGCAGCGAAAACGCATGTAAAACTCCCCGCGCACCCCACTGAATACACGAACCCCGCTTGCACCAGGTAATTAGTGTAGAAAAATCACCCCCCTGTGTCGTGGGCTGCCTGTGGGGCATGCAGAGGATGGATGGGGTGCCTGCGTGTATTCTGGCGTGCACATGGACTTTTACACGTGATAGGCCTAGTGTGAGTGGGGTACGTGTATCCTAGGTTGCGTGGGACATGTTACATGGAAAAGGCCTAGTGCGAGCGGGGTACGTGTATTCTGAGGGGTGCGTGGGGAGTTTTACATGCGACAGGCCTTGTGCGAGCGGGATACGTGTATTTCGGGGGTGCACGTGAAGTATCACACACGATAGGCCTAGTGCGAGTGGGGTATGTTAATTCTGGGGGTGCGTGGGACGTGTCACACGCGATAGGCCTAGTGCGAGTGGGGTACGTGTATTTTGGGGGTGCGCATGAAGCATCACACGTGATAGGCCTAGTGCGAGTGGGGTACGTGTATTCTGAGGGGAGCATAGGGAGTTTTACACGCGACAGGCCTTGTGCGAGCGGGGTAGGTGTATTTCAGAGGTGCGCGTGAAGTATCACACGCGATAGGCCTAGTGCGAGCGGGGTACGTGTATTCTGAGGGGTGCGCAGGATGTTTTACATGCGATAGGCATTGTGCGAGCGGGGTACGTGTATTCAGAGGGGTGCGTGGGGAGTTTTACACGTGATAGGCCTTGTGCGAGCGGGGTATGTGTATTTCAGGGGTGCGCGTGAAGTATCACACGCGATAGGCCTAGTGCAAGCGGGGTACGTGTATTCTGAGGGGTGCGCGGGATGTTTTACATGCGATAGGCCGTGTGCGAGCAGGGTATGTGTATTCAGAGGGGTGCGTGGGGAGTTTTACATGTGTTTTCACTGCCGCGGGAGGGGGACATGTATTCCTGGGGTGCCCCAATATGAATTGGCAGTGTGCGTCCTCCCAGGTGTGCCCTCTCCCCCCTCCACAGGCCCTGCAGGCAGCCCACAACACAGGGGACTACCCTGCACCCCTGGCCATGCCCCACGGGCAGCCCCTCCACCCTGGCCATGCCCCCCAGCCAGCCCACATGTCCCCCTGCACCCCCACCCACCCAGCAGTGACAGGCACCTGCCAGCAGGCCCCGACTCATGTCCCTGCACCCCCACTCAACCACCCACCCACCCAGCAGTGACAGGCACCTGCCCGCAGGCCCCGACTCATGTCTCCCCACCCACTCAAATGCAGTGACAGGCACCTGCCAGCAGGCCCCGACTCATGTCCCTGCACCCCCACTCACCCACCCAGCAGTGACAGGCACCTGCCAGCATGCCCCGACTCATTTCCCCCCACCCACTCACCACCCAGCAGTGACAGGCACCTGTCAGCAGGCCCCGACTCATGTCCCCCCAACACGTCATGCCGATCCACAATCATGGACCTTACGGCCACCCAAATCACACCCCACGCCACCCCAGTCCAAACACACAACCAGGTATTACATCCACCCCACAATGAAATCCCCATCACATGATCCATCCCAAATGGCAAGTATGCACATCAACACATTTCCGTCACACCCACACAATGGGTGCATGTGATTGAGAAAACACACACCGTGACATGCATGAAACCAAAGAGAGAATACCACACATTGAAGTAGGAAATAAAAATGTATAAACACAAAAGCAAGGTAATGAAATGAAACACACAAGAATGGAAATAATGATCAAAAAGCTGCATGTCCAAAAAATAAAAAATAAATGTAGGAAAGAAGAATCCAAATCAATCCAAAAGCACGTGTCCAAAGTGTCAGTCCGGCAAAACAAATCCAAAGTGAAAAAACAAGACAAAACCATTGATCCATGGAAAGATAAAAATAAGAATTGAAATCCAGTGTAGAAATATTTATAAAGTAATAATCCAGGGTCCATGAGCCCAACCATTGAAATGAAACCTACAAAAAACCCTACCTAATGAAGAACTATATAAAAAAAGATGGGGCATTGTCCAAGCGCCCCAACAGAAATAAAAACAGAAAGGAAACTTCACACTAACTAACTATATACAATGGCGCTGGGCAAGTCCTACGACTCACTCTGTGATGTCCCGGGCCAGGGCATCATCGAGCTCCATGTCGATGTCCCGGAGGCGGGCTGCTGCCGTGGCCCTGAGGTCTCGCAGGGATGCATTCATGGCCTGTTCAAACTCCCTGCAAGTTGCCTGGAGGCACTCAGCCCGCCTGAATGCCCTGCGCATGGAGACCTCCGCCCTGACCATGGTGAGCCGTGCCTCTTCCACCCGCCGCCGTTCCGCATCTATCCGCTGGCCCAACCGCTGCCAGGAAGACACTCCCATTCCAGGGTCCTCCTGCCCTCTGGCTGATGCCTGCCCCTCTGATGTTGAAGTCCCTGAGCCATCATTGCTCCCACCTATAGCCTGCTGCTGCTATCCATGTGCCCTGCCAGATGATGCCGGCACATCCTCCATCTGGTGGTCTCCAGTTGGTGGGGTGTCCACCCCTGCTGGACCTCCGACTGTGATCTCCACCAAGCTGGCTGTGTTGGTTGGGCCAGGTCCACAGGGGGCCCTGGTGGAATCTGGGCCGGAAGAAGCCAGGGAGAACGACTGGCGCATAGTCTCCACAGAGGAGGAGAGGGCCGCCAGAGTGCCCGAAACATGTAGGAACCCTCCGACCATGGCCCCTCCCAAATGTGCCACGTTGCCACGCAGCTCTTCGTGATGGCGTGCGTGGTCCCCCCAGGAAGCACGCACGTCATCACGAATGACACGCGTGCGCAACGCGACACCAATCAGGATGGACCCCACACGGTCACGGGTTTCCTCATCCGCAGGTAGTGGAGTGCCAGATGACGTGGGCCTCCCCCCTACCTGAGGACAGGCCTGGGATGGGGCATCCCTGCTGGTGCATGGTGGTGCAGTCACAGGGTCAGGGACAGCGACATGCACAGGCCCCTCTGCGGTGACCTGTGCTGCCTCCTACCCCTGGCCCTGGACTGCACCACTTGCACCAGTGGTACCAGTGGTACCAGTGGTACCAGTGGTACTACCCCCACCAGGCCCCATGTGCGGCTCAGTAGCGGCCTTGTCCTCCTCTGTGGAGACCACCAACCTGGTTGGCTCCGCACCGTCTTCTGCCATTGCAAGCCCCTGCGGGGGCTCACCCGGCCCTTCCGCTACAGCCGTAGTGGCAGACGCGGCACCAGTCCCCTCGCTCCCGGATGATGGCAATTCCTGGGAGGGTGGCTGGCCTTTGCGTCGCTGCCCGGTGGAGGTATCCCCGCTGCTTTGCTCCACAGCGCCCTCTCCGCCCTCTTCTTCACTCGACGCTGCGTAGAGGGAGACATAGAACACAAGCATCAGGGTACTGTACAATAGTCCCCTAGACAGGAAGCAATAACACATGAGTGGCACTGTCAAACGTCACTTCCATCCTGTCCCTCCACAACACATGGGTCAATGCAAGCAACACACATCCAGAAACAGTCACGGCGCATGCAATCAACATCAGCATCCATGTACAAGGGCCTCTATTGACATAAATGTTGGCTTCAAACTCACATGAATCATGGCTCATACTGATCCCATGCACACACATCACTGGAGGGCATGCATCAGGGCTTGTACACCACAGACACAGTGGATACAAGGATGACTAGACTGCATAAGTGAATCAACACATCATCACGGACATGTGTCATGCATCCATGGCGTTGCAAAGTGACACACACGCTACTCAGAGACACAGACATGTACACCATACATGTACTTGAGAGCAGCACCCATCTCTCACACCCCATCCATGTCCAAGAACAGTGACAGGCATGCATTCATGTGTGCATTCCGTATGCTGCTCCCCATGTTGCATTGTAACACATGCACCATCCATGTGGTTCACGCATGACTGGTCTCACATGTATTACCATGATGTCCCTGCTCACACACATCCATACATGGCCTATGTCACACATACAGGCAAGTAGCTGACTACCAGCACACTGCAACATCCCTGTTTCACACAGCAATGCATGGCCACTTACGGCTCGACTCCAGACGGGGCTGCATCCTGAGGATCTGGTGGCGAAGCAATAGGCGAATGCGCTCCAGGACCCTCATCTGCTGGTTGGTAAACTGGGCCTGGCGCCCCACTGCATCCTCTGCCTCTATGAGGCGCCGGGCCTTCTTGAGAGTCCTAGACTGAAGCTGGTAGCCTTCTGCCTCTCTGGCTGGGGGTCGCCAGTGGTCTTGGATGGTGTTTGCCCCGACATGGACCCCCGAGGCAGGTGTGGGTGGGCAACTGAGTCCTGGGGCTGGGCTGTGGAGTGATGGTATCCCAGTCGGGAGTCTTCAGTTCCAGCAGGGGAGGACACAGCAACTGGACCCCTGCAGATGGCTGACGTGCAGGCACCAAATAGCAGGGTACGTGGGCAGCAGGCAGGCAGCAGCAGATGGCAGGTGGGAGCATGCTCGGGGCTCTGGGGGGCAGGAAAAGGGGCTTTTGGGCAGGAGCGTGGTCTTCCGTGTGTTGTCGCGTGGCCAGCTTGATACGGAGTGATTTGGTATGTGAAAAAAATTGCACGTCAGTGTGTAAATCGAGGAAAGGCCCTTAGCGCGTAAGTGCGTCTGTGACGTTACACGCACGGGCATTTCCCCCGTGACGGGTGCATAGTGAATCAGCATGTGAAAAAACAGCACGTCCGCGTGTTAATGCGTGTAATCCGAGGAAAGCACCTAAGCACGTAAGTAACATAATGCGCGTGGGCGTTTTCCTCAGCACGGGTTAAAGGTGAGCGGGGCCAGCAGTTCACGGTCTGTGCCTTTTGTGGAGACCGACTTGTGTGTTGCTACTTCGTGTTTTTTCGCGCACCATCACAACTTCACAGCGGATCAAGGACGTATCTCTTCTTTTGACAGGGGTATTGGCTACGCATGTTTTTCATTATCACGCTAGTCTGACGGTGAGTCGCGCATGCTATTTTTCCCACTGTGGGTGCCCCTGTGTATCGCGTACCTGTTTTCGAGGTCATAGTAGCCTGCGTGTCCCACGCATATGTGTTTTTCGTGTCCCTGGGTGCCCCCGCGTACTGCGGGTTACTGGGGTTACGTGCACGGTTTTACTGCAGTTTTGGGGTGCCTGAGCGGTGCGTGACCCGTCACTTCATCACCGAGGTCACATACAGCCTTGCAGGTGCAGGGGTGCTTTTAACATCTTGTATCCCACCCCCTTCACCCCAATTGCCCAGGACAATTGTCGTGTACACCTCCCATTGGCACTTCTCCATCTGTGCCGGCACTACTCCATCTGTGCCATGGTTGGGAGGCCACCAAAGGTGAGGGGTGCCCCAGCTGGGCGTATTCCTCGTGGCGGGCGTGGTCAGGGACGTGGGCGGGGTGACCAGGGAGTAGGGGGACTCCAGGGTGTCCAGGGTGGCCGCAGAGGGGGAAGAGGCAGGGTTGCGCCACTTCGGCACGATGTTGTGCCATGTGTTGGTGCAGTCATGCCATCACCCCCTGTGGTTCCGGGATATGCAGCTTCTGCATCTGGCACTGGCACCCATGTGAACCGGCAGTCCTTTTCATTGACTGCCATGGGCCTAAGGGTAGTGGTAGCTGCAGGTGCAGCTGTGGACATTACCACCCAGGCCCTGGGTCTGCCAGTGCAGGCTGCAGTGGCACTTGAAGAGTCCATGGAAGATTTCCATCAGGTCAGGAGGAACACCGTAGGTGCACGCAGGGCTGCCCTGACCGAGACACGTGTCCCTGGGGCAGTAATGTCATCTGCTGCCCCGACCAGCCAGGTGTTGGCAAGTGCAGGGGCAGATGCAGCCACAACACCCCAGTTCTGAGTCTACCAACCAGGACAGTTGCGGTCAATGACCCTGGCACAGCGGATGTTGCTGCGCAGGGTCCATTCCAGGGCACCCAGCAGCCACTGACGCAAGTCAGACCTTCAGTCGACCTTCCACCTGCCACTCCCTTGGTTCAATCCACCGGTGCCACTGGCCATACTGATCAGGGGGGCATTCGCCAGCCAGGGTCCGCGCCACTATCCAAGAGGAGGAAGGTAGCATCTGCAGCACAGACTGGGACACAGCCACGGCCTCCTGCACGTCAAGGAAGAAGCCTTTCTGTGCGCAGGAACTGGACTCCCTTGTGGACTACGTGCGGGCCCACGGGCGTGACATGCTAGTGGGGCCGAATTGTCAAACTACAGCTGCCCATCAGAATACCCACTGGAAGCATGTTGCGGATAATGTGAGTGCATTCAGCCATGAGGTGCGCACAGGTGCCGAGTGCAAGAAGCGTTGTGATGACCTCAAATGCAGCGCTAAGGCCAAGCGTGCCTCTAATTACAGCATGACTCTGGCGACTGGCGGTGGGCCACCACCTGAGGAGGATGACCTCACTCTGCACGAGTCACTCGTTGCGGAGTTCATACCAGCAGAATCGGTCGAAGGAGTGGGAGAGATGCAGGACTTTGATGCCCCATCCAGTGAGTGTTGTTGCGTGTATGTCCAGCCCATGTGTGGTTTGCCTGTGTGATGTGTTGTGCTTGACTGCCACTACATGCTATGTGTACATGGTTCTCATGGGTTGCCAGTTATAGGGTTGAAAACAAAAGGATCAAATGCCTTTTGATCGACAGTCAAAGGACCGAAAAAAGGGTCAAATGTTTTTTTACCAACCCAAACTAAAAATAAATAAAAAAAAGTGACCCTTTTTTTTTCGATCCTTTGACTGTCGATCAAAAGGTCATTCGATCCTTTATTTTCGATCCTTTGACTGGACACCGTTCTCATGTGCTAGTCATGCAATACTTCACTGATGCGTGCTTGCTGTGCAGGATGGTGGACATGTAGAGTAGACGGGGACTGTCCTCATCGCCACACTTGCACCCTACTCACATGCCAG
This sequence comes from Ambystoma mexicanum, assembly GCF_040938575.1. NCBI lineage: Eukaryota > Metazoa > Chordata > Amphibia > Caudata > Ambystomatidae > Ambystoma > Ambystoma mexicanum. The sequence continues at coordinate 631,305,267 of NC_090936.1, forward strand.
TCACCCAGATGCCCCTCCGGTCCATGTTCCAGCTCACTGGCCCTTCTGCATGTAGCCAGTGGTGTCTTTCCTCTCAGCACTGGGACTATGTCATTGCATGACTGACGTGCATGTGTCCTCTGCCTGCATGTGGGTACTCCACGTAGGCATGCCCCTTTGCCCATCCACCCCCCCCTGCATCCCAATTACACAATTGCACTGGTCTGAATCATCTTGGCATACTGCAATGGCCTGTTCAAGCCTCCTGTGTACATGCTAACTTCCACCAGCCAACATGCCAGACACATGCAGTTGGGTACATCCTCTGCCCTTCATGCAGGGTGTCTCACTTGGACTGTGCAGATGGCAGATGCTCTGCAGGGACATGAGTGCCCATTCATGTGCCATGTGCATTCCATGCATGCCCCTATGTCTCCTTGAATGGATGATCATTGTAGTATGTGTCCAGGATGATCAACATTTCATGGCATTTCTTCAGCCATCCCCTTGCCCACTCTGGCCCAGTCCTGCATCACACAAATGTTTAGGGTGTCACAGTCTGTGTGGGGCACATTCCTCCACCTGTTTCAGGCCCACTGACTCTGTCCAACTGGTGTAGTGGCTTCTGCACACATGGGTGTACTACTGAGGGTTCGTCATGTGTCCTGCTTACTGTCCCATCATCATCTGCTGTGTTGTCAGTTGACTCAGATGATGCCATTGATGCTAGTCAACACTGTCTGCCAATACACAGGTCTCTGGTCACCCTTTTGCTACCATGCAAGGAATCCCTGCGTTTTCACTCAGGGGCGTGGGTTACTTGTAGCCATGCAACCCATTGCATGCACATTGCACGTGATGCCTGTACTTGCCCTTGCACAGGCTTCACGTTTTTTGATACATATCATGAAGTACTTGTTCATGTAGATAGTGACTAACGTACACATGTTCTGCACTGCATCAACTCACTTCTGAGCCGTGTAACACAGTTCTACATGCCTACTCACTGATGCTATGTCAAAATGACCTGGCATGCATGGCAGGTTCTCTTTTGTGTGTGATATGTCTGCCTCATGTGTTGGCTGTCTGTGTGATGTCTATGTGTGTGTGTATTATGTGCCTCTGACATGTGTACTAATGTTTTTTTCTCTCCACTTTTCAGATGATGATGCAATGGAGCCAGAGGATGGTATTGTCATGCCAGGCACAGGGTTGTTATCACAACAGCAACCCGGCACAAGTGGGGGTCGTGGGGTGGTAGACCAAGAGAACCCACATGTGCTACAGTCCATCTGGTCTTTGGCTGGCAATGAGTCCAGCCCAGATGACCACTCTGACGTCCATGTCAAGTTGGATGTGCATCAGGTCCATACATCAGGGGTGAGTGATTCTGATGTGGACACTCCTCTGTCCGCGACACCTGCACTCAGGTGCCAGACAGTGGTGGGACCTCCGTCTGTGGTGGATTGGGATGCAGGGTCACCCTCCACACAAGTCGCTGATGTGCCTGGGACATCACGTCGATGGGGGCATGTAGTCGTGCATCCTTGGGCGGTGCCACTCCAACGAGGACGTCCGGTTCTTGGGTCCCGCAGGTGTCAAGCCCAGCAACGCATGACTGCCAATTCAGAAGGGCAGGGGGCAGCACTTGATAACATCGCTGTGAGCATGGAACATGTGGCCCAATCCATGCTCCCCCTGCTAGGCAGGTGCTTCTCCAGCGGCAGGCGGCGCAGTCCACGGGCCACTCACTCAGGCTGGGCATGGCGGCCTCAGACAGGGCACGCCAGGCTGAAATGTTGTCTCTACGTCAAGCAACTGCTGCTCATGCAGAGGCACATATGGAGACCATGGAGGGTGAGTATGCTTCCCTCAGATCCACTGTGGGTGTGCTCATGATGACCCAGAGGTAGCGGGCAGAGGAGAGGTTTGCGCAGCTTAAGCGTACCATCTCGGCTAAGCTATGTGCTTGCCGGGAGGTGCATCAGTTGTCCAGCCAGGCCTTGCAGGAAGAACTCTGTGTTACACGTGTTACCTTGCAAGAGGGAGCACGCGTATCACGGGAGGTTCTGCATGCAGACCTACGTGTCATCGCCGCACATAACCAGGCTCACCCGTCCGGCAGACTTGCTGCCGACAAGGGGCAAGCTGCGGCTAGGCATGGTCATGATCCTGTGCCACGTCCTCCTTTTCAGGATGAGCCAGACTCGCATGACGAGCTATCTCCCACACAGGTCGTGGTGTGCAGGCATTGAGCCCATGGAGGTTTTTTTTTTGTCTCAACATCATCGCATGTGGGTGTTGAGGTGCACCCTGTACCTCCCCCCTCCTGGGTGCCTCCCCCCCGGGTCGTATGTGGCCATTTTTGATTTTTTCTTTTAGTTTAGTTAGTTAATATTAACTATTTGATAGTTATTTTAATTAGGTTATGTAGGTTTTTCATTGTTAGTTTAATTAGTTAATATAGTTTAATATTGTTTGTCTATTGTGCATTCATGTGACAGTGTGGTGCTTTGTGGCTTTTGAAAGCATCCACTGTCTGTTCTAGCTGGGCCCTTCAAGCTTGTCTCATGGATGTGTTTGCAGCTTGGGTTCCTGACTCGCATAGGCCACTCCTGCTTCCCTTGTCCATGGGCTCACTAGGATGGTTGGGTGTTACAAAATTTTACACAAGGGATTTGGACTTTCTCCATAACTGTGGTCTGTATGATGCTGTACTACTTGTGTTAACACCCCGAGTGGGGATTGGTTGCGTTTTATCCACCCCATGTCTGTAATCAATTTTGGCGAGTACATGATTGATGTCTCCATTATTTGATGTGGATTGTGATGTATGTTATTTTCTTGCCTGTATATGTGCTTGATGCACTTCATGCTGTAAACAGTAGCCTGCACCCTTGGCCTGTCAAAGTGACACTGATGGTGGGAGGAGTTTGGATGTAGGTCTGTAACCTGGCCCAGTGACAACCAGCATGAAGACACACACACACAGAGAACTTTCCTGCCTTATTAATTTGTGTTATGCCCTTTCTGCAGGGAGATGAGCCGCCGGACTACCTTTGCCAGCAGACACATGGACGTGTAATCCAGAAAACTAGCCACGTTCGGTGGTGCAGACGTGTGCATGTGTACGCAAGCAGAAGCACAGGGCTTGTGCTCAGACGTCTGACAGAAGCAGACGTGTTTCCAGGAGCTCCAGGAAAGGTGAGCAGCACAAGGGCCCACACTGCAGCCAACCTTCCACCAGGCCACATGCACATGCATGCTAAGTAGCACCAGTGCTGGGGAGCTTTGCCAGGCATTGTTGGAGAAGTGCACAGTACAGCTGGCATGCGTTGAGGGTCAAATGCCAAGTGGCCTTACAGGTTGTCAGGGACAAACGCATGGGCCATCGATCATATCCTCGAGTCACCCCTGCTCCATTGAAGCAGAGTTATTAGGGCAGTAGCGTTCCTAGCCAGAAGCGGATACAGCGCACATGGACACCCAGCGAGGCACTGACTCGTGAGCAGTGCATGTCATTTGCATGTGCAAATTGCCACGTACACTACCTATTGAAATCTGCGGCTGCCAGAACCCAACTTGTACTGAAGTTGTACCTCGCTAAACGCGTCTAGCAGCTCACCCAGGGAACATTGTATCATGTGTGATTGTTCACGCATTGGTCCTCCATTTCCTGTGCGCCCACATACGCCTGCCTTACTGCATTGACAGTGAATGAACCATCAGTGGGGCCAAGCTAACATATGGGTACAAAGCAGCAGACAGGGGTGTTGGTTTATGGAGAAGTCACTTACTTTGGGGCATGGATGGTGTTGTGTGTGTGTGTTGTGAACACACATTCAGATTAGTAACTCACACCCTCTTTGCAGCATTTAACTGCTCCTGTTACCAGACCTGAGAGTGCGCAGGCAGGAGGCCAGCACTCACCCCAGAGATAAATGTGTCTTTGCCTTGCATTTGACTAATTTGGTACAATGTGTATGATGAACATGTTTTCTCAAAATGAGTATGTGTTTTTGTGAATAGTTTTTTTTGCCTGCTTTCCCTTGCAAATCCACCTTCCCTCTCCTGCCCCTCTTTCCGGTTATCATGAATACCAATGCCTGTACAAACAACATATCCCTGACCTTCCCTGCCGGGGTCTCAGAGTCCTGTGTAAGTTTACCTTGCAGGCGCCCAGACCACAGAGAGGGTGGTTGGTTCGTGCCACTCTGGCGCCTGGACACCGGCGCTGTGACACTACCCATCAGTTGTTGCATCCTCATTGTATGTTATGTACCGTAAATGGTACCCATCCTGTTGGTCCATTGTTCAACTGTGCTACCTTGGTTGTTCTGTCATTGTGCTTGTACATGTGCTTTGACATTTCCTGCTACTTCAAGTCATCTACTGGAGACTCTTCCGGGGGTTTTTGGTGCCTACAGGCTTTTTCCCTGGTTTGTGGGCTTGGCTACTTGGAGTTCTCTGCGATTTGGTATTTTTACCAGTCAAGGTGGCCTCTGAGGGGGCTGGACCCTATTTACACGCAAACTGGAACACGGAAACCAAGGGGTAGGGTGAGCCTGTAGCCAGGTAGACTAGAATGAGGAAGACTACATACCCCAGACACAGTTGTTTAGAAGGTCACGGTGATGTGTAAATGAGGGTGGGCCTTTTGTTGTTGGACAGTTGGCTTGGGCTACAGTGTTGTGGGCACTCTGACATTGTAATTGTGGGATACTATGTACATGATGTGTTGTGGTGGTCAATGCCTGTTCCCGTGTTGTCTTTACTTTTCTGGTGTCGGGGGATTGGTGTGGTTTGACATGCTGGGGTGTTCACATGGGCAATGTTCACATGTGATGTGTACAGGACACTGAGGGTCACTTGATTTCACATGCATATGTTCAGTGCATGTCCCTAATGACACACACAGTTGCACAATGATCCACCACACGTACAACCACCCTTCCATGGCCACAGGTGCACACAGATTGCATTCTCAGGCCCGCTGTGTCCCTGCAGCAAATGATCTCTTACCATTTGGGTATCCTGTACATGCGTCATTTGGTTATTGATTTGATTTGTCATTTTCATGTGATGCCCAATGTGTATCTGCAACACAATGGCTGCTCAATGTGCTGTGTGCTGAGCAGTGTGTTGCAGGAGACGCACACAGCACACGTGTTCGGGAGTCCGGATTTTGCCATGCCCAATGTGCATCTGAACAGGCATTCAGTGTTGTGTTCATGCTACGACTGGTGGAAGGCATTTGTGTCTGACTTTGTATGTGTGGGAGGTTGTTGGTCAGCGATTTCATCTGATCCCATGTCAGGCATCATTGTCTCGGCCAGTTTTCTTTTATGACATGTCACTTCGTATCTTATTGGTCATGTGTTGGCCTTTTGCTATTGCATGCCATGTCATGGTGTGGCAGACAAGGCTGATGTGGTTTGGGAGGGTTTGGGTGACATACCAGGGATTGTGATGGCCTGTTTTGCGGGGTGGTGTGATACACACCTTGCATGTGTTCCTTTTAGTCACACAGGATTGGTTATGTTTAAGTAGCTAGGGATGCACACAATGTAGCACTTCCGTGGCAACATTCTCAGGGTGGTAAGGTTGTGACAGTTGACTGTCTCTCTTTGTCATCATCGATTGTAACTGGTATGTGCCAGGCCTGTGTGCACTCCACAGGGGTTGGAGTTTAGGTGAAAAATGTGGTCACAAGCTGGGTCCGGACTGCCTCGCCACATGCCCTTCCCCTCCCATGGGCAGCACCTGTGCCTGTGGTTGGGGACATGGGGGCACCACCATGTCCACGGTACGTCCTGCCGTGTTGCAACATTGTGCAGGACACATGCTGCCACAATGATCCTGCACACGACTGGGGGTGCATATAGTAGCTGGCCGCCAGAGCGGTCAAGGGAGCTCTCCGAATGTGCGCTCCACTATGCCCCTGGTTGCAATATGGGCAGCGCTGTATCTTACCTGGGGTGATGTGGTGAGGTTCTGGATTGGCGTCCTCATGTGGTTGCTCAGAGGGTAGGCACTGTCCCCTGGGGAGGTGATAATGGTTGTGATTATTGGGGTTTGTGTATTTGGCTGTGTGTGACATGCATGCATGTGCACAGGCATTTCTACTCACCTAGGAGCCATGTGTCGCCATGCTGCCAGCTTCCAGGGCCCAGCTCAGGGCAGACATTCTGTATATGAAACTGTGATGGGTAGAGCCAGGGTAGTTTGCATAGACAGGGGTGATGATTCCCTTTGCATCGCATACAATCTGCATGTTGATGGAATGCCAATGCTTGCGGTTTCGATAGATGTGCTCAGTGGCCCTAGGTGGATGTAGGGCCACATGGGTGCAATCTATGGCACCAAGCACTTTGGGGAAGTGTGCCACCCTGTAAAAGTCCTGGACCACGGCCTGCCTTTCTGCGGGTGTTCTGGGCATGTATATGTGCCTGCGGACTGAGGGGCGCGCAGTGATGATTGCCAACACCTGGTGTAGGCAGCGTGACTGCGTGGCCTGTGAGACCCCCCCCCACTATGGCAGTTGGCCACTGAAATGACCCAGTGGCCACAAACAGCAGGACATTGAGCACCTTCTCCAAGGGGCTGAATGCTTCGGAGCACAGGGTGGGTGATGTAAGGTCATCTTCCCACTCCCTGACCAGGTCTAGGATGATACAGGGTGGAAACCTATACCTGCCATAGACCTGGTCGTCAGGCATCCCAAAAAGGCTAGTCCGGGGGAAAACAATGCGGGCCCTGGCTATTCTCCTCCTCCTGCGGTGTCCCATGATCAGTGCTGCGACAAATGGGGCATTCATCGTAGCTGGATCTACGTGTTTGTTGTTTGCACGCACTTTTATACTGTGCGCGGGGAACGCTTCCGCCAGCCTTTGTGTGGCAGATGTGTTGATGCCTATGCGGGTCTTTTAGCATGCGCAAGTTTCCCGTATTCGATTCCATGAATACGTGTTGTTTGCGTGCGTGTGGGCGTTCTGTGTATTTCCCTGTAGTATTTCCCCAGTTACGCCTTCTTTTTAACACGTTGTTCCCCATTCCGTGTGTTACACCCTGTGTCCCGCCCCCTTTTTGGTGTGTGCGCCGACCTTGTGCGCTTTCCCTGTGCGCATCGCGCACGGCGCTCTGGATGTTGCAATGACGTGGGCGCCCATGAAGGGCCAACTGCTGAGCTGCCGCAGCCTGGCTGCAGCAGTGCCAGGGCTCACCACTCAGGCACTGGCCGGCAGCCTGCGCCAGACGCTGGTCCAGCCTGCTGAGGATGAGTCAGAGAGGAGGTCATCTATCAGGATGGAGGACAAATACTGCGCTAAGTACTGGGTAGTGAGTGACCACAGACCGTGTACAAAAACGGTTGCACACTATCCATCCCCATGCGTGCGCAGCAGTCTCATCTTGCAGATTCCACAATCTGAGCGTATTTGGCTGTTTTGGAATAGGAGAGGGGGGTGCCACTGTGCCAGTGTAGCTATACTATGTTGTACACTGCCATACCTTTGTGTTTTCTTGACGTTTGCTTAGCGTTCACACTGTAAGATCAGGGTCAGACTGTCACTGGGGCATTACATTGTTTCATCACCAAATAAGTGGCCAACAGTTGCAAATGGCAATTCATTCCTTTTGTGACTGACCGTTTGAGTGGTACCCAAGGGGGATTTTTTGATAAAATGTGATGCATATTGTGCATTTTAAAGAATATTTATCCAGTAAGAGGTCAAAACTACTAGCCGCGTGATGATGGTGAAGTAATTTCTCACATTGGCCAAAAAAGGGGCACACTTTAAGAGAACAAAAACAGACCCACAGTAGCCTGCTCACTATTCACTATACTACTTCTAGCCATAGCTTTCTGACTGCCCATGAAGTGCCTGCCTCCTGCCGACACAGGTGGCACATTAGAAAATGCTGAAATAAACACCAAAACTCAACGACCTCTAGCCTAGGTGCTTGGTAATGATGCATTGAAATGGCCACATGCAGGTTCCACACAGATCGTTGCAGCCAACAGGCATCACACTCTACTACCTGAGCTATTTAATCATCTGTACAGTGGTAGTCAAACTTGTAATACCGAGCCCAAAAGCCCACAATAAATCTTTTGGTAAAAACTGTGCTGTTGTTTCCAGGGCAGTTTCTAGACCATATTGCCCAGGACGAAACACACCAAATTGCCCAGGGCGTTGCTCCCTCCCATACTGCTACCCCCTGTCCAACCTCATTGCAGTGGTGAAAACATTACCCTAATATCCCCAACCTATCCATAACTTCTCCCTAAACCTCATTCTGGTTTTCCTACTTCCCCTTCCTATCCAACCTTCGCCACCCTAACCCTCCTTCCCTGCTGGGGTTGCAGAGCCCTGTATAAGTATCGACTTGCAGCTCCCAAAACCGCAGTGGGGGTGGCTGGTTCATGCCACTCCTGCGCCTCGGATTTGTGGACCCTGTCACAGAACTCTAAGTATGCAAAGTTATGTTATTTATGAGTTGTGTTGTAATACAATATTTGAGCATAAATACCACTGACAAAGTACTTTCCGATGTCATCCTTTGGCTGGACTGCCTATTAAATGCAACTCTATTTTCATTACTGGTGACAACTAGTAGACATGCCTTGAGCCTGGTTCTGCAAAATAAGTATAGTATTTAGCTATGGGATGATGTTTTTTTTAAAAAGAACATTATCACTTTCTAAAGCGTTTACACAAAACATAACATGCAACAAACACCATTAACCCTCCATAAGTAGCAGTTGTGAATTGGCGCGATTCACGGATAATGGCTTGAGGGACACTTTTTTTGAGGCAAGGGGTGGGCCACTTTTATTTTGGTGCCCGTGCCTATTTCCTTGTCCCAGTCCGACCCTGCACATGTCTTGCACATTGTTTGCATGTACTGCTCTTAAGGGCCATCATTACTTTAGGTGCAGCCTAGCAATTCAGTCCAACATCAACTAAAGCTTACTGCCCACCACTTCATAGGAAAGTGGTCTGATTTCCCCAGCCTGATTATCTGTATGATGTGCCTTGTTAACCCTTCCTATTTATGCCTGCTTGTGCTGATACCAACACAAGCTATGCTCTGCACTGGCCTCAATACTCTATTCTATGCAGTTCTTAGCTGTCTGATTTGTGTTACCTTCATGACAAGGTTTCCTGGTTAACCTTGAGGACCAACATTGAGATAGTCAGGGGTAGGGTGCTGCCCCGAGCTAGTGGATGCTGGTCACAGAGGTATATGATGGGGTCCCCAGACCTACCCTACAGGGTACCCACACTACAGCAGCGGGCAGTCACAGGTGCACACCAATCAACAACAATGATCACCATGGAGGGAAGGTCATGTCCAAATACCTTAAGAATAACTCTAATCCTAGTATTAGTACTCATAGAAAAACCCTGCAGATTCCTAGCAAGATCCAAACACCTAGCACAGGAATTAATGCTTTTTCCTTTAAGTGAGCAACATTCATTGTGTTAGCCACTGCTGCTGAAGAAAACAATTGAGACTGAGTCACACTAGTTCAGACCGCAGGTACAAAGTTGCACTCGAATGTGAACAGAATGAAAGGAAATTTGTGTGCACTGTCCTTGCAGCGGCCAAAACAAACATTGTTCTCATTGTTCTCCCGCTCGTATTGCAGTGATTACAAAGTTATCATTTCTTTACATCAAAAACATTACGGTCAAAGCAATCATATTCATTTGCTTACTAAATTCTAATTTATGTGCTGAGAATAAAGGAGGACTCTCAAAAGTAGGCAATGTCAGCAGGGCTCGAAAGGTGAGGGAGGAGATTTCAAACATCTCTATGGCAGTTTCAAATTCCAAGATGGATGTAGGTCTTGATCAAGCTCAGGCGTTCCCCGCCCCTTTAGTCCACTTGACCACAAGCACAAGAACAAATCACAAAGACCACTACAAGTGCATTAAGGAACCATGAAAACTAGCAACATGATGCCAAAGACCAGGGTGCTCCACTGTTCATTGAATCAGGCCTACAATAAGCCCAAACCAGAAACTTTGTATGACATCTTTTCTTTGACCACAATGAATTATTGAAGAATCTCCCTGTTTGAGTTGCATAGATAACGGTCATCTTCTTGAGAACTACATTCTTGTGTCTGCCTTTTTGTGTTTCCCATTCCTGCTATCCATGAGACCTTGTCTATGGTGTGAGACAGGCATGGTATCAAGACATTACACAGACAACAGAGTGTGAATTCAACAATGGAATCTTTATTAAGTATCGGGATGGGTGTAATGCCCATCTTGTCCTATAGCTATGGTAGGAATTGCCCTACCTAAAGAAACCAAGGAAAGGCTATGTCCATAAGTCCAAATCAAGAGTCTGTCAAAACCTATGCTTGCCCTCACATCTAATACTGAAATGAAGTGTAGGGTTATTCTAACTCAAATAGTGTTCAAAATTAAGTCTGGAGCAACCTCTAGCTCCCTTTGCAAGTTCAGGATACAGTTCCAACAATTTTAGGTTTCACATGTTCCTTCAGGACATAGGGTTTTCTTCCCCATGCTACTGGTTCACCAAAACAATATTTTAAAGGAGCTCTGGTTTCCTTTTCCCAAGCTTCAAGCACAGATTCACAAATACAATGTTCCAAAGGAGCTTGGGCTTCCCTTCCCCAAACCTCATGCACTGGTTCACAAAAACAATCCCACACTCTTCAGCTTTATCTTGTTTCAGGATGGCTTTCACACATCTCTTGGATTTATTGGGGCTTCTTGGTATAGGCGCAGTTCACAGGCTGCATGGCACACTCATTACAGCTCATGCAACCAGTTGCCCGTGTCCAGCTTTCTGCCATCTTAGTGGTTTACAAAGACCCTCAAGTTCATAGATTGATGATTTGCCTTCTTGCTACTTCTTTAGTTCCCTTTTCAAAAAATGTACTTTGTTGATTTCATTTAAATCCTTCTCTTTTTTTCAGCTTACTTTTGCCCACATAGCATTTTGCTCGCACTTCACTGGCTCCCCTCGGCTGCTCATCCACAGCTTTCATTCATTTATTCACAGTATTACAATTTGCGTTACTTACAATGTTCTTGGTTAATCAGAGACTTTTGAACGTTTACTGCTCAAATGTGACCACTCTTATATAATGTTTCTACAAAAAGTCCTTTCAAACATTTAATTCCTTTCAGTTCATTCCTCTGCTTCAATCAGAGACTTTGGAGAACATGCCGATTACACACGACCACTCCGATACAACGTAATTCAGTCTTTCTCAAAAATGCACCGCGTTTCTGGCATTCCTTTGAAACTCACCGGTAGCATCATTCTTCTCCTCAGTCTCTTCGTTACAATGCTTTCTGGGATTTGATGTCAGAGTCTCACCGCCTGCCCTTCAGACACACCTGCATTGATACTTCCATTCAGTAGAACAACCATTTCTTGGCTGTAGCGAAGGGACTGCCACTTCCCACGGCTCCCTTCTCTCACCTTCTCCAGCTCCCTGGAGACATGGCTCCCTCACCACACAATGACACTCTGCTGGGCTCTGCAGTGCTTCAGCCTCTCTGCGTCTCGTTCTCGTTCTCCTCTGGCTTCTCGCAGCCTGGGCTGCTCTCTTCTTCCCTCTGCTGCTTTCCACTTCCTCCTCTTGCTGCTGAAACCCAACCATTTTATACACCTGCAACCCCATCAAGGGAGTTCAGGTGTGCTTCACTTGCCGGTCTTGCTTGACTCCAATTAAGCCAATTACTGGGACATGCCTGACCTTCAGCTCTGTAGTGTTCAGGTTCCCTCTTCTTCCTTCCAGCACTATAGTGTTGTTTCCAATACGAAGTGTGCATTACTCTTAGATCCTCGTCCCAGTACTTGAAGTAAGATTACAGGGAAAAGTTGGAAAGGACTGACAATATCCCATAACGATTGAGGGAGGGTCTGATAAGTCAGTGTTAGTGAAGGGGGACACCATCTCTGGCCTTCAGGCACCCTCTCTCCAATCCCAAAGGACCCACCACCCAGGTGATCCTCTTTCGCTAGTCCACCCCAAGGGTCGGGATCCAAAGGCGATGGTCCTTCCCTGGTCACCTGAACAGAAGAATCTTGGGGAGTAGATGTGAGAGTACCCTCGGGTTTCTCACAATGGGTAGTGGTGGTTCAATTCATTACAGCCGCTCCACCGATCACAGCTCTTTACAGTAGATTCAACCGCCTGGATTTGAAGACCAACCTGTCACCAGTGTAATAATCAATGTACTGATCCTTTGAATGAAGCAATGTCTAAGCAGCAAGGTATTGTTTTCGCTTGTACTTTATTCCTCTTAGTAATTTTATCTATGGAGAAACAGCCCACCGTCCAATTATTCAATCTGCTGAAATTCAACTGACTTTCCTAGAAGAAACACGTTCACATGGCACACTGTGATACAACTCTCTGCCTGACCCTGGGAAGTGATAGTGGTGTGGTCAAAGGGGCCTTGGGTGCCCTGAGCTAGTGGATGGTATAACTGGAAAAGGTACACAGAAGATCCCCAGATTACACCAAATGGATGCACATGCTAAGTCGGCGGGAAGTCAGAGGAGTACCCAAATCCATGCACCCATAGGGACAGCCATAATCCCCCTAGAGGGAAGTCATAGGAGCAATCACAAGCTCACCAGCCCTAAAGTTAATGTCCACCTAGAGGCTAGCCATAGGGTCATTCGTAACCCTAATGGTGGTACTGACATACAAAACCACCAAGAATTAAGTCATAGGGTACTTACCTCTCAATCTCTCCAACCCTCACCAGTGAACATCAAAAAGAGAATTAGAGGCCCAAACACCCTTCAAGAGACATCTTCCCCCAGAGCTGACAGAGATCCATTCCAACTCCCTAGCAAGACCGACATCTAGCATAGAAAATGAAGTCTCTCGTTTAAGGACAATTTTGCACCATTACAAAGTTACTGATGAGTAAAGATGAACAAGTTAGTTACTCTCTTACCCGGTAACGTTCAAAGGCCAGATCCTGCCCACGGATGGAATCAAGGGAGTAGTGACGTACAAAAGTATGTACCGAAGCCCAGGAGGCGGCATCACAGATGTTACGAATAGGAACACCCCTCTGTAGGGCAGTAGAGGCAGCCATACCCCTGGTAAAATGGGACCGCAAGCCGAGCGGTGGGTCCTTACCCGCCAAGCAGTAACACTCAGAGATAGCCAAAATAATCCAGCGAGACAAAGTCTGTTTCGTCACAGCTTGTCCCAAACGATTTCCAGCGTAACCAATGAAGAGTTGATCGCCACTCTGACCCGGGACATGCGTGAAATATAAAAGCTTAACGCTCTCCTAGGATCAAGCCTATGAAGCCTCTACTCTTCCTTACCAGGATGTGGAGGAGGATAAAATGCCGGAAGAACAACCTTCTGGCCTAAATTAAATTCCGACACCACCTTTGGAAGAAAGGAAGGACGAACTCTAAGGACAACCCTGGCCTTATGAAACACAGTGAAGGGTGGCTTAACTGAAAGTGCCTGTAACTCACTCACTCTGCGAGCGAAAGTGACCACTGCAACCAAAAATACAGTTTTAAGAGTTAACAGTCTCAAGGGCATGAATGCAAAAACTCAAACGGAGCACCCATCAGAAACTTGAGAACAAGGTTCAACTCCCAACCGGGCACCTGGAAAGGTGACGGAAGGAACACATTAGTGAGCCCTTTCAGAAACTGAGAAATTAAAGGAATTTTAAAATAGGAACACTCTTCAGATGAGCGCTTAAATATGGATAGCGCCGCCAGGTAACCTTTAATGGTACCCACTTGAAGGCCCCTGTGGGCCAAAGAAAGCAAAAAAGACAGAACCATGGGAATGTCAAATGCAAAAGGATCCACATTCTTAACCCTGCACCAGTTGCAGAACTTACACCAATGACAATGGTACAGGGACTTTGTTGCGGGCATCTGGCCGAGAGCAACACCTCCATCATGTCTTCAGGGAGGTCCCAATCCTTATACCTCAACCTTTAAGAAACCAAGCGTGAAGGTTGACGGATCTGACCTCTGGATGGAAAACCTGACCCCTCTCCCGTGAGAGCAGATCGCCTCAGTAGGGAAGACGACGTGGAGGTCAGATGGACACGTCGAGAAGGTTTCCGGATACCACGTCCTCCGGGTCCACGCCGCAGCAATGAGGATCATCCAGGAATCAAAACTCCGTAACCTCTGCAGTACTTGCGGGATGACGGGGACTGGAGGAAACGCGTACAACAGTGGGAATGACCACTCCACCACGAACACGTCTCGTAAGGCTCCTTTTGGAGGAAATTCCCGCAAGCAGAACCTCTCACACTTCCGGTTGGCACTGGAGGCGAAGAGATCCACTTGAGTGGTCCCCCAAAGGGCAAAGATCTCCAGGAGAATCTCCCGAGCCAACTCCCACTCATGAGAGATCGCGCTCTGCCTGCTCAGAGCGTCCGCTGTCTCGTTTTCGTCTCCGGCCAGATGAACTGCCGAGATCGAAACTTCCTGCTGGATTTCCCAAAACCAGAGCTGCATCGCCTCCCTCCACAGAGGAAGTGACCCTGCCCCCCCTTTTTGTTGAGGTAGTGCATGGCCACCGTGTTGTCCGTCAGGATCAGGACATTCTTTCCTCGCACAGTCAGCAGAAAAGCCTTCAGGGCTAGCCTGACGGCCCTCAGCTCCAACAGATTGATATGGAGTCTGGACTCCGACGGAGACCAACGACCGCTGACTTTCAACTCGTTGGCATAAGCTCCCCAACCCGTGAGGGATGCGTCCGTCACAATCGTCACCTCCGGCCAGGGTAGCCAAAATGGAGCCCCCTTCATCAGATTGCCTTTGATGGCCCACCACAGAAGGTCCTGGCCGACCGAGGACGGCACCTGAACAGGGTCCGACATCCTGCCAGAGGACTGAGACCACTGGAGCTTGAGCGCCCATTGCAAAGATCTCATCCGCAACCTGGCCTCTGGCACCAGAAGAATGCAGGATGCAATGAGGCCGAGCAATCTCAAGAGCTGGAACGCTGGGAGACTCTGAGCAAGCTGAAACTTGTGCACCATCTGCTGAATGTGATGAGCCCTCACCTGGGGAGGAAAACACTGCCCCAGGGGCCTGCCGAGCACTGCTCCAATGTACTGGAGCCTCTGAGTTGGTGTCAAATGGGACTTCTTTAAGTTGAGGGAGAAGCCCAGCTTGTGGAGGGAGTGGCAGGTGACTGACAGATGATCCAGGACTTGCTCGGGAGAGCGCGCCCTGATCAACCAATCATCCAGGTAGGGGTAGACATGAATCCCCCCTTTCCTGAGGTGCGCTGCCACCACTACCATGAGCTTGGTGAAGACACTCGGGCGGAGGTCAATCCGAACGGCAGGACCCGAAACTGAAAGTGCAATTCGACAACTGCGAACCTCAGGTACTTCTTGTGCTTTGGATGTATCGGCACATGAAAATAAGCGTCCTTGAGGTTGAGAGACACCAACCAGTCCTGAAGTTGAAGAGTCTGGAGGACTTGAGAGAGAGTAACCATCTTGAACTTGTCCTTCCTGCGGAGTTTGTTCAAACCACGTAAATCCATGATGTGTCTCAAACCCCCGTCTTTCTTGGAAATCATAAAATAAGGGGAATACCATCCCTTGTTCCTCTCCGCTACAGGCACCAGTTCTATGGCGCCTTTCTCCAGCAGGGTTGAATTTCCTGCGCAAGGAGCGGATCCGGACTCTTCAAAGAGAGATTCCCTGGTGGATTGTCTCGAGGCCTCTGCCGGAAAGGAATACAGTAGCTGTGGGTTATGATCTACAGAACCCACACATCTGAAGTAATGGCGTGCCACTCTGCAAGATGCTGCACCAGCCTTCCCCCAACCGGCGAACCATGGGACATGGCCTCATGCTGAAGCGGCTGCGGCGTTGCGTGAGGGCAAAGAGGCAACTGCCCGAACGGCCTTGGCACCTCGAGTACCTTGTTTTCCACCTCTGGCACTCCTACGGTGGCCCCTTTGACTGGCAGCTCCTCTCGCTTTACCAAAGGATGAGTAATAACGAAAGGAACCTCCCCTCCATTGCTGTCCCCTAGGACGAAAAGGCAGAGGTTGTCGAAATGCAGCGCCCAACGACTTCGCTGCAGCTTTTGAGGTCTGCAACCTCTCAAGGCTCTCGTCAGCCTTGCTGCCAAAAAGTTGTTCCCCATCAAAGGGCATGTTGAGGAGCCGGGCCTGCACATCAGGAGCAAACCCCGACTTCCGCAACCATGCAAACCTGCGTATCACGGTGCTCACCGCCGTGGACCGGCTGACGCAATCTGCCATCTCCAAACCCGACTGAACGGCCTCACACATGGCATCCTTGCCATCCTGAACCATGGCAAGGAAACCATCCGTTCGTCCCCTTCGGGAATATGCTCAGCCGCTAAGGAAACACATTTCCAGAGAGTGTGCGTGAAACGTGATAAGGCACATACGGAGTTGGCCGCCTGAAGCACCATACCCCCTGAAGAAAACACTTTCTTCGCCCAGCCGTCAAAACGCTTGTCGTCCCTATCAGGAGGGATGATAGGATACGATGCCTGCTTTGCCGGGGCCGTAGCCGCCTGCACCACCAAACTCTCCGGAGTGGGGTGTTTGGACAAGTAGCAGGGGTCGCTATTGGCTGGGCGGTATTTTCGCGGCAAAGACTTGCCCACTGCCGGGAGACTCTCCGGAGCAGTCCAAGCCGCCGCCACCCTCCTCTGTAGAGCCATATGAAACGGCAGTACCGGGTCAGTTGGTGGACCAAGGTCGAGGCTATCCGTAAGGTCATCCTGAAGAAACTCCCCTGGGAGAGCAGATCATCCCCAGTACTCGGTGACCCTAGACATAAGGCGCCGGTACGAGGAGTCGGCATGAGTGCCAGGCTAAGGCCTACAAAGCTCCATCTCCGGAGAGGTGTCCAGCCCACTAGCATCGTGCAGGGACTGCCTCGAGTCCTCAAATTGGCTATGGCCCGAGAGAATCTCATCTGGCACCGCATCAGGAACCATGCCATCATCAGAGCCCTCATCCACCTCTGAAATAAACTCAAGATGGCGGTAAGAAGGTACAGAATGTGAACCAAAGCCATGCTTGACCTTGGCCAGAGCCTTTCTAGGGGGTTCCAAAGAGCCCTGGGGTACCCCCGTCGACACAGCCTCAAAAGGCGTTGAGGGCATCGAGGGCGTCGACGCCGAACGCGGCGCCGACAGCATCGATGGTGTCGACACAGGCCTCGAGGCCGGAGCCCCGAGTGTGTCCCTCGACAGCCTGGGTGCCGACGACTTCTTCGGAGGCAGGGCCTCGAAAGAGTCCGTCGACGACCTCAGCGCCACCGGCATCGACGTCTTCCTCGAAGACACCACAGGTTCACATGGTCTTGAGCGCGTCGAGGACCGGGACCTGGACTGGGCATGACGATAACGATTCCCCTTGTCCGAGCGGGACCTCTCCCGTGAATCGTGCTGACCACCCAAGCCCGAAGGCGCGCGAGCGGTTTCTCTCGACCGATCACAACCGACCCCACTCGGAGGTGCGGACGGACCGGTGCTCTGCGATTCGAGAATCGCTAACATTTTCTTCCCCAAAGGAAGTCCATTCCTCCGGCGTTGCATGCTTGGTGGGATAAGCGACCCGCCGATTGGCGGAGTCCTCGGTGGAGGACGTGGAAGGCGACCGATGACGGTGCTTCCGGGAGTGCCTCGAAGAGGCAGAGGAGTGGCGGGACCGACTCCGGGGCAGAGACCCACTGGACTTCCGACGACGATGCGGAGAGTCGCCCCTCGAATTGTCCGTCGAAAGCCCCGCAGACCTCGACTTCGGTGGTTTGGACACCTTACCTACCGACAACTTCTTCTTGCGCTCCCAAAAGGCTTTGGACGTGAGCGACTGGCAGTCGACACAGTCATCCGTGTCATGGGCCTCCCCAAGGCACCAGAGGCAGGCGTTGTGCTGGTCCATCACCGACATCTTGGACCCACAGTCCCCGCACTTCTTAAAGACCGGACGCGGGGTTGAAGACGAGGTAGACATCCTTCACGAGGAAGAAACTTAACAAAACAAACAGGTTCGAAGAACCGAGAAACAACAGAAACTCCAAAGAGTTGAGGCGCACCGAGATTCCCGAAGCGAACACGTTCGCAGAAAAAACAGAACTGAGGCTACGGGCGTCGTGCATCCTACTTATTACATCTGGTGACGTCGGCCGTCGGAGTAGGTCCTCGAGGACGGCGTATCGACGTCATTGACGCAGGACGCAGACACCGAAAGATTTTCCGGAGCAGCACAGCTGGGGTGATTATTGTCATAGATATCGAATAAGTCGGAGGACCCAATCCCCTCGAAATACATTTCATTCTTTAGCACCAACGCTGCAGTAAACATTTCTTATTATGACTCATGCATGAGCAGCCTGGGTAACTCCCAATATTTGACTGGAACACTAGAGAAATGATACTCCCTCATTAGAAAGCAAACAAGAAACATTCTCCCGGCCTCTCTAATATCAGAGATATCAACATTGCAAATTCTCTGTAATAAAAGCATTGCTCATTCAAATAACAGCTTCCAATGCTTACCAGAAGATTTCCTTACTGCAGAAGCAGTCACATCATGCTCAGGAAAGGGAGGGACATAGATTACGGCAGGAGTGGCATAAAGGTTTCATGAGGGAAGGAGGAAACACCACACATGTCAAGGACCTTTTCGAAAATCCAAGAGGGTGGCAGGCTTTTAACATTAGGCGAATCACATGGCCATCAACACATGGCTCAATCACAAAGCAAATGGGCACTGATAGCAGATATGTTCCTCATATCATAAAGTACCACCCAAAGAGAGGGAAGATACAACTATAAAAAAGCCTTCAATTCAATTTGGCAGTGTAGGGAGTTTGGGTAGTTGTTTGAAGGAGAGAGAAGTACTGAGAAGAAGGCGGGGAAAAGAATGGGTGTTTTGAGTATGTGAATTAAGGAGGTTGGGAGGTGAAGCTTACTTAGAAGAGAATGGGAGTTGACATCTGGAGGAGAAGAGTTGCTGTGGAGCTGAGGACTTTGGTTCTACGTTAAAATCAGGCAGCCAAAAACAGAGCAGCAGTATAAGCCAAGGCACATTGCCTCGAAAAAGCAAAGCAGCAAATTCCTGCATGTTACTTAAGCCCGGCATCCGTCCATATGACAGCTAACATACAAACATAACTCATTGCCCTTTCCCCCCCCAGAAAGTGCAGAATGAGACTTGTTTGTTTGTTGGCATAAGAAGGCCGCAGAATTTATTCCACAATCATAAAACCAAACTGTACATATCTGTGGAAAACTTTGTCTGCCAGGTGCGGCGACTACTCCGTGTCGCAAGGACTTGCTTCCCCGTTTCCTTTCCCAAGAGTCCATTAGTAGGCCCAACTCTCCCAGCCTTGGTAGTATCCGAGCCTGCCTGCCCTTGCAGGTGCTCCTGGGCGGGGAGAGTGCCGTTTCTTTGGGGGAAGCTGAGCCGTAATTGTCCTTCCCCGCCGCCCCTGCCGCTTAGGCTCCCAAGGGGCTTAGGGTCTGGGAAGAGCGAAGACCCTTCCCGCATTCTCCTGGCTCTTCCGGAGTCTGTCTCCTGTGTTTGTCTGGCCAAACACCGCCACACCGCCTTGTCGTCCTGCGACGCCGACGACCAGGCGTTTCCTGATTGTTCTGTTCGTAGGGTTGGTGGGTGGGAAAAAGAAAACCCTCTGCTGCAGTCCCGTGGAAGTGCACGGGTGTCCCTCGGCTGCAGCTGCTTTCTTGTTAGTAGCGGGATCCCCGCTCCTTATGAAGGGGAAACCCCTCCCCTTTCCTTTTGTTGCCCTTCGCGGGCTTTCTTCGATATTTGCCGCGCTTCGGCTTTCGCAGGCATTTCTTTTGTTTGCCATGCATTTCATTCGCGGGCTTTCCCAATTTTGCCGCCTTGGCCCGGCAACCCCCACCCCCCCCTTTTCCAAAAGGGGGAAGGGGCTGGGGACCGAGAAGGACGCCGCCCGGGTTATCGGGGGTGCCTCCTCCATTCCGCCGGGCTCCGTGTCGTCGTACCTGGCATAACCCCGGCATCCGTCCATATGACAGCTAACATACAAACATAACCCATTGCCCTTTCCCCCCCCAGAAAGTGCAGAATGAGACTTGTTTGTTTGTTGGCATAAGAAGGCCACAGAATTTATTCCACAATCATAAAACCAAACTGTACATATCTGTGGAAAACTTTGTCTGCCAGGTGCGGCGACTACTCCGTGTCGCAAGGACTTGCTTCCCCCTTTCCTTTCCCAAGAGTCCATTAGTAGGCCCAACTCTCCCAGCCTTGGTAGTATCCGAGCCTGCCTGCCCTTGCAGGTGCTCCTGGGCGGGGAGAGTGCCGTTTCTTTGGGGGAAGCTAAGCCGTAATTGTCCTTCCCCGCCGCCCCTGCCGCTTAGGCTCCCAAGGGGCTTAGGGTCTGGGAAGAGCGAAGACCCTTCCCGCATTCTCCTGGCTCTTCCGGAGTCTGTCTCCTGTGTTTGTCTGGCCAAACACCGCCACGCCACGTGTGGGTTTCCGCCCACCGTGGCTCCCCCCTTTGCTCCTCCCTCACTTTTCTAAGATCTTCGTGCGGATGTCCCAGAAAATAAGTCCATACCCAAAGATGATGGTGCACCACTCATTTGAAAAATACCCTGGAGTTTATACGTTAATGAGCCCGTGTCTAATCTGACAAAAACCCCTGCCCTTGCGACATTCAGCCATTGCGCAATTCAGTTTTCGCCAAGGCTTCTCTACTGAGGCGTGGCTGTCAGGACCCCGCCCTTCCTTTCCTGGAATGATTACTGACCATATTATTTCCGTTTCACCTAGCTGTCCTGCCAGCCCCTGTAAAGAGTACCTCATTTCCCGCAGGAGAGCCCCTCTCCCTAAACTCGTTAAATCAATGCCACCAAGGCGAATGGTCAAGATGTCGGGCTTCCTTCTGCTGGCCAAGAGTTTACGCACTTGACCCTGTAATAGCGCCCCATTCATGCCAGGCACCCCGTGCCACCTGGTCCTAAAATCGCCCGCTGTCAGAGCTTTCTGTTCGACTGACCAGCTGAACCCTGCCCTGGATCCGAAGGAGTGTCCTGCCACCCATACTGCTACCTTCTTATTCCAGGCAGGTGCTACAGAGAGGGAGAAAGAAGGCCTGCCACCCTTACATTTTTTCTGGCCTACTGTACTTCTTAAAGCAGCCTGATTTCCAGCTGCCTATCTGCTTGATCGTAGCCTCACTTATTCCCATTGCCGCCGCCGTTGAAGCAGCCCCTAACCTAAAAGAATGTGTACCAAAAACCCCTCTTTCTCCCCTATTTTGGCCAGTGCAATTTCCGTATTTCTGACCTTGCCCCGTTTCCCTCTTGCTCCGCCTCACCAGGGCTTGCCTGTTCTGGGACCCTTTTCCTCTGCCCCTTTCCAATCCGTTCCGCCTTTACCAAAGTGAGCCTGCCCGGGGACCTTTCTGACCATGCCACCTTACCATCATGGTCCGCCACCACTACGACGGCAACCAGGTGTGCCTGCTCTGGGACACTTCAGCCCCCGCCACCTTTCCAATTTGTTCGTCCTGCTGTACCTGCAATAGGTTCCTCACCATTTTTAGCTGGCTAAAGCACCCCACCAACTTAATCTTTGCTCTGCCTGTCCTTGCAGGAGTTCCAATGCTGGAGGGGTGCGCCGTGTTTGTTTCTTGTTTAGAATTTCAGGCACCATCTTTGCTTTACATCCCCCCACCCTGCTCTCTCGCCCCACTAGCATCCGCGGTCTTGTGCCGCCTTTCCTCTTTTTTGCTTTTCCCAGAGTTTTGTGCTGATTCTACTCCAGGGCTAACCAGGGCGGGCCTGCTCTGGGGCACCTCTGCTCGCCCCAGAAGGTGTTGCCTGCTTCCTCCTATTTGTTTGCGCCAAGTGTGCAGTAGGGCCCACACCCCCACCTTTTGAGCCTGGGCCTACCCTGCCCTTGCAGGTGTCCGCGGGCGGGGAGAGCACTCGGAGTTCGAATTCCCGCCTTTCGGTGTTTCCCCACAGTATTAGCCTTAGACCTGTTCATTACTGTCGATGTCCACCTCCCATTGTTTGTTGCTTAGTCCCCCACTTGATTATTAGACCTGACCCTGGCAGTAACTGGAACCGCCGTGAACTGGACCTTGGGGCAATAAACGGTGAGGTACCCAGCACCTAATTGAGGCAGGGAATTTTCTTTACCCCGTTACCCTGAAATGGACCTTGATCCCCCAGTGCAATTATACCGGGCTGGCCCCATCTGAAACAGACCCTTCCCATCGTTGTCTGACTTTACAGCAAAATTGGCGCACCATTCTTGCACCCCATTTCTTCCCATAAACCTGGTACCAGTGGCACCCATTACAATGACCTGATCTGCCACTCGTGCATTTCAGGTCTGAACCTGCTATCCTGGTTGAATCCTGCACAAACCATGCGTAGCCGTCTTTTTGAACATCAACCCCTCCCTGGTCTTCACAATGTTCACATTGGGTGTACCGCTAAATCCGGCGCTGGTGTCACCCTTAGCCGGTTATGCCAGGCTGCCCACTAACTGGGTGCAGCTCCCCCTTGCACATACGATGCAAATTGTTCATTTTAGGCGGCAGCTACTGTGGCCCACTGGTGGAGGATTGGCTGGTTAGACAGGACGCTTACTCCACTGAAACTGTCCAGTAAAACCAAGTTTAACAGTTTTCCACCTGGTCAACTTTACCATTCCACCCCTGTACAGTGGCCTGCTTGCCTAGTGATCTTCTCCCTTACTGGCATCTACAACCTGTAATTGTACCTGAACACATTTGATACCGCACATTATTGTCGAGTAAGGAGAATTTCTAGATGCACAATCTGCCTCCTCCTAGAATTAAACAACCCCCCATTTTTTAAGCCTAGAACCCCCTTTCTTAATATTCCAACCAGAGGGGTGACTGGCCATTCGCCCCCGCGGGCTCCTTTTAACGGCGCCGGCAGCAGGGGTGTTGCTAGGTCTGGAACAAGGTCTCGGGCTATGCTAATGTCAGAGCTGCTGTGCTGTCCATGATTTAGCCTTTATATAACGCTGCGTACCCTCAGGTATCTGAGTGCTGCTTATTATTACCCCCGATGTGTGGTGCTCATTTATCATACCCCGTGTCATACCAGCTTACCCTTCGACCTGGCTGCCTAGCCTACAGTGTCCTACTACAATCCTCCAATCACCTCCAAGCCCAACAAAAGTGAACATGTACTAAAACCCGATTTGAAAAGACCCAACCTTAACAGGCTCAGCGGAGCCCCCAATGTTTGCTTTACCCCTTTGGTGTCGTACTGTCACCCTCAGCCCGCCACCGGCGGTGCAGCTCACGGGACCCAACCCATGGGCTCACGGCAATAAAAGGAGCAATATGCGCCCACGCAACTTATTTCTCCACCCCCAGAGAACACCCGTCCGCTCTGGGTGGTACCCCATTTTCAGAGCCATGCAGAGGGAACTTATTCAAATTAACACTCCAAAGGCAACCGTCAATTCCTCCTAAACCCCTGCCACTGCACTAAGTCCCCGTGCACTCACGCTGCCGTGTATTAATCAGCGTACTTATCCCTCTACGAGCAGCCCAGGAACCACTTCCCTGCATGCTGTAATGCGCTGCCAACTGCTATACTCCTGCCCCCTTCGTTATGGCAACCGACAACATGCACCTTACATTTATATAAACCATAGCAGCGTATGCGCGGTTCAACAGTCTCGAACAATGCGCTTAATAACAACACCAATGTACGTATTCTTTCTATTAACTGTTAACCATGCATTAATGGCCCTCAATGACGTGCCAAAGGAATGTAAAGCCCTTCCCATATTACCCTTTTAAACCCTGTGCTTCGCTAACACAGTTTAAATACTCCATTGCACATGTTAGGCATCATTCGTCTAATAATGCCCTGTACCGCTGCGAAAGGCCCCTTTAACTCAACACATCCTTCTACCCTGTGAAAAAACGTTTTGAAAGCGGGGCTTTTCCCTCTGAAAAACTTATGCCACATGGCTCAGCTGATACCATATCCTGCGCCAAGTCGCACCAGTTACGCCCCCGGGGTTAAAGCAGCCCTGAGAAAAACCAGAACACTTCCTTCCGTCCCGCCGTTCACTAAATAAAGACATACCACTGTGACGCACATTAACAATTATTAGCGTAAAACAACCTTCCCAGCGCCAAGCTTGCCCCCATCGGCGGCAGACCTTCCATGTGCATTTACCCCAACGCTAGACCACTATTACACTACATAGCAGAGGCTTCCTCCCAATACAAGGATTCGCGGGAACCGGGGTCCATACTCTCACCCGCACCTTCGTTCCTCTTTAGAGCTATCATCCAACATACGGCAAACCCAACAATACGCATAATGTTAATTCCCCTCATTGCGCTAGTGCCAATAAAAACATAACTCTGGCATACATTCCTCCCACTGCATAATCCGCCCTGAAGAGCAACCCCTGCGAACACTTGTGTGCCATCCGTACTAATCAAACAACCCTGGTGCACGACAGAATCTTAAATCCAGTGCTGAGGGTGGAAGCTACATGCTCCCGATACCACCTCCTTTCTTCAACGACACCAACTTAGGCACAGTAACGTGCTGAGCTATCTGACCTGCCGAAAACCTGGTAATTCTAGCTTTAAGACAAAGCTGCGCCGTTGTTGACTTGCTAGAAAACACAGCCACTAATGTGCTGCATTTTCACCCCCATTCCAACCTACCCGGGAAACGCATGTAAATTACCCCGCCACGTGCTTTCTACCATTGCTGGGGCGGGTTGTCCCACCTGTCCGCCTAGGGACCCTTGGCCTGCTCCCTGATTGCAATCACGACTAGCCGGTGCTGGTGCACCTTACACACCCTTCAATGTTCCAGAAAATATATTCTTTTGGTTGAATTTTGTTTCTCAAACCTTTTCTGTTAATAATTTGGCACATATATAGCGCTACGAACCCTCAGGTATCTGAGCGCTGCTTATTATTACCCACGGTGTGTGGTGCGCATTTATCGACCTCGGATGGATGAAAGGCTACGCTTGGCCCCGCCGGGATTCGAACCTACGTTAGCAGGCTCTGCACGGATGTCAAAGCGCGCGCTCTACTCGCGGTGCCACTTGACTGCCGCCGCTTCTGTAGTGCAACCTGACTATTGTCCTGCATTGCCGCTAGCACGAACCCCGCCTGAGACCCTGGACTCCTGACCTTAAACCTGGCCCAGCGCCCCACCACTCCCTGGCCCCCCCAACGCCGAATTATTTACTTTCCCTCCAGTCATACCTTCTCTCTCCCTTTCAGCGACCCGACGCACCTTCCACACGGGACCGCAAACCTCCTCGGGAACGCCACTCTGACTGGAAACTGCTCGCTGGCAACCCCCACCCTCCCCCTTTCCCAAAAGGGGGAAGGGGCTGGGAACCGAGAAGGACGCCGCCCGGGTTATCGGGGGTGCCTCCTCCATTCCGCCGGGCTCCGTGTCGTCGTACCTGGCATACTTTTAAGCCAAAATCGCAAAACGAAAACCACAAGGTTGTACGACCACATATATTTACTTTTTCCATGCCGAGTAGTTGTTCTGTATTGTTTCTCGGATCAATGAATTCCCGCTCGTTACCTCGCGAGAGTGGTAAACCAGGAAGCAAATGTAAGCCTTCCTGCTGACGTACATGGTAAAAAAAAACAAAAAAACACGGATTTCGCCAGTGCAAATTTATTCAACTTCCAAACAGCGAGGAAAAGATCCTACAAATCATATTATACTGAACATGGGGAGTGTTGGGGGGGGGCTGCTCCGGATCACCGGGCAGCACCCATGCTTATGTCGGGAACACCCGACACCGTTAGTATGGGTGGCGATCACGCTGCAAATCAAGGAGTGGGGGCCAGCCCACTCGCTCCCGGGAGCCTCACCCATGTCTGGGGACACCCAGCACACAATGGACCCGTCTCTGGGGGTATCCAGGCCGGGGTTGCGACAGCAGCCATGATCACATGGCCCTGGGATCACCCTGGGACGGCGTTGCCCAGCAGCGGGACCGTCCTCGAGCTGGGCGCCGTCTTTGGGCGCAGCGCATGCAGTGTGGCACCAGCATGGTGCTTCAAGAACGACACTGGAGCCTGGTGGTGGTCTGACTGACGAGCTGGAAGCAGCTCGTTCCTTTTATTAACTTGGTCACATGGGGAACCATGTGACCACAACAGACACACTGGGGGATACCATGTCCACCCTAAAGGGGTGCCATGCAACAGGGAGCAGGGGAGACCCCTGCAACATCTGTTCGGTATAATGTGGTTCATCATTTTTACTCTTGCTGTAAAAGCACATTCAACATTTTTTATTTGCTATTTTGGGGGATTACCAGGAGTTTGACTATGAGAGAAAGAGGGAGCATTGTGAGGAGGTTGAAGGAAAACTAGGCACAATCTGCATGCAACAATTGAAAGCTGAAGGGCGAACGTTGTGAAGGAGGGAAAACGATATTTGACACCATGTAGAGAGCATCAGTAGGAAAGTTGGAGGGAGGGAATCGTGTGCAGAGGATACCCAGAGGAGGAAGTGAGTAAAGATATATCCAGAGAAAAGCTACAGGGGCATATACAACTATGATACCTGAGGAGGTGAGAAGAGAACAGCTGACTGTACTAAAGAGAAAGAGAGAAAGAGAGAAACAAAGAGGAGAAAGAGAGAAAAAGACACACACACACACACACGCACACACACAAAAAGCAGGTATGAGACCGTGCAAGCCCACAGAGGGTTAGTGTGTGTGTGTGCGACAGGAGTTGTCAGAAGGGGGATGTTCAACGAAAGGTAGTGTTTCTTCTAGTGAAGACTAGTTTGCTTCATCTCATTCTCTTTGCTTGGCATGCCCCACAGCTTCTGAACCTATGCTTCTCCCCCTTCTTCTCTGAAAGAAACTTTGTTCACTGTGTGTTTTTTAACCATTATAGCCTATGAGACCTCATTAATTCTGTTGCGGTCTCTCAGACGGCGGAGATCCCACATTATTCCTGCTCACTGCTTATATCCTTTACTTCCTGATCACTCTGGTGGCTCAACTGCCTTGGTCAGTCACATCTTCTTGGTCATTTGGTCCTTTGTTACTACTACGAAGGGTCTCCAGAAACATTATGAAGGATGCATATAGGCATTTTGTTGAACAAATATGTGTAACCCTCTGGATAACTTCTTTCTATTTATAGAGCCCTTTACTCAGAAGTACCTAACATTTATTCAACTGAAGTTAAACAAATCTAGAGTGGTTGCACAGAGCTGAACATGGAACCACCACATGAGGTGTTGAGTATTTAACATGAACACTTGCCACACAAGTTGCCAAGCAGAACACTTTCTACCTGAGGCATGACGGAGCCAAGCAGAGCATTTGCCAGCCACATGGGGGCTTAGGGAGTGAATACAAACACGTGTGACACCGGCCCCCTTCAAAGGTCAGATTTTAAGGCACTTGGGTGAATTCCTGTCTGGTCCTGTAACATTAGAGAGGCACTGGGAGTGCCGCCAAGAGCCCTGAACTGATGTCCCTGCCTTCAAGGTAAGCCCCGTTGAACACTGCAACATCACAAAGAATTGCCGTTCAGAATTGGCAGCTCATTGTCACACCTCAAGCCTCCGTGAGACCTGCCTCCCACTATGCCTTCCTTCCATGAAAGTGGATTGGATTTGCTGGAAGAAAATGTAATGCCCCATGGGAGGCGGCAAGTGAAGCCAGCCCCCTTCAAAGGCCGACTTTTAAGGCCCACAGTTCACTTCCCTGTCAGGCCCTATAGCAGAGAGGCACCGGAGTGCCCAAGAGCCCTGTGCTGATGGCCCTGCCTACAAGGTAAGCCCCATTGGGCATTGCAACATCACAAAGAATTGCTGTTCAGAAATGGTTGCTCCATTTCACACCTCAAGCCTCCCTGAGGCCTGCCTCCCACTATGCCTGCCTTCCATGGAAGCAGATGGCAGTTGCTGGAAGAAAACAGAATGTCCCATGGGTGCTGGCAGGTGACACTGGCCCCCTTCAAAGGCCTGCTTTTAAGACTCTTCAGTTGAACGGCCGTCCATACTGATCTCCAAGCCACATACCCACCCCCAACTTCCATTCGCACCAACTACCGGGCTCAGATCTTCGAGTCAATGCCACCTGGATCCTGAATCCAAAACGGAAAGGTCAACTCCTATGCTAAAGGTATGCTAAAGGTAAGACCTATCCCATCTTCCCCTCCCGCTACAGCTAAAGCGAGGATAATTTCATATCCCTACCTGCTAAATCTACTCGCCTCTCCTGCACAGCATATCTTCCAACCCCTAACCCCAGCCCCTTCCTCCAGCCTGCACGCCTGATAGCACTTTGCCCTACTCTGAAACCACATGGGATTGAATGGCTCTCAGGCCCATACTAGGCCAACCCATGTTGCATTAGCAAGGAACAAACCCCTCCTGAGACTGTGACTCCCTCTTTAAGACTGTCACACATGCATAAGGCACCACCTCGCTGCCTACCGGCGATTTTTTGGCCTCATGACGAACCAACCTTCTACCAGAGCCATGCACCCAAGGTCCCTTTACCCAGACATAGCCACTTCATCTGTTGCCAATACACTTCGAGACCCACCACCGCCAATTCAGTAACATGCACTGATGTGAACTCTCCGCATGGCAGTATGAAAAGCTCCACAAGGCTGCCATAGAAACCCTGCTGCACAAACCTTAATGCAGTGCAGCTGAAGATCATTGTGGTCAGAAACAGTAGACTCTGTGCCCGGACCTCCTGCCCCCCGCCTATGAATGTGATGTATAGGGGGATGAAAAAAATAAAGTTGGCATTTTCGGCTATCGGAATTTGGAATGGCGCCTTGATGCCTATGGATATAGTGCGTTTTATAAAAGTAAAAATAAATAAATACAAGAGGTGATAGGGAAACTTGTGATAGTAGATGCAAAAAAAACATCTAACTACTTTGAGCAAATGCTCTTCCATTGATGACTCATCTTAGAAATATCCTCCTAGATGAAAATCTGGCTTTGAAAACTATTCTACTACCAGGGGGATTATTGTGGCTGTACTCTGTGTTATTGGCACCCATGACTCCAGATGTGGCATCATGTATGTTTTATGTAGTATTGACTGCACCCTATAACCCGAGTTCTGACAACTTTTCCCAGACTCAGAGGCTGAGTAACTGCAGAACTTTCAAAGGTTTCAAACATTGAGTGTGACGGGTAGGTGGATGGGCAGTTATGCTTCTGTTAGAGGAAAGAAAACAGGTGCTGGTAGAGATCAAGGAGAAGGTAGAACAGGGAGGAGGTAGTAACCTCTTGAATGGAGATAGGACAGAAGGAGACAGTGGTAATAAAAAGGACTGCAGAGGGAGTTGAACATTAGAGGGAGAGAGTGGAGAGAAGTAGCTTGTATTAGTTGTATACCCCAACGTGGTTGTAATAACATCAGGGGGTGAGAGGTGGCAAAAAGACATAGCAGGAAGGAATAACAATGGAGAAGTTGAGCTAGAGAGAATAGAAGCAGGACAGGTCCAGCTTCACAGTGGCACTTTCTTTTCTTTGCCCTTCCACAGAATGGATAAACATGTAAATACCATTGGGCGAGCGATTACTTTCAAGAAAATATAAGATCCTAAACTCCAGCACTGGATAGACTATACTTGTATTTCTTTTGCAGATTTCTATCAGAATTGGCTGGCCACTTATCAAAAAAGTGGGAGTGGCATCTCATATGCAAAAAGTCCACAGTTGGCAGCACAATAGTCCAACATGAACATGTATCATGAGAGCCCTCTTCAAAACCTAAAATAGTTACTGTAAGAAACCTGTGGGTATTCTCACTCCTGCTCACCTCGGAATCTCTGCGCAGGTAGCCAGGGAAAGGCCATCGCATTTGGATCCTGACCGTGGGGGCAGAGAAGTGAGAGAGGATCACCTGGCTGGAGGGTCCTTGAGGATTGGGGTGCCCTCGGGTGAGACATGGTATCCCCCTTTTCGCATTGATGATCAACCTAACCCTCCCCTGACCTTTATGGGCTATTTTAAGCCAGCTCCCACCATTTCTCCACATGTGACACTTTACAGTACTGACAGGAGGAGGAGGAGGAGGAGACATAGTAATGCACACTAGACCAGTCACCACTTTAGTACTGGGATGAGGAGTAGGCCTGCAAAGTTTAGTGAGGGTCAGGCATGTCCTCTTAATCATGGTCAGGCAAATCCAATTGGAAGTACACAGCTGTCAAAAGGTTGCAGTTGTATAAAGGGAGGCAGAATTGGCAGCAAGAAGATAAACAGGGAGGCCTGTGGGAAGGAGCCTAGCAGGGGACCCATGTTCAGAGGAGTCCGCAGTGGTGGGACCTGTGGAGTAGCCAGGAGTCTGGCACGAAGCCCAGGAAGCCTGCCCAGCCTAAGGTGAGTCTGTGGCAAAGAAACCAGTAGCTGGGGTTCGAAGTGAGAGCGGGAAGCTGTCCATGTCCAAAAGGAGGCAGCACAACAACCAGCGAGGTGAAGACAAGCCCCGAAGTACGAGCGGGCATGCAGCAGCTGACCCCTGACCCGGCGAGGTTGGGAGAAGCAAGAGAAGCCACTGCGGAACCACGTAGAAGACCAGTGAGTGTCAGGAGAGACACTACTAGGCAGCCGGGGGCGTTCCTGGCGGGTGGCGGAGAGGTAACACGTCACCGAACTGAAGAAAAAACATAGAAGCGCTAAATGCATATTGAATACCAAACCCAAATGGGAGCTTGAAATTGAGCATTTGTTAAACACCGAACTGAATGAAACTTGAAACAGAGCACATTGAATATTTAGTGAATACCGAATGGAACACATCTCGCAATCAAGCTTGTTGAATTTAAAATTAAGCACAGCTTTTTGGGAAAAGCAAGTAATCAAAGACAGCTAAAGGGGAAGTGCCCATATCACAGCAACACATAAGAAAAGGGCACCAGTGTGAGAGAGTGCCAGATAAAGGTGGAAAGAGTAAGACCACGACATAGTTCATGAAAGCGAGACTGAGCATACTGCAGACAAAAGAAATACTCGCCATTCGAGGCATGGTGGAAAATCAAATTTGCCGTCTATGTAAACACACGGAGAGCGTGGAAACGCTCAAGCACCTGGTGCTAACTTGTCCCTGCACCAAACAAAACAGAACCACTTACCTGTCACCGCTGATTACGAACCCCTTGATGGCCCAGGAAGACGATATGTGGAACAGACTAATCTCCGGAGAATCCACACGGTGGACGGTGGACATGGCGATCCTAGTCGAACTGGCTTTCACACAGATCAACGAGACCACCCCTCACTGAGGCCGCTTTCACGCAGCGAGCTTAGTGGACAAAACGCGCGACGACCTCTGTGTGGCCGACGTACCCCGCATCACTCACCTAGTTTGATCGGTGGAAAGCCTTTTTTAGAAGAACCCGGAAAGAAAGACTTTTCAAAAGAAAACTCAAGACATCTTTTTATAAAATTACAGGCTTGCCTGAAATACAAATCAATAAAAAAAATAAAAAATAAAAAGTGAACTTTACAGATAAATGCAGTACGGCAAGGCCAAAGACTGGTAGAAGTGTATGGAGGCTACCGAGGAGAAGCCAAAGAAGTGTGAATATTGTCCAGAAAGCTGAGAGGCCACCAAAGAGAGGGATCCTGCATGCATGACCTGTGATGGGTGGACCGTGTGGTTTGTCAACTGCACCTAGAGCAGTGAGCCCTGAACTGTGAGAACCAAGACTGGGCACTGCCAGTGGATGGATGAGGCAATCAAGGAACATGGTCAAGCTGACTTTACGTTGTGTGTTAATTCATTTTGTTTGAAAGACTGAAAGAAGTACACTTGGCAGAGCTGAAGTCTCGAGGAAGGGAGCCTTGAGATGTGAGGAGTTGTACTTGTTGTCTCGAGAAGAAACCTCAAGACCCCTTTTTCTTTGAACTGAGCTGCTTGGAACTTGCAGAAGGGAACCCTGAGAATTGTGTGGAACTGTACTACCTGTATTGGGAAAGAGGTAATTGTGAGGGGTTTTATCAAAAAGGGCAACCTGGAAAGGAGGAAGCAAAACATCTAATATTGATTATATATTATCCCAATTGATATATCCATGATGTAATAGATTTGAGATTGTTATTACACATCTGAATGACCATAACATATTGGTAGCCACAGTTGAACTGTTTGCCAAACCTCAAACCATGGAGCAGTTGCAGGGGCTTGTGGTTAGTAGTGGGGGTAATCAAATTAAACAATTCTGTCGTAATGGAGTGAATCTAACAAGGAAATTAGAGGCCATGGTTAATAATGGCAGGAAAAAGCATATCCTTGAAAAATACACTAGTGAAGCTTTTAATAAGTTCAATTAGGAAAGTGAAAAGCTGAAAAATCCTACAAAACGGCAGACTACCCATGTCCATGCCTTTAATGCTCTGGTATGGGAGCAGAAAAAAAAACATATGGCAGCCCTTGCACTAATACAGTGGCAGAAAACTGATAATGAAACCTATTGTAAAAATCAGAAGGATTTGATAAGAAGCTACAAAAACTGAATGCATAACCAGAAATTTCAAGTAATCAAACAAGACAGTGAAAAGATGTTGTCAGCCCTTACACAGAGTAACGCATCTCATTTTTGGTCCATTATTAATACAGACACATTCGATCAAATTGAACTGCAAAGCAATTCAATAGGAGAAGGTGAATGGTGGTTGCATAGGACAGAAATGTGTAATGGGGCACTAAGAACAATTATGAGTGGGGGTCATTATGGTCCCTGCAAGGTAGATTTTGATCAGTATGGCATTAGACACTTGATTACCAAAACATCTAATTCTAATGCATTAGGGCATAATGGACTCACAAATTCCATACCTAAGTCAAATGTTGATACCTGGTCTTTTGTGGTGTTGCACTGGTTTAATGACATTCTTAGTTCATGTTCTATGCCCAGTTCCTGGAGGGAATCCATAATTGTGCCAAATTCAAGAAGGGCAATCAGTCTGATTCTAATTATCAGCCGATTGCCCTTCAAGACTGTGATAGTAAAATCTTTTTAGCATTATTTCTTGACATTTTGGAGGCTTGGATCAAGGATAAGAATATCCTACCCAGAAACCAATGTGCATTTAGGAAGGACAAATCGACTACACTTAACAGGTTTATTTTGTCAGTGATTAACAATGGAACAGGGAACATGGTTAATGGATTGCCAAACCAAATGTATGTCACATAAATAGATTTCTCCAAGGCATTTGCTATTAGGAACCGACATTTGCTTTCCCTGCATCACTTCTAGCTATTCTGGACTACATACATAGCGGAAATTCAGTGAGGGTGAGACTTGATGCCTGAGGGATCTCTCTCAGGCAGTATCCCCACAAGGAAAGGACTCTGCCAGGGCTGTGTATTGACCCATGTCTATATAATGTGTGCCTGGCTGATTTGAATGAGGTTTTTGGAAAGCTGGTTGTCATATGCGGATGACGTAGCACTTTTGGATGGCTCGTCCATAGGGTTACAAAGGCTGCTGAGAGCCTTAAGTGAATATGCCTAAGTTAATGATTTTATCATTAATAAAAAAAGGAGTATTGTTTGTTTGTTTGTTTATTATTTATAGCGCGCACCAAACCCGAGGGTAACCGGGCGCGTTGTTCAAGGATACTTTAAACTTTACAGGTTACGCATGCTTACAAATGGTGGTTAAACATAGTAGAAATTACATAATGCAGGACAATAGAGTATACATTGTGCATAATATAAACATATAACATAATATATACAGGAAATATGCAGTAGGAAAATAGAGAGTATTTGGTTATGTACATAGTACGAATGTAGGACAGTAGTTATATTAGTGTAGGGCGGGACTATCGGTCATTTTCTTTGATCCAGTTGATACAGTTAGATCTGAAGAGGGCGTAGGATTGGGTAGATCTCAGGCCGGGCGGGAGGGAGTTCCAAAGCTGGGCAGCTTTGACCGGGAAGCTATTTCCTCCGTCCGTACTTAGTTTGAATGGGGGGATCACTAACTGGTTAGAGTATGCTTCTCTAGTGGGTCTAGTGGAGATTTTTCTGTTGAATCTAGCGGCTAGGTATTTGGGTGCTAGATGGTTGATACTTTTGAAAGTTAGAGAAGCTGTCTTGAGTTTGATTTTGTCCACTGTGGAGAGCCAGTTGGATTGTCTTCTAGCTTCTGAAATATGCTCCCTTCTTGGAATTCCTAAGGCTGCTCTAAGAGCATTGTTCTGTAGTGTTTGAATTTTTTGCAACGTATGTTTATTGGCTCCTAAGTATAGTGCGTTGCAGTAGTCCAATTTCGACAGCACTAATGCTCGAGCAAGGGTAAGGCAGTTGGCAGTGGATAGGTATGGTTTTGCGGCTCTAATCAGCTTGCAGGTATATGCGGTGCTGGATGCCATTGCGTTCACCTGTTTGGTTAGGGAGAGGTGGGAATCAAGGTAAAACCCTAATGTTTTTACTTCTTTTGCCACCTTGATAATATTGCCGTCTATGATGAAGGAGGAGTATTCTTCTTTTAATCTATTGATGTTTTGTTTGTTCCCCAGTATGATAAGTTCCGTTTTGTCATCATTCAGGCATAGCCCGTGGGTGGCCATCCATGCCTGAATGATGAGATAAATCTTGTTCACCAAGGCCAAATCTTGTTCATAATCCCCTGAAAGTGGTATGAGAATCTGAGTGTCATCCGCATAGTTAGTGTAGGTAACACCCAGATCATCTAGATCATCGAACAATGGCTTTGTGAAGATGTTGTACATAGTGGGGGAGACACAAGAACCTTGTGGGACTCCACATGTGATGGATACAGGGTCAGCAGCAGCAGAAGTAGAGAAGACTCTCATAGTTCTACCGGTTAGGAATGATTTGATCCATGCGATGGCATGTGTGGAGAAATGGGCAGCTGTTTCTAGGTGGGTGCAGAGCACATCATGATCCACCAGGTCGAAGGCTGCAGAGAGGTCCAGTAAGAGGAGTAGGGCCATCTTTCCAGAGTCTCTCAGCTCATCAACCTGAGTTTTAAGATCGATGAGCGCGGTTTCAGTTCCGTGCTGGGGTCTGAAGCCTGATTGTCTTGTGCCTAAAAGGTGGTGCAGCTCCAGATGTTTTTGGATTTGTAGGTAGGCTACCCTGTCTAGGATTTTTAATAGGAAGGGTACCGTTGTGATAGGCCTGTAGTTAGTCGGGATGGATGGGTCCAGTGATTGTTTTTTTAGGAGGGGGAGGACCCAGGATTGCTTGAGGTTATCTGGTATTGTGCCTGAAGCAAAGGAGGCATTAATAAGCTTAGAAATGAATGGGGAGAGGTCTCTGGCCGCTTCCTTTATTAGTTGGGCTGGGCATGGGTCGCCTCGGCAATTGGATGGCTTGAGTGAAAGTATTATCTTTTCAGTCTCGAGTATAGTTACTTTCGAGAAGTTAAATTTATAGTCTAGTTTAGTGCTGGTTGGTGGTTTGCCTCTTGGGTTAGTTGAGGGTGGGATATTCTGTTTCTTTATCTCAATTTTTGTTTGGAGTGTGGCAATTTTGTCATTTAGCGCTTTTTGGATGTTCGAGCACCATATTTTATTTTTGTCGCAATTATCTTGGACAGGAATGGGGTTTTCTAATTCCTTTAGTATAAGGAATAGTTCTTTCGTTCCAGATTTGGCCTGCAGTATTCGGTTGTTAAAGTTTTCTCTTTTTGCTTTCTTTATTTCATTTTTGTAGATCTTGGAGGCATTGATGAGTGTAATTTTGTTTGTCTCTGTTGGGGTTAGTCGCCAAGCAGATTCGCATTTACGTTTTTCAAGTCTTAGAGATTTAAGGTGAGGAGTAAACCAGGTGTTTAGGTGAGCTCTGGGCTTGCTCTTTCTCAGTTTCAGTGGGGCAATAGTATCTAGAGCAGTAGCCATAGAAGAGTTGAATTCATTTACTAGTGATGAGGTGTCCAATGAGTCAGGTTGAGAGTTTAATCTAGGGAGGATGAGTGGTAGCAGTTTTTCTGTAGTTATAAGTTTTTTGTTTCTGGTTGGCAAGGGGGGAGCCAGAACATTTTCAATAGGTAGGGCCAAGTTAACATTTAGGAGGAAAGTTATCAGTGCATGATCAGTCCAGATTTGTGGGGTGATATCGACAATCGTTGTATTGCAGTTATAGTCAGCAACCCAGTCAAGTATACGGCCTTTTTCGTGTGTGGGTTGTAGGATTTTTTGGGAGAAGCCTAGTTCTGAGATGACATTAGTGATATTAGTTGCTTGCAGGTCTTTAGGGTCATTGTAGCCTAGGTTTAGGTCTCCCAGAAGGATAGCGTGGGATGAAGTTTTTAGGTTGTTTGAGAGGATTGTGGAAATGTCCTCCTCGAACGTGCCAATAGGGCCAGGTGGTCTATAGATAAGGTGAATAGTAATAGTTTGAGAGGGAGATGCGAGGAGTTTAGCAGTTAATGATTCGCAGGAGTTAGTTGTTGAACTTGAGTCAATTTTTAGGGTGAGATTATTTTTAGCAATAATAGCTAGGCCACCTCCTCGAGAGTTGACTCTGTCTTCTCTAAGTATGGTGTAATTATGGGGTAAGGCAAGCATTAGGGCAGGTCCTGCAGCTTTGTGCAGCCAAGTTTCTGTTATGGCGAAGATGTCATAGTCTCCTATTTGAATGAGATCCGCAATTTCAGTAGCGTGTGCTATTAGTGACCTGGCATTAATAAGGGCGCACTTCAGTTGGATGTTCGGCTTTACTGTGGCCTGGGTAGCATTACTTTTCTTTTTTGGTATGCTATTGTTGGTGTTGGGCTGCTTATCATTATGTTTGTTAGCATCAAAAAGAGAATTAAAAGGGCATTTTGGACCATCAACAAAACAAGGATTGAGTTCAAGGAGAGTGTTACATACATGGGTTTCAACTTGCATAAACTCTTGAATAAATCACTCATTTTGAACAACATTGAAAATAAAATTGATCAATTGGCCTTTCAGATGAAACGTCTTCAGAAGAAATTATGCACATTTTCTATCAAACCTCTAATTCTTTTTTATGCAGGTACGGTCAGATATAAGATTATGTATGGCATGGAGATAGATTGTGCTGCATACAAAATTGCATGGGAGCAATTAGAGGGTAGACTTTGGAAGAAAGTTGTGGGACTTCCATCTTCTCTCCCTATGGCCTCACTATGATTTGAATTTTGATGGCTATCACTCCAGTAGTGGTTTATTTGGCAGATATTGTCTTCGGTGGGTGAAATCTTGTCACCTACACAAAACTCTCTTTGTGAGAATCTGCTTGTTTGTTTGAAGGGAAATGTTACGCCATTTTTGAATATAATGTTATCCCTGGCTGATAGACTTTTAACTGACGTAGGTAAAGGCAGTTCAGACTTGGTGGGTAACCCATTGAGTATGAGAAAGGTATTGAAGGAGAGGGATTGGATTGTCACTATCACTCTAACAAGAGGATATAAACTACACTAAACCTTTTTGATAATTGATAAACCGCTTGGCCATTTACCAAACTACCTTCGTCAATATTCGTGTTCTTATACAAGAAATCAGTTCTTAAGATTCCGACTGAACATTTTGCCGACTGGGGAAGTAATATATGCCCGAAGAGAACAAAAGGACAAGGGCTATAACATCTGCCCTCATATTTTTGTAGGAACGTCAGAAACACTTGGGCTAATATTGGTGGAATGCCCAACACTGGTATTACTTAGAACAAAATACTTAGGCCGCTTTTTTTGTACTGAAAATTAATTTGTAAACTTGGATGATTTGTAGAACCGCATGTCTGCGGGCTCCAAATTATTTTTAAAACATGCAATTATACAAATGTTGAGAGATTTAGGTTCATTCAGGTGTTAGCTATGGCATGTATTTTAGTATATTTGATGGCGTTATTTATTTCTTTGTAGGTGGATGTGCTGTGATTTCGGATTTATTGTTTGCAATATTTGTAATAATTGTGTAAATGTAATATTTGTGTGTAAGATCATATTTTTGTTCAAATTCACAACAAAAAGAAAACAATTATGAGTCTTTTGTGGAACTTTCTTGAACTTAGGGAAGGGGAGCTGAAACAGAAGCTAAGAGTTGGAAGAAGCTTGGAAATGTATGTTGATCACTATTTCTTTGATTATTGATATTCCTACACATTGTTTAGCTCTAGTTGTGAGGGCAAGGATAGGTTTTGGACACAGAGACTTTTAACTCTTTGACTCAGACTTTTCTTAGTTTCCGTCAGGTAGGGAAATCCCACCTTAGTATAGGGCAGGTTAGGCCTTCTAGAGTCCTGACATTTCAGTTAATAAATGACTTTGTTTTGAATCTGTTGCCTGTGTGGTACTTCATGAATCCTTCACATTACAGACTACAAACAATTGGCTAACGTGACTGTCATTTTAACCTCCTGGCTGTCAAGAATGTGGCAGTTAACTTCTCCAAATACCAATACCAAGTGATCTCTATACAAACATTTAACCCAAACTAGAGGGGGGGGGCATAACCAAGCACTCAATAACCAGAAAAAAAGGGGAAAATATCCTGTACAGTAGTCGAGAGTCTACTACAAAATACGGAGCTGAGGTGGGTGTACAGCTTGTGTATGGGAGAGAAGCGGTTGAACATACTGAAGTGAATGTACACCCCATGCATAGGAGAGGTGCTCGCATGTGTATGCATATCTTGTGCATGGGAGAAGTGCTGTTGCACACATAAATCGGAGGTGAGTGTGCAGCCACCGCTTGGACGAAGTTTGGTTGCACGCATTTAACTGAGATGGGTGCACAGCTCTTTCAGGGGAAATGTATACCTGGAATGGATGGGGATGTACATCTCGTCCATAGGAGAAGCGTGGCTACTTAGTACACGTGTGTGTCACTATCAGTAAAGATGTTTGGGGCTGAATAGCTCAAGATAACATTTTCGAATGTTTCTAGAACATTTCTAGAATGTTCAGTTATTCAGTCAGATGTGAACACGTGCATTCTGAAAAGGTATCACATATTTCTATTTTTTGCAGGAATACATGTTTGCAATCATTTTCAGAATAAATATTTTTTTACTTATAGGGTTGCAATAATTCATGTTATGTTTCACTGATTGCAATTGTGTTTCAAAGAAAATTGCTTTTTCATGGCATAAACATTAATACACTGAAGACAAAAAAACAAAAGCTGAAAAGCATCTTTCTCAGCTGTGTGCATAACTTTACCTTTGATACAAGAAGCGAAATAATGTCCTTAACAGTTGTGTCAATCAAGTCATCTATTTTGGAGTGGTACTGTTGCTGTATTGAGGGGGAAAGCGAAAGAAAAAAATTACTAAACAGTTTAACAAAGTCACCTACACACCATGGTTGCAAAACTCACAGATCACCCTTTAAAATTATGTATGTGGGCAGAATGAAAACAAAACATTGAACATGATCCACCCAATCACCACGTTTGTGCATTCTAGACCCGGAATGTTCCCATGCACACTGCTGAGTTAAGCAGCTAATGGGGTTATTATTCAGCTGAATCGAGTCTCTTTTCTCTTATTCAGGCAAAGGAATGTGCAGGCCGCTTTTGTCTTCTCCTCTATAATTAAGGTGGCCGTGTATTTTTCTAAAGGGCCAGTTGAGCTGAACAAACAAAGGGACTAGAAAAAGGTTTAATTAATAGAGCATTTCATGTCTGACAACTTGTATTCA
This sequence comes from Ambystoma mexicanum, assembly GCF_040938575.1. NCBI lineage: Eukaryota > Metazoa > Chordata > Amphibia > Caudata > Ambystomatidae > Ambystoma > Ambystoma mexicanum. The sequence continues at coordinate 631,344,955 of NC_090936.1, forward strand.
TCTGTTACTCTAAACGTGCTTCAGAAATAAAAACGAGCTCCCATCTGCTAGCTAGGCCTCATGCAAACGGTCCAACACTAAACCGCGGCGAGGGCAACATTAAACGTTAATCAACAAAGCTGAATGCATGTGAACACGTTACTGGTCCCAAAAGAGCCTCTCAGGCAGCCCTTTATCGGTCGCTGCCATTTTTACAGCGCTAAGCCAAAAAGGGTGTATTTTAGTTCCTATTTATTCAGACCAAACCTGAAACGTTTCCCTTCCCTTGTATCACGTTTCCAATGAGCAGTAACGGAGAGTCACTGAACTGGGTGAGATACAGAGGCATCTTCTATCTAAATTAGGAAACATTTGCTTGATGTCAGCTATTTTCTCCCAGACAAGATTAAATAAAGTAACCTCTCCAGGCCAAGGCACCTTAGAATTTGACAGTGCCTCAAAGGGGTGTGGTTGTTTGCAGGCATAAACAGTGGTCTCGCTTTACAGTTACAATTTGAGGGGCATACTCGAATGTAACATTTTTAAGCATCGTCTGTAATTGTGACATTTATGCGTCTTAGAATGGTGTAACTGATCAACGAAAATCCGGTTTATTATACACAAAACCAGCAAGGACTGGAGAAGGCACGAAAACAACAGTTAATCAACAGCACAGAAGGTCGAGGAAAACAGACACAAGTGCACTAACAGTTCGAGGCAAGGACTGAAGTCCTGAACCCAAAGCTCTACTATGTGTGACAATCCGTATTCGGGTTGCGCTCAGCCACGCCGATGTACCACAATCACTTACAGGTCAAACGGTTACAGTTACACCTCCTGAAGGATGCTACCATATGTTGGCCCTCCTGGGCAGCGATCACTTGACTTGCCATCCAGCGCCACTGTATTCCTTCCCCTTCAGTCCGTGGCCACTTTTCAGGCAGCACTGATAACGAGTTTTCTGACAAGTGCAGTGTGGCACCTATGGTTGGACAGCCGTCTTGGCTTGGTGTCCGTCCTCAGGAACCACCTTCCATGAATCTGATTTAAGATGTATAGAGGGTTTGCTGGCTCCACCCGTATCCGATATATGGCTCCCAAATAGCCTATGACTATTATCAATCTACTTTCTAAGTGTCCTGGGGTCTTGAGGTTTGGTCACTCTCATACTTGGGGCTCTAGTGCACGAGGCCCTCATCTGTGATAGGCTTGCTGCTTCCTAGTTCTGGTATCACTGGCTTAGCCATGCACCTCTCAGACTATGTCTCACTTGTTAGCCCTCTGGCTTGGCCAATGTTGGTAGCTCTCACTGGACCTACCTGTCCACCACCCCCCCCTTTCTCTCACCCGCATCCAATGATGTCTACTTTCTCTTGTTCTCATCCTGATCCTTCACTCCTTCAATACCTTCCTTTCCCCCACTCTCTCGCTCTGTGCATGATACCACACTGTCTCCTTGTCTCCAAACTCCCGCATGCTAGCATTGCTCCAGACCCCATGTACACATTTGTCTTGCCAGTAACTGAGGCTTTGAGAGCAGCACTGGGTAAACTTGTATTTGGTTATTTGTATTTGGTTATTACCATGGTTGTGGTTTTATTGGGTGAGGGACACATGCCCCACCTGAAGGGGCCCCTGAGGGACCCTCGAATGTGGAAACAAGGCACAGTCACCACACACGAACTGATACACCAGACACGAGGTTGTATTCCCAAAAGCTAGGCTTTATTGCAAAGTAAATAATCTCATTTGGCCAACTGGCCTCATGCCCCGCGAGGTGTGTCTAACAGACCTCGGGAGACGCAAGAGAGCGAGACACAAACATCAGTTACATATATACAAAACTAACCTCTTACAATCAGTAGTGTCACATCAAAAACCGCCCGTTGCACATCTCCTTTGAACTGAGCATGATGATTGACAATCGTGACGAGTATGACACCTCAAACATTTGATTTAGCAACAGTTTGCAATTTTGTAAGGCTGCAGACATAAGTCTTTGTTGAAAAGAACAGAATGCTTCTGTTCTCGCTAGCAAGCTGCATGTGGGGGGGGAGAGCCACATTCCAGGCCTTCCTATCTCCTAGTTTCTATTTGGGTCCTGGGGGTCAACTCGCTCTCCAGGACTCTAGAGGGCTCGAGAAGGGGGGCCACAAAGAAGAACATAATTCAAGCAATTTAATGTTCGTTCTGAGTATTTTCACTGTGTTTTCGGGACACACTGGCACCTGTGGGCTGATTAGGATGCCTCGGTACCCTCTTTCAAGGATAGCGCATGGGAGGAGACCGGGTATTTCAATCAGGGTTGCTACGTTAAGTTTCAGCATATTTCCCTTGGCCTTGCATTGCACACTGGTAAAGCAGAATATCATGTCAGCGAAGCATTTAGAACAGAAAGCAATAAGCAAACGTTAGAGAAAACAAGATGGCGATTTCTGTCACCTTAAAATGGCCGCACTTCGGTCAAGCTTATGATTATGTATTACTAGCACTAAGAGCATGAGACGGTTGGTCTTCGGCCAACATAGTACATTCCTCATGAACGAGGGGTGTCCGTTTTTCTGGATCGACAAACCCTCCTTTTGGCCGTATGCCAAACGTCTCATCCGTACATTGCATCCTCTTCCGGCCACGTATCTGTTTCAGATTCTGATTCTGAATCAGACTCTGAATGTTGCATATTTTCAGTTTCCTCCGCATTGTCACCTATGTCAATGGACATGAATTCTTTGACTGTCTTTGTCTCTTCTCTACCAAGGATACTTGATCTACTAGTACTCTTTTTCTCTATCATCTGTACACATCCTTCACTAATTTCGGTGCATATCAAAGGTAGGCAGTGTATGCAACAACAACATGTCATGAATATCCCTAGTACTGCCATCAGAAGCGCAAATAGTTTCAATTCCCATGAATATAATAATTCCCTCAACCAGGAACTTATATCCCAACCCCCATCTTGGGTATGGAGTTCAGAACTTAATACATGTAATTTTCTTATTGCCTCGAAAATCGTGGGAGAGGAGTCGTTTACAAATACACAGCACTCTTATCCCACGATTTTGCAAACACCACCACGATCAACCAGGATTACATCAAGAGCCATTCTGTTTTGCAGTGTCATCAATCTAACCCCTTTCTCCTCCAACGTCATGTTGTATAATATATCTGTTGTTCCGTTTATTGTTTTTTATAAGATTCTGGATAATCGTCGAATATTATAGAAGTTTATGGCCTAGGTCTAGATAGTTTGGCTATGTCTGTTGTTTCTAAGAAAAACACTCCTGGGAACAGTAGTTCTAAATAGCATGTACCTCCCCAGTTTCTAGGTAACAAAGGATACGCTTTATCTCCACATATAAAATATACCAGGTCACCTACATGCACTGGCTCTACTTCCCTACTAATAATCGCTGTATTTATACATCTAGTGAATGTCCCTACAAAATAGGAGCCCTTCTTTTTTTTTTTGAAAATCGATTTTATTAGGTTTCCTTTGTGCATTACGTGATTACATTATTACATTGCATTTATTAATGTAAGTTAACATACAGAAAAAAACAAACGCAACACACCCCTTACCCCTCCCTCCTTTTCCCTCCCCCCACCCCCCTTCAGTTCGAGCGTTCATAGCATAGGTAGTTACTTGCGCAACGGGCTCTCTTAGTGATAGAGGCGTCAGTGCATTGTGCGTGTGGCACGTCAAAGTCATGCTGATCAAACGGGTTCGGTTCACAACCGGGTCCTTGGGCCATGGTCCCGTGTCCTTGGGGAGGAGGGGGATCCCTCAGCTCAACCACCAGGTCCTAGACCACTCGGCCGTATTTGTCAAAAAAGGGGAGCCAGATTTCCTCGATGTTGGACTTGGACTCATCAAGCAGGTGTGTGAGGAACTCCATGTCGTAGATGGCTCTTACTTTGGTCACCCAGGTTTTTTCCCCTGGAATTTTCGGGTGTTTCCATTTCTGTGCCAGGCAGCATCTAGCTGCTACCAGCATCACCTGGAGCATGTGGTCTTGAGTGCTATCCCGGTCCTCCCCGTTGCTAATCCCGAAAAGGAGGAGCCAAGGACAGGAAGCCCGTTCGATCCCATCCACCCCTTTAATCCAGGCCCGCACCTTGTCCCAGTATTTCTGGACCACTGGGCATCCCCACCACATGTGGATATAGTCACCTCTTTCTGTCTTGCATTTCCAACAGTGTGGGTCATATCCTGGCCGCATTCTAGCTATCCTTTGCGGGGGGTAGTGCCATCTGTGTAGTATCTTGAGGGCCTGATGGCGATATTGGAGGGAGTATGTGGACCGATTAGCCCGTCTACACATCTCTGTCCATCTCTCGTCATCGATTTCCTCGCCTAGGTCCCTACCCCATTGCGTGCGTGCCGGTGGTGGGTCTCGGGGGATAGAGAATTGAAAGAGCTTGTATAGGCGAGAGATTATCCCCTTGGAACCCTTTGCGGTCAAAAGGAGCTTTTCAAAGTCTGTGAGTTCCCTCCTGAGGGTATCGCCCCACGATGGCTCGGTGAGGACACCCTTGAGCTGAAGATAACGAAACGGGGAAAGCGTACCTATTCCCAGGGCTTCCTCGAGGTCCTTCAGGGGGAGGAAGGAGCCCCCCACCCACAATTGGCCGGTCCTACTAAGGCCCGCCTCGAACCACGTCTGGTAAACTGCTGGTTCTGCTATTTTGGCCAGGAAAGGGGGGGCCCATATACAGCTCAAGGGGGAGGGCCATGTCGTGAGCCATCTGTAGTAACCTCCCTCTCTCCATAGAGACCACAATACTTTCAGGATCGGGTGGTTCAAGACGGTTCTGGGGATCGTACTCCTTGGGACCCAGAGCCATTCCTCTAGTGTGACGGGCGCCAGGGGCCTATTATCCATGGCTACCCACTGTTTTTTCGTTCCCGGTGTGAAGTGATCAACCAGGATCCTCAACTGGGATGCCCTATAGTACGTCTCGAGGTCGGGGTAGCCCACCCCCCCATCCTCCTTGGTCCTAGTCAATACCTCATACGAAATCCTGTGTTTTTTGCCCTGCCAGAGGAATCTAAGGAGGATTCGTTTTGTTTCATCAAAAAAGGCCTTAGGGACCTGCACCGGGAGCATTTGGAAGAGAAACAGGAATTTTGGGAGAATCACCATTTTTATGAGATTAAGGCGTGCCATCCATGAGAGACCCGTTCCTGCCCACCTTTCTATGTCTCTCCTGATTGCTGACCAGAGGGGGGGAAGTTGGCCCCATACAGGTCTTCAAGGTTACGTGTGATTTGGACTCCCAAGTAACGGAACCCCTCATCGTTCCGCTTGAAGGGGAGGCCCTCCACAAAGGCCACCTCTGTGTCCGGCAGGTTCCCACCCATAAATGCCACCGATTTGTCCAGGTTGACTTTGTACCCCGATAGTTCTCCATACCTTGTGAGGCCCTGCAGTAGCCGAGGGATTGTATGGGACGGTCTGGTAACGTAGAGCAGGGCGTCGTCCGCAAAGAGGCAGATTTTGCAGTGCATATCCCCCATCTGCACACCACTGATGGCCATGTCATTGCGGATCGAGATTGCCCACGGTTCCATCACCAATGCGTAGATTAACGGGGACAGGGGGCATCCCTGCCTCGTACCACGTTCAAGGGGGAATTCTCTAGATTCAATCCCATTTGCCACTACTCTGGCCGAAGGGGAGGAGTAGAGCGCGGATATCCATCCCAACCACCTTGGCCCCATCCCCACCGACATGAGAACCTCCCTCATGAAAGCCCAACTGACCCTGTCAAAGGCCTTCTCCGCGTCGAGAGCCAGTAGGAGTGTGCCTTCGTTTCTGGCCTCGGTTGTGGCTAGTATATGAAGTGTTTTCCTTAGATTATCAGAACCCTGTCTATTAAGGACGAATCCCGCCTGGTCTGGATGTATCAGGCGTGGGAGGGAATTTTCCAGTCTGGAGGCCAGGATCCTAGCAAAAATCTTGGCGTCTACGTTGAGAAGTGAGATGGGTCTGTAGGACCCACAGACCGCCCGGTCCTTACCAGGTTTGGGTATGACAGTGATGAGGGCCTGTAAGAAAGTCGGTGGGATTGTGTCGTTGCCCCTAATTTGATTAAACAATTTAGTCAGGGGCTTCACTAGGGTGGATTGGGTCTGTTTATAAAAATCTGCTGTGTAGCCGTCAAGGCCTGGAGCCTTTCCGGCCTTCAGTCTCTTAATGGCTCCCTCCACCTCCTCCTCTAGGATTTCCCCCTCGAGGGCCTCTAAGTCTTGGTCTTTCAGTTTGGGGAGGGGATGTTCTGCCAGGTAGGAGGCAATATCTTCCTGTGATTCACCCACTTGCCTGGAATAGAGTTTGCTGTAGTAATCAGCAAAACATTCCGTCACTTCCTGCCGGTTTCCATGAATTCTGCCTTCCTCGTCGGCTAGCTGGGTAATCCCTCTCTCCGCTCTACACCCCCTCGACCTCTGTGCCAGTAGAGTACCTACCCTGTCGCCCTGTTCATAGTATCTCTGTCTGGTATATCGCATCCTCTTAACCACCTCACCTATGAGAACCGTGTGGAGCTCCTGTCTTTTGCCCTGCATCTCGTCCAATAGTGCCCTCCGGTCCACCCCCGGGACGCCCAGTCTGGCCCGCAGGATCTGTAACTCCGCTCGGAGTCTGCTCTCGATCAGGCCCCTTTCCCTTTTACGCCTCGAGCCCTCCGCTATGAGGAGACCTCTGAAGGTGGCTTTCCCCGCTTCCCATACCGTGGACATGTCCGTCTCCCCGGTGTCGTTTATCTCGAAGTAGGCCAGCATTTCTTGTTTCATGAAATCACGGAATACTGGATCCCTAAGGAGCGTGTCGTTACTTCGCCATCGAGCCGATCTCGGGGCGATGGGCAGGGACCAGTTAGCTACAAGTAGTTCGTGGTCCGACCACGTTATGGTCTCGACCTTTGGTTGGGTTACCGCCCCATCCCCCTCCTCTGAGGCCAGCAGAAGGTCGATTCTGGTGTAGGTGCAGTGTGGGGGAGAAAAGAATGTGTAACCACCCTGGGCCGGGTACGCCTTGCGCCAAACGTCTACCCAGTAGTGAGCCCTCAGGAGGTTTTGCAAAGCCAGGTTGTCCTTAGTGATCCCCTTGGGTGTCCCACCTCTAGCGGACCACCAATCCAGTTGGGGGTCGGCTATGAGATTAAAATCCCCACCGAGAATCATGGCCCCCTCAGCCCATTCATTCATGACGCCAAAGATCCGTGTGAGGAACTCTACTTGACCCGAGTTGGGTGCGTATACAGTGGCAAAAGTGACTCGTTGCCCCTCGCAAAGCCCCTTAACGCCTAGGAATCGACCCCCAAATCCTCTCTTGGTTTCCACCCCCGTGAGTTGGAGAGCCCTTCCCAGGAGAATGCCCACCCCCTCCTTCTTGGAGGTCGGATGTGAGGCCCAGTAATTGCTGCCGATATCTTTCCCCTTGATTCTGGACTCTCTCCCACGCTTGTAATGTGTTTCCTGTAGGAATAGGACCGTCAGGTGTTGTTTACGGAACATATTACCCGTGAGGGACCTTTTATTTTGAGAGTTTAGACCCTTGACATTCAACGTGCCCACCTTCCCTTCAATCATTGTCATCATTCCGGGCGTGCATTTTGAACCCCTCGTGGTGATTGAATTTTAGAGCCCATTGCCAAGCGTATTCCTGTGGTTTGAACTGAATTTCCCCCTGAACCCCTCTAACTGCCCCGTTGTCCCTCCTACCCCCTTCCCCCTTATTCCAAACCCCCCTCCCTGTGCCCTCCCCTCCCCCCGCCCCTCCCTTGAAACATAAGGCGTCTGTCCACTTTCCCCAACATATGTTGGGGTTGGTCAACGAACCACCAAGGACTCTAACCCCAGCCCCGGGGTTTTCGTGTGTTTGGAGAGTCCCAGATCGCAAACTTGATTCAGGTCGGCCCCTTCAGGCCTTCGGTAGACATGGCCGAGATAGAATTCTGGGACCCGGAGTCTCCCCCCCGGCCACCAACCCATAACCCGAACCTCAGACATGGGGCAACACAAATAAACAGTTAACTTTTTAACCAAAACGCTCTGCCGTCCCATAGTCCAGCGGGCTAAACACAGCGCCGCCGCGGCGTCCATTCAAGGCAGTTCGTGGGCCCAGGGCCTCCATCGCCCGCACCCTGAATCATCTCTCACCTCGTGATTTTCTCCACCTCCAACCGAACGCTATTATCATGAATTTGGGTGGTCTTCCAGGTTCGTCGACGGGTGTCTGGTTTTCCGAAACTTTCGGGCCCCCTTGACCTTAGATTTCCCGCTGTGATTTCCTAGTCTGTCGGGGCCCCTGGGGGGGTCCCGTGGTCCTCCCTCCTGGGCGCCCGAGTGGCCCGCCTGGTCGCTCACCAGATCCTCCGTGGCTCTCCGTATGTCTTCCTCCGACACCAGGTGGTGTTTCTCACCTAGCCACTCAAACTCCAGGTAGAAGGGGTGCCCCCACCGATATCGAACCCCTTTTCCCTGCAACCATCTTGTAAGTGTGCCACATTTCCTCCTCATTGACAGGGTTAGGGCCGATAGATCTTGAAAGATGGATACCTTCGAGTCGCCGTACTGTATGATGCCAAGATGTCTCGCCTTCTCCAGGATTCTGACCTTGTCCCTGTAGTAGTGCAGCCGAACCAGGACCGAGCGTGGGCCTCTGCCTCCCCCCCCTGCTCGGTGCACCCTGTCGAAGTTGATCGTCCCCACGCCCTCTGTTCCCAGGGCGATCCTCACGATGTCGTGCACTTTGCCTTCGAGACCTTGTGTGGACTCGCCCTCGGATTCCACCAGGCCAAAGATTCGAAGGTTGTTCCTCCTCTCCCTGTTCTCCATGTCATCAACCTTAAGCCGAAGCTCTTCTTCACGCCTTTCCATGTCTCAGAGTCTCATGTCCATTTGGGTTTCGAGGAGTGTTACTGAGAGTTGATTATTTTCGACACCCTCCACGCGGTCTTCTAGGGTGGTGACTTTGGTGGTGAGGTCGGCCAGTTTGGCCCCCATGTCTGTCCTCATCCCTCGTATCTCCTCCAGAATCGTTTGGATGTTGTTCTGGATAGCCCCCAGGTCTGGGGGTGGGGGAGTGGGGCTGCCGGTGGCCATGGCACTTTCTTTGGCAACAAACTGGTATTTCTGCAGGTTTTCTTTCCAGTGCATGGAGGGTTCGTGCCGGCCACTTATCAGCGGGCGCCGCCTTTTCGTCGGCTGGGGAGCCGGGAAGGGGTGATTGAGTTGGTCCCTGGGGGGTCCCCAAGGTCTTACAACGCTGTCGGTGTGTTCCACGCAGTCGTTGGTGTCCTTGGTGCCCTTATTCCGGCCCCGTCGTTGCTCCACGGGTGAGTGGGTGGCCCTCAACAGATCGAGTTCTGAGGCCGTGGAGGGGGCTGGTGGACTTGGGCCTCCCTGTGACCGGGTGCGTCTCGTTAGGCGTGGGGCCCCTGAGCACCGCGGGCCGTCTGTTGTGATGGTGGGGGGGCGTGCTCCCGCGTCGGCCCCCCTGCTGTACCGTAGCTCCCAAGACCGGCGGATGGTCCTCTCCAGGTCGGGCCGGGCCGGGTATCAGAAGCGCCGGGCGCGGAGCGCCTGGGCGCAGAGGGCCGCCCCGGCGTGTGCTCCCTGGGCGGGCGGACGACTTTCCTCGGGTCGGGGCCCTGGGTCAAGCGGTGGGCCGTGGAAGATGTCCAGGGGAGGAAGCGCCGTGGCCCTCCTTCTCGGGCCTATTCGTGGGCGGCGCGGCTCGCGCTGCTTCCTGCGTTGCTCCGCGCCAGTTCGTGGGGGAGGGGCAGCTGATGCCGCCTCGGTCCGTGTAACTCCGCACAGGAGCGTCGGATCGGGACCAGAGTTGGGTCCAGGTGGGGGCTACAGGCTCCAACGTCTTTTGGTGGGGGTCGCGTAGCGCATGGGACCCTCGTTCCGCCGGTAAATCGCAGTTCACCCGGGGCTGGGTGCGGAGCTCGACGTTCAGGCGTCCATCCTGCCCGCGCCCCCTGGTGGCCTCGAGCCCTTCTTTTTTAAACAAAGGAACAGAACGTGGGCTGTAGTTTACTGTGTAAGAGGGGGGCACCGCATCTTTATTTCCTTCTGATCTTATGAGAAATACGATCACAGATGACTTTTCTGGTGGAGAAAGTCTATCTTGTGGCATTGGTTTGGGCGTAGCTTTTGGTGTTATCATCCGTGCTTTATGAAATATTGAGCAACCTATGGGTCTCATAATGATTTCTTCAAATTCATTCATGTTTGTGCTATTTAATTGACCCGTTTCACTTTTATTCCATTTTTCATAATACAATGTACTAATGTCCGTGGCTGCACGTACCAACCTATTCCTTTGCCACCATGCTGTGGCAAATGAGCACACACCCAACAGTTGTTCTTTTTCAAAATTGAATGTGTCATGTTCATAATTTGCAGTAATGTATTATTTTCCATAACCCTCTCTATGTCTCTCTTGCGTTGGGGAAAGATTGTAAGTAATTACATAAACAGGGCTTTCGGCGGTGGAGATGTTCCTAATTGGTAAGAGAATTTCTAAAGGGTGTATCTCCTCTAAATACTACAGTACCAGTGCTTTTATTACTGGGGCCATTATGCTAATTATGCACATGATTATCGTCAAGGTCAGCATACAATTCTTTCGGTAGCTGGTTTTATGCAATCTTTCAGTTTCTATGTTTGATTCGTTATCAGCATTGTCGGCAATGGTGCAGCAGGGGACAAAAGCTATTTCTGGAATCTTCTCTCACGGTCCTTCTTCTTCAGCGATTCTCGTCGTGGATATCTCTCCTCGCGGCACTCGTCTGAATGTCAATGAATTCGATAAATGCGAACTGTCTATTCTGCCAGTTCTCAGCAGCCTGGATTGCTTACACGTTGGGCAAGATCTCTTATGCGTTAGTATACTGCTTAAAGAACTTCAGAGGAGTTATCAATTGCCTTTTGTACCATGTGCGCCCCACTTGTCCGCTCAGGTTCAGGACACATGGAGTTAATATTAGCACCGAGGAGTCTTGCTTCTGGGCTGTGTGACTTGCACAACCCTCACGTTGCTCTCCTCTAGGCCTCCGGTTCCTACTTCATTTGAGAATAGAAAACAGAGGCAACAAAAGATTGATGAAACGAAGATTTGATTACTCCTTTTTCCGACTTCGTAGATTGTACCGCCTTGCTCCTGGTACTGTGTGATCAACGAATAGTGCGGGTGCACTTCCGGACTCAAGCTTGGAGTCAGCGTGGGGCGCAATGACAGATGATGATGGGCACCCAGGCGATAATGCAGGCTGCGGCGCAACAGAGGATGGTGGGCGCCACAGAGGTATTCGCTTGGTGTCGGCCAGCAGTGATGCAGAATCAGCTGGACAATGTTGGGGCATTCTTTGCCCTTCCTCTTTTATGGCAATCTCATCAGGCTTTGTTTCAGAATCAGGCATTGTCAGGAGTATCAAATAGGGACCACGCCAACTGGGTGCCAACAATGTTTTTCGTTCAAAATTTTTAAGCAGCACCCAGTCACCTGGTTCCAGTGTGTGTCCTGGGCCAGCATATCTGATCGGTATCACCTCCTGCACCTGCTGATGAATCAAACGCAATTCTTGAATCAGGAGATTACAATAAATGCTGAGCACTGGGTATTCAACTTAGTTCAGTTTCTTCGGCTGAGGTGCACACCAATCATTCGCCGGTCTCCCCATGACTATCTCATATGGGGAGAGCCCAGTTCTCGCCTGCACAGATGTTCGCATGCATAATAGTGCTATTGGTAACACATCTACCCAACTTAACTTGCTTCCTGCACATATCTTGCTAATCTTAGATTTCAGGATTCCGTTGTGGCGTTCAATAAGACCGGTCGACATCGGATGTCTCGAACAATGGAATCGCTTATTGATCTGGAGACCTGCACAAATCTGTAGTACTACTGCACCTACAAAATGCAGACCATTAGCTGACCATATGACACGGGGCAGGCCAAAACGGGAGAATTATTCCTTTAACATCACTTTCGCCGTGCTTATAGCAGTGCAGTCTTTCAATGGATATGCTTCCACCCATTTGCTGAATACACTTATAACCACTAGGACATACTTCAAGTTTTGGCATCCCTCCATTTCTATGAAATCAAAATGGATCACCTCAAATGGCATAGAGGGAAGGCCAAAACTGCCTGTTGGAGTCACCGTTCCCTTCCCCACATTGTGTTGTAGGGACGTGATAAAATTCTCTACCAACCTCTCGGCATTCTTTATTATGAGTGGATTTTCCCAAACTGTGGATAGATGTTGAATTATTTTCTTTGCACAGATATGAGTGGGGCTGTGAGCCATTATGACCATTGCATTTACATAGGCATTTGGCAACATCCAATTCCCGCTCTTCTTGTCCACCCAACAACCCTCCAGATCTAATTCAGCAGAGCCCTCAGCCCACCCTTGGATTTCATCAACAGTGGTTTCCGCCTGCATCTCTTTGACAGTAGCATAGCAATTCCATTCTCTATCATGCAGCGCACCTCTTCAGACTGTACTGTAAACATCTTTGTACTCATATCATTGACCGTTTGTTTTGCAATTCTGTCTGCAAACGGGTTTCCCTCTCCCACTTTACATGTTACCTTTTTGTGTGCCTCGCATTTCATTATTGCTAGGTGCTTTGGACACATGAGTGCAAACAGCAATCGTACAATCAAAGGGCCATGTTGGATTCTAGCCCCATGTGATATTAGGAAACCTCTCTCAGACCAGAGTCGTCCAAAGTTATGAACCATGCCAAAGGCGTACTGACTGTCAGTATATATATTCACGCTCAGATTCTCAGCTATCTCACAAGCTCTGGTTAATGCAATTATTTCTGTCGCTTGTGCAGAGTTGTAAGGGATTCTTTTGCTCTCCACAATACCCTTTAAGGTGGTGATGGCATATGCGGCAGTTGAAGTGCCGTCAGGTAATTTAAAGCAGGAACCGTCACAAAACAGTTCTCCATCTGGTTCTTTTAGTGGGGTATCACTTAAATAAATACTCCCTTTTGTTTCTTCCTCAGTAACCATTAAACAATCATGGGGGGTTGATTCATTTCCACCAAGGTTTTCCCCGGCCATTGGCATTAATTCTGCTGGATTCAAAGAGCTACACCTCATAATTTGGATGTGGGGTGCAAACAACACAAATTCATATCTAGTCAATCTAGCAGAGGTGAGGTGTTGTGTCTGCGTTCTATTGAGTAGAACGTCTATGGCATGTGGCACCATCAAAATTAAGGTGTGCCCCAATAACATCCCTTCTGTTTGTTTCACTGACGCAGCAGGCTCTGCAACAGCTCGCAAACATCGTGGTAGTGCGTGCGCTACAGGGTCCAGCGCAGAAGAAAAATAGCCGCATGGCCTATTTCTTCCACCTTGTTCCTGTGTTAGAACTGCCAACGCGCAGCCGTCATTCTCATGCACAAACAATTTAAAAATCTTTTCATAATTTGGTGTCCCCAAAACTGGAGCAGAACACAATGCAGTTTTTAGCAAGTCAAATGACATTCTTCATTCCACCGCAAGGGCATCACAACATCTTTCTTTGTCAACTCCACCATCGGCTTCACAATTAAGGCAAAATTCACTATCCATTGCCGACAATAAGAAGCCATGCCTATTATATCTCTGACTCCTTTTTGTGTTTTTGGAATAGGCATACCAGAAATGCTCTCTATTCTCTCCGGCGTTAGTCTTCTCCCTTCTTTCGAAAGTAAGTAACCCAAATAAGCCACTTCCTTTCCACAATACTGAAACTTTTTTAAGCTGGCTTTGTGGCCATGCGCTGCTAAGTGTGTTAATAGTAAAATGGTACTCTCTTTACAAATCTCCTCTGTGTCTGCTGTGATCAACAGATCGTCTATATATTGTAGCAATACACAACCTGTTGGTAGCTCTAGCATACCTAGTTGTTCTTTTAATGCTCTGCTATAGATGCTAGGGCTTTCTGTGTAGCCTTGAGGAATGCGCGTGAAAGTAAACAATGACCTCCTAGTGTGAAAGCAAAAAGATATCTACTTTCTTTGTGTACTGGAATACTGAAGAAAGCATTTTTCAAATCAATAACACTAAAATACTTTGCGGAAGCTGGGATCATTGTCAAAATTGTGGTAACATCCGGAACCAATGGGAATTGGGGATCTACTACCTTGTTTAGTGCACGCAAATCAATTATGAAACGATATGGTACCTCATTACCTCCTTTCTTATATACCGGACGAATGGGACTGTTACATATGCCGCCTGTAATCTCTTCAATCACTCCCAATTTTACCAAATCAGACATAACACTTTTCAATCCTTTCTCTCCGCCTGCTGAAATTTTATACTGTGGAATACGTGGCAATGTTACTCCCTCTTTCAATGTAATCTTCACTGGCTCTATCTTCAAGCATTCCACATCATTATCATCTATTGCCCATATACAAGTTGGCACGTCACTCAATTCTCCTGGCAAAGGTTTGGACAAAAATTCTGACACTGGTACATTCTGTGGTGAAATAGTTAAAAACACTCCATCTGGTGTACATTGAATAACTGCACTCAATTTTTTCAATACATTTAATCCCAAAAGATTCTCCCCACAATTCTCTATTAACAGGAATGGACAGTACTCGGTGAATGGGCCTAATGTTACGGCTACTGGTTGGGACACTGGATTAATCACTGGGGTACCTGCGAACCCTACTGAAATATTCTTATGCCCCGACAGTGGTATCTCTGGAACTAAGTGATGGTCTATCGAGCACTTTTGTGCCCCCGTATCTACGAGGAATCTATGCTCTTCATTCCCGACTTTCATTTCTACGTAGGGTCCTTTCTGATTCACGGGAATAGATACTTGTTCCCACCACTGTCTTGGGCTGTCCTATTGGGGTAACAACACATCATCTGAAGTGTAGTCACTGTTATTATTGTAGTATGCACTCGTTTGAGTATCAAAAATGTTCCCGCCTCGTGCTCTATTTCCATTTTGCATACCCTGATGATTTTGATTTTGGGTAAAAGTAGTTTGATTCAGAGCCTGGCCTTGATTCTGTGCTCCATTCCATTGACTATTCTGGTGCTGCTGCATATTGTTTCTGTTGTGGCCATTTGTTCCTGGGTGCCCTCTATGCGGTCTTCTCTGACCGTACCCACCTCTATTTTGTAAATGTGGACATTGCGCTCGCCAGTGTCCTTCCTCTCTGCAATATGCACACTGATTTAATCCCAAGGGCCCTCCGTGCATATTCAAATTACTCCTGCTCTGTGCATTTCCCCTTCCCCTGTTGTGTCCTGATACTTGCTGGAGTAACACTCCTACTATCGTCCGCAGGGCTTCTAATCTTATTTGCAAAGGATACTCATTGCATATCTCATTTATCTCCCCCACGGATGTCCTAGGGCTCGACATCCATCTCATTGTCTCTCGTATACACACTCGTAGTCTTTGTGTATCACCTGTCTGCCCTGGTGGAGGCAGGAATCGCTGCTGTCTATTGGGTACCGTTTCTTTCCTACCCCTCTCAATATATTTCCTACTATACCCCGGTATGGCAAGTACTTCAGAATATTCTTCATCAAGTTCATTCTTAAGTTCAAAAAGTCGGTCCACATGCTCTTTTATTTCTTCATCTCTCTCTCTCTACAATGGGCTAATGCATTCAAATCCAACAATCGTGGCGGCAACTTCCCAATTAACTTTTTCCATTGTGTCGACAAATATTCCCCCATGCATTCCAACAATACCTGTCTTTCATTGCTTCTCCTGAAATCATACATCGACGCTAGCGTGGCCGCCTCATCATTCCCGTCTATATACATTTGCGCCTGCTCTTGCAACTCTCGCTTTCTCTCCTTGCTGATCACGCTGCGGATCACTCTCACACATTCACTTTGTTCAAGTTCGCTGATTGGGGGAGCAGTCGGGACGGAGACACCCTTTTGGGCGAGAGGGGGCAGTGTAAGCGAGAGATGTCTGTTGGGGATGTGGTAATTGCGAAACACACGGGGCGGGCTGACTAGTGGGCGGCGCAGTTACTGATGCAGCCTGGGGCTGTGCTGGGGTTGGGAGGAGCTGAGCAGCAGCTACTATTGTAGTCTTTTTAGTTTCTATTCTCGGGCCTTGTTTCGTTTCAGTTAATATTTTATTTATCAATTCGTCTGATGAGTGTAACTCTCTTTGTGGATATATTTTCTCGATATTTAACTGGTTGCGTCTATTTGCTTTCCTCAAGCTATTACTCCACTCCTCCTCCTCCTTTTCTGATTTCGATTTATGCCTGCGCGCATGTTTCTCTCTACTTCTAAATCGGACCATCGCTTCCCTTCTCCAATCTCTAAGGATATCGAGTGCTGCGGGGCGTGTTTTTTTACTTATCAAAACCTTTTCCAGGTTATCTATTCGGTCCATCTCAAAACTCCCATTCCTCGGCCACTGAAGATCTTCCTGCTTTCTGGTTTGCTTATGCCAAATTTCACAAAACAACATCGCTCCCACACCATATTTCACATACATATCATAAGCCGGCGTTCCCCCCCTGAGGTGCAACCTGGCCAGTTTCCAAAGATTGTCCGCCACAGCGGAAAAACCCTGCTGGGGTGGACAATACCCCAGGCATGTTTTTGTCATGGTACAGAGTGTAGAGACCACTAAACAGGACCCAGTAACGGGCCAAACCCAGGAGAACGCAAAGGTTATGTGGATAAACCACACAAAACATAGAATCCATCCTTATAGGAGACTCTTATGCCCTATTGCAGGAAAAAGGCCTCAAGAACTACATTACCCAGACTTCTCTGGGCCCAGAACTACAGGGACAAGCCCAAAAGGGGCGGGACTTGTGCGCGCGTGCGCACGAGACCAACCAAAGCACGGGGCTTGTGCTTAAGCTGCCGACCGGAGAAGACGTCTCCTGAAGAGCTCCGTGTGCAGGGATCAGCACGAGGGGCCACGCCCCAACGAACCCCAATCCAGGCCCCTCGCCTTGAGAAGCTAAGTACCGCAAGCGTTAGACAGACTCCAGTTGCAAGGGGGAGGACGTGCAAGGCCGCGACGCCACTTCGTGGGGCTAGCACGACCAGTGAAGGTTGCCTGGGGCACGCACAGAGGGGGCTCCGCCCACGATCCACTGTCCCCCTGCTACAGGACAGCTAAATCTTTTCGCTGGGCATCGGAGCGTAACCCCGAGCTAACACGCACATAACGCTGCGCCAGCTCACGAGCGCAGAGCAGTGCATGAGATTTGCATGACAATTAGCCATGAGGAGGAACCGCGTAGAACAGTGAGGTTAGGCCGCCACATGCCACGTGCGGCAGATCGCACATCCACAATTCGGATCACTCAAGGGTCCGCCACCCAGTGAATCCACCAGTACAGTGCGGGGCCACATGCGGCTTCATCTGCATGTGCCGATCATTAAGGGTGTTAACCCACGTACTAACTCATAGTGCTCCGCACTGCTAGCACACGCAACCGGGTGAAGAATTAACCAATTGCATGCTGGCAAAGTATTGTTTAAGGTGTGTGCAGGAACACACCTTGTAGTAATTCCTTGCGCTCTTGCAGCGGTAATACGCTCCAGACAGATACCGGACCTGAGAGTATGCAGGCAGGAGGCCAGTGCTCAACCCAGAGATAAGTCTCTTTAAACTCACTATTGAGCATAGTGTAAAGTGTAATGTATGATTATTGTGTTCTCCTTTGTCCCCTTCCCAATCCACCACCTCTCTCCTAAACCTCTCACTGGTTACCCTACTACTGAACCTATCCAACCAACGTGTTCCTAACCCTCTTTCCCCGCTGGAGTCTCAGCGCCTTGTGTAAGTTAAAACTTGCAGGCGTTCAGACTGCGGAGGGGATGGTTGGTTCGTGCCACTCCTGAGCCTGAAGACTGAAGCCCTGACAGAAGCACAAGCCCAAGTGTACCAGGCTCCTGGGTGGCACGGCCAGCCAGGTTATGGAGGACCTTACAAAAGTCCTGCAAGACTTGCAGGCCGAGCTCGCTGCCACTAGGCAGGATTATGCAGTACTGGCCACTCAGGTGCGCAACTTAGCTGCACAGACCTCTCCCCTTCCAGGTGGTGCAGCCACTCCTAGCCCTGTTCAGGTTCATGTGTCCCCAGAACCCGTAGTGCCCCTAGCCCCACCAGAAAGATACTCAGGGGACCCACAAAAGTATCAAACTTTCCTTACCATTTATCCTGGTACTGTTAGATCAAGTTCGTAAGGCAACCATGTATACTAAGTTAGACCTACGTGGAGCCTATCACCTGGTACGAGTATGGGCCGGAGATTAATGGAAAACAGCTTTTAGAACCAAATTCGGCCTGTACGAGTATCAGGTGATGCCTTTCGGCCTATGTATTGCTCCGGCGGCCTTCCAGCACTTCCTCGATGAGGTATTGCGTGGTTATCTAGATGTGTTTGCCATAGTATACATAGACGATATTTTAATCTATTCCCAGAATCAGCACGATCATGTGGGACATGTTAAGGCGGTTCTACACCGACTATGAGAACATCGTCTATTCGCTAAAATAGAGAAATGTGAATTTCACCGTACTACGGTGGAGTTTCTGGGATACTTTTTGACTCCCTCGGGTGTGCAAATGGATCAGCGCAAGGTTCAAGCGGTGTTAGATTGGCCGGCGCTTACAACTGTCAAAGGGGTACAAGCCTTTCTAGGATTCGCTAACTTCTACAGGCGCTTCATTAAAGGCTTTTCAGAATTGGTGACGCCTATCACCAAACTACTACAAAAAGGGAGAGCCTACCAATGGGACAAGGTAGCGGAACAATGTTTCCAGCGATTAAAACAGGCTTTTACCATGGCACCTGTTCTGCAACACCCCAATTTAGCACAGCCATTTATCGTAGAGACGGATGCCTCCAGTTATGCTCTCGGAGTGGTATTTCACAACAAGATCCACAAACTGGATTAATGCATCCATTGGCTTACTATTCTAGAAAGTTACTGCCGGCGGAAACACATTATACTATAGCCAATCGAGAGTTGTTATCGATAAAAGCGGCATTCGAGGAGTGGCAACACTACCTTCTGGGGGCGCGTCACACCATAACTGTGATCACTGACCATCGAAATCTGCAGTTCATTAAAACTGCCAAAACTGTTAGTCCCCGACAATTACGTTGGGCATTGTTTTTTGCAGAGTTTGACTTTCTCATCACTTATCGCCCAGGAACAGATAATAAAAAAGCTGACATATTGTCTCGATATCCTGATACCGACGTCAAGGTAGCAGCCGAACCGCTTCCAATTGTACCGGCCACCCGTATTGTGGGTAGTATAGTAGGAAGGCCAAACATCTTTGAAGATGTCTTGAAGGCAATGACGGCTCAGGAATTACGAGAATGGAGCACTAGAGGATCAAAGCATGTACTCATGGACTGGCTCCCCTATTACAGTAAAGCCTTGTATTTACCCACAGAAACGCTCCGAAAAGAAGTGCTACAATGGTGTCATGATGTAGTGACGGCAGGCCACCCAGGTATTGCCAAGACTCAACAAAACGTTGAACGTCACTACTGGTGGCCCACTCTCCATCGTGATGTGCGGATTTATGTATCAGAATGTGACACGTGTGGGAGACAAAAAGCAAGTCATCAGAAGCCAGCAGGCTTGTTACAACCTTTACCCACTCCATGGCACACAGTCACCATGGATCTGATTGTGGATTTGCCGCCTATCCAAGGCTATACGTCCATACTAGTGGTCGTGGATTCACTGAGTAAAATGGGGCACCTCATTCCTTGTAAGGGGGTCCCCACAGCAGGGGAGCTAGCAGAGTTGTTTCTGCAAAATATTGCACGACTGCATGGATTACCCACACGGGTCATTACAGATCGTGGTCCGCAGTTTACCTCTCGGTTCTGGCAGGCATTTTGCCGGTTAATAGGAATGGAGGTGAGTTTATCCTCTGGATATCACCCCGAGACAGATGGCCAGACCGAGAAGGTAAACCAAGGATTGGAACAGTATCTGCGCTGTTACACTACAAGTGCAGAGGCTTCTTGGATCCACTATGTGGGGTTGGCAGAGATTGCCTATAACAACAAAGTGCACACGTCTACTAAGTATACACCATTTTTTGGAGTATAAGGTTACCATCCAAGGGTTTTGCCTACGGCCGTTAGCTCACCACAGGACAATCTGCCCACTTTAATTGGAAAACATGCCCATGCTCAACGGGTCGGGGTCAAAATACAACCGAATTTGGATCAAGCCAAGAGCACCTATAAGTCATACGCCGATAGGCAACGTAGAGAAGGTCCCTAGTACAAACAGGGTGATCGAGTTTGGCTCTCCACATGTAATATTCGGTTAGCGGGTCCTCGGAAACTGCAACCACGGTACTTAGGGCCATTTAGTATATCCGCAGTGATTAATCCAGTGGCAGTGAGGCTGAACCTACCCAGCCAAATGAAAATCCACCCCACACTCCATGTTTCTTTATTAAAACCTGCAAAACCCTCCATTCGCACAAAAGCCCACCCCCTGTGTTGGTTGAAGTACACCCGGAATATGAGGTGGAAGCTATCTTAAATTCGCAACAACGACAGGATGGGTTGTACTATCTGGTTGACTGGGTGGGGTATGGTCCTGAGGATCGGTCTTGGGAGCCAGCATGTAACGTACATGCTACAAGATTGGTTAAAGCATTTCATCGAAATTACCCAAACAAACCCAAACCACGGTCCTTCTGTGCGGGGGGCAGTATTGTCATGGTACAGAGTGTAGAGACCACTAAAGAGGGCCCAGTAACGGGCCAAACCCAGGAGAATGCAAAGGTTATGTGGATAAACCACACAAAACATAGAATCCATCCTTATAGGAGACTCTTATGCCCTATTTGCAGGAAAAAGGCCTTAAGAACTACATTACCCAGACTTCTCTGGGCCCAGAACTACAGGGACAAGCCCAAAAGGGGTGGGACTTGCATGCGCACGAGACCAACCAAAGCACAGGGCTTGTGCTTAAGCTGCTGACGGAGAAGACGTCTCCTGAAGAGCTCCGTGTGCAGGGATCAGCACGAGGGGCCACGCCCCAACCAACCCCAATCCAGGCCCCTCTCCTTGAGAAGCTAAGTGCTGCAAGCGTTAGACAGACTCCAGTTGCAAGAGGGAGGACGCGCAAGGCCGCGACGCCACTTCGTGGGGCTAGCACGACCAGTGAAGGTTGCCTGGGGCAGTACAGGGGGGGCTCCGCCCACGATCCACTGTCCCCCTGCTACAGGACAGCTAAGTCTTTTCGATGGGCATCGGAGCGTAACCCTGAGCTAACGCGCACATAACGCTGCGCCAGCTCACGAGCGCAGAGCAGTGCATGAGATTTGCATGACAATTAGCCATGAGGAGGAACCGCGTAGAACAGTGCGGTTAAGCCGCCACACGCCACGTGCACCCGATCGCACATCCACAATTCGGATCACTCAAGGGTCCGCCACCCAGTGAATCCACCAGTACAGTGCGGGGCCACATGCGGCTTAATCCGCATGTGCCGATCATTAAGGGCGTTAACCCACGTACTAACTCATAGTGCTCCGCACTGCTAGCACACGCAACAGGGTGAAGAATTAACCAATTGCATGCTGGCAAAGTATTGTTTAAGGTGTGTGCAGGAACACACCTTGTAGTAATTCCTTGCTCTCTTACAGCGGTAATACGCTCCAGACAGATACCGGACCTGAGAGTACGCAGGCAGGAGGCCAGTGCTTAACCCAGAGATAAGTCTCTTTAAACTCACTATGGTGCATAGTGTAAAGTGTAATGTATGATTATTGTGTTCTCCTTTGTCCCCTTCCCTATCCACCACCCCTCTCCTAAACCTCTCACCGGTTACCCTACCACTGAACCTATCCAACCAACGTGTTCCTAACCCTCTTTCCTCGCTGGAGTCTCAGCACCTTGTGTAAGTTAAAACTTGCAGGCGTTCAGACTGCGGAGGAGATGGTTGGTTCGTGCCACTCCTGAGCCTGAAGACTGGAGCCCTGACAGTTTTAACCTTACCCTTGGTTAATCAAACTTACTCTGGGTGTTTGATTTTCCAAAATCAACTCTCAACCAATATCAGGATTACTTACGAATCGGGGCATGACTCACCTGATTAGTCAATTTGTCTTTCCAAGACACAATTCGTCCGTATACTGACGCAACCAATGATGTTGTGTCTGCGTATCTCGGCTCTGCCTCGTTTCGGGCCCTCGCCTCCTTGTTCACTGGCCGGGCACGTCGATCAGGGATCAGCTGTGTGCAGATCTGCAGAAAGGAGTCTCATCGCTTACGCAGGGGCACCCCGAACACCTCTTGATCCCGGCTCGAACGTTCCTGTCCTCGCTGTTCTTACCGCCTTCCTTATTTTGCAACGTACACGATGGAACAAGTGGGGGAGGGTCCCTATTCGGGCGCCATCTTGAAGGGGCCCCTGAGGGACCCTCGAATGTGGAAACACGGCACAGTCACCAAACACGGACTGATACGCCAGACACGAGGTTGTATTCCCAAAAGCTAGGGTTTATTGCAAAGTAAATAGTCTCAGTTGGCCAACTGGTCTCACGCACCACGATGTGTGTCAGAGCGAGACACAAACATCACTTACATATATACAAAACTAACATCTTACAATCAGTAGTGTCACATCAAAAACCGCCCCTTGCACATCTCCTTTGAAGTGAGCACGATGATTGACAATCGTGACGAGTATGACACCTCAAACATTTGTTTTAGCAACACTTTTCAATTTTGTAAGGCTGCAGACATAAGTCTTTGTTGAAAAGAACAGAATGCTTCTGTTCTCGCTAGCAAGCTGCATGTGGGGGGGAGAGCCACATTCCAGGCCTTCCTATCTCCTAGTTTCTAGTTTCTATTTTGGTCCTGGGGGTCAACTCGCTCTCCAGGACTCTACAGGGCTCGAGAAGGGGGGCCGCAAAGAAGAACATAATTCAAGCAATTTAATGTTCGTTCAGAGTATTTTCACTGTGTTTTCGAGACACACTGGCACCTGTGGGCTGATCAGGATGCCTCGCTGCCCTCTTTCAAGGATAGCGCGCGGGAGGAGGACGGGAGGAGACGGGTATTTCAATCAGGGTTGCTACGTTATGTTTCAGCATATTTCCCTTGGCCTTGCATTGCACACTGGTAAAGCAGAATATCATGTCAGCAAAGCATTTAGAACAGAAAGCAATAAGCAAACGTTACAGGAAACAAGATGGCGATTTCTGTCACCTTAAAATGGCTGCACTTTGGTCAAGCTTATGATTACGTATTACTAACACTAAGAGCATGAGACGGTTGGTCTTCGGCCAACATAGTACATTTCCCCATGATCGAGGGGTGTCTTTTTCTGGATCGACACTCCCGCTCCCCATGTTGAGGCACTGGTGTCTGTATCACTGATAGTCAGCGCATGGCCCCATGGGACATTTATTTAAAATGGCGGTTTGCAATTTTGGTACCAGGTATCTCTGTCACGAGGGCCATCTGATTCAACTGTGGTTTCTCAATTTCATGTGTGCAATTTGTGTCTCCGGAAATGCTTGCAGTGTATGGTTGCACGCTCTCTTATCTACAGGGAAGAATAAGTAACCTTGTAGTCACAGTGTGGCTCATTATCTAGGCTTGCATCCCTTTCCCCCTCCAAGTTGTAGGTGGAGATCAAGATTGCTGTCAACCAACCACGGATGCTACGACCACTCAAAATTAGTTAAACATCTCAGTCACCATCTGTTCAGTGGGGACTGAGAAAGAGGTCAGGAATATCGGTAAAGCTCTGGGGGATTCCCTGGTATACCATATCTGGGGTTCACATCACTAATCAGGTGGCCTCTCCAGCCCCTTTCCCCCTACTTGCTGGACTGGCCAACGGGACGCTGCCACACTATTTGTATTTATAGCGCGCTTTAGCCAAAGTGCCAAATAAAATGTAAAAGAATACAAACTGTTCAATCATACAATGAAAATCTGGGAGACAAGTCACGATGCTGAAGTCAGGGATAGAAGATAGGACTTCAAGCAGGTATGAAAAAGACAGTAGGTAGAGGAGGAACACATTGAATGATGGAGAGAATTCTAATGGAGTGGAGCACGAAGGGAGAAGGAATGAAAACGAGATGATGCACAAGGTTGTTTGTGGACCACCAAACAATACGTGGATTGAGAATTAAGGCAGGGACGTCATTTTAACAAAATGCCAGGGGAAGAGGAAGTGACATGACATGACCTTTGACCTCTGATGAAATAACAGAAAGTGATGTCATTTGACCCCACACTTCGAAGTCACATCATGAGAAGCGATGGACCACGACTTTTCGCCCCTTGACAAAACAGGAAGGGACATCACATATTGTTCCTAAGTACACTACGAGAAATATGGTTGCAATATCACTATAATGTTATAAACATTTCATAGAAGAATGGATCACCATATGTATCGTTAGGATCAGTGTGTATAGGACCATATTACCAAAATACTGTGAATGCAAGCAGACGTTCAAGGCCAAATAAGAATGATAAGTTAATATATAGCACTTACGCTTAAGCGCTTTTACATACAATATCACCCAACCTGTGTTGGTTCTCATTTATTGACCTCAGAAGGGTGAAAGGCTGAGTTGAGGTGTTTACGAACAGGCTAAATCAGTGACTCACCACCTGAAGCGTGCCTGGAAATAAACCTTTATGAGTCTGGAAATTATTGGATATAATTCCATAAAGACAAATTATGCGTTCTTCCTATTCTTTCTTATTTAGGGTCACGACTCAAAGTGTTACACTATTACAACCCCCTGGTTTTTAAGAGGCCTGAAAAAGAAAGCCAGCCTCTCCAGAAACAAAGAGCCAAATGGCACTGGCCACAGCCAGCCCAGGAGCTTACATAAAAAAAGAAACTTGAATTAATGGTAATTTCTTGGAAAATCACAGCCCTGAGCTGCTCTAGTGGGCCCCCTCAATTGTCTGAGTAATAGGTTTTTTTGGCTTGCTATATAACCTTCTTAAACCTTACAAACAGAAGATGTCGCCACACTTGTTTGTCAGAGCTGGAATGATTATGTCACCAGCCTGTCCCTACGTGGCAAAAATGCAACATCGAAAGTGAACTAGCACTTATTGGTATATGCTTTATGCTCTTTATGCTTAATATGTTTTTCCTTTAAAGGAGCTATGGAATCAACACAGGCTAAAACGTTATCATAAAATGTACTGAGTAAAGCTTCTGTAGTTTGAATCAAGTCAAATCCTGGATGAGAACAATTGCTCTGTTGGAGCTATAGGATGTGTCATTTTATTAACAGCACAGTTAGGCCAATTAGTTCTATGTATGGTGGTCCGAGTTGCAAATTTCCTCCATATGTTATATAAAAAAAAGTGATACAGGCTTGATCCGACCAAGCCAATGGACTTACTGCTTCATAAGTGTGCGCATTATTAAAATCTAATACTGGATCTAATGAGTGACCAGGTACATGTGCATGTGTGGGGGCTATAAGACGTTCTCTAAAACCTGTTAAGTCTAATGCATTTATAAACTCTAGAGCTAGTAATATCTAAAGGAAGAATGAAATCCCCTAATCGGATACATTTAGGTGATAAAGTTTCTGGTTCTTCACCGAGAGATTGAAAAGGAGTTACATTTGGGTTGGCAATACAAGACTTTAATAAGCATGTAAAATCCACCCCTGCCTCAACTTTATATACAGAGGTTCAAAAGAAGAAAAGAACTGTGTCTGAAATTTTGACCCTTTAAAATATTTAGAGAAAAATAGCAACTGCCTTTCCCCATTTGTATTAGCAATTTTTACAATGGACAGAAAAACCTTCAGGCTGCATTTCATTTAAAATAGTAGGGCAATTTTGGACCAACCTTGTTTCTGTAATTGCAAACACTTGCAGGTCTTCATCAATTATCAGATGGTAGATATCTGTTGAGTGCCTTACTGCTGATCTTACATTCAGAAGCCCCATTTTGGGCTTACTAGGCCTATTCTGTGTGACGAATCGAGAGATGTCATCACTTCTCCCCAAAGGGGAGCACCATCCCATGAGGGAGGCCAGGGAAGTGATGCCGCTACCTGATGGTCCCCGTGGGGGTGGTATAAAGGAGGAGGATCTCATGGGAGGAGACTCCCCTTTGGGAGCAGGGACGACCATCCATGGAGACTGTGGTATTCCCCACCCCAATATGCCCCTAATATATCCCCATTATACCCCTACCTTGTTATCCCATGTAGCTCTGTCATACTCAAAAGTGGCAAAGTCCTGGGACGAAGAAGAACCAAACAGATCTCAGGGAGATTACTGAGATGGGTACTGGGACAAAGAGGAGGTGCAGAACTACGATGAGTACTTTTGACAAGAGCAATGAGCCTTTTTGTGGTTCGAGAATTCTCATTGGAGAAACCACAGTCGAAATATAAGAGGAACCCCGGAAGTGGAAGAACCACGAGATTAAAAGTTGGCACAAAGGAAGAAGAACAGAAGAATCTTCACAGGATACAGTCTGGGATTCGGAAAGCGTCCCCAGTCAGTCAGCAGTGGAAGGATGAAATAGAGCACACTAGAAGCAGGCAAACCAGCGGAAGAAGCAGGCTATGTGCCTTGGAGTAGACATGTAGTCTACATAGAAGCCGCTGCAGAACACGCAAAGGCAAGTGTGCAAAAGAAGCCAGGAACAGGGTTTCCTGCACAGCAGGACATGCTGCAGAGGAACAAGAGACCGGGAGAGGGGTTTGGAGAGCCCGAGAATAACCACCACACACCAGAACAACCTTACAGTTAGCTGGGTTGCCGAGACGGCTGGTCGGGCCATAGTATGGGCCAAGAGAACATTTGACCTGTGCAACAGGGGTAAAGAAGAAACCGCTGAACATAATACAAATCGAAGTAACAAAGCTCGGGTCTGGGACCTGCACACACAGGAGAAGAATACATTAAGCCATCTTCTTTGTTGCAGTACCTGGCAGGCGAAGAGAAACATCCAGGTCTAGGACCCACATCCACAGAACTGTGTAAACCTTAGAGAGAAGCCAGAGGAAGGAAGGCATTCCCCCTGGGTTGGTGAACTGTGTAAACATAAGAGACACAGCCAGGGAAAGGGAGTCATCGCCCTTCCAGTGTGAATTGTGAGAGCAACTTTGAAGATTGACCAGTGGAAGGAAGGGAGTCATTTCCCTGGCGGGGTCTTGTAAAGTACAAGCACCATTGTAAGGCCAGGCGAGGAGAACCCCATACCCCCTACAACCTTCCCGACATTGTGAAATTTGGAGGAATCCAAGAGGACGAGGGGAAGGAAGCCATTCCCCTCTGATATTGTGTGCTGTGAAGCCAAGAGAGATCAGGGGAAGGAAGTCCTACCCCCCCTGATGTTGTGTACCATGAACCCAAGCAGAAAAAGGCCGGGCAAGGGAGTCATTCCCCTGGCACTCTAAAAGTATTGAGAACAAGATAACTGGAGAAGGGAGGCATTCTCCAGGAACCCCAATAGTGAAGAAAACTATGGGCACTCAGGAATGATGATTGGGTTGGAACTTTTGAGTTTGAACAGAGAACATTACAGCACCTCAAGCTGCAACGTTGTGTTGTATCCTGGAAATGAACTGAGGCCTGGAGAAGGGAGCCATTCTCTCAGGTGCAGTTGTCACCTGACAATTGGAACTATAATCCAGTGTCCAGAAGAAGTGAGTCATTCTTCCGGACCAAGACAATCCAGAACCTCTTTAGATTAGTTGCTAGTGTAAGGGATTTTGACACATGAAAGTGGACTCTCATTTATTTGGACATTCTGACAGATGCCTTAGTTCCTTAGTGGAGGCAAGCAAACTTCTCTCAGAGTTAGGGAGAGATAGATTTCCTCTTTATTTTTGAACAAATAAATGTCTATGCCAACAATCATGCCACCTGTGTGTCAGTCCCCTCCTTCATCTGGTGCTATGGTCCCTCTTAGAGGGGGATAATCGTCTGTTTATCTGAGAAGCCTACACCTGCGCTTCATCTGTGAGCAAGAACATCTGCTTAGAGCATGGCATAGTTACAGCCACTACAATACAATACAAGAGGACTGCCCAGCTACCCAGCTCAAACAGGCATAAAACAAGCAGGGAGATGTCAATACCCTTGAGAATCCTGCCTTAATAAAATGTCTGGATGAAAGCACCCAGAGAAAAGCCCCTGTATCGATTTATTCTATGTGATCACTCACATGATTGCCTTGGTCCATTGGGTCTTCTCTCTGCTGATGAGGGGGTGCAGGGCAAAAGAGAACTGCCGCTGTGGGGGAAAGAGTGAGCCGGTCAGGAATGAGACAGCTCAAGTGAGGCTCCTGCCATGAGCAACTCCTTGGCAGCGCTCCAAACAATACAATGGAAGGTAACCCTTATTCATAACCATAGTTCACAAATGCATAGTGTGACATATTTCCCAAAAATCATCCCATACATGTTGGGGTAAAGGACATGCTAGTATAAGTGTGCCTCCTCTAAGTAAATTCACATAAGGTCTTGTGACAGGGGCAATGACTTCACCCTGTTGGTGGTGTTCGAAGGGGGTAGGGGGGGGATTTGAAGAGGCAACCCTGCCAGCCTGGGGTAGGGGGCCTACCAGGGAAACTGCCAGGTTCAGTCCTATCCCAGAGATGGGTGATGGAGTTTTGGGACACAGTCCCTGAAACACTACTGAACACAATATAAACGTGATTAATGATACCGCTTTAAATCCCCCAATGCCGTGCACCCTCCTTTCTGGCTGGAGTTCCCTGTGTTTCCTTTCAGAACGACCTGGACCAGAATGCATTGCCAGATCGAACAAGTTCAGAAGGTTGCAGAAGGAAACCAACCGTGGCCCGATGGACTCCAATAAAACAAAACCAATGAGGCACTCACCGCAACAGGGAAGCAGTGAGACGCTGCCCAAATTTCCAGCAAGGGGCATTACAGAGACTGCAGAGTTTGCTGCAGAGCAAAAGGGAGTGGGAGGTAAAATGTGATTAATGTCTTTTCAGTGGAACAATCTACCCCAGAGAAAAAGAAAGATAATGAGTATGTTGGAGCATACAGCTAATGTGGGGAGGAGGGCAGCAGGGATCAGGGAAGAACCAGGAAGGACATGATATAAAAATCCTTTGAAGACTGCAGAGTATGTGAGATGTTCAGGTGAGGTCAGGAGGCTTGGAGGAGGACCAACAGAATAGAAAAGGGACAGAAGATGCAGTGCAGCATTGAGCAATATGTAGAGCAGCTGGATTGTAGTGCAGATGAGGTATTGTGTGTGAGAGTGGTATTTAGTGGAAAGAGTGGAGCGAGGAGAGTAGGTACTGTTGGTAGGTGGGAAAGGAGAGTGAGAAGACTGGAGGGATAGAAGAGATAACGGGTTAAAGGGGGGATAGTGAGAGAGAGAAAGGAGAATTAGATGAGGGAGGGAGGGAATGAGAGCTGAGAGGAGGAAGGAAGGAGGACAGGTGGAGAAGACCAGAGGTGGGAGAAGGCGAGAGGAGAAGTTGGGGTTAACAGGATGGGAGGAAGATCAAGAGGGAAATGGAGGAGGACAAGGCGAGTAGATTAGGGAGGCATTGGATCAAGGAGATTAGAGTAGGGTACGCCCTTAGGAAGTCCTGGAGCGAGTCAGGTATAGAAAGACAGCCTTCAGGCTTTCTCACAGCAGAGAGGGTAGTGGAGACAGTTAGGGTTACAGATTGCCAGTGTTTCCTTTAAACCTGGGTGTCATGGAAACCTGGCTAGCGGTGGAGGGAGCAGGGAGGATTAAGGGTCCAGCCAAAAGACCCCTTTAGTCGCATCACGCAGCAACTAATACCACTTCCCGGCACTTACCCAAGAAATGTAAAAAAAAACCCTTTGAACTATCCATTGAATGTGCGAGTTTCTTTAGGCAATCTGTAACAAGTGCTGTCATCGTGGGATTGTCTGGGCTCAGATATAGAGGCTGAGAATAGTCTGAATCACAAAGACCATACGGTTACCCTACAAGGGCTCCACCTAGCGCTGCCAGCTGCAATCTGTATGAAGGTGAGGAGGTTGTAGTCCAACCAAGAGCAAAAGCCCTAGTCAAAAGCACCCTCCGAGCCAGATGCACATACTAAACTCCGTCGTATCCCAGCACAACAATCCAAGGTGTGGACATGTTTTTCAACCGGTTCAAAGATCAATAACATCCCACTACCTCTTCAATGTGTAAGAAAACAATTGTCCTGGCAGAAGCCTTGCCCCCAATTGGGTACCACATCAACGTAGACTGTTGAGGATTGGGACCATTTCATTTTCAAACTTGGAGGTATTTCTTTGTGTTTGGTTGGAGTTCCTCTGTGTACCAAAGTAAGATTTCCGGGCTTTTTTAAGTTTAGAGGTGAGGTTGCATGCAAGTCATTGATTGACATAAGGTGCAATTGAAGGATTCTACCAAACTATCTGTACACATCATCCTATGAGGAAGAGATTCTTGCGCAGCCAACATGTCTTTTGGAGTGCCATCAAGGGGAGCCTTTTAAAATACTGGGTGGCAATCCTGTTGGGAGGTTTGGCTCCTGAGAGGTTTTGTGAAAACGGAGACACTGAAGGTTGCATAGTTATGCTGAGACTAATTGAGGCTTGGTGGCACCAGATATGAATGAAAGAGTATGGAGAAGATGACCAAGTCCACGCTGCTGCCTTTAGTGTGTGAGTGAGGGATGAGGGGGCAGAGCAAAGGACAATATCAGTAAGTGAAAGCTAACTTTAACTTTCATGTCAGATGAGTCCTATGGGAGGTTGAAGTGGCCTAACAATCTGCTGTTGGGGTGTGAAAGAATAGCATAGGTGCTATTGTTTGTGTGAATTCATGAATATGTGAGCTGGAAGATCGGGTGATTGGAGGAGGAATAGTAGGCAGAGAGACTTTAAAAAGAGAATAGGATGTTGGTCGGTATGAGTGAATTGTGAATTATGTCATTGTTGCGATCAGACTTGGGTGCAATTCCGATGCCTCATGGTGAATTTAGCTATGATGAGCTTATTAAAGATGGGGTAGTGTCTCACAAAAATGGTGCTTCATCTGTGTTAGAGCTGGTGCTTGGAATATATTACATAAAGTGTCCTCCTTCCTACACATACAAGCTATTGCATTGGCTTCTGAAGGGATTGGAAAGACTGTCTGGGAATGCATGGACAAAAGGACTTCCTGGAAGGCTGGACAAAGCTATGCTACATTGTTAGAACTACAATCCCCAGAGGTCTCAGGAGAATCTGAGCCAGAGGAGGAAGATCATTAACTGCGGACGTTCATGTAAAGCCTCTCTGCTTTTACCAGGAGTGTTTTCTTTTGGATATAAGTATTTAAGCAGCAACCAACAGCTGCTTGCCTTTGTATGGAGTGTGTTTTTTCTGAATAACCCCCCTAAACGCCCACCTTGAAAAACATATTTTACCAGCAGACTTCTATCTCTACTGAATCTGTAGGCTTTTTACTCCGGCCTGTGAGTAAACAATCCTGCATGTTCCTAGGCTTCTATTCTACCCCACGCCTCTAGTGTCTTTTTCCACAGTCTCCAATGTCCCGGGTGTTTCCAGTACCCTGTGCTCTTGTTTTCAGTCTCGGGTTTCAGTCTTAGGTGCTCTTGGGTGCTCTTGCATCCTGTCTGCAGTGCTCGTTCCCAGAGTAAAGTACCCCACTACCCAATCTGCAGTGACCCTGCTGTTGCTTCCTTTTCTTTAGTTCTTCTGCTCCCGGCCTTTCCAGATTTCTCTAGCCAGAGCCTGCTCTGCTTTGTTTCATATGTCGTCATGCTGGCCGCGTTCTCTGCTTTGAACCAATATTTGCTTCAGCCTTTCTTGTGTTATTTCTGGTGAACTTTTGTGTTGTGAAAGGGCTGACTGCGGGGGTTTGGAGCCTGTGATTAAGACACAAAAGGAGACGCAGGAACAGCAAATGATAGAAATGCGCCCACCTATCCAGGTTCGCTCCCACTGCCCGCCTAAATTGGGATCAAAGGAATTTGGAGATCCCACCATACTTAGGCCATGCCCTCCTGTTGGAGCCCCTCTCGATTCCTCATCCCACTAAAAGCGCAGATGGCTGGTGATGTGGCAACAGAACCTGGGCATTTTCTTCAGCAGGTTGTGATCAAAGATGCCTATCTTGGAAAACACCATGAATCTACCACGTGAAATTGAACACAGTGCTAGTATTTTTGCCTACTTTACGAGAGTGCAAAACAAAATCGAGTATGGCATCCGGCAGCACGACTGTAATGACAGCAATATGACTGGCAAAAACAAATCGCATACCACATCCTGGTGATATTCTCATGTTAACCTTGTCTTGTGATGCGCATACCCCTGTGCTTACAGTCATGCATATTGAAGTCAAGGGCGTAGCATTTTTTTGTAAATTATTTGGCTTTCACACAATGCTTGTTTTCCGATGGAAGTGTTTACCAGGGAAAACAATCAAACAAACAAAATCCTTGGGCGGAAACTGCATGCCAGATTGATTGCCAGCTGTCGTCAGGGACATGCAAGAGAAAGATAACACATTTTAATTATTATAGACTTGTTTTATAACGCTATCAAGTTTGAGGAATATTGTTTCATGTGTATCTTAATGAGCACATATGTAGCCCACTATGTGTCTGTATGCTTTTTTGGCACAGACGGATACTGTAGTTGGCAAGCGATCAGCAATAACGCTGAAGATCAGCTATTATGATGTAAACACTCTCTTTGGTGTCAGAAGTATAATTTCATTCCCTTCAGCCCCTTTCACTTTTGAATGGCAACAGACATATGTGAAGAGAAAAAGTGTACATTCATTTTCGAGCATGCTCTATGCATTTATCATCACACTCTTTATAAGAAATTGGCTACAATGTCAGATCTAGTTTTCATCGTTGCTCTTTGTATTGGTGTATGATGCCCTTTGCTGCAATATCATGTCCTCCTTCTCATCGAGCCACCTCGGTTGCATGTATTTCTTTTCCCTCGTCATCGTCATAAATATGCCTAAAGGCAAATTAATGTACCCAAATTTACCTTCCCACAGTCTAGGGTGGCGCAAGACCTACACTGCCCTGCCCATGCACACAGTTAGGGCAACAAGCCACATTATCAATTGATTGCAAGTTACGCCCCTCAATGCCATCCCCAAGATGGCGCACGGTGCGTAGTGACTGGCTATGCTGGGCTTAAGCGTGTATAATATACACTTGTACAAAGGTTACACAACCACAACATCGATAGTGTAGACACCTGGACATTTGACTTTGAAAAAAGGGAGCAGCCTTGAAAAGGCTTCGAACAAAATATAATGAACAGCTGTACAAATGATCATTTTGCATCTTAACTAAGCAACCAAGCGAGCAGATGGCCGGGGTAAAGACGGAAGTAAAATCAAGAGATTGGTGGCGATACATGATCAGCATGTCACAATTTGCTGCCTTTTCTCTCGTTCCTTCTACTTTTGGGCATGCTTTGGGGTCTGTTCCTCATTGGACTTTCCTTCCGAAACCCTTTACACATCAGTGTGGGACTTCTTAAATTACTTTTCCTACGTGACATGTCGCCCAGATGCATTTCAGGTTTTTTTGACAGCCAGTATGCTTTTTTACACTAAATACTACCATTCCGAGAATTCCATGCCCACTGTGCAATGTCTACTCATGCAGGACCAGCTTGGGAGCAGGATAAGGAACACCTGTGGCTGGTACGAGCTAGCATTGATCACACCCGGGGCATGTGATCATTCGACATCTTAAAACGCCTCACATCACTTCAGTTCATCGCTGGTCATTGTTGCAGCGTTTCTGTTTGTAGATGGGACCTTCTTACTGTGTCTTTATTCCTAGCTCCTTGTTACATGTTCCATAATCCTTGGATTTCGATTTCTGTGGGCTTGTTAGTATTTTCTGCTTAGAGGATTCCCTTTTCAGCTTTTTATGTTATGAGATTTATACCGCTCACTGCTACCATTTTCATGGTCTCCAGGTTCTCAGGGGGATCTAAAAAGGAAGGAGGGGTGAGGAGGGTTAGCTACTGGGAGTGAGAGGAATAGCTCAAGAGAGCTTTTTGCTGTGCTGTTGGTAGCTTCCAGTCACTGTGCGTTTTTGTTTTTTAGATGGTATGGTTTAGGTGTTGTTTTGGTGTGTGAGTCTATATGGAATTGTTTTGTGTGTCTGTGGCATAGTGCCAGAGATTTAGTGTGTTCAGTTGTGTGAGATTATAAAGGGTGTGTGTCATTTGCTGTGGGATTTCTGGTATGTGCTCTAGTATGGGTATGTGTGTGTTGTATTTAGTGGTTGAGAGGGTGAGTTTGTAGGAAATGTGTAGGTCTTTAGTAGAGTTAGTGGTGAGGGAGGTCTGTACGTTCTTGTAAATTGAATTGTTTGGATTAGGCTGAATACCTTATTTTGTGGTTGGTTAATATTATGCTTCTCTTTCGTGGGACCAGATAAGTTCATTTTGGTTTTTACAAATGTTTGTGGTCTCTTTCCCCATTTTCGTGGTGTTTTTTTGTTAGTAGTGCCTCTTTCATTTACTCATCTAAACTACCTGCTTAGGTGAGTGAGTTAAAGAGCCAGGTTCTTTGTAGTTTTGATGAATTCTAAGTGTTCTTCTGTTGTTCTTAGTACCTTAGGGAGTGAGTTCCAAATGATTTGCTGAGATGTAAGCGAATGCGATCCGCCATTTTTCAGTATCCAGTTTGCTTTGGTTCAAGGGAAATGCCATTACTGGATTGCAGGTTTCACTTCAGAATGCAGTGTGAAGAACCAGGAATGAGAGACGGACACAGAGGACTCATAGTGGTTGGCATAAACTTTTCTTAAACAATAAAGGGGTTGGAAAATGCCTCACTGTCCCTACTCTAGGAGGTAGTTCCCTACCTCAACCAAAAACTAAGGTTCTGTCCTGTGTCAAGATGTCCAAAGCAAAAGTGTCCAGTGTTTGTAATCCTATCCTAGCCCTCTTATTCTAAAAGTAACTATAAGGTGCTAAGGACAGTATCTTTGGTTCCAAAAGTGTACAAATGTTCATGTTCAAGAAAAGATACAACTCCAACAAAAGGCTCCCACTGAGATGGTGTGCTCAGTTCCTGGAAATGACTCGCTTCCCCAGATTTCTTTCCACCACAAACAAAAGTTCAAAAAAATAACCAAGTTCTTTGTACTCGAAGAGGATAACCCTCTGCTCTCCCTTCCCCAGGTACTTTCCACAGGCAATACAGTTCGAAAACCTAAGGGCATGAATCTTTCTCTGGATTTTCTGTTAAAAAGTCTGACAACTGCAATTCAAAATCCTAATGGTATGAATCTTCCTTGGGATTCTCTTTTTCAAATTTACATAATTTGGGAGCAGGTCCCATTCTCGTAAATGCCTGGTGTCTCCTGCCAGAACCTTTATGAAACACAACTCTTTATAGGTGCAGGTTCCAGATCTGCTCTGCACCTGGTATACTCTCCTGCCAGGACCTTTATACAACACAACTCTTTCTCAATTTGCGTGTGGGTCCCAGGATCACACAATGTCAGACAACAGCCTTCCCCAAGCTTTCCGTATCAAGTGGGTTAGCAAACCTCTGCTTGGCAATTCGTTAGTATCTTTTACTTGACAGAGCTTCCCGCCCACTCAAATAGCCTCTTTAGGATTCGCTGGGATGCATGGCATTCACAGGGAAGTGGCCCGGCATACCACTTCTTCCCATTGAGCTTACCAGTTTGAGGTAGTCACTTTGGAGTGCCTTGCGCTGCCCGGTTGCTGCTGCTTGCCAGGGTTTCGGGGGAGTGCCTCACTTCTGCTTGCCTTCCCAGTTGGTCTCTGGCATCCTCCGACAGCCAAGCGTTGTCTCCAAACTCACACTGGGAGACCTTCAGTTCTTCGATGCTCAGGGAACAGCATTTTCCAAAGCGCTCCATCCCTCTGTAGCCCTGCGTTTGCTTTGCTCAGTCTGTCCGGTCTTCCATGCAGCCCAGCCTTCTTTGAGTCTTCTCCGCATCTAATGGAAAACGCCTGCTCCTGCAGGTACCACTCTCTTTTCTACATCAGCTGTCAGGGATTTAAATGTTCCTCCACGGTGCCACTCATTCAAATAACTATAGCATGTTACTTTTCGGGCTCTGCAGATCTTCATCCCTCTTCTTCATCCCAGTTGTGTAGAGTGAGTTTTGTACATGTAGGGAATAGTCAGACGTGTTTACTGTCTCAGTTTCCAGATAACAATACGTCAAAAAAGCATGAGGAATAGAGAAGACCTCCCTAAAAGAGAAAAGAGGATACCATGTCTCATCTGACAATGTCTCTTCCCCTTCGGGTCACCTTTACCCATGTGATCCTCCCTCGCATAGCCAGGATCAGGGAGTGGCTGCCATCCCCTGGCCACATGAGGAGAGGCTACCTCTGGGAAAGCAATGACGATATCATCAGATTCATCACACACCCTTCCCTAATGCTGCTTTCAGCAGCTATTGGGAAATGGGAAAGAAAGTCTACATTCCTGTGATATCTTCCTTTTCTATGTTCTAGCATGAAGCAACTAGGAACCAGCTCAAAACTCATTGTGATGAATCCTGCAGAGTTCTCACAGAAATCATACCTAAAATCTCCTCCCAGGTGGCCAGGGGAAAGCAGCAGCTACCTGATCCCGGGCCTGGGGGTGGTATTAGCCGGGAGGGTCACCTGAGAGGAGAATGTCCCCAAGAGAACGGGAGGACTGCATTAGGAGAGACGTGGTATTCCTCTTCTGGAGGAGCAAGAGTCTACAATACCTGAATATGTAATTGCTTGCTGTCAGAGGGAGCTATTCTTTCCCAATGCGATTTATTTATTTATTTATTATTTTTTTTTTTTTATTGGTTTGTTACAAACCTTTAAAAATTAAGAAAAGAGAAACAGAGGAGAAGACTAGGAAAAGCCACCAAACTAGAGAACCCACAAAAAGGCGGAACCAATCAGTAGACCCTCATGTGACATGGATTTGTTGGCACAGTGTTTGGGTTGGTTTTACATTCGCCAAAGCTTCAAAGCTAGGTGTTTACAGGAAAGGAACGGTTCTTCCACTGATGCTGATTAGACACCCATCTCTGATAATTTCGATTGTTGTAATTCCAGATTAGGTTCTGCCTTTAGTAGCCTCTCCATCATTGATTCTAAAAAGAAGGTTAGTTCAAATGTTAGGCTGCGATCTGAGTCTTGAGAGAGTCGTGTCCACCATTCTTCAGCGGACAATGAAGGCTTTGCCATTATAAACCTTCCAAGATGCTTTGTGCGTTCCTGTGTCAAATGACTGCATGTTAGTGTCAGATGTTTCAACGTTTCAGTACCTTTCCCACAGAGTCGGCACATTGTGGAGGTTTGATCCATGCCGTTCCGTATGTTTAGATTTTCTTTGGTTGGAAATTGGTTGAGACGGTATTTCATGAACAATGCTCTGCGTTTTTTGTCTGGAAATTTGTGTAAGTATGGCTGAGTTTTGTTTAAATTTCTCTCTCCATTTGGCATCAGCTTCATTATTCTGTGTTTTTTACACGTGTCACCCGTGTCAATCCAGTCTTGGATCCACAGCAGGGATTTGACCTTATTCGGATTTTCTTGCAGTAGATTTTTGTCCGCTCCTATGTCGCTGAGGATTTTTTCACAACGTTGGAGCCACATTGAGAACACAGAATTATCATGCTCTATAGCTGAAGTTTTTAGGATGTTATATTGGATGCTCGGCTTTTCAGCAGATACTTTGCGGAATTCATTTAGGGTGTTCCACGTTATCCTTCCATTAATAGATAGGAGGCTCAGCTCATATCTTATACAGGCGGTTGGTACGCCCGGGGGTAGGCACAAGACTTTTGACCAAAACGAGTGTTCCAAAGAGGCCCATAATTCTGCTGGACATCCAAAGGCACATTCAGCTCCATGGATCAAGGTTGGTATGACTTTTGCCTTATAGAATGTTAGAACAGGTGTTAATGAGTGTTTCCCGAATTTTGAGTTTAAAATGCAAGCCTGCGCTGTCAGTTGTTTACATTTTGACTTGACTTTTCCAACCCATGGGGCATCGTTTAAACTTGAGCTGAGCAACATACCCAGGTACAGCGTTTGTTTTTTTAGCTCAATTTTGCCATCATCCAGTTTCCACGTGAACTTTTTTTTCCCAATAGGATCTTTGTTCTTTTGCAGATCTTGCAGGATTAAAATTT
Source organism: Ambystoma mexicanum (assembly GCF_040938575.1). NCBI lineage: Eukaryota > Metazoa > Chordata > Amphibia > Caudata > Ambystomatidae > Ambystoma > Ambystoma mexicanum. The sequence goes on from NC_090936.1 coordinate 631,383,120, forward strand.
CTGATTTTTGTGTGTTCACATTTAGGCCGTTTAGCTGGATATATTGCGCTAAGATCCCGAGTTTTCGTTGCAGACCTATTGGCGTCAAGTCCAAGAGAACAAGGTCATCCGCATACAGAAGCCAATGAAGATCTTTTCCATTAACTTTTGGAGGAAAAGTGTTTGCACCTTTGTATGCATCGCCCAAATCTGAGATAAACAGATTGAAGATGACAGAGGCCACCCTTGTTTTACTCCTCGATATGTTTTTATTGGAGCCGATAGGGTGCCACTTTTATCTAGCTTTATTTTTATCTCCGTGTTGGTATGTAAAGCTTTTATTGCTGAAAGTAGGCTAATTGGACATTGCCAATCAAACTTTTTTTTCCAAAGTAGCTCTCTATCTATGCTGTCAAAGGCTTGTGATAGGTCCACAAATGCCAAGTAGATTTTTTTGTTTCTTTTTATTGCATCCATCTTGAGTAGGTTTAGCAGAAGAAGGTTTAGGCCACAGCCTACACCTTTGACAAAACCCGCTTGACGGATGTCTAGATGGCCTGACTCTTGGATCCACTCTTGGAGTTGTTTCTGTATTTGATTCGCGAATATTTTTCCCACAACGTCCAACAAGGCAATGTGTCTGTAGTTTTTAGGTTCATCTCTATTGCCTTTTTTAAAGATTGGAATGACAATTGCGGTTTTCCAACTGGTTGGGACTTTTGCTTCATTAGCAATTGTGGCAAACAGTTTTGATAGGAAGTTTGCCCACTCTTCAGGGTTTTGTTTGAGAATAAAGTTTGTCAGGCCATCTGGTCCCGGTGCCCTGGAGGAGGAGCATCTTTGGATACTCTGTAGGATGTCCTCTTTATCAAAGTGCAAGTCCCATTTTGAGAGCTCAGGGAGTATCGGGTCGATGGTGGTACTTTTTTTCTCGTATACGGAGTTATAGTGGTTGATCCAATCTTTTTCATTCACCATATTTGATTGAATTGCGTCTTGCGTGCAGTTAATGTTGTTTATTAGTTTCCAAAACTCTGAGGAATTTTTGTTGTTGAGACTGGTAAGCATTGTTTCACTGTCGTTTTGATACATGACTGCTTTATGCGAGATTTGCCAGTTTTTGTATTTCTGTTTGCTGATTTTAACCGCCTTCTTTTGTTGTTCTACATTCAGGTTTCTATGTTGCCTCAATTCTTTTCGCAGTTCTTGTTTTCTTTCTCAAACTTGTTTATCAAAACGATGTATTGGTTGGAGGGAAGGTTTTCTCAACCCCAAGTCTACCGTCATAAATTGTTGTAGAAGGCAATTATATTCAGCTCTCGATTCTATTGCACTCAGTATGTACTAGTCATAGGATTTTGTTAATATCTTGACTTCGTGAGGTTTTATTCTCAGCCGAGATCTGTTAGGTTCAACAGAGATCTGACTGTGCCATTGTTGGGGCATCTTAATGTTTGACATTTTGATTGCCAATTCTAGTTGACTGTGGTCACTGTTTGAGTTTGCTGTGATGTTGAAAGCAATGACTCGTTGCTGCAGACTATCAGATATAAAGAAATAGTCTATGGTGGAGGATTGCTTCAGAAATCTCCACGTTTTTTTTGGCGGAATGTCCACCGTGATGTTCCCATTTAAGATGGTGACATTTCTTTCCTCAAGCTCATCACACCATTTTTTTGCCAAAGTTTGTAGCAGGGTTTTAGGTCCAGGTGTCTTTGCCTCATTCACGCAGTCCAGATTAAGATCACCACAACAAATAATGTTCGGATTATGATGAGCACTGTTTATCCATCAATTAGATCACACACCATTGTTATGAATTTATATTTTCCTGCATTCTTGTGATGCCAATAGATATTGATGATGTGAATTTGGGTTCTGTTGTTGGTCGTCTCTTTTTTCGTGGCAATCACAGAATACTGTATGAAAGGTGATACGTTTATTGCTTTCTCTAAGTTCCAACCAGAGTTCTTCTTTATCATTGTTAAGAGACCAGCAGATGGACGTCCCTTGGCTCTTGTGATAGCCGGGTTTATAGCTAGCTCGTATGCGTCAGACACAGGACAGTTTACCAACCATGTTTCTTGCAAGCAAATAACGGTTTGATCGTTGCTCCAGTTTTTTGGGTCGTTAAATAGGTGTATGAAGCCTCTTGTATTCCAAGAAAGAATGTTTATGGTCGGGCCGACTGGCCCTTGTTGGCATTAGCTCGATTTACTTCCTAGGGCACCTGCTAACCAGTTCCAGTTTGAGCTCTTATTTGGCTTTTCTACATCTTGTGTCACATCGTTTTCATTTGTTGCTCTGCTTATGTTTCCATTTATTGTAATTTTTATTTGTTCGCCATGTGTGAAGCGTACATGATTTTTATCACTAAACTCCTTTTCAATCTGGAGTGTTACTGGTCGCTCTGCTGCCTGCTCACTTGTAGATCCTATTTGGGCCGCACCAGGTTTCTTAGCATGTCTATCCTGACCTTTGAAATCTTCCGGACTTCCTCTTTGGGTATCGGTGGAGAATACATCTTCCCGGGACGTATTTCTTTCTTCATGGATGTCGAATCCCAGGGACAGCAGAAACTGTATTGCGTTCATGAGCAAATCACATATTAATCTGGATTCAATATGAAGCCGGACTTTGTCATTTCGATGATCACTTACAAATTCGACTGTTTGAATGTCATTTGACTCTATGGAGCGAAGGCCGGGCACATGATGTAATAGGCGTAATACGTTATTTCTATTTAACGTTAGGCCATCTTTTGTATCTAAAATTCATTCCAGGAGCAATACGTGCCTCCCAGGCTTTTTGTGTTTCCCATTTTGCAGGTTATTTTTTTGGTTGGCTTGCCTCCCGGTTCCATCATTCTTGTTGGTGGTTGATCCTATTGTGAGATCCTTTGAGCATGTTTTAAGCAAGAACTTACCTAGTGGAGTATGGCATCTCGGTGTTCCAGCGGCATCCTTCACCTTTAGACTGTCTGTTATAGCCCCTGTATCGTTTCTATTGTGTAATATTTCAATCAAGCCGTTAACAGCTCTTAGCCGTTTTCTTTTCTCATCCATTGTCTCGAATTTGATCTCTTGTTGTACAGGATCTGGGGCTTTTGAGTCTTCAATGGGCAATATTAGTTGGCAGATTCTTCCACAGTTTGCCGTATCTTGTGCGTCTTTTACCAGCTGCTTGTTCTCAGGTTGTGGAGCACTTTGATTCGCAGAGTCCTCAACAGTTTGCTCTTCAGTTTCCTCATAGCATGAACCATCCTCGTAGGTAGAAAAGTCAAGAAGTTCACTCTGTGCAATTTCTACGCTTTCAACTACGACAATTGTTTCGTCAACAATGGTTTTTTCATTTGTTTTAGAACCAGGCAGAGCTTTTTTGAGGCTTCCACTCGACTGTTCTGTGTTTACGAAGACATTCACTGCCTTCAGATTCCTGAGAAATTTTCTTGAGCCAAGATTATTTCGTTTTCTCTTACATTTTTGATTTTTTGATTTCTTTTCCAGTTCTTGACTTGTAATGGACAAGTTCGGTTTCTGAAAAATCTCGTAAGTTTTATCTTACTTAAATTTTGACCAGGGATATTGCCTCCTCTTGAACTAGAATCCTCCACTTTATTTGTCGAACATGAGGATGGAATGTCCGTTTCATTTGGTGTATTGAGGACACTTATGATCTTTTTCTTTTCACCTGTAGATTGCGGATTTTGATTAACATGTGGGACTTGCGGATGGATGTCACCGGACCCTATGATGCCATCGGCATTGGCAGAAGTTGTTGGACGCACTTCTGTTTGGGGGGCAATATCCTGGACGACTGCTGTCTTCTCTTTTTCCAATTGATTGCGAATGTTTGGTTGGTAAGTTGCAGGGTGAAGATTATAAGTAACATTCGCCACATTTGACGATGGGCAGGAAACCTGTATAGTTTGCATCAACGTGGGACATGTGGTTCCCACGTTAAACGGTTCCATACCTTCCATTTCCCCAAGGCGGACTTGTGTTGTTTCTTTGTCTGGATGTCCAGACAGACATGGTAATGCCGTTCCGGTCCGGCTCACCGGTTGTTGATTCAGCCCCTCAAAACCTTTCTTTTGGGTAACAACAGACCTCGATGAAGATTGCAGAGATGTCATCGTGATTGGGTCCACTTCACCCCTTCTCAGTTTTTGACTTTGTTTTAATAGCCCCAGTGCCTCTCTGGTCACCTCAGCTAAAACTCTCTTGTCTTCAGTATTATTTCTCTTTTGGTCTGCTAGGTCCTTGATGGACTGGTCTATTCTTTGGATGTTTCCCCATAGTTTGGCAGTTGTCATTGCTCCCTGGGTATCTGCAAGAGGCAGTTTTGAATTCATCAAAGCAGACAGGGTTGAGAGATCTTTTATGTTCTCGTTGATTTGCTCATACATCTTAAGCATAGGAGCTATCGCTATTGTCAGCGAAGACATAACAAAAGGTCTTAATTCGTTTAAAGCCTCCTTGATTAATTTCTGAACGTTTGCATCGTTCCTATTTCGATTTGATGGAACTCTATTGATCAGACGTTTTGGTTTTGAATTATACCTTTGTTCTTCTGGAGAGTATGAGAGAGATTCATCATTGCTGGATGAGGCTTGCCGTTTTTCTGTACTTAGGCTGAGAATGATCTTAGGTGAGGAGCATCTCTCTTGATGATTGCTGTTTAAGTTTGTAGAAGGAGTATTATCGATTTGCCTGGGTCTATTCTGTGAGCATTCGAACGGGGGTGACAGACTTTCAGCCACCCGTCTTCTTTTTCTTGCACCACCTAGCCAGTGATTCCACGGGGTAGATACTTTAACTGGTATCGGCGGTGTTTGCTGTGTTGGACAAGGTTCACTGTGTATCTCCTCTAGATTGCTTTTTGAATCATTAGCTACAGCTGGTTTGGAGGTTAAAGAGCCATTCAGTTCAGTCAAGTCTAAGAGCAATTTATTTACAATGGCCAGCGAATTTTGTTTTTTTACATGGGATTGTAAGTTTTTTTTCATAATGTTGCTCTTTGAATAAACAGGATTTATCCTGATCTTGGTACATACAATCTGTTCTCCCCAATACTGCATTGGGAGTAAGTATCTTCTTCCCAAAGTTAAGTGCAAATGTAGAGGTGAAAGATCCCACATTCAGCAGGGGAATATTAAAGTTGAATCTTTAAAGGTTCACTTATTAGATTCTAAGAGTCCTAACACCCCTAAAGAACAAAACCATTCAATAGAATCTTGTGAGAGACTCATTTTAAAAAGATAATTACGAATAAAAACAAAGGTGTGAATAATCCTGCCTTTAGAAGGAGACACTTGAACATTGGCGACTTCAAGTCCCATAATGCTAAAAATACTGGGACGAAGAAGAGAGATGCAGAGACCCTAGATTGCAAGTTGCAGGTTAATACTGTTAATGATCCACCCTGGGGGAAAATGGGAGGCATAAAAGGCCCCCTCGGTTCAGGTCAGAGAGAAGAGTAGCAGTGGAAGGTGGAGTGGTTGCAGTAGTCCCAGATTGCAGCTGAAGGATAATAGAGATGCCATAAACACTGTGGTTTGCAGTATGGATACTGGTTCTGAGAGAGTCTCTTCCTTCAGAGACCTGAGGTGCAGAGATCCTGCAGAGGGAAGCACTATTTGTACAAGCTTTCTCCTGAAGATCGTGGTTGCAGAGGTCACACAGTAGAAAGCGTTATTTTTACAAACTTCGCCTTTGAAGATCGTGGTTGCAGAGGTAGCGCGGCAGTAAGCATGAAGCTAAAAAGCCTTTGCGCCAACCAGGGCTGAACTGCCCATCCTGGACACCGGGACATCCCCTGGTAGGCCTCTGGGCATAGGGCCTCTTGCGAGCATAGCGGAAGGATAGAAAATTAGAGGACACTTAACGATTGCACGCATCGCGTGAACTTCCACCTGGGTGATTCGCATTGAATTGGCTGCCCCCGACCGACGCACTCTGTGCATTTTTAGTCTTCCACAGCAGGGCTGAGCAGGTGGGCTGATCGACAATGCTGGCTCGTGCCTGTGCATGATGAGGGCCTGGGCACAGCCTGGGGAACTGCACATGCCCTGCCTGCTACACATACATTGCGCAGGTCAGGTGCAGGCTGCAGCAGCCGGGTCGCTAAAGTGCACTCTGAGAGTGGGCAGGCAGAAGCAGCCAGCCAGAGGCCACAGCCAGGCCTGCTCGTGCTTTCCGACGACAACCACTCGATCGACCACTAGGGTGAGAATGAGATTGAGAATGGAGCAGTTGACTTGGTGGTGTACTAGGATGGCCCCGGAACGGGGATGGGGCGGGTGAAAACATGCATTTATTAATATTATACCTCAATTATCAATGTATATTAAATGCATTCTTTCACACCTTCACATTCACACGTTGACAATTTAAGGAAAAAAAAAAGATTGCTTGGTTGGTGGGTGGGGCGGGTGATGGTTCCTGTGGCACTGGAGGCGTGGGGGTGGGTTGGTGGGATGTAGTACTAGTGCAGTCTATTTTGTGGCTGCTGCTGGCCTGGAACAGGGCCATTCTCCCTTCCCTTCAAACGTGGGCTGCTAGTCGGACCTACGGACGATTCTATCTGGGAGCAGATATATTCATTCCATTGTGAATGCAATCGACAACACGGCATAAATAATCCTGCATTGGAGGGCAGTGAGGTCAGCATTCTCGTGCAAACCACGCCGCCAACCCATGCATTAGTCACTGCCCTTCTTTTGGGGTCACATGGGCCTTGCTTTGCAGAATGGCTACTGTGAAGCTCGTTCTCACCCCCACCTGGTGCAGCGCTCAGTGCTCGTTTGCGTTGGCACGCTCTGGAAATGGTCTGTCTGCGTGTGGGGAGGGTTTGGGGACAGGGGGTATGGTGCCAAGCAAGCAGCCACTTGCGGGGAGTGTATTGCTGAAAGACATGTATATCACAGGGATGGCCAGGCGGGCCCACGATAGAACGTTTTGTAGCAGTGAGAATCGATTGAGAGGTGATACACGTTCCTGATCACCGGCATGTTAATTAACCTGCCCTGAGTGATGAGTCCTGTTCATATACATTTCTTAGCTCACTGCACCCAGGGTCGGACTGGGACAAGAAATAGGCCCGGTCACCCAAAGAAAAGTGGCCCACCCCTCGCCTCAAAAAAGTGGCCCACCCCTCGCCTCACGACCCTTGACCTCTGATGACATCACCAGAAGTGATGTCCTTTGAGCACACAGTGACATCCTGGGAAGCGATGAAACACAACCTTTCACCCCTTGACAAAAGAGGAAGTGGCATCAAATAACATTGTCCCCAAGTACACTAAATTACTGTGATTCCAAGCAGACGTCCAAGACCAAATGATAATGTTATTGTATAGCACTTACGCTTAAGCTCTTTTTTTTATAGAAGAAATATGCATACAATATCACCCAACCTGTGGTGGTACTCATTTATCGACCTCAGAAGGATGAAAGGCTTTTTGGAAAAAAAAAAGAAAAAAAGAAAAAGAAAAAAAATGGTTCCATTTTTTTCTTCTTCCAAACCAGCCCAGGCATGGCCAGAAACCGGCCCCCACTCCCCAGGTACGATTTCGCCCCGGCCACGGGCCAATCCGACCCTGACTGCACCGCAAACCTCCTCCACTCTGGCCACGAATAACATGTTCACTCGACCACATTCATTTTTTAAATAATGGTGTTATCGGCATGCTTTTTTATTTAGATTATTGTATTGGACAGGTTTGATACAGCAGAAATGAGCAGGGAAGCAGCAGATTGTGATTTTAGTTGGCAGACGCCAGAAGACTGAATGCTAAACATATGGTAAATGGATGAATGACTCAAATTACATTATTTAAAGTTGTGGCGAAAAGGGCCAAGATTATGCTACTCAATTGGTGCTGGTGGCTGGGCTCTGCCGTGACTAGTGAGCCCACTACTACCCACGGCAGAGCACAGAAGCCCAGGGACCAAGCCAGGTCGTGGCCACTGGCAACGGTTGTTGTCCTCGGTTCCATGAACACCACATCTAGGCTCTATAAAGCCACATAGGAGTCGCTCCCATCCCCCTGAAATGTTGGGTTATGTTGACCTGGCTAAACTACAGAGCCATGGCAGGACAGGACAGGACAGGAAATTGACAACAAACAGTGCTTGGAGATGCTCTTTTAACAAAGGGCAGCCAATTACTAATGTAAAGCGCTTCATTGTTAGCAGATGCTTTTGCATGCATACATTTTTAGAAAATTGAAATTGTGATGGGGTGTTAGTACTTGCATGTCAGGGGAGTGACCCTTCTCTGTTCAGCTGAACTAACTACCACTGTGAACTGGCACACGCCGAGGTGGCAGCGGTGCCATGACTCCATGGCACGACCACAAGAGGTAAGGGCAAAGCTGGCAGGCCTCATGAGGGCTGCTAGGCCTGTACTTTCTCCAGCAGCATTCTCATTCCAGCCCTGACAACAAGACATGGGGTGGGTCGAAATGACCGCCATCGAAACGTAATTCACCACCTGTTTTTCTCTGCCAGAGGAGAGGATGATTTCCCGATTTGTCAATTTTAGGGGAATTTCGAATTTGTGCATGAAATGGTGAAATAATCAAATCTTGGGCAAACAGCAACATTTTGTGGAAAAAACAATGATGACCAAAAACAATTTGTTTAGAGAAAAATGTGACCATTCTGACGAGAAAGCGCCCAGAATGGGCAATCTCCGACCATGGGTAAAATTGGCAAAGCTGGTGAAACTGGCCTAGAATTTGCCAATTCCTTTGTGGAGTAATTTTCAAACATCCCAGCTCACCCTTAAACATGACTATCACAGGAACGTGGTGACGCCCGACCACCTCCTCGTGCATGGCTCCTCAGCAGGTCCTAGTTGCTCATATGCATGCAGGCCCAGCAGCACACTGTGCTCGACGTTGCTGCATAGCTTCTGCCCTGAGGTCGACCAGCACCTCTCCTGACCCTCTCTGTGTGTGGGTACTGCTGGCTTCCCTCACCCGACAGCTATTTCAAAGAGCCCCCAGCTCTTCCCAAACCTTACCCTGTTGGCCAGAGCTATTCCCGCATGAAGCTGCGGATATGCGAGGAGTGGATCATGCTGCAGAGAGCCCCTTCACTTCCCAACCCTCACCCCACTGGGCTAGAGCGAGGTCACCAAGCTTTCCCATCCAGGTTTTCTCTGCCAAAGTTAGCAGACTCACTTGGAGGATCTGGGTGTAGGCTGATGTTCTGGCAGTGATTACACTGACACTCAAGCACTCAGCCAGTGTCGGACTGGAGCAAAACATTGTCTTGGGCACCAATGAAAAAATGGCCCACAGATGCAAATGGCAATTCATTTCTTTTGTGACAGACTGTTTTAGTAGTACCCAAGGGGGAGGTTTTTGATAAAATGTGATGCAAATTGTGAATTTTAAAGAATATTTATTCAGCAACACTGGTCAAAGCTACTATCAGCATGGTGAAGTAACTCCTCACACTGTTCCAAATGGGCCAAAAAAGTGTCCCACCTTTACCAAAATCGGAAATTGGTAGGCAAAGGTCAAATGTTGTAGTGAAAAACAGCACTGCACTGAATGCTTACTAATGCTACACTGCATCCGGTACCCCTCGAGCACAGACCTGAACCACTCATCGCAGTCAACTCTTCCTGGCACTGCATGAGAGAGCGTATGGTTTTTATTGTTTGTGCACAGCCGAGATGTGTGTTGCGTGTGAACTGTGACATTGACAATGTTTTATAGGGTGTCGGGGCCAGTGAACCTTTATTCATTTTCTTGTTAATTTCTTTGCAGGATTTCCTGCAACCCTGATTTTCCCCTCAATTGTGCTTCTCATTCATCATTGCTACCCGTAGCCCGAGGTCTGCGGTAACTGCTGGTGGTGCCATTTTCTGATCACGTGCCATTGACACAACAGCTAAAACACAGATTATGGTGTACACCGGTGAACAATTACTTACGGTAAGTCTATACATTTTTCAAACTATACTTGCTCTTTACTAATCACATTACGCTCCAAATTGTTGTCATTTATACTGAGCGCTACCATTAACATGGGTGGGTGTTTTTTCTTTGGAAAGCAAAGCCCAATATTGCCTTTCAGAATTGCGATGTTGCTCCATAATCATCAAGGCAAGCAGTGGAAAAATTGGCTAATTTACATGTGTGTGTAGGATCTGATAGCAGACTTGGGAAAATCATGTGAAGAGAAGTGTAAAGTTATGTTCCAAATTTTCTTTATAAATGTAACATTTTTAACTGTATGTCCCCACAGCATTGCATCCATGCAATTTATATCATGCTTGCTAACTTTCATATATGTTACACATGGTTCTTTGTAAATGTAATGACAGGCCATTTTTAACAGTAATATAAAGATGTAACTTGTGCAATCAAGCCGATAGCTTTGTGAGGAGGACCCATAGCGGTTGCAATAATGCGGTGAGAAAATTAAGGGAAAATAGAGAAGGGGGGATAAGTGGGTGGATGGATAGTTGGGTAAGTTAGTGGTACATGAATGATTGTGGAAGTGTCTGAGCGCTGTGAAGGCATCATGAAGTAAGACACAGACAACATATTCATCTTTCTAATCTCAAGCTTTATTTTGACTTCAAAGTGGGTTGGAGTTATGCCAGTCACCACCCCAATCACACCCGGGTGGTGTGTGCATCTCGAACCCCCCATTACACTGCCATTTGCCTGTCATACTGCAAGTGATTTCAATCTGGCACACACCCAAATCACGCCCAGCATGTAGTGCGCAAATGAAACCCTTATTTATTTGTATATACAAGTTCAATATTCTGAACGATATACCCCTCATATCACACCCTTCTCCTGAGACCCTCCCGGTCACACTGAACCAGAAATCAGGCTAGTTTGCAAAGGTAAATATTTATGTATTTAGAATTTAATAACAATATATTTTAATAGATAACAACAACCACCAATGGGGTGACAGAACACTGAATAATATCTTTAATGCACTAGGAATCAAGTAATGAGCACAAAACGAATGCAGCACAGCAAAGAATACTGTTATGTTGGTTTGGAACAGATGGCACTATGGTTAGAGGTTCCCCCTGCAACACCACTCAACCCACCAATAGGCAATTTAAATAGATGAGAGGCGAGATCAGGTAGTCAGGAATAACACAAATCAAACAGAATATCACTCCCACCTTAACCGTTTTAAACACAAGGGAAAAACGGAGTTGACTTTTCAACTGTCAGCATGGCTTTGAAATTGTTTTTGGAATTGGCTGAGCAAAAACACCAAATGTGGTCAAAATACTTAAATTATTATAAATTCCTATGGGAGCTGCTTTGAACAGATACAAACAATCACAAGCAATGATTTAGTCAGAAGAAAACATTTGAAATCTCAAAGTCCAAGTGGGAAATAATTTAAAGCTACTTCACACGTGTAAAACTTCTCAGAATGTCAAATAGCGGCAACATTTTCCTTATGCTATAACGGGCCAATCGCACTGTTTCGCACTAGGGATCTATGGATAGCTAAGGATGTTAGATATAAGTAGGAGTTGAAATTTCGCTTCTATCATAAAAACTGAGGGAGTTATAGAGGTTTTAGTAGGAGGCATTTTTGCAAAATAGGCGCAAGGATGGAAAACAGAAATTTGGGTTTAAAGAGGACAGATAGGTTTCCTTATACTATATTAAGGACTACAAAAAAGAGAATGCCTCACAGGAATCAGTCATTCACAACCGCTCATAACTATTCATGCGTGATACTCTAGTTTCCATTTGGTTTGGGAATTACTTTTCTTAATCAAATCAATAAGAAGTTAGGGTTTAGTAACGCAGATGAGAGAAAAGTCAGCACAGTGATAGTTCTAACAATACTATGGTTCTGAATTAAAGATGGGATGGGTTTGAGATTGGAATCATACAATGCAGATATATTATAGGTCACTGTTCTTCCTATTAATACTTACAGAATAAGTTATTAAATTGGACCGTCAGTTCTGGTCATGGATTGGGTCTGTCCAGAAAGGATAGCATATCAGGCGTGGGACTGGGTCAGCTAGGCCGGTCACCGGATTTGCACAGGATCTGCCCTTCTTGTTTCTGGATATTTCAAATCAGCTGGATAGCGAGTTCCTCAGGCAAGCCTTGTGGTAGCAAGCCAGAGTTTTTCAGTATACTAGTTCAGAAGGCTTTCCCACACCACAGCGCTCCACTGGGTTGTGAGAATAAGTTTGAAGATTTAGGCCTTGTTGAAAATCAATAGTTCTCTACTGCTTGGCAAGGTTCTTGGCATCTGGATCTGGAAGGATGTTAAAGGCTGGATGTAGAATGCTGGATCAGAGTGCTTCGCTGGAATCAGGAAAGTGAGTGAATCAGTGAGTCCCTATGGGTTGTCAGCTGTCTCTATTTATCCTTTCAAATTACATCACAAAATGGGTGTATGGGCCGGCTTAACTAAGTTTGCCCCTGTGAACTGGGATTGGATCAGGACCTCATCTCCGCCTTGCATCTGAGTGATTGGATCAAGGCCGGATGATGTCACATTTATGGTTTAGCTTTACAGTCCTTAGAAACCTCCCCTTAGCCACTAGTGTCAAAATCGGATTTTATCCTAAATAAATATTTCTACATTGGTCACCTCTACACAAATCACACACAAAGATTCCATATTTTATGTAGCATCTGTTCATCAGGATCCCGCGGCTGTGGGATCTTGTTTCACATTTCTACAGAATTTTGTCCTTTTCGCCATGAACACATTTTCCAAATTGTCTGCAAATTTCCACAAATGTGTGTGCTTACCATAGGGAGGTGTGTGTAAAGTTGTACAATTCTAGCATTAACACAGTTCACATAAAACCACATACATTGCCATTCCTGGCCAGAATATGTTACACAGTTCTACCGCCTCTTGAAACGTACAGGCAAAAATTAGACCAACAGATCTGTCTTTTTATATTTTCCACCACTTTGATTAACAAGTTATGAGTCTCTAAAAATTGTTCATTCTTAACAGCAAATGGTCCGCCCCTTTGTCTCTCCCTGGAGTCCAGGAGTAGCCCCCTCCTTTGGGGATTCCTTCCAGGAGCAGTTTATGAACCTTTCACACGCCCGTTTCCTGGACTGGAGGATCCGTCATTGTTCATTCTCTTTCTGTAGACAAGAGTCTGGCCTAAACCACAATTATCATCTATCAGTGATTTTCTGCTGAGAGGATTTCCCTCCCCTTAGGAGAAACCTGTTTTTCCACTTCTTGCAGCTCAGCCAGGCTAATTTATTCTTAATTTCTTAAGGTCCAGCAGAAACCAAATTTGTTGCATCAAATAACAAATACATTACTCTCTTAGCTTTAACTCTCTGGGATCAAAAACACAACTGAGATCTGTATTCCTTTTAGCAACAATCCTTTTTTGTTTGCTAATCCGGCAGACTTTTAGTTTTGATACTTTAAAGTTTCATCAGGAGCTCATCTGACAGAGCTGTCATCCACAGGTAGCCCAGTGTACTGCACACAGATTTTGACAGGAGCTGTCAGTTTACAGACAATCCAGTTTGTCTGAGGAAAAGTTTTGCTCTTTACACTTTAGGACTTTGTATATCCGCCATGCTTCATTAGATTACAATTTTAGCGCCAAGCAAGATTTTGAATGTTGAGAAGTGTTGTGTATAGGCATTTTGGGGTTTTTAGCAACAAAGCAAATGTCATTTATAGGCACATTTTGGAGTTTTGTTTGCAAAGTGCTGCTTTTCTCTCTGCACTCTGCTGGTCCTGGAGCACACTGGGACATTTTCTGCAGTGTGTGCAGTATCCCACCATGCATGCACCATGGGTGGCAGGCCATGCATCCATCATTTTGTGCATTAAGACACATGGTTTGGAGGTTTTTGGCACACCCAAAGGTTTTGCCGCCATTGTTACTGTTTCTTGCACCATATCTATCAAAGTGATGCCGCATAAGATAGCGGAGTGGGTCAATACATCCCACAATGCAACTTACCAAGCAGCCAGGCACGTCGTCCGGCATGTCGCTCCATGTAGTGTGGAGTTCTGCAGGACCATTGAATCATGAGTTGATCCAGGATATCGGGCACAACAATGTGTGATGAAGTTGCTGGAGTCACATACCATCTGCACGTTGACGGAGTGGTATAGATCACGTTTGTGGTACACCACCTCCATGGCATGTGGGACCACCAATTCCACATGGGTGCAGTCGAGGGCACAGATACAGTTTGGCATGACTGCCAGTGCATGGAAGCCAATTTTTGTGTCAAAGATCTCCTTGGCAGTCCGTGGTAGGGATATGTTGTCGCTTTAGTGCTTCAGGAGGGCATCCAGCACTTGGTTCAGCATGCATGAAAAAAAGGTTGTGATATGCCATGCATCTGCCCCACTGTGTGCTGGTAGGTGTCTGTGGCCAGGAAGTGGAGCACAGACACTACCTTCAGTAGAGGGCGGATGGCGGTGTGTATTTCAATCAGGCTGACAATGTCGTCGTTTATCATGTCCACAATGTTGGTGATGGGGTCCTGGTCCAGGCGGTACAGGGTGTGGATCTGCTCAGGGGTTAGGTTGAAAGGACTGGCTCTGATGCGAGGGATTGGAGGATACCTGCGTGGTATCACTGGCTGCACTGGTGGGTCTTGCTGAGCCTGTCTCACCCTCATTCTCCTCCTGTGTCTCTCTGTGGTGCCTGTTGTAGTTGTTGCTCATGGTGTAGCAATGCAAGCATGTCCTCCAGCCCCAATATCGCAACTGCAAGTGGGATCATTTTGGTGTGGGAAGCGGTGTGGTGTGTGGGTGTGCTCCTTTTGTGCTGGGCCAGACTCCATTTCCTCCACCTGTGCGGATTGTGTGCACCTGTGGCAGTTGGGAACACTGCACATTGCTGTTAGCGGGTGAAACGCGATGCCGTTGATGCCGGCATAGCGGTATCCATTATTACGGCCTTCATGATGCCGGTAGTTGCATGTCCGTGTGACTTGTGATGTCCTCCTGTTAACGCACACATGCCGGTACGGGGGAGCACGGTCTCAGCAGTGGCGCAGATACCGGGTTGTCGACTCGTAATAGGCCAGAGTGATATGCGGTGCCGGTATTCCCTTACCGGCATCGTTTTTCCATTACCGCGAATCTCGTAATGAGGCCCCGTGTCCAAAACCTGTACTTGCCTTCATGACTAACTTCATCCACTGTGTAGGGATGTCAGCAGCAAAAACAGTGTTCAAAAACAACTTTGAGCTTTGTCCATCTCTTGGCTTGCACTCAGCTTTCCCCTACTAAAATTCAGAACAGAATATGCACAAAACTCTGCCAGGACAGCTGTCCCGACTAACCAACCAATAACAGACTTGATTGTAATACTTGGTTTGTTATAAGTAACCAAACCATGGAAGCTTTTTGATTACACAAATGTTATTTTACATTGGTAGACTTCATCATGGATAAAAACGCGCTGATGGTGGGAAAAGAAAACAAGTTAAAGGAGGATGTGAGAAAAAAACGTGAGAATTAAAAGAAAGAATTAGAAAATGAGGCAGGCCAATATCAAAAAGTAAGTGACATATTTATGTCAACAAAACATGTCTGTCCTCAGGAAGATCCTACACCAGAAAGCAGCTGTTCTGCCACAATGACCACTGAAACTGAAGTTGGAGATACAGGACAGGGTGATGAAAGAACTGAAGTAGATGCTTGAACTTTTGAAGGTTTCCTAGAAGTACAAGCTGAGGAAGTAAAGCATGATATTGTGGATGTAGTGGCTCAAGCTGAGTAATCGGAAAATGTTGAGGAAAAACAGCGGTTAGTCAGGCCGCCATCAGAAACCCTACTTGCCTTTTTTAATTCCATCCATTTCAACCAGATGACCTTCCAATTCCTTTCAATACAAACAAATTATATTAACATAAAGTTGGGGAACAGCGGCAGTGGTTGACTTATTCATGCAAGGCTAGAGCTTTTTTCTGCATGGTGTGGTCTTGTGTTTAGCAGAAACACAGACAAAAGTGCTTTCATTGAAGGATGCATTAATGAAAAGCTTATGTTCCAAAGAATTGTTGAGCATGAACGAAGCAAGCTACACAACAATAGTTCAACTTCTTTATGAGATCAAAGAATGCTGATATTTTTAGCTGTCGCTTTCAAAAACACAAAACTGCAAAACAAGAGGAAGTGAAAAGGAAACGGACCATTCTGGAGCGTGGGGTGGAAATAATTAAACTGATTGGCAAAGGGTTCTCAGCTATCGGGCAATAATTGAAGCAGCCCATACCATAGAAGATGAAAGTTTGGATGACAGCAATTTTCTGGAAATTCTTCTTCTGAACAAATGTTACCCTTTACTAAAAAGTCACCTTGAAAAAGTCGGGAAACTTAGTAAAAAAACGACATGACCGTGTAAAGGATAGTAAAGGGCGTGGCAGCCTGGTTACACAGATTTAAAAAACTACTGTTAACAACATCATTGATATTATTTCATCATTATTGAAAAAAGGAATTGCTGAATAAATCAGAGAAGTTGGAATGTTCTCAATACAGCTTATACAACACGGGAGATAAATGCTTTATATCAGAGCTCTATTGTAATTAGATGCATTATGGATGTTGTTCACAAGCATATTATATCTCTAGTAAACTGTCCATCAACCACTTGGAAAGCTATGTGTGATCTGATCTGTGATGTACTGCAGTCAATGGATATTGATGTATCAAACTTTGTTTGTAATTCAACAGAAAAAACCTCCAACATGCAAGGGCAGTTCAATGGCTTTACAAAATGGCTGAGCAGCAAAGCCCCAAATTCATGTGTGGTGCTATGCACATGTACTTAATCTAGTAAAGTTGGAAAAGTGGCTATACTTGCAATTTCGCTGTTTGGCCTGTTGAATTCATGTGGTGTATTTATTTGTGAATTATACCTTTGCATGAACGTGTGGCGTAACAAATACCAACAGGATAGATTTCGTTCAATATCTGTAATTGGGGAAACAAGATGGTGGGCAAAAGATGCAGCACTTACTAAAATGTTTGGTTCGTATCATGACCCAAGTCGCGCAATGTTCATTGATGTTGTGGAAAAGATGCTGGCGTTAGCCACATCTGATTGCTTCAATGACGATACTATGTACAAGGCATATACAAAGTCACTAATCTCATTCCGTACTGTTTTGACTGCTAAGATGTATCTATTTTTTTTTAAATACCACTCCTTTATCTCTGTACTTTCAAACACAAGGTTTGGATGTGCTACAGGCATATTGAATGGTAAATGAAACCATAGAAAGACTACAGACACAGGGTCGTAATTTTAGCGATATAATGGATGCAACAAGGAAGTGCATAATTTTGGCAAATGACAAGCTGGAGGAAAGGAAATGTGAAGTTGTAGTCGAAGAAGACTTCCCAGTGACTCAAGTACGTTGAAAGAAGGTAATGCCTGTTGAAACTGCAGCTGATGAACCTATTGTGTTACCCAGTGATAGATTCAGAGTTGAAGTGTACAATATTTCAATGGTCAAAATCATTAGAAGTCTGCAGAACCGATTCACCACCCATGGTCAGCTATTTGCAGATTTGGCATGTTTGGACCCCAGAAACTTTCAGGAGATCCTGCAGAACCTTCCAAGTAATGACCAGGCTGGACTAAGCAGCTTGCGGACCCGATTTGATTCAGAAGCATCCACTGAAACATTACAGACTGAACCCTTTAATTTTGCATCAAAATGGAACAGACACAAAATGTCTCTTGATAAAGAATATGAAATGTATGCATAAGAAGACAATGCCCATTTTCATCTAATTTTTCAAATTGACAGAAGGTGACCATCCTGAGAACAGAGACAAAAGTACAACATCCAAGATGTGCAAGAATTGTATAGCATGCTGCTATAATGTGCTACGAAGAGTCAACATGTACAGTCAAGCCTATAAATCTCTTTCTAATGCCTACAAGCTTACACTGACATTATCCTGTCCAGAGATGACATGTGATTGGTCATTTTCAGTACACCTTAAACAGACTTTGCAGTTCCCTTTCTCAGCCTCATTTGGAAGCATGTATGCTTATGTCAGTTGAAAAAGATGCTTTGATGACACTTAATGATGAAATCATTGATCATTTGGCCACCAAAAGTATCTTGTTACAAAGATTGTTAATTATTTAATATAATCTTCAATACAGTTAAACAGCTTTGCAGGGTTCACATTATTTAATACTGCATGCATAACATGCTGAATGCAATATCCTACTATATCGCAGTTCGAAGCCTTTATGCACATTCCTTAAGCAAAATGGTTCTCAATGTGTTGCCCAACAAAAGGCAGCTTGTTACAAGGGATGTTAATTATTTAATATTTATTTAATATTAGCTGCTCCACATTCCTACAGTTTTCATGGATGTGTGAAATGTTCAATTTAATTGTCTTTTGAAATCTCAGTTGGAACCTTTTTTGCTCAGGGCAAGGGTGAAGCAATGCTTTTAGTCACTTAGCAGCGATATCACAATTGATCTGTTTACTTTGAAGGTAGAATGTTACAAGAGATATTGAATTTTTATTATTAGCTGTTTTACAGTTCGAGTTTTCCCAGATTTCTATTGAATATTTATTATTTATTAGCTGTTTTACAGTTCTAGAGTTTTCACAGATTTCTGTTACTTAATAAAAACATTTGTTACAATCCATGATTTATTTGATATGTTTCTTACGTTTATTGAGACTGATATTGCACTTGTGGTGTGTCCATCTATCATTGAAGATCTACTTTGCACGACCATGAACTTATTTAAAACATGCTTTTTAAAAATCCATATATGATTAAAACATGGTTTAAATGCACTCATTTTGACTAATTTTATTCAACATCTTCTTGGGGGATACTCACAATCGCCTCATAGAAGGGTTGGACTCACGCGCTGTGCTAGCTCCTTCAGTGAAATAAGGGGCCACTATGAAAAAAAATGTCCAGGGCCAATTTTGGTTCCCAGTCCAGCCCTGTCTCAAAGGCAGACTCTGGTGGCAGGCGAGCACCAGGGAGCCTTTGGAGCACGGAACACTTCTGTCTTGTTCAGCATGGGCCACGGAAACCAAGCAAGGCTGTTTTCCACTCAGCCTGGAGCATGAGAAGCCGGGAACCCATAAAACCTGGTGAGTTCACTTGTGTGTTGTGACCAAGGAGCTCTCCATAACCGTCTGCTGGCCCGAAGCGGATCTTTTGAATATCGAACTAATGGATAAAGAGCAGACTGGCAGAAATAGAAGTATGAAGTATGTTGAAATGATGTAAAGCAGAAAGATAATTATTTTGCATACCAAGCGAACACAAAGTGCACAAGGTGGCAGTATTAGAACTTGGTAAGTAGACCAGCAAAATATCCTTGTGAATTTCAAGGTCAGAACAATAACTAAGAGTACAAAAGTTCAATATTGCTAGAAACAAACAACCATTGCCAAAAACAAGAGGGAACTATTAAGAACGAGTTGTTTAGAAACCCTATTATCAGAGGAAGACAGAAGCAATAGGGGGAACTGACCAACATATGTAGTGCCCAAGCCAAAGAAGAGCAGAAGCAAGAAAAAGCCATTGGGCCTCATTACACGCTAGGCGGTAAACCATGGCTCTATTAGTGCCATGGTTCATGCCAGTAATTTACCGGTACCGCCTTGGAGGAAAGGGGAATTACCACCCTATTCCAAGGTTGGGAAGGCGGTAATTCCTCCTTCCTCCATTGCCCTTCCCCATTCCCATTTTTGCCCCATAGGGCATAATGGGAATGGGGAAGGCGCTAATTACGGTACCGCAAATTGTGGTAGCGTAATTAGCACCCTGGTCCCTTTGCGGGTTGGATTTTTAATGCCTGCAAAAAGCAGGCGTTAAATTCCCCAACCCGCAAAGGGACCTCGTAGTAAGGCGGTAAGGATTTACCGGTACCGGTAAAATACCGGTACCGGTAAACCCTTACCGCCTACCGTGTAATGAGGCCCATTGTCCTTACTTGGGCTAATGCAAGAGGAAGAAAACAAGTGGCAGGAAGGCCCTTCTGACAAAAGGTGTTCAGGAGGAGAGGAGCATAACCTGCATTGAATGGGGCATTCAAAAGTGAGGAACAAACAGCACCAATGTGCCTTGTGATTTCACCAAAGAAGTAGTTCGAATTGTTGTTGATCAAATTGACTTTGTGGATTGTATGTGAACAAAACTTGACCACAGGAGTACTTGTAGACGTAGTTTTGCTAGTCCTGGCAGGGATTACATCATGACAAGGGAGCTTTTAGTATAGGCCTGGCAGGTGAGTGGGCCAGGTAGAAGTCATTGAAGTACTGTGGTGCGATTAAAAGGGTTGAAGAAGAAGTGGGAAGTTGACAAAAACACATTGTGAATTGTTGGGGCAACATCCTGACAAATCAACATTGCTGATGCAAGTATTTTGTGAACTATCACAGAATGATCCTGATGGAAACCTTTTTGTGATTTCCGTGAACTGTGTAATCTTCTAAAGACAAAAGTGTGTAGGACTCTCTACTTCCAATGGAGAGACCAAAGACTGTGTTGAACATTTTGAACAGTTGGTTAGATGCAGTTGAGAGACTTATTGGAACTACACTGAAACTTTGTTGCAAGACAGGATTTCCTTATTTCCTTTGAAATGTTGATTGAAATCCTGATTGAATCTGGGGACGGGAGATTTGCCCAGGTTACAAGGAGAAATAGTTAGCCAATTTTGGAATAGATTTTCTGATTTTGTTGTATATGAGCTGCCATATGTTATCTTATTGAGTTTGTTGTATGTACAAGTGTGTGGGACAGAATCCTTTTGTTCAAGTGTTTTCTTTAGTTTATTCTAGGCAGGGAAATCCTTGTCAGGGTAGGGATATGAGGCATTTATCAAGCCCCTTTTGAATTTAATAAAATGACATCATTTGAGAAACCTTCACAAAATTGTCTGCATCACATTTCTGACTGCTCATATCATGCACTGGTGTCTTTGCGAAGGCTGATCCATGTTAAAAGAGAATGATTTCTGATCAGCCTAAACTTAGTATGAAACTACCCACTTTATAGCTAGAGCCTCCAGCTCAATTGTGGCATAGTTCTTTTCCATTGGAAATAATTTCTGTCTGATAAAAAAGAATCAGATGTTCAATGCCATCGTGATCTTGAGAAAGAACAGCCCAACCCAACATGTGAGGCGTCTGTCGGTATGATGAATTCTTTGTTAAAATTGGCTACTTTTAACACTGGCTCACTGCACAAAACGTGTTTCAATTTGTCAAAACAGTTTTGGTCTTCTGGACTCCATTTGATCTTTTGTGGCTCTGTGATTTTAAGCTCATCAGTGAGGCAAGCGGTAATAATGGAATAACTGAGAATGAATCGCCTATGATGCCCAACCAACCTAAAAAGACTCTCAAATCTTTCTTTGTACTGGGCACTGGAGCTTCCTGCACAGCCTTCATCTTGTTATTGTGGGGTTGAACAAGTCCCTTTCCCACAAAGAAACCGAGGTACTTGACTGCTGACTGTGGCAAGTGATGTTTTCTCAGGTTTCTATTAAGGCCGTTTTAATTGCATTATGTCAGAAAATAACTCTGTGACTCTGCGCCAATTTGTTTTTGTAAGTTTTGTGGTTTATTATTGGGTCCAAATTAAATCAAACTGCCTTGTATGTTCAAACCGCCCTATATGACACGTGTTTCGGCTCAATAGAGCCTTCCTCAAATCTGGGCTATTTGGATGTACTCTTCATATAGCAATCACATTAATTCACATTTAATGTTTGGTCCAAAATTATAATGAATCAAGGATTAGAAACAAAAATGTTTTGTTTGATTAGAACATTCACCCAATCAAGTATCCCCCCACACCATATTATTGTATGATGTAGAGATTTGGGATGGGTAGTGGGGAGGATTACATGAGTCATGAAAACACATTTATGCAAATACGAAATGCAACACATGAGGGAGAGGAAAAGTGGGTAAACATGGAATGAAACAAACATAAAAATACATAATTCAAATATACAAGAAGAAATGAATGAATAAATGAAATAAAATAAAATGAAATGGAGAGAGAGAAAAATACCAAATTATTAGCAATGATTAGGAATAATATTTGTTTGGAATTAATTCTATATTTAACTCTACCACATAGTGACTTACCCAGAGAGTCATAATATAAAATGTCCACTGGTTGCGTTGATCTGGTTTAGTTTATTTTGGGCTCAATATCATACTTCTTCCCTGCCAATTCATACAGTAAAATATGTTTAGTTCCCTTCTTTCCAATCGGAAAATTGAGAAATTAATGCTTGTTTGTGCTGTCTCGTGTATCTGCGATATTATCTATGGTGACAGATTATGGACATATATTCACAGCCTTCAGGATTGCCAGAGTATTGTCCTAGACTATTCTGTGCATATTTTTGTTGTATGTCACGTTTTGGATGATGAGATGAAAACGAGAGATCTCAAAACACACTTGCGTATCTACAGTTCGCTATTGTACGTTGTCAACGTGACATTTACTTGGTTATATGAGACTAGTAATGGCTTTAATATATTAGTATTTCTGATCTACTTTGTCAGCAAAAATAATCTAATTGTTTCTAGATAGCGTATGCTTACCTCATGGTTTATAGATTCACTCGTGTTGGCGTATAATTAATTGTCAGGAATGCCGTCGCCATCGTGGAAACCCTTTTTACGGGGTTTTCCATGATCACGCAGCGTCCTCACCTATCTTTGTATTTACTACAAATCTAAGCATAATGCTAATAATTAAACACTTACTTTTCGTGAGCGTAACATTCACTTAACTCTGTGACTAATACTGACTTTATAATACATTATTCCTGATCTCTTTCTAATAAGAAACACAAACATATTCGCTCTAGGCAGCGTTCGCTTACCTTGTAACTCCTAATCCACTCGCGTTGGCATTGTTGAGAACGCCGTCGCCATCTTGGAATCCCTTTTTAAGGTGGTTTCCACGACGACGCGGTGCCCTTCTCTCCATATTTGTTTACTCCATGGTCTTAACCTAATACCAATAACTCTGCATTACATTTATGATCAATATATTCATAAACTAAGTCCGAGCAAAATAACAAATGTTATTACGTATTTGTTACGATTATTGCCATTAAAATGTTATTTGTCCCGCGTTGTTATACAACATTGCTGGGAACGTCATTGCTATCTCAAACGCCTTTTGTATAAATGTTTCCATAACGACGAGGTGTTCTTTCCACCTTTTTGTTTAGTTTGTGTGAAAAATGGCAATTTAAGTGCTGGAGTGATCCCACACTTATATTTTGTCCCTACTCCACATTATTGTACATGCACAAATAATGCGTGCCGAGATGTGCATTTGTTATCTCAGCTGTAATCCCTCCATAACTATTGGACTGATGCTTAATAAGTCAGTCTGTGTATAATGTTCAGAATTTCCTTCACATTACTCCACTCTACTCAATATATTTATCAACTTTTATCTTTCATGACAACACAGTTATATCAGCAGATTTACCATCATGAATGCATTAATTGTTTAAAGGTTGAAATACAATACTAAGGTTGTTGACTTCCTAATCAACCATCCTCATTAATCAATTCCATCATTTTTACATCAACACTTGTTAAATGTAATCTGTCATGTCTGTCTCTAAATTAATATTGCACACTCAAAAGACACAACGCCATTTCAGTATCTTTGTTTAGGCCTGTTACTGTGGAGTCAAAATGACAGATGAGTCTGGCTTCAGATTGCCGTACAGCTCTTATCCTAACCCCGTCCCTTTTGGAGAGGGTAACTTGTTGTAGTCCAATGAATTTTATCAGTTTTGTATCATCCATTTGGTGCCAATGAACTGCCAATGGCAAGTCCATTTCATTTTATTTTATTTTATTTATTCATTTCTTCTTGTATATTTGAATTATGTATTTTTATGTTTGTTTCATTCCATGTTTACCCACTTTTCCTCTCCCTCATGTGTTGCATTTCATATTTGCATAAATGTGTTTGCATGACCCATGTAATCCTCCCCACTACCCATCCCAAATCTCTGTCTAAATTGGAACATACAATAATATGGTGTGGGGGGATACTTGATTGGGTGAATGTTCTAATCAAACAAAAACAAATGTGTTTCTAATCCTTGATTCATTATAATTTTGGACCAAACATTAAATGTGAATTAACGTGATTGCTATATGAAGAGTACATCCAAATAGCCCAGATATGAGGAAGGCTCTATTGAGCCGAAACACGTGTCACATAGGGCGGTTTGAACATATAAGGCAGTTTAATTTAATTTGGACCCAATAATAAACCACAAAACTTACAAAAACAAATTGGCGCAGAGTCACATAGTTATTTTCTGACATAATGCAATTATAACGGTATAGGCTTTATACCGTTAACTCTGAGGAATTGCAACATTACGAGGAAATTACAGTTCTTATATTCTGAAATTAAGACTTTTAACAGAGAAAAGGAATATTAAGGAGTCGCCCACTAGACCGGCTGTAAACAGTAAAAGCCAAACACTTACTCTATACACATTCTATTAAGGCTGGCTCTTCTCAGGGCTCTGATGGCTTATTAGAGATGGTACTTCCATCTCTAATAAGCCTTTCCACATCCTATGAATGATTTTATCATCCATATAAGCCCCACAGAAAGAGGAGTAAGGCCGAAGGACTTGGTCCATTACTGGTGCCCCATGAAGTCTAAAGGGTAACACCTTAAATTGGAATATTCCAACAGTATCCTTTTGTCAGATCAATCATGGTGAGGAAAACAGAGGCTCCCAAGTGGTTTAAATAGTTTTTCTATCTCTTTTCATTTCAGTATTGAATAAACACTCACACAAGTGCATGTTATGCAGTCTCTTTTCCAAGCTGTTTACCAATAAGGGATAGACAGTTAAAAAATGTAAAAGGTGTGGGCCCACGAATATATACATTTTAAATGTATTTATTTATTGTATATAGTTCTATCAAGAACTTTATAATTCACAAATACTATTTTAAATCACATATTGTAAATCCATCGATTAATTCATATCAAGTTGCCTTAGTAACACATTCAACTTAAAATGTGCCTATATACAATTAATTTCTGAGCTGTTTACCAAATAAGGGATACACAGTTAAAAAAGTAAAAAGGTGTGGGCCCACAAATATATAAATACATACATTATAGGGACCTGGAAGATCAGGTCCTTTGCCAGGTACCCCCTCTTTTGAGGTATACACATCTGATAATAAATCAACCTGGCAAAAGATAAATCATTATAGAAAGGTAATAGGAGTGTGATCATAGTGATATGTTTCTATGTCCAAAGACAAAAGGCATCGGACAGATGACAGATCTATGCATTAAGGTCTGGTAAATTCGGGGCATGAGGCTGGAGCAGGTAGGCAGTTGTCCTCAGTGATCTACAGAGCAAGATATCAGAGGTGTTGCAATCATGATGCTCTTCATGTAGGCTGCGATGGTGGCATGATTCATTTGCACTTTTCATTGTCTGAGGACTGAGCATCACACCAGTAAAATGGGGGGCAGTCATATGGTGTGGGACGCCAGCCAGGTGGCCCGATGTTCGGCAGAGCACTGTGCTCGGAAAAGGGAAGCACGCACCCAACATCACGCCACCAGAATAGGAAAGCCAGTGCTTGAGGAGAGCTTGCTCCTGTGGCATTAAGCCAGTGGTAGCACTAATTGCCAACACTCCAATATTCAATTTTCTTTCTTATGAAAAGTTCAGTTTTAGGACTACGTATACATATTTTCTTTACACCAAGAATTCCCCAAAAAATAAACTGAATCTACTCCCTGTACGAAGGGACAGTTTCAACACAAAGAATGGAAACCGCCAGACTTTTTGCAAAATCTTTTTATTTGTTTTTATGTTTTCATTGTGATTTTCACATCATAATATTTATTTTATTGTTGACGGCCAGTGTTAGCGACGTGATGTGAAAATACTTAAGATGACTACATGAAAACATAAAAACAAATAAAGTTTTGCAAAAAGTCTAGCGGTTTTCCACTCTTTGATGTAAAAACTATCCCTTGAATGTTTTCTTAAGTCTTGTTCGTCCCTTACCAGGATCAATGAAGGAGACAGACCTATAGTTGGAAAATCTGAGTGCAAGGGTTGTTTTGAGTTTAGACTTTATACCAAGAACTCTGGGCACAAGCAACCTCAGGCCAAAAAGCTTTAGATTTTTTAAAAATGCTAATGGGAAATTAGCATTTAAAAATAATCTAAAGCCGAGAGTTTTTCGGAAAGCATTTTTAAAACAATCCAAACCACACTAAAGTTCGTAGTGCAGGCAACCTATTGTACACCTTTCCCACCTAATATACATATTTCAATCATACTCTTAATTCTCTAAAATGTTAAAAAATATTTAATCGGTTTCTTATTTTGCACTTCACTGGATTCCAGCATTTAACCATAGTACTGGACCCGAACCCGAAGTAGTCTTGTTTACAAGACCAGAGCGTTACCCCTTAGCTATGCTTCCTGGTAAATAAAAATGCATAATATAAATATATTATATAAATGTAAAATAGAGCTCTTAAGGCCTGTAAGTACTGTCATCTTTAGTGCATGGAAGTTTGAATTGTTGTATACTTTAGTTTCCCACATTTTAAAGTCATGGCTGTAAGCACGAGAATGCAATATGATGTAAGCCTGAAAGGCTGGACTGGTTAATAATTTCATACCTCACATGAGACAACCAAAGACGTCTTTTACATATTGCTTCACACTGGCATGCATGTTCATAATGCAAGACGTCACACAAAAATGGTGAGCATATTTTTGTGGTGAATACGATGTTTCTATCTTGGAGGTATAAACTTGGATTAGATAAAGATTGAGGGTTTATACAATTATCCTGGGTCCATTTCAGTGAGGTGTCACTTAACAGAGTAATTGACTATTCTTCTCAGTTAAGCGCTTGTCTGCTGCTGCCTGCAATCAAAGATATGCCAAATGGGCTTCTTCAAAGATGCAAAGGGACTGTGGGAGGAGGAGGACGTACAAATTACCTGCTACCTGTAAAGCTCTTCTGGGACATTGCTTTAACTTTTTATAAAGCCCTTCATCAGTGACACTCCGACAGATACTAATAAATCAAGTTTTAATTAGAAAATGACAGATTGAGACCTCTATCAAAAAGAAATATTTTTCATGTTTTTTCCGGGACACTGATTCATATCAAAATATACTAAGTGCTACCACAGGGGCTTCAAGGCTGGTTGCAGCAGCCCCTTGAGCCCCAGAGCATTGACTATTGGTGGGACTCAGCCCCATGGGCCCATATAACCTGGTGCCTGTGACCTCACCTTCTTCACTGATATGAGACATGCAGCGTTCATCCAGTTCCTCTCACTCGCTGGTGCCTCCACCAGCTTGCCCTCGCTTGCAGGTGGTCCATCTGGCTTCCCTCGATGCCCAGACCCTCTCTGAGCCTTCTTATTCTGGATTGCACAGGAATGGAGACATGGCCACTTCTTCCTCATGGACCCATGGTCAAGGGAGAGTGATCAGTTCATGCTCCGAGGTCTCTACTACCATTGCTTCTGCCACGTTTATGTTCCCTCATCTTCCTCCTACCTACAAACAGCACCCATTGACATGCACATCCCAATTGCTTTAAAAAAAAAATATTTACTTTGTTACAAACTTTTTTAAAAAAAAAAGAACATCCTTGCCATAACCTCATATAACATTACTTATCACATTCTCTTTTTTCCAATTGAATGTTCTTTCATCACTGTCAAAAAATCCTCGCCCTTTGACGGTGCTGAAGGGATGTGGGGTGTGGCACCATCCCTCATATATCTACTCAACTTGATTACTTGTCATTTACCAATCTGTTACTAAGTTGTTCTAGATAAAGTGACAGCGCTATTGTTAAGTTTTGCAATCACTTCTGTGTATTCTTATCCACCACTCATCACTACTGCAGGTATCTGCTTTTCCTAGTTTTTTGCTTAAATAGTTCGCTTAGATCTCTCTATTCGCCACAGTTTAGTACTAAATGTTTCAGCATTTCTGTCAGAATTCCCTTTCACAGACTTGACCCTGTAGTGTAGAAGAAGAATTCTTCCCACTAATGTACCCCTCTGAATGTTCAAGAATACATACAGAGGAATCAATTCATTGAAAGACTGGATTCCCCTCGAGACCACCGTGGCTGTAGAAGGAAATAAGTACAATTAGTACCTTATTATACTGTATAACTCTAAACAAACGTAAGACAATGTCCACCCACTGACCGGAATAAGTATAGAACAGACTCCGAATAACTAAACCCGATCAGAGAGTAAGCACAGTAGCCAATAGATATTCTGCAAAATAAATAACCACTATAAATCTTCAAATAAGAATTAGCTGATGAGAAGGCTGTGCAACGAACATAACCAGGACAATGATCTTACCAAGCGAATTCCTGTTGTGTTGCACTTGAAACTATAATGTTTCCACAAAGTACTAGTTTCAATAAGCGACTTGCGCAGGAACAATGTCTGTGGAGAGCAACCTCACTCCGGACACAGAAGGTACTGGACAAGTTACCCACTCACACATTGCAGCGGAGGCTGTTTTTGCTCCCACATTGCAGTAGAGGCTGCACCTGCTCCCACGTTGCAGCGGAGGCTGCTCCTACTCCCAAGTTGTATCAGAAGCTGCTCCTGCTCCCACGTTGCAGCAGAGGCTGTTTGTGCTCCCATGTTGCAGCAGAGGCTGTTCCTAATCCTGCATTGCAGCGGAGGCTGTTCCCAATCCCACGTTGCAGTGGAGGCTGAATATGAAACAAAGTTAAACAGTATCCAAGTAACTAGTATTCACCCCCGAGCCGAGTGTTTGAGCACCAAAGTAACACAAAGCCTAATCGAAACTCAAAAGGAATCCAAATGCAGTCTGTGTCATAAACACATGCGGGCGAAAACGAAACCAAAGGAGAGTGCAAGGCCAATCCAGGGACGAGAGCAAAAGGCTTGCCGAGTAATTCAAGGTCAGAAACGAAGTAGCAGTAGACACGCAGTTCAAAGAACTAAATAACAAAATGCTTAATCAGAAGCGTTGAGCAACTGACTAGGTGGGGCTAAATAGTGGAGGTCACATGATCAGCGTCGGGATCCCGAATGCAAATTGCATCTCCTTAGCAATGATTTGCCTAGCCTCCATGGCAACCTCCAGTCTCCACGGAAAGTGGAGTTCTGCACTAACTTACCTCGACGCCCAATGCTCCTCACATGGCTGATTCGACTCAGGGTTTTGGCTGCATGTGATTCATGTGAGCGGTTGCCCAAAAGCCTATCCATGACAGTTTCTTCCTCGCTGTTACATAATCTGCAGGGTTAATCCTCAAGCCCTGCTTCATGTCTTAATGTTCTTATTTCTTTCGTCAGAAAGAGATTCAATCTAAATTTCAAGAAGATTGTTCTTAGTCACTTTCAGGGGAATATATTCTGGTAAGCTGTTTAGCGCTTTTGCTTCCGCTGGCCTTTTTGTCATACATCTATGCTCTACACTCTTCTCTTAGGTGTCTATCCAGTCTTGTTGGAATAGTCTTTTTATTTTTTTACAGCATTTGGATTCCTGACCAGCGTGCTTTCTTCCGTATTCAGTTTTTTTAGGAACTCTTTGTATTTTAGGCACCATCTCTGAAGTAGTGAATCCTGTTCGGGGTGCACATATTCGAGTAGCAGCTAAAATTGTGGTATATCATCGGTACCAATGTTCATACTGTATAGCGCCAAGGTATTCCACATGATTCTCGCATTCATTGAGGATAAACTCAGTTCGTATAGCATGCACACTGTTGGAAAGCCTTGTGGAAGCTGCAGAATTCTTTTCCAGAAGATATTTTCACACCTGGACCAGATCGCTCTTGAACATCCGAACATGCTTTCCGCTCAATATATTAGGGCTGGTACCACCTTGCTCTTATAGAAGCTTAATACCGGTTTGTATGAGAATTTCCCATACTTTTTTTTGAAGTATTGCTCCTTGCGCTGTTAGTTGCTTGCATTTAATAGCAATCTGTTTTAACATGGGCTGATCATTTATACTTGAGTTGATCACTATGCCTAAATATCGTGTGCTGGGAACCTGCTTCAGTAGATGTTTTCCCAGTAGCCAGCGGCACTTCTTTTTTTAACTTTTTCCTTTCATGTTTTCCAATATTAGGATTTCCGATTTGGCTACATTTATTTCCAGCCCATTTTATTCAGTGTATTTCTTCAGAGAATTCAGCTTTCTTTGAAAGCCAATAGGAGTCATGTACAGCAGGACTATGTCATCTGCATACAATATCCAGCTGACATAAGTTCCATTCAATTTTGGTGGCAATGATTTTACTCCTTGAAGCGCATTGCCAACCTCTGCAATATAGAAATTGAAGAGCGTTGCTCCTAGGGGGCACCCTTGGTTTACGCCCTGTGCTGTTTTTATTGGGAGGTGTCCATCAGTGTCCAATCTGATCTGTACTTTTGTGTCCGAATATAATTATTTTATTTTAAGTGTCAAACTGGTTGGGCATCCGTGCTTTTCAAATTTTTTCCATAGCAGTTTGCGGTCAACACCGTCGAACGCGTGAGCGAGGTCTATGAACACTAGATATATTTTGTGGCCGTTTATGATTGCTTCCATTTCTATGAGATTAAGTATGAGCAAGTTCAATCCTCACCCAACACCTCTGACAAAACCAGAATGCCTCACGTCAAAGGTGCTGTTTTTCCTTATCCATTAAGGTAATTGTGCTAATAGTAGGGTTGCAAATATTTTGCCTATAACGTCCAAAAGCGCTATCGGTCGATAGTTCGACGGTTCAGTTCTGCAACCTTTTTTTGAAAATTGGCACAATTATTGCTAGCTTCCAGGAGGCAGGTATTCTTCTCTCTTTTATTATATTTTAGAATAAGGTGACACAAAACTCTGTCCATTCCTCTGGGTTGTTTTTTAGCATTTGTTAAGACAAACCATCAGGCCCAGCGGCCCTTGAGGTGCTTATCTTTTGGATGGTGCTCCGGATATCCTCTCTCTCTCCATTTTGAGGTTCCATTCATAGGTTGCATTAAGTAGCAGGGCTTTGGCCTCTCCATGTTTTGCAAATAGATAGGTGTAATGCTTGATCCATTGTTCTTCGGAGACCATGCTTGTTAAGGCTGCCTTCTGTGGAATTTCTATGTCATTTAGTATGGCCCAGAAGCCTCTGGACTTTCTCTGTGACATGGCAGCCATTATGGTCTCAGCGTCTCTTTGTTCCATGATCACCTTATGTGATCTTAGCCAGTTCTTATATTGTGTCTTGAGTTTGGTTTTCCTCTCACTTCAGTTGTCTCCCGGATTACTATTAATAGTTCTCATCCCTTTCCGGTATTCCTTTTTTTTGTGCTATTAAAGAGTCATATTCATGTTTCCTATATGTTTCCATCGTTTTTTTCAGACCCGATGATCTAATTCTATACATTTCCATGAATTGCTGATATTCTATCACATCCTTCTTAGGATAGTATACATTTGGTTTGATTTCGTTTGCTAGGTAGGATATGTCCTTATTATTTAATCGAAGGTGGTAACGCCCTGGTTCGAGGCATACGCCCTGTCTCCATTGTGCTTTTGGTCGTGGGTATTCAAGTTTCCACACCAGGGTCACAAGATTATGATCACTTTGTTTTGTCTTAATCACGTTGAGCTCACTCATCTCTTTGGCCATTTGTTCAGTTACAAAGAAGTAGTCTATAATGGATTTTTGGCTTCCTCTTTCCCAAGTCTCTGTCGGTGGCATGTCGCCATTAATGTTTCCATTCATTACGTGTATATTTCGAGCATCCATTTCTTCAAGCCAGATTTTCTTTAAAGTTTTCCGTCCCCTGCAGTCCTTGTTCTTTTTTGTGGCTTGACTTATTAACTCAATTAATTGTATCTTCAAGTACCTGCACAAAACTATATTGGGGTTTGTATTGTCAATCAATATAGTATCAATATAATCAAGGATTTGATCTATACATTTTCGTCTACCAACAGCCTGATGGTTCCAGTACACATTGATGATGTGAAACGTTTTTTTTTCCAGAATTTTTATTTGACTTTGTCTCTAGGGTCGCCATTTGGATGTATGGTGAGAGGTTGATCCAGGATTTTATACGAAACCCACTTTTTCGCTTTACTAATATCAGTTGACCCGACCATCGGCCGTCCTATCTTTTGTTGGATTGGTGGGTTTAGTACTATCTCAAATCCATTGATACATGGACTCTTAGCCAGCCATGACTCTTGTAAACAAATGATGTTGCAGGCCCTCAGCTCTTTTGGCGGTGAATTCACTAGATGAGTAAATCCTCTGGTGTTTCAAGAGGCAAGTATTACCTCTTTTCTCGGTTGTTGGCATTAACTTCCCATGTTATTGTTTAGTGTCTTTGCCACCCAGGACCAGGATTCAGCTTCCTCTTTTCTTGGACTCATTGGCTTGGTGCTGCCATCCGGATTGTATTTTTCGTTGGAGTTCAGCACCGTAATGTTTTTTTTTTTTCTTCATCTCAATACGGAGTGCGGTTTCGACCGCCGAATCATCCTTTGATTCCAAACGGTCCACTTCATCGGCTTGATTTTGTCTTACTTGGGAGCTTTGTGTAGTATCTCTGGTTCTTTTTCCTGACTCATTAGTTAGCATTTTTGGTGGTGGCCTCGATTCTCATGCTCTAAACTCAGTCAAAACGTTATCAACTTTGTACACTTGAAATCCAGCATCTAAGAGCTGATGCTCACACATCATTGTAAGCTGGACTGTTCTTATTGAGTCAATATGCAGCAGCCCTCTATCCAGATTGTTTTCCTCAATCAGTTCCGCACTCTGGATTTCCTTAGATTTTAATGACCTCAGTATTGGAATATGGTGAAATAATTACATCACTTTATGTCGGTTTAGGGCTGGTTCATCTTTTCTTGTTAACAGCCGCTCGACAAAAATTCTGTAGGTTGTGCTTTCCGTTTGAGTCTCATGTATGTTATTGTGTTGGCTCATTTTGCTCTTATCATTTGTATCTTTCCTTATTCCCTTCCTCCGGTCCTGAGATCCATCCAGGCACTGTGGATGAATCTTTTTGTTGTGCTTTAGCTATTGCTTCTTTCGAACTTTGGCTAGCCTTGCTTTTTTCACCAAGAAATAATTGGTTAGCCTTCGCTGTTTGCTCCGTAAGGTTTTGACTTATACTTTTTTTCTGACGCTCTTCAACAGTATAGAAAACTCTTGCCACAATTAGACTTCTCCATGGGGTTGACTCCTAAATTTTTTTTTGGGAGATGGGGACATAACACATACTCTCTTGTAGCTCGGACCAGCCACTACAGGCACTTCTTGGTCCAACACTTCACTATTGTCAGAAGATTCAATGGGATTTTGGGCGAGTTGCTTAGATTCTCATTTTTCCAATTCTTCGACCCGGCTCTGGTTTTCATCCTCCTCATTCTCTTAATCTGAAATACTGTAGGTCGACATGTTCATCAAGTCTTCCACACTTATCTCTTCTTCGCTTTCATAGGTGATGGACTTTTTTGGCTCTTCTACATCCTTCACTCAGTTGTTCGCCCCCAGCTTATTTGCCTTTGCTCCAGTTGTTGGGTTATTTAGTTTTGAATCTGCATTATGAATCGTTACATTCAGAGATTTAATGTTCCTGAAAAAGTTTGATGCATTCCTTGCATTTTTATTCTTTTGCGTAGGCATATATATATATTTTTTGTATTTGCCCTTTTTCGTTGTGCTTTCTGTCCTCTTTTTAGCCGAGTCGATTTTGTCAACGGCTTGGTTGTTTTCAAATATTCCAAATACTTCTTTCTGTTTTAATATGAGGTTCGTCACTTCTCTCTCAGCTTGGCTCGGTACAGTGGCTTGCCCATCTGCATTAGTCGAGCTTGAGGGGGCCGATGCCAGTGATCCGGGACTTATGGTTCCGCCTTTTACTAGTGCCACTTGAGCTGCCCCCACTCCATGGAGCATTGGTGTTTCCTCAAACGCATTTCTTAGATTAATCACTTTGCAGGTTATTTCCATAAGCTTTCTCGTGACTTCACGACTTAAAACTTTTGCTTGCATCTTGCAGGCTTAATTTCCTCTCACTCAAATTCCTGAGCTTGTTTGCCTTTTGAGGCTTGTTCATTTCGGCCGAACTCCTGTCACTCAAGCTTCCACAGGTGAGCTGGGTTTACAGGGCTGACATATGTGTGATATCAACTTGATATGGTTTGGATAATTATTAAAGATGCTAGCCACAATCCCTCAAACTATATTACAGCTTATATTTACAATTTAACATGCCACCATGATAGCAACTTTCATAGTTATGCTGTTTTTGGAACATAGGTGCACATCTTAAATGCAGCCCATGTGCTGCAGGGTCTTGGTTGTCACTGCAGCTGTCAAGAGTGAACCTGCGGCCACTGTAGAGTATTAAGCAGTCCATACTACTAGAATTGAGGAACAGGATTATTTCATTTTATTATTTTTATTGGTTAAACAAATCAGTCAAACTTAACAATATATAATAAACGTTCAATAATACAATTTCCATATGCAACTCATAATACAATGGGTAGATAACACATGATTTCTTAAATTGTAAAAGAAAAAGAAAAAAAACATCACTCTTAAAATCCATATATCAGGATGATGACACAGGCTTCCCTCACCACCAACTCTATAGCGGTTGCGTTGTTACCGGCGCACAGTCTGCCCCCGCTGTTCCAAGAATAGTAATCTCAAAATGTTTACTACTGCACCAACCATAGAGGGTAATTGGCCTCTCAAGCACTTATGCCGAAATTCATTCCTGTCCATTAAAGCCCCATTCCTAAACCATTTGGTGAATTGTAGTGAGCTCTTTGCAATCAACAATGAACACTAGACAAGAAGGTGTTCCAGAGTCTACAGAGTTTCCCATCTTTGCAAAACCTACATTTGGCCTCTTCATTAGTTTAGTCTTTATGTCAAAGGGATACTTTGCCTATGCGGTAGAGGTTCCATCTAAACCTCAAATTTTTGCCTAGCCTTGGGACAGGTAGATAGTTTTAGGTGTGTTGCTAATTCACTCAATCTCTTGTGCTCGCCCTCGAGGTGTCTCAGGCTCACATAGCCATGGAGAGCTATTATTTGGCACCAATCAGACAGGTATAACATTTTGTTAACCTTTGACAGTTTACTAATTAAGTCTGTTTTGGTGAGAATACAATTGTCCAGTATTCTATTCCATTTCATACTAAAATCTCTTAACAACTTCACCGTCTCACTGGCCATTTCATTGCTGAGGTCATTTAAGATGGTGTTCGGAACAGCACAGAGCATTTTACGACATAATAATAATCTCCACTGTCCGTTGGTCTTTAATGAATTGGTCCCCAACTCAAACCTAATGGCAACGGTGGGGACAGCATTGGGGATACCCAAAACTCTCAGCCATGTTAGTCCCTCTAAGTTGTTCATGTAATCAAGTACCCACTGAGGGTGCAATTTCACACCGTACATTAACTTGAGAACTAATTTCCCCATATAAAACTTGATTAAGTGCAGTAACGCGAACTTGCAATACACATTTTGTATATATTTCATCCGGGTAATAAGCCCAGTTAGTTTGTGCCTAAAGAAGTCCTTGATAAAAGCCATGTCTGACTTGCTGAGAATTAAATATCCCAAGTAGACCAAATGTTTCACTTTCTCCAATGCAACACCATCTAGCGCCCATATATTAATGTTCAATCTTTTGTGATACGAAATGAACATCACTTTCATCTTTTCTGAGTACACTTTTAAGTGATTCTCTACATTATATTTTCTTTTTTTTTATATAACATTTCTTTTTTAAATGATTTGCAACACACCATCAAGTAGATTTCTGTAAACCCATGCTGTCACAAACTACTAATATATGATCATCTGCATATGCCAGCTATTTTATGCTCAGGGTACCAATCCTGAGTGAGGCAATTCCTGCTGGTTCGAGACTCTCCCCTATGTTGGAAACGTACAGGTTAAAAAGGTAGGGGACCAAGATGCACCCCTGCCCAAGTCTGTTCCAGGTGGGAATCTTTTCTGTTAGAGCCCCTTCCTGGATTAGTCGCACCTGTACATTCCAATGTTGATGGAGCCACATAAGCAACTTCAGGGGTCAACCGCAGCCAGGTGGATCATATCATATTGTTTCCCCTGAACCATTTCGTACAGACAATTATGAAGGCTTTCAAGCTAGTCATGTGATCCGTCCTGAACTGAGTTTTGGCCTTTTCAATCCTGCCAGTTGTCATCGCCCAGTCCTCGAGATGTCGCAGCAAGAGAGATGCAGAAATCTTGCTGTCGGCATCCAGAATTGTTATTGTATGATAATTCTTGGTTTCTGACTGCCTACCCCGCTCAAAGATAGGTATATTATGTGACGTTTGCCAAGATCCTGGGAGGTGCCCACTTTCAATCAAATCATCAAAGATACATTACAGAATCCCAGACCATGTTCTGTCATCAACTTCAAATAATCTGTTAGAAAGTTGATTCGGTCTGGGAGCCTGGGAGTTACTGGCTTTTAGAAATATACTATGTATGTCCCTAATCTCAAAAGAGATTGAGCCTTTAAGTGTCCTGGAGTCAGCTAATTCCTTGAGATCACCTCTCTGAGGTTCTCTTATTGCATATAAGCCCTAAATGTGTGAAATCCAATCCCTTTCTGACACTGCGTTTGCAACGGTTTCCACAAACCCCACATTCAAAGAGTTAATAGTGTGCCAAAAGGTGGCAGTTATTGGTTTTCAGACACATAAGAATCACTTTCTGACCTTTCATCCAATTTATATAACACTGTTTGGCCTTTTCCATAGGCAAATCTTTTTCTTCTCCTCTGATGTTTAAACCCTTTATTCTCCTAGTCGCAACTCTCGTTTCCCTTTTCCTTTCAGACCCTTTTGGGTTGTACTTATGCGTCTTCCTTCTTTTATTATTCTTGTTCTTCCCAGTTCAATAATCATTTCCCAATGCTGTGTTTAGAGATTTTACCAGGAACTCATTAAAGCTGTCTACTGTAAATGTGTGAAGTTTCTAGCTGTAATTGGTATCCTCCACAAGATTTACTAAGTGTTTGTTCAGCTTGTTAATGTTTGACTTATTCCATATAACTCGATTAAGGGATGCCTTTGGAGTTATATCCAAGTCATATGACACCGACTGGGAACGAATATTAAGATCAAATAAACTATTGAGCATACTCTGATCACTCGAGGTGTTTTTCTGGATCTTCAGTTTAATGCATATTTCTGAAAAAAATGAGTCTACAAAAATATAGTCTACGATAGAACATTTCTGGCCTCTATGCCAGGTTGGTTTACTGGTGTGACCCCCGTCCGTTGCTCCGTTTAACATAACCAAGCCTAAGCCATCTAGCCTTAACATAATAATTTTTTCCATGTGTGGTAGAGCCAGATGTACCACCAAAAGCAGCTCCCTCCTCTTCCACATTTATAAAGGTGGAATTTAGAACACACAACACTAGCATATGACCTTCGGGATTAATGCATAACCATCTTACACAGTAATTATTTATCTTAGACAAAATCACCTCGACAGCACCAATGCCAAGATGCCAGAAAATATTCATTATTAAAAACGTACCCGTTTCACCCTTCGTCGTAAGAGTACATTCGGTGGCTAGGTCGCCCTGGCAGATGTCATTTTGTCGAGTGATTTTAAAGCCATTCTCGGTTTTAAAGAGTGTAACCAGGTCCCCATGCGGATGACCCATCTACTGTAGGTACTGTAATCATCCCATTCTGGCCACTCGAGAATCAATGTCTCCGGAAGACATATGCTCTCTGATTCACGCAAAATGGCACCCCATTCAGGATTTAAGAATAGGTGGGTATGACCCCTTGTATTCCATTAGAGAAGCCCCAAGCTCTTATCAGTAAAGACTATGGCCCTTACTCACAGAGTGTTTTCTAATGGGGTTTTGCCATTATAAAATGTTTCTGTGAATTAGGCCCTTTAAGTAGTGACCCTCTGTCCTCTCTGGTTCTTCAATGTTCTTGGCAACCAGGTTCCGTCTTGTGCACACTCATCTCTTGGGCAGTCCACTCACGTGAATGTTACATTCCTTATATTGGACTTCCTTCCTCCCAATGGAGCCCATGAAGATTTTCTTTCATGTTAAACTGTCTTATGTTTTCTATATAAATTATTCACTGGGGAATCCTCCTGAAAGGGTGTCACTGAAAATCCAATTTGTCTTAGCGATAGGGCTTCTCTCATGATGAGATCATACGCAACCCGTGACTCAACAAGTTCAATGTCTTTAGTAGAAATTGAACTCAAATTTAATATTTCAGAAAATAACCATAAAACGGTAGACCTGTTAAGTGCGAGTTGTGGGATGTTTTTACCCATGCATCCGAGCCCTACCATAAAACTGTGCAGTACTGGCATGGAAAACATCATGATGGCCAGAACTCCCCAGAGAGTGCACAGGGAAAACATGAAGAATAGGCTACCACCCATTTTTGCCTATGCTGTGAGCACAGGAGGGCACTGCCTAAAACCACCATTGGGCTACACACACAGTAGCCTGAAACCATTGGGAATGGCAATGCTGATTGCCAAAAAGCAACTCAGAACTGTGGGGAATTCATTTTCTTAATCCTAAAAATGGTTGCATTACCGGTACTCACCACTATCAGAAAGCCGGCGTTTTAAAACCACCAGACTTTAGTGTAAACATGAACAAATGAAACAAAACCAGACCAAGGAAAGACTTGCTAAGAGGTGGATACAATGTAAAACTATATTCTGAAATGACTTGAAGGAAGTAATTATTTAATGTATAGGTAAAAATTGTCAGTTTGATTTGAATCTAGAAAACTGGGAACGAAAAGTGACATTTAGCTGAAACCTGGCTTAATGAAACTGAATTCTGCCTGACAACTACCCCCGACAGGAGACACCTGCTCAGCCACTCTTCCCAGGCCTAGCTGCATCCTGCTGCCCCTTGCCAAAAGGAGTTGACACCTCTCTGATTAGATTAGGGGTGGAGCACCTGGGAACTGGAAGGGAGAGAACAATCCAACTTCCTTGACTCAGGCAAATGTTATATTGGGGGCGTTGTAAAATAGCTTCCTCTTGGGAGAAACTGGGGGGCAGCTGTGCCTCTGTGAACAAGCTGGCTTGGGGGAAGTGGATAAACCAGTTATTCACCATGTGATGTGGGAAGCCACACCCCTTTTTGACCAGAGCATATTTTAAAAAGATAGATAACGCATAGTGCGGACTGGTCAAAATTATATAATTAATATCATTGTTCTTGTGATTTTTCTGTGCACGTTTTAAGAGGCGTTAGGACCCTGTGGTGTATTCTGGGGGGTTGCTAGCGGAAAATAGGGTCTCATTCCAAATGTATGCATGTTAAAAATCTGACACTTTATCATCTGTAACCCATATCCCTTGTGTAAAATCTGGAAAGGTTTAGAGGTCGTTATCTGGATGAAAAGGGGAGAATTCTGTCATCAGTGGACACGACATCGTACAAAGACAGGGATCGGATGGTTTCGTGCTACAGAAAATATGTTAACTGGACCTATAGGATGAGAAAAATGGTACATAGATAAATATGTGTTTGGGTCAGAAATAGATTTGTGTGCAATCTGACAAGGGGAGGATCCTCTGACCCATAAACAGACCTCATCATGATGACAATCCATTTCCTTCCCCCAATCATGGGAGAGGGGAGAATTGGGCCAGTGACAAGTAGAGAGGGTCAGGCTCAGTTATGCCACGCACACACCATTTTCAAAACACATAAAAAGAGACTGCAGGGACAGGTAGAGACATTCAATTCCATTTGCTGCGGAGCATGCTGACCGACGACTTCACATCCAGAGATCCAGACTTCAAATCCATCAATCTCCAGAACCTGTAGCAGAAATTAACTCCAGAATTTGTAGCAGAGAGGCCTGAATCCACCAGCTGAATCCTCTTGAGCAGGCCTCAAAACCAACCAAACTATTCAACAGCTGGGCGAGCTGTTTGAATTTTTGCCAAGAATTTTTGCAAGAACCTGTAGCAGTATCCAGAAAGCAGTGCTGTATCCGGAACCCGAGAGAACCACAAACCAGACCGTTGTGAGCAGATCCGGTGCTTGACAGACCCAGAGAGCAGAGCTGACCCAGATTGCCGGGACTTCAGGACCACCCGCCGGAAGTCCCGTCCAACCTGACCAGCAAGCCTAGAACCGACTTCCAACTCCCTATACTTTTACCGCAATCGCTATTCACGCAAATCGCGAAATTTACCGCGATTTGCGATTTTGGCTCAATTTCTCCACTTGTCAAAATAGCAGCTCCATTCTTTCTTTTGTTAAAATCCGTTTGCAACTTGGTAATAACTCATAGAGCATTGCTAAAGTGAGCCTGAACTAATACCAACACGCATCTCCCAATCACCCTGAATCTCTAGAGGGAATTAAAATCAGTTGGCACATTTTCCCATCCATTGCCATCACATTTAAAAAGCATTTTAGGCCTGTGTTTCAAACTCCTACCTGTTTCCTCTAAGCTTGCTGGGGGGGAACTGAATTTCGTATTGTATTTGATTGCATTCCTGAGAACTGTGTGCTCCTCTTTCCATCTCCTTCCATTTCTTACATTGCATAGGGGAGGGGGTGAATTGCCAGAGAAAAAGTGATTATCTTATCTTTTGCTAAAATCATATCAAGTATTTCTGTACTGCATTTTGTTCCTCATTGCTTTTCCCTTGAAACCATAAAAGTATTTTTGCTACTTTATCCATCCTATACTAACTCCTCATTGATTGTAATGAAGTGTGCTAGTGCCAGATTACCCATTGTTGATCAACATCATATGTCTAAGTGTGCTATCAGATATTAATTTATTATAAAGTGTGATATATATATATATTGTTTAATTTTTCAAATAAACCTTTTAATTTGCAAAACAAACCTACTTCTTGGCTCAGTGGGGTCAGGGGGATTCTAAGAGGGGGGTGTTATACAAGGGTTGTCATCCAGAGTACTGAACTGGACATAAAAATACATCAATAAGGGTTTTCCTCAGCATCCCAGACTAGGCATTGACTTAGCTGTAGTGTTGATTGAATATCGCTTACAAAAGTGGGGGCTCGGAGCCGGGATATTCTGGGTTAGATTTACCACTTGTGCAGATTAATACAGTGTGCCAACTGACCAGATACACATATCCGCTTAGATCACCACGCTGTTTTACACTGTGAAAGCATCCCTCAAAGGAACGCTCTAAGGAAACGGTCTGTTTTGCAAAATAAAATACAAACTTCTGTAAGTCAGGAAGGAACTCAAATTCCAGAATGACGACCCTGGTAGATATGAAAATAGCCAGAGAGCACTTCTTACATAAGCTATTTGTGAGAGGTGAGTGGACTCATCAGGACCAAACGGTCTGGTTGCAGGCAATCGCGCAACAGGTCACTGAAACAGGGTCAGATAAATGGAGAGATCAGGGTCCATTACATGTGGCCCTGTGTGAATTATAAATGGCTCCTAAAGTTAAAGATGAACACGACAAGATGGTTAGGATAGCGGCATATTTGTATCTATATATGGGAGCCATGCAGGACAAATGTGCTGAAGGCCAAGATCTGGCAAATAGGCAACAGATGGCGTTAGAAAAGGCCCAATCTGACCTGGTCTCTTCTGAGCAGAGGCTGCAGAGGAGCCAGGAGTCAGAAAATGATAGTAGGCAGTATATCATTAAAATAAAACAGGACATGGATATACTGCAACAGGAAAAGACAGACCAGGATACCAGAATTCTGGCTTTGCAGAAGGAGCACCAAGACAGTTTGGACTCCTTACTGCAGAGACAGAAAAAGCTGGAGCAACAGATCAATTTCAACAGGGCATGCACAGAGCAGGTAGCCACCCTGCAAATCCAACTAGACAGAGAGAAAGAGGAAAGCAATAAATTGATTTTGAAAGACCTGGATACCCAGGCAGAGTTTGATGAAGAACACCAGAAAGCTGGTGCCTTCCAAAGGCAAAGGGATGACCTGGCGGCACAGATGCAGGCTCTTAGTCAGGAAAGGGATACCTTAGGCTAGGAAGTCTGCCACTCAAAAAGGAAAATGGAAGAAAATCACCTGGCCCTCCAGGGACTGGGTGACCTCCAAAAAGAACACCAGAACTTGTTAGAGCACACCAGGAGGGTGGAGGATGCTCTGGCAAGAAAGGAGCAGGCCAATAGGGACACAGCTCAGGAGGTAACCCTCCTGCTGCAAAGACTGGCCCAGTACTCCAGGACCAATCAGGAGGCACAGAGAGAGAATGAGGCTCTCTGTCAGCACAATGATAGGCTCCAGCAACAGGTAGCGATGCAGGAGAGACTGATAGAGTCTAGTAAGGCCTTAACCGAGGAACTGAAAGCGCAGGCTCTTGCTTTGCAACAGGAAGCAGGGGCGGATAGAGATGAGGTTCGCTGGGAAAGAGAAACTCCTGAGCATAACC
Organism: Ambystoma mexicanum; assembly: GCF_040938575.1. Classification (NCBI taxonomy): domain Eukaryota; kingdom Metazoa; phylum Chordata; class Amphibia; order Caudata; family Ambystomatidae; genus Ambystoma; species Ambystoma mexicanum. The sequence goes on from NC_090936.1 coordinate 631,425,627, forward strand.
TCAGGAGCCCTAGTACCAGAGGCCTTCATCTCTCCCAGTCCCTGGACTCTGCCACCCCCATGTCCCCTCGCGCACATGAGCCCAGGGCCACGGGGATGGCAGATTACTATCCAGCTAGAAGTATGGGGCTCATAGGCCAGTACCTCCCAGGAATGGAGGAGCGGGCATCCGGGTATGGGCACCCAAGCACAGTGCAATTTAGTGGGGAACCCCAGGAGAGTAGGCCCATTAAGGGCATCCTGAAAACCTCTGCCCAGTTAGGTCAGTGGGGGGGTACCCATCAAATCCTGGCAGCAAGGAGGGGTCTGAAGACTCCTCTGAGCATTACAGGACACAGGAGACCAGGTCCCCACATTCTGCCAGCCATTCCCAGGCTCGCAGAATCCAGGAAAACCTGGAAGATCAGACGGGCACCTCTAGGAGCAGTGCTTCTGAGTCAGAGGATGAATGGACCAGGGTTACCCGAACCAAAAAGGCCAATAAGGCAAAAAGGGCCTTGCTTAAGGACCCATTGAAACAAATAAAGGCAATAAGGAGTGTCATCACGCCTTATCATAAGAACGCCAAGTATTCTGTTTGGGAACACTTGGAGCTCTATGAACAAATGATGGAGACTTTCCATTTGAAGGACAGCAGTAGCTGCATCCAGTACGTCAAATGGACCTTCTCACCAGAATACTCCAGTTTCTTTGCAGGGCTGGAGGATCAAAACCATTCAAGGTGGTCCACATACAGGGCGGCCATCTTGAAACATTTTTCTGTGCACAGAAATCCTCAAGAGGCTCGCAAGGCAGCCTACAATTTGCAATGTGGGGAGGATCAGGCCCCACAAGAGTTTGTGCAAGAATTAAAGCGTGCTTTTGTGCAGACCACCAGAAGGGTGCGCACGGATAGCAGAGAATTTATCAATACGTTTTTTCATGCCTTACCCAAATACATAATGACCCAGGTCGTGAGAGATTTTCATGAGAAAAGATCTTTAGACTGGGTCATTGAACAGGCTACCCGGATCTATGAGGTGCAGAAGCCCATTGAAAATAAAAATAATGTGCAGAAAAACCCCAAAACCAACAGCACCCCTGCTGCTGCCAAGGTGGCAGAGGTAAAGGTCACCCCCATTTTAGATTTGGAGATGGGGGTGCCTAAAAACCTGCCTGCACCAAATAATTCACAGCCCAGAAGGCCCTCGGGCCAGTCACAGACAGGGAGTCGAGGAGGTAGTCCCACAAATGGGGTCCCCCGCTCCCCTGACTATGTAAGTCCCAGCTACAAGGGAAACCGACCAATCCTGGGTTATGTGTGGACTCCTCCAGCCCAAGGGGGGGGGATCCAGCCAAGCACCTGACCCGGGGAACTTCCTGGGGAACTTCCCCAAGGAGGGCAGAAATTCACCAAATCCTGGGCAGAAATTTTTCCCCAGGTATCCACCCAATTTCCAACCCCAAAATCATCCTTCTTTCCCACAACCTAATCTGGATGAGGGGAGGCCAAGGGTGGAGGGGTACCCAAATCTTCCCAACCAGGGGTACTACCAGAGAAGGGACAGCTACCCTTCCCGGGATCAGCCCAGGGGAGAAAATAGAGCCCCATATCAGCCTGAGCGGGTTTCACAACTTGAGCGCCAGGTCCAAAATATGGCACGGGATCTGGGTCACATACTGAGGGCTCAACAGAACCCTCAGATGAGCATGCCACCGCAGAATGCCCCAAACTCTGGATCTGGTGCTCCAGAACAATGACGGGGGCAGCACCCCGATAACCCACCGGTTCCCAGGGAGGAGGCACAAGGGGAAGGGGGGTGTAAAGCCTTGGAGGAAGCTTCCTTCCCAACTTGTAAACAGCCCCTGGAAAACCAGGAACCGGAAACAAAATCTCCTGCCCCTGAAAGCCTGCCTCCCAAGGAGCAGAGGGGGGTAGGAGAAACAAAGGGCCCAAAGAGACCCACTTTGTGGAGGAGGTACAGGTCTTCCAATTTGAGGGAGAGGGATCCTTAGAAGATCCTGGGCAAAGGATCTTCTCCTTCAGAGATGGGGGAACTCCTCCCAAAGAAAAATGGGTCCCAAGGGATGTCAATTCAGACTGGGGAGATGTGGAGACTGAGCTACCGCCGCCCATCATCTCATCCCAGAACCGACAATACCAAAATCCCAAGGGTCAAACCCATCCTGATGACTGCCTCCAAAAAGGGGGGGGGCGGCCCAGAACCGGAACCAGGGGAACCCACAATGGCTCTGATCTCCAGTTGTCGACTTTTTCTTTCAGATTCCCAAGGCTCTCCATAGAATTCTGCCCAAATCTCTTCGCTAGCAATGTCCAAAACCAGAAAGTTAGCCCACCAGTTGTCCAAAAATGTGCATTATCTGTGCCCCCTTGAGGAGAAGGACGGAAGATATTATGCCCCGGTACAAGTACTGGGGCAGGGTACAATTTTGGCACTGGTGGACACTGGATACCAAGCTACCCTTCTGTCCAAAAGGGCCTTTGATGAACTAAATGCAGGAAGGGGGATAATTACCGTATTCCTCTCACCTCTCTTCCTGGACAACTGCAGAACTTTGACGGGAAGGAAATTCCTGTCGAGGGGACTGCAGATTTGGACATCAAAATTGGGCGACACAAGGTGAAACACCCGGTCACAGTAGTGACTCCAGAGGTCACCGCTTGTTTACTAGGGAATGACCTCCTGAGAAGGTTGTCACCCCTAGTAGATTGCGTAAACAAGGTCCTCTGGACCCAGACTAGCCGACCAATAAAATTAAAACAGAGTGTCAACCATGTTAGTTTAAACGGCACCTGCCACATGGTTGAACAAAAATCTGACCAAGTAGAATTTCACTTCCAGAACAACCAAATTCCAGACGTGACAGTAATAGCAGTAGGACAACAGACTGGTGATGGGGGGTCCTCTCTATTTCTGAAAATCAACCTTCCTTCCAGTTTAAGGTGGCATTCCACACTGGAAGGAAACCCCTGAAATTCTTTACTAATCCACAATCAGAAACTCCCACTCGTATAGTCCAGAAAGATGTGAAATCAGCTCAGAGCCTGGCTGATATTCAGCAAATTGGAGAGCAGTTGTTCTTCCCTGTTCAGTTAAATGATGGGAAAGACTCTGTTCTCGCTCGAGTGTGTGTGAACAACGGTAAGAGCTTCATCAGCGAAGCCATGTTCCGCCAACTCCCAAAAGATCCAGCCATTCCCACATTCAAACTGCTAGACAAATGGGAAATGGACCTGGAAGCACCTAATTCCAAACATCTCATGCCAAGCAGGTGTATGCTTAAAATCTCCATTGGCAACAAGAGCATAGTCCATAATTGTTGGGTCGTGCGAGACGTCACTGCCGCCTTTTACTTAGGCAGTGACATTCTCAATCGCTTTGCCATCAGTTTGGACCTAATAAACTTCAAAGCTTGGTCCCGATTAGCGGATAATCCCATGGGCCTTGATGATCCAGAAAAAGCATTTAGGTCAGCTCAACTGCTACCTTATGCAGTTGAAATTCAGATCAAAGAGGAAGTCACCATTCCAGAAAGGACCCGACAATTCTCCCTGGAAGTGAAAGTTAAGAGAGGACAAAAATTGAAAAACCCTGATGCTTACATACATCTAAATGCTTCTCTCCAACAGCAAGGGTTGGGGGTAAACCCAACTCCATTAGTCAACATAGAACATGACACCATTCCAATAGAGGTGGATAACAGCGACTTAAAGAGTATTACTCTAGCCGCAGGCACCATTATTGGAGTGGCGGTTGATGACTGACATTTTTCTATTGATCTAGGAAATGAACTGTTAGGACCAATCCCCAAGGACTGTTTTGACAGTGACAGTGAGGACAATACAACACCAGACAGGATTTTCACCCGGCATGGGGGGAACTTCCTGGTGTACACTTCTTGCCCTTATGGTAAGGAAGATGTGACTTGTGACTTCAGGAGGGATGAGGTGATTTTCCAGGTCCATGAGTGCTGCCTTTCCCACCTGAAGCCTCCAGTCCAAATCAGCACTCTGACCAAGGACTTCTCCACCCAGCTGGAGGAGGCCGCTGAGATAGCCAAACCAGAAGTCTTTCGAGGCTTCAGGCAGATGGTGGAAGAGAGAGTCAACCTAGCTGATGCCTGTGTGACTCTGGAACAAAAGCAAAAGTTGAAACAAGTTTTCTTGGATTTCCAAGATCTCTTTGCGGTAGACTCATATGACTGTGGTCGCACCGACATCCACACAACAACAATCCCCACGGACCCTGGAATGACTCCAGTGTTTGTGAAGCAATATCGCTTGCCTCTTGCATCCATGGAGTCCCTTACTGAAATAATTAAGAACCTTGAGTCCCGGGGAATAATCCGTCCAGTACACAGCACCTTCAATAATCCGGTGCTGGGAATATTGAAGCCAAACAGCCAGTGGAGACTCTGCGCCGACCTTAGGGAGCTCAACAAACGGGTCCATACTTCCCGATGGCCTCTGCCCTACATTGATCAAGGGCTGGCCCAGATTCAGGGGTCACAGGTATTCACAGCAATAGACCTGACCAATGGATACTGGACCGTGCCTGTCAGTAGGGAGGACCAATACAAACTGGCTTTTACCTTTGGGGGCCAGCAGTACACATGAACCCGGACTCCCTTCGGATACCTCAACTCCGGCAATGAATTCAACATTTTCCTACATAAGGCCATGCCCGACCTGGGTGCGAGGGGTAACCTGGCTTATGTAGATGATGTCCTCATCAAAAGTTCATCTGTGGAGGAACACATAGCGGAGATCCGTTATGTTCTGACACAGTTGAGGGCCGCCGGAGCAAAACTTTCCTTTCAGAAAGCACAGTGGTGTAGAACCCGTGTTAATTTCTTAGGGCATGAGATTACTCCTCAGGGTCTCTGTCCCCAGGAAAAGAAAGTGGAAGCACTCCAGAAACTGAAGGATCCCACAACTCTGCGGGAACTACGGAGCCTCCTTGGACTGACTAATTACAGCAGAAAGTTCATTGAGGGCTACGCAGAGATCACTAGACCCCTGATTCATCTCTTGAAGGGGGGGTCAAGTGGGAATGGGGTCCAGAACAATCCGAGGCAGTAAGACAACTCAAAAGAAGCCTCTCACAAGCGCCTTGCCTAGCTTATCCTGTCAGAAACAAGGAGTTCTTCCTGGAGACAGGGTTCTCTAATACGTGCTTGATGGCAGTATTATACCAAAAGCATGACAAGGTCAATAAAGTAATCTCCTATGCGAGCAAAACTTTATCCTCTGTGGAGGAAAAATTCAACGATTGTGAGAAGGCACTCCTGGCAACGGTGTGGGCATTGAAGAATTACCGCCCATTTATCCAGGGGGAACACATCATAGTGGAGACTCCACACCAGCCTCTGCAATACCTCCAAAGTGACAGAATCCGGGCCGGAAATGTGAGTAATTCCCGCATTACTTCCTGGATTCTGTCAATGCAAGGCTTTCCTGTGGAGGTCAGATATGGCCAAAACAAGAAGAGTCCCCTCGCGCAAGGTCTGGCTGACTTGCATGATTGTGCCAGAGAAAACTGTCTTGAGGACGAAAGTCTAAAAATCAAGGACAACATGGAGGCATACCTTAATTCCCCACACAAAGTCTTTGAAGAAGACAAGTGTGAGGGAATGCCCACTGTCTATGTGGATGGATGCTCGTACCATGTTGACAACAACGGGGAGAAAGAACTGGTGGCCAGCATAGGGAATGCATGGGTGAAGGAGTTTCCAGAACCCTCCGCTGGATACAAAATTGGTCCCCGAAGTAGTCAGGTGGCAGAATTGATGGCTGTGCATCAGGCCATCCTCACTGCTCTCCAACATCAACTCCACGAACTAGTCATAATCACAGATTCGGATTATGTACGGAACGGGTTCGTGGAGCACCTGGTTAATTGGAAAATCAGAGGCATGTTATGTGCTAATAACAAACCCCTGAAACATGGGAAGTTAATCCAAAACATAGATCTGGTCACTTCGAATGGGATGACCATCTACTGGAAAAAGATCAAGGGTCATTCCAAAGTAGAGGGACCAGACAAAACTGGAAATGACTTAGCTGATCAGCTGGCTAAAACCGGGGCCATCCAAGGGGATCTAATAGAGATAGAGCCCCTGTTGGGGGAAATCCAGGTCCCTGCCATCACTAGGTCCCAGACCAATGCTCACAATGATCTTTCAACTACACAATGGAGTAAGGAGACCCCTGATGCTGATTTAATTACAGCTCAGAAGGGGAATCCAATTATGGGTAAGTTTTACCAACACCTTGAGGACCCTGAGAACTTTCCCCTGACAGATACCGATTACATTGGGAAAGAGGACCTAAGAGTGTTGATGAAATGTCCAAAAATGTTCCGAATCCAAGACGGTTTTCTGGTAAGGAAATCCAAAGCTGGCCATGATCAGTGGGTGGTTCCTACCTCATTCCGAAGCTGGATGTTAAGTCACGCCCATGATGCGGCCACCGCTGGTCATAGGGGGTTTCACACAACACTGGAAATCTTAAGAGAGGTTGCATACTGGCCACACATGGGGCAGGGCCTCGACCAATACCTGAAGGGGTGTCTTGTGTGTGCACAATTTCAGCCATCATCCCTCACACACCGTGCGCCTCTCCAAAAGAGGGGGATGACACTGCCATGGTCCGATTTGCAAATCGACTTTGTAGGCCCTCTAATCCGCTCGTCTAGAGGAAACAAGTACATGTTGACCGTTACATGCTTGTTTACCAAGTGGGTGGAATGTCTCCCAGCCCCAAACTGCAAGGCAGAAACAGCAGCTGCCCTGATGATTAACCACATCTTTTCCCGTTTTGGTCTACCTCAAAGGATTGAGTCAGACAGAGGAAGCCACTTCACCAGTGAAGTAATGACAAAGATGTGGGAGATACTGGGGGTTAAAAGGAAGCTACACATTGCTTACAGGCCAGCTTCTTCTGGGGCAGTAGAGAGATACAACCAAACCATTGTGAGCATCTTAAAAAGGTTTGTGGCAGATTCTGGGCCAAGTTGGGATATCCGATTACCTCTGGTCCTAATGGCCATCAGATCTACCCCTTCATCTGCAACTAAAATGTCACCATTTGAGTTGATGACTGGACGCAAGATGTTGCTTCCCCAGCATTTGCTCTACAGAACCCAATAGCAAACGTTGATAAATGCCTCCACAACTCATGAGTATGTGGAGAATTTAAGGAAACACCTTCAGCATGCTTTTGCCTATGCTCAGCGGAATCTAGAAAGATCAGCTGATAGCATGAAAACCCACTACGACCTGAAGACTACCCGAAAGGAATATAAGGTGGGTGATCGGGTCTATCTATATAATTTCCAAAGGAACCAGGACAAACAGCGAAAATTCTTGCCTACATGGAAGGGACCGTTTGAAATTATAGACAAGATCTCCCCTGTGGCCTACAAGATCTGCATCCCCAAAGGCGGTTTGGCAGAGGGGGAAGACAAGTGGGTCCATATAAATCAGCTAAAGTGTTGCCATCCGAGACACACTCTGCAACAACTGGAGGAGTACTCTGCAATACCAGAGGGGACCGCTCCAGAGTAATTTAATTCCAACCCTAAAATATCCCACATATAGTCTCTAAAATATTATGTTTTGGAAAAACAATGTCTTATAATTGTATCTTGTTTTTGTTAAAATAAGAACGCACATTTTTTTACTATAAAATGTATATGCCACCCCACCATATCAATGGTGGGGAAGAAATGTCTGGGAATGTGTATTGCCGCTTTGCTTTATCATCCTAGGAGAGATGAAACCATGGAGACTGACCAAGGAGGATGACCGGGGACCGGGAGCAGAGACCCGAGGGGCATGGGGTGCCGCCCGATCCTCCCATCAGGACCAGCAAGGAGAACTGATTGATCGACTGGAAGGAGGAAAAGATGCTGAACTGTGCCATCTATGGAATTGGAAGAAGAGGAGGCGAACATCCCAGATCTTGCGAGTTCCATCAGTGAAAGGACAGAATGGCCATCGCAAGAGGGGGGGCTTGTGGGATGTTTTTACCCATGCATCCGAGCCCTACCATAAAACTGTGCAGTACTGGCATGGAAAACATCATGATGGCCAGAACTCCCCAGAGAGTGCACAGGGAAAACATGAAGAATAGGCTGCCACCCATTTTTGCCTATGTTGTGAGCACAGGAGGGCGCTGCCTAAAACCACCATTGGGCTACACACACAGTAGCCTGAAACCATTGGGAATGGCAATGCTGATTGCCAAAAAGCAACTCAGAACTGTGGGGAATTCATTTTCTTAATCCCAAAAATGGTTGCATTACCGGTACTCACCACTATCAGAAAGCCGGCGTTTTAAAACCACCACACTTTTGTGTAAAACTGAACAAATTAAACAAAACCAGACCAAGGAAAGACTTGCTAAGAGGTGGATACAATGTAAAACTATATTCTGAAATGACTTGAAGGAAGTAATTATTTAACGTATAGATAAAAATTGTCAGTTTGATTTGAATGTAGAAAACTGGGAACAAAAAGTGACATTTAGCTGAAACCTGGCTTAATGAAACTGAATTCTGCCTGACAACTACCCCCGACAGGAGAAACCTGCTCAGCCACTCTTCCCAGGCCTAGCTGCATCCTGCTGCCCCTTGCCAAAAGGAGTTGACACCTCTCTGATTAGATTAGGGGTGGAGCACCTGGGAACTGGAAGGGACAGAACAATCCAACTTCCTTGACTCAGGCAAATGTTATATTGGGGGTGTCGTAAAATAGCTTCCTCTTGGGAGAAACTGGGGGGCAGCTGTGCCTCTGTGAACAAGCTGGCTTGGGGGAAGTGGATAAACCAGTTATTCCACCATGTGATGTGGGAAGCCACACCCCTTTTTGACCAGAGCATAATTTTAAAAAGATAGATAACGCATAGTGCGGACTGGTCAAAATTATATAATTAATATCATTGTTCTTGTGATTCTTCTGTGCACGTTTTAAGAGGCGTTAGGACCCTGTGCTGTATTCTGGGGGGTTGCTAGCGGAAAATAGGGTCTCACTCCAAATGTATGCATGTTAAAAATCTGACACTTTATCATCTGCAACCCATATCCCTGGTGCAAATTTGTGTAAAATCTGGAAAGGTTTAGAGGTCGGTATCTGGATGAAAAGGGGAGAATTCTGTCATCAGTGGATACGACATCGTACAAAGACAGGGATCGGATGGTTTGGTGCTACAGAAAATATGTTAACTGGACCTATAAAATTAGAAAAATGGTACATAGATAAATATGTGTTTGGGTCAGAAATAGATTTGTGTGCAATCTGACAAGGGGAGGATCCTCTGACCCATAAACAGACCTCATCATGACGACAATCCATTTCCTTCCCCCAATCATGGGAGAGGGGAGAATTGGGCCAATGACAAGTAGAGAGGGGCAGGATCAGTTATGCCACGCACACACCCATTTTCAAAACATATAAAAAGAGACTGCGGGGACAGGTAGAGACATTCAATTCCATTTTCTGCGGAGCATGCTGACCGACGACTTCACATCCAGGGATCCAGACTTCAAATCCATCAATCTCCAGAACCTGTAGCAGAAATTAACTCCAGAATTTGTAGCAGAGAGGCCTGAATCCACCAGCTGAATCCTCTTGAGCAGGCCTCAAAACCAACCAAACTATTCAACAGCCGGGCGAGCTGTTTGAATTTTTGCAAGAACCTGTAGCAGTATCCAGAAAGCAGTGCTGTATCCGGAAACCGAAAGAACCACAAACCAGACCGTTGTGAGCAGATCCGGTGCTTGACAGACCCAGAGAGCAGAGCTGACCCGGATAGCCGGAAGTCCCGTCCAACCTGACCAGACCGTGATAAGGCCTATTTCAAATTGATATTGTGAGTACCTAGCAGAACTGTGCAGAACCAATCTCTTAGTTAAAATAATCTAATCCAAACTATTTTAACCTAAGTAGAACAGCCTCCTAGAAATCGTGTCATCTGTCATTTTTAAAGCTGCACAACTGTCACCTGTCAATTCTGCAGCTGCAAGCTGTCACCTGTCATTTTGAGTTTACTTTAAATCTGAAAATCTACCTTTATTAAATCGTCCGTATCTCTTGAACCGTTTTACTTTCCTCTGAAAGCTTAGAATCTAAGCTTTCCAACAAGCCTAGAACCGACTTCCTACTCCCTATACTTTTACCGCAATCGTGATTCACGCAAATCGCGAAATTTACCACGATTTGCGATTTTGGCTCAATTTCTCCACTTGTCAAAATAGCAGCTCCATTCTTTCTTTTGTTAAAATCCGTTTGCAACTTGGTAATAACTCATAGAGCATTGCTAAAGTGAGTTTTAACTAATACCAACACGCATCTCCCACTCACCCTGAATCTCTAGAGGGAATTACAATCAGTTGGCACATTTTCCCATCCATTGCCATCACATTTAAAAAGCATTTTAGGCCTGTGTTTCAAACTCCTACCTGTTTCCTCTAAGCTTGCTGGGGGGGAACTGAATTTCGTATTGTATTTGATTGCATTCCTGAGAACTGTGTGCTCCTCTTTCCATCTCCTTCCATTTCTTACATTGCATAGGGAAGGGGGGTGAATTGCCAGAGAAAAAGTGATTATCTTATCTTTTGCTAAAATCATATCAAGTATTTCTGTACTGCATTTTGTTCCTCATTGCTTTTCCCTTGAAACCATAAAAGTATTTTTGCTACTTTATCCATCCTATACTAACTCCTCATTGATTGTAAAGAAGTGTGCTAGTGACAGATTACCCATTGTTGATCAACATCATATGTCTAAGTGTGCTATCAGATATTAATTTATTATAAAGTGTATAAAGTGTGATATATATATATATTGTTTAATTTTTCAAATAAACATTTTAATTTGCAAAACAAACCTACTTCTTGGCTCAGTGGGTTCAGGGGGATTCTAAGAGGGGGGTGTTATACAAGGGTTGTCATCCAGAGTACTGAACTGGACATAAAAATACATCAATAAGGGTTTTCCTCAGCATCCCAGACTAGGCATTGACTTAGCTGTAGTGTTGATTGAATATCGCTTACAGAGTCACCCGTTACCTTTAAAAATATTCTCAATTAAAATGTTATATGGGGAAGGTGCACATTTGACCATACCCAAGGTCTCCCCTTTATTTCTCCTATTCTCTGAGTTATCCATGTTCTGGGCTTTTACATTATTTCCAGTGCACCTAGACTTACCAGTCTTCCTCGCTGTAGGAGTGTGGCGCCTCACTACCTCAAGCACCTTTTAAGAAGCTAAAGGTGGGGCTTAAGCCCCATTTGGATGTTTCCTGCCATCTCAACTCTTTCTTCCCACGGGCAAGACAGAAACGTTTGTATGTATGCCCTGCCCCTTCAGTCTCATTGATTTATCTACCAATATATTGCTGACTCTCCATTCCGAAGTTGATTCCTTTCTTACTTGTGATGACTGGCTGGCAGAGCATACCCGTTCATGAGTACAACTAACCCTGTTGTTGCCTAATGACAATTCGTTAGTTACCCGGTATGCCTGGGCCTCACCGTTCCTTGCGGCTGCTTCCCTGGGTCAGTTCGTACCTCTGAAACAACCTGGTGTGTACCCAACCCTTGTTTCGACTCCCTTTTGGTCTTTCGAATGAATTCCGGCACATCATCGCCTCTGAGAATTATGGGCAGGAATTCCTCAGGCCCCCCCCCTCGAGGATCTCTCCCCACCCATCTGCTCATATTGTGTACATGTTGATTTAGTAAGGCACATATACATTTCAGATTGCCCCACGTCTGTTCGTTCATTCATTAAGGGCCCGGGGGGTCCCTTTTACCTGTGACCTGTTCATACTGTGTTGCCACTGATTTTGCTTTTGTCGAGACCTCAGAGCCATCGGTTTCTGCCATAGATTGTGGTAAGCTCTCATCCTCTGAGAAATTATCTATCACAACCACCAGAGGCTTCTTCACCGAAGTCCCCACGGCCTCCCCGTAGACTTCCGGTTATCAATTAGCGACTCTGGTATGGTCAAATTCTGTAAATATTTCTGTGACGAGCACTTACTATTTCTTTTCCTCATATTCTTAGTATTCTTTTCTTGACCTTCAATGTTTTTCCACTTCTGAAGCACTTTTAAATGGACTTCTGGCTATATTCGGTCTGGGGATGTGTCACCTTGTACAACCTGGTTCCCTCCTGTGTTGTCGCCGGTAATGACATCAAAGTCAGTATTAGTATTAATTATGTGATTATTCAAGTGAACTGCCTTCACAAGGGGGGAGTCCTGTTGTATTTTCCTTGCTTGGGTTGGAGCTGCGGCTCTCTCAAGTAATAGAATTGCCTGTGTCAATTCCTACGGCTCCTTCTGTAAGTATCCCTTCAACTCAAGTTTCTTTGTCCATATCTCCGGCTTATTTAGAGCAATAGTGTGCATTTGAACTTCTGATTTTATGTCCTCGTATAAAGAGGCAAAGGTCGGAATCACTTGGTTCAGGGCAATCAGAGTGGCCCGTGCATCAGCTCGGGGCCCCTCCTTGTCTTCAGCTATTATGTATGCTCGCCATTTCACAAACTGGGTGAGGGGTAGAAACATACAATGAGATTGACGCCCCACTTATGTCACCGTACCAGTCAGTGTAGAATGAGTGCAAATCATTTTCCCCTGAGAACCTTCCCTTTTCCAGGGAAACCGCTGTCTTCAACATATCTGTATCCGTGATTGTCTTATTAGTGGGCAAGGCACCCCACTTTTGGGTTCAATAAGGGAATCAGATGTTGCCCCTTCTCATTGGATATTCTCCTTATTACGACTTCTGTGTATGTAGGCAGTCTGTCAGTAATTAACTTGTTGACTTGGTCTTGTACCAGCGAGGCCAGGAGAGGAAGTTCCCTCGCCATTTGCAACATTTGCTCATGAATGACGTAATCCACTCTTTTCGACAGACTCCCCAAGCCATGCATTCTGAAAAAGAGAGGAGACCTTTGCTTTTAAAACAAAGTTTAATTTGTGTCTAAATAAAACCGTTTGGAGATGGTGTCTTTTTCGCCCCACACTCGAGTTAAAAATACGTTTTTTTAAGAATCAGTTGCTAATGAAAATCCGTGTCTTGTAAAGAGCCTCTGGCACCCTCTCTAGCGAATATTGTGTATTATTCAATGAGTGACCTCAACCATTTCAATATATAAAATGTTAAGTCAGAGTGCTATCTCCCTAGAGCCGGCGAGAAGCCCTACAATGCACGAACATTAGGACTTTGTGCGATTGTGCGGAAAAGTAATGAACAACAGCCATTTCCTTTTACGATGTAGGGACATATAAGTGGATGGCAAATCCTTATTACAGGGGCAGCCACGGTTAATTGTATCCTCCACATGGGTTTCGCTGGGCGGTTTACTCAGGTCGCTCCCAGCCCTTCCCTTCAGCGAACTGCAAAAAACTGCTCAACACTCTGCTCAGCACTCTGCTCCACTCGGAGGGGTGCCAAGTGTGTATGTAGCTCCTCCTGTGTCATTATGAATAACAAGGACAGACTTCCAGCAAACAAGCAGCAGTTCCTGCAAAGAACTCCTCAACACTCCCAGGATTATTAAAGTTCCAACAACTACAATCCCAGCCCATGAACCGCTCTCTCCATTCTCCAACAGTCTTCTATTCTCGGGTTCCTCTCCATGAGTCGCCCTCAGATCCTAGGCTCCGATGTCACAATAGAATTACATTAAAAGAACAGCCTGATGACAACTAACATGCATACTCCTAAATCCTTAACTATAACTATTCCTAAATTGTGCGCTATGCTTTCGGCATGGAGTTTCTGAAGTGGACACCAGAGGCCAGATTACAGAAATGTTGCACTAGTGCAAGTGCAAAGGTCAACGATATTAGCACTAGGGTAATGTTTGCCCTATTTTAAAAACACTGGGACATATTAGTATAAGCACCAGGGTAAAAGATGCATACTCAATGCATTATTGCAAAGGGCAAAGTTTGCCCTAGTGCTAATACAGAATGGTATTAGCACTAGGTCAAACTTTGCCCTGGTGAAAAATACATAACAAATTTATCTTTTTGGCACTAAGGAAATTATTAACCTGGTGCTTATACCATGCCAAACTGCACTTGTCATGGTGAAATAGTTTTCTAATATGTCCTAGTGTTTTTGAAATAGGGCAAGCTTTGCCCTAGTGCTAATACCGTGCAACTTTGCACTTGTACCAGTGAAACGTTTCTGTAATCTGGCCCCAGGTTGGCAGGTCACCCTTTCTGAGATGGAATTACCCACATTATTTTATTAGTTAATAAAAATCAAAAAGGCCTGGGTTTATACATCGTTGCCAGATGGCAATTCCTGACATTACTCAAATGAAAATGGCGGAGGCTGCTACATTCAAGTCCAAATGGAGAAACCCAACACTCATCAGAGGATTCCCAGAATCACAAGAAGGTAAAATTGGGGCAGCAGTGGAATTGGTGCCAGTGGGGAAATGTACAGTAGTAGGGGATCCAAGGAACAGTCCCCAAAACCCATGTATGGAGTGACTTTCTTCATCCAGGAGGGGAACAGAGAGCAAACAATGCCAGAGACAGCAAGGCAAGCGGAATGGAAATGGAAGTTGAACAGGGGTAGGGGGGCAGGGAATAGGTCCTTTATAAAGACTGCCAAGGAAATTCCACCTCACAAAGTAATATGATGTGAGGAGTTGGGGTAGTTTTGAAAGAGTTGGAGTAGTTTTGAAAGAGATTGGCCCATGGAAGCAGCTGACTGACAACTAATGTATTTTATTTGTATTTTATTTGTATTTTATAAAGCACCTTAAACCAAGGCGATGTACAAAGGATCAAAAATGGTACAATGAAAATGAATAAGCAAAATAATTCAGAAATCAATCAATCGGTGATATTGCAGGAGATGAGACTTCAACGACCCACTGAATAATGGACAGAAATAGAGCAGAGAGAGTAAGGCGGAGCATTCCAGTAAAGAGGAGCAAGAAGGTCAAAAGAACGAAAACAAGACTGGGCACAAGGAGGACGAGGAGCTACCAGTAAAAACTGGCAAGAAGAACAAAGAGAGCGGGAAGGAGTATAGAAAGATATCAAGGCAGGAAGATAACTAGGAGCAAGACCATGAAGAGATTTGAAAAGAAGACAAAGAAAATGAAACCTAATTTGAGTATGAAAGGGTAACCAACCAAAAGATGCAAACGAATAAGAAATAAGAGTATTGAAACCGGAGAAGACATAGAAGGCAGATAGATATCATGAAACTGCTGTGGTCCCGCCACCCTCTAGCATTTCCCCTGGCTCCCTACACCGCTTGTACAAGACCCGGTGGACAGGCTTGGACGGGCCTACATTGCAATAGGGAAGTGCTCTAAATGCAAGCCCAACATGCTAGTGCGGGCCCATTCTTTTGGTTAAAGTGGGCCAGTTTGATGAGTTACTTCATTGAACAGATAGCTTTAACCAGTGTTACTGAACAACTATTCTTTACAATGCACAATTTGCAACAAGGTTCCCCCAAAAACCTTGGATATTATTCAAACAGTCTGTCCTGAAAGGAATGAAAGTATACCACAACCGTTAGCGGCTGTTGGCCCCTTTTTGATTGGTGCCCGAGACAGTTTTATGCCCCAGTCCAACTCTGATGATGGAAATACTCGGAGTGACAGTTTTGTTAAGAACATTAAGGGTAGTATTAAATAGCCATTTCACTGACTTTTACTAGATAAAATAAAAGGCAATTTCAGAGCTTCCCACTATACCTACATTGGCTCCCACATTTGTATCATCATTTATTCACTGGATTATTAATGGAAGAGTCACTGCACACTGCCAGTCCCAGAACCACCTTGAGCCACAGAAGATCTTGTTGCGCAAAATAGCTGAGAAAAACCTTCCACCATGGCACATGGGTGGGACTGGACAATGCCACATCAACCCCCTTTCACCATTCAAATCTGCTTGGTCTTCTTTTATGAGTCATAACTGTAATGGCTGAGCTGAGCTGCCAAAGCTAGGCAGAGTGCTTATCCTGAGATTAGTCTTAATTTTGATGGCCTCTGGTTACCATCGGGCCGGTTAAAATAACATATATAAAGGCTGTGGTGAGAACACTGTAGCAAGCTAAACCCAGAGGTGTTTCAGGAGCCATCTTCAATCAAGGATGAAACCTTCAAGGGCTGGGCAGAGAGCAGTGAACTAGCAGGAACACTCAGCTTGGCAGTTCTACATCCCAACCATATTTGTGATATTTGTGGCATTGACTGTGAAAGTCTCTAGGGCTTGTCTAGTGAAAGTACATAATAAAAAGTACATCAACTCGAATGCATGCAGTGATAAACAAGATGGCCACGAACTGAAATAGAGTTTCGACTTGTGTGAGTATGATAAATAAACACATGAGTTACTCCTTTAAATGCAATTGTGAAGGGTCAGGGATGAAACTCAGACACAGTGGTTTCATGTTTTTGGCAATAGACGTATTTCTTTTTAAACTGGGATAACAAACACCTCTCTGTCCCTGCTCTATGAGGTATGTTTCCAACAAAAACGCAACTAATGGGTCGGTCCTTTGTCAGAATGTCCAAAAAAAGCAGATCCGGTGTCCAAAGTAATATTCTGACCCTCACATTCAAACATCAACTCTAAAGTGAAAGGGAAATGTCTTTAGCCCTGAAAAGTTTATACATGTTCAAAAGACAAAATGTTTATCTCCAACATAAAAGTTCCAAGTAAAAATAGCTCACAGCTCCAGAGGATAATTCCCTTCCCCTGGATTTCTCTTCACTTAATCGCAGCTCGGAGTTCCTTTACATCAATAGAATAAGTATACAAAGTACTGCCTGGTGTACTCCCCTGCCAGGCTTCCTCTTACTCCTGGATACGTTTCATTCACACTCCTTGATTATCCCTTGCTATCTTTTTCCCTGTATTCTCTCATATAACATTGTCCAACTTGGCCTTGCCTGGAAAGTCCTCATGCCAGGGCTTGCCTTTTACATACCTCTCTTGCTTGCTAATGCCTGGCGTACAAGGGCTTTACGCTTATCCCCATACACTTGGGTCTTGAACTGCCCTGGTATACTTCCCTGCCAGGGCTTATTTTACTTATGACTTGTAATGCCTGGAATACTCCTCTTCCAAGGCCTCACACATATTCCCATATACCTGTGTCTTGGAATGCATTGTATACTCTCCTGCCAGGACTTCCTTTCAGATGCACATTTCTGTAGCCCAGGACTGCCTGGTATACTCTCCTTCCAGAACTTCTTATACTCGTGCTGCACTTGCAAACTTGACCGTCTCTTCTTATGACACTATTCAGTTTCTTTATTTGGCGTCTTTCGTTCCGTCTCATTCAGCTCATTTGCTTCGGTTTCCTTTCAGCACCATAGTTTGAATAAATGCGCACTCTTGAAATTTTGATAGTCCCTTGTTTTTATACAGTTTGGTTTCTTTAAGTTATTTGACACCTTTTGCTCCATTTCATTCATTGCATTTACTTTAGTTTCCTTTTGGCACCAATGTTTGCATGCCCCGGTGTCGCTCTTGCATCAGATGGACTGACTGGGTTTCTGCAACAGTAATAGCTTCTCCTGTGGTGATCCATCAACGGTCATGCCGGCGTCCCAGTGTCTTCTCTGGGGCTTGCTACCTCCGATGTACGGTTCCTGTCCTGCTTGCCTGTCAAGCTCGCCTGCTGTACATCTTTGTAGACTACAGTAGTGCAGAGGCTGCTCCCTGGTACAGATGCACATCGGAATGCCTTCCTCTTCACTCTGGCATTCCTGCAGCTTGCCGGGCTGGACAATCTTTCTCCTCCGGTTCCTCTCCTGAGCCGGTTGGCTGCACAGACCTCACTTCTGGCTGGCAGTTCCTCAGTCAGCACTGAGTGGATAGACATCTTCCCAGCAGGTCTGTCTACTCAGCAGATCTCTCTGTTTAAATGTCCCTCCTGCAGTCAGGCACTCAGAAAAACTAGAATGCAGCGTGTGCTCCTGCCCTTTCGTGATACTCATTACTCAGCTCAGCTTCCTTGTGGCAGTATTTTCAACATTAGACAAAGGAAAGTCAACTTGTGTTGGTTTATAGGCAGTTTGAGGAGAGGCCTTTAATAGGTTTGAAAGGGGAGTTGGACGATTTATGTGCAGGGGTTGAGGTAATGTTTCCAGAGATTTTAGGAGGGAGGTTTGGCAGCACATATACAGAGCGGGAAAAAACCTTTCCAATAGTTTCAGATGGCAAGACAGGTTTTAGATAACTCAATGGAGATGAACATCGGGTTACCTGGGAAGTAATCCTCATCACCGCCCTGCCTCTTCCTCATTCCAGTGGCCCACATAGTCTCCCTACTGGGAATTTGATGGCCAGACTCTCCATCCTTACACAGAGATGAGAATTGAGAGCAAAAACATGGCATTAAGGCATGGAGGACTGGGGAAGCACCCTTTAAGGGAATAAGAGGATATGCGATGTCCTCCGTTGATGTCATCAGGTTTCTCTGAGAGTTACCTCCTCCCTCAGATGCCCCCCCCATACAGATGCCCCCAGGGTCACGATAAAGCCAGGGTCAAGATCAGGTAGCGGCTGCCATCCCCTGGCCACATACATCCTTGGATTCATCCAGCAATTAATCACTTTTTTGCATTCAAAAAGGTTATAAGTTTTATAAAAAGACAGACAATCGAAGATAAAAAGGTCTTCTATCCTTTATGTCAATCAGTACCCCAGCTAAAGTTCCCTTCACTCTATTTGTTTTCAATAAAATATTCACAGTATATTCAGAGTGGTATGCATTGTCGAAGTTCTTTCTTCCAGATAGTTGAAAACCATGGTTGTTCCTCAACATTTCTTTCCTATTCGATGAGTGTCTTTCTCTCTGCTCTTTCCCACACCAAACAGATTATAGATTCTGATAGCAGGGGGTAAATGATAGCATACGCAAGTTCCTGAGTCTTGTATATGGTTATAGTCCCCATTGCATTGTTGGCCAAAGAACAGGTAAAATACACATGTTATATAAAGCTCCTATCATTGTACAGCATAGTGACAATGATTCTTTCAAATCATCCAACAGCTTAGGTGCTTACGGAGAACATGTGGAATTATGGGTGACCTAGGGGCTTCCAAAAGCTTCTAGAAACTTCCACAAGGAGGCCACTGACTATCAGCTTCCATTAGAAGGTGATATCGGCTCAATTCCTTTCACAGCAACAGTGACAGTCCCTTCACTTAAAGGCACAATAGGATTGCTTCTGGGGGAGAGGAAGTAGAACACCAGTTGTGTACCTCCATGTTAAATTCATTTGAGGTACAGATACCAAACTTGGATACATATAACAATATCCCCCCACCCCCATCCTCTCCAGAAATGTTTTGGTCAGAGTAAAATGTTTTCAGTCTAGACGGTATCAAATACCAGAAATCATGTTGTATGCTTTATTATCTATTTTGCATCCTTTGAGAGAAGTCTGTGTGGAATGGAGTTTCCCATACAGCTATTTCCCATATATATATATTCGTCTTAGCACACAGGACAGCTACGACCCCCAAACATGGTTTGGTGGGTGTCACAGGGATCTGGCCAAGAACTTGGTGGAAGCAGATTATAAATATGTTTTTATATGTAAAATAACTTGTCTACCAAAGAACAAATTACTTACCTCTCTGTAATTTTCTTTCTGATGGACTCCTCCCACAGATGCCTCATCTATGATATCCCTATCCCTGCGTACCTGTTCTCCGGAAGGCGAAGGGGTGCACCATGGCTCAGCGTCAGTTCCGTCCGACACTTCTACGCCCCCCATTCTGGATATGGCGTTGGGGCCAGTATATATATATATATATATATATATATATATATATATATATATATATATGTATATATATATATATATATATATATATATATATATATATATATATATATATATATATATATATATATATATATATATATAGCGTCTCCACGCCCCTTGACCTCATTTCCACTCTTTTCCAGTAGCACTATGAAGCTGAGGGACCGCAGAACAGATGGTGTACTAACTTCACGCAAGAGGGGCAGGTAGGAAGTGTGATGAGGAATCAGTGGGAGATATGTCCATCAGAAAGAACATTACCAAGAGGTAAATAATTTGCTCTTATAATGGACCCCTTCCACCAACTGATTCCCCATCTATGATAGACTCCAAAAGCAGCACCAAACCTGGAGGAGGGAAGGAGCAAGGACATCACCTAAACCAGAAAACTCTGAAGAACTGCCCTACCAAACTGGGCATCCTGGCCCACAATAGAATCCAAGCAATAATGATTATCAAATATGTGCAAAGTCGTCCCTGATGCTGCCTGCCAAATGTCCAGGACCGGGACTGCAAGGCAGATGTGGCAGACCCTTCTCTGGTAGAATGAGCTCAGAGACTATCAAGCACATCCTTCTCAGCCAGATCATAGCATTATGATATGCAGAGAATCATCCACCTGGACACAATCTGTTTGGTAACAGCCTTGCCAGCTCGAGCAGCAGTGTAACCAACGAATAGCTGGTAATCCTTCCTAGTACGAGAGACATAGAACCGCAAGGCCCAAACTGGGCCCAGCTGATGGAATCATTCCTCTGCCTTCGAAGGGTGAGGAGGAAAAAACACAGGAAGATAGATCTTCTGAGAGAGATGAAAATCTGAGACCACCATTGGCAGAAAGGGGGGTTTCACTCTTAAAGTCACCTTCTCTTTGGAGAAAACCAAATAGGGAGGTAAACAGACAAAGCCTGGGGCTCACTGTGAAGAATCCTATGAATACCTCACTGAAACCCTGCCTAAAGTCTCCCCCCAGGTGGCAAGGGAAAGGCAGGCTCTTCCTGATCCTGACCTTGGGGGTGGTGTACTATGGGAGGATCACCAGGGAGGAGACAGGGCTCAGAGTGATGAGGAGATCCCGTAGGGTGAGAAACTGTATTTATCCTCTGACAGGGAGTGGCTTTTTAGGTTGCCAAAACAAGTAATGGCATATTGTCATTATACTGTCCCTAACTCACATATCAAACCCGTGATCCGTGGTACAAGCTCTGTTAAATCTGAGCAAACCTTGTCAATAGAAATATCTTGTAAGAACAAATCCCTTTTGTACTTCCTAAGGTATAATATAATAGGATCTAGAGAAAATGCCTTAAATCCAATGTATTCCTCTGTAACAACCAATTCTAATATTCCATCTTTTAATAAGCTTAAGGGAAATAAATCTACCCTTAAAAATAACTCAGAGGTTGAAGGAACTAACTTTACTGAAGAAGACTACAAGTCCCATACTCGGAGAAGTACTGGGTTTAGGAAGATGGCTGAAGAGGCATGCAGTTGCAGCAGTCAAGCAATTAAGCCTAAAGGCCCACACCTGAAGGAACCTGGCAGGCAAAAAAGGCCCCCTCAGGTGCTGGCAATAGGAAAGAGTGGAAGGAGTGGGAACAGTGACTGGAATGCGAGCTGTAGCAGCAGCAGGAAGAAGGCAAGAGGCTGGCACACCAAGCAGAAGTAGGAGAACAAGAGGGAAGCTGCAACATGGAGACAAATTTCACCTGCTTGTT
This sequence comes from Ambystoma mexicanum, assembly GCF_040938575.1. Classification (NCBI taxonomy): domain Eukaryota; kingdom Metazoa; phylum Chordata; class Amphibia; order Caudata; family Ambystomatidae; genus Ambystoma; species Ambystoma mexicanum. Next base: position 631,447,186 of record NC_090936.1, read on the forward strand.
CTGAGAGGGTTCTGTTCCCCCAAACGCTGAAGTGCAGAGGCTGTGCAGTGTGAGACGTGCATGAGAGTTGTCTTTCCACTTGTGAGCCCAATGGCCGAACAGCGGACGTGCAGGAGACCGAGGCAAGAAGCAGTTGTCAATCCCTGGGTGTCAGGAACGGAAGGGGTTCTCTAAACGTGTGGCCAGATGGGAAACCTCTTTACAGAAGAAGGGTCCGAGTCCCCAGTGAGCCAGAAGCAGTAGATGTTGTGACAAGTCGGAAAGCAGAGCGACCCACAGAGCAAGTGTCCAAGAAGCCGGTGCGTAAAGCAGAGGATTCTAACAACTTGCGTGAGCATTGCTGTCAACAGTAATCAGTTCCCTCCTTACCCACATAAGAATTAAATCGAGTATAAGTTGTTCTTGCAGCTGAAATATCCAGACCAATGGAAATTTAGCCCCAGTCTGGGGCAATCAGGATCATTGTGGTTCTGAGCAGTCACAATCTCGTGAGAACCAGCGGAATGACAGGGATCGGCGGTAATGCATAAAGGAGATTGAAAGTCCACTCCACTGTCAGAGCATCCCCGAGAGCTCCCTGATGAGAAAATTTCCGTGGAGCAGAACAACTCACACTTCCTATTGACACTGGAACCAAAGAGGTCCACATGAGAAGTTCCCCAACAGGAGAAGATCTCTTCCAGAACTTCCTGACAGAGCTCCCACTCAAAGGAGGAGGAAGTCTGCCTGCTCAAGGCATCCGCTGTGACATTGTCTCATCCAGCCAGATAAGCCGACGTTAGAGAGACATTTCTTCTCTGCAAAGAGGCACATACCCCACGCCACCTCATTTGTTGAGGTAGTGCATGGTCAGTATCTGCACAGTTTTGCATTTCAAAGTTGGCGAAACAAGGTGTCCTTCAGCAAGTTGTCTCACACGGCCCACCACGCAAGATCCTGAGCCACCAGATCTGATACCCACAAGGTATCCGACATGTGGCCCTGAAATTGTGACCATTGGCAACAGAGAAGCCACTGAAGTGATCTCAGTTACAGCCTTGACTCAAGCAGCACTAGAATGCAGGATGCCATGAGGCCCACAAGGCTCAGAAAAGCAGAGGGCGGGACTTATCCCTGGGATTGGAGGACACTGACTATCCAAAAGATGTTCATCAATAAATCCGCTGGCAGGAAGGCCCTGCACATAAGATTGTCCAAGACTGATAAATCAGAGGAACTGGGACAGCGAAACCTAAGACTTTGTGAAGTTCAGAGAAAAGCTAAGGCTGTGCAATAGAGGGCATGTCAGAGTAGACTGGGTAGTGAGATGGGAAGAGTCAGTCCTCCATGTAGGGAAAGACATGAATGCCCTTCCTCCTGAGGCAAGCTGCCACCAGTGCTAGCAGCTTGGTGAAAACCCTGGGAGCCGAAGAAAACCCAAATGGCAGGACGCTGAATTACTAATGATCTTGACCCACCATGAACCTCAGGTACTTCCGGTGCTTGTAATTAATTGGCACATGGAAGTAGGCATCCTGAAGGTCCAGGAAAACCAACCAGTCCTGCAGATCGATGGCCTGTAGAATGTGGGCTAGAGCAACCATCCTGAACTTGTCCTTACATAACAACATGTTCAGCAGCTGCTGATCCATGACGGGGCACAGGTTACTGTTCTTCTTTGGCACCAGAAAATAGGTGGAGTACCACAGCTTCCTTCATACTGAGCGTGGGTCCAGCTTTATTGAGCTTTTTGCCAGCAACTGCTGGACATCCTCCAAGAGGATAGGGTCCAGATACAAGAAGGTGGGGCCATGGTCTGGAGAGTGCAGGAGGAATGGAAGCTAATTTTTCTGTCAAATGACCTGTAAGGCCCAAACATTGGACGTTGTCTTCGACTATTCTGGACTGAACAGAGAAAGCCTCCTCCCAATGTTGAAGAATGGCAAAGCCTGTCACTGAGGTTTGGTACCATAGGGTGCACAGGGACACTGGCTGCTGCAATGCTCCCTCTCTGGGCACCTCTTCCTCTGCCACTCGGGAAACATCTGCCTTGGCCTCTTCCCAGGGCAGATGGACCATGGCCCCCTCAGGCAGAAACGGGATGACAACCCCTGCCCAGAGATGATGTCTGTGCTGCAAGCTGTTGTACTGCTAGCCCTACAGACTTAGAAGTCACCTTGGACAACTGAACCTTCTGGAGGGCGTTGGTGGCCTCAGCTTCAAAAAGGGTTTTACTGTCAAACGGCATATCCAACAGTTTGGACTGAACGTCGGCTGCAAAGCTGGACGCCCTTGGCCATAAGTGGCGTCTGACCCCTGTGCCAATGCCCATAGCCCTTCTCACACAGTCCTCCATGTCCAGTCCCGACTGCAGCATCTGATGTGCCTCCTCTTTGTCAGAGACCAAGGACTGGAAACCGTCCCTCATCTCTTCATCCAGGACATACTCAGCCGCATTGACCACCGCAGTCCAAAGGCCAAAGGAGAACTTCACCATGATGCAAGTGGCATATTAGGCCAGCAGTGCAAGACTGCTGAACACAAACACTTTCTTGCCCCATGCATCAAACCTCTGTTACTCACTGCCGAGCAGGCTGGGGCATTGGTTAGAAGACCTCGAGTCAAGCGCCCAGGACAAGGAGATGAACCACTCTGGATAACCACTTGTCAGCCGAAACTCTGGATAACCTCTCATCAACCGAGGATGTATCCACAATCCAGCCTCCTCAACATGAGGGAACACTTCTTTGCAATACACCCCTCTGCTGTTTGAATGTATAGACAGGCAGAGGTGTTGATTACATTAAAGAGCAGGGAACACACACACTGCAACACCAATGCTGAAAGGAAAGTACAAGAAACAGGTTAGTACAATTGAGTGGAACAGAATATAAACAATATCCTTAACGTGCCCTGTAAACCTGGTACTGTGGTGTCTAAGGCTTATGGTGCTTGTGCCTATGAGAAAACCAAAAGGTACAGTTAACCCACTGAGGCTCTATATGCTGGTTTCTAAATCAGGAATTGACATACAAGTATCAGCTTGACGCTGTGAGGAATTAAATGTTTCTTGAAGGTTCTGTTATATATCAAATAACGGAAGGAGAAAACAACAAATGGGAAGGTTAGTACAGGGTGTCTCCCCGGGCGGCACGAGGGACGCGCTAGGTTCGGGCTGGTGCACCGGGCAGCAAAGCGTTCGTTGATGCACAATGGAAATCCAGATGTCCTTGCAGAAGTGTCTTTTTTTGGGTCAGCGTAGGAAAGCGAAGCTGTGATTACAGGCTCAGGAAGGTCCACTGCTACTTGGCAAGTGGTCAAGAATGCAGAAACCCTGGGTTTTATAACGGAGTTGGCTGTAACTGTTCGAGAGCGCACTGATCATTCACTCAAAAGATTCAGTTTAAGCTCACCATGTAGCGGGATACAAACAGACAGTAGCGTGTAGCAGGATAAAAGCAGACCATAGTATGTAGTGCGATACCAGCAGGCAGTGCAATATCCGCGTGTCGTATAACAGGATACAAGCAGACCACGCTGAGATGGACGGAGTCCGGATACAGCCTAGGATCCGGCAGCAGCGGTGAATCAAGGCACACAACGTAAGGCAAGGCAGTCCGTGGAAGAGTTCCGGTATGTCAACGTTCGGTCTGATTCAATCCAAGGGAATAGGCAGTTGGAGGTCGATAAGTACAAAGCCGAGGTCAAAAAGCAAAGTAGTGATTCAAGGATCAGAGTAACACTACAGCTAGAAGCAGCACCGTAGCAGAGAAACATTCTTTTATGTATGTGGCGAGGGGCGGGGTCTATGGGCCCACATCGCGGGAGAGATCAGATGATTGGTCACGACGCGAGGTACGTGTCTGTCCTGTAGAGCTTGGAGCTTGCATGCGTCTCCAAGGCAACTTCCAATGTTGCCAAACGGGGGCAGCCAGGTGCCGGGAAAAGAAAAGACGCTTACCAGTTCGAGGGGTATGCAAGGTCCCAGGTGTAACAACCTCTTACTTTCCCTGTCCGGTGAAAGGGGCAGGAAGGTTAGCCATTGCAGCGTGCACAAACAAGCTCTCAGGCAAAGCATGGGAAGAAAGAAAGGCAGGATTGACGGAGCGGTTGGTATTTCCTCGCCGGATCCCTGTCCACTGCAGAAATAGAGGCAAGTTTCCCACACACCTCCAACACGGGGGGAGGATCCAATACCACAAGCAGTGCCTCTTTCTTGGGGCATTGTCATGAATGTCACAAATTTCATACTGAACATTGGACCTGGATGGAGAAGATAGCCCCAGAGACCTGGCCACCTTAGCCGTCGCAGAGGCCGCTGCTCCCGAAGGCAGGCCAGTCAGTGCCGAGAGACCTCTGTCTCCGTCTGGTCAGGCCTGAGCCCTTAGGTGTGCAGGACTGGTCCCCAGAAGGTACCCTGCCAGTTGCAACAGACGCAGTGGGACCATGCGGCACAGTAGCCAGAGCAGACTGTGCCATCGCCTACACCACAGGCACCAGGGATGGAGCAGCCAGCGCCTTGGCAAAGACGTGCAACACCTTTATGCTAAAGATCTCCCATTCCTCTAGTGTGAAGGACTGGGTAGGAAAAGGAACCTGCACCAAACACTCAAGGGACCCCCTCGAGTGGTGGCTTTTCTTTGAAGGAGACTAATGCCAGTGGCAAGGTCTCACTCAGGGAGTGGAATCTCTTCTGATGCTGCTTCTTTATGTCCTTTGCCTTACACTGAGCCACCTGCTGCTTGGAGTGCCGTTCCATACCATGTAGCCTCAACTGAGATCTCAGTGATTCACCCACTCCCAGAGGGCCTTCGGGCCCATGTGCTGGCATGACCCGTGATACTGGGTGGCATAGCCCTCGTCCAAGCAATACAGGCAAATCCAGAGCGGATCAAAGACTGAAATTTGTCGGTCACAGCCTTGCATAGCTGGAAGCCCTAGGCCTTGAACAGAGTATGCATGGCACACTTCAAAAAGTAAGTAAATAAGTTAGCTCAACAAGCATGTTCCGATCAGCGAACAAAGTGCATGGAAAAAAGGAACTGAGGTCACTGGGCATGGCATTGCTATATATACCGGCCCCAAATTCATATCTGGCGCAATGAGGCATTCGATGGAGCCGACACATAGACAGATACGCTATGCCTCATGGCAGCGGAAAGGTTTGCGGAGAACAACTGCACTGGGATAGGGATATCATATATGAGGAATCAATGGGATGAAGAAGTCCATTAAAATGTAGCTTTAGGGACACATTTTCACCAGAATATGGTGGGTACTGCCGAGATGTCCATCTTCAGCAGTACACAACAGTTCACTCTGTCCTGGGGCCATCACCTCACAGCAAAGGAGCCCGCTAGAAGTTCCAAACAATTGATGTGGAGCTCTAGGTTCCTGGCCCAACCATCTTCCTCCCGTCATCAATTCTCCACACCAAGCTCCCCAGCCCCAGCAGCTGGCATCCGACTCTATGACCAGGTCCGGGGCAGAGCCAAATATTGCTCTCCCATTCCAAGCCTCCATTTGGTCGAACCATCACCAGAGTTCTGTCCTTACCTCTGTGGATTTTGGCACCTTCTGTTCGTAAGATAACCCCCTCCTCAGGTGTTAAATCTTGAGCCATGACAGTGCTCTTTAATGCAACGGGCCCAGAAATATCACTTGAATGGACGCCGCTAGTCTTCCCACTAAACTTGCTAACTCTCTGAGGGATACTTCCTCTTTCACAATCGTCGACCTGATCTCCTTCTTGATTGTATTCACCTTGTCACTGGGCAGGCTGAGTGTTGCCGCCTTTGTGTCCACGACAAAACCCAGGAACTCGATTGCCTGAACCGGAACCAATACCGACTTCTCCCAGTGTATCAGGAAACCTAACTCCTGTAACAAGCTCATTGTCTGCTCCGCTTGCTCTATTAACCTCTGCTTGTCTTGACCCATCAGGCAAAAGTCGTCTAGGTAAATTATTAACCTGATACCTTGCTCTCTGAGATGAGCCACCACTACTCTCATCAGCTTCGTGAATGCCCAAGGAGCCGAAGCCAGTCCAAATGGAAGGCAACTGAACTGCCACTTGTGTTCTCTCCACCAGAACTGTAAGAATCTCCGGTCTTCTCTTGCCACTGGGATCGTCGGGTACGCATCCTTGAGGTACCCTGACCAACCAGTCCTCTCTCTGTAACACATCTCTGAGTAGATGGATGCCCTCCATCTTGAAATATCTGTTTATCAGAAATGTGTTCAGGTTCCTAAGATTGAACACGGGCCTGTGCTTCTTCTTGCCAATCACCAGGAACATGTTGCTCACAAAACCTTGTCCGGGATCTAGCACCTTTTTGATCACTCTTTTCCTCTCTAACTCTGCGATCCCTTGGTCTAATAGATCTTCCTCCACTCGGGATAGCCTAATGGGTCTCGGTTCTATGCTCTGGAATGGCTCCTGCCAAAACTCTAGCCTGAACCCTTGGACTGTCTCTCCGACCCATCTATTTCCGGACAACTCGGAACACCTCTCTGAATATAGAGCTGTTTTCCCCCTACCAGTGGGGTCCCCTTTATACCTTTGTGTGAGATTGTTTCTGTATAATTCGAGCCTCTGGTCTTGACATAGAATCTTGACTTTCTAGAACGCTAGTATGGAAAATCAGTATTCTTACCATTAAAGTGATTACAGTGAAACATGAATTCACCAATGAATAACAGCATAGATTTCTTGCTGCTGAGACCATAGTCAGAATGGATTTGATTTACAAAGGTGTCTGGTCAAAGAGCAAAGAACTTTGAGCGGGGTAAAATACTCAAACACCTCCATCCATTAGCCATCATTCTCATAGCCAGTCTGGCTGTCCCAGATACACGCACGATGAGCATTTATGGCTCTATTAACACGCCCCCACAAACACCCGCACTCGTACACTCCTTGAACCTGCCCGACTAGCAACTGAGTGTTATTTGCATGCATCTGGAATTGGAGTCCATATTTACGAATTACAAAAGCAACTTGGAGTATTTAGACATCAAAGGGGAAGGGCTTTAAGTCAAATTGTGATGCGTTATGCCTAGAATTAATGTCTTTAACTAGTGCACACATTTGGAAATCCCCATATAGGACTGCAGACAATCAAGCACCACCCGTCATTCATATCAAAAGCTGCCAACAGATGCAATATAATCAGGTCTGTCAATTACTAATTGTCGATGACCAGCAACATAGTTCGGCCTGGTGCCAAGGGAGGTGATTTGCTTACTGGCATTCTGAAGGGGGGAGGCTAGCACGTGATCATATTTAATAGATTCTCAAATACATGTCATGTTGAGTCTGATTAATACGTACGGTATTTCTGTTTGAAGAGATTGACATTTCAATATGTACCTTTGAGGGCAGAAATTAATTTGATAGAATATACTACTGTATTTAAATTGTACATTTGTCTCGTTATCAGTTTGCAAAACTGCTATACCAGTATTTATGAGCCTTTCATTGACTTCATTTAGTAATTGAAACGTTTAGTAGTTGACATTGCTCAGATTCCAGACATTAAACAAAGGAATGCAGCGTTATTTAGAAATAATTCGTTTAGCCAAGGACAACCCTACAGACAGCTAATCTGCAAGGCAATATACTGCCTGCATACCAGTGCATGTGGCTAGCAGTACTTGCATTATAGTTCCAGCACTTTTCCGTGATTGATTTCTAAATTTCAAGTGAGGTCCAGCAAACATGAATAACTGCTAAGGGACACCACCTGCGAAAATATAAGGCACTTACCCATTGTTTAGCAAACTGGAGCATGCCAACGAAACCGACATGAAGGATAAAGTAGAAGCCATGGAAAAAAATATACAACTGGTTACTGACATGAAAATGAAAATGCAAAACAAAAAAGCAAACGAAATAGACAACTAAAAGAACATAGGAAACATTAAACACTAGACAAATGAGAACACAGAGACGCACAATGCCAACTATTCGCTCAGCCATCAAGATTTAACTTCGGTAATGCAAAATAAACTATCAACAGTATTGCACTTCTTGAATGCACATTCCACGAACACATTTCATGCATTAGGATTGCGCACGTTTCCCAAATGACAGGCTCTCCTTTATGGGGTGTAGGGTGACGCCCGCCCGCCTCCATGGAAGAGCCAGGAAGCAAAAGTGGGCAGGCTGCTCAGCTTCACAACTGCAGACGGCGCCTATGGGGCCGAGCGCACTGTTCTACAGAACATGGGCTAGCCGTCTTTCTGTGTGCAGATATATGTGTGGTGTGCAAAGCTCAGCCAAACAAACATGGACGCTTGCAGGCTGCATCTGACTGCTGGATGGTACTAAACTAGCGCGCCCATAGCCGGCCACGGGAGCACACAAACTTCACAGACCTTTACACGCACAGTGACTGCACACGCATAGGGAGTGGATCCGGTTCACTTGAGACCTAGGGTCTAGGAAAGGGATGATTGATGATAACCTCTGCCCCAGCTTGTTTCCTGCACTGCCAAGAAGCAGGACACAGAACAACTTGAGGCTCTCCCCCAGCTTGTTTCCTGCACTGCCAAGAAGCAGGACACAGAACAACTTGTGGCACTCCTTTTCAATGAAAGGGCAGGAGCTGTAGAGGTAAGCACGTGATACTTATGTGAGTGGTGGAAAGGCAGGGACAGACACCAGCACAGAGAGTATGGCCTGCTTATGGGCTCGATGAAAAATGGCCTTGACATTTGTCGGGGAAATGTGAAATGACAAAATACAATTTTAAGGACAATGAATTGGTGTGAAAATGAAAAGTGGCTTTGTTGAATTCTGATGAAAATGTGAGCGTTTACACAAGGTGGTTTTGGATGATACATCATGAGGCAATTTTGTCAACATTGTAAAATAGCATTGGGCAAATATAAAGACAGTGAAAGTGACATTGGGTACTTCTGGAATATGCGAATATGTGAGCGGCTGTAGTGAACCTGGCGGCCATTTTCTGAGGGTAAGGCAGACGCGAACGTGACTAGGAACATCACCGAAACGGCACGTTTCATACTGACACGTCTTTCGTGAAACTGGCACAGGGCTTTTTGGGGAGCAATGTGAAAGTGGCCTAATAATATTCTGACAGCAATGTGGGCTGTAGCAGATAACATGTTGACCTATTCAAAACTGGCATGGCACTCGTGAAAGCGATAAGACAATCTTTCAGAGGCCATGTAAAAACTGGCACTGTTATGTTTTAAACGGCCACAACTAGGCCAGGTTCAGAACTGTTTAGACCATGTAGAAACAACCACAATATTTTAGCTTACCCCTGAATGTCATGGCGTATTTGAGCATTGCCCATGGCAGGTTTGCTCAACAAACATCACATTGTTAGCAGCACCTTGAAATAGCGGAGTAGCAACATGATATGAATGAGCACCTTGGAGTAAGCATGTCAGCCACACCTAAGACATACTTTGCAAGTATCTTGGCATATATTGGAAGTAGTCATTCAATTCGCTGCAACCAATTGTGTGTCTTATTTTCAGGTATCTTTTATTTGTATTTTAGGAAGAACGCTGCATGGCACAGTATTTAAAGCCAGTGCAAAAAGATCTACTGTTTTCATCCATTCAGGCCACAACAGGTGTCATCTCAGTTGGCAAACACTTTTATGATAGCTTTTTTTCTCACTGTGGTAGTGGTGCACTGTTTCAGGCACTGCTTTAGTGCTACAAATGCTCGCCAAGTGTGCATCCATTCTCTCTATCGAATGCACATTTTTCTGATCACTCGTGGGTGATTTTCTGCCCGTGTCCCCTCCAAAGCATCCTGCAAATCCTATGGAATCATGTGCCATTTCTTTCCGAAAACGTTCAGTAATATTCACAATTTGAATCCAACATGTTTTAGGTGTAGAACACTCCTCGCACCGAGTCGCACGCCACAGCCCCTGCAGCGGATCCTCCCTTGAAAGGGACGGCTCTCTCGCGTTGTTTGGTGGTTCACCCTGATTGGAGGATAGGCTTCAAACTTAACCAGCATTGTGTGCTACATCCCTGCATATATATGGACATTGAGCAGCATATAAAGTAAACAGACCATGCAATGGGATGCAAAGCAAAGTAGCTGCAGGGCTTCGGCAACAAGTTTGCAGTGCAGCCCAGCTTTGAAAAGGCAGCACTTCACATTCAGATTTAAAAAAACGAACAGGATGTATTTTGTTTAAATTATATGGGCAACTCATTTTATAGAACATTTAACAACATCCAGATTTGTCGATCAGTTGACCCAAGAGTGTCTGGAATGGTACACCTCCAAGAATGTATACATAGCCTCTGGAGTATTTATGTTAAATTATTAAGGTGGAGTAACATGATCTGTTATTTATAACAACACAGCTTAATTAAATCTGTATTCAAGCTTTTTAAAGGGAATAATCTAGTATAAAGAGTTATATAAAAGCCAATATAATTATATAAGAAGACAGAATAAGATAACTGCAGATGCCAATGTTCTCTCTAAGCAGTCTTCTGTAAATAATGGATATTTATTTTTTTATTTAACATTTGCAGAGCGCTCCGAACCCATAGGCATCTAGGCGATATATTGCAGCTATCAACTCCCAGTGTAATAAAAACGTCTTAAAGTGTGCCTATAAGCAATGTGTGTGCCGTTGCATGTGTTGCTTGCACTGAATTCCTGTTAAAAATAAGCACTGACAAAGCCAGCAGTTTTGCTCTTGTATGGGCATTTGCCAAACACTGCCATATTATGCCCAGCTACCAATACCATTTGTCAAATGTTTACATCTAATGACCAGGTTGAACCATTAATGGCACTGTATGCCAGGAGGAAAAGTAAATGCTATCAAAGAGTGGAGAGAAGAAACTTGCTAGGAGAAATTGTAGCCTTCATAATCGACCTAGTGCATACATCAATGTATATATTAATTAAGCAATAAACTCCGAGCCGCGGGGCATTACCGAGTCAGGTAATGCCCTGTGGCCCATAGTTTACGAAGGCCTTAACGAAGGCCCTGGGGCATTACTATGGGCGTAATTATAGAGGAGGACGGGGGGATTTGTCCCCCCCAACTTTTGTGTCATGTGTTATTGTCCCCCCCATCTTTTGGGCCGAGTTTGTGACCGGCACAAATGCCAGCTAGTGCTGAGTTGTCCACAGGACCAAAACGAAACTCAGCTAGAAGGCGACGCAGAAAATGAAACTCGGCTGAGTGAGCTGAGTTTTATTTTCTGCTTCTGCCTGTGCAGCGCCGTGTTGGGCAGAAAACGAAACTCAGCTAGAAGCAGAAAATGAAACTCAGCTGAGCTGAGTTTCATTTTCTACTTCTGCGTGTGCAGCGGCGGCACCGTTTCGGGCTGGGTGAGGTGGTCAGTTTCAGTTTGCTGATATTTCCTGGTCCCTGGCTGAGAGGCACGTGCGCACACAGCACAGTTTCCCAGTCCCTCTATGGTGATGGTCAGAGTTCAGCTCAAGCATTGAAAAGTTAACTTGCAGCCTTGTTGCTGATGCTGGCACCGTCCTTGTGAGGAGGATTAAGGAGGATTAAGCTTCGAGGGATACTGCATCGGGTAAAGCCCCGGCGAGGGCCAATTAGATTGCGTGTACCAATCTGGTTGTCTCTCGCCGGATACTAATGCCCGTCATCACATGGATAAGCATGTTCAAAATCATTAAACACATTTTCAATAAAGCACAAGAGCTCAGAGTGGGGAAAATAAACTAAAAACACAGTGACGTACTGCTCACCCAAACCTTACATCAACCATACCATGAAAGCATAAAGAGTAAAGCTTTGTGAACAACAGAAACACACGTTCAAAGTGGGCAGCCTTTCTGATCTTCAACAACTGAATGCTGTGCAAACCCTCATGAAAATGGAGAACTATCCCTGACCTTCCAAGTGGTAGCTTCCATGGAACCATTGCAACAAAAGAGAATGGAATTGGCAATGTGCGTAGAGGTGGCATCTACTGAAGCATCTGGAATAAAGCGAGGCCCAAAGGCAACAAGAAGAGCTCGGATTCTTTTCAAAGTCCCAATCTCAGTAAAACAAGAGTTCACAGCTCCTAGTAGCCACAACCTCGTGCAGCATCATTTTCCTCAACAGCGAAATAAGGGTTTGCAGATGCATGGCAACAATCATACAATAAGAGAGGCTGATTACGGTGGAAAACCTAGGATCCAACTATATCCAAAACCTTCACTTCCGTTTTATGGGCCACCATGGCCTGATGGGGACACTACCATCTCATTGTAGTAAGACACAAGACCCCACTATAAATGCACAGCGCTGCAATGTTGTATAGAAATAGTCTCCAAAGAAAGAATGATTAGAACTCTCTGAATCAGAAAAAGTCCCAGTAAAGCGTGAATCGGTCATAAAGGGTCACATAGGTAGTTTAAATCATTAGCCAGTAACATAGCACAGGTAGTCTGAGGTTTGAATCCCTGTAGGGCTGGCTCTGACCTTGACCCTTCTGCGCTTGAGAGAGTGCCTTTCAAATTGGCAATTACAGCACTTATTACTACAACACTTAGAAGTGGGAGAAATTTGGCATTCAGCACTATGATGATGCCCCAATTTTTCTATTAACATTTGAGACTTCAATTACAGAAGTAAATACCCAAAGAAACTCAATGCTTGTCTCAACATGGTGCACAGTAGAAACACCAGCCCATAATTCCACAGACCTAACCCACGACATACAAAAATGCAATAAAAACATCGGGCTTGTAGAGTCAGGACTCAGAAAGTTCTTTTTAAACCTAATAGAAAATTACCTCCATTTCAATCCATAAAAAAGTAAAGAAGCAAGAGGCGATCTTTAAAGGAGGACACACTTCTTAGGTTAGCAACACTGCCGTTGCAGGTGGCTCTCCGGGAGCCTGCAGAGTGCCCCTTGGGAAGAAGAGAAGACTGGGGTGCACAGTGTGAAGACACTGTGTTCTGCAACGTGGAGGAAGTAGGTCCTCAACAGCGTGCTACACACAGAATAGTTAAGTGATATCCTATTTTCGGAAATGTTCAATACATCTCAATCGAAGACTACAACCGGCAGCCTTTGCAGCACACTTCTGCACGAAAGGCACAATTTTACAGTTGTCAAAGAGTGGCAAACTGGCGAAAGAAGCTCACAAAGGTTTCTGGTCACAAAAGGTCGCTGGGAGATTTGGGAAATTTCACTAAAATGCAATGCCAGATCAATTTCTCACGAGACCCTTTGGACACTTTGGTACTGCGTTACTATGATTCCCAGAATGCATCGACAGAGCTCTTGATCTCTTATTATACATTATGGATGCTTTCATAGTTTCAATACATTTCCCAGAATTCAGCCTCTGGCAGCTCTTTCTCTTAAAGTGTTTTATGGATTCTTGGGGAGTATCACCCTATTGGCCAGTGTGAAGCCCACATCATGGAATCTTAGCTCCAGGAGCCCTCTTCAACTCAGTTGTATCCCAACTCTTCTGCTTGTTCTGTGTCACACCACTCAGCCGACCAGCATATGTTGCCTTCACTGTCCCTTGAAACACTGGTCGCAGCCCACTGTGTCCCACCCCATCTCTCGTGTTGTCGCAGGACCTCTGAGGCACTCCCTGATGGCTTACCCTAGGCCCCTTGGGCAATGCTTTCTCCTGGTCTCCCTGCTGTCCTTCTACCAGTGGTTATTATTATTATGGTATATATTGAGTGCAAACCTAGCTTTGAGAAGCAATGGAGTGCTCTACAGAGGTACACAACAGTACAGGTGCACAACAGAGTGCTTGTCAGGAGGTAATAGAACCGTTTCGGTCGAAAAGGTAGGAAAAAAACCAAATGCACATTTGGTGCACATTCGGCATGGTAAAAAAAGATATATGCCCATAATAACCAACCTGGGGAGCAGGGTTGTTCCCCGCTCCCCTAGTTCAGAATTATGGGCTGTGTGGGTTCTGGGGATGTCCCCCTGTATACATTAAATGCACAGCGGGGAACAAACAACCAAAATTCCAAAAGCTTGAGTTACAAAGTTACAAAATGCAAGCAAGTGGGCTTCGCAATTTTGAAACTCAAGCTTTTGGGATTCGGTTTTTCAACGTAGATCCCACCAGAACAGATATACTGTGGGGAATAGGATACAGAGGTGCACAGACGAGGGGTACAGCTGTATAGGGGGACAGGGAAGAGAGAGACTGACTGTGTCTAGCAAGTCAGGTGTTGTGGGGGGGGGGCACGTGATGTCCTAGGTATTCAGTCAGAGAGACTCCTTGAAGAAGTGGGTCATAAGTTATTTTCTGAATTGTAGGAGTGTGGGGGAAAGTCTGATGCTGATGGGGTGGAGGTTCCAAAATCTTGGGACATACGCAGGGAAGGCTTGTTTTCTGGTTCTTTCCTTTTTGTACCAGCAGATTTCAAGTCTGCACATGTGCAAGCTTCTTGTAGTGTGCCTTATGCTGGAGATCCTGAGTTTCTCCGTGAGTTAGCTGGGTGACTTGAGGGCGACTGCCTTACAGATGATGCAGCAAGACCTGAAGGTGATTTGTGCGTGCAGTGGGAGCCAGTGAAGGTCGATGAGGGTCGGGTTAAAGTGGTGGTATCTGCATAGATCGTTGATGAGGCCTGCAGCCACCAAGGGCACTTCTGAGGGGCACAAAGGAGGTCAATGATATGATAGGTTATTTATTACGTGCTTAATACCCAGAGGTTTCTAAGCGCCGACTCGGGGATCGAACCTCTGTTGCTCCGTGTTGTCTTGCTTCCAAGGCGAGCATGTTTCCCCTGTGCTATCCTGGAAGGCCTCAAGGACGGCAGTGCCCCCCTTCCAGTGGTTCTCTGGTCTTTCTCCCCTGCCGGCCTTCTCTGCGGATTTCATACAACTGCATTTAGGGCTCAAAACGTCTCTAACAGCAATCATTCTTTAAAAGAGCACTCCAGTTGTACCCTACAAACAAACGTCACATCACCTACTGCTTGCAGCACTGTTTGGAACATCTCTCCGACAGGCCTCAACAGCTACCATTTATGTGTCACCTCTTTCATATCTCCTCAGAATACTTCCACTCCCTCTGTGTCTTCACCCTCATTTACCAAGTAGCCCTTCGACTCTCTGCTGGGGAATACCATAACCTACCATAACCTACTCTCACTGCTGCTGCTTCTAACAGGGTTGACATGAAACAGATAAGTCCCTTCTCATGGGTACTTGCAGTGCTTGATTGAGGTACTTCACCACACCAACTTTCATGGGAAACTAATTATTTTGCAGAGGCACATACCTCTGGAAGCAATGAGGCAGAAAATGGTGGCCCTTTAATGGCGGTCTTGTGAACCTTTCAATGCAAAGCTAATCAGCTGAATGGTAACCTGTTTGAAGAGGAGATCTGGTGTCCGTTCACTGGAGCAATGAGGAAATTCAACTAGTGATGATTAAGTCAGATTAGTGAGACCCTTCTGTGTACCTGAAAGTAAGTAGTAATTGGTCCAGAAACTGAGGATGCGCGCTGCATAGTTGGTGTGCCAGAACTATGGTTTAAGTGGGCGACTTGTACCATGATTACCTGGCAAACTACAGTGGACTCTGTGTGGGCTCCAGAGTAGTGGAGCAGCACCATCAAAACAAAGCATCCAAGGGCTCTCTGCAGCATGTGGGCCCCAAGGGCCACTGGAGTAATTCAGAGCAATGTGGCAATGGCACTACGTGTGGCTCGAATGAGCTCAGGTGAGAAAAGGGCAAATAAAAATGGTCCTATCACTTCACCCCTATACATTCTAGGATGGTGAGAACCTACAGTGTGACCATGTTCGAGGAGAAAGCATCAGAAGAGTTAATCCAACAAGCTAGTGATGCAGATTCTATGGGCCATTCAAAACAGTGGTGGATCTAGTCAGAGAACTCGAAAAACAAGAACAAGAACACCAGAAGGAGATTTCAGGGCCCTACGAGGGGCTTGGAAAAACAAAAAATCTCTTGGAACATGCAATGGGCCAAACACAATGTTTGAAGAGATACTGTGTTGTTTTAATATCTTTGGTGAGTTGTCAATTCCTTTTCTATTCCAAAGTCTCTGAAATCTTCTACTTAATGTTTAAGCAATGCTACTATGAAGAAGCAAAATATAAGAGGCATAGAGACATTCTTCTTCCAAAGGATGTTATTCCTAGGAGGGATAAGTCATGCAGAAACCTATCAAGAATCCCAACAAGTGCTTCTACCAAGTTGGCAGGGCACACTAATGCCAGATATCTAATTGAAAGAAACTGTCAGAATAGGAGGAATGGGATTCCTTTCTCACATGTTTGACTTTAGCTGTCTTCTTTTTTGTAGGTGATTTCTCTTTCTTTTTTGTAGTTCGTGATTCATGGAGATAGGGGCAAAACTCCCCTGATGTCACCCTACTGGGTTAAGGGCCAATCAGGCTAGCACCGGGGGCTACTGCCCAAGCAAGGTAGACCGAAGCTGTTTCCAGGAAGTTCACGCAGTCACCAATTCCGGAGAGGAAAATCCAGGAGAGATGGTATCCAGGAAGGAGCACAAGGCAAGTAGTGTCCCATGAGTCGGAAGGCAAGCCGCCGCCAGGATGACGGTAAGCAACAAACTAGTCCAAGCGGTTAACAGAGAGGGGACCACAAGTCTGGATGCACAGGGGCGAGGCAGCAACAGGAGGGAAGCACAGGTAATTATAGCAGCTACGGTTCCGAGGAACGAGCCGAGAATTGCAGAGAAGAGAGAGAAGCGGCAGCACAACCCAGGGGCGGCACTAACAGCAAAAACAAGGAAGGAAAAAAACAAGTGGATGCGCTGAGCACGGCTGACCATAACTGAGCGTTGAGACGTGCGGAAATATGTTTCGAACAGCGCTTAAATGATGATGATGTCAACAAGCCCAGCGACTAGTCCGCAGCAGTCCCTTTGAATTGCGGCCATGTTGGAAGTAAAAATGGACGCCGCCAAGCAGCATCGGATCCTCCAAGCTGAAAGAAATGGGCGGCTGCGTTGAATCATGACAGAAATCAGTATGATTTTCAGGAAATATCCTTAAGGTGGGTGGTATCCAGACCTAGTGATTAAGGATTTTTTAATTAAAATTGGACACAGAGTTTCAAATGTAGTGGTAAAGGGGGAGAGCTATGGATTGTGCCATCACCTTGTGTGGTTTTAGCACCCTGGTGTCTGAAAGCATGTAAGTGTATGCATAAATAATAGAAATTGGCCTGTGATATTGGTTAAAAGCATAATAATAAACATATGAGGCTAACTCCCAAAAGAGAGAGAATAGCAAATAGGTCAAGACATTTAAAAAAGTGGTATTGCTTGCATAAAGGAGCCACACCTAATTGACTAAAAGAGTGGAACATCAAGCCCTTCTTGCGTAGGTTCCGATGAAACAGAAAAAAAGTAGTCGCCAAATTGTGGACTCAGTCCTCCTGCACATCAAAAGGATGGGGATGAGAAAAAGCACTGGAATGCCATACGAAGGTCAACATTAAATCAAGATGTTAGGAGAGTAGGCATTCACCAGCCCTTTCAAAAATTGCAAGATAGCAGGAATCTAAAAATGTGAACAGTGAACACTAGATTAAGGTCCCAAGGCATTGCTACAAAGGTCTTGTGAACAAATGCCAGCCTTGATCTAGAGCTAGGTGCTGCCACTTGCTAAATCATGCAGTGCCGGAAGGTGGCATGTGCAGAATCAATTGACCTACCTCATTCCCACCTGTGACCTTGGGTGGGAATTGACACAAGGGAAATGTTGTGAACATGGCACCTTTAAGAAAATAAATGTCACAATATAATTTCAGGACTCGCAGAAAGAACATTGGCAGAGACCACCATCCTACCGAACTGCGATTTTCAAGGGATAATATTCAGGTGGTAACTCATGATCTCTATGCTAAAACCAACTTGTTCGTGGATACAGGTTTTAGCGATTTCAAATGCTCTGTTTAGCAGTATGTTAATGTGCAGCTTAGAGAACCCGCAGACAACAACATGCAGGCCCCACTGACCTCCAAATGCTCTTTCGGGGGTTGCATGGACCCTGAAAAACCAAGATGGCTCTTTGCAGGGAAGAAGCCCTGGTCCGTGGTGACAATGCATGAAAAATAGCTATTTTAGAAAAAGAACTGCATTTTCCAAGCAATATCATGTCCTAGAAGATTCAATACAATGTCCTGGTGTACACGGTCAGCAAACACTTAAACTATAGTGCATGAACTCAGTAGGTGGCTTCTTTACTTCTGATTTTCTATCCATCTTTTTAGAGGTTCTTGTTTAAGTTCTTCCGAAGGAAGTATCTAGTCCTCAGACCTTACTTCTGGTCTCAGTTCTCGTTGCTGAACCCTGGCTCTGTGTTTCCACTCAATGCGCTATACGTCTGTGTGGCATGATCTCTGGCATATATCTGCCACAGCAGGTTGTCGAAACTGATATAATATTGTTTCGTCTTCATTGTATATGCTGGCCTATGCCCAGTCGCTTTGTAAGGAAATCCGTATTGCAAGGTCGTGACCTTAAGTTAATCAAGCCTCCATTTTAGGATAGACCGCCATTTTGGTTTATCGTGCAAAGTCACCCTGTGGCCTAAAATGGCCGACCTGTGTCCTCTTGTGTTCACTCTAACCTCTTCAACCTCAGTAGGCGAGTTAATGTCCAACCTGCCTGCAGGCTATATGTTAGGGTCATGTAGACCTTGTCCTTTCTTGACCTAGGGATCAGGGGATTACTTGAATCGGCGATGTTAACCTACAAGTATACAAGAACAATAATGCTATTTAAACATGACATGCGAAACATCTGTTTGACCTGCATTGAAGCAAACGTGTAAAGAGTGTAAAGTCACATCCAGAGAATAATAGTACTTGGTAGTAAATGCATTAAGAAGTAGACCACATGCACGAGATATGTAAATTAGGAATGAACCTGGCGCGAACCCTAGCCCAGTATATGATTAACTCGTAGGAGGCTGGACATCGTTACGAAGAAACTGTATAAATATGCTGATGTCCAGCAATTCCTGTTCACTGCTCACATTGAACCTGCTGGTGGTCTCTGTGAAGTACTGACGGCCAAATAGCTATTTGTATACTTTGTTTTTGTAAACTGTTCAGTGTTGCAATAAAGATTCTGGGAATCTTTACAAGCCCGTGTTGGTGTATTTCTCTTTGCATGGTGTAAAAGCCTTAATATTGTATTTTCTGATTTCACAAGGTGAACTACCTCTTCTAAAGTAGTAGACTCTCCATGCATCCAGAGAGTGGTGTGAAGAATCGGAGGGAACTTGGGGAGTCGGGAGAGGATGTCCTTAGGTGAGACATGGTATCCCCATTCCCTTTTCAGAATGAACCGTCTATTCCCCAAGCCTTAGTAGGCTACTGTCAATCTTTTCCCTTTTTTCCCCCCAGAAAACCATATCAACAGTGGGATGAGGAAGAGATTAACTAGGAGGACACATCCTCATTTGGGTGGATATATTGTTAATTCAGGCACATGTCAGTCAAGTAACAAGACGAGGTGGAGGCACCACTTCCTTTAATTCACACCTCCGCAAAAACAACTCTCATTCTGAGATGAAGAAGAGGGCTATGGAGATATGCAGGTGGAACAATCAGGCACGTCCACCTGATGGATTTCATCATGGTCAGGAAAATGAACTTAGTGACCCACACCTGTGGTCATTTAACAATCCAAATAGATATACAAAGGTCGGCCACACAGGAAGAAAGTGGAAAAAGAGGGCTGGAGAGAAGCAAAGCAGGCTGGAGAGAAAGAAGCAGACTGGAGAGTGAGGAGCGGGAGACACAGGTGCCGGTAGCCATGTAGAGCAGGAGAGCGGGAGACTGTCATGGTACCTGCCCCCAGACACCAGGAACAGACCAACCAGGCCAGGGTATTGGCACCCATGGGGACCTCCAAGGTCCCAAAGGGTTCCCTAAGGGATTCCTGGACTCGATCCTGGCGCCGTTGGCGCCAGGCTCATGCTGCCATCTCAAGTAAGGCAGGTTTCAAAGGGAGAGAACCACGTGCAGACCTGTCTGAGGCAGGCTGAAGGGACTACTTTACCAAAGGACTATTTGCTAGGGTGTGGTTGGAGGGGCTACTTTACCCGGGAACTACTTCTTGAAGACTATATAAACCACACTCCTGCAGTGTAACGCTCACCGTGTCTGCAAAGTCCAGGCCTGTCTTCAGCCACACCCGTCCCGTCCTCTCGAGTTACCTGCAAGGAAGAAGGAGAGTGAAGAGAACAGAACAAGACTCTTACCTGATGCTCCATCACCGCTTCTGAAGAGCTGCATAGGAAAAGACACCAGGTTAGCAGCGCAACTCTAATACTTACCAGAAGACTGCTCATTCCAGCGATCCATAGAAGCACCATCACTCGACCACCGCTCCATCATCCGATCGCTGCTCCGGAGCTGCCGCATCTGTAGAAAACAAAGAAGAAATCAAGTTAGCCGCGCAGTGGGGGAAAGGCCTCATTCAGCCTTTGAAATCTTGCGCAGCGCCGCTACTCACCTGAAGGCAGCCCTTCCTCGCGGACCCGCAAGACATTGCCACACACTCTCAGCTTTGGATATACCGCACCTGCAGAATACAAAAACAACAGGTTAGGTGCGCAGAGAACCAATATCATGTGGAAAGATTATTGCATAACGCTGCCGCTAGACCTACCTTGGAAGCCAGCTAGCTTTTCCGGAAGGGACCCCGCTCCATATTAAGCACTGAGGGGAAACCTGTAAGGAAGAAGCACAGGAGTGACATTTTGGCAACTTGAACTCTTAAGCAATCCATACCTTGGAATAAAGACTTACCCATTGAGTCACAGTTGTCTGGAACTCTGCAGGATCAGTGAAGTAACTAGATCCTTGAACTACTACGCACCCCTGCACACAGTCGCAGGATGGAGAGTCCGCCATTCATAACATACAGGCGAGACATAGCAGAGGGGTGCGAGAAGAGGTCATGGGAGGCGGGAGTTGCCCTCGTCTTTATGGTTGGGTAACATTTGGTTTAACCTTTTAGGCAACCTGCTTTTTCGACGAAAAGGGGAATCAGAGGGGGACACAAGGAACCACTCAACACCGAACCGTCCAGCTCCGTTTGGCACCCCTGTGGAGACCAGGTGAGCGTAACAGAACGCGAAGACTACTAAAAACCTCTACCTGGGTGCCATGGAAACCTCAGAGACCGACCAATTAGCCCAGATTTTGGGGGAACTCAGATCAGAGGTGCATTCTGCTCGGCAAGAGACTAACGCTCTAAGAAGAGAACTGATTGTGGCAAAAGAGCACACCGATGATCTAGCCCGGCATCTACTCCAAGCCCAGGCTGGCCACACACCGTTGCCAACAATGGGGGTATCAGTCCCAAATCAGTCAAGTAATCCAGTGCAAGTGGTCCTTCCGGGAGCCATACCTTTGGCTCCACCTGAACGCTTTGCGGGATATCCAAAAAGGTTTGCGGTTTTTATGAACCAGTGCGGCCTACACTTTCTATGCAGGCCAGGGGCCTTTCCGACAATCAAGCAAAGGTGGCCTTTGTTCTTTCATACCTCAGTGGCAGTGCTGCAGATTGGTCCATACCACTAGTTAATCAAGGCGACCCCCTTCTTCAAAACTTGCAGGGGTTTCAGCAAAATATGGAGAAGCTGTTTGCCCGGCACTCCCAAGGCCAAGCTTTGGATAACAAACTGTTGTCTCTTCGTCCAGGGAACCAAGATCTGCTAACTTATATAGCAACCTTTAACAGATTAGTGGTGGAAACCAGTTGGCCTGAACACAAAAGGACCACGTTATTTCATCGTGGGCTGAGAGGCAAATTGAAAGATGTCCTGGCTCAAGTGGTCAACCCACCCCGGGATTGTGCGGAATACATTGACTTAGTGGTACAACTAGATCATAGACTGCAGAACCGGAAGGCAGACCGAGCTAGGATTGAGAATCGAGTGTTTGTGCGTCCGAAGGATAACACCGCCAAGACTACAGACACTTCGGAACCCATGCAAATTGGAGGTGTACGGGGGCCCCTATCTAAATCCGAAAGGGATAAGAGAAGACAACAACAATTGTGCCTATATTGCAGCACGGCAGGCCATTTCCTCCGAGATTGTCCAGTGAAACCACCCAAAAAGGGAGTCAGGGTTGCTGACAAGGTCAGCACCAAACCGGAGCTGGAAAACTACTATGCCCAGCAAGCGTAGAGGTCCGCTTGTCGAGCGAGAGGAAGGACTCCCAGACATCATATCTAGCCTTACCAATAATCCTCATTAGTCACCAGCACCCGTCTCGTATGCACACAGTCAGAGCTTACATCGACAGTGGAGCCATAGGTAACTATATGGATCAAGAATTGGCTTCAAGGATGTGTCTATCTCTTTGCCAAAAGGCAACAACTGATTTGGTCACCACTGTCGATGGAACAGAGATCTCTTCTGGTCCTGTAACACACTCAATGAGGGAGATGATGCTGTTGTGCCAAGACGGGCATCGAGAGACGATTGCGTTTGACTTAATCAAGGCCCCCCAATTTCAAGTAATTCTGGGTATGCCGTGGTTAGAAAAGCATAATCCTTGTATAGACTGGCATGATAAGAGGTTGACCTTCACAGACTGTGCTCATACCTGCTATCCAGAAGAATCCCAGAGCAAGACAATTGCAACAGTCACGAGTCCAGCAAATCAGCTACCCCAGGAATACCAGGACTTTCAGGATGTTTTTCAGAAGGACCAAGCCAATACCTTATCACCCCATAGATCATATCATTGCCAGATCGACCTTATACCTGGAGCTCAGATCCCATGCAGTAGAATCTATGCCCTCACGGAATCTGAAAATCCTCATCTAAAACAATACTTAGATCAGTACCTGGCTAACGGCTTCATTCGACCATCCGAATCTCCAGCGGCCTCGCCCTTTTTTTTTACCCTAAGAAGGAAGAAGACCTAAGGACTTGTATCGACTACCGCGCTTTAAACCAGGTGACAGTAAAAAAACGGTACCCCCTGCCTCTTATCCCAGAACTGCTGGACCAAGTAAAAGAAGCCCGAATTTACACTAAGTTGGATCTCAGAGGGGCATACCATCTTGTACCAGTTAAAAAGGGGGACAAATGGAAAACCGCCTTCCGCACTAAGTATGGGCTCTTCGAATATCAAGTGATGCCCTTTGGGCTTTGTAACGTCCCGGCAGCATTTCAATATTTTATGAACAATGTCTTTCGAGAGCTAATCGACGTTTGTGTCCTCGTTTATATTGACGATATCCTGGTGTACTCAGCGTCCGAGCAGGATAATGTGAAACACGTCCACGCAGTACTTGAAAAACTTCGACAACATAAGCTGTATGTTAAGTTGGAAAAATGCTTCTTCTATGTTACAGAGGTTGAGTTTCTTGGTTTCGTCCCAACTCCATGTGGTGTTCGTATGGATTCGAGGAAGGTGGACGCTATCCTCAAATGGCCCTCTCCAACTTCAATCAAAGGAGTTCAGAACATGCTTGGATTTGCAAACTTCTATCGCAGATTCATCCCAGGATTTTCGTATTTGGTGCATCCCATCACATCCTTATTACAAAAGAACGAACGCCTTCAGTGGTCGGATGAAGCAGAAAAGGCCTTCCAAGACTTCAAAAGAAAATTCACCTCAGCTCCAGTCCTGAAACATCCTCGCCCAGATCTCCCATATGTGGCAGAAACTGATGCTTCCAGTTTAGCGATGGGGGCAGTTCTTTCTCAGAAGGACACCGAGACGGGTCAACTTCACCCAGTGGCCTTTTGCTCACGAAAATTCACAGCACCAGAACTGAACTATGCTGTAACCGACAAAGAGCTTCTAGCCATCCAGGCAGCATTCAAAGCTTGGCGACATTATCTCCTAGGAGCCAGACAGACCATTACAGTGATTACAGATCACCGAAATGTACAATACCTAAAGTCGGCCAAGGCTCAGTCCTCTCGTCAGCTCTGATGGGCATTATTTTTTGCTGAATACGATTTCGTGATTGCTTACCGACCTGGTTGCCGAAACAGCAAAGCTGATGCACTGTCCCGGATAGGAATGGAAGAAGCATACTCAAATCCAGACCCTGTACCCATCATTCCAGGGGGGGAATCCTTGGAATTACTACTACACTGACACTGGACGACATCCACAAGGAAATTTTGCATCTCCTCGATTCCAAGGCCTTACAAGACTGGTCAACCAAAAGCGAATATCGTTCGGCTGCTAATCATTTACCTTTTTTCCAAGGACGTCTCTGCTTACCTAGTAAGGAACTTCAAAAACAGGTCATCTCAAATTACCATGAGTCGTTGGTGGAAGGCCATCCGGGAATTGCAAAAACCGAAGCCAAGATCAAGAGACATTTTTGGTGGCCGACTTGGCGTAAGGACAACAAATAATTTGTGCTTTCATGCGGCATTTGTGCTCAGGACAAGGCCCAGAAAAATAAACCATTTGATCTACTTCAGCCTCTAGATATTCCACCTACACCCTGACATACATTATCTCTTGACTTTATCACAGATTTACCTCCCTGTAACAGCTTCAACACCATATTAGTGGTGGTAGACTTATTTGCTAAAATGGCCCATTTCATTCCGTTAAAGGGTTTACCCTCCGCTTCAGTATTGGCAAAGGCATTCCTAGAACAAATTGTCTGAATACATGGATTCCCCTCCATCTTAGTCTCAGATCGGGGCAGTCAGTTTATCTCACAGTTTTGAAGAAAATGTTTTCAGTTGGGTTTGCCCAAATTGACGTAAGACTTTCGACCAGCCACCATCCTCAAACGGATGGTCAAACCGAGAGAACCAACCAAACTTTGGAGCAATACCTAAGATGCATGTTGCATCAAACTGAAAGCAACTGGAAGGACATTTTATGGATAACCGAGTATGCCTACAATAACACTTTGCATTCCAGCACGGGACAAACTCCATTCTATACAATATATGGAATACACCCATGAACCTCAGAACTCGACCCACCTCAACATCTGGAAATGCCTGCCGTGAGCAGTCTACACACAACCATTATCAAGCCTTCAAGAGGGCAACAGAACATTTAAAACAAGCTAAAGAAAGATACAAGAAATCTGCCGAACAACATAGGAGTGAAGCTCCAAAATACCAGATTGGAGATGAGGTTTGGTTAGCCTCAAGACATATACCACTAAAAGGAACCCACACATTTAATCCCAGCTATTAAGGACCATACACCATCAAGGCCATCATCAGCCCTGTGGCAGTAAAACTGGAGCTACCTCCAAACATGCAAGTCCACCCCGTATTCCACGTTTCCCTTTTGAAACCAGTGCAACCAGAAACTCGGATAACAAAACCACCAAGTCCCAATTTGGGAGATGGTGAACCAGAATTCGAGGTGAAAGACATTCTGGACTCAAAGTGTGTCAAATCAAAACTTTTCAATCTAGTTGATTGGAAAGGCTATGGTCCCCAAGAAAGGTCCTGGGAGCCAAGTGAATTTGTTCATGCACCACGCTGAGTAAACGGTTTTCATCGAAAATACCCGAACAAACCCGGACCAGCGGGACAAACCACCTTGGGAGGGGCCTTGGGGGGGAGTGCTGTAACGGTACCTTCCCCTAGACACCAGGAACAGACCAACCAGCCCAGGGTATTGGCACCCATGGGGACCTCCAAGGTCCCAAAGGATTCCCTAAGGGATTCCTGGACTCGGTCCTGGCGCCAACTGCCATCTCAAGTAAGGCAGGTTTCTAAGGGAGAGAACCACATGCAGACCAGTCTGAGGCAGGCTGAAGGGACTACTTTACCAAGGGACTACTTGCTAGGGTGTGGTTGGAGGAACTACTTTACCTGGGAACTCCTTCTTGAAGACTATATAAACCACGCCTTCAGTACAGAACACGCTTCTTGTTATTCTGCACTCCTGCAGCGTAACGCTCACCGTGTCTGCAAAGTCCAGGCCTGTCTTCAGCCACACCCGTCCCGTCCTCTCGAGTTACCTGCAAGGAAGAAGGAGAGAGAAGAGAACAGAACAAGACTCTTACCTGACGCTCCATCTCGGCCACACCGAGTCACCGCTTCTGCAGAGCTGCGAAGGAAAAGACACCAGGTTAGCAGCGCAACGCTAATACTTACCAGAAGGCTGCTCATTCCAGCGATCCATAGAAGCACCATCACTCGATCACCGCTCCATCATCTGATCGCTGCTCCGGAGCTGCTGCATCTGTAGAAAACAAAGAAGACATCAGGATAGCTGCGCAGTGGGGGAAAGGCCTCATTCAGACTTTGAAATCTTGCGCAGCACCGCTACTCACCTGAAGGCAGCCCTTCCTCGCAGCCCCGCAAGACATCGCCACGCACTTTACGCTTTGGATATACCGCATTAGCAGAATACAAAAACAGGTTAGGTGCGCAGAGACCCAATGCCATGTGGAAAGATTATTGATTAACGCTGCCGCTAGACCTACCTTGGAAGCCAGCTACCATTTCCGGAAGGGACCCCGCTCCATATTAAGCACCGAGGGGAAACCTGTAAGGAAGAAGCACAGGAGTGAACTTTTGGCAATTTGAACTCTTAAGCAATCCAAACCTTGGAATAAAGACTTACCCATTGAGTCACAGTTGTCTGGAACTCTGCAGGATCAGTGAAGTAACTAGATCCTTGAACTACTACGCACCCCTGCACACAGTTGCAGGATGGAGAGTCTGCCATTCATAACATACAGGTAAGACATAGCAGAGGGGTGCAAGAAGAGGTCACAGGAGGTGGGGGTTGCCCTCGTCTTTATGGTTGGGTAACATTTGGTTTAATCTTTTAGGCAACCTGCTTTTTTGACGAAAAGGGGAATCAGAGGGGGACACAAGGAACCACTGAACACCGGACCGTCCAGCTCCGTTCGGTGCCCCTGTGGAGACCAGGTGAGCGTAACAAAGGCCGAAGTGGCCGCAAGAGGGTCTGGAAGTCCTGCAAGCCCTCCTTGTCAGGTGCATGCAGCAGGAGCTGTGTGGCACCGAAGCAGTCCCGTCACCGTGAGATGCCAGGAGAGCGAGTGGTGCTCTTTACGTCCACGCAGAGGCAGAGCGGAAGTATTGGAAGCCGGAGAGGCTGAAGGGAGCTGCCACATACAACTGGTGAGTGAAGACAGGGAAACACTCATACTGGAGTGCCCTGGTACCTTGAAACAAACGCTTTTTGAATACTGAATGAACTGAAAGTTGTAATGAGCACTTTGAATGCTGAGACAAGTAATCTTCAATACCAAACGAAATGAAAGACTTGCCGCACCAAGCAAAAGCAAGTTATGGAATGGAATGAAAGAAGGTGGTGCAAGCAGCAGATATCACAGAATGAATTGTTTGGGACACAAGTGTTGGCCAAGCCAAAAGAATACCAAGAAGGTTACCAAATGAAAAACCAAGTATTGACCAAAGGTAAAGAGTTCAAGGAACTGCAGGTTAAGAGGAAACCTGTATTGGCAAGAACCAGAAGAATACAGAAAGTGTAACAAGATACATCTAACACTGTCCTCTGGAATATACGCCCACTGAAAGGACACTACCCATGTGGTAGTTGTGTAGCTTGCCAAGTTACAACAAAAAGGCAATCTTTTCAGGTGGGTAACAAACAATGGATCCTCATAGACTGTAAAACCAGTTGTGTCGTCTACTGCATACAGTGCCTCTGTGGCCTGAGATATACTGGACAAACAACTTGGACCATCAATACACGCATATCTGAACATCGCTCCAAAATCAGATGCAAGAACTCCAGAAGCACCCCTTGATTTGATTTTGATTTTTCATTTTTTTCATTTTTTATGAACACTGTACAGAATAACCTGCATTTGGGCGCAGATGTTAACTATAACACAGATAGAAGTGCGAACATTACTGCAGAGAGGGGTAAAAGCTTTTATTTGAATAGGACCATTTTTAGTCTTTTCCTAAAGATTACCAATGATGGGGAAGTTCGAATGTTCCAGGGTAACGGTTTCAAAATCTTTGGTCTGAATACCGCAAACATCCCGTCTCCTTTATATACCTTGGTAGTACGAGGTACACACATCAGGAATTTATCTTCAGAAGAAAGATTTCTTGTTCAGCGGTAAGCACAGACTTTGGCTGCAAGATACTCAGGCGCCAGACCATTAATGCCCCTAAATACCAGGCAGGCCTCCTTGAATTTAATACGATCTTCGAGCTGTAACCAGTGCAATGATCTGCGCAGGGCAGACACATGGTCCCGTTTCCACAGGTGCCCAATAAGCCTAATTGCCGCATTTTGTGCCCTTGTCAACCACTACATGGTAGCAAATCACACACCAAACAATACTCTATGGTGGGTAGTGGAGAAGATTAAGGGAGAGGCTGACATGCAGATAAGTCTCCTTGAAAAGGAATCCGGGTGGATACATACAATCAGGGTCTAAATGAGATTTTCCAACCGGTCACCCACTGAATTGGTAACGATAATAGGACCTCCATCAGTGAGGTGCAACTATTATCAGACACAGAGACTCCCAAGTAGGTGGGCCGACCACACCCACACAACCGGTGCAACAACCTGGGGACACCAGTACGCAAACCGATAGTCGGCACACACTACGGCAAGACTAACCCTTAACAGTTAAGGCTCACAGCCAACAAAACTTTGAATGGTCCGCCACATGGACCAGGAATACCACATAGAGGTCGGGATCACCCGCCCATAGAGGTTTCAGGCAATATAGACCACAACATCTCCATTGGTGACCCTGCCTCCATTATAGTCATAAGTACCAATAGGTCAGACCACTTTGACAATATTTATTCCAAGAACCAGGGCTTAAATACCCAAACATCGATTTTTAGAAAAAATCCACTCGATACACGGACCAGGAATGCCTTATATTGGGCACTTTCTTGGCTCACCTTAACTGCAGAAACCAACTAGAAGGAACGTTACAACGTCTTGCAATATTGCCAAGCAAGATCAGTTGTTACATTACGTTTCAACGTTTTACATTACTTTTTCAGCTGTAAAACGACCCCTCAAAGTATAAAAACAGGGTTTGGCAAAGAACACGTTTGAACGCAATAGCGAACAGTAGATCACCAACAGATTACCATAACAACGGGGCCTGTTGCAACGTGGAAATGCCATCACTACGTTGCACAAGGTAGCACTATGGCATCCATCTATAAACAAACGTGAACACGCAGAGCAGCGATTTGCTTGCAATGCCGAGTGAACGCTGGAGAATGGCAAAGACCAGGCCACGCACATGAAAGGTGAGCGTTTAACTACACAGGACCACACAGTTCTGAGCAAGGGCAATCTGTATTAGTAGCGGATGCCCAGTTACAAATACAAACATTCACTAGTGCGAATCCATATAGAAACAAACATGCAAGGACACATGGCCTCAGCACTCAACCAACACATTTTATTAGTCAGGAACCTGCAAACTCTAGGTGCAGAATGCTTAGTAATCGACTGACAATGGCTTCATGTCATTTTTCTCCTTTCAAACCACAGGGGGAAGTACTTATATGAAAAAATCGGCTGCATTTAGCAAAGTTGGGGAAAAATACAGTGTCCCCCGGTACCAGCAGGTAAATCTGGGGACGTTATATGATTTTTGAGTTAGGTACTTACCACAATAGATAATGCTCTACATATGGGCTCACTAATTTCCCCCCACCTTTTCTTGTGTACCAAATATAGCCACACTGCAAAGCATTTTACTCACACTGGGGGGAGCCTGATCATTCCCCCTTTATAAGCTCACTGGAGTCCACCTCTGTCTTTTCATATTACCCCTTAGGACCACACCACAGGAGCCAAGGAAGGACTTTTTGATGCCTCCCACATCATACCAGGGAACACACAAATAAACTCTTTAACCGAAATCACCAGGCAGGACTGCCTGAACATTTCCTGCAACATGACTGATACAGCTGCATATGCCTTTCCATACATCCATTTGGACTCTAGAATTGGGATTGAGCACCGGTAGGTAAATTGACCACTGGTTTTTTAACTAGTTTTTCTTTAAGTGCTTAGGACTTCCAGGCACCTTACGTAGTACCCTTCCACTCATTCACTATATGTGTCTCTTTACAGGGTCCCCAGCATGGAGCCCTGATGAAGGCGGCAGCCAAGTACCCACAGACAGCCGAAACATGATGTCGTCAGGGAACAACTTGATCTGGAATTGACAGCTCCCAGACATCTAACTATATTTGTTCCCACACCAATATCTTTCAAAGTTAGATTTTTCCATGTTGGCTATCGTGCTATTTAAAAAAAGACATTGATAAATACCTATCTACTAAACACAGCTTTTATTTAGGGTAGAAGATTGACCCTAATTATCCCAGTTCCAATAATATGGGTTAAGACTAAGACCAATGAGTAAACGTTGATGCAAAGGAATAACGTCAACCATTCCTTAAACCCACCATTTTTTTTCATTGAATTTTGTGTTAGATCTCGGGACAAGTTGTCATAATAAGGAGACAGGTTCTCTAGATCTATATTAGTCTCTTGAACCAAGAGTAAGGAGAAAAAGAAACTTAACTAGAGAATAACAGTAACAGAACAAAATAACAGGTACAATGAACCTAAACTTTTCATTTCTTTTTTTTTGTCTTTTTACACAAGCTTTTTTGGGCTATTTATGTTCTGTCATGTACTAATCAAATGTGAATTCTTTGATCCACCGTTGCACACCGGTTTCAGGTGTATCTGGGGACTTAATAACTATTATCATTTTGGATGAAGTGTAGTAACCATTTGCAGAAAACTCAGGTTTGCTGATTTTATGATACTGTAATGACTTATTATATTGTGATTTTAATTTTCTCTCTTTTTTTTCAACTCTGTGAATTCTTTATTTTTAGAAACCCTATTGTATCAGGATTAGTGGTAGGGACTTGCAGACTCACACTCGTGGATCTCTAACTCAAGAGACACGATAAGATGACTGAAAATAGCCCAAATGGATGGGTCTATTCAGTGAACCATACCTTTTCCTTTGAGTAGAATACAGAGGTACACCCTTTTGTTTATACAAAGTTCATGGTGGTCAATAAAGCCACGGTAAAGTGTTGGAAAAGAGTAACGCTGATGAAAGAAAGAAGCATCACTGTCAAAGGAAAGCAGTGGACAATTGTTGATCGAAAGCAGATAAGAAGGGTTATCGGTTGCGTGACCTGTAATGGGTGGGCCGGGTGGTCTGACAACTGCACCTAGACCGATTGTCCCCCTTCATGTAAAAAGAGAATTAAACTATCTTTAAAGAAGCTTATGTTTTGCAACTGTCTCTTATGTGAATTTGAAGGCAAGAAACAGACTTACCTATGTGAACCAGTGAAATGTACTGATGATAAAAGATTTGGGAAGTATCCCAAGGAATTGTGTTGTTTTAAAAAAGCTGCAGGATTTGAACTCTTGGGGAAGGCAACCCAGATACCTTGTTAACAGTTTTGAACTTGGGGAAGGGGAAGCTGATTACAAGCCAGGAGCTGGAAAATGCTTGGATTTATTTTAACACTATTCATTTGATGCTGACTTCCCTACACATTGTATACAGTTAGTTGTGAGGACAAATACAGGTTTTAGACACAGACAGACTGTTGATTTTGATTTCATGACACAGACTATCTTTGGTTTTATCAAGGTAGGGGAATCTTACCTTAGCATAGGGAATGTTAGGCCTTCTTCCATCCTGACATTTAAGTTAAATAAAGCTTTTGAGATCTAATTTTGAATCTGCTGTCTGTGCCCAATTCCTGATGCCTTCACAATGGTGAGTGCATGTCTGTTTTTTTCCAGTCTTCACCCCGCTTTAGCTTTCTCCAGCTTCTTGTATAGTCATGGGATGGTAGCTGTCTTTGCCAGCTAGCCTGGGATTGGTCTTTCCACTGAGCAGCTTGATTCTGGTTCCTTAATTAGCTTTCTTTGGAAGGCAGGCTCATTTCTATTCCCCTTCTGGTATTGGCCAGGATTTAACCGGTATGCATAGGGCTTAACGGTCGGCTCTGTGGCTTTAACTATAGGCTGGGCCATCAACATCATCTTGGAATTACAGATGGGTGTGTACCCAGCTCTGTGGTGCTCTGCAGCAGGTGGGCGTCTCCTAGCAAGCGAGGTCTGCATACCCGCTTGACACTGAGCTTGTCTGATTGGTGTCTTCACTTCACACCAGATGGTACAGTGCTTTCCTTGCGCATTCACAGACTGACCATCTTCCATGCTGAGCAAACGTGTGTGGTGCACTTTTACTCCGCAAATTATGTTTTCTACATTTTTAGTTTGGATTCACCTCTGGGGTCGTATTTCTTTGGAGTAAATGTAGTTTCCATAAGAGATTTGTAATTGTAATCTTACCCACAGTAAGACGCCAACAATCTCAGGGTATGTTGGGCTTGTGGTCAACTAGTTATCCTTTTAGGTAATGGTAGCTCTAAAGGGAATATTGGAATACATCTCTGAGGGAAGAGTGTTCCCAGGGAATCCTGCTCTATCCCTGCCCTTAACAGGCATATCGGGTAGAGACCAAACAAACCAGTGCCCTATGGTTCATGACCCTCCTTAGAAGGGATGGGATGTTCACCAACTCAACACACAGCCACAACCATTTAAGAATAAATAAACAGCAATGTTTGCATTCCAACATTTCAGCAATTTTGTCCTTGCTTCCAAAACAAAGGAAGACATCCTTATGTAGCAGCACATGACTGTTATTTCTAATGAATGGAGCAAAGCCACCCTGCTCTCGTGTCATTACAGACCAGCCCTGCATAAATAATCATCAGTTTGGTGTGTTACCTTTTAGTGGAAAGTTGCCATTGCTTCTGTCTACATTTGCATTGTTACTCATTTCATATGCAACAAAAGCAAATCAGCTACAGGCTAGTCATTGCACCATCTGGTACTAATCATATCACAAAACAAAAACTAGTCCCAAATCCTGAGCAAGTTCATCACATATCTCATTAAACTACAATGTCACGCCATGCTGGTGTTGAATCTGAGCTGTTAAAGTAAATTATATCACTTCCATACCAAGAGCCAAATGTATCGATTCATTTTTGGTAACATGGTTTGTCATCATGGCATGCCTGGATAAATAGAATACACATATTGTAGCCTGCAGTTCACTGCCACATTCTGGACAGCCATCTTCAAGTAGTTATATATTGTACTTGGTACACAAATCGCTTATCATCCACAGACTGACGGTCAGATGGAGAGGCTAGAAGCAGTGATCGAACGTCATATGGGATACTTTACCCCTCGCAATAAAGGAGTGTCTCACTCAAAAACATTTCATATACTTTTGTGCAGAGTCACTGGATTAATGAGTTATGTGCATGCTGCTAGATACAATTCCAGTTGTCTCCAATAAAAGAAAATACAGAGAGGATGTTTATGCTTCAGAAGTGTTGTTCTCATTTGGTCTAAGCTGTTTATGCTCCAAGGTGCCCAACATCTGCATACTGTATGCCACACTCTGCATCAAGTACCTGAATTTCATTCTGGACTAACCCCCTAATTTGTACCCCTATATTCTATACCGAATACTGCTCTGTGGTCCAGTCAGATCCAACCATCGATGGCAAGCAAGTGGTCACCCGTCAGTCATCATCACTGTGCATAGAATTTTGGCACAGATATATAAAAAAGATTGATGGAACACTTGGTAGCATCTCTGTTTTAGCGCGTCACCATCATAAAAAAAATAAGTTACAGACGGGAATGTGTTGCAAAGAGCCAACCAAAATTCAGTATGGGGAATCAGAATCCCCCCACAGGAATCAGGCTCCAGGGTGTCGGGTATGACAAAAATATCCTTCTCGGACAGAGGGCAAGATAGTCGAAAAGGGTGGAAATCCTGGTCATCACAGTGTTGCAGGTAGCAAACATACCCAAAGAATATAGATCAGTGCCCAAAATATTCCATGCCAGGAGAGATATATAAACAGCTGGTATTGTGAAGTCTCCGAGCAAACTAGTCAGACAGAGTTCCCCATGATGTAGGGGGTTCACCACCATCAACACCACCACCACAAGATTTTGAACACCAAAAGCAGGACTCCAAACACAATTTCTTAGGTACTGGAATACAGTGACGGGCACTCCATTCCACCACAGGAGAGAGCGAACATAGACCTGGAGTTATGAGCAACTGTAGCACTGGAGCCACTAGAAATACGGCAACCAAGTGACTGGTACCTGCTTCAGAACAGTAACCTTAGTGGCTGGATCAAATGGGAACAGATTCAGTGCTGGTCACATAGTAGATCCAAATACCAATTCTACAGAAGTATGGTCTTGCAAGCAGCACAATAAAGGAGACATATGCGAAAGATATCTATGCATGTATACCAGATTCAATGGCAACAGTGTTTTCTCAAAGATTTTTAACATGCTACATTTAAACCTAGCCCATTTCGAAGAGGTCGAGTTTACGTCAGTAAATGGTACATTCAAGACAATGAATTCAAATGTATTCTTTGTTCATCTTTCAAAGAGCCGTGTATGAGTTGTGTCTCAGAGCACAATGATAATGTTTCCTGAACCAGAACCTTGAATAGAAGAAGACAACCTGCACTGCCAACTGGACCTCTGATGCTTCTTTTTCTTCTGTGGCTCAATTTCAGGTGCCAGTTTTGTTGAACAGAGCTGGAGTTTTGTCACAAGTGTCTATATGTGAATACACCAGTAGCGGAGGCAGCATTTTGTGCCGGGGGCGCAATGGGCTCCATTTGGGGAACCAGGGAGGGCAGCCGGCCCCCCTTCCTCCACCCTGCCTCCGCCACTGGCAATACACTGGGACATAGAGACAAAGAACGTCCTCTCCTCAGAGGCTGAACATTCAGGGTGGGGCAGGGTTTCCATATCCTTGGCAGTAGCCTTAGGAGGATGGCACACAGTGGAGAAATTGTGCCACTAGTGCAATGTCCATTGTTAGTCCTTTTTGCCTAGTTTGTGCAGCGTCATGCTCAGAAAAGATGCACATGCATTGGTATAAAGAGCCATGCTGTGTACCAAACCGAGCACCACTGTTTAGCTGACAGAGATGTCTAGTGCACAATTGTGTTGTGCATTAAGGTCGCCTACAGACCATTCAATTGCAGGTTAAAATTGCATTTAGGGATATGTTTTTAGTCGCTAAAATGGAACTTAGAACCTTGCTATGTTTTTAGTTGCATTCTATAACTGCATACCTTTAGTGTAAAGCTGAATCTAGCTGTGCCCCGATTCGCATGCCGCAACTCCCTATCTTCAGGTTAATAGCGAAAGCTATATCTAACTGTGCTGCTATCTGCGCACCTGACTTAGTCAGCTAGCATGTACTCTCCAAAACCAAACATACTAAGTATCACTGCACTAGATAGGACAGCTAAGTTACCTCTCTACGCTGCCTCCCTCATCATATTAGTGGTATTATCACTCTCCTCCCTGACCATGCCTATTCCTCAACAAACCATTGGACCTATAGTAAACCAATATCAAGATGACACTACCACATACAGGGCCTGTAGTACCATAGACAGAAACCTCAAACTTCGTGCTCGCTTACCAAAATTGTACGAACTTCCAGCAAAGCAAATTGAACAAATCAACTTCCTAAAAATGAACATACTGCCGAAAACCACTGCAGAACACACTAGGAAAGCTCATATCCCTAAAAGACCCACACAAAAATGCTCCAAACCTACCATTATAGCAAGCACCATGCTCACTAAACATCACCTCAACGGTGCACTCATAAATGCTAGGTCCCTAGTCGCTCATGCTACAGAAATCTCAGATATTATTCTCGGACACCACCTAGACTTCCTAGCCATATCAGAATCATGGCTTCATGATGCAGCGGGTCCCACAGTCTCCTTAGCAGTTCCCGACAATTATACCATCATACGAGCTGACAGACACACCTCCCGAGGCGGGGGTCTAGCCATTATTGCCAAGACCAGTCTCGACATAAGAGTCTCCACATCCCCCATCACAAAATCTTGTGAATGCCTCTCGGTCAAAATGGCCACCGCCAGCTCCCAAACACTAAACATTGTCCTGCTCTACAGACCTCCTGGTCCTATTGGAACCTTTGTTGAGGACCTCTCCACCACCTTGTCCAACAATTTGAAAAACACCTCCCAAACCATAGTGCTAGGAGACCTCAACCTAGGCTACAATGATATTAAAGACACCCAGTCCACAGCCACTGCTCTGATCCTAAAAGAGCTGGGCTTTGCCCAAAGAGTCACCTGTCCCACTCATAATAAAGGTCGCATCCTTGACTGGATAGCTGATCACAACTGTGGAGTAACCATTACAGACACTGTTCCCCAGATCTGGACGGACCACTTTCTTCTTCTATTTACAGTAGATACTAACTTAGCCACAGCCAAGCCCACACCTGCCCCTCCTATACCCACGAGGAACAAAAAGCTAATAACCACGGAAAAATTGTTGCCAATCATACTACCCCAACTAAACTCGCTCCCAGCTAACACGGAGCCTGATATGCTAGTTGATAAATTCAATGAAACTATGAACTCAGCCCTTGATCACATAGCACCGCTCAAATTACGGACTAGTAAACCGAAAAAACATCTCAACTCATGGTTCACCCCCCACCTAAAAAATCTCAGGTTAACCAAAAGAAAACTAGAATCCAAATGGAGACTTACTCCTACAGTTGAAAACAAACTAAACCTTGCAAAGATATCATCCCAATACAAAAAAGATATCCTACTAGCCAAACAGGTAACATACAATACCAGAATATCCCAATCTAAATCAAGTGTCAGAGAACTGTTCAGTATCTTGAAAGAGCTGGAAACACCCATCATTCCCCAAGAAAACTGCACAAAGGACAAAAAATGGTGCTCAGACATTCAATCTGCCCTTATCAACAAAGTAGTCAACTTACAAACCAAAATCGCCCTAAAAAAAGCATCTCTCACACCTCAGGACGCCCTAACCCCAGCACCCCTACTTAAAGCTAAACAAATAACACGTTTCTGCTTCTCCAAGGTTTCTACCACTGAAGTAGAAAAAGTGATCCTGGGACTTAAACCGTCCTACTGTAAAGGTGACCAATGCCCTGCCCAATTAATTAAGGGTGCTGCAAGAGAACTATCGCCATTCATAGCTAAACTCATCAACTCATCCTTCACTACCGGCATTGTACCGAAAAATCTTAAAGAGTCGTGGGTCTTGCCACTCCTAAAGAAGCAAACCCTCGACCCTGCCATTCCTACCAATTTTAGGCCTATCACGACTGTGCCCTTTCTTCTAAACATTTTAGACAAAGTGGCATACATGCAAATACAAAATTTCCTTGAATCCAACCACCTGCTCGGAACCCGCCAATCTGGATTCCGTCCCCAGCATGGTACAGAGACCGCCCTTATCGATCTCAAGGCCCAAATAGATCAATGTAGGGACAATGGCCAAGCAGCCTTACTCCTCTTGCTAGACCTCTCAGCAGCGTTCGATTTAGTCGACCATACAGTCTTATGCAGCCACCTAGACTCTGCTGCTCACTTCTCTAAAGAGGCCATATTATGGATCAAATCCTTCCTGAATAACCGTACCATGAGAGTCTTCTCTCCATCAGCCTCAGCTGACCCGATCCCTATAACGTGCGGTGTACCCCAGGGATCTTGTGTATCACCTACCCTCTATAACATTTTCACAAAGCCGCTCTTTGACGAAATGGATCATCTGGGTATCGCCTACACCAACTATGCAGACGATACCCAGATCCTACTTCCGCTTTCAGGAGATTACGTTGTGGATCTGGCTTTAGTGAATAAAATGTACAGCATCGTTCAGGCATGGATGGCCACACACGGTTTATGCCTGAACGACGACAAAACTGAGCTCATAATCCTAGGCACCCCGACATACATAACTAAACTCAACACTGACTATGCCAGCTTCATTATCGATGGGAACAATATCAAAGTAGCAAAGGAAGTCAAGACCCTAGGCTTTTACCTTGACGCCACCTTAAACTTTGGCAAACAAGTCAACTCCCTAGCCTCTTCCACAGCATATACTTGCAAACTCATTAGAGCCAGCAAGCAATTCCTCTCTACAGACAGCTGCATCACGCTTGCCAGAGCCCTTATTCTGTCCAAACTGGACTACTGTAATGGTCTTTACATTGGGGCTAACAAACAGACTATCCAAAAAATCCAGGTCCTACAGAATAATGCCTTGAGAGCCGTGCTTAAGATCAACAGGAAAGAGCATATCTCCTCTATAAGAAGAGAATATAAATGGCTATCCACTCAGGACAAAATCCAACTTAAAATTGCCTCCCTTACTCACAAGTGCCTCAATAACATGGCACCACCCTACCTCATGGACAAGATACACTTAAGAACTTCACTTAGACCAACAAGAATGGTCAATGCAAATTGCCTCTATGTCCCTCGCTTTAAACGTGCCACTATTGGAGGACATAGCTTCGCAGTCAAAGCAGCACAGCTTTGGAACTCCCTACCACATGACATAAGAGAACCCCAGCCCTTTGCGAAATTTAGGCAGAATTTGACCAAGTGGCTGAGAGCTAATGACATCTAACTAATCCGACCTGCTTGACCTGACTGTCCCTACTAGCTTTCCACCTGCATGCCCCAGTTCTGATACCACTTTCTGTATTTTACTCCATTGTATATTACTGTACCTATTCCACTGTATATCACCTCCATATTGTGAATATTCCTGTACTTTGATCACCTCCTGTCTCGACCTTGCTCCAGCCCTGCTCATTCTTGCTTATTGTATACTGCATTATGACCATGCACATGTACCTGTATATATTTTATTTATGGCAGAATGTATAATGTTTATGTAATTGTACCTGTAACAAAGCTGAGCATATTCTTGTCTTGTGCGCCCTGATGCTCCAGGGCCCGGCGCGCCCTACAAATAATAAACTAAACTAAACTAAACTAGTGCTTGCTCACCTTGCAAAAATCATAGCCTAAGGCCTCTGGAAACACATCATGAAAATCAAACCCAATCAGCATAAACAGTGTCATGTTCTTAATGGCATCTGTGATTCGTAAATAAAAGTATTAAGGGTACGAGGGTGCACATGAATGTCTATATACACTGCAAATAATCACATTTGGCTCCAGCTGACAACATAGTCTCATGACTAGACCAGGAGGGAGATGCTCTGGCACCTCCTCCTGGTGGCTCTGCAAGGCTTCTGCATCCAGTCTGTACCTGGGGCTATTGGCTGAAGAGGAAGCACCTCTACGTATGATGTATCGGTGGGAGAGAGATTTAGACTGTGTTTCTCCATCACCACGCATGGTTCTCATATACATTGGTACTCGCATCATTCGCCCGGCATGGTGATCAAAAAGGCAAGTATAGCATAGTGGGAGGGCTTGGAAGACAATCTGCACTCCTGCTTCTGTAAGTAATAAGGGAGGCGCATGTTATTTCTACACTCCACCTCTCCCGGCCCACCAGCCCTGCTGCGAAGGCAGAGGGGAATCATAGACATAGGCAAGGGGAGTATGCGTCTACTGTACTCCTCTCTGCTGCTAGGATACATGCACGGCACCACTGTTCTTCCCTGCCCCACCGGGGACCATCACCAGAGATCATAGGAGGCAGGCTGTGAAGGGGGACGTATCCGCCTGTTTTGTGCTTCCAAAATTGGAGGCAAACGTTAGCAAGAGGTGCATTGGGCAGTAGTTAAACCCTTGATGATTTGTCTTGGAAAAAGCTTTTTCCTGGTGTGGCAGAGGTTGTGTGAGAACACGACCCTAAGACAACATTCCATGGAGAGGGGCTTGTGTCTCTTTGCATGAAGTCATTGAAACAAGAGACGGGCTACAAGACTGTCTCCAAAGCACTGCTAAAATTAAAATACAGTCCAGTGTCTCTATAGGAGTAACAAAAAAAAGGGAGGATGAAGACGCACAAAGAAAATAATAAATGGTGCATATCTATGCACTGCATCGTACAGTCTTCTCATGTCCTGTAGTGTAAGTGTTTCTGCCTTCAGAAGGCACACATCCACCACCCAGGAGCCAAAACTAAAAAATGGAGTTTAAAAACAGCGATATAAATGTAAAAAGAAATAGTTTAAAAAAAGATTTCCATAGTACACACAATGCATGTTTATAGCATGTTTGTTTGTGTATGTTTTGTTTCTCTATTCCAGAATCTTAAAACAGATAAATTACTCACCTCTTGCCCTCCATCAAGAACACATAGTTTAGCACTTTGCTTTTTTGCGTCAACCAACACATTAAACATTGTGCACACTGAGGAAGGGAGGCGTAAATCAGTAGACTTGTTTGTCTTCTGCAATCTGAGCTCGAATGCCATCCGTGTTCTGTTCGAGAGAAAGACAAAATGTTTACATTGCATATTTCCAAATTGATAAAATAAGCGTGAAACAGAGTAAATAAAAGTGAAATTAAAATGAGGTGACTTCATTGACAGATGTTTTCAAATATCTTCTGCTGGCACATAGAAATATCGTATTTTTTTAGTGGTACCATGTGTTAATATCCCTGCAAAAATATCGCCATACTAAAATATCGCCATCTTTTTGCAGCGATATTAAGCCAGGGAACCTGCGGGAGACACCCTGGCGACCCCCATATTTTTTTTAAAGGGAACCGGGGACACCCCTGGTGCCCATTTACCCCACACATTATCCCCACCAATAATATCGCCTATGGCCTTACCCAATGACCATATATATGGCGATATTATTGGTGGGGATAAAATTACCTGATACCCTTCAATTCACTGGGAATACATACTTTATTAACTATTACATTATGTATAACCAAAACGAGTCGCCACCTCAGAAAAGCACACCTCTGTAATTGGATGAAAAATGTTTAGATGATTTCATGCACATTTTGTATAAATTGGAATATTCCATAGTGCACTCTGACAAATTCAGAATGTCTTTATTTTTAGAATAAGTGCACATTGTATGCAAAACTACCCACTGTGGAAATTTTGCCGTTTTCTTTTCCCTGAACGCCATTAAGGACTTCTGCTTTAGTGCTCATAGTCCAACCAGATCACATACTCTTGTGATTGAAGAAACAGAGAGCAAGCCAAGGTGTTCACGTCCTTCTGTGTCCCAGTCTTCGTGCACGCAATTATCCAGTATAGCAAATACCCCTGCTGTGTGACTTCATATAGCTCAGATGCGTAGTCTATTAAGCTTTTGAGTGCGATCATACAAGAAACAAGCATTGGCAAAGCCAGTAGTTTTGATGATTGGAGTGGTTTGGTGCGTTGTACATTTATAGCTAAGAATGCAGTGTATACTTGGGCTCTGTTTGGTATGCAGTGATTATAACGAATAACAAAATAACTAATCCACTTACAGGGAACCGAAAATAACGAATTCCAAAATAACGAATTTGGAAAAAAAGGGTGGGGGTTGGGAGTGGGAATTGTGGTTTATGGGGTGGGGGAAAGGTATTAGGGATTAAAAGGTGGAGCTTCGAGGGTTGGGAGTGGGAATACTCGTTTTGGGGGTGGGGAAAGGTATTAGGGAAAAAAAGGTGGAGCTTCAGGGGCAAAAACAACGGAAACATGAATTTAGTATTCTTTAATTAGTTATGGTATTAGTTGTTATGGGATTAGTTATTTTGGATTTGTTAAAATCACGTGTGACCCTCTATTTAACCAGTTCTTCCAAATGTCTTCAGATTAGAGCTTGCATCAAATAGCATTAGTAATAGACATAGTATAAAGATGCTTATTGACTACAGCATCAAGGAGGCTTTCTTATTATGTCTATTACTAATGTTACTTGTCAGCAAACACGGTTTGGAAATTTCAAGGTAAGCATGGTGGTTTTAAGTGTGAGCTAGGGTGGCAGGGGTACAGGTAAGTTACAGTGGGAGGTAGTAAGCAGGGAGGAGCATTTTAAGCATGGATAAGCTAGAATTAGCAGGGGTAGGTAGGGTTGATGTATGGGAGGTGGGCTGATGGGGATAAGCAGGGGTGTAGGATGGGTGGGTAATGAAGCATAGCTGGACAGGGATGGCTAGGATGAGTGGGGTAGGCAGAGGTGAGCTAGGCGGGTGCTCTTTGGGAATAGACAGGTGTGAAGTAGGGTGCATGTGGTAGGGTGGGTGGGCAGGGGTGAAGCATGGAAGTTGGGGTAGAGTGTTTTGAGATGGATGTTGGTAGAGTGGGTTGAGGTCGAAGTCTGTGGGGATAGAGAGGGTTATGGTATAGAGGGGTGAGTTAGTGTCAGAGTATAGAGGGGCAACACAGGGTAGGTGGGTGTATAATGTTGTGAGGCAAAGGTGGACAGGTGCAGAGATAAAGTGTGGGTAGGAGATAGAGAGGTGGAAGCGGGTAGAGTGGGGAAGATGGTTCAACGTGGGAAGGGTAGAGTGGGGCAGGTGGAGAGAGTGGAGGCAAGGTGTTAGAGTGGAGCATGTTAGAGTGTGGATTTAGATGGGTGGTGTGGAGTGGTGCACAGGTTATGGAGTGGTGATGTGAAGTGGTTTGTTGGTGTCGAGTGAGGTGTATGAAGGTGACGTGTTGTGAAGCAGTAGGATTTTAAAGTGAAAGTGTGGAGGCGTGGGATCTGCGGATGTCTCGGGAGGATAGCTCAGGGACAACATGCTCACCATGGAAGCAAGACGACACGGAGAAACACAGGTTCGATCCCCAGGTCCGCGCTTAGAAACCTCTGGGTATTAAGTGCATTATAAATAACCTATCATATCATGTGGAGTTGTGCATTTGTCTGGTGGTTTGGATAGGGGTATGCAGTGGTGCAGTGGCACTGTGCAGGTGTGGTGTATGAAGCGCGGAGTGCTGA
The DNA here is from genome assembly GCF_040938575.1 of Ambystoma mexicanum. Classification (NCBI taxonomy): domain Eukaryota; kingdom Metazoa; phylum Chordata; class Amphibia; order Caudata; family Ambystomatidae; genus Ambystoma; species Ambystoma mexicanum. The sequence continues at coordinate 631,489,966 of NC_090936.1, forward strand.
CGTGTACAGATGGTGGTGTGGAATGTGGTGAATTGTGGGTGTGAATTGGAGGAGTGGTGTAGAGTGTGGGGGTGTGGATTTGTTGAGTGGAGCAGTGTGGTGGGGTGGTAGAGTGGACTGGGTGTGTTGAATGGTGGAGTGAAATGATAGGTTGTAGTGATATAAAGCCCAATACATCTTCAAAATAAGACCAAAACACACTGCTTCCAATGCAAAAAAGCCCAAAAGAAGCCACACAATTGTAGAAACTGTTAGAAACCAACCCACATAAATATGAAGTAGATAGGACTCATCAAAAGAAAATGCACACACTATTTTTAAAATTTGCAAACACTCATGAAAAGAACACACAACGCCCAATCAACCACAATGCAGGTCCATATGGCTAAACTAAGTTGCTGAAATAGACACTGGAAAACAGCTTTGCTTGCACTATCAGAGGATCCCTATTGATATGATGGCTAAAATGTATGAACATATTGGGTTTTACTTTCATGTATTAGAGTGGAGTATTGATTGCCAAGTGATTTCATATTAAGATGTGTGTGTTGCAAGTAGTACTGCATCCTTTCAGTTTCTTGTTATGATGTAAAGGCTGCAGTTCCACTGATGACCAAGAGGTGTTCTCATAAGAAATCACATGAACTGACAGCAGGGCAATAATTTTTCTATAATTAAACTGTGATAAGCAAAGTTCCATTGACAGAGTGGTCTTACATCTGCATATTTAAACATTTCTCCTCTGTAATTAAAGTGAACATGTACAGTTATCTGCAGAAGGAGAGGCTCTCTGCACACTGTGCATTATAAGTGGGATAAATGTACATCTAAGAGATAGGTGCAATACTCAGTATATAAATAATTCAATTAATGAGTAAAACAATCTCCCCAATTCTGTAAATAAATCACCTACAAAGAAGGGGACAAATAGCACAATTTGGCTTACTAGACATTTTTTCCATACAAACAAAGCATTTCGGGAACATAAGAATGATGACAGATTTTGAAATTTCAAATAGTTCTATGATAGTGATTCAAACCCCGAGCCCCTCCTCTGCATGTAATGCACACTGGGCTCGCTGGTCCTTTCATTTGTTACAACACTCACCAAACAGTGAAATGTCTGTAAACCACATAACATATATGCCAAATATTACTTACCAGTATTCATCTTTCTGAGGCTTGCATCTGATTAGAATCGCATGCTTTGCACCCCACCCCACCCCAATCTAGTGGCTGGCTTGGAGTCTAACACTTGTTTTTCAAAGTCATAGACAGAAGCGCTGCTGTCACTCTATCCCTTTCCTACGTGTACAAGTACCCATAATCCCTCATGTGTCAAAGTCCTCAGATTGTTTTTTGGCTATGACGTCAGTAAGGGTTGTGGATGCATTGCAAACAATATATTTGTTTTAACTTCTTTTGCACATGTCCAACTCAATGATACAAGAAAGTCTGCAGCAAGTTTGAAATCCCATGCTGCAAAAGGCAAGGGCAATGGTATGAAGCAGAGAATTAAGAAGTGAATACACAAAGTATGTGAAATGAGGTGGCATCTCCTAAAGGGGGAAAAGGAATCTAAGTTAATGGTAATTGAAGGAGGTTGCACATGTAGGGGAGTGCAAGCATAATGGAGATAAAATGAAGCCAGTAAGTCACAGGGTTCCAGAATTCCAAAACCCAGTAATTACAGCACTAGAGGCACAGGTTTCCAGTGTGAAATTGTTGGGCACTTTGTATTGGAGAAGCAATGTCCTGCAATGACAGCCCAGTGTTACAAGGGCAACCAGAGAGGACACTTTGCTGAATATGTTCGGGGGAGGGGACATGACATCTAAAGGAAAGTTGCCCCTACTAAATTAGGCGTACAAAATGGTGTGCCACGAAAGTTGGGGGGACAAACACCCTTGTCCCCCCCTACAATTACGCCCATGAAACAAAAGATCAACAATCGTGACCCAATGAACACAAAAGTGAATGTCATCGCCATCAATGAACAGAGCAACGTTTCTTAGATGATAGTCCACATCCAGCCCTTGAAGGCAGGAGAAGATGATGAGGATGGGCCATACAGACCTCCTGTCATGCTGATTCAAATGGTAGACTCAGGGTCTCCATATACAAGTGTGTTTATGGCGACACATGAAGCACCGATGCAAGGTAGGGACAGCACACTACCACAAACAAATATTGATCCCACTGCTTATGGCTGAGCCCCAATAGACATTTTGGGTTACACATGGTGCAAAACAGTTGTACGGACATGGCATAAAATAAGCAGTGCCGTATAGCAATTTGCCATGCAATTCTGTAGGTTTGCTAATTAAATTGACACTTTTGTAGCAATAATAGCTATTCAAGTTACCATGTTCAATAAAAAAAACACCTCACCCTGCATTCCTCTCTTGCCCTTAGGCCTCTCTCCCCCTGTTTTTCCTCTGTTCACTGCAGTAATCATCTCCTCCACTCTTAAGTGCCAAAGGCCCGTGTGGGAGTGCTAGTCAAGCATTTATTTTCTTCAACTAATTGCAAGCCAGAAGTAATCGGGATGACACTTTTTTAATTAAACCAACTATATCCTGTCTGGAAAAGACCAGTATGTTTTAACTTTATATTTCTATAGTCATGCAATTTGATTCTTTACATAATGCATAATTGAAGTAAAACACTGCACTGTGTCTTTGCTTTACAGTAACATTTAGGTTAGTATAGCTACATCTCAGTGTCAACTAGATTTCATATTATTGGGGAAGATGCATCATATAGATGAGTGAAAACTTTTGAAAACTACATGATCACTCGGCCAAATACTTTTGATGGTAAACCTAGTTCTGTGACCTACTGGTTGCATACATCTGCAACTGCTGCTCAACACATAAGCGGAACCCATACTCATGTATATTCTATCTTATCACCTTATTGTTTTATACCAGCTACCCTAAAAGTGAGATGGCAACAAACTACAATTTTCCACCTAGTTTGCCCAGTTCTCTGCCTGCTATGCCATCCACTATGCATAATCATTAACTTCCTTCTTCTTACATAATGAATACACAAAACTAACTAGATATGTACGCAAAGTAGTGATCAATAGTTCCATCAAGTCTGTACATCTACAGATCTGCTGCAATACCATCCACCGTATTTAGCCTCCGGAGCTCACTTCGCTCTATGATTAGGATGGCCTTGTATAATAGCACAAACATGAGAGGTGGGCAAACTGTTTTCAGAGCCTTTTTATCGTATCTATTTGTGTCCATCCATGTAGCTTACCTTTTACAGACACTCATCTAGGGCACAGAAAGTCTACTCGACCACTCGTATAGTCGAGTAGATTTCATGAAGGGCGAGTTACCATTTGCAGTGGACATTTGAATCTTTTATTTAATATTGACTTTTGCTTGCAGGATGGCTGACCTCTGGGTAGCAGCAGCATGCCAAACAAAGTGGGTTTGTGGTGACTTGCACCATTTTACAGGAAGCGTATTTACATTTTTTTGTCATCTGTTGAGTGCATTTCGCTTAGGTTGAGGAGGTAAACAAGTTACTAGACCTGCAGGTCTAGCAGAATTTTAAAGAATTAGCAAGGGCGACTTTTTTTTCACTAATGTCTTACTTCCACGGTACACAAAAATGATGTATTGTTGCTCGTTTTATGTCTTGGGTACAAACAACCTCTGGTGTCATAAAAAAATATTAGCATACCATTGCTAATCAAATGAGTTTGTTTGCTAATCAAGAACATTTTAATTAGAAAACTCTGCTAATCAATTTTTGAAAACTAATTTATGCCTTGAGGGATCCTTGAAGATAAGGGGAAGGTGTATGTAACTTTGAAACAGGACAGATTTTTGGGCTTGCACCACCAATGATGGTTGAAAATGGAATTTAAACCAGGGCAGGAAGTACAGAAACAAGTGATTTCACAAACAAGATCAGTGGACAGGATACTGAGCATGTTCCTGGATGTTTTTAGTGAGACTAGGAAAACAATAAGATTTTACAAGTACCAAGCCAGTGGTACACAAGGTGAGGCAAGTGATGATATGTGTAAGGGATAATTTTAGGTAAGAATGGAAAAGCTGTTTGCAGACGGTAATATAGAACTAATGGAGTCCAGTGAGTGGTTATCTCCAATTGTAGTTGCCAGAAACTAGGGGGCAGTGTATATGTTGAAGCCTGAGATGTAAATAAATCTATGTGGGTAGATAGGTATCACCTTCCCAACATCAGTGATATGTTATCCACAATGGAGAGGTGTGGTGCTTCTCTACCACTGACTTAATGTCCACTTACCACCAGATAGATTTGCACCCTAGTTCACAGCACATTACATCATACATAACTCTACCAGAGACATAGCGTTTGGATTGTAATGGTTTTATAACACGGCACACTCCAGCAAGGGACTCCTTCCACTGACCATGATTGTGGCGCACTATAAAAATGCTTTCTATCTTTAATCAACCCCCGGGCTCTTTATTTGAGTAGGCCCCCAAACCGTCTCGCACCCACCTTCACTAACACCCTGTGTCACAGTGGACAAGGAACCAGGCCGGTGTGTATCAATATGATATTTATTCATTTTATGGTTCAATGAAAAATAAAGCAAAATCAAACAATTGAGCAGCAGTCACCAATGTTGTGGCAATCCAATACAACAATTTCCACTACACAGTTCAAACTCCTAACACCAGTTACAGAAACCTTTAATAGCAAACAGAAGAAAAATAATTTTGAAAGCAACAGACAGCATTCAAGTTAAGCACTCCCCATGCAAAACTCACCCCCAAACATCTGCTAACTAAATTCTTCTTGGATAGAAAGCAGTGGCAAGGAGTCAGGATGAAAAGGGAAAAATCAGATTTAGAATTCAGCCCACCACCCCAAGATAGGAGGCCAGAAAAGAAAATAAAAACCTGATTTATGAGCAAAACGGCATAATCATATTTCACTTGTTACTCGCACAGCAGCTTTCAACCACGGTGGGATAGCTAGGACAGAAATTTGTGTTGCTACACTCGAGAGATCAGGAAGCTTACAGACTAAGCAGGGCACCAAAGCAACGTGAACACTAGGTAACAAAGTCGATTTTGGGAAAGAAGCCAAATGCAAAAGAAAACACATGCAGCAGAATAGAAATTCTTTCTACACAGGACTTGTGAGGACAGGCAGCTACGGAAAGGGCTTGGCTGTCAAAATCGGAAATTGGTTTTCAGGACGAGGGACAGAGGTACATAACAGATAGAATTCTGACAGCAAGGGGTTGTTCTCAATGGGAATACGTTTTTTTTTTCTATGGGACAGAGATAAATTATGAATCTGTGGGAATGCACACAGTACACGGGCACATTCGGATTTGTTACACAGAAACTAATTCTATTTAGGCTATATACTAATGACTATAGTTATTTAAAGAAAGACACTGAGCGCAAGGGGTTAATTTCTAATTTTAACCAGCTCGCACCGTGAATTTCCCTATCAGGGAATTAACTAATTTACTTCAAAATGGTACTAAGGACTTACACAGATAACTGAAAGAATTATAAAAGGAATACACTAACATACACAGGCTAATACAGATTCTGCGGTGAACAGATTATACTGGCAATTTGGGACTTTGAATGGGATTTTTTTAATGGGATGCAATATTCAAAAGAGCGGGATATGCAATTTGGGGACTGGGGTTATGTGCTACTTACAATGTAAGCTTGAGTTTGGGATTCTGGAAAGCCAGCGATGTCTCTGGTCACTCTGGTCAGCTAGGCCAAGGGATCTGGTCAATGGACTCTCCTGGATGGGATTCTGGACAGCTAAGCAAGGTCTGGCCACTGCGCTCTCTTGGATGGGATCAGTTGCCTCCTCTCTTTTCTCCCTGGACCTGGATGAATGGATCTACCTGGATGGATGTATCTGTGCTTTCCTGGATCTTGAATGGATTCTGAATCTTGCATTCCCTGCTTTCCTGGATCTTTAAGTCCCTTGTTTTTCTCTGTCTCCCCATTATATAGCCAAAATGCCATCATCAATTGGACAATCTGGGGAGGAAGTACTGTAAAATTATTCCTCTCCTGTGATAGGACAGCCTACCAGTCCTCTCTCCTCCCCCTGGGCCGATTGGCTCAGGGGAAATTACATAATTTATGTGTTTGCATTTATGACTCTGTCTCTCCAGTCTACTTTTTATCAAAACTGAGTTATAGATCAAAACTTCAAACTTATACTAGCCACCGCCATAAGAAGCAGATGTGCGGATTCCATAGGTCACAGGGAATTGGACAATCTGATCGCCGACTCTGGGCGAGGTCCCATCGCCCTTTGGCACATTTACGCCGTTTTTATTAAATGCATAATATTTAAAACTCTGCCAATGACTACACATATTCCCAATAACAATTTGCATCTTCCCACCTAGTGTCATATTTGTCCCATTTATAATTCACCCCAAAAGGCATCTTTCATGGCCATTTCAGTTCACCAAGTGCTAGAAACATGTACTTGGTCTCTCTACATTCGTCTAAAAATCACATGAAAAACTGGCATAATACAAAATCACTACAATTTCAGGGTGCTGGTAAAAATGTCTTAAAATACAAAAGTCCTTCAATTTCAATGCAGTGGATTTATCACATGTATGGACGGCGCTGCAGACCCCCATAGCAAACTGTCTCTGTCAGGCTCAGCTTACAACAAAGGACTTTTATGATGCCCTTTGAAGTTTGACAGTTACTTTTTCAGAGTGGGTGCTGGAGGAAATCGCACCTCTCGGTCATGCACCAGCTATACTGGTTTCCATTTTACCTTCTTCAAGGGCTGCCTGCTAGTCTAGCAGGGCAGTGCATCCGCTTACTCTCTGCCTTTTCATATGTCATTGTGGGCTGGTTCACTTATGGATGCAACTTTTCAGTGGGAAAACAGAAAGTTGATGGCTGGAAGGTTTTGAATTATTAATCATAACCACAGGCAAAGCTCTGGGCAACCCTCCAGGCCATCGTTTTTCAGCCTGCCAAGCCATTACAGAAGGGGAAAAAACCATATGCAAATCAGGCTTGGTCCTACCCAAAAAGGGGCAGTCCAGCCCGAACTGCTAGGTCACGTCCCTTCTCCACGAGACCACAAGCATCCCCAGACATGTTTGGGTGGCAGTGTTCAATGCTTGCCACACATGTGCCATGAATAAAAAAGCACAGGCATTTTTGTGGCACCTTTTCAATAAGGTTTTTGGTTGAAGGGGATTTCTGCCTAGGGCCTTAAATGCACCCCACAGGATTGGTGTCCGCCAGTGCAATTTTTCAAAGAGTAATGAAAACTCTTCCCCAGGGACAAAGGTATATTGTGCTTTCAGGGTGACATTCTGATAAGTGCCTGGCAGGTAGGGGAACAGAATAAACTGGTACGATGTTCAGCAGAAACACTAAATGGAGCAGGTTTAATGGTGAAGAAGAAGTGTAGCTACAAGGTTGCACAGGTCACATACCTGGACATGTTTAACAGGGGAAAGGTGTCTGACCCAAATAAGAATTAGTAGAAGCAATCTTGGAGATGAGATAAGCCAAAGGCAAGGATCAGTTAAGATCATTTTTTGCCATGCCAAAGTTCTATGCACAGCTTTTGGCAGGATTTTTGGAGGGTGCAGCTTGAGATATGTAGTGAAGAAGGGGTGATTTTTGTGTGCATGAATGGACTCTAAGAATCAATCATGATGATCAAACAGGCCATCTCAACCACCCGGCCCTCTAGGAATTTGTTGTGGGAGTCAGGACATTCTTGAGAGTGGATGCAAACGAGGGGTGTAGAGGCTGTGCTGAGTCAATATTAAGAAGGGCAGAAGTGCCCATAGCGTTTGCAACCAGGGTGAGATGACATTCTCAGTCATTGAGAGGAAAGTCTAGGCTTGCTGTTGGGTAGCCCATTATTTTAGGACCTATTTGTGAGGCATCCCATTTACAGCACCACTGTGACCATAAACCATTAGATTAACTCACAAGAGACAAAGGGTGTGTAAAGACATTGGGATCATACCCTCTAATAGACCATTTGCACCAAAAATCAAAGATCCCAATGCCATTAAACTGTTGCTCCAGACACTTAGCATGGTTGGCATTCAAAGTGACAAATGCATCATAATCTGTTCATTATCCAAATCTAAAATATTTTATTAAGTATAATGCTATAAAAAACGCATAAAAAATACACATACCAATAAATACAAAAAACCCTAAAGTGACGTGCTCTACAGTCCTAACTGTATGTACAACATACGGTTTCCAAAAAAAAACACTTTTATAGAACATCAGCAGGTATTATATGGCCTACTCTATCCATTGATCGTTGATCATTTCTAAATCAGCAATGTACTCTATTGCTCGAATATCTTCTCTAAATCACAGGTAACTATAATTAGGTCCTTACACAACAACATATGTTACCTTTGAACACTCCTAAAATTCACAGTGATTCTTAGCCCATCGGTTTTTGTTGCTAATGACCATAAACCATTAACACATCTTTTACACCAGGGATTATTCGGGTATAGCCACCCATGGGATAGTCCAATGGCTAGTTTACATGCGGAAATTTCATTTCTCTGCCTAAAAGATATCAGGAAATGAGAGCCTGTTGACAAATTGCCTGTCCCAGGGTAGGAAGACAGTAGAAACAGAAGATTTAAATACATGGGTAGCATTTGTAAAGGAAAAAGTGACTGCCACTGCGCCCGAGGAAGAACAGATGAGGACATTGATGGAGGAAAACAAGTTACATTATGGCATTGGCTACTCTCAGAGTGTGAGTCATTGCATGTAATGATTAGAGATGAATTGCCCCAAAGTGTGGTGTTTGGCGAGGGGTGAGAGGCCTGTACCAACCAAAGACGTGACACCCAACATTGTTTTGAATTCTCATGAGGGGCATGTAGGCCACAGTTTGACGAAGAAAAGGCTCAGGGAATGCTAATGGTGCCTGGGTATGGATGCCATGGCAGGGTTTGTTGTAAACACAAACTATTCAACACATACAAAAAGTTACAAAACAAAGAGATAGGATTCGGTGCCTCTACATCCCATGGGCATTCTGTTAAGGGTGTGTCAGAAACTGAACATAGATATGTTTGGAACCATGGAAATGCTAGATTACGATTCTCGCTATGCAAGGGTACTCCTAGATTACACGCCGAGGTGGTTTAAGTGTCTACCTGTGGTGATAACTTCTGTGGTCATTGATTTCCTTCTGTTGGTATGTGCTAGGAAAGGTTTTCCTGAATAAATAATGAGTGACAACGACGTGCAGTTTGTGTCGGCAGAAATTCATTTTTTGGGTGCCCCTGGGATAAAAAATCTGAGGACGACCTTGTCATCGGGTGCAACTCAGAGCAATGGGTTATGGGAGAGGGTGAACTGTTTGATAAAGGAAAATCTGCAGTTAGCCTTGGCCAGTGGATTGGGGGATGAGGGTCACATCCTACCAGAGCACTCCCCATCCTGCGAGTCCACCCACTTTGTAATGAGAAGGAGGGACATGGGGACAGATGTGTGCCCCCATGGTTAGGGAGGCATGATGGCATTTCTTAAGATGAGGACCACATTGTGGAAAGGGTGAGGAAAACCAGTGGGGGATGGTGATACAAGAAGAGGCACGATTGAAAAAATTGGTATGGGTGAAATACACAAACTATATCCCAGGAGAATGGGTGAGAGTGCAGAAAACCTTTCAAGTTCAAGGACAGCATGTAGTGTTGAAGGATGGCAGCCATTGGAAAAATGGCATGGTAGTAAGATGCAATGAATGAAGTAAGGTGCAGGGGGAATCCAATGACAATAATCTGCACGTATGCCCTGGCAAGGGCCCCGTGACTGCTGTGCCTAGAGACCCAAGCTACTACTCACTGATGTGGCACAACGAGGCTGAAGCATGTCTGGGGTTGCTTGTGGTCTCCTGCAGAAGGGATGTGACCAAGCAGGAAAGGCTGGACTGCCCTTTTGGGGCGGGGCCAAGCCCGATTTACATATGATCTTTCCGCTTTTGTAATGGCTTGGCAGGCAAACAACGATGGTCTCGAGTGTTGCCCAGAGCAATGTGATGTTTTAAGATTAATTCTAAACATTCCAGCCACCACTTCTTTTGTTTTGCAATAAACTGCATCGTTAGCACCATCAAGCACCCAGTAGCATGCCCAACAAATAAAAAAGGCATCCCACTCTAGGTGAGAATAACTTCACCATAGACACAGAGGGGTGTCATGGCACAATTAGGAAACAACCCTTGAGATTGGATGACAATTTGTAAGGTGATTGCATAGATATCAGGTGGAGTGAAAGAATGTACATTGTCTGCTTTGTGTGTGTTCTAATGAGTTTAGGGAAGAAATGGTCCTTTCTTATCACTTTTTCATTCCAGTCCTTCCTCTTACCTTTCTCCTACACTTCCCTCTTGGTACTAAGTCAATATCGGATTATTAATTGAATTTTAATTATTTTAAAAGGGGCATGTGTTTTAAGCTGGCAGGCGGGAATGCAGAATCTGTCTGCGCTCCAGACTACGATCATTGAAAGGAGGTGAATGGAATTTGGCGTGGTGAGAGAATAGAAAGCCCTGGGGGAAGACGCCTATGGTGGGCCTGTGGCCCAGGGTCCTTCAATACTCTGAAATGAATTTACCTTCAATCTATCACTGCGCCATTTCCTCATTTCAGAAAAAAATAAATGGACAGCTGCTCTTCATTATCTACAGAAAACCACGAATTAACCCTTCTTAGAGCCCACTACATACCCTTTTCAATACTATGCACTGTCACAGATGGCCACACGAATACACCAGCTCTCAGAAAAGGTTACAGGGTTTTTAATATCAATTTGAAGGAGTTCACTTCATAGCAATCACTCTCTCTCTCTCTCTCTCTCTCTCTCTCTCTCTTCTCCCGTGGGATTCCTCCACCCGTACCCCTATAATCTTTAGTCTGGCTGGCTAGCAATGAGGAATCAAAGGCAAAAGCCTTATTTATCTGACTCCCTTCGGAGTGTTCTAGGTGAATCCCTATGCTGTGGTCCTGCAAGAACTATAATGGTGTTTGAACCAGGAATTGGTGCCATCCAACCACCCAGGTCCCTCCTGTTCTTATCCTTCTTATGCCCTTGCATTCCTTATTCTGCTTCTTCCTTACTTTCCTTTGACACACCATCTTGTCTTCCCGCACTCTCTATTCCCTCCCTCTCTCCTCTGTCCCTCCGATGTTATCTCTCACCTCTACTCCTTATTTCTACTCTCACTACTCTCCCCTCCTACTACTCTCTATGACTTCCCACCTCTTCACTATCCAGTACTCTCCTCTCCTACTACAATCTGGTAGTCTCAACTCCCACCATGCTCTACTACTCTCCCCTCCTGCTACTCTACTCTTTACACTACACACCTCCTACTGTCACACTCAACCTCCATGCTCACTCAATCTCACGTACTCCCCTACTCTCCCACTAAGTAGCACTCACCCACCTTACCCACCACACACACTCACATACCCAGGTACCCTTTCTCTCACCAACCAATATCTCACCTTCAGCATTCAGCTCGTTTCCTTCACCCTCTGCACCACCTTCCTTCCACTGTCTGGTCTCTTGCTCCACCTCCTAGTCACCCATTGACCTCAAGTGAACCACTCACTCTCCCTTTATGTTAATCCCTTTGTACCCTCCTCCTGCCCCTTCCATTGGTTCTGGGGCTCAACTGGTTCCCTGGGCCAATCTCCGCCTTGCTTTTGTGTGGGAGTGATGGGTCGTTTAGGCCCCCTCATACATTCAGCACGATGTAAACCACTTGCTTGCACAATAATGGTGGGCGTTTCCATTAGTCATAGGCATGCTAACAGTAGTAGATGCAGGGTTGTTGTGCGGGACACTTGGGCTTCTATTTTGTGTACCCTCGACTCCATCTTTGGACTAGGCCACACTGCAATAATACGAAAAGGCTTCTCTCCCTTCTGTAGCGCCGCGCACACTGCGCTCATGGCCTCCAACTTTTCTCACTGTGCCTGAAGGCTTCGCAGCTCCTTTCTCACGGATGAATGAACCAGAGATAATTGAAACAAATACACCAATGTAACATTTTCACTCTTCCTCTGAGATCACTGTCCTGTGTGTGAACCGGCCTGGAACATGACTTTTAGTCCATCCATCTCCACAAACCTGCCGTGCCCTCTTACCCCCGCTGTTGGAAAATTACTGCCACTATAACCCTGTGTGCCCACAAGGTATTCTCTTGATGTACCAGACGTGTGATCCTGCTGTGAAGCCCACCCCAGTGTGCCCCCAACTAACATCAGACCTCTGTCACAGTATATTGCACCCTAGAACTAACAAATGTCAGAATGTCTTGTAGCCTCTTTGATGCGCCTGGACCCACCCTACAGTCAATGTTATCTTACTGACCAAGAAGCTAAGCTTGGTACTCCATATAAGTCCCAATGAATAATGCTGTGATTGAATGGGCACGATTTATAGATTTATGATGATATACTCAAAGGAACTGTAGGGACCATTATTTAGTGCATGTCTAATGGTAGTATCTCACGTTAGCTAAGTTAGGACCCACCCTACCTCACCACGACCTGACCCTCACCCCGCCTGGACACAGACAGATGGACCTCGTGACGCTCACCCTCCCGCCAACCAAGCAGCCAACCACGGAGGAGCAGCGCCTACATGCACCTATACATTGTGATGTTGTGTCCAATCATAGTGAACTTTTGTAACATTTGTATCTGACATCACTGATGACGTTTTTTGCCTTTTTAATCAATTGTAAGTGTGTTGTTTGGCAGAGCGCTCTCGGGCAGCAGAGTTCTCTGGATGCCAATTTTACATAAACAAAACTTAACTCTCGCAGCTTGTTCTCTTAGTCTCATTCCCCATTGGGGTGTGTCACATTTATTGGTCGGGGAGTGGGCCTTTACACTTTCCACCAGTGACCAGGTTACAAGGTGTGAAGCCTTAAATCCTACTCTAAGCCCAGCCCCTTTTTCAAAACATGGGTTTGCTGGTGTATGGCAATGTTGGCCCGGTACAGTGAATGGCAATTGAAGAGTTGCCAGGATTACCGCTATACAGCGAGCAATGTTCTGCTGACTCTGTGTTTGTCACTGTATCACTAACTTGTGGTGTGTATGTTCCATCTTCGCTCGGGCCGATAACTTGGGCTGCCGGGCTGTTACCCCCGTTCCAGCCCTTGGAACGGGGATTAACACCTTTAAGATACTCGTCCCATGGTAATCAGGGCACAGATCAACGTGCATGTCAAATATATCAAAGAATGCTATGTTAAGCTCCTAGCATTCCATGTGCAAGGATTATAGAAGAACACTGCAGAGTGCCTTTCCTTGGTCAAAACAAGTCAGCTTTTATACACTCATGTAAGAAGCTCCTTTGCCATAACCTTCCAGAATCAGGTTAAGAGTGCCATGAAAGCTTTGTCTCTAAAGATAAGGTCCTTGACTCATCCCCTGCTGACCAAGGCAGGAATCCCTTTGACCAACACTTGCTCCAAACACAGATACAGAAGAGGTGGACTATTCTCTATATAAATACCCACCAAAGGAACATCCTCCTGCATGAACTTGCAGTCTATCAAATTCTCTTGCATATCTGAGCTCCACATAAATCACTTCTCTTAAATCCACCCACTCCCTCCGCCCACAGGCAACTTCACGTCATCCTGCTAATGCGTCAACAAGCAGCTCCCAGGGTGTTGCTTTGCCTATATTCTGCCCTAGGATAAGAAAGATATGCACACTCATGATAGAACGTACAGCATATACCATACTGACAGCTTTCCCCACCCCCCCGGGAGAGCTTTAAGGTTCCCCACTGGTCACAGGTATATGAACGTAAACACTGTGTAGCACATCACCTTAGAATGACCTTGTAAAATGAGTTGGCCATGAAACGCCTTAGTGACTCAAAATATTTGTACCATACAGACAGTGTTAATTTAGTGCACAAATAAAAAAACACATGTTCTTACCTTTTTACACATGCCTCCAGCATATCACTAGCCATAAGTTTAAGACGTTGTTCCAAGTGGTGGGAAAATTCTGGTTCTGGCCAGTGAAGATCATAAACAAACACCTGCAAAGCATCGAGCTTCCAAAAAAGATCTTCTGAAGTATTACAACCATTTCTAAAAGAAAGGAAAAGAAAACACTGTAATGTGGTTGTGTGTGGCGCTTGTAGATCACTCTTGCACCTCCAGCAAGAGAACAGGTGATATAATAAGATGGATCGGAGAAGTGGAAGAGTCATCAAGTGCTGAGCAGTAACCTTAAACTGAACTCAAAATATAGAAAACTATTGGGTATCAATCAGAATTTTCGTCTAAAAGATTTATTTTGGGTTTCACCATATCAAATCTGCATTATTTTCTCTGAAGGTCTGGCACCTGCAATAACATGCTAAGGGTATAGTTATATGGGAGTGCGCACTTATTTTCTGGGCAGGCAATATGCCACAAGTCAATTGCTTTATCCCTCTGCCCACATGACAATGGAACATGTCCAGCGGTAGTAAAAATAGGAAGTCCCAGATCCTGGCCTATAGGAGAGGGACTGGCACTACCGTTATGCGTGCACCCTGTCTGTCACTCACATGCAGATTGCCTGGTCTGTGAGGCTCCACAGCAGCAGAGATGCACAGCTTTCCTGCCATCTACCTGCCCTAGTATGACGCCAAAGTAAAAGCTCCAACAGCTATGCTGGCCAAAGGAAAAGTGGGGATACAATCTTCTGTGATTTAGCACAAGTTGCTTATTTCAGTGACTCTTGCTTAGTATCCCTTGCACCATAATATTGGCATTTTAGAGTGTAGACAATGTATTGAATCAAGGCCCATGTTTAGAGTATCACAATGTTTCGAATCTAGATGCATATTAGAGTGCAGCCAATGTATTTGGTTTTTGTATGTGTATAGGGGAATTAAAATTAAGTACATTTAGAGTGCAGCCGATAGATTGAAATTTATATGAATATTAGCACGCACCCAATATATTGAATCTAGGTGAATATAAGAGCATAGCCAGTTTATCAAATCTAGGTGCATATTTTGCCATTGTTAGAATCCAGCCAAGGTGTAGTGTTTAGGTTAATATCAGAGTGTAGTGTAAGGAAGGCATGGTAGCAAGAGACGAGACAGACACAATAGATGCAGATTTCACAAACCTTTATTTTGTAGTTTATCGGGGTTGGTGAAATTCCTAAGTGTCCCTAAATCTAAAATGGGAGTAGTCTCGGACATAAAATAAATAATAACCACGTCCAAGTCAGTCTAGTCAAAATAAAGGCCTGTACTAAGACAACCTAATCTTGCCCTCTTTCTCAAATGACAAATGCGTAAGGGAATACAAAAAGCAAAAATAGTGTCTTAACAGAAATGTCAAAAGGCATAGGTAACAACTCCCCACGTTCAGAGGCACAAGGTCTCGAGAATTCCTTTAAAAGGATAGATAGATAGCAGTTCTATCGGTCTTGCACACTCTGGCTTGCTGGTACAATTCAACAGTTCAGGTTTGGGCTACACACTTTAACAGTCTATTCAACTCTGTAGGTGTCGTCCACCTTACCACAAATGCACAGTTCTCCTTTTAGGGTTCACTTTGCCATTATTCAACACAGGCTTCCCTCCGCCGGCCTCGAGCCTGTCTCTCCTTTCATATTCAACACTTTACTTTATCACAGCCTGTTCTCTTTGTGGAGGTTCCCTTCCCCTTGTTTTGTCCTTTACATTTAACTTTCACTTTACCAATGTTCAGCACAGGCTTCCCTCTGCTGGCCTCGAGGGTGCCTTTCCCTTTGTGGGGGTCCCCTTTCCCACGTTTTATCTTTATCTCCTTTTTACTGTCGAAGACTTTCAAAACTGCAAGGATTTTACACAGACCTCTGTATGACCACTTCAACCTCCTTTTAAACAATTGATGCAATCAACATCCTTCACAACACCAATGCTCCTTGGTACTTGTACTTTTGCCCTCTTGGCCGCTTACAAAGTTCACATGCAACACCAATGCCTCTTGGTACTTGTAGTTCTACTTTTGTCCTCTTGGCATCTTTTAAAGTTCATGTAGCTTGCTTTTTACTCAACCAACTCTCGTGGTTACTTTCTTGCATTTGTTTCCTGCTTTGCATTACTTAAAACATTTCACTGAGACTTTCGAATGTGCCACTCCACTTCCCAGGACCACTCTGTTACTTTGTATATTTTGTTCAGCATCAAGTCATCGTTCTCTTCATTATGCCTTTGATCGGCACACAAGCAACCTTCAATTCTTGTTACATGTTTCTCTTTTATTCTTAACACAAACCGGGCTTTTGTTCGCCTTTGATAACTCGCAGGTCGTGTTAATTGGACTTTTATCTTCAATGCTTTTCTCGTCGCAGTCAAGGCCATTATCAACGCCTCTTCTGCTCCTCCCCAACTCAGTTATTCACCCGGGATGGTAGCGGGCCACCTGGAAGCACTTTGAAGGTTTCTCTTTTCCGATCACTCTTTTTCGATTGTGGAACGCTTATGGCTTGCCGAAAGGATGGAATTCTCGCCTGGCTCTTTCTCATTCTCTGCAGCAGCCGATCAGCCTCTCGGCCTTCCAACTTCCATAGCCTGGTTCGCATCAGCCCCAAAAGAGCTGTTCCTTCTCGTATCCAGCCTCGCTCAAGTGTGCCTGTGTGTGCCACCTTTTATCCTGACAGTGAGTGTTAACAAGTGACAGGTGTATGTAATTTGCATTACGTGCCTGACTCTGCCTGATCACATTAGAGGGACAGAGCCATTGAATGTCAGTAGAGGTAATCTTCCTGACCTCATTCCTCATCTTCCTTGGCTCAGTAGAGTTGTCAATGTAAAGTGGGGAGGCATTATGGGAATTATAGTTTCCCATAAGATAAGCACAGACAGGGGTTAGATGGGTTAGGGAAAAGGGGGGATACCATGTCTCACCTTCAGGTG
Source organism: Ambystoma mexicanum (assembly GCF_040938575.1). NCBI lineage: Eukaryota > Metazoa > Chordata > Amphibia > Caudata > Ambystomatidae > Ambystoma > Ambystoma mexicanum. The sequence goes on from NC_090936.1 coordinate 631,506,945, forward strand.
CTTCACCCCCACTCCCTGATGATGCCATACCCAGGTGATCCTCCCTTGCTTGTCCACCCCCAGAATCGGGATCCAAAAGCGATGGTCCTTCCCTGTCCTCCTGAGTACAGGATCCCCGGGTACTAGGCCGTGAAACACCCGCTAGTTTTTCACAGTAAGCTATGTGTCCCTAACTTCAGCTGCATCCACAAAACTAAGAAACCAGCCAAGACACATGAGTGTATCACATGCCATGCTTATAGAAGACAGCTGAAGGTATGGCCACCCACCTGCCCGCATTTGCTACCATTCACTAGTCTAAGACACATCGCACAACACCCCTGCCATAAGAATGCAGTTGTCCCCCACAACAATGCATTCTAATTACTCTCTGACGACTTTCCCATACTTGGACTTTGGTCGTCCCAAGAGCATTCATCCAACAGCCCGTTGGGTCCATCTCAATGGTGAAAGGCGCAATATAAATGACAATTACAATGCAATATCCATTCTTGTAAAAGGATGTTAACACTCAATTCTGCATTGCATGGTGTTTAGTTTTGGCGAATCACTTGGTGCTTTAGAAACATCTATGAGCCAAAGGTTTTTATGGAATATGGAAAGATGAGGACGGTATTTGTGAAGGGATAAATATACACTAGTGCTTTATCCATGCCCCTACTTTCTCCACACTCATGCCAGACAGACCAGGTTGGCCAACATTGCAACAGACAGGAGTTATTGTTGAGGAGGGTTTATTCCTACGTCTATGTCGCTTTGCAATAGCTAATTTGTCCTGTGTTGCTATTCTACATGCGTAGTTATCTTCTCAGCCCTAGAGGTCGCTGATGTGACGGCTACAAATGGAGTGTAGAAAGCCTATCCCTTTCCTCTCTCACTATTTTCCTGTGCTAAAAAAGTTAGGTGCACATCCATTGGTGGTCGGATTTCTACTTTAATGTTCCCACCTCCAATGTTTGTGTCTTATCAGTAAAAATAATTCTGATTCGGCCAATTATTTTTGTAGCCGTCACACCAGCGACCTCTAGGGCTGAGGTGATAACTACGCATGTAGAATAGCAACACAGGCCAAATTAGCTATTGCAAAGGGACATAGACTTAGGTATACACCCCCGTCAACAATAACTCCTGTCAATTGTGTGTTACAAGTATCAGGGTATAGACAGGAAGAGAAAACCCGTTGACTCCATTTATATCTAACTCAACATTGCAACGGGACAAAAGACATCTTGTGGCAGTGGTTTACCTTCTCTTATATCACTCCATTGAAAAAACGAATTGATTTTTGTCAAGCTACTGGACCATTAAAGTGGGGGAAATGTACTTTGCTGCCTCAAGTGAGTCTTTAATGAAATAAAATGCACACAGAGAAAGAATGATCGTACTGTAGGAAAGAATATTCGTATTGTAGAAAAATAGTTTGAGATGGAGCATTAAGAGGATGCCTATGCATTTTCTGTTTTGCAAATAACAGCATTTATTTGGTTAATTCCATGACAGCTTTTATTCGTCATGGTGCTTGGAAAATGTACCTTGACATATCAACAGTTGAATGTCTCCGAGATTGTAATGTTTATGCAGCAAATTAACCTGAAATAATAAATAACCTGGTATTTAAAGCATTTTATATGAAACAGCATTTAAAGATGTAGCTTTTTTCCTTGCCTGTGATTAATCAAAAGAAAGTGCATGTACATGTAGGTGAAATATTACATCTTCCATAAAATGCATTTAGACGGTGCATGAAAAGAACACTTCTGATCTTATGTGTAGGAAGAGCAAAGCTTATTTTAAGGGGATGCACATTTAATGAAGAAAGCAGAAAAAAAACCTAAGGGAATGCCATCAAGACATGGCTCCCGATTAACAGATTCTTAGCGGCCTGCCTGCGGGAGTCCAGACTTGATGTCTATGCCACGTATTGTGCGGCGAGAGAGGTGCCAGAGCAGTGGGTGGCGAGGAAGAGCAGGACACAGATGGGGAGACAGTGGCCTGGAGGAACAGAGAGAGGCTGGGAAGGTTGGCACAGGTAAGGAGGAAAAGGTGTCAGCGAGGGGAGGGGGAAGACTGAGCAGTAAGGGAGTGGATAGTAAGGGACCTTGTGCCACCAGCACACTGGTGGCTCATGAAATCATAAGAGCCCCGTGTCTCTATGGCTACACCGGCCTGTTTGCATTGCATAGACGCCCTGGATCCAGATTGGCTCTCAGGATTCCAATGTTTCACCCATGGTGCTATTAACAAGTAAAGGCATTTACTTACAGTATTGATCAAAATCCATTTGCCATGTTGCAAAAAAGATAGCCTATGATTGTTATTGCATTTCTAGAGGGTATCTGATTTTCAAATAAGAACCTAAATGATGGTAACTGGAACCAGCACATTTCAAGTGTTTTCTACTGGATCAAGTTGCTGTCATCTGTGGTTTGTACATCTCCTAAATTGCTATGAATGCAGTACGAGGGGTGATTTGAGTTCATCATTTTAATTTGAATTGTTCATCTGAATATTACAGAGCTTGCAACAGTACACTGTAGTTATGGTTGCGAAAAAAAATAACATAGGAAGTGCACTTTTTCAGATGCTAGTAGTTTTAATGCCATTTTATTATCCCCAAAATATCGGCCAGACTGAAATGTTTTTTTTTAGAGTTTCATGAGGTTCTGTCTATCCAAGTCACAGGCTAGTCCCATGCAAACTCCGGCATGAAATGTGTCCTCTCATTTATGCAGAAAAAAAGTTCTTGATAGATTTACACCAAAACTGCATGAGAAGATGGCATCTGGTGCCAATCGCAAGCTTCACCTGGTCTGGGGAAGATATGCACAGCGATTTTTATAAAACGCACCTCTCAAGTGACCGAATGCTCAAAATCAAGTTTGAGATTTGTTGAGGTTATGGACCTGCATGGCACCATTGTGTAATCTGATTGATCATTTCATTCAGGATTAGGAGTCAGACAAATGCAATTTGGTTGGTTAACTGCAAGAGAATCATTCTGATGGGATAAAGATGGACAGCTCAAGTAATGTTGCTCTAAAGGGTGTTGCAAATGGGTTGTATGGCACCGCAGGGGCATATACCAACCGATAGCAAAGTCAGGGGGTGCCTTAGAGGGCGAGTGGATGCAGCAATATGAACCAAAGGCTTAAGTCAGGACCTGCGGACCAGGTAGTTACGTTGGGCCCATCAGGACTCTGAGGTGCATGGGACATAGCTTTCAGCCATGCCCCAGCCAAACGTCCCTTGGGCATGGCATATGGGTCTCCAATGTAGCAGGGCCCCGACCGAAGGCTTTCCACAGGTAATGCAAAAGGCCACGCCCTTGGCATAGGGAGACTCTGGGGAGACTTTGGCTTTATATGGGGCATGACCAAAGGAACGAGAAAAACTTAATATAGAGAAAATGGCACAATTAATGGCGAACACCAACTCAGATATCCACCAAATAATGACAAATAATTTAGCAAATGAACTGCATACCTGGTTGACAAAAGGGATAAGCCGGTGTCCCTAAAAGGGTCCAACCCATTACAAAATAAAGTTGCAGCAAGATGCTTTACTTCAAAACTCAAAGTACTCAAGAAAGCCACCCAAAGGTTAGGAAAAAGAACTGCAACTGACCTGACAAAGTCAAGTACCAACAGCAGATTTGTCTACATAAAGTGGCATTGTTGAAAGCCAACACATGTAACTACACCAAAAGGATCAAAACAGCATTCAACTCACAGAAAGACATGCACAAAACCACAAATGAAATTAAAAATCACTTTTTCTTGCAACGCTGCCCCCATACCTTACAAAAGCTCAGGAACTATATCTCGGACGATTTCAGAGACAAAATCAACAACATCCAGCAAGCATCAATGCAGCTACCCCAGATACAACAAACAATTTACCAGATACAGAAAAACTCAAAACACCAACAGAACTCAATCAAGTCAGGCCAATTTCCACAGAAACCTTCCACAAAGTAGTGAAGCAGAGTAATAAAAATGAATCATCCAATGACCATCACCCAGCAGACTTTTACAAAAACCTAGTCAGCAAAGAAAGCCTGGCCTACTATTTCCAGAATTCATTGAACCAATCGCTTGAAATAGGAATTGTACCCAAGGCTTTCTAAAGTGGTTTACATTAAACCTCTTTTGAAGAATCCTATGGGAAAAGCCAATGGCCCAACCAACTACAAGTCCATATCCAATTTGCCAAAATCCCAAAGAGCTACGTAAACAAAGCAACCCTTGAGCACATGGAATCAAATGGAGTAATAGACCAATCCCAGACAGACCACTTAGAGAAACAGAATCAACATTTCTTTCCATCTAGAACAACCAAATAAATTAACATTGGCAAATACATACCATCAGCCCTTATTCTACAGAACATAGCAGATTTCAACATCATCACCCACACAACCTTAATGAAGAGACCACAAGAATTCTGGATTCACTACATCACACTGCAATGGATAAGCTCCTTCCTTACAGAAACGAAACAACCTGTTTACCTCCTTTCATCTCAAGATAGGGGCATTTTCACACAGGACGGTGGAATTTTTGAGTTACTAGGATATTCTGACAAACCCAATAGTACTTTAGTTGAGGCAGGGATACCCCTCATTGACTTAAGGAAAGATGAGTGTTCACTTTATAAAAGTATATAGCGATCACTGTGCTTATGTGTGTCAGTCTCCTCCTTATGCACCCTCACAGTGACTAACAACATCCTCAAAACCAGTGGTCGAAGTGATCGGGAGCAGTTGGGAGCAGTGATCCTCTACTTTTTTAAATTAAATTTTACTGCTCCTATACTTTTATTTGAAAAAGAAACCGTTCCGGAATGGTTTTGTTTTAAAATAAAAGTGTAGGAAGAAGTTGAAACTTGTACTTTCAGTGCACTGCACTGAACGCTGCCTTAAACAGCAGGTGCATGTGTTTGCAGGTTGGTATTTGTGTGGGAGGGGTCGTGCTGATGGGGTTTGTGGGGAGTGGGTGCAGGCCACGAGAGAACATAGTTCCACTACTTCCTTTCGTACACTTCGACCACTGCTCAAACCAAAACTGAAATCATGGTTTCCCACACAACAACAATGAACTGCAAGCACAACTTCCCTGGCCCATAGAACGGGAAGGAGACCAGAAATACCAACAATCACAACAAATCTGGGAATCCTCATGGATAGTGGGCTCTCAGTAGAACCGCAAGTCAACATAATAGTACGGACAGTATTCTACCACCTGTAATCAATCAGATGCATCTTTCCACATTTTAGCTTCCCACACAGGACCATCATTTCACTGATGTTCAAGTCCTCTGGATGGCGGGGGCCAGGCAGCAGATAAAGCAGGGGTAAGCAGCGTACACAACAGGTCGTAGTCCCCAGTCACAAAGAGCAGCAGCTTCAATCCAGCAGCACTTCATGAAATAGCGGTCACGTGATAGACTCGTGACCGATGTAGCACATCAGTGGGGGTGGAGGGAAGGGGCAAACAAGGGAGCCCACGGCAGCAGCGTTACAGGCTAGCTGAAGCGAATCCACCTCATGTCCCCAGTCCCTAGGAGCACTGAGCTATATGAATTGTAATAAGTTGTAAAAGTTGTGTAAATAAATATATATATTTTCCAGAAACTGCTTTCAGTTTGCAATGGTTGCGTCAAATAGCCTCCACTTTGAGAATGATGGCACTTGTAAGAAAAAAAAAAGAAAAATCACGAATCTTGAGGTGGCTTTGACCCAGAAGCTGTCGTGGGCCACAGGGTACTCAAAAGAAGCAGAGAGAGCAGAGGCTATAGCCCAACTCCCGGGTGGTAGCTGCAAGGCAACAAGAACTAAAAGAAAGCGAGGTTGTGAAACCTTGAAAACCTGATAAAAGCAGGAAGTGGGTTTAAGTCGTGGCAGGTGACATTTGGCTGGGGCATTATAATTACTGCATCCTGATCAAAACCAGGATGTGGTGGTAGGGCGTTTTAGCCAAAGGAAACCCCTATGACAAAAGCGGGAAACGTGCATGGCCATGCCTTGTAGGAGTTCATGGAGACCCCGAGGGCAAGGGTCCGTGGGAGGGATTTCACTGCTTTGCCCCAGCAGGAGTGATGTACAGCTCATCATGCTGGCGTGCTTTAAATACCCTGAAACTGTGATTGTACTGAAGAACGCTTTCCTGGTTGCAGCAATCCCAGTAGTTGGCACATTATAATAGGGAATTGGACATTGGACTAATGACTAAGTCCTCTTGGCCTAGACCCTCTTAAGGTGATTTAATGTTTTCCTCCATTCTGATCGTGTTACAAGTTAGCCTCCCCCTTTATCTTTTTATGTTATGACTAGGTCTTGTAGGATATTGTCTCAACCTACCCTAATCCTCTGACCTGGGGTAAAGCTAATAGGACTAATCTTAGAGGTTGGCTTGAGGGGAGTTTAGGCCAGCCATGGGCATAGAGCGATGAGAAGCACATACCCACTGAAAATTTAGGTTTTTAGTTGGAGCATTACAGCGAACCAGGTATGACCAGGTGGGCCCATCATTCTTTATTGCACGCCTTGCTTTTTTCTCCATCGATTTCCCACCAAGGCTTGAGTGTGAATAAAAGCTATTGTTTCTCAATTTAGGTACTTCAAGTGAGTTCTGTTCCTCTCCCCTTCATGACTGTGCTCTGAAAGTCCATGATGCAATCATCCCAGACCCTCCCTGCCTCGTTATGTAGGATTACTTTCTTTTTTAGTAGGTAGCCCTCTTCATTTAAGTGCTCTTTTTGTGAAGATTATTGAGTAACAGTTTAAAAGAAATGCACCTATTTAGAACACAGTGGAAATGCAAAGTTGCTGATATGGAGATCATTGTAGAATATTGATGGGTACGAGCAATGAACCCACATTTTATAGTAACACTATATTGTTTGGCAATGAGTTGAGGTGCAGATTTAGGGTGCCACGCATACAGGCGGGTGGGGCTAACCCATTTTAGCATGTTGATATACAATTGTTTTTTTGCCTTTTTTTAAAAAGATGCTTCTTTACACGGAAATGCATTTTTGAAACAGGTGTACTAGGGATAATTTAAATATTTGTTTTGCTGTCTTCATCATTTTTTGTCCTATAACGAATAATGTAAAAATCTTGCATTTTTTAATGAAATAATTTAACATAGAACCTTCCTAAGGCTAGGCCAGAGCCCATGCCGTATATCCTGTGCCAGTGTCGATGTTGTCTCAGGGCTCGGTGTTTCTGCTGTTGCGTCTTTCTCAAATTATATTCCAACACTGTGTTGCCCTGATTGGACTTACATGTTAACCTCCTGTACATTGCCATATACCGTATTAAAGTCTGGTGCCCTTGAACTCTTGTCTCTTACAGGTTGTGGGGGTTTGCACCTACTCAATGGGGGATTTCTGTCTATTTGGATGCAAAGTTCAATTAACCCTTATTATTAAAGAGCCAAGCCGACAGCTGGCTCCTCTCAAACCTGGCATCACACAGTACTGTGGGGAGGTGCCTGTGCTGTTAGAGATGTGAAGGTGGAGGATGGACAATTAGGGGACTGGTGGAGGATACAGGAGCAAGTGGCAAGTCTTTTCACAGTGTTCATTCATAGCAACGCTCCCATATCCTAACACTTCTGATGTTGGGGGTCACGTGACTAAAGCCACGTGTGACATGGGGGAGCAGGATCCACCCTCATCCGTGGGCAGGCGGCTCACTAGTACAAAAGCTAAAGTCTGCACTAATTCCGATAAGTGAAGTGGGAGTTGGGGGCCCCCATCCCCCAAATACTCCTCCTCTTGTGCCACAACTGTCAATTTTGGTACCACTCTGTATCATGCCACCCAATGAATTTGCTTGCCGCTGTTCTCTCTTTTACCTTTCAGAACAGCAGCTCCCAGAATTCCCCCAGGAGCAACATCGAAACAGATCCAAACAAGGGAAAAAGAATGAACAGAACAACCCAGATGAACCACAAGCCTGCACAACATCCCAACAGCAACCAGCACCTCAGCGGAGCCCAGAGCTAAACCCAGCAACAGAAAAATGACCTTTTAAACCTACTGCATGAATGGAAATCACCAGAACCTGTCTGTAAAGCTGTGCTGGAAAGGGTGGAGAGCCTGAGAGCGGTTTTAAAGCCTCTCACCTAGGTCCTTGGGACAAGGTGTCTGGTGAGCGCTGCAGCCAATGTGGAGAGGAGAAAGGCACAGAATCACCAGCCCTGCACTATAAAAGCGGACAGCTGGAGTGGAAGAGTGCGGGTTGTACGGGGGAGGCCACAGTAGGAGCTGAAGGGGGACCAAGCGACTAGGTAGAGGACAGACAGCAGAGTGGAGAGTTGGTGGCAGATTTTAGGAAATGTGAGGTATTTGATAGAAAGTGGTACACGTTGTGTGTAGTGCATTGTAAGAAGTGGCAAGGTCAGTGTACAAGGTGTGATGGCGATAGTGTGGGGTAGTAGTAAGTAGTGTGAGAGGGAGTGAGTGTTAGGAGTAAGGCTAGTAGTGAGGGGTCTAAGAATCACATACAAGTAGAGGGGTGTAGTGGAGAGGGCTGAGAGTAGTGAGTGCAGTGGAAGGATGAAAAAAGCACCGTATCCCTGGGCCTGGTGGAGAGGATAGCAGTAGCAGTGCAGAGGATGGAGTAGGATGGGCGGAGTTGTAACATCAAAGGATGGAGGTGAATACTAGAAGTGTTTAAGTCAATGGAGGAAAGTAGTGAGTGGGGAGAGAAGAAGCAGGGATAGCGGTAGCAGTGGGAGCAGCAGTAGTGATAGTGCAGAAAATGTACAGTAGTAGAGTAGAGAGGGGTGATCGGAAGGAAGTTAGTGACATCAGAGTGTGCAGGTAGACGGTAGGAGAGCGAGTAACATCTGAGAGACAGGAAAAGGATGTGGAGAGGAGAGAAGGTAGCTGGAGTTGGCAGGCAGGAGGAGAGTAGGTGAAGGAGAGTAGAAAAGATATAGAGGGCTTGTAGAGCAAACGGCACAAATACCACCCACTAGTACTAACCAACGCAAGAATAGGGCCAGGTAGGAAGACCCCGAGGGAGGCTAGACAACCAGCATTTCAGGGACTCACTACTAGACCAAGTCAGATGTATACAGTAGCTTTTACTGTTCGGTAGCACTAACAAGGGATTGCGGACGCCTCCGATAGGGTTGGAATTCAATGAAAGTTAAGAGAGAGGGGGACAGCCCTAGCACCACTTTCCCAAACCCCTTTTTTTGCCAGTGCCTCTAAACTGTTGCCCGTCGTCATTGCTGCAACAAACAGTCCATACATTTCAAAGTATTATTAATAAGACCATTGAAACTTTCTTGCAAGTCTTCGAATGCTTAAGGCCATCTGTGACACGTGATGTCAAAAGTGGAATCTCCAGACCACAATACAGAGGCCAGCTGAGAGGTGCGAACCATCAGAGAGAAGCAGTCCACACCATCTCGGGAACCATTTCCTGAAGAATGTGGGGAAACCGGTTCTTTCCTAACAAACCCAGTCCAGCTTTGCTGCCAGGTGTGGTGGAACAGGAAAAACTGTGTCTTCTTCATATAAAGTTAGGACACTGACATGCCTCGTCCAGCAGGTGGGTGAATTGGAAAATGGGAATGCCAAGACAAGGTCTTATGAAAGGTCATACAGAAATCAAAAGAAACAAATCTCATTAGGGTTACCAAACCTAGCACAGATGGGATGTACAGTTGCCCAACAAATGTACTGTTTATTGGAACAAGCCAACAAAGAGATGATGTCAGAAGTCAGACCCTGCACTCCCTGAGCAACTCCGTCATGAGATACAAAGGCCCCAGGAAAGTGAGACCTCTAGTCACAGAAACAGTAGGGGATTGTGGAGAGGAAGAACCAGTGTAACCATGCACAATAAAAAAGTTGAAATTCTGAAGGTAAGGGAGATACATTGCAACCAGGTCCTCAGCCTGAAGAGGGAACTTGTGTTTTTTCCTGTGGGACACGGGACCACCTTACTCAGTTCTGTCCAGATCTGGACATATGAAGAGATCCAACAGGTTCAGAAGGCCTTTCATACCTTCCTGGAGAAAAGGAGAACTACAGAGCCCCTGTGTTGGGTGGTGTGCACCACAGGAAAAGCAGACCTAAGATTCCATCTGCCAGTAGCCTTCCAAGGAGTAGCAGTGGAGGCTGTACTTGACTCAGGAAGCAAGAGAACAGCCAATCAGGCTAATCTAATCTCTCAAGAGAAACTCAGCCAGTCCCAAACCATTGCATCCATGGGGATGCAGATCAATATCCCCAAAGCGAAGATGAATATCTTGGGTACTAGAACAACATATTTCCGTCCCCATGCTGGCAATACTGGAAGAGGTGCTCCTAGGAACTGACTTTTATTCATTCCATCAATGTCTGGAGACACTCCAGAATCCACAGGCAAAAGATAACAACACTTCCTGTGTCCAGATAGGTGGAGAATTCAGGGCAGAAGAGGGCTTGGAAGAAAGGGTGGAGGTGTGACAGGATCAGGGTCATGACTCTGTCGAGGGGTGTGTGGGGGGGAGAGAAAACACTCCTCAACCTGGGGCACCCTACTCCTAATATGTGAAGTGCGAGTTTGGGGGGGGTCTCCGATGCCCCCAATTGTCCCCCTTGTGCCGCAAATATCTACCCTGGTAACACTCTCTGGATCTCAATGCCTCCCAATACGCAACTCACAGAACCCCTTTGGGAGGAGCCTAGAAAACCCACAGTGGACAGAAACAAGGCAACAGAAGAAACACGTCAACCCAGACAAACCTCAAGCCTGCACCACATCCCAAAAGCAACTAGCATCACAGAAGGGCCCAAAACATACGCAAATTACAGAAAAATAAACTTTTGAATGCAAAGCATGACAGGAAAACAACATAAACGGTCTGTAAAAACATGCTGGAAAAAAGGTGGGGAGGTGCATAGAGGGTTTTTGAAAGAGACTCACCTGGGTCCTAATGGAAAGACCAGCCCCAATTGGTGCAAGGTGTCAGGTAAGTGCAGCAGCCAATGGGGAGGGGAACAAGGCACAGAACCACCAGCCCAGTGCTATAAAAGCAGACTAAAGGAGTGGTAGCGTGGGTTGCATGGGTGAGGTAATAGGAGGTGCTGAAGGTGGACCAAGAGACCAGGCTGAAGATGGACGGTGGAGTGGAGTGTTGGAGAGTTGATGGAGGAGCTTAGCAAAGGTGAGGTATTGAGAGAGAGTGGTACGAGTTGTGTGGTGTGTAGTGCATTGTAGAAAGTGGGGAGGAGGGTGCATAGAAGGTGTGTGATATGAGATGATAGGTTATTTATAACGCGCTTAATACCCAGAGGTTTCTAAGCGCGGACCCGGGGATCGAACCTGTGGTTCTCCGTGTCGTCTTGCTTCCAAGGCGAGCACGTTGCCCCTGAGCTATCCTCCCGAGATATTGTGGGAGATAGGAGTAGAGGAATGGGAAAGTAGTAGTTAGTGTGAGAGGGAAGGAGTGTTAGGTGAGAGTCAGGCTAGTAGAGAGGGGTGTACAAGTCAGGTTAGAGGGGGGTGTAGTGGAGAAGTAGTGAGTGGCAAGGGTAGTGAATGTGAGTGCAGTGAAAGGGTGAGCAGGGTGACATATACCTGCGTTCAGTGTAGAGGAGCAAAGTAGAAGTGCAGAAGGAGTGGTAATAGTAATGCAGGCAGAGTAGTAATATCAAATGATTGAGGCAAAGACGAGAAGTGTGGAAGCCAACCAAGAGAAGTGTGGCAATGGGAGAGCAGTAGCAGGGAGAGCAGTGTGGTGACAAAGAATGAAGAGACTGACCAAATGGTGCCATAGTGGTTGCTATAGACTTTTAATAAATGATAAACCAAACCTGTCTATCCCTAACTCTAAGGGGATCTCCTGACCTAAACTAAAGAAAAACTGATGCTTGTCAGGAAGTCTATATGAGCCAAAACAAAAAGGCACACTGTTCCGGTCACAAATGTTCATACTCTATCCCTGTGTGAGGAGTCAGCAATGGGAGTCAGACACAAGGTTGTCATTTTGTGGCTAAAGACTATTATTATTTGTAAATGGGTTGGGAAAATACTTCTCCAACCCTATTCTAAATTGGAGGTTCCCTACCTAAAAAGCAAAACTAAAGATCAAACTGCTTTTCAATTGCCTGGTATCTTTCACCTTGCCAGGACTTTAGGTGCATTACATAGTTCCTCTGTATCACCAAAAATGGATATTTCGTGCTGCACACAGTATATCTGTCTGTGGTAATATCTGTTCAAACGTTCCCCCACTGGCATCTCATGTATTTGTATCTCATTGGGTCTTGATTCTGTTGAAGAGGGATGGGGAAGCCTGCCATTCCCTGGTGAGGCCTGCCATCCCTTCCCATGCCCCCTCCGCCTCCCACTAAATTCATGACAAGGAAAAAGGCCAGAAAACACTACAATCACAGATTCTATTTCAGGCAAATTGCCAATGGACCCATGATTGACAAGTATGATGAGAGGTATCCCCTCAGTAAACCATAACGATCCAGGGACATACAGATCTATCCATGTGTGGATGAAGAGCACAGGCTATGATTAAAGACACCTGTATGGACAGCTTGGACTGAAACACCAAGAAGCCATGTTGCTGATGCCGTAGACACCATGACAAAGCAGCGTTAGACATGAAACACACATGCCATCCGCACTTCGGGACAAAAACACACACTTGAATACATAAAGAACACAAGCGTACAGTTCTATGGTTAAAGCACAGATACATATACATATTGTCATTGCTTTTATTATTTTGACATTATCCAAACGCAGAAACCGCAAGAGGCAAGAGATGCTGAGCAGAGCTTGCAGATGCGTACACGCGAATAACCCTATGGAACTGCAGGAGCACCTATGGGACCTGACAGTGTGATTGACCTATGGAAATGTAGCATAGCATGGACACTGTAGAAACCACATTATAAGGTTCAGGAAAATTACAGCAGGCTTCAGGCCTCTGAGCAAGAGACGAGCTGAGCTGATTCAGGCTGGACAGAGAGCAAGACGTCTGAGATGGGACCTGCAGCTAAGGTCAAGAAATACGGATGACATTCCAATCCCCAGATGACAAAGGGACCAGCTACAGAAAAAACAAATACATTCTCATAATTCAGAGCTACACAGCTCAAATTCGTGACATGATGCGGCCAAAGCAGACAATGGACATCGATGGACATCGATCTGCGGTGGGAAAGCAGAGCTGGTAGCAGGGTGCCAGACACATACAGCAACAAGTATGCAACAAGTGTTGCACCGGTCAGGAGAGAACTCTCATAAGTTAGGCTGGAACACACAATTTACAATGCCGACACATTTGCCATACTTTTGCCATACTTTAATCTATGTTTATTTGTTTTGCCATCCTGAAAAGTAGTAAAGACTTTCCTTTGCCTTATTCCAAACAGCATTATGGAAAAGCCTTTTTGTGTTGCCATTCTGAGAGACGAAGGGAGACTTTCTCTTTACTAATTACCCTTGTGAAAGGAACATTTGTTTTCTCATCCTGAAGAGAGTATTAGGCAAAAGAGACATTTATAAAGCCTTTATGACACTGTTTTTGAAACAGAATATTAATACTTTACTTTAAATAATCCAGGGGAAGGGAGCCAAAAGAAGTGTTTTGATTGACGTTATATGTTTGAGTTACTGCACTTTTCTGTTGAGTTGAACTTTGAAACATTTACCTTGCACATTTTGTTTGTATGTATTAGTGTGAGGGTCATATTGAGCTGGGACACAAGGTCATCTTGCTTTAGTTTCATAGGAAGGGACACTCACGTTAGAATAGGGAAAGTTAGGCCTTTATCCAAACCAATTTGTTAATAAAATGGCTTGAAAATGATACCTCTTTGTGCCCGTCTCTCATTTCTGACCCCTCACACTACCCTAAGTAAATGTACAGTTTATTAATAAGTACAATGGCAAAACCTGAACAATTCCTCATGTATGAGAGGTCAATGTGGGGAAAGTTGGAACAAGTAATACTTCAAGTTAATAAAGTAAAAGCATAGTGAAGTGATACAACTGTGCTATATTAAAGGACAGTGAAAGAGAAAAGAAGTCCCGATGAAAGTAACATCAGACAGAGAAACATAAGGGGAATTACCAAGACCCTAAGGGGTTGGGGGTTCCTAGCAAGGGAGTATACCAGGCCCTCTGACTAAAATACATGAAAGATATAAGGCAATGTGAAAACGATACCTGGCAGGTGAGCACACCAGGGATATGAGAAGCCCATAAGAAGTAGTCCTGGTGAAAGGAGCACATCAGGCAGAGAACACTTAAGGGGATTCACAAGACACCTCGGGGGTGGATTCCTGGCAGGGAAGTATACCAGGTCCTCCGCCCAAAGTTTTTAGGAAAAGACTGGACAATGTGGGGAAGATACATGGCTGGAGAATACACCAGGGATCTTAACAGCCCATAAGGGGATTCCTGGCAGGAGAGTATACCAGGAGATCCATGAATGTTGTTTTTTCGTTTGAATAAGTTATTTTCTATTTGTGAACTCAATCCAAAGCCGGAACATCTTATTTGCCTAAGAACTTTCCTGAACTGAGTATAAAGATTCTTAAGAGAGACTGCTGTCTGAAGAAAACTCTTTTACCATCCTTAAGGAATTGTGGTTTGGAAAAGAAACGTTTGCCATACTTAAGAAACTGTTGTTTGAAGGAAATTCTTTTGCCAGCCTTATGGAACTGTTATTTGAAAAAGACACATTTGTAATTTCACCTAAATATTGCACCCTTCGTTGTTTGTTTCTAGTGTGAGGGTCAGATTAGTATGTTAGGGACACAAAGGCAGTTTATAGGTTCGATGATTGGACACAGGCTGGTCTTTAGTTTTAGTTTCCTAGATAGTGAAACTCTCTTTAGGATAGGGACAGAGAGGCCGTTATCCAACACTTTTATTTTAATAACAATGTCGGATAGTGAAAACTTTACAACTTTGTGTCTGCCTCTCATTTCTGACCTCTGACATACCCCTATCACTTGGGATGATATGCAGGCGTGCACTCAGTGCTATGGTGCAAATCCTTTAAAATGATACATTATAAGTGAATAACTATGGAAAAGAAGAGACCCCCACACTGAGCACAGTCATCTAAATTGTGTACTTTTCTAGTTATAATACAAAATCACCCTCATAGAGAACTGTGACAAATCGGGGGAATGCATCCCTTATCCCCAAGGGCACCCCAGTGAGGCTAGGGAAGTGTGCCCACACTGCAACACACTCCCTTACAGGTAAGTGGAACCTCAGCGGGAGAGATTACCCTTTTGAGGACAAAGACACCTGTTCCTGTGAAGAACTCCCTAAAGAGTCTTTCAAAATTCTCTCTTCAGACATATTCTACCAAAATACATATGAAGAAGGAACAAGAATGTGTTATTATAAAACTGAAAATGCGTATGTCCCTTTAAATGGAAAACACCATTTACCTGGGAAGAGACAGAGAAGGCAAGAGAATGTGAGGTTGACGAATGCAGAGAAACAGAGTTACACTGGGAAAAAGCCCAGAGTGCCATCACAACAAGAAGGGGAGGAGACTGGGAACTCCAGAGAACCGGCGAGTTACAAACCGGCTGTCAAGCCGAGAGAAAAGTGCTGGATGTGTCGCGTCGTGGAAACTGGACAGTAAAAGAAGGAGCGAGTTGTGGCATGACCACGAAGCAACCATGGGGGACCGACAGGCTTTGCAATGACACAGACACCACTATGCGGCTGGAACCACATAACGCCCCGGTGCATTAGACACTGGAAAGCCATCCCAGTCAAAATATTGAAGGACGAGAGACCGAAAAAAGACAAGAAGTCAGCTAAGTGAAGACGGAAATATAACCTGACTGAAAAGAACCACGGTGATGTTATCCCTGAGGTTGACAGGTAGTTCGAGACCCGGGAGGGAAAGGGATAATCGTTATCCGAACATTCATACTCGTCTCACTCATGATAAAGAGACAATAGTAGCAAAAGCAAGTGAAGTAAATAAGAATCATTACAAAAGTGTTCTTACTTTCAGTCAAGATAAAAAGACGATAGCAATGAGAGCAAGTGTAGTAAAGGAGAATCATTACAAAAGTGTCCTTAATCATCTGAGTCAAGGTAAAGAGACGATAATTGCAAGAGCAAGTGAAGGCGAATCACTACCGAGGTGTTCATACTCGTCTCAGTCAAGGTAAAGAGACGATATCAGAGAAAATAAGAGACGTGAAGGCGAATCATTGCCAAAGTGTTTATACTGGTCTCAGTCAGGATAAACAGATGACAGAGAAAGTCAGAGAAGTGAATCAGAATCATTACGAGAAGCCTCAGATCCATTTTAGACAAGACAAATAGACAATAACAGTAAACCCAGAGGAAGTGAAGGACAATTGGTATACCAGTACTCCAACTCATCATAATCACCCCACAGAAGTAGGGACAGATAGGCATTATCTTTTCTTTAATTAAGACTTGTGTAAAAAGGTATCAGAGTCTGCGTCCTTCTTCTGGCACGCCACAGAACCATAATACAGGAATTGACCCTTTTATAGCTATGCCTGGCAGGTATGTGCGCAGGTATGATCAAGGATTACCATTCCTTTTGCGGACGTGTACCACACAGTGTTACTTGTGCAGCTACCAATTGGACAAAATGTAGTCCTGTTAATTTTAGAAGAACAAACACTGTCTGCCCACAAGCCCCACTTGGATAAGCAATGCCCTTATTCTGCAGCTGTAACCAGATAATGCCCATTGTAGTCAGAAAAGGTGGTGTGTGGTATTATTCTTTACTCTATAGTGTTTTTGCGGCAAGGCTCTGTCTGCACCATAATGTACCTTTTAATGTGTAGTCATTTGGGCACAATAAATAGCCTACAACTCCCATATTCCCTCACTATTGATACTTACTAGGGATGATTGGACCTGTGGGGGCTGTTTATACAACATTTGGTATGTCAAATATTTGGGCCTATAGGCTAACCAGCCTAGTAAATAGGTAGGGATCACAAAGTTGTAGCCCAAGAAAATCTGGAGAGCTTCAGACTGCAGATAGCGGCCCTAATTTTGCTTGGTGGAGTGCGTATGTTCAGTCCACAGCCTCCAAGGAATCAATTTGTCCAAAGGTTGCCTGCTTTAACCAAGATATTTTCAATGTTATATGAAAGGTTCTTGTACCGTGCACTTTCGCTACTTGCATGGTCTTTTGGCAGTCTGGCAGATCTGCAATGGGAGGGGTTTGGGGGTTTGTTAGTGGGGCTGAGAGGGAGAAGAGCAAGATAGCTTTGATGTGCTGTTGGCAGCTTTAGTTCAAAGAAATGGGTCACTGAGCGTTGTTGCGTTTTCGGTCAGTAGCCGTTGTGTGGTGCTGAGCTCGGGTTATGTATTGTTTGGTGGTTTGAAGTACGTGTGGTTTGTGGTGTGGTAGAGGTATGATTGTGTATGGTTCAGAGTTTGCGGGTGAGTATGCAGGAAGGTGAGGTTTTAGTCTGGTTAGTAGCAATGATGTTTCCTACCCCCAACCTTCCATCTTAGTGTGGTTCATTACTTCCCCCCAACAATCCATCTAACTGTGGTACATTTCCTAGCCCCGACAATCCATTTTAGTGTGATTAATTACCTCCCCACAACAATCTATCTAATGTCAAGTTACAAGACCTTTCTTTAATTTGCCCCGGTACCTGTGATAACACACAGAAAGGCACACACAAAGGAGTACTGATTGGTTTTTGTTTTATTTGCATATATTGATTGGAAAAGCATGTCTTTATAGGAAGGATGGAGTTTAGTGGTGTGTACAGGGGCTTCAAGCTTCCAAGATTATTGAGTGTTGGCACCGGGTTGATGGGGGAGGGAGTTGGGTGACCCAGGGGGCAATATGATGTGGGTGAATGAGATGCAATAGATAGTGGCAAAGCAAATCATTGGAGCAACCACAAGACATAACGTTTCTTCCCTTGCAGTGCTGCATGCGATTCCCTGTGACTCTGGTGTGAATAAAATAGGGAATTGTGGTTCTCAGATTAAAAGGCAGAGATGCCTTGTTGCATATGACCCATCAAAGATGACTTTGTAAAGCATTCTTGAAACCTTTCAAGTGTGACCAAATGTTTGAATACAATGCAGATCATCTCGTTACAAAAGTGTTTGTAGACGCTTACAATTACCTGGTAATTCACAGGAGTAATGGATAGTCTGGCAACTAGGCACCCGTGCTTTTCCTTAGAACCATAGGGCGAACTGTGTTTCAACAGGGAGCAACCTGGTCAGGAGTGTTGATGACCATTAGACAGGGCAGCAGAGTTGTTGGGAAGCAGTCGTGGTCCATTATATCAAAAGTATAAGTTCCATGGGAAGTCAACAGTCACGTCAGTTTGGCCAGTTGTTGAGGAGAGGATAAGGGTACTGGGTTGATTGTTAAAGGCATGGAGGAGATGGTAATCAAAGGAGAGCTATTGGTAACATTTGAAGGTGCTATGGTGCAAGGCAAAGAATGCTGGGGGGAAAGTAATTGTCACAGGATTTCCAAAGCCTCTGATAAGGCCCCCTGTTGCAGATTGAGCTGCAACACTTCAGTGAAATTCCTCTGCATTCAGGAGCACAGGCTGCAGGGGCAGCCCTGAAGGCGCCAGACTCGCTGCTAAATAGAAGTCCACTTTCTACATTTGAATGATTCTAATTCAGTTCTTAAACCTCAGCTCAAGCAACAAGGTCTTCGGCAGGTTCTGACCCCTACTTTTTACCCCACACAATGGTGTCTTCTACTGGCTTAGTGTGTACTCCTTGTACCTCTACTAGATCTTAAGATCATAGGCATGTTGGTATGATCCCTAAACCTTCTCCCTCTCAATGGTGTTATCGAGTTGCAATGCCTCCTCCAAGACTAAGCCCAGTGGAGGCAACTGAAGTGACTGGGCAAATGAAAAATACAGTATGTTAATGTTATGGGCCCCAATAAACGGCAACAACACAACACACAGTATTGTACCCCCCATGGAAAATCACGACTTCCCAGGGCCAATGGAAAATTAATGACACAAATGGGAGGATAACAACAAAGTAATACACACCCATATTTAACTCTTTACATGCCAACAGAAAATGTTCTGTTAGGCAAGATTGTATGTAGTAATCCTGTGGGAGACTACACCAACATTGTCCTCTTGGCAATAGGTAACCCAACCTTTGGTATAGGACTTTACTACACAAGTTGGTAGAGTGACTGAGCAGCCAGGCTTATCTCAAGAGGGGTCAATGTGAGCTGGTGGGTTGCAACATAGAGTTTCACAGTGACAAGTATTCAAATAACACTTACACTCAAGGTTTCTTGATTAAATAATTATGTGTTAATTTAACAGACAGTTTTAAAATAAGCCTTCTTTAGAAGGGAGCAATTGGCAACTATCAAAATACACTTCAAAATACACTTCTTCAGTTCAATAAAGTAGGTAGATACCCTTTTGGGATGGCACACATTTTCCTACACCCTGAGGTGACTTCAATAGTTAGGACACTGTGGACATGAATATATCATTTTAACACTTAAATGGTAATATTGAAGTTGTGGCAAAAAGGAAAAGGTTGGGGAAGGAAACAATGGTAAACAAATAAGGTATGTATGACCTTTTTGGAGGGATAGTTAAACACAAAGAAGAAAAAAGAGAAAAGAAAGGGAGCCAGGACAGCCAATGTCACTTGAGCAAAGTCTAGGGGAACTGAGGCACATCTTGAAGGTAGGTAAAAGTCTTGCACTATATTAAAGAGAGTTTTATTGTAAAAAGAGATCGCTGTTGGTCCACAAGCAACTCTGCAAAGGGCAGCCAATGCAATACAAGTCTCAACTGAGAGCAAGCAAGCTACACACACAAGAGGTAAGTACCCCTTAGTTCACAGCACCTTAGGTCTGAAGAATTGGTTCCAGATGGCTTCTGTTCCTGTTGTAGTTCCTGCAGATACTGATGTTCCTGGGTCTCAGTCGTCGGGACAAGAGGGAGGACATCTGGTGACTCCTGCACTACGATTTGAAGGTCGGCAGCAATGGGCGCAATTCAGATCAGCGGCACTTCGCGTCACCTTGGACACCTTGTGGACTTTCCTTGCTTCTGGGGTCCAGCACTCGGTTGAGGTGGCTCAGGCTTGGTCAGCCTTGCACCGAGGGAGTCCAGAGGGTGTTTCTGGAGCTCAGATCCAGCTTTAAAACAATGCACTTGATTCTGGTGTTCCTGTTCCCTGGCACTCGGTTCCTGCAGCAGCAATGGAAGTACAGCCAGCATAGAGAGGGGTTTCAGTCTAGTTTGTCTTGAGTTCGATTGGTCCCACCAACCCAAAGGGAGAAGTTGTCCTTTCCTGGCTTCTCTAGTCGATGTCAAAATAGGAGCTTCAGCAGGGCTTCACCGGGCAAACCAATGGTCCAGAAGGTGGAGCAAGCTTCTCTTCCAGTTTCTTTCTTCAGTTCCTTCATCTAGTGGTCGACTCTCCTTCCTTGCAAAATACCTCGGCTTTTATGCAAGTCGTTCCCATTAATTTGCAGCCTAGCTGCCACACAGCGGGGTGGCTGTCCTCCAATCACCGGCCAATCACCTTTGGGTGCATTTCTGTAACCAAGGAGACTAAGCACAGGGAGTTTCGGGAACCTCACTCGCTTCCTTCCCTGCCAGACACGCTGGAGCCAGAGGCGGGCTTCTCCAGTGAACCCCGCCAAAGACAAAACAAACAAAGGAACCCAACCTGGTTTGGCGCGCAGAGTAAATCTCACAATAAGGCCCTTTCCAACAAGAAATGGCGAAAAAAGAGGACCAGGGCCATTTTGACAAAATGGGAACCCACGGGTGCTATACTGCAGCTGCGAACGCAGCCCGCGTTAAAAACACACAATGGTAGGAAAAAGTAAACCACTGCCACCAGCCATTAATTGCGGAAAGGGTAACATAATAATGTTACACAAGAAGTTAGACAAAGGGGATACTAAGTAACCCCTCCAGTACCCTATTGTAAGATAGTGTGTGCTGGGTATTTAAACAGGAAAATGTAAGTAGAGTCACTTTCACTTTACTACTCTTGGAAACAGTAGTGATCCAAGAGAAGGTATTTAAACCTTAGCAGAAATCCAAAGGATTTCTCTGTGACACTGCACCGAGGGTGCTGTATGTCACAAAGTAAAAAGATGATGCCTACCGAGTTTGTCAGACTCCAAATCAAATAAAAATGCATGAGAGAGTGGGAAAAAGGTCTCACTCTCTCCAGAATGAAAATTAAAAGTCCTAAAGTCCAGCAAAATGGCTGTAGGTATAAAAGGTAGAAGGGGATGACCATAGTTCTGAGAATTCTCCCTCTAACAGTATCAGTTTATAATAGGGGAAGAGAAAGGAGAGAGATACCGTGTGCAGCACAGCAACTTATCCTTGATGGTGAAGATGACTTTGTACTTCTTTGGAGGCAATGGCATTTTCTTGGCCTTGGGGGATGATCTCCTTAGAGTTTTGAGTTATTTTCCCTTTTGTGGAAGGCACCTCACGTGCTAATATTGGTTTATCAATTAACTTGAGCTGTTAGCACATCATTTTCTGTCTGTTGTAGAACCTGCTGGTCTCCAATTATATATTGCTTCCTTTAGCAGATCAGGATTTATCAAAAACGTTGGTAAGACATGAAATAGCAGCAACGGTGGCACTTGGAATCTCTTCCTTCATTTGAAGTTCTACCCATGTTGTTGTCACATCTGCAGGAGTCCTATCGTGCAAAATACATACTTATTATTGTTTGAAGTGCCGCCATGCAATGGGATTGAATCTCCTTGAGGGCGTTGATTCACTTTGCATAGGGGATGCTGGACAGAATACTTGGGCAGCAACTCGGCATATTCTCTGCCTGTGTTGATCAATTGAGACATTTCTTCAATTACTATTGCGTTCTTACATGTCCCTGTAATAAAAGAGTGAATTTGACAGAAAATTGCCTTCGAATATTATTGGCAGCATTGTACATCTAAATTTGTGCATTCATTTTCATGAAAGGTCCTTCCAAGCTCCTGTCTAATCTGACAGGAACTACTTTACACATAAGGAGGTCCCACTGTAAAGGGTGCACTTTTAGCGACAGTACCACAGAATTAGAGCTAGACAACTGAGTACTTGATACACCCATTGTGAGAAACCTGAGCGTATCCTCACTCCTAAACCCCCTTCACTCTCTTCTCAGGGGGCCAGGAAAAGGCCATTGCTCTTCGATCCTGACCCTGATGTTGGACAAGCGAGGGAGGATTACCTGGTTGGAGAGTCCTTGGGGATTGGGAGCATGGTGCATCCAGGAGAGACATGGTATCCCCCCTTTCCCTATTGACGACGACCAACCTAACCTTTCACCAACCTTTAGGGGTTTTTGTAAGTAAGCTTCCCTCATTTCCCCTCATTTGACATTTGACAGTACTGAGACGAGGAAGAGGCAGCTGAGAGTAAAGAACACTATACGATTTCACCAATTTTGGACTGGGTCGAAGAAGATGTCTGAAAAGTGTTGTGAAGGTTAGGCATGTGCACTTAATTCAAGATCAGACAAGCTTAATTGGGAAAGCACACCTGCAACCTGTTAATAGGTTGCAGGTGTTTAAAATGAGAGAGAGAAAGCAACACAAGGAGAAGCAGCTGGGAGGCCTGTGTGACCAGCAGGGAACCTTGTTTGTGAAGAGGCGAGCCGCTGTGAGTTAGTCCGCTCTGTGCAGCAAGTAGAGATGCTGTGGACTGCAGAGAGAGGTGGTCTCATGAAGCATGGTGTGGGAGCTGGGGCTCTGTGGCACAGACTTAGGGCAGAGAAGCGAGCCATGTGAAGAGGGCATCCCTTTCCATTTGAACAGAAGTGCTTGTTCCCCTGTGTCAAAGAGCCAACACAGGAGTGTCTGAGGGGCAGGAGTTGGACCCCTGACAGCAGAAGCAGAAGTATGTGTGCTCCGAATTACGGTGATAGCTATGAATGAAGGCTGATGAGTTTGTCAGATGAGAAACCTTGTCATAACTTGGTGCGTAAGTGCCTGAACATTTCGATTGTTGAAGTATACTTTATATCAGAGTGGTCGTGTGTCTCAGGAAGACCATTTTCGAAAGTCTCTGAGTGCTGAGCATTTTAGGTGAAGTAAACAAATGAATACTGAACACTGGGCTGAGTAGAAACTGAACCTTAAGTAAAACTAATGCACATTGAATACCCAACTGAATAAACGCTTTACAATTAAGCAAAGTCACTACATTGAATTGAATGGAACTTTAAAAATTGCACAAAATAAGGGCACATTGAAGATCGAACTGAACAGAGTTTTAAAGAAAGCTGTATTGAATACTGAATTGAATGAAAGCTTAAAATGACATGAACGCATATTGAGAGCAGAATTAAAAGAAACCCAGAAGTTAAGGGCCTGATTCATGGAAGTGTTTACTAATGACGCAATCCCATAGGATAACGTTCCATGAATCAGGCCCTAAATATATTATATAAAGTAAGGAAATAAAGCTTTATAGGCCAAGGAAATAAAGAGAATAGCCTAGATGCCCACATAAAAACAGCTTGTGGAAAATGGCACAAGTGTGGCAGAGAGTCATAAGAAGGCAAGGACATTGTGATGGTGAAGTTAAAGCCTTGGGGAAGGCAACCCTGAGACTTGAGGAAATACACTTGTTGTCTTGAAGACAGAACCTCAAGACCCTTTTGTGTTTGAACTGTGTTACTTGGATCTTGAGAAAGGGCACCCCGAGGATTGTTTAAAATTGTATCACCTTGAACCTAAGAAAGGCAATGTTGAGACTTTTTGTGGAACCATTTTACACTTGGGGAAGGGAGCTGAAAGAAAGCTGCGAGTTTGAAGAAGCTCAGAATTTTATTTTGAACACTGTTTCTGTGGTTGCTGACATCCGTATGCAATGTATAGATCTAGTGGTGTGGACAAGTATAGGTTTTGGACACAGACAGACTCAAGTTGAACTTTAACTCAGACTTTCCTTAGTTTCATTTAGACAGGGAAATCCCAATTTAGCATTGGGCAAGTTAGGCCTTTTCCCATCCTGACATTTAAGTTGATAAAGTGTTTTATTTTGAACTTTGAATCTGTTGTCTGTGTCTTGCTTTATGATGCCTTCACACCACGTGAGGAGGTTTCTTCTAAGGATGTGATTTTCTGTTGTAAGGTTGTAAACCTGAGTAGGGCAGCTGAGCCCACTGTGGAGATCTGATACCATTATTTTATATTTTCTTAAACATTAACTGAGGCAACATGGGTTAGTGGATGTCTGAAACACCACAAGTAAAGGAGCAACTGCAGGTGACATTAGTTCTCCATCTTCTTCGCTGCGTCTTATACTTTAGCAAAGAGGGACGAGAAGGTGTTGGAATAGCCTGCAGCAAAGTTTGTACTGGGGTATGTAGGGCGCCGGAGAAATGGACAAGTGTTGGTGGGGGTGCTGCACAGTGCTATTATTGAGGCCAATAAATGTAATGTACAAATAGAAACTCTCATGACATTCAGATCTCAGAGATAAGCATGAACCTGAAGAAGGGAAAGCAGTTCCCTGTTTCTATATGTTGCTAAAATAAGTTAATCAAAAAGGGAGCAGTCTGCAAGGACGTGCACATGTTAATTTATACGGTCGGTGGACCTGTGGATGTTATTGTAAAGAATCAGTGCTATATTTCTTTTCTAAAATGGATCAAACTGTGTATATATATCTTCCACACTTATTCAAGTTCAGAGAAGTTAAATTGAAGAAGGTGGGACAAATGACCTTAAGCCACCAGCTGAACATACCATACTTTTCATTAAAAGAAAAATACATTAAAGGAGGTTCTAGCACGGGATGAGTCCTCAGATGAGTCACCCATGCATTTAGATAGGGCCAGAGTGCGTACTGGGGTCCCTTGAAATATATGATAGGTTTGGGGTTATCAAGATTTTTAGATTTATTGTTAACTACAGTGAGGATAACCAACAAGGACATGGGATAGAGAAGTCTACCATTTCTCAAGTTTTGAGTCTTAAAGATTACATTCAGGTACTTGTGTTTGGGATGATAATATCAGTGGAAAGGAAGCCTGAGCAGGAGTCATGGGATCCTGTGTACACTTTAGAGTTTGCCTTTACTCCCTGCAACCTGTAATCAGGCTCACTGAAGGGGCGAACGCATTGGTGGAACAAGTGCAAGTTGTGTCTCAAGAACAAACTCACATTAGAAGCATATAGGTTTTATGTAGGCCCAATACCACTGATATTTTCCTGTTAAAGGGGTGCAATGCAGCCCAACAAAATATCCTTCTTGCTGTCAATTTTGTCAGCTAGTACATCTGGTAAGTCCCAAACTAAAATGAGAGAGAATCGGTCTCATGAAAAAAGCTCACCAAAAGGAGAGGGAGAATTGAAGACCAAGATCAAAGATGTGATCCAGATGTTTACTGTTAGAAATCCTCCTGAGGCTCTGCAGAAAAAGGCTGGAAACAAGTTGACTAGAAGGCAAGTAAGAAAATGAGATGTCAACCACATGTCTCTTCTGAAATCCATTAACCATGAAGAGAAGGCACTTGCATATTTTTGGTAAGAATTTTAAAACTGTTAAAAAATCATCATGAATCAAGAGGGACCGGAACTAGAAAAGTGACACAGGATCAGGCATAAACAGGGCTGTTTATCTATAATTTGAGATGACATAAGAAAGGTTATACGAACATCAGACCCAAATGATTCGCAAAAGGACATTTCTTGGGAACCCCCGGCTCAAACATTGTGAGCAGGCAGTTTGCACTCAGTTGATGATTTCTCTTTTTCTTTGGAAAATTGCTCTACTCGAGCATGGTCAATTGATTATTTATTAGCTGGCATATTTGTGACAAAGGTTTCTAAAGAATCCAATTTGGTGCATGTAACTGCCATTGAGCAAGGATCCTTAAACACAGGGCAAGGCAAAGAAGGGAATTCGATTATTCTTGAATGATGTGAAGGTCCTCAGCTTCAACTCTAACCATAGAGGGATCACACTTTATTTTTAAATTCAAGGGAGAAAAAGGTTATTTGTTTGATGTTGTGGAACATCGCTAATAAATAAGATGGACGATATAGAATGGATTTCTCAGGATAGCTTTTGATGCTGTACCTTGAAAATTGCAGAATGATTTTAAAAAATATGTTTGTCGCACAAGGTGATTTAGCAATGATTGTGGAATTCCATAGCTATAATTATGCATCAGTGAGATATAGAGTATGAGGCAAGCAGAGAAGAGAGTCCCAATGGATAGGGAGGTCAGGTGGGGGTATTTACTGTCTCTGTCACTTTTCTGACCTTATACTAATGCGATACCCTTATGAATGAGGAGAATGAAGGATGCCCTCCAGTTTGGTAATGAAAACCACGCACATCTCCTTTATGTGGATGGTGCTCTTTTGGTAGAAAAGAAATCAAGCGGTCTGAAAAAAACAGGCACAGACCTTTCTAGAAGCAATATGTAAAGAGAGGGCTAAAATAAATGCAGGGAAAATAACGTATATGGCAGCTCCACAACTGGAGAATTTCATTTGAAAATATTGCCCGGTAGGGAGAGTATGGCGCAAGTGAATAATTTGGACTGGTGGGGAGTTAGGTTGTTCACAAAGAATAGATAGCAACCTCAAATCACCAAAAGTGCATCCAGTCTCTGGAGACAGCGGGGACCTCTAATTAGTGTAGCAAAGCAGTTTGGAGCCTGCTCTATTTCTTCATCCATGGAGGTAGACCGAGTTTGGAAAAGGTCTGTGGGCTTGTACGGCACAGAATTGTGAGGTAACAGAAATTTGAAAGATGCAGACCTTATTGAAAATAAATATTTAAAATCTATAGTGTCTCTCCAAAATAGTACCCCAAGAGCAGCTTTGAAACTGAAATTAAGAAATAAAGTATGAAGAAGGCCCATTACTGTATTGGATGAGGATATGGTCCTTCCTTCAACTGGTGAATTACAGAAATGGCTTTTCAGAACTTTTATTCTGCAGAGGAGCTCAGGGGCTTGAATGGTTAAGATGTACATGAAACCTGGCTAAACATCTGGGCCTCCAGGCCTGATGGGACTTTTCGAATCATGGAAGATGCTTTCAAACGTGCTGATTGATTTGCACGAAGGCTGAGCAGTAGCACATGTCATTAAATCGAATATCAACAGCAGATTGTTCACAGACAATCTGTAGGTGAAGGTCTGGTCGGGCCCAGAAGCATAGCTGGATTTGGTTTACCCTTTGTTGCTGAAAGGATTTATTTTAAAAAGGAGCTTAAAGGGTTCTTCAACTTTTAAATGAGTAACAAGAGCCCTGATGATGGTCATTGCTCATTTCGCCATTTATCATTTCTTTGACTTGTATCCAGTATATTTCCGTTATGATGGTCAAAAACAACGTTTACTATTTAGGGGACTCACGCGATTAAACACGCATTAACAAGTTAACAGAGTTATGCTTAGCAGTTGTGTGTCTGTCCTGAGGTTTGTTTTAAGACTGCAGATCTATCGTACAAAGCATGTTTACATCGAGACGGCACCAGCAGGTGAGGACACAATGCAATTTGGTTTCCAATAGGAACAATAACATTTTGGTGGCATTTAACTTAGACACAGTCTGAGGAAACCTTTTTAAACTTTCCAAAAACAATATAGACCCAACTTTGAATTTATTTTAAAATGTTTGTTCGGTTTCTTTAACATAGGGCAAGGTTGTAGGAGAGGTCAAACAATGTATGTTTTCCCACTGATTCTTCATAGACTGATTTTTTGGCGGAACCTACAGCTTGAACAGATGGGCAGGTTTGAGTCAAAATGTCATGAGGACTTTGCACCTGGTTCGACTCACAATCCTTTTGTGGTTTAGTTCAAATCTGTCCAGTGGTTTGGGTGACTTGGTAGAGGCCGTGGAGGGCTAAAAGCCTTGCCAATGGCAACGTGGCAGCTGGGCATTGTTGTGGTCTTGGCCCTATAGCCACCTCAGGTCACTTGGCGGGGCTTGGGGCACAGTGGCCACTAGTCATGGATGCATAGCAGTGGCCATTCTGGAAAGCTAGATGGTGCCCAGGGCATGGTGGAAGAGACTGCCCATACCCTGGTTGCATTGTGCCTCTCTGGGGTCTGCCACACCCCCTTGCCTGCGCATCGGCCTTCGGATCAAATTTACATCATGTCTGGGGCGAAGTCTGGGCAAAGTCAGACGCTGTCTACCGCTCTCCGTGGTTGTTGGGAGCAGTGCTACCATTTCCCTGCTGTTATGCCTCACAATTTCTATTGAGCTGCCATTATGCTGTCCTTTTTTGGCTCCGGTTGCTGCTCCCGCTGTGACGTCTTTCAGCGGTCCCATTTGATCCTGTTTCCGCCTCTATTCGCGCTTAGTACGTTTACACTTGCTGAATGGAATATCACCAATATCTTGGCACCTGCTTATGTACTCCTTGACAAGCTTTCAGCCATCTTCCTTATTCAGTTCCTTTTCTTGTCTTTCTCAATGCCATCATTTCACAACTATTGTCCTCCTTCCCTTCATGAATCCACTCGGAATCCTTATAATCCCTGGTAGCGTCCCTGCTCAGCTCAACCTCTTCCTATTAATCTTGCCCTATCGAACACACAATCCCTCTACAATAAAGCCCATTCTGCTCTTGGTATGTTTTTTCATTTTAATTTACATTTCCCTTGCTTTACAGAAACCTGGACTTCTCCAGCAAACACGGTCACGCCTGCCGTTCTATCTACTTCTTCCACCTCCTTCTTACATACCCTGTGCCCTACAGGGTCATGGGGAGGGGGTGTGACATTCTCTACCATTCTTCTTCCATCCCTTTCTCAACCCCTTCCAATATTCCTGAGTTTTCCTCTTTAGAGTACCAGTGCTCCTCTTTCTCGAGAACTCATCCCCTCACTTTTCTTTTGATAGGTCACCCAGCTGGCTCTATTGGTTCTTTCTGTAATGATCTCGATGTTCTTCTATTATTATTCTTCCCTTGAATGCCCGGTTAATCCTTCTTGGTGACTTTAATCTTCATCTTTCTTCTTCTCATTCCTCCGTTCCACTTATACCCATTCTTGATTCTTATTCCTCTTCTATTTATACTACTCCCTCACATATTTCAGGTTCTTATCTTGATCTTATTTTCTCCTCCCTGCTTTCTGTTATTTCTGTCTCTGCTCTTCCGATTTACTCTTCAGATCATTGCCTTCTATCTTTCTCTATTAGTCCCTCTCCCCTTCCTTCTTCCTCTTTTCCCCTCACGCATACCTTCTATCGTCACAACGTCCTCTACTTCAATGAGTCGACTTTTATTTCCACTTGTGTGTCTTTCCTCCCCCCACAACCAGCATATACCTCTCATCCTGTTAACAATGCTTCTTCATCCCTTTCTATCGTCCTAACTGGAACCTGGCTTCTCCTTTTACACCAACAGCAAATCTCCCAAACCTTAGCTCACATCGCAGCTCTGCTCCTTGCAGTGTTCTCTCTGCTGTGCCGAATGTCATTGGCATAAGTCCCTCTCTGCTTCAGAACTTTCTTTTTGTTATTCTTTTCCTTCTACACTTGATGCTGGTCTCTTCTCTGCTAAACAAATGTACTATTCCGATCTTCTGGATTCTTAGTCTCGGATCCTCTCTACCTAATCCCCTGATCCTGCCCGACCTTCGTCTTTTTCTGCAACTGATTTGGCTTCGATCCATTCTTTGAAGATCGCTCCTCTGCAGTCTGCTATCATGACTTCCCCTTCTTCCTCGTCTTCCCCTCGATGTCCTTCCTTTTCTCTGTATATAACTTATTTTCTCCCACTCTCTGACTCTGGCACAGCGCTAATGTTGTCTAAGGCTCATCCCACCACAGCCTCATCAGATCCCCTTCCTTCTCTCATTCTTAAGGTATATCCCCTCCTTCATCATGTTACTTCCCTTTTCAATATGTCTCTCCAGTCCTCAATCTTTCCTTCAACCTCAAAACACGCCATCATTCTTTCTATCCTTAAAAAGCCTTCACTTGATCCTTCTCTTCCTTCAAACTTCGGACCTATATCTCTTCTCTCCATCTTTCTAAACTCCAGCAGCATATTGTCTATTCTCAAGTCTCATATTAAATCTGATTCTATTTCCCCCCCACTTTCAATTGGGCTTCCGTTCTTGCCACTCCACTGAGTTCGCTTTAATCTTGGACTGTGAGTCGATTCTCTCAGCACGCTATGCTAAACACTCCTCTCTTCTAATTCTTTTGGATTTTTCGGCAGCTTTCCACAGATCACTCTTCTTTCCTCTCTTTCCTCACTTGGGTTTTCTGGGACACTTCTCAAGTGGTGTCAATCCCATTTCTCTCAATTTACCGTGTCTTCGCCTGGCAACACGTCTCCTCTCTTTGCCCTTCTTCAAGGTGTTCCCCAAGGTTCGGTCCTGGGTCCTGTTCTCGCTCTCTCTCTCTCGCTACACCTGTCCTCTTGCCTCTATTATTACTTCCTTTGGTTTGTCTCATCATTTTTATATCGACAACACTCCGCTCTTTCTATCCTTTTCCTCTTTTTCTACTATGACCTATGGGACATCTTGCCTTTTGGCTATTCATTCATGGATGGCTGATCACCATCTTTTTCCAAATTCGTCAAAAACGGAGGTTCTCTTCTTTCTGGCATCCACCCCTCTCCTCCCTCTGCCTCAGTTTCTTTTCCACCATCTAATCTTCGCATTTATTAATCCGCTCGGAACCTCAGTCCATCTTTCCTTAACATCTCACATCTCTTTCGTCTCACGATCTTGCAGAGGGCATCTCTTTAATATTCACGCCGCTAAGCGTTGCATATCTTCTTCAATTTTATTGTGCCTCTTCTACTGCTCTTGTCTTCTCTTTGGACTCCCAATGTCACGTCTTACTCCCCTTAAATCTACTTTTAATTCACACCTATTGGCCTCCTTTTTTCTCTCTCACCTGTGACTCTCTCTTCTGCGGCTTCCTTCCTTTCATTAATGCTTAAAGTTCAAATTTCTCTGCTTAGTTTGGAAGTCCCTCCATAGCCTTGTTCCGCCCTGTCTTTCCTCTCCTGTATCACACTACTCCCCTGCTCGTTCCCTCTGTTCCAACTCACAATTTATTTATGAGTTACCCTCCCTCCTTGTGCATGTTCCCATTATTTTCTAACCTAACCACATTGCACTATAACGCGCTTCCACTTTCTCTCTGTTGCAGTTCTTCTTGCTCTCTCTCTTTTTTTCCTCTCTTAAAAACCATTACATCTCGTCATAATCTTTGGGGTTTATACCGTCATTTGAGTAGTACCAGCTTTTATTATGTTCAGTGCAATGCGCTTTACAAATCCAAATAAATACAAAAATATCCAGGGGCTGCATAAGAGGATGTACAGTGGTCACTTGTCATGCCCAGTGGCAACAATGGAAACTTTGGATGGCCCCATCGGGGTGCACAGAAAAGGTCCATTGGCCACCAGTGGCAACCAGACACACTGGGTGGTCTGTGCATCACCATTGGGGACAATGAGAACAATGATCCTTGACACATTCCAGGATGAGTGGCTACTTGGGAAGGGTCGGTGGAGGGATGGCCTCAGACATTCCATGGGCACATTTTCTGCATGCTGATGGCCAGAGATAAGGCCCACAGGTCATTGGCCAGTGACCACTATGGGAGGGCTTTGGGTCTGGTAAAAGTGCAATGAATGGGGCAGTGCCTTTTGCTCTGCCATTGTCAAATTGCCAGGCGCACAGTCTATATATCAACATTATGCAACAGTACAACATTTTGCTCTCCACACTTGAACTACAACTCCCATCAGCCCTATCCATCATAGTCAGTGGTAAGGGATTGTGGGGGACATAGTCAGAAACATCTGGAGAGCCGCAGATTGTAGTGACCGGTGTATATATGATACCGTAAAGAAATTAAGTGAACAATCTTCAGTCAAAGGGAGGTCATGGGTACATTGGACTAAAACAAATCTGTAAAATTCTGTGAAAACAAACTTTCTTAAAGGGACATTACAGTATAAACACCAGAAGAAAATTCCAGCAATTAGTCCATTACGGTTTCTAGGCAATTAAAACTGCACAACAGCTGTAAAAAAATAAAAATAAAAAGATACACCATTTTGCCATGCTATGCACAGTTTATTACACCTCATATGCAACATAATTGATATGCATGTAACAAAACCGATAACGGGACTTCATCAATTAAACATTTTATTTTTAAAAAGCACACCCTAACAACTGTAAAAAAATAAATGGAAAGCCTGATTTCCCCGAGGGAATGACCGTAAGAGATGTCATGAGCAGTGTCTGGCTTTGGATGAGCCATTGTGTCTTTAAAACACAAAAAGGCTCCATTTTATGGGGTTTATGTTGGTGCACTGCAAACATGATATCCCTTAAATAACCTTTTTTTTGCTGAATATACAGCCTCACACAACACGCTCACACATATTTGTGTTGAAAAATATGTTTACAATCAGTTAAGGTTACCATCTATGAAGGCTTAAGTCTACAAGCATTGGCAATGTTAAACCAACTTTTCCTCCTAATATAAAGACCATCTGACTACAAATGAAACCTTAAATCACGGTACAGCACTACTTCACGAGATTCACTTAAACTACAGCCATGTTAGCTACTGTAACAAGTAATTACAAATTATGATTTTATTGGATCCTGTTCCGAGGTATTGCATTTGGTAGTCAGGGTGATCATTATTTCTGTAAGGTTTTAAAGTGTCCCTGAAATCGTAAGATATTTTCCTCAGGGTCAGCGGTCTAGTCACTCTTCAGGTTTGCCTTGAAGGCATCTATGAAGACTCATCCTTTTCTGTGGTTGGACCAGGGCTTTTCATTCATTCCTGATATTCTTCCAGTGACATTGCCAACTTTTCTTCTCCCCCTGTTTCAACTCTGAGGTCCTTCTTCAAAGTCCTTCTGAGTTTCATTGTTTTTACAGCTGTGTATTTCTCCTTTTCCCCATTCCAAACGTTAAGCTTTTCCCTGTTAGTTGGTCTCTTTGCCAGACCTTGGGGCCCTTCTTTTTTTAACACACTGTTAATCTCCGTTTGTCTTGGGTTCATCTTCTCCCCGTTAGCCCTTACTTTCACTTGAGGGTAACCTGTGCCATGAGTTTTACTTTTTCTTGCCATCTTTGCTCCTCCTTGCAATTTTCCTTGCTTTACCTCTCTAACTGGGAAAACTTGATTTGAGTGGGTTGTCTACCTCTTTCAGCCCACTTCCTTATGTTATCACCACTTCCTTTTCTGCCCTCTCCAATTGCTTCTTTATCCTTCCCTTTCGGTTCCTTTGTTTACCGGACCACGTCTTCCACCTCTTATAGGGTACCCTTTCCCATTCCTTCTCCACTTCTTGCATTCTCTTTCTTTCACTTCCCTCTCTTTGTGGTTCTGCTGCATTGTTTCCTGCATCTTACTTTTTTTCCAGGATTGCTATTTCATCTCCCTTCCAATAGGCCTCCTTGTCGCCCAGAAGATCTTCTTCGATGCCTTTCTCTCTGTATTCTTTCACTTCTAGGACTTCCATTTTTTCCTCATCGGAGGTTGGCATCAGTTTCTATGACTGCTTTTTTCTTTCCAATTACATTTTTGTTTCTTTTGTCTTCTGCCTACCTTTCAGTTGTACTATCCTGGCCTACTCCCTGATTTGCAGCCCTTTGCTACTCTTAGTCTCCTTCCCTTTTATCTTCTTATGCTCAGATCCATCTGAACTTTATTTTATATAATTATGTCCCACTTCTTTTTGTAGGTTCAAGGTCTCTTCTATTTTATACCTTTTTCTCTCTCTTCTGTACTTCCTAATTCCTTGACATGCACATTCCTTAATCCTTCATCCTCTGCTCAGTCTCCTAAAAATCCCAATTTTGAGTCACATTTAACCTTCTCTCCTCTTCTGCATTCAGCTTCCAATATTCCCCGGTTCAGAATTCCGGCTCATTTTCAACTGCTGTCCATTTCACATATTTCTCTCTTCCTTTTGTTTCTTTCCCTTATCACTGCCACTAATTTCTTCGGTTCCATGATGCAGCTCTAGTCAGCCCTGTTCCTAAAAGGCCAGAAATGTTCTCTCTACACTGTTTTCAAGTACTTCTGTCATCAAGCACGCTGACCTGTTGTGCCCCTGCCAGATTAGCTGGTGAAGCGATGCTCCCTCCAACGATCTTCGCCTTTGCAATGCTTGCAAGCCTTCGCCATGACTGGCCAGGGTTGGTGAAACACAAAGTTAGGACCAGGATCTAACATCCCATTAGAGCATTAATCTGCTGTCCTGGGTAAGGACCATGTCAGAGCCTGGCACACCAGCATAGGACATGGCCTTACTACTAGTGCCCATCCTGCTTGCACACTCTGACCCTTCTTGAGCTGTGGGCCCCGAGTACTAACACCAACCTTTCAAACGTACCATTCAAGTCCTCCATTTTTGCTTGCAGCCCCGATACGTGATCAGCAGAGATCAGAACCGAATTCAGGGGACAACATGGTATCAATCTGTCCTTGAAATGTAACTTTAACATATATCCCCAAGTCCCAGTCCAGGGGCAGCTTTTTTCATGCAGTTTCCACACCCTCTTTCAAATGGGAAACTGCCTCATTAGCCAGAACCCCAGTATCACCAAAGCAGGATTCCAGCTTTTGACTTCGGCTGACCACCTAAAATGCAAAAAAGGATTGTCGTGTCATGGTAGTAGCATTGTGTGAGTTAAAGTTTAATTTGTAGTCACATGAAGTTTGTTTGAATTAGAATGTAAGTTTACTTGGTCTGAATTGTTATACCATACCTTTGAAATTTCCAACATTTGTATACTTTACTTTGTATTGGTAAAAACCTTACCTTCTTGTAATTCCCACATTTTCTGAACGTGGGGATATTCCTGGGCTTACTCGTTTGTTTGGATGTGGGATAAATGTCTCCTGAATGGTGTGCGAAATGTCAGAGCATCCATTTCCATGTGTGTTTTTCTGGCGTTCTGTAAATGGGCAAATTGTGAGATGTCTATAGTGGTATGACATGTGTAGTAGTTGAATTCTGCGCATGCTTCTCACAGGTTCTACTTCTGTAGCCAGGCATGTGTGGTAGGTCAGAATCAGGAAACGTGATGTGATGTCATCTTTGATGTCCTGGGTGTTAGTGTTAGCAGTGCACGGTGGCGCGAGTTATGGTTGCTTATCTTACCATAAGTGCCGAATTTCAGGGGTTTTTCGGTTTTACTTTGAACCATAACGTCCCTTTAACAAAGTTTTTTCACTGAATTTCATAGGTTTTTAGTAGCGCAACTTAACCATAACGTCCCTTTAACAACGTTTTTTCACTGAATATATATATATATATATATATATTTTTTTTTGATTTTTTTCTTGTAAGCCACAACACACTGGCAAGCTTGAGTTGCACTCCCAACCAGGGTATCGCAATGTCGCAGCCATCGATCAGGAAAAACGGTACCATGGAACACAAAATAAAGTTAAAATCTTTGTCTTTATCAAAGTTAACAAAATGTTAAAAAATGCTGCATAGCTCCAAACAATGAAAAGGAGGCAACAGCAAAAGCTGACGCGTTTTGCGACACCATTTGCCTTATTTCATTTAAATCACAAGAAAAGTGACCTGCATTCAGAACGGCTACATTTGCTGTTCTGCCATGTGAAGACTAAAAGCTGCACCCAGCAGTCAAGACAGCATTACAATTTGTTCTTTGTCATTTTAAATACTCGAAAGTCATGCGCTCCATTGAAACACAGCCCTCCTAGTGTATTTCATCTGATTGCCTAGAAGTAAGGCAATACATCTCCAGAACGGCATTATGTTACTGATAAAATACTTGAAGAGCAAAGAATTCTGTTTTCACGCAAAAACAGCTTTTGTTTTCCTTTGAAATTAATCATTGCACTCAAATCACAACATAAAAAAGAGATAGCACTTCTCTCTCTCTTTTCCCCTGTCAATTTCGCAGAAATTCTTTACAGTATCCTGCTGTGTCCATGAACTCACAGTACATGCAAAAGCACTACCAAAGATTAATGGAAAAACAGGCCTGTGATTTATAGAACCACATTTGTAACTAGAAAGAAAAAATAACCTGCACACGTGTGAATTAGCTTTTGGAAAATAAGCAAAATAATTGTTTCAAGGTCAATGTCAAATGACAGCTATTGCTCGCACACACATATTATTGTATATGTGGGTGGAGGGGCTGCAAAGCCATTTACATTATGCTCTTTCCCCCCCACAAGACTTCAATCAGCCTGGCTGAGGCCGAGGGATTCTGGTCAAACGTTTGGCAAAAAGGCTTGCGTCCCACTTTCGCACCTACAAGTGAACTGATGCTGTGAGGACATGTGCTGGGACTGACAGTGTGATAATTACTGGTTCTTCTAGACTGGCTGGCAGGACTGCCCAAAAAGACAAAAGGGAGTAAAGCCCAGTGTTGACAGAGAGGTGCGATTTCCTCCAGCACCCATTTCCCAAGATGTCCTTTGTGCAAGCTTACCCAGGAGGAAGACAATTTGGCTGTGGGGGTGTGCAGGACTGCCCACACAGTGACTAATCCAGCTTATTGACTTTAAATAATTTTGTACATTAAGGCATTTTCCCCAGCACTCTAAATAAGCAATAATTTGATATTATGCCTGTATTTCATGGGATTTTTGGACAAGCATAAAGAGACCATGGGTATATTTCTGCCACTTGGTGAAGTGGAATGGCAGGAAAAGGGCATTTCGTCGTAAATTATAAATGTCACAGGCATGAAAATTGGTGAAAAGATGCAAGATATTAGTGGGCATGTTTGTAGCTATTTGCAGAATTGTAAATATTACGCTGTTCATTAAAGTGACACAATAGTGCCAAAAACTAATGCTACCTCACGCAGTGTCACCAATCGGCTTGCCCAATTCCCTTTGACCAATTGAATCTGCATATCTATGTTTCATGATGGTGACTAGTATAGATTTGAAGTTTTGCTCCATAACTTATTTTTGTCAAGAAATAGGCTTTGTGAGACAAAGGAAGTCATAAATGCACACATATAAATGATGTTATTTCCCCTGAACCAATCAGCCCATGGAAAGGAGGGGACACTGAGAGACAGCCCTATCCCAGCAGAGGGGTAAGTCCAGGGTACTCCCCCTCCCCCCAGGTTGTAAACCGATTATGGCATTCTGACTATTTAAGGGGGAGACAGAGAAACACAAGGGATTTGGACTCAAAAACCAGATCCAGAGGCAGCTGATTCCATCCAGGCAGAACCATCCATCCAAATCCAGGCATACACAAGCATCCAGGGAGAAAGGAGGTAAGGCAGCTGATCCATTCTAGGAGAGCCCAGTGACCGGACCTTGCCCAGCTGATCCCATCTAGGAGAGCCCAGTGTCTAGACCTTGCCCATCCCGCTGCCCACAGTGACCAGACCTTGCCCAGCTGATCCCATCCAGAAGAGCACAGCTGTCCCAGTGACCAGATCTCTTGACCCCACTGTCTGTGACCAGATCCCTTGGTCTGCTGTCCAGAGACCTCGCTGGCTGTCCAAATTCCCAAACTCAAGCTTACCTTGTAAATATCACAGTACCCAAAAACTGCATATCCCGCTCTTAACTTTGCATCCCATAGAAAGTCCCATTCAAAGTCCCATATTGCATAGCCCTCTCTTTTGAACCCTGCATCTCTTAGAAAATCCTGTTGAAAATACCAAATTGCCAGTATCATCTGTTCACCTTTTCCATAGAAGAATCTATGTTGGTCTACGTCTGCTAGCATATGCCTTATGATAATTCTTCCAGTTATCTATGTAAATCCCTAGTCTTATTTGAAGTAAATCAATTAATTTCCCCATTGAAAATTCACATTCATTATTGTTGCCCTTTAAAAGTAACAATATTGTTGAGTGTGTTTACTAATCATAGCCATTAAAATATAGTCTCAACAGAAATAGTGTAGTGCAACAAAACCCGAATTTGCATGTGCATTGTGCTTTTCTATAAATTCTAATTTGCATTTCCCATAGAAAACCCCACACTATCACCTATTATGAGTAATTCCTTTCCCTCAGAATCCTATCTGTCATGAGCCTGTGTTTCTGATCCACAAAACCGATTTTCGATTTTGACAGTTCAGCCCTTCTCTGGGACTGCCTGTCATCACAAGTTCTGTGTAGAAAAGATTTGCCATTCTGCTGCGTGTGTTTCTTTTTGAATTCTGTCTTTTTCCCAAAATCTATTTTCTCACCTGTGTTCACATTGCCTTGGTACCCTGCTCAGTAGTCTGTAAGCTTCCTTGTCTCTTAAAGTGCAGCCACACACATTTCTGTCCTATCTATCCCACTGCAATTGTGACCTGATACACAAGTAATAAGTAAAATCTGAGTATGCCATTTTGCTCTTAAATAAGGTTTCAATTTATCTTCTGGCCTCCCATCTGGGGTGGTGGGCTAGATTCACATTTTGATTTTTCCTTCTTCCTACTGACTCCTTGCCACTACTTTCCATCCACAAAGAATTTAGTTAGCCAGTTGGGGAAGTGTTGCAGGGGGAGTGCATAATATGATAATCTGTGTGCCATCTGTTATTGTTCAGAAAAAGGATTTTGCTTCTGTTTTCTAGTAAAGGTTCATGTAAATTATGTTAGTAGTTTGAAATAACTGTATTGTGGGATTTTTGCACCTGTACTGCCACACAGCAGTGGCTGCTGCCCTATTATTTGGCTCTGATTTGTCCTTGAATCCTAAATGAATAAATATTTCATTGTTACACACCGGCCTGGTTCATAGTCCATTGCGACACGGGGCGTTTGTTAAGGTGGCTGTGAGACGGCTTGGGGGCCTTCTCAATAAAGAACCCAGGGTTCAAATCAAAATAAAAAGCGTTTTTATTGTGCGCCACATTCATCGTCAGTGGAAGAAGTCCCTGGCTGCAGTGTGCCGTGTTCTAAAAACCGTTACACATGCAATGGCATTCTTGATACTGGATAGGGGTGGGTTAAAGGATGATTTCTATCCAGTGTTTTCCAGGAAAGGAAGTGGACTACATACTTTTAGGAACCAGGGGAATAACTAGAAATACTAAGGATGATAATATATCAAATTATGTCAGGGACAGGATAACACAAGGTGGCGTGATTCTCCAGGTGTCCAACACCTTTTAAAGTTTCCACTCTAATCTTAAATAGTCCTTAGACTCCAGGCTACCCTAAGCTATACCACAAAGTTCCCATCAATGTCCAACTAAAAGGTTCACAAATCCTATTCTCAAAAAATAGAAAGGTTCTCCTGGGAAGGTTCTTCCAACGCGATTCATAGTCTGAACTCTTTCTTTCAGAATGTCCCTCAAGATCTCTCCCAGGTTCCAGACTCTGCGGGTTTCCTTCTCAGGTGTTACCTCAAGGTCCTTTCAAGCAGCCGATATACGCACCCTACTTCCAGGCATGGTTCTCCTCAGCTATCTCTGGGCAGGAACCTGGGCCCCAAGATTTATCTTGGTGCAGGGCCATTGGCGACATTTCCAAATGGTCATGGTTTGAGTTTGTGGTTTTGTGGGGTTCTCTGGTGTGCTTTGTTCGATGGGGGGGGGGGAATAAAATCTTCCTACTGGTTCACGAGTGAATCACATGCTGTTTTAGCAGTGAGTCTGTAAATATGTTTGTATGGCTTGTCTGCCATCTTTTGTGCTTCCACATCCAGCTTTCTTGAACACTCGTGGGCACAGTAGGCACCACGATCAGGCTTCTCATAATCCGAGGGTTTTCCTATTTTGCCCTGCTTGTCCATAACAAGGGGTTGCGAGTTAAAATACAATCTCCAGCTGTGCCTCAATGAACGCCGGGGCGTGTAGGCTTTTGTCAATTTGTGACGGGATGGGTTTTCCATGGGAATTGGCAAAATACTGCATCTCTGAGTTAATGGAGAGCCTGCACGTTCCTCCTCCTTCCACGTCAGGTAGCAGCGTGGTCACATCACTCCCTAGCGGCTTGTCCCCGTCACACAGTACAATGGGGAGGTCACTCAACTCACCACATTATGTTACAGATACATGCAGTAGAAGCATTTATTGGTTGGCAACTGGGTGCTCTAATAACATGAACTTCTCACAGCAATTGTGGAACATATGAGATATGCCACCCCTGCCACACGCAGTCGCTAGTCTCTCAGGTTCTTAATTTGAAGGCATGGTGTCCTGATGGTTATTCTATTGGTCCAATTCCAATGATTATCAGCCTCCGTCTTTTTGCTGATATATCGATGTTTGTATCTCTCGTGAAACGTAATGAAGAAGGTTTCAGTTATGGCTATTGTCCAATACTAAGTACAGCAGCAGGCTTTCTCGCCCTGCCCATACATTTGAAGAGTATTCCGTATTTTTAACGAAGCCAATTTCCTCGTTTGCACTTCACTCGTGCATTTTTCCTCATGGTCGCTTTCCTCGAATTTTTGTTTATACATATATGTTGTGTGTTTTGGGAGGTGGGTTGTTCGGCAGGGTGACGTGGAGGGGGTGTGGTTCAGGGGGGATTTCACGGGAACCCCTCCCCCCATTTAATAAAAGAAAAATTAGTAAATCTACCGCAAGGAAAAATTAGGAAATCTACCGCACGAGTAAAGTGCAAACAAGGAAAGTGTCTTTGGTAAAAACACATATAATCATCTGCAGACATCACCCCGAGAGTTCTATTCTTACCCTTCCTCCTTGCTCCTCACTACTCACTGCTCCTCCCCCAGCAACCCATACACCTGCCAGCCCCTTTACCTTGCTACTCGACCCCTCTTTCTGCCCCGTCTCTCCCTAGGTGTCTGCAGAACCTCTTCTCAATGTCAATACTAAAGCCAACACTACAGGCTTTGCCAATGCTGGTTTTACTCCTGGGGCACTGGCGTAAGATGTCCAAGATGCTGCATGGGGCGGATCAGGAAAATGGACAACATCGGGCAACTATAATATAGTAACTAGCAGTTCAAGGACCCTTCTTGTTTTATAACATTTTAGGGATGTGGGTATTTATCAGGTGAACAAAATGAAGGGAGCCCTGTCTTTCAAACACAGCCTATTGTATCCTCTTGCTGTACAAAAGTGTGTTGCTTCCCGGCTGCGTTTGCCTGACATAAAACCCAACACATACATAGGCGCGCACACACACGCGTTAGCAAACCCTGGCACAGGAGGAAACACAAAGGCCTGGCAAGCGAGCCAAGAAAAGATGGCGGGGGTTAGACGGACGCGTTTTAATGAGGAAGGAGGAACGTGGTTGCCAGGCAATGAAAAGAGCAGAGTTGCAGAGAGAAAGTACAACTTGACACTGGAGTCAACAAGGGAACGGGCTGTTCTCGGGGGGCGCCGCTCAGCGCCAGGTGATCTCGGCGCCAGAATGCAGGGCTGTGCTCAAACCCAGGAGGGATGGATCATGGGAGCTGGAGCCGAAGTTATTCTGGGGGGAAGGGAGACAGCAAAGTGGATGTTGGTGAAACGGTCTGACGCTTTGGTAACATGTAATTGTGAATCAAATTGAACGGTGCTGCCAAGTGCAGAGGCTGTGTGACTCTGTGCCACTGCTATTCACTTTCTGTTTTGTAGTCATGCTACTCTTTAGCATGAAATGTATTGCAATTCCAGGAACATGACAAGGAAAGGAAGTCCCTGTGAATGAAAATATGATACTTATTTTTGAAAGAGCTACATCACCACACTACCAATACCGCTTACAATAAGAAGATCATATTTGGAGGCCAAATAAATGCGACATTAACATTTCAGATTCATGTACAACTGCTACATATAAAAACTGGTAGCAGCAACTATGTCTTGGGTGGATACTTCCATCCAGCAAATTAAACTCCAAACATTTCCAATATCTCTGGGGAAAACCCAGATGACGGATAAACATACACAGACTAGTTAAATGCCTGTTAATTAATCGGTGTTCAGGACAGAATCCCATCCTATCCAATTAAAATCTTTCTTTCGCAACAAGGTGTCCTAGCTCTATCCTTTCCCAGAATGTTGTTTTCATGCAGTCCTGCCAATAATCCGCAGCGCTCCTCGCGTTTATCCAAGATACCCTTTGAGTTATCTTCTCCTGGGGCCAATCACTGCAAAACACTGAATACAATACCTGGTGTTTTTCATTAGATCTTCCAAACCTTCAAACACAAGAGCCTACAAGCATCATTAGCGAAAGGAACTAGTGAAAACAACCAACTTAGCGGAGAAGTTACTGTCAGGTCCCAATCGTGCCGTTTGAACACACATGTTCCAAGATGATGAAGCCCCCTACAACCCCCCAGAGTGGATCACTGTCACCAATCCCCTAGAACTAGCTCTGATTTGGCACGCCAATGCGTCTCTCCAGGAACACTCGCACTCCAATGACACACCGTGCAGTGCCACACAAGCCTCACCAGAACAAAGCAAGGGATATCCGGCAATTTCAAATGTACCCAGACTTTTACTGCCAAGCAGAACTCACTAAATTCAAAAGCGTAAAGTATTGTATACAGGAACCTACTACTGTCCTCAACAATTTTGAGTTAACAGCTGAGTGCCCACCTAACCCCACAATCATATCCCCTTCATTCAGGGTGGCGATCACTCTTTAACCATCAATCCCCCCGAACAATATTGCTGTAGTAAGTGCAGAAGGGGGCAGCTGATGTAACAACACGTGGACGCTAAAGTAAAATTGAAGAGGGTAGAAGGCAGCAAGGTACTGTGGCAAGGCTCCACCTAAAGGACTCCTTTTAGACAAACATAAGCACATCTAGGTACATCCATTTTGTAAATGCTTGCTCTCCACGTTGGGTAGTCAAGCTTTCCATTGTTGAAGTTATTAGAAACATTCACTCCAAGTCTTAGACGTGGACACTTGTCTCTTTCTTTCTCACAAAGTCCACTTTCTTCCATCACTCATTCACGGCCCATCACTCTGGGTTCCAGCGTGCCGAGTGGTTTGTCTTTGCTCTCAGTGAGAAATGTTGCTTAAAATGCCCTTTTACTATTGTCCTGCACTTCAAAGCCTTCACTTCAGGTGCCAAAATGCTTGAGGGCCTCATTACAAGTCTGATGGAGCTGGAAAGAATTGGCGGTAATGGATTACCGGCAATGTTCTCGCTCCACCATCCTACGAGTATGTCCTGATATGATATGATATGATATGGCATTTGTAACGCGCCTATACACAAGTGTTTCAAGGCGCGACGAGGCAGGGAGGGGGGGGGGCAGGGGGAAGACAGACAACGATCCTACTAGGCCAGGTGTCATTCAGATCGCGCAAGTGCAGGGGTAGGGGGAAAGGAAAAAGTGCAAGGGGAAGGGGAGAGGGGGAAGTGCTGAACAGGGTAAGTAGAATAAACATAAATAAATAAATAAATAAATAGGGCCAGCTGGTGGCAAGTGCAGGGTAAGTGCAGACAAGTGCTGGGAGGGG
Source organism: Ambystoma mexicanum (assembly GCF_040938575.1). Classification (NCBI taxonomy): domain Eukaryota; kingdom Metazoa; phylum Chordata; class Amphibia; order Caudata; family Ambystomatidae; genus Ambystoma; species Ambystoma mexicanum. Next base: position 631,550,334 of record NC_090936.1, read on the forward strand.
GGGCTGTAGGGATGCAGAGACAGTCCCGCAGTGCAGGGTTTGCCAGGGAGGCAGTGCAAGTGGAGAGTGGCTGGGCCAAGGACCGAGGTCGGTGAGAGTGGCCCAGGTGCAGGTTCAGTGCAGATTCAGTGAAGAATTTAGCTGGGGAGAGGGAGAGAAAAAGCAGAAGCAAAGAGGAAGGTTTTGAGGTGCTTCCGGAACCGAAGATGGTTCTCCTCAAGTTTCAGGGAGGCAGGAAGGCTGTTCCAGAGGGAGGCCCCTGCCACAGAGAGAGATCTACCCCCAGCTCGTTGCTTCGAGAAGCGGCTGACCCTGAGGGAGTTGGAGACAGATGAGCAAAGGGCTCGGGAAGGAAGATATTTAGGAAGAGAGAGTTGAAGGTATTTAGGCCCCAGGCCCCAGAAGTCCTTGTGGACAATGCAGAGGGTTTTGTACTTAATCCTCGTGGCCACAGGGAGCCAGTGTAGAGATTTCAGTCCTGGAGAGATACGGTCCCTGGGCTTGAGGCCAAGGACAAGTCTCGCAGTCCTGTTCTGGATGAGTTGCAGAGGGCGGAGAGTGGAGGCAGGCAGATTAAGATAGAGGCTGTTACAGTAGTCCAGCTTCGAGAGAACCAGGGCTCTGGAGACCGTGAGCTTCTGGGGGAAGGAGATGAAGGGAAGAATACCTCTGAGGAGGTGCAGCTGGTAGTGTGACTTCTTAGAGACGTCAGATATATGAGGAGAATCGGGCTGGAGGTGAATCCTCCAACACTCCGTCACAAAATTGATAGAATTACTGCAGCTGAATTACCGCCACGGAAATTCTGCCAAAAAAGCCCCAATGAGTCCTATGGATTCATTAAAAAAAATGGGGATTTACACCACCACTGTCACTTGTAATATGGCAGCAACAGTAATTCAGTTAGGACGTATTCTGGAATATTTACTGCCGGAATACCGCCCAACTCGTAATGAGGTCCCTGATCTTTTGTCTCTCAGATTGAGAGTTCTCTTGCAATGTCTATTTGCTAGATATGCAAATACAAGTCTTCCCTCCAGGTTGCAAAGTGCGATATGAGTGGCTCTTTCTTCACAAACTGGACCTTACTTCCAGGTTCCAAAAAAACAGAACCCCTTGCTCTCTTTTCTGATGATGTTCCTGTTATTATAGTTGAGCACTTGCAAACCTTCCCTCGTAGGTACCACTTCAATGCATTTTAATCTCTATTTCTAATGACCCTCAGTCCAAAATTGTGAGTGTGAAGACTTTTCCTCCCTTCGATGAAAAGATACATTTGCTATTTTTGTGTCCTTTTAGACCTATTCTCCATGTCACTAATTCAGTGCAGGTTTAACCTCCTTTCTCAGTCACACAAAGGTTTATTCTGTGCTTGGATATATTCACTTTAAACACAATTGATCTCATGTTCCCCCAATTTTCACTGGTGTTTGGGTGTGCTTGTGCAAACTTCACTAAAGGTTCCCGGGTCATGCCCAACTGGCCGACCTCACATCAGATTTCTCACTGGTCTTTATTACATGCCAAGGAACATCACTACTGATTTTGTAATGCAGCACAATATAGCTCATATCCTCACAATTCTCCGATTTGACACGCACTTGGAAACTTCACAATAGGTTCAGTGATCCAGCACAATGGTTCTGTAATCCTCACGCCTCTCACTGTTTGTTGTTGTGCACTTAGGAACTTCCCTAGAGGTTCTGTGATGTAGCATGGTATTTTTTGTATTCTCACAATTCACATTGTTGACCGTCATTTACTACAGTTATTGATGTACGGTGAGGCTTCTTTTTTCCCCACAATTCTTACTGTTGATGGTGAAGGGCTTGAGAATGTCACTGAAGGTCCCGGTATATGGTGCAATTGTTTTAATCTGTTAATCATACTCCAGGGAGTCCCTGTGGTTGGGAATTTCATGGTTTCTCGCTTTGTGTTCAAAGCATTTCGTCTTAGTACTCTTATAGGATTCAGCCTTACCACTCAAAATCACCAGGATCCACAGGAGTCCACAACACCCCTCTGGAATGGTGCCTCATCAGCAGTCTACTAGCCCTTTGCTGGTACAGTAATTGATGTGCACACTCCCTCATTGGAAATGTTCACCACTTGCCTCCTTGCCCGCTGGTTCTCTCATGCTCTCACTGCTGACAACTTCAGTGTTAGGCATTGAGCACTGGTCTGGTGGTCCCAGGACCTAGCACATCCCCCTTACTTTACTGGTCATCTGTAAACTCTCCCTGAGCAGCTCAGCATCTGTTCTGCCGCCTCGCCTCTCCTCCTTGCTCACCTACCCTTGGACTAGATCTTTTCACATCCTGTCCGATTCCTGCCATCAGTCTTCCTCCCACAGCTTCAGTAGTGTTTTGTCACCTGTCGTCTTGCATTGCATATCTAGCCCACTCCTCAGCTTTCTCCACGACAACGTACAGATGTGTTTGTTCTTCTGATGTATTAGCTGTAGACCTGTGGGATGCTCAGATGTTCAGAGAGATGGTGAACAGGTTTGGAGCACTCTGCTTTGGTCAGGGAGGGTGACATCTGAACAGTATATGACCAAAAATACAAAGGTCATGAGGTGTAAAAATGCCAGACCACTCACCGAGTAAATTTAAATATAGCAGGATCCAGGATTTAGGAGGTCTCTTTCTATGATTATTTGGGCATCCACTGAACCTGAAATAGATGTCATCAAATTGATAAAGGTAACCTGATGCTAAGGGAAAATAGTAATGCAATCCTTCACTTTTTAAAATCTTTTGATAGCAATGTCCTTCTCCAGCACTAGAAGTATATGGAGCACAGTTTCTCACTGCTGCCATTTATGGGGCAGAACTATGGGGCCACTGAAAAATAAGCAAGTTGACTATGACAGGAAACATATTTCTTAAGGGGCTGCTTGCCCCACAAATGTGCACACGAAATACCCCACTCCATTTCGAACTTGGCTTCACTTCTACTGAAGAACACATTTCGTTGAAACTACTTATTTATTGGGTGTTTTTGTGGTCGAATGATAGATAGCCTGTATAAATATAGAGAAGCTGTAATTGATGAGTCGGGGAGCTACCTTGGTTTGGTTACATGAAGGCCACCCTTAAATTGTTAGATTTAGCTAGTCTGTAGTTAAACTCAGCTAGCACTAATCCAGGATGCAAGCAATTAATTCTAAATGCATTCTCAGAATGCGCCATTAGGTGAAAAGATTGACAACTGCCTGGGTTTATACCATGGGCGCATTCGATGAAGACATGGGAAAAAAAATGGTCTGCACAATCACAGAATTAGGGCTTTAAGAGCAGTTGAGGAACTATGCAAACACTTCAATTTATCGGATGTGGTGTATGCAGTATCAAATTATATTAGCAATGCTTGCACTAAAAGATATTGGCCCTCATTACAACTTTGCCGGTAAGCTTACCGACACTGTTGTTTCCAGACCGGCAAAGTACAAATCTGCGTGGCGGGTGCCATTCTGCCTGGCAGGTCTGACTTGCTGGGCCGAACGGCACCCGCCCGCAGACTTTCACGGAAGTACTGGCACCATTATTACCGGTGCTTCCGTGGTCCCCACTCCCATAGAGTCCTGTTGGACTCTATGGGAATGGGGATCTACATTTTACCGGTGCCTGATTTACCGGACCGCCGGGGCTGTAATGCCCTGGTGTTTCTGGCAAGTCAGGTAATAATAATAATAATGATGATAATAATAATAATCATAATAATCATAAGAATTTCGCATTTATATAGCGCTACAAACCCTCAGGTATCTGAGCGCTGCTTATTTTTACCCACGGTTTGTGGTGCTCATGTATCAACCTCGGAAGGATGAAAGGCTGAGTTTGGCCCTGCCGGGATTCGAACCTGCGTTAGCAAGCTGCAGAGATGTCAAGGCAAGTGCATTACTCGCTGTGACATTTGACCGGCTAAATCATTACGGGTCCGGCGGCTACTTGCCGGTTTTACCGGCACGGTTACCGCCGGACCCGTAATGAGGGCCATTGTTTTTTTAAATAGTAATGGTATGCTCTTGACAGTGGGCCCAAATGATGAATGTTGCACTTTATTCTTCATATTTGTGATGCAGTACAAGACTGAAAAGCAACGCTTTAGAATTACATAGCACTCTGTCTGCTTTTAAAATTTGATGGCGAGTGGTATAATTTTAGCATTGAATTTTGTGTATATTTTGTTTGTTTAAAACCGGTGCACTTTTATGGTTCAAGGAGTCAAAATAAAGTGTGATGGGGAACAGTGGCGAAAGGCACCTTCTTCACATTGACCCATAAATTATTCATTAAAAATGAAACTTGAAAGCCATCTCGGGATGGTGACTTTTCACTAACTCTCACTTGGATTTACTGAACTTTGCATGGTGACTGAACAGAGAGTTGTAGGAATGGAGAGAGAGAGCAGCAAAAAAAGGAAAAAGGGTGATATGAAACATAAAATGCAAGGATACCTCAATGTCCATTTCTTCCTGTATGGGCATTTCATTAACTTGGCCTTTGCTTAATGTACAGTACAGTGAAACTCCTTCACATCTCAATGGTTACTACTCGCCAACAGTACAGAATAAAGTAATTCCATGTGCATATACTGTAAACTGGCCAAAACACACTTAAAATGCTTACTTTGTGGCTCTAAATCATGATGTGGGGTAACAGATATTTACGATGATCTAGGTCCAGTGTCTAAGCAACGGTTTGCACCCAGCGCTTTCTTGAACATAAAAAACAAAGGTAACTTTCTTTTCACATGACAAAAACATTATCCTTCGGGGAAATACTTGCTGTACAAACATTTTATGTGGTTTTCCTCAGCCAGGTACTATCGCCTCCCTATCAGAATATTACTATGAATGAGCTGCATACTAAATTTCACCTTTTAATATCCATTCTTCCACTGTAATGAACTCTGTCATCACAATCTTGTGCTAATTCCGTTGTCTACTGTTTGATTTGTTTTCTTCCTTTTCTGTTTTGCTACTGTTGTTGTTTAATATTGAATAAAATATATATTTTGAAAATAAAAAATGCCATTTCAAGACTACCCAACTCAGGGGATGATTCATGGATTAATTGCGCTGAAAAACGGGGATTTGTGCGCCATTCGCCCGCAAATCCCCATTCGTTAATCAGCCCCTCAATGTATTAATGAATTTGTGGCATGCAACCGACACCTACTGGCCTTTGTGAGGTTGATGACTTGTAGGTATGGGCACAGTCTATTGTAAATAATGACCTTCAGTGGGCCTCATGGAAGCAAACTCAGCAGGGTAAAGCTTCATGCACAGCTATCACATGGCGGACTATTCCCAAGCCCTATAGGCTTTTCAGTGGTCCATGTCCATTATTAATTTTGTAATACTATAAACATCAATAATATTAGATATATCACGCTCTGAATGATGAAAAGCAGATCCAGGCAAACATGACAGTTGACTGACTCTTCGGTTCTGACATGAAATCTTAAAATTGCCCACTTCAGCTTTAATAATTTTATCAACTTCAGAAGGATGGAAGGCTGAGTCGATCTTACCCAGATTCAAACCTTCATCCTTGAGGTTTCATATCGGTCTCTGCATCAGGTGCAGTAAGCTACTAAAATATATTTCTGCAGAGTTTAGTATGTTGTTCTGTCTGGATAACATTCACAGATGTGCATGGCATTTTATCTTGCTAAACCTCCATTTAGCCTCATACCCTCCCATTTACTTTGACTTTGGTTCCCTTTGAAGCTACTTTGTGTATGTGTTTTTGGCCAAGAAACAACCCAACCCTGCCCGAACCTCTGTCGATTTTCCGTGTAGATGTATGGCTCTTAACAAAGATGGAGGCGGCTTTGGTCTGGAAATAAAATCTGTGTGTGCCCGCAAACCTACCCAAATCTCATTTCGAAATTTGAGGTACCCTGTGGATGATTTTTAGACAGTTTGCTGTATACTAGTTTTAATGTGCACTGACATTAGATTGGGTAATTAAAACAGGTTGCTGTAGTACATATTTTTAATAACCAGCCTGTCAAGGTTATTTGCAGGAGAGAGTTCAACAAAGTAGTTCAAAACCCAAATTGCAATCAAATAACATTGTATGGTGTTCTAAGTGGTATTCCCACCTCTCAAAAAATGCATCATTGTTTATGTCCAGCTTGTACCTTAATGGGGACTGCACTACATTTTAAACCAATTATGATATTTCGAAACTAATCGCTAACAAAAACTATCTATAACAAAAAACAATTCTCTATGTGGTGCTAGAAGTAATAGAAGGGTTGGCTCCCAAACCCTCGAAGAAACAATGTAATGCTAATGTCTGGACTGGCACAGCTCTGAGCACTCCCAGCACTCACTCAATGCGTGTGATCTTAGTTTTCCGCTACTCTCAAATTATTTACACAAATAATATTCTGAACCAAACTTCAATTCAATCCAACATATTGTATACATAAAAGAAAATAACAAAGCCACCTATTGTCTCAGTATCAGGTCTAAGCCTCGTACATTATTAAGATCCTACTGTCATATAAATCATTTACAAACATCAACAAAAAATACAATCTTGACATCAGCAAAGCACACAATTCAGTTCCTCTGCTTAGCTCAAACAGGTCATAAAATGAAACAGTCATTGTCACATTCATAGAACTCCAGTTGTTGATGTGAAAATAAGTCAGTCAATTGGTGTGTATACAAATTATTTCAAAAAGAAATGAGGGTTTCAAGCTACTGTACAAAATCCTATGCACTTCGGGACCTTGTGTCCCATCATCAGGGAAATACCCTCAAATACCTAAAGCAACAAATTATGAAAATACATCCAATTATTATCAAGAATAAAGTCATTATTTTAAAATATTTCATTATATCCTTAAAACAGCAGCATCTCTAATGCAACCACATCACCAAAGATAAATACAATACAATTTTAACTACCTCGAAGTCCTACTTGAATCACCAGTTAGATTTCACACCGTCCATAGTAGTCGCACAAACAGGAGAAAAGTAAATCACTAATCCTCTGTTAATCTGGAGACAGGAGATAACCTCTGCGTGTGATCCATACCGCAGATCAGGTAGAGGAGTGAAACACCAAAAGAAAGCAAGAACGCATTCAAAATAAAATTCTATTAAAAAAGCAATGGTACAAACATAATAAAGAGAACGAAAAAATCTATGCACCCATAGCGCCCTTAATAAAACAACCACCTCATGACAGCCATGCTGAATCGTGAATGACAAATATCAGATAACGGTGTACTCATTAAACCTAATAAATAACTAGTGGGAAAATACAGAAAAAGCCTTGGAAGCCTGCACCAAAAAATACAATCAATATAAAGGAAAGAACTCTCTGTAAATTCCAATGTGCATTGAGGAAGCTAAAATAACTGCACGCAGCCGTCCCATAAAATTTAAAAAACTAAATAATCTATACCTCACAGGTCGCACAAAGCATCAACGGGTCAGTAGCACATTCCAAGGTAAAGGAGTCAGCTTGCCCTAGTCCAATCCATCCAATAATGTGTCTCGGTCTAATGCCCATACAATCAACACTCACACAAAAGGTGGCAGTCATGTACCTGAGAAGTTTTAGATAGATCTAAATAGATAAATATGGACGTTGGCAAACAAGCATTCATAAGAATACATTCACAGTGCAACTTTCAGTCCGGTCCGAAATAACTGCAAATTGAACATTAAGGGTATATACAATCAATCCTCCTCCTCCGTTCTCCGTGTATACAAACAACTCGGTGAGGCTAGCATTGCTGCTGAAAATCACCCAGAAGTGAAACCACCAATTTGAAGGTACTCATTGTGGTGGAGCGTAACCAAGTAACGCTCGTCCTAAATGGAACCACAGTCACACCATATTGTCTGTCACCAATTCTAAGCTTACTCAATGCACATTGGAATTTATAGAGAGTTTTTTTCCCTTATATAGATTGTATTTTTTGGTACCGGCTTTCAAGGCTTTATACAATAATACTGACTGGCAAGAAAATGAGTCGAACAATTAAGAACCTAAATCTAAAATTCTAACTGTGAATTCTGTGGCAGGTCAGAAGAAAGACAGACTTATTGGTGGCACTGTATTAAGTATTTTATTAAAATAAAAGGGATATCATTTACTATCACTAAGGGCATTCCCCGCCTATGTAATTAGCTAGGATGCCCGATAATCAGTCAGCATTGTCCAAACAAAATAAGTCCACTGTCCCAACAAACCACCCTCTCACTGACCCTACCACTATGCAAAAACTAACTTAAATACTCCTAGTACCAGTTTAGCAGTAGGTGATTCAAAAATAGTCTCTTGAAAATGATTCTTGAAACCGATGGCACTCCTCTCAGGGTACTTCTAGTACCAGTCTTTTAACACAGTAACAACATGAGTCTTGGGACACATTTGCCTGTCACCAAACATCAGTCTTCGCCTAAGCAATTTGAACCAACAAGATACAGGCAGGACCTTATCCTAACAGCCCGAACCCAAAGGAGATACAGGCACTGGAATCTCAACAGGAACAAGGTCCTTCTGAAAAGCACACACTCAAACACACCACTATGCTAACTCTCTCCTCTGCACCATCAAACAATAGAATTCACCTACACCCCTCGATTAATTCAGCCTACCTGCACACATGCAAACACACCTCAATGTCCACCTCAACAGTCTTTAGAACACAGCTATACCCCTCAAAATCAGTCTAGCTCATTCCCACCAGCACCACCAAAATGCAGATACCAAAATCCAATGGTCTTGCTGCACACATTCGACTGACCTCACACATCCACTGCAATACTCTTAGCACTTGTATGCAGCTAGACACTGCCTATTGCACACTGGCTTCACACATACTGAGTGCACCCAAACACGTTTTACTACATTACTCTTTCCACTGACATGGACTGCGGACCCTGAGGACGTTCAACCCACAGGGCTTTGGAATCCTACCAATGGTAAAAGGTGCTACACAAATGCCCAATAACATAACATATCTGGCTTGTCAATATTCTCTTATGACCGTTTTCATTAAACTCTTTATTTTTCTCCTCAGGTTTTAGCCCTCTGGGGAGTCTCTTATTAATCCTTGTTTCTTTTCTGTGATTCTTAACATGTGCTTTTATAGCTTGTTGGTATACTTGATGCAATGTGTGATTCAAATGGCAATTTTCTCTATGCTCTTTTCCATGTCTTGCTTCCTCTTCAAACTTATTTTTACTTTGTACAGGATGTCGAGTTATCTTCCCCTTTTCCCAGGGTAACTACCTCTTGTACTTTTCTTTTGGCATTTAACCATTCAACAGTCGTTTTACACAATTATTATACTTGGGCTCCCTTTTCCTCCAATTCAACTCTATTTCAGTTTTTGTACTGGGACGATTTAACAAGTTGCAATAATGATTCTTTGGGGTCTTGCCCAGGCTCCCATTCTCACCATTACCTTCCTGGTGGTAGTAGAATATCAGTGGGAGCCTCCTTTGTTGCAAACCCTCATTAGATTAACAGAATTCCAGAGTATCTCCTGCTTTGGTGTCTCTCTCATCGTAGTTTCCCATTTCTTCAGAGTAATGTGGTTGTTCAGCGTTCGACAGTCCCGACTGTCAGTTTCAGTTGTCAGTGGTATCAGTGACATTGACTGGACACTTGTCCCACCAAGGATTCCTATCCCCGGTCTCGCCACCACCTTCAGATGAGCTCTGGCTCCCTGGTTTTCTTGGGCTCTGTGCTTGCCCTTGCTTCAGCGTAACGCTGTACGAGTTTGAAACTTGTGGGCTCCGACATCTCCCTCTCTCTGGTTCGTTGAACACAGCTTGGGGAATTCCCCAGCTGGTTTATGGGTCTCTCTCTCTCTGGTTCGCGTCACGCAGCTCAGGGCTTTTCACTGCTGACACGAGAGTGTTCTTCTGTCTTCCGCCACCTCTTGCTCGTCTCTCAACAAAGTTCCACCACCTATTCTGCGATAGGCTCTTGGATTGTAAATTGATATGTCCTTTTTCTTTTGAATAATAATATCTGCTCTGATTCTGCTCATCCCAGTGTGGGTGGTCCATAGTTTCTGGTATCATGACTTCCTTGTCACAATATAGATAATTCAGAGTTCCTGGTATTATGGTTTCCTCATCACAGTATGGATATTTCCCAGCATTTGTTATTGTAGCTTCTTCGTCCCAGTCTTGGTCTTTATGAAATCTGGTGTTCTGTAGCATCCCATGTAGGCTGTAGTATGTACCTCTTGAAGGAGTTCCTCCCGGAAACATGAGTCCTTGCCCCCTAATGGAGAATCTCTCCCTGGGAGTTCCCACATGCATCTACACCTAGGGAGAGTATTGCAGAGCAGCCTCACCTCCCTAGCCTCACAGGAAAGGGTCCTGCCTTGGGGAGAAGAGACGAGTTCCCTCAATGCATCACATTTCCCATATTTGCATGGTATGAACAACTTGTGTATCATGATATTTCACGATAATTGATTCTCTTACATATGTAGTGTTTGGATTATCCTGATAATAAAGAGTTTTATATAGTAAATTGGATGCTTATGTTACATTGCAGTTCTATGGAATAAGCTTCAAAATAAGCTCATGATTAAATAATATGTGCTTCCCAAGGTAGAACATGTATTATTGTTTTATGCAATTCTGTTGTGTCACCTTAGCAACTTGCCTACCACCATGATGTCTCCTGCCAAGGCCTGTGGAGAATCCTGCAGATCCCTCACTAAAACCCTGCCAAAAGTCTGCTGCCAGGTGGCAAGGGGAGGGCAGACGCTTCCTGATCCCAACCCTGGGGGTGGTGTACTGAGGAAGGATCACCTGGTTGGGGGCAGGGCCCAGGGTAGTGAGGAGATTCCGTAGGATGAGACACAGTATTCTTCCTCTAAAAGGGATACTCTTAATACCATGCCAGAAGAGGTTATGACTTATTGTCATTTTAACACCTCTTAACCTCCCAGTAAAACTGAGATGGTACATTCTAAGGTGGTAATCCAACAAAATGTTATAACAAAAGAACAAATCTTTTGTATCCCTAAAAACAAACACCCTCCTCAATACCAAAGGTACGCCATAAGGAATGGCAGAAATGTTGCCTTCTCTACATCATCTTTCTCTAAAAAGAATGAATTCCATAATCCCTCTTAAAAATAGTAAGGGAATTAAATCTACCCTTAAAAGTATACCAGAAGTAGAAAAAGCCAACGTTTCTCAAAATAACTACATGTCCCAGAATCCCATAGGGACTGAGACGAAGAAGAGTGCGGAGAAGCATGTAGAAGCAAAAATCAGACCAGTGGTCCTAACAGGCTTTGTCAAGGTCAGACAACTAACATTAACTAAGCATCTGAAATCAATTGCCTCATCTAAGAGGCATAAAAGGCTGCAGCAAGAGGGGGTACATAGATGGAGCTGGAGCAGGCGCCGGACGTCTGGCAGTAGTAGCAGAAGGAGAAGAGCACGAGGCTGGCAGTTCGCAAGGAAGTGTGTTCACTTAAGGGATGCCGGGACAAGAGGAAAACAGATTTCACCTGCAAGTTCTGAGAGAGTCATGTGTTCACAAACCCGGTCGTGCTGTGGCTGCACTCAGCAGGACGTGCTGAGATTGAAGGTCTTCCCAGGTGCACCTATTGGCTGTAATTGCAGAGGCGTGATTATGCTACAACCCGTGGCACGTGTGCAGAAGCAAGCCAAGGTACAGAGGGGTAAAGGAGACTTCCCTGGCTAAGGCCAGATCCGAAACACCTGTGCTGCAGAGTGTCCCAAAAGTGCTTAATGTAGTAGCAGAAGGAGAAGAAGTCGGGAAGTGGAAGCAGCCAACAACCACAGTGTTCCTGGAGCCGTTGAGTGAAGCTCTGTGTTCAGGTTCAATTTAAAAACCTGGCTGGAAATTGTTACCATCTCTAAATTACCCTGAGTCAGGGCCCGATTTTAAACTGGGTCTTAAGTACCAAAAAGGTTGTTAAAAGCGTTAACAACCTTTTCAGTACTTAAGACCTATTCTGAAGGTAGCGTATTCTTCTGAAGTTGGTATGAATGCGCCACTGTTGGAATATATGTGGCGGTTGCTAGGATGGGTGGGAAACTAACCTAGCAACCGCCACATTCTTAACTTGCCACTTAAGACAGGTGTTCTTGTGGCACTCCTCCACTTTTAAATGTGCGCTAAAGTGGCGCACATATACAGTACCATTTCGGTGCCGGTATTGTGGAGGAGTGCCATAATAAGCCTTGTTGTAGTGCAGGGTGTATATGCACACTTTCATATACAACAAAGTAAGCAACTTCAACATTGTATCCCGCAACGTTGAAGCTGCTTACATTGGTGTATATGAAAGTGTTCAGAAGCATCACACGTGCGTATATGAACACTATCATTTACACCACAGTAAGCAGCTTCAACGTTGTATCCTGCAACTTTGAAGCTGCATACTATGGTGTATATGAAATTGTTTATATACACCTGTGTTCTCAGCAGCAGTTTTGTAAAATAACGAATATGTCGTTATTTTCCAAAAATGCTGCTGAGATTTCAGGATTGTGCCCGTTGAGCCAATAAACAGGTGCAATGCTGACAGTGCACTGCCGTGCACTACGAGGACGCCCAGGCCCACTTGAGAATAGTGGTGTTGCCTGGGCGTCCTGATTTGGCGCAGTGAATCGTGCTCTTTAGCACGTTCACTGCGCCAATTTAAGAATCGGGGCCTCAGAGTGAGAGTGAGTAAAAGTTGTTGGTCATTATAAAGAGTCCTGCTGACAATGGAAATGTATCACAGGCATGTCTAACACAAGCCAGAGTGCTCACATATAAAGAAAAGCTTTCTCCTTTTCTATTGTAAACTATTTAATGTTATCAGAGTGGTTGCGTGTCTCCAATTAGGAAGGGGAACGTTTTCGTAAACCACTCGGAAATTGTAAAGCTGACTTTCACAAAATGTTAGAAGACTTATCACATCAAGGAGAGGTTGCGTGTGGATAATTGTAGTTCCCGACTTAAAACAGAGTATAACTCTGTGTTAATTAGGGGAATACAATTTCTTACAGCTCTTTAAAGTGAAAGATCTTCCTTAAAGAGTGGTTGGGTGTACCTAAAATTGAATGTCTTTTGACAATTGATCCTTCTAACATCCAGAAGTATTCTATAAATGTAGAAGTTATCAAATTGAAGAAAACGCATTACCCAAGCCAATAGACGAATCCTTTCTATTGTGAAACCAGCCCTATTGAAATCTATCCAACTATGTTCTGAGGTTGTTAAAGTTGTTAAAGGTCCAGTGTCCTCTGATACAAGTGTGACATTGTTATTCAAAGCTGGAAGAGTGGCAACACAGCTTCAGGGTAGCTACTGGAACCACAAACGAGTGAATCAAGCTAGGGAAGGAGGCTGGGTTCTTGTACAAAGATTAAGTCAACAATCAGTTATGCTGAGACTGTTGAAGTTGAGAGAAAGGAAGTCTGAAAGCAGAATCAGGTTATACTGGTGGCATTAAGACAGAAAGAAGAGGCAAAGAGGCTGCCCTTTCTTGTAGTATAGGAAAGAAAAATGTCTTGCCTACCTGTGGAGGTCGAAGCGTCTGTAAATTGCCAACAATTATAAAGTGCCAAGTTGAAGCAGAGTTACCAGAACCTTGTTTGTGTATAATACTGTCAGTAAATGTTGCACTAAAGGTGGCTAAAGTAGTAGCAACAAAGGAGTCTGATCCCACAGTATCAGTGGTAGAAGGGGGGTTGTTAAGAGGAAAGCAACACCCTATGAAGAAGCATCCTGACAATTATACCAAAGACACTGCAGAGGTCATAAGTACATGGAGAGTTGTTGCAGCAGAGGTTGTTCTTGTATTCTTTTAACTACTGCAAAACAATCCTGGAAAGAGAATAGCCAGGATTACCATTGGTGCTGTTTTCTTGCCTGGAAGTGGAAGGAGACCTTTTCAATAGAAAGCTGAAGAACTGTTACCAGTGGATTTCTGTTTGATGAACTTGTATTTCCTTTGGCACTTATAAGATCTGGTTCATGGCTTTCTTTTTTCTCTTTGAACATTTGAAACAATTGACTTTGAACAATCCTGGGGAAGGATCTAACCAGAACAGGTGAAGGTAATCCAAATCACTGGTTGTGTGTTATTCATTTGTTCATGTTGTTTTTGTTTTACTTTGAATGTGTTGTTGTTTAGTGTGAGGGCCAGTTTTTTTAATGTTAGGAGTAACGCATTTAGACCTTAGACTAGGTAGGAAACTCCCTGATAGGTTTAGTGAGACCACATTTGCCAGTATCATCCATGCAGATAAGACTGTAGTTAGTTGCATCCATGGGCAATGTAGCTAGGCCGCTGGTGCATCCAAATGTTTTTCCCTGATTGAATCCTCTCATCCTCCTGGACACTTCTACAGAGGGGTCAGTTATGCACACTTGCCTTCCACACAGACCTGGTGCCCATACCCATACTCTTGGCCGAGATTGGCTCAAAAGGTATCCATTTAAGCATATCCATGTGGGATCTCAGAATGTGGACTTAATGCTTTTAACTATATTTGCATTTAGGTGTTCAATAGGTAATACGCTGTTTTACTAGTCTTTGATAATCATATTGGTCTTCTTGAAACTGGCTGTGTGTATCATTTTGTTGTTCATTTTCATTATAATTTTGTAATGTTAATGAATACATTTTATTTTCTATTTTCTGATGATGTATTGCGGATACAATTCAACAACAGAAACATTTAACTAATTGTTTTAAGTCTTTTTGATGCCATATTGTTGCCATTGGTTAATACAGTGTGCAGTTGAGTTCTGGATGTGCACATCCATACATTTATGTTTGGTCTTTCATTCAGGCACTGGGGGGTACCTGTTTTCAACTTTGCAAACATTCCTGTGACAAGATTGCATTGAAAATGTTTTTCTATTTTGAAGATGTATTTGGTGTTCTCTATGAGGAAATGAGTGCAGTCTCCATTTTGCTACTTCTTTTTTTTTAAAAACTATATTATTTGCCATTGTGCCATTTTATTTTGTTCTACTCCAGGGCCAAGTGATCACTAAGGGGGTAATAGTGCACTTTGCAAAATCAAAGCAACTACAGAGGACTACTCTGTAAAGGATGGTAAAATGTACATTAACAGTCTGTAGTAGTTGCAACAATACGTAATGCCTCAGTAGGTGCACGTCCTATGCCGGCTACAACTGCCAGACCACAAGTAACTCCCTAAGACTTAACCAGTTCTGCTTTTCAAATCCTCCCAAGATGAACTTGTGTATTACTTTGGAGCAGGGTCAAATAACCTAAAAGAGAGTTTATGGTACGGGGCTTTCTTCTAAGTAACTTAATCTGTAGTTGCACCTCTGGCATGATGGAACATCATCATCATGTGATATATCAGTGGCAATTGCTTTGTTATTCAGGAGAAAATGTGCATTCTATAGTATACACTATGTGTATACTATAGTTATACACAAAGTGTATACTATATTCACGTAGTAAATAGAATCAGAAACCATTTGCCAAAGGCAGCCACTCAATTGTGCACTGCAAACATACCTACAATATGTTGAACACATTTTAAGTCATTTCGAACTTTGATAAAAACATTTTTGTAATTCATAATATTGTATGACCAATTAAAACAGGATTCAGTTAGGGATACATGGCAACATGCAATATGAATTAGCCTCCTTAAGAGTAAACTACTTTGTACATATGTTTAACATGGAATTGATGCTCTTTGATATACCAATAATGAATATTGGTCAAACAGTAAAACATGCATGTAAAATTAAAATGCTTGAGCAAATTGTGCTAGGCAGAAGAACATACACAAACTGAGTAGCAAAACCCCTCGCATAGCCAGGTTATCAAGGATATTTTAAATGCTGGGTGCAACATGCCATAAGACAACTACAATTCAATTGCGCTTTATATAATATTGGGTCCACGGTTTGGTATGCCTGTGTTAGTGCAATGTTACTAGCATTGACACAACATAAAATTAATTAAATAAATAGCTTCGGCCCATATGGCTTGAGATTTGAAAGTGTGTGATGATCATGTAAATCACAATCAGATCTTATTAGGGTCGATTGTGGTAATTCATGGTTGAAAATTGATCCAACACTTCACCAGAAGCTCCCATCCAAATGTATGTAGAAAACCTGACTATGCAGTATATCACTAATGACTACAAACACGGTACAAGCCACATATACGAGAAGGCCTCCAATTGGGCCATGCCAATCACACATGCACACCAAGAAACAGAATACACACGTGGAATCATATAAGGACGCAATCCAGGATGGTGTGGAAAATTTAGGTATCTGTGGAAGATTAAGAGCAAGACTTGGAACTTTTGGTAGGGGGACAGTGGGAAGGTTGTTGGTGATGCTCCTGTGAAAAAACAGACAATTTAAGTACATAATAAAATTAGTCTTGCGCAAGTGAAAAAGAAAACAAATCATTTTTATAAGAATAAAACATAACTAGGTCTAGTTTCAGATTTGGAATCCCTGCCCAGTCTTTTAGTATAGAACTGTACAAAGACTGCTCCTCTTAGATTGGTGCTACATTATTGCATTACCTTAACAAGAACCATTTCACAACAATCGGGGAAGAGAGCAATGCTGTTTGCATAATGCAGGGACTAGAACTTTGAAAGAGCTCTAACTTCCACCAAACTCCCACCAGAGCAGTATAATTGATGTTACAGGTCCTCAGAATCGACATGTTGGTCAAAGGGTCTAAACATGTCCTTTGTTTCCTCTTCACTGCCCACTAAGTAGTCGTGGATCAGTATATAGTGCTTTTGCTCTTACTCAAAAATGGTGTCCAGTCAAAGGATCTAAAACAAAAGGAAAGAACACAATAGGGTCGAGTCAAAAGGACCGAAAAAAAGGTTGAATGCCTTTTTTTTAATGTATATTTTTTGGGGGTTTCCGTATAGGTAAAATAAAAGTGGTTTTGACACCAAAAACGGGGGTTTGGGCCCCCCCCCAAATTTTTTTTTTTAAAAATGGACCTTTTTGTTTTTGGTCCTTTTGACTCGACCCTATTGCATTTCTATCCTTTGACCTATAACCCTCAAACATCCCATACATGCGTTATCTTGCCATTTTCATCAACTAGGTCTCATTTCCTTTTATCAATCCTAGTTGTCGTTTTCTACATTTCACTTGTAATATTTCACAATCCTATATATTCTAACAACTTTACACAAAAAGTACACATATTTGGCATTGACACATCTTGCCCTTATGCTTTGGTTGTCCCTGAACCATTTCTTTAATTGAACTGGAGAAACTAAATGTTACATGTCTTTACCTTTACTTTAAACAAACTTTCAAAAATTAATTCCCTTTGTAACCGTTCTTTAACCTTTTGAAGTCACATCTGTTACATGTAATTTATTTGCCACTATTCAAAAATGTAGCAAAAACACTTATTAGAAAGAAACTATTACATGTTACTGGGAAATCTTACCTTGTAAACAAACAAAACAAACCACTGAATACATTTGGGCATGGCCATTCAATCATTACAAATGTTATAATTTGGCAAAATATATTAACAGAGATCAAAACTCACTTAACATGCATAACAAGTAATGGCTTGATGTCCAGTCCTCCTAATAATTCAAGGCACGAAATGCAATGACTTCATCTACCAACTACAGCAAACACATTGTAGACCTTATCATGGGGCTATGATGAAATGCAGAACAAAGGAGGATGCTCATCAAAATATACAAATTATGGCTATTATTTAAGGTATCTATTAACAGACTTGTATAAATGAAAGGATGTGAGCTCATCCTTTCTGCAGAAATAATATCAAACTGAACATCGCAGACCAGACGTAAAGGTCACAATCATATCTTCCCTTTGGCTTGGCTGTTTTCTAATATTTCTTCGTAAAAGTAAAGCGATGACAATAAGGAACATTTACTACTGAATTCTTCACAGAGAGTGACTATTTGTTTTCATTTGCTAGCTCTGTATTCTGTTTATTGAGTACTTACTTGACAGGTTGCCAGTTCTCCTGCTCAAATCCTCGATGTATGGACTGTGCAATTGAGGATTCCATTAAGTCAATGTAGCGGATGACCAAGGGAACAAAAGATGCTTGCAGGTGTTTATGAAATCTTCCATTGCATAAGAGAGCTTTGATCATAAAACAAAGAGACACATGTTATAACCATTATAATTTCAACAAAATTAAATCCTGCACCCAGTTGTTTGCGATATTTGAATTATACCTTAAAACACAATTTCTCAGAGAAAGTACAAGTATCGCTAATTAATTGGTGCCCCAAATGACTGCTGACAGACATGCATTTGCAAATCCTACATATCTGACATTTTCTTTGGAAACATTTTATGTGTGTAGTATGACACATGACATATGTAACATGCATGTTTGTTAAGACTGTTTACAAAAGTACTACACTTTAGACTGGTGTTTGAACACACCACTCTTGTTTTTCATTCAAAACAGTCTTTTCTCTCGACACACATCTCTACTATTTAGCTTCAAGCATCTCCTTGTGATAAAGCCTTGGGAAACTGTCCAGTAACCAATAGCTGTCTCCTTGTCATTCAACAGGGATCAAAGCACTTGAACGTGCATTCCTGTCCACAGTACACACAGGTGCGCCATTCTCAGGCACAACAGCACAAAGGTCATTCTCATAGCAAGGGCATTGGTTACCTCAAGGTTAGAACACATGCTTGGTGAGTGCAGGGGTTGAGCTACATCAGTGATGCTCTCCATTTTAAAAAATGTTTTATTTAATCAACAGTGGGTCTGAGACTGAGATGACTCCCCTGCAATTGCAGCTGTTGGTAGGTATACTCTGATTTCTCCTTTGTGTCACCAGCCATTTCGGAGGGGGGGCAAGGCAAGCAGTAAACGTAACCACTTTTGAACAGATGGCAATTTCTACTGCCAAGCTATATCCCACCACGTTTGGCTGCAGCTGAGTGACAACAGCATTATAGGCTTTCATTCTTCCACAAATATTTAATGGAACTTTCAGTCTTAAGTCACTTCATTTGAATACAGTGTGTAATATAGTCTCAACAATGCTCTTAATATTATGTTTTCATTTACAGTTTATTAATAAGGTCTCAATATGGGAGAATTCCAAATATTCTTTCCCAAGCAAAAACGAACTGGGTCTTCCTGTATAAGGTCAAACAAGTACTATACATTATGTTTTGCGCTTAAATACTGGCACACATATTCAGACAATCAATGAAGGCCTAGTAAAACTGTTTGAGAATGTAGGACACATTATCGTAAATTCAAAAACATCCTAAATTCAGAATAATTTGAATGATTTCTTTAGTTCAGTCCCCTCCAGTCAACCAATGCTCTTTTAACAGATTTTAAAATGAAGGAGCAAATAGGCGAAAACCATTTAAAAAAAAATGTAAAGTGCATCCATGGTTTAAAATAGACAAACCTTATACACTAAAAGCAAGTTTAATAAGGGATTATATATATATATATATATATATATATATATATATATATATATATATATATATATATATATATATATAAGAATACAAATCAAAATAGAAAAAGAATAATTAATTTAAATTCAACATTGTTTTCATCTAAAAATAGTATAAGTTCTATCTAGAATTCTGGACTAACCAACAGCCTTTCAACTCGATTACAATATTTCACCACTGATAGGTTAAGACTAATTTCTCTACCATTCATACATCGAGCCTAGTAATGTTTCTGAGTTTTGGCTTCTAACTCAACAACAAATACCCTAAAGCGGTCCGTTCTAATATTATCTAATGTCGGGCAGTAAAGAAAGAAATGCGTAAATCTCTCAATTATCTCAGCGTTCTTACACAATCTATCTACATGTTCTGTTAAAACTATCAATGGTTATTCTTGGGCCCAAAACCTCCTTTCTAGTTGATTCAGTCTCAATTTGAGCAACGTACGTTGCATCAATCCATCTGGAAAATAGTGTACATAGTGTTGCATATATGGGAATTTTTCAATGTTCATTCTTTTAGCAGCTAGAATCTCCATTTTCTTTCTTTCGATCCCATGTTCTGGATTTACCTTTGCAATCCTAATTAATCATTCCTAAGGAACTTACCTCCTTAATACTAAATTCAATTTAATTGAAGAAAGCTTCATTAGATTTTCTAAAATGCACATATTCATTATTCGCTTCTTCTGACCCCCTTCAAAGTCTCACTAATCATATGTTTCAATCATTAATTATGATGGTTTCTTTATTCAATGAGGTCAAGGTCATTTCACACCTCAGCAGGGACCTATGGGTATTCTTCAGGACACCGAGACAGGATCTCAAGAAGTTACATTTCATCTTATTGAATTGCTGGCCCAGGTTTGTAGCAAAAATCTCCAGTCTGTAAGTAATTGGTGGTTTTAACTTTTGTTTGTACAAAGTTCTAAGAGAAATTAAGGAAAAACACCTACATTTCCTACATAGTGCCCTTTAGGTTTCTCCCAAACACCACACTTTTTTTTTATCCCTCATTCGTATAGTAAAGGATTCAATTACTCTATTGTTAATCTGTAGGCCCAAATATTTAAAGTCATTGACCACCTCTAGAATTTCATGTCCCAATATCCAAGTCCTACACTAAGTGAAAAACAATCTTATTTTTGCATATATTCATTTTCAAATGATTTTTTAAAGGTGCTGCTGCCAATGCAGGAAACGCCCCAAATGACTGATAAAAAGTGACTGAATGTGTGATTTGGCTAAATTTCGGCCGTTGGAAAATTTCAAACGGGCGAAATGTTTAACGAGATCACAGATATGGTGCTGGAGGCTGCAGGGGTGTCCCCCGCACCCTTGCTCACTATATTGTGAGCAGGGGTTGCAGGAGTATCCCCTGCAGCCGATTCTGAAAAAGCCCCCAAAAAAAAGAAAGAAAAAAGGAGGGCTGCGGGGGTGTCCTCCACACCCTTGCTCACTATATTATGAGCAGGGATTGCGAGGGTGTCCCCCACAGCTGTCCTGAAAAGAAAAAAAAAGGTCCCTGCGATGCCGGTTCCCGATCACGGAAGTGAAAGGGAACAGGCGTTGCAGGGACACTGTGAGTCAGCAGCCATAAGATAAGTAGGGGGGTGGGGATGTCGGTGGGGGTGTGGTGGTGGCAAAGTTCTAAATGTTCAGGAGAGAAAATACTGAACGTTATTTCGGAAAAATAATCTTCAGTCTTTTCTCCCTCGAACATTTGGATCTCGGACTTTCAACCACGATCTGCCAATGCAGTTAAAATATTTTGCAGTTCTAATTCCATATGATCTTAAAGAGCAAGATCATCTGCATAAACTGGTCATGTAATATGAGTTGACCCTATTTTAGGTGCAATGGATTTAACGGTGTTTAACATCAAGTTAAGGTTAGCCAGGTAAAGATAAAAGGTGCAAGAAAATGTCCCTGGCTTTAGATCACTACTCAGACCACCATTACAATCTGTTCTAACTCACAAAGCGCTTTCATTTATTCAAGTAGTAAGTCTCACATTTATCTCCATAAGCACCCGTGGCAGACCATGTCGAAAGCTGCTATAAAATCAACTAGGGTGGACGATCCTTCAACATAGCAATTTTATTAAATAATGAAGGATTAATAGATGAGTTACAGTACTGTTTTCCCTAAAACCAATTTGTACCTGTGTCAAGATGTTGCTACTTGCCTTTCACATTTTTAAACTCTTTAATATTACTGATGCAATGATTTTACAGATTGCATCAAGTAATTCTATTATCCTGAAGTCATAGTGATTGCCGTTTTGAAACCAATAAGGCCTCTTACCAGCATGAGGGAATATTTCCTGTCTGTACAATATTCTGGAATAAAGGTCTAAATAACGACGCCCAAAGTGTAGACTGTTCACAGATTGCAATATTGGCAAAGCCATCAGGGCCAGGTGTCCCAGATCTTTTCATACGTTTGATAATGTCAAAAATGTTGTCCAGGTTTATACCCACTCTAGTCTTTACTGCTAATGGTTCTCGCTGCCTAGCCTTACTAGCTTGACAAGAAGGAGCTCAGAATAAATTTGTTGCATGAGACTTCCAGGCATCCTCAAAAATTGAAATCTTTTTTCCCCCATTTCCGTCCCTGGCAAATATGAATCAATGCCCAAAGTTGCTAATCTTTCCTAGTTACAACATTAACCATACATTGAAATTGTTCAATCTTGTGACTAAGTTTGTAAGATATCATCAAATTCTTGTATGGTTGTTGTTTTTTCTTTACCTTATTATATTCCACCCTCATTAGAGCTCCCGCCCTAGCCAACCTATCTTTAGTCTGCGTTGCCTTTTCCCTTTACAGATCCATGCATCCTACCGATAAAATCACATGTGAAAGTCTTAATTAAAGGCACATAATCTTCTACATTTCCACAATATACATCAATATCCTTTGATTGAATCACTTGAACATGAATCTGGCAAAGGTCCAGATGTTTTTATCTGACCAAATAATTCTAGAAGCAGACTCACTGATCGCAACCCTTTCAAGTTGGTGGATGCTGCTATCTGAGGTCATACACACTGGGCAAACACAAACAAGTATGTGTGATCACTTGCAGAATTACTAATTAACGTTAATGTTCTAATTAAACAAAATGACTTGCATCTGCAATATAGTAATCTAATATGGATTTAGCTCCATCTTCTTGTGTAGTATATTTCCTGGGGATAACGTCCTTAACTTTACCATTCAACAATCCTGCCCCACTCTGAAATAAATTCCACCCAGAAACAACCCCCTTGTTACACACTTCTGTTGTAATAAATCTTCCGTAATCACATTTAGGGGATGGTCATATAACTCTTTACCCGGTAACTGTTCAGGACATTTAGCATTATGTTTGTCTCCACAGAAGATTAGTGAGCCCAGGGTAAGTTCAGTCCATGTCTCAATGACCCAGTTTCAAATTTTAAATTGCAATCCTCTCTCATGTCACTTGAGAAGAGTAGACGTTTGTGATTAGTCCTGAGGTCTAGATGTGTAACTGGGTTCTGCCCTTATATTGTTGCTGGTTAACGCTTTCATGAACCCACATGATTTAAAGGAGGTGTCTATTCCACCAAAAGAACCTCTCTTCGTCTGCCTATCTCCTGTAATGGCCCATTTATTGTAATCTTTGTACCCATCCATATACAGAGGCTTAGTGAACCAAGACTCTTGAAACTAAAATGGCATGGGAGCATAGTCAATAAATAATCTACTGATATCCCAAGAGTTGGCTACTCCTCTTCAAATTCCAAGATAAAATGTGCCAGAAATGATTAGAAGTATTAGGAACAATTGTAAACTTAACAACACTTCTGGTAGTCATTGCGAATCAAACCACTGTATTACAACTCAATAGCAACAATCCACAATGGTAACTTTACTTTCCCAGGCAGAGTGCAGTCATTGCATCAAAACCAATGATGCCTCGTCTTTCAAGATTTAGCCATAATGATCTAGTTACCATGGGAGAAGTGAAATTAATGTTCATCCTATTCATGTTTGCACAGTCTAAAATCTTTAGAATTCATCATGCGCTATATGGGAATTGATTGAAATGTTGCTAAAATTAGTGATCTATTCAATTAGTTGGTACTCTAAGATAAAAGTTCCTAAAAAATTACTATTGACTTGACAATATTCCTCTTACACTTAGTCAAACCCATAACACCCTTATATTGTACAGGGTTCTTGGTGTCTGGTAGCAGCCTACCACTAGTTTCACCAAAGAGCTTATTCACAGTATTGTTTTAATTACTCATTTGTCTCAAATAGTTAATATATTTGCTTAGCAAATTAATTTCCATTGCATAAGAATCTTGAGTGACCTCCAGGTCTAAAAAAGGTCCAATCCTGGACCTTTCACACATGTCCATACAACTATTTCCATTTTCCACCTGCCTCTTGTGCTCCGATCCTTTGGATTCTGAGCTTCTTTTATTCAAGCCCCATATTGACAATAGATTTTCATTTTCCTTGGCAAATTGACATGGGACTTATTACAGAATCGTCTGTTACATTTGGTTTTTCTTCTACTATTTCCATTCTCTTTTAATACAAAGTTCACATCCATATCATCAGCTAACAGTAAGCGTCATTATGCTTGGTAGGAGACTTGATACTAACATTTGCCATTAAACACTTGGATTTATTTTTACCATCTGTTTTCCTTTTTTTATTTTGATTCACATTGGTATTACATTTGGGTAAACAGTCAAAGCTCCTTTTATTTTTATTCTTGTATTTTGGGTAAGTTCCAAGTTGAAAATGTCTTCCTCGAGGTGCTCTTTAAGAATACTGGGTTTATTAAATTAGTAATTATCCATTATGTCATCTTGTTCATCTGGATCCAGTGATACTTGACATGCATCATCCACCTCTGTTATCGGAATGTCGGATGATGAGGTTAACTCCGTATTTCATAGTGCTCATTTGAGTCCATATACACAAAATATTTTAGCAAAGAAACTTCTTCATCAGATAGTGACATTATATATTTAGAAGAATCTCGAGTATAAAAGCTCTCACTAAACATTATTTGTCATTTTGTTAATCTGCCATACACTTCCCCTAAATAGTATTTGTTCAAGCACAAGCTTTCCAATTCATCTAAAAAAAAAACTCCATTGCACAGCTGAAGCAATATGTGTAATTTGGTAGTAGCTCAGGTATGAAAAACAACTACTCGTCTGACCCCTCCCACATATGCTGTCCCCGGTAATGGGCAAGCATAAAAAAAGCTGCAGTCAACTCCGCTAAATTTACAGCTCCCCGCATAAGAAAGTCTCTTTACATTTCCATGTGGGGCATAGTAATTATGCAAACAGGAGCGTGAGGCTGGTATGTTTGGTTAAAGTACATTCAAATTATCTCAGACATGCGTGATTTACAGAGCATGGTTGGTCAGAGGTTAGAACCCTCATATGGGAAATGATAAGACACAGAAACGAAGTGCTTGATCCTCCCCATCCATAAGGTCATGTTAACAATGGTCCTCCATTATTAACTGTAACAGTTAATTTTGCTATATAAACAGGCATTTGCTTTTACAAAAAAATTAAACAATTATATTAAAGGCTAACAGCAAAGTCTGGTATACGTCTTAAAGTCCCACTGATAGGCACCAGAACAATAGACTTTTAAAGGGCCTTGGCAAAAATAGAAGGCACAGGGATAAGGAAGATTACCACATGCAGAGAGTTTACTAGAATAATTTTGTGTCATGACAATACATTTTTAAGTTACATTGATATCTATGTGGTGGGACGTGTGAAATGTGTGTAGGTGTGTTGTTTAACATCTGCAGGTCTACATGATAGACCCTTGGTTGCATATCCATGCTCTACAGGTTTATCTCTCTCTAGCAACAAGTGGAATTTTCATGAGTTACCTGCACAGGGTTTAGCAACAGCATGCTCACAGTGGTGCATGCATTCCTCTCTCCTGTGAGGAGCAAGATCACAGGTCTCCCTTCAGAAGTTGTTACTGCAGTTCAATCTGCACTAACCGGTTTCTCCTATAAGAGTGCACTATGGTCACTCTCTGAGCTTCCAGTATGAACAAGCTCTGGAAATAGTTCCTTCTGGGCTCGAAAAATGTGTATATTATAAGATATATTTTTATTAATGTATGACTATTACATCAAGTGGGCACATTGATCAGTATCAGGGAATATTTTCCCCACCAAAAATATCACCGTATATATGGTCGTCGGGAACGGCCATAGGCAATATTTTTAGTGGGGATAATATTTGGGGTTATTGGGAGCGGGGTTTGCGGGGGTGTCCCCCGCTCCCTTAAAAATAATATGGGGGTCGTGGGAGTGTCCCCCACAGGTTCCATGCCTTAATATTGCTGCAAAAATATGGCGATATTTTTGAATGGCAATATTTTTGCGGGGATATTAACACATGGAACCCATTGATCAAATGCCCGCTAGTTATACAGTCCCACCCCACAATTCTGGGACAGATACAGGTTAGATCAAAACTCTATTTAAATAAATAAATTAAAGGTGAAATCAAGGCAAAGGTGATCCCTAGTTTTAGGCAGGAGACGTCACTACAATGTTACACAATCACAGGCAGTTTACCCACAAAAAGAAAAATAACCTGCCTGAATCTTACTGTTTTTCACATACAACACTTATTTACATAATCAATTATTAAATTCTAAATTACAATAGTCATTCTAATTCTAACAATACTGCTTCCTAGCCGATATATCAACACTTGCATTACATCAAAACATGTTCAGATTACATGAGGTTAAATTTACAAATGATACAAAGAATTTGACTTTCCTTAATAACACCACTAAATACTAGAATCAAATAACTGTTTCATACTTCTCATGTAAATGTGGTGCTGTGGGCTCCTGACGTGTGTGCAGTTTAAAATATGCTTGCATTAGAATTATGCAAGTTTCGAGTTAGGTAAGCTATGTTTCGATTCAGAATGCACAGAATTTTGGTTCACGCCTCCAACTGTGGATAATGGTTTTCAGATCGTATTAAAAATGTATCAATACCCCTCCCCACAGAGTAAGTCCCACTGGCACAAGATTATTTTTCTGGAATTTGGGTGAATTGTCCGTATCCGAAAAGACTGAGGAAGAAATGACCGAATGATATTTGTTCAAAAATACCATTCGGTATTTCCTCCTACAGCCGTTTTGGATAACCCGATCCCACCCACCCCCTTACTTACCCATCGGCGGTACACTCCGCTGTGTGCTGCCGACTCGCCCACAGCGGAGTGTAACGCCGATGGGTAAGTAAGGGGGTGGGTGCATCACTGCAACGCCTGTTCCCATTCACCTGATCGGGAACCGGCACAGCAGGGTTGTTTTTTATTCATTTTTTTTTCAAATTTATGCAAACAGGTGCAGGGGACACCCCCGCAACTCCTGCTGACATTGTGGTGAACAAGGGTGCAGCGGTCTGAAATTTTAATTTTGCCAAAATTCAACCAAATGTCCCATTCAGTCTTTTATAGTCAATCTTTTTGGGTCTTTCCATTTTTTTGTACTATGTAAATGAAGAGGGAGGGGACTACATGGGATTTATATTTGCATCATTTATATGGGTGGGTATGAGTGTAGAAATGACACAATTAAACGCTCTCTCATTTCCCATTCCTTATTAGTTATCTATGGCATTCACAGAACACATATTGTGAAGACAAATCTTCATTAGGCTGTGCTATGGACATCTTTATATCCCAGCCCAGTATTAACTATTTCTGTGAAAATACTTTAATGAGCTTATGATTTTTAAAGAGCGGTGCACCAAATGCACTGAAGAGCGATACAGGATTCGCGTTTTGCACAATTCGGGTAGGTGCAGTTAGTTTTCCAGGCGTCTCGTTTATACTTATTTGGTATTATGTATTGATTGTTCTCCTCACCAGACTTCCCACAGCTGCTTTGTTATGTAACTTGGTTTAGCCGGTCAGGTCATTGGTGTTTATATTTTTCTCTTTAGCACTTCACAAAGTTCACACAGCATGCAAGACACTAGGTAAGCAGCTCTGCTGTTACAGGCGCAAACCATTGTTAATGAGCAGCAAAATGTTTTGCAGGCATCTAGCATTTTTATTGATAGTCTGATCTAGCAATCAACAGGGAATTGACATTACTTAGAGAAAATGAAAAACTTCGTAAGAAAGACATTTCTAAATGATGGAAGGAACATTCCCTACAGAATTATCTCGACATTGGACAAGTGCCTAGGGGACTGCGCATCATGATCACCCCCTCATTTGAGGATCAAGATCCGGCAATGCTTGAAGAATGGGATGTTGCCAGCAAGGAATGTTCAGGGCATTTTTTGACCATTCTGATCAAATATGCCAAGCACAATCATGCTGCTGTCTTGAAACCCATTGAAGCAGTGGAAACTGATCTAAAGGCTATTCCTGCCACTGAAGATGGCAATAGATTTTCTTCCAAAATTGATGGCAATCTGGTGATTTATGAAGAGGAAATAAAACAGTCGGAACCCAGGCAATGTATAAGCGACAAAGTGGATTATGAAGTAGGCAAGGTGTTCACTTTTGCCAAACGTTTTGACACCTTACACAAAAACCTCCAAGTTAGAGCAGCTTCGATCTCAGTGCAAGGAAGTGGGCACTACGTCATTGGAATTGCAGGTATCAAATTCTGAAAATGATGACCCTACTGTTAGGCTGAATTTGTAAGAGCAGATGTGGCTCCTGTGTCAAGATGGAAAAATATCAAAAACAGGGCAGGGGTCGCACCAGAGGCCGAGGTCGCAACATGCCAGCAGGAGGAAAACTTGCTGAGGTCAACATGGGAAATGACTCAAACGAAGACCCACAGATCAGGGAAACATGCTCTGGGGCCAAATCCAAGAAGTGAATCTCATGAAGAACACACAGTTGATTAATTGGTCTATGCATATCTTGACTGGTTCACAGTTGCATCTCCTGTTGTTGGGTCTCAACTTTTGTCCCACCACCACCTTTGATTACGTGCAAACCTGTTTGGAACTCAGTTTTTCCACAAAAAATCAAACTCAAAAAGGTTTTTGCCACTAATCCTGTGAAAGGCAGCAATTCCATATCCTGCACAGGCGGCACCAATCTTCTCATTTCTGATATTTCTTCTCTAACTGATCTGGCCACTTTGGACGATGCTTCCTTTGATTCAGCTAATATAAATGTTGTTGAGTTTGACATTGACTCTGATCGGCCTGTCTCCACCCAACTGAAAGGTAAATCTAACTTCAATGCCCCCATGCCCACCGGGGGTTGCTTAGAGGCATTTCATGGCATAAGTATTTCTGACTTGCGCAAATTACGCCCGGCATCTGTGTCTACCATTAAATGGAATCAAACACACTCTCAATACAGTGCTATACAGGAACTACAAAATGTACAAGACATTGTTAACAAGCCAGCTGACAAAGGTTCCAACATCGTCCTACAGGATCTCTGTAATAATGTGGCTGTGGCACATAGGCAACTTCGGAATAGAACCTGTTATTCGGCTCTACCCTCCAATCCTTTTTCTGTTATACAGTGAGAATTGAAGACATTGGTCATTAAATTGTCTGAGAACTGGCCTGCTAGATGAGGGTATACTTACATTTTTGGTTCCCTCTCGTTCCACCACTCCCACCATCTAATTTTTGCCAAAAAATCCACAAATCTTTATTGCATCTACCCGGAAGACCAATCATCATGTTATCAGGATCATTGTTGGAGAATTTGTCATGTTTTATTGATGAAACTTTGATTTCATTTTCATCATTGTTACCTTCTTATTTATAGGACACCAAGGAGTTTTTACAACACATCAATGAGGTACCATGGGAAGAGAGTTTGATTTTGGCCACTTTCGGTGTTGTTTCACTGCATACTTCCATCGATCATGAGGTTGAAATGAATGCTTGTAAATATTTTCTGGAAACACATTCGTTAAATTTCCTTTCACACAGTACTATGATTTTGGAAATGTTAAAATTCTGTCTTTGTAATAATGTGTTTATTTCTTAAGGAGTTTTTTTTAATCAAGTGTGTGGCACTGCTATGGGCAATACCTTTGTGCCTTATTATGCCAATTTGATGATGGGCTGGTAGGAGGCTACTTTTTGTCAGATCATTTATCGGAGAATTTTCTGGTACAGATTGTGGCGTGGTGGGGGTACAGTGACAATGTTTTCGTCATCTGAAAGGGTGCCAAATGTGAATGGGTTGATTTAGTCAAAAGCATCAATGCAAATAGAGTGAATTTGACATTCACAGACACCCATAGCTGCAGTGAGATTGTGTATCTAGACGTCACTGACACTTTGGATACCTCTGTGTATAACAAAAACCTACCAGCTCAGGTTTTCCTCTACATGCCACAAGCAGCCACCCAGCTAGCTGCAAGAGGAGTATCTCTTATGGTGAATGTGTCTGTTATTGTAGGAATTGCACTGACATCAAGTAATTTGACAAAAGTTGTACAGCAGCATCCATCAACTTTCGAGTACAAGGTTACTCCAAGGGTGTCATAGAAAGTGTTTATGTTAAGGCCAGAGCACTTCATAGAGATGTGTTACTTAACATGAACAACTCCACCAATCCACTAGCAGTGATGACCCATGTCCGATTGTCACATTTGACAAATCTGCGCCCAATGTGGGAAAAAGGACCTATACCCTTTACTTTCACCACACCCGGTTTTCACTTATACACGGCCCCCCTCATTAAAGGATAAGTTGGTGGCAAGTGTTTTACATTCTTCCATCAAGAATTCAACCGTCACTGTATGGCTTTCTGTACCTCCCACCGGCTCTGTCAAATTTCATGAATGTAATGTTTGCCCTTATGCTACTGTCCAAAAATGGTTTGTCTATCCCATCCCAGCCTTACCACGAGCTATTAAACAGCTTATTACAAGTGACACCACATTTGTTGTCTACGTCCTTTGTTGCCAGTGCAACAAATGGTAGCGGGGAGTACCACCTGTAAATTAAAGCTGAGGACACTTCAGCATCTGAGGGCCATGAGAACATCTGATCCTTCGTATCCCAAGCACTTCAAGGAGCATCATGACAATAGTCCTCAGTTGCTAACGTTCTTTGGGGTGGCCCAAGTAGCAAAACATACCAGAGGGGGAGACAGGGTCCTCCAGTTGCGCCACTTCGAGACCAAATTTATTCTAGACCTCGACACTAAAGTGCCGATTGGGCCCAACGTTGACGAAGAATTGTATACCTTCATAGGGATTTAATCTTCCTCACTTTGGTACATTAAGAGGTCATTCTCTAGTCTTGTTTTTTTATCCTGTTTTGCTAATGCCTTATTTCTGGATACATGATGTATAATGTGTTTGTTTTGTGGTATTGATTATGCTACACAGTACCCTGGGCATTCATACGTTTGCTCATAATACGTGGTTCTATATTTAAGGTTGCATTGGGCTGTTTTTAGTTCTCTGTCCATCTCTTATAATACGGTTGCCATTTTATTGATATTTTGTGGGGAATTATGTCATTTTAGATTTACAGGCAGTTGGGACACATGTTATTATTTATGGTTAGGTGGGCAACAACCACAGTGCTTTTAAGTACACCATATTTATATCTTACTGTGGGCTGCTGATGCATGTTGTTCTCAAAGAAGTTGCACAGTGCTATTTTGATAATCACCTTTGCGGATCACCCGACAATTTCACGCTCCAGCAGTTCTGTAATTGCTGCAAGCACTAGCACTTTATTTCATGTGGCTATTACCTCTATCACATGTAGGTTAGAGGGCAGTCCAGAGAAATTGCTGTTAGCAATTGCACTTTATTCCTATGATCACATGAACGTTGCAAAAATAAATTGCATTTGCACCTTACTGAGTGTGCTGTTTTTCATCCAGCATTTCCCTGCATCAGCACTTTATTAAGTTACATCTGAATGCAACTACTCGACAACATTGGCAGGCACTTTATTTGAATGCAGCTGCTCTATAACATTAGCAGGCTTTTGCACTTAGCCTGACTTTGATCTATTTTGCAGACCTTTGGAACCTTGCATTGATCTAATTCATGTTGTTGCACTCGCAGCTTATAGATTGAGCTGCTGTTCAGCAATATGTCTGGAGTTTCTATACTTGCTAGCACTTGCTCTTTATGAGATCTGCCCATCTATCATATTTCTATGAATGTGGCCAGCCCCCTTTTTTAAATTGCATTGCACTGTATAATGGGAAATGTGTCTCTTAATTTTGATTTTATATCTCATTTACATTGTATCTGTACATGTATTAACACTTGCCATGTAGTGTGCACAGTCATCTCCATTCCAAGATTTCTGCCTGTTTTGCACGTCTTTCTCTGTATACCAACATGAATTGCCAACATGGAGAAAGGACTTTTGTTGTATTTCTAAGTCCATTTTTGTTGTGCTCACTGAATTTGAACAATTACTGTTTAAGTGCGAAACGCGTCATATAGGACTCAGTCCCTGTATTGTCCTGCCTCTGCTCTGTGTACCATTCATTAACATTTGTGTCATTAGACCTGGAGTTCTTGATTTTTTTCTACGGCATCTCCTTACGTGGTGTGAGGTTCTCACTGGCTTGCAGCAGTTTTCTCTTTTATATATGCATATTCACTGAAAAAACTTTGTTAAAGGGATCTTATGGTTAAGTTGCACTTAAAAAAACCTATGAAAGTCAATGAAAAAACATTGTTAAAGGGATGTTATGATTACAAGTAAAACCGAAAAAACCTCTGAAATTCGCCAGTTATGGTAAGCTAAGCAACCATAACTCGCGCCACCACTGTGCACTGCTAAGACCAACACCCAGGACATGAAAGTTGACATCACAAATGTCTGCTGATCTAGGAAGTTTCAAGCTCAAAATGTACCCCGGCACAGCTCCTACACCTATTCTTACTCATTATCCATTAACAATCTAGCACAAAGCACATGCTTGAAAGAATATTAGCAAAACTGCTATTTATCTTAAAAATGGCATTGGCTATTGTCATCACTCCTCCCCAAGAGCCACCACCAGTTGGAGGACCTACACAACAAAAAATTAGCAGTACTTCCAAATACAATGGAGAAGACCAAGAAAATGAGGTAGAGGAAGTGCCTACCTCTAGCACCCAGAGATAATCATGCGAGTGGCAGTACTTTACCACTGTTGGGAATGTACCAAAGGCTAAAGCTACCAAAGTGAAATCCACTGGGTGGAACCTTGTGCTCAGTCACTGACCACCTGGACAGTACTCCTATGGGACCACCTACATGCACACCAAATCCAACCACCGCAATGCACTCAATAAGGTTCTTCCTTTCTTAGCAAGTAGTACATTGTCTTCCTCCACCTCATCTTCCTCAACCAATACTGTAAACACACAGCCTACATCTGTGGGACACAAAATCCCACCAGGTACGTTGCAAATGATAAAAGAGGCTGTTGATCCATATCTTTCAAAGACAGCAGTAGTCTGTACATACCGTAACACACCACTCTGCAGGGGGGAGCAATTTCTAACCGCTTTTGAAGCTGTAATCAAGGAGCATGAGAAACACTGACTCACTACCTTAGATGTAACACACACGCACCATCTTTCCCTGTCCACCTGCCCCTCCATATTGGTGGTTGGTGCCTCTTACCTCATTTCCCTCCCCACCTTACTTTCTAACTTCTCCTGCAAAACAAATTAATAAAAGTAAAAGAGTTCCTTTAGGTACCACCTTTCACAGTTAAAACATAGAACTAAAAGAAATAATCTTATAAACTCCATCTACTTTTCATTTCTCAACAAAGTAGATAGACTCAATAAGATTCTCCAACATTTCCATTAGCATTTTGAGTTATGCTATTGGGAATAATGTGGCATTCATCCCCTGTTCCAGAGGCTGGAACAGGGGATAACAGCCCGGCAGTCCAAGTTATCGGGCCAATTGAAGCGAGGGAAGATAACAAGGGTTCTGTGCCATTATCCCCGTTCCAGCCAAAACGGTAACCTGGGGTGCTAAAAAAAGGATTTTCCTTCCTACAGCGGGATGCGCACACCGTCCTGCTGTAGGAAGGAAAATCCTTTTCCAGGATGGCGGCCATGGAACGGGAAGGCGGCCTGCAGGAGGCAAAGATAAGGAGTGAATGCGGCGGCGGCTCCCACAGCAGTCAAAATAATGCAAGGTGGGGAGAAAGAAAAAAAATGTGATGGGGTGGGGCTGGGTGGTGTTGGCAGCGGGGAGAGCCAGCCATCCAGTGGCTTGGAGCACGGGCTTGTACCAGCAGTTCAAGCCTGCATTCCTAGCCACCTGATTTGCAGGCTCTGCCGCCCAGGATGCTAATGGATAATTGTACACTTTTCTCTAGCATACAATAAGGGCCATAATGTATGAACCTTTGTAACTATCCACAGTCTCCACAGTCCCCTTTCCAGGCCATGGACCATTAAACGACCCGGATGGGACGTGAACACCATCGAACATGGCAGCCCATCCACCCTTTTTAATTTGATATTTGTAACACTCCCTCAATGCCTGCTTTCAGTCACACATCTATCCACCATTGACTTCCAAAAACTGTACATATAACCCTATGACCATATTAAGATTACACACACCAACTGCTACTTAATAATCTTTTACAATTCTTTTGCATCTGCATTTCCCTTACTTATACAAAAGAATTGTACACAATGCTCCTAGAAATGCACATATGCATTGTGCAGTGAGAGAAGTGCATACACAGAAAGGGCAGTACAAATGGCCAAGTGCTCACGAGAACCCAGGAGGGAAATGACAAGGATTGCCAAGGTGGTACACCACTGGCTAACTACTGGTGGAGAGCAGTCTCTAGAGTGAGATGCATCTTAACCCTAACATCCCTTTAACAATGTTTTTTTTGTCAATTTAATAGGTTTTTATACGTGAAATTGTTTCATGGTGTTAAATCACTGTATAGAAGTTATTAATAATTCCTCTTTTCATATATATGAAAGAACTATAAATCTCCTTTAAGAAACATTTTTTACAACACATACTTATGTCAGTTGTTATCAGCAGAGCATGCTGCGGATGGAAATCATCACTCAATTGCCTATGGTTTAAGGCTCAACCATCCCAACCAAACTACCCCTATTTTTCACTGCAGATAACCTTAATCCTAGCTCAGTGTCAACTATACCCTAATAATGTAACCAATGGCCAGTCTACAAATCCAAGTTTTTTTGTCAATTTAATAGGTTTTTATAAGTGAAAATGTTTCATGATGTTACATCACTGTATATACATTATTAATAATTCCTATTTTAATATATATGAAACCGCTATAAATCTCCATTAACAAACCTATTTTTTGCAACTCAGTTATGTCAATTGTAATCTACATTGCATGCTACGGATGCAATTCATCATTGAATTTCCAACGGCATAAGGCTCAACCATGACCCCTGCTCCACCAAACCACCCCATTACATTATTCACTGCACCTACCCTGCATCCTAGCTCGGTCTCCACAATACACTAATAATGTCACCAATGGCCAGTGCTCATGGCTTGCATCCACGGCCAGTCTCCAAATCCATGGGGCATGGGCTTTGGCCATGCCACTTTCCCCAATCAGCAAATCAGAGTACACATTTGCATTTGCCGAGGGACAGCCCCCCTACCCAGACACCAAATGTATATCACTAGTTTTCGACTTGCATTCTCACACTGTAGAAAAAAAAAACACAAGACATATTTCCAAACACATACTTTCAGGTCCTCGCTAACTCGTCGCGCAAGTTTGTTGTAATCTAGTCCACCACTTCAGGCTGTAACAACAAGCAGAATATTTTTTCCCATTCAAACCTACCGCTTCAGCCAAGCCACTTGCCCCAATAAGCAAATTACAATACACATTTCTCCTTGCTGACGGCCAGACCCATTGCCCAGACACCAATGTTATATCCCTGTGTTTTGCACTTACATTTTCACACTTACAAAAAAATAAAACACAGGACATATCTGCAAAACCATGCTTTGAAGTTCTTGCTGACATTCCTCGTGCATATTTGATGCAATCCCATCCAGCACTTCAACCTGTACCCACAAGCAGATTGTCCCCCCCATTCAAACCTATCCAAATTTTGAAAAACTTTACCACATAGCCGGTACCTGGTGGCCATGCCCACTTTAACCCCGTTTGCTGGTCCCTCTTGGTCATAGCCAGTAGCCAGTTTGCCTTAGGCCATGACCCAGAAAATCTGGCCACTACCTCAGTCACCAAAGGTATATCACCTTTTTTTGTACCTATATTATGACACTTTTCAAAAAATAAAACACAGACACATTTACAAAACCATGCTTTCAGATCCTTGACAATGCTCCTTACACGGGTTTGCTGCAAATTCCGCCATGTTTCATTTTTTTAAAAGTGTCAAAATGTGCATACATAAAATAGTCTTATAACTTAGCCCTCAAAAGACAAAATTCATTCAGACATTTGCCCAGACATTTAAGGTTGGGGCTATAATATTTCTGAAAACGTTTGTCCACATTCGTCAAATGGCAACAAAGTTATTAGCCATCTAAAAATGTTGAGACCCCCTTCTTGACAAAATGCCACCAAACTTTGCAAAAACATTTATATCCAGATCTAAAATCTCCATATTTGTCAAATAGCATCACATTTATAATGCTTTAAAGTATATTGAGACCCCCTCTAAATTTGTTCCATCTTGACAAAACAGCACTATAATTTGCAGAACCATTCAGACTTAGATCTAGAATGTAATTGCACAATTTCAAGCAGTTTCATTGAGTGGCACCAATGTTGTAAGCCATCCAAAAACTGCTTTTCAGCAACACTGTAATGCAAAAATAAGCATAGATGGCCCAGAACATCTCAAATTTTCGCGAACTTTGCAGCACTGCCCAGGACATCCGGACTGTTCGTGGACGTCGGAGTTGAAAAGCCACCTGCTTTTGGGGCTTTTTAAGATCATATCCCATGCCATCCTCATCACCTACAACCTCTCCAGAGATTGTTTCGTTAGTTTGACAAGTACAATGTTGTATCTAACATGTTTTCACTGCTGTGTTCGAGGACACCAGTTGATGTCTGTTAAGATGGATTTCTGAACTCTGTCCTGGAGGGGCAGAGGTTCAGAAGGCCAGCCTAGTTTCTTGGAACAGGGTAACCTCTGGACAAGCCAGACCAATCAGGGTAGCGATGGCGGTGGTCAATACTAGGTCTCAAGAGGGGTGAGGGTGACTGAAAACCCGCAATGAGCACACAAAGCAAGGACGCTTAGAAATTACTCCAGACAGGTGTTATATTAAAAATATAGACACATTTATTACAAGGCCTTTGTAACATCGACCATAGTAAAGAATCACAGCAAAACTCCAATAAACCAACACATCACAAGCAATACAATATATATACAAGACCAAGGGGTCTAAAGAGTTAGAAGCACGAAATATGCAGACCACCTAGATGGGGAGGAAAACAGGCAGTGCAAGTAATCGTTAGACCCAGGTCGACATCAGAGGGCACCTAAGTAGAAGGAAGTCCAAGCCCTACGAAGAGTGAAGCCTTGTGCTCAAAAGTACCTGCACACGCGGGTGCCAACGGGCAAAGGAGAGTCTCTTCAGGGAAATCAGGCAGTTCAGGGAGGTGAACAAAACGATGAAGAACAGTTCCCTGCTACTCAAGCGTGGCCTCCACTTGTGGGCAGAAGCAGGGCGCAAGTGCGGAAAAGGGTTCCTGTTTACGACAGCGATGGAAAGCCACAGGCTCCTGCGGGAGGGCGACCGGTTAGGGTATTGACTACTCACCGGTCTCCGATGCAGGCAGACCCAGGCTTCTCCAGTTCCGTTTCAGTACTGGCCGGTTCAGATGCAATCAGCAGGATGTCTCGACGCCGTGTAGATTCCGCGGCAGAGGAGTCAGGGTCGAGGGTGTCCCAAATGCAGCGAACACGCACAGGTTTGTTACTACAGCAGGGCAACTCAGCAACCGCAGGTATTCCGGTCCCAAGGCACACGTCTCACTTCAGACCTGGGAATGCGAAATGTACGAATCGTGTGAGAGTGCCAAGGACACAGGATTAGCAGTAAGCCAGACGGTGGTGACAGAGCAAGGTTCCTGTGTAGGCTGGTCAGTCCACTGGATGGCCCAGGGACGCTTCCGAAGGCTTACATACAGGATTTGGTGAAGGTGCAGAGAATAGTTGTTCCCCCTATTCTAAAGGGTCGAAGCGCCAGTACAGGCCTTCTCGTTCGATAAGAGGCAGAGGGGTCTCACAGGACGACAGCAGTGCAGGGTGTCAAACCTTCAACGGGTCACCAGCGATTCCTCGACTCAGCTTCTTAGTTGCAGGATACTTGGCTCCTTATCCTTCGTTCGTGAGAACTCAGGAGATCGACATGGTAGTGGTGTTTCCAGCCTCCTCTTATCCAGAGTTCCCTTCGCGCCAAAATGGAGAGGACCCAATGGGAGATCTGCTCACAAAACACTCACACATACGTGGACCTATCACGGACCACGGTGGTCCCAGGCATTCAAGACACTCTAGACTCTCTGGCACCTAGGATGTGTATTGGGAACAGACATCCCAGCCCACATCCTGGAGGCACACACAAGGCATGCAGAAGCCCGCAAAAGCTTTGTGTTTTGCGGGAAAGTGCATGACCAAATAAGGACTGCCCCGGGTCGCTTCGACCTGGGGGAAGGTGAAGGGGCATGACGGTCAGCGGACAGGACAAAGAACCTCGTGGCATGGCCATTTTGGAGGCCAGGCCACCCATTCGGGCCAAACGCGTGAAGCGCGGTTAACATGGCAAAAAGGGGTTCAAAACACAAAGAAACGATAGCTGCCACCAGTCCCGTCCGTGCCACACTTGCACATTTCATGATAAGTCCAGCGAGAGTTTCTAGGGCCATTGGAATGACTAGAGACCCAAGAGCGCGGTAATGTAAGTTACGGTGCACTCTTGTTTCATGTTGCTCAAAAGCTGCAACATGAGGAAAGGACTAAGGGAAACGAGTCTCCCGGTACTGACTGTCTTAAGGGCATGTCAGTTTCCCCATAAGAATGGAGCGAAAGCCCAGAGGAGTGCGGCGGAAGGCTGCGCTTCTCTGGCAAAGTCTAGATCAGGATGTAAAACAAAAGCAAAATGTTTGGGGGTTGCCACATGGAAGGAAAATTACCTACAATTATTAAATCTTTCCTAACAATGTCCGCGAATACAACATGGCGGGCGTTTCCAAAAATCTGACATACATCATGCTATTCACCATCAAATCAGCGGGCAAGTCCAAAGTCTGCGGCCATCACGCCACCCTCTAGGCCAATCGGAGGCCAGTCTGCTGACAGAACCCAGGTATCACAAATTATTTTGACCTAATTTTTGGTCGTTTAAAAAGAAATACTGGACGAATATACACCAAATTTTAAAAAAACACGCTTTTGGGAGCAAGCCTCCGCTCCTGCCGCAAAATTTGGTGAAAATCCATCGAGGGCTGTAGGTGTGAGCAAATTATTTTTTGCATTGCATCTATGCGAAAAGCCACACATTTTGGGACCCCCCTTTATAACTTTGCACCCCCTGTACGAAACCTCACCAAACTTTGCATTATCAATCTGATGGGGCCATATACTATTTTTTGCTAATTTTCATGAGGATTCATCCAGGGGGTTTGGGGGGCAAAGGTATACGCCGCCCAAAACGTGCTTTTCCTATGGGTTGAGCAACTTAACCATAACTACAGGGCCGCTACCACAGGTCCTGTAATTAGGGCCTGTGGTAGCGGCCGTGTAGCTATGTTATCGTAAATTGCTCAACCCATAGTAAGAGCACTTTTTTTGGTAGCTTATAACTTTGCCTCCGCCAAATGAATCCTCATCAGACTTTTCAAAGTATATGGTCCCCTTGGATTGTTTCCGCAAAGTTTGGTGAGGTTTTGTGCAGGGCGGCAAAGTTATAGGGGGGTCCCGAAATGTATGGTTTTTCTCATAGACACAATGCAAATACATTTTGCTAACGCCTACAGCCCAAACCGCTGGACGGATTTTCACCAAATTTGTTTTAGGTGTGGCGGCTTGGTCATGAAAGCGGGCTGTTGTAAATATTGAGTAAATCCGTCCAGTAGTTTTTTAAAAAATGGCCAAAAAGTAGGTAAAAAATAATGTGTGATATCTGGATACGGTCAGCTGACTCACTTCTCTATTCGGTAGGCGGACAGGCCTCCGGTCCACTCAGGGGGCAGAGTGATATCTGCAGACATTGTACGCGCCTGCTGATTGGATGGTGAAAAACATGATGTGCTTCAAGACCTTTGAAACGGCCGCCATGTTGGATTCGTGGACAGCAGCCTTTGTCCGTGGATAACACAGTGGGGAAAAATCTGGAAAACACATTTTTGTTTATTTGGTGGCCGAAAGAGGGCCTGGTAAACGGTGGGGGAGTGGAATGAAGATG
The DNA here is from genome assembly GCF_040938575.1 of Ambystoma mexicanum. Taxonomy (NCBI): domain Eukaryota; kingdom Metazoa; phylum Chordata; class Amphibia; order Caudata; family Ambystomatidae; genus Ambystoma; species Ambystoma mexicanum. Next base: position 631,590,302 of record NC_090936.1, read on the forward strand.
ATATGGGGCTGTTTTTATAGGTGTAAAAGGGGTGTGCAGGTGCTGTGCTGTCCACAGTCAATTCTGGTGTCCACAGACATTATTTCAGTGACAGGGGGTTAGGGCCCAGTTTTGTTATGTACTTGTTATATGGTTAAATTATATTCTGGTGGTTGTGGCCACTGGCCACAACCATTGTAGTCATCTGTGTATAGTAATTATATGTACTATGCGGGGAGTACAAAGTATGTGGTATTTATGATTGTAGTACACTTGAGGATATTTCTTATGGAATATGTATCTGTTTACACTTGGTACGATTACTTAGTTGTATACAGTAGTGAAGCTGGAATCTCTGGTTCATTTTCTGTGAGAAAAAAACAGTATAATTTGTTAAGCAGGATTTACATTTACATATACATTTACTTTTTTGACCCTCATAAACAGTGCATTCTATGTACTATGTTTGGTACAACATTAGTGCATGCTACACTGTTGTTGTATTGCCATAGAATCCATAGGATTTTATTTTTATAGAGGATTAAAAAACACTACAATTATGTCAGTATAAGTGTGATAGTATGTTTGTTTTAAGTGTGTTGTTGTTAAGGGAATGTTTGAAGTAGTTAGATACTTGGTGGTGTATTCTAACTACATTAGAGTTTAGAAGAAGTTTATAGTAGTAAGAATTGTGAATGTGTATTGCAATGAAGGGTATTTTTAAGTAGTTATATAGCTAAAGGCGTATTCTAACTATCTTGCATCTGATTTTTTGTTTTTGAAAACAGTTGCACACAGTGCTGCTATAAATGTACATTTACTTTTTTTTTTACTTTTATGAAAGTGATCCTAAAAAGAAGTATTTCTAAATGCATAGCATTGTAAGTATTTGCTACTTGATGTGAGGAGGTGCTAGATGCTGCAATGCATGGCAATAGCTAGAGTTGTTTAAAAAGAAAATATGCTTATCGAGAAGCTTATTACAGGGTAAGCAGCATGAACATAATATAATATTAATATAATATATATATATTTGTAAAAGAGTTGAAGAATATACTTTAAAAAAAATATAAGCATACCTGTACTATGTCTTGTTATGTGCAAATAGACATTTTGGTGAGTTTTACAGTCGTTTTTGATGCAGATTGCTGAGATTAACAGGAAATATGTACTCTCAGAGTTCAAGTGTACATCTGAAGTGTTGAACTGAGATGACAGGGTTACATGTAGAGTTTTTGGTTATGATGGGTGGATGGGTGGGTTGATGGATGTGTGACTGTTTGAAATCAGCCAATGAGGGAGTGTTACAAACATAAAAGTGGAAAGGGTAAAAGGGCTGCCCTGTGCTACAGTGTCTGCGGTCACTGCGTTAGTTCACAGACACTTCACGTGCCACATCTGGGTCTTTTAAGGATGCCCGGCATGGAAAGGGGACTGCAGAGACAGCAGACAGTCATGTATGTCCGCGGACATCGTGGGCTCAGCCAATCAGGTTTCCTGGGTGTGGTGAACAGGAAGAGAGGGTGGCAGGAGTTTTGTTTGGTGAGAGCAGTGAAGCTATATTTGGCTATGTCTTTGAGGAAGCAGAGTGTATGAATTTCGGGAGATTCTTTGATCCAGTCATTGCAGGTGTATGCTGAAGGATTTTTTAAAAAAGTCTAATGGAACGGTTTCCTACTGCAAAGAATATTTTTTCTAAAATAAATCATAGGCAAACATGGAGATGTGTAAAATTTTTCAGTGTACAAATGGAAGAATTGTGGCAGCTTGTCAATAAAGCTAGCTCTGCTTTTTTTATGCTGCAGGAATGTCATTTTTTGAGAATGACAATATAAGGTCCGATTGTGTGAATCTTTTTCGTGAAGATGGAATTTATTTCACAGATGTCAGAAATGTGATTTTTCTTTACAATGTTAGGAATGCATTCAAACTGCTCCTGTAAGAACATTGTAGAGGGTACAGTACTACTATACATGAAAACAAAAAAAGGAAAACAGAAAAGGAAAATAAGGTGTTTGTAAGAGCCAACAATAAAGAACAAATAACTGAAATTGAGTTAAGACTTCCCCCACCCCCTTCAATTTGATGTTCCGTCCACAGACAATGCTGTAGTCCATGGATGGCATGTGCCATCCAGGTCATTTAAGGATGCCTAGCATGGAAAGGGGGCTGCGGAGATCGCGGACACTCGTGGATGTCCGCCGACATCGAGGATCAGCCAGTCAGGTTTCCTTGGTGTGGTGTACAGGAAGAGAGGGTAGCTGGAGTTTTGTTTGGTGAGAGCACTGAAGATGTCTATGGATATGTGGTCGAGGAGGCAGAGCATATGGATTTTTTTACCGAAACGCCCCAGAAATGTGCTAGTAATTGCAACAAATTTGCACAACAAGTATCAGCAAGGACCTAAAGAAAGTTTTGGAAATCGTTCTTGTTTTTTATTTTTCTAAAGTGTAAGAATGTAAGTGGAAAAACAAGTGATATACATTTGGTGTCTGGGTAGTGGACCAGGCTCTCGGCAAATGCAAAATGTGTGTACTCTGATTTGCTTATTAGGGAATCTGTCATGGCGGAAGCCCATGCCCCATGGATTTGGAGACTGGCCATTGCTGCAAGCCAATAGCACTGGCCATTGGTGACATTATTAGTGTATTGTGGAAACCGAGCTAGGATGCAGGGTAGGTGCAGTGAATAATGGGGTGGTTTAGTGGAGCAGGGGTCATGGTTAGCCTTATGCCACTGGAAATTCAATGATGATTTGCATCCGTAGCATGCGATGTAGATTACAATTGACATAACTGAGTTGCAAAAAATAGGTTTGTTAATGGAGATTTATAGTGTCGGGGGGTGGGGAGTTGTAGTGTCAGGACAGCCAGTCCCCTGCGCACCTCCTGTTGGTGGTTCTGGTTTTGCCTGCAGCCTGGCACATGGTTTGTCTGGGGACCAACTCCTGGGTTCCCGGTGATTTTATGCTTGGTGGGGTGACAAGCCCTTGTTAGGTGTGGGCGCTGGCTGGATTTGATGGTCCAATTTTGCAAATGTTTGCTGATTGTGACAATCTAGTAATAGTCCAATCATCGGATCAGAAGCATGGTGATTTATTGGTATTCAGATACAACATAGCCAATTGGCATTGGGTGCCAGAAATGGTGAAAGAAGAAGCTGACGTGCGTTTCAACCAAAATCTTTATCAAGGCAGAGGTGAAGTGGCAGCAGGCTCATGGTAGAGCTGGTAGCTGGTCGGCCCAGGTTGGGGTGCCCGGTTGAGGCTTGTAGGCCTTTTCTGTGGCCAGGATCGGCGATGCATTCCAGATGCAATCAATCTGGAAAAGGGTGCAGCCCAACCTGGGCCGACCAGCTACCAGTTCTACCCCAACCACAGATAAGGATGGACAGGTGCATAGGGCAAAATATTGGGTGTGCCTTAAATGTAAGGTAGGGGGACGTGTTTCTCATACTCCTTGATTACAGTCTCGAAAGCACTTGGGAACTTCTCCGTCTGCATAGTGATGTGTTGCAGTATATACAGAGTACGTACTGTTGTCTTGGAAAGATATGGATCAACAGCCTCTTTTATGGCTTGCAAGGGAGCTGGTGGAATCTTCTGCCCCACAGGAGTAGCCTGTGTGGTGGCAGTAGTGGTTGAGGAAGATGAGGTATACAAAGAGAGCCTACTACTTCCTGAGAATGGAACAACCTTTCTAAGAGTATACCAGTGGTTGGATTTGATGTGGCATTGCATGGAGGTGGTCCCATAGGAGTACTGCCCAGGTTGTCCATGACCGATTACAATGTTGCACTCAGTGCTTTTAACCTTTGTAGCCTTAGCCTTCGGTACATCCTCAAACTTGGTAAAAACTGCCAATGCCATGATTCCCTCTGGGTGCTTGAGGTAGGCATTTCCTCTATCTCATCTTCCTGGTCCTGTTGAATGTTTTGTGCATGATTGCGCTTTTCCATTGTATAGGCCCTCCAGGCTGAGGTGGTGGCTCCTGGTGAGGAGGATTGGCCATGGCTGATGCAATTATTGAAGTTAAATAGTAGTTGTGCTGATATTGTTCCATGCATGTGCTTTCTCCTGGATTTCAGATAGAAAATCAAAAAGAATATGTCCAGGAGCTGTGCATTTTCAACTTGAAACTCCCGAAATCATATGAAAATGCAGTTTCGAACTGTTCGCAAAGCATGGACCCATTTGCGAAGTGCTCATCCGTTCGCGAACATGTCATCGCATTGTGCAAGGTTGGTCATGTGACACTGTCTGAACAGTCCGCTGTGACGTCAGACGTCTGCAAATGTTGGCAAACATGACACAGTTCTAAAAAGTTGCAGAACGTTAAAAGTAGTGTTAAAAATGTTACTAGGAGGTGGGGAATTGCACAGTTTATACTTGAAACTTTTGCTGAAAATGCTGATATATTGGGATAAGTATGATATTAGGAAGTTGTATGAAATTAGGGTGCACTGGTAAAAACCTATGAAATTCACAGAAAAACCTTTTGTTAAAGGGACGTTATGGTTAAGTTGCACTAATAAAAACCCATGAAATTCAGTGAAAACATTTTGTTAAAGGTACGTTATGGTTACTAGTAAAACCGAAAATCTCCAGAAATTCTCCAGTTATGGTAAGCTAAGTAACCATAACTCGCACCACCACTGTGCACTGCTAAGACTAACACCCAGGACATCACTGATGACATCAGATATCTAGGGCACTTTTTTTTTCACTGACATATGTAGGCTAACTGTTTTTGTTCACTAACAGTCAGAATATGAAAATTGAAAAGGTGCTGTATAGCTAGATGTTAACCTTGTTATATGTTCTTAAAGTACATTCCTTAGGATTTGGTGTTAGCACATGGTGCACATACACAGGACAATAAGCAGCCCTCAAACCGTTTGTACTAACACAAGTGTGGAGTAATTTGTCATAGAAATGTATTCAATTTTTAAAATTACTGAAAACTCTGATAAAGCAGTGTTCATTATTTTACTATCCAAAACTACTAGATAAAAAATATTGTACTTCTATGGCGCATGCTGTGGCCATTACCTATGTGTATGTTTTAGTACCCGGCGAGAGTCAAGCAGAATGCAACACTCATTCTGATTGGCTCTCGCCGGGTCATTACTAGGCCGAGAATCCCTTGATTCTCGGCCAAGATTCCAGCCGCCTTATCCACGGCGGCGGCGTGGCAGCCCCTCAGCCAATGAGGAGACTCGAAGCGGGGCCATCCCTGCTCCGAGCCTCCCCACGGCAGAGAAGCTGCCTCTGCCCCGCGCTGGGGACTCGGGTAAGGTTTTTTTTTTCTTCCCCTTTCCTCCCACCACCCTGTCCTCCCAATCCCAATTACCTTCTGCCTCCTTTCTCCACGGCAGGCGGCGTGGCAGCCTCCAGCCATGTGGAGACTCGAAGCGGGTCCATCCCTGCTCCGCACCTCCTCACGTTCGGAGGCTACCATTGCCCCCCGCTGGGGATTCTGGTGCATCTTTTTGTTTCTTTCTTTTCCCTCCTCCACCCCCCAACCCCTCAACCCCTCAACCCCCCAACCCCACTTACCTTCCTCTCTGTCGTCTTTCGGGAGCCGACGCGCTGGGAACAATTCTGTGTTCCGAAGGCCGTCATGGAAAGGGAAAACTCCACACTCCAATATAATGTATTGTTCACATGAGTACATTTTTCAATTCATTAAGTAGTTCATAGTCTCCCAATTAGCCCCGACATACATCTTGTTAGCAACATTATAAATACAACCCCTTGTAGGGACTTTTCATCAAAATTAATTTCAAATGTGATGCCATCAATGATGTCAATTTGTGATGTCATCGTTTATGTCCTGGGTGTTAGTTTTAGCAGTGCACAGTGGTGGCGCAAGTTATGGTTGCCTAGTTTACCATAACTGGCGAATTTCTGGAATATTTTGGTTTTACTTGAAAACCATAACGTCCTTTAAACAAAGTTTTTTTTAACTGAATATATACACTTAAAAATGTATCTTTAGTTGTATTGACAGTTTACATAATTTTACATGCTGCACAATTTCAGTTTTTTCCCCCATTTCCCATTTCCATGAATGTATTCTCATAAGACCTTTCAAAATCACCCCCTTTGTGGAACTTAGCAGACAAATAGATTAAAGACCATTTATCATGCATTTTTGGGGAAATCTCACACTCACTTTTGAGAAGATTTATTTTTCATTTTATTTTTTACATTTATATAGCGCACAGACAGCCCAAGGGCATTGTGGCACTGTTACTTGCAGTAGACTTCGTTACATTGCGCATACGTTAGTGCATTGGAGAGCAGCAATGTAATACATGTTATGCATAAAAACATACACAGTTCATAGTATCTCGGGTAGGAGATGGACGTCGTGTCAGGGGGTAAGGTGATCAGGCGAATAGGGTTGTTATCATGGTTTTATGGAAGGCAGTGAGTGATGGTTCAGCTCGCAGGGCAGTGGGGAGGGCATGCCAGTGCTGGACGGCTAAGTAGGGGAAGCTGGCACCACCTGCTCTTGCTCTTTTTACCATGGGTACGGTGAGCAGGTTAGCATAGGGGGTCATAATTGCTCTTGAGGAAGAAGCAGGGTGGATTCTTTGAGATAGGTGTGCTGGTGCAGCGAGGTGAATGCATTTGTGGGTGAGGGTCAGAGCTTTGAAGATGATCTTCTCCTTTATGGGGAGCCAGTGGGAGACTCTTCTGGCAGCAGAGATGTGTTCTCTTTTGGAAATGCCTTGTGCTGCGCGTAAGGCGTTGTTTTGAATTACTTGTAGTTTCTCAAGGTTTTTTGTGGAGGTCCCCAAGAAGAGAACATTACAGTAGTCCAACCGGGATCCAGTGATGGCTCTCGCTATGTTTGTGCAGGTGTCATTGGAGAGGAAGGGTCTGACTGCATTGAGGAGTTTAGAATGGTAGGCAGCCGAGGAGGCAATGGCATTTACTTGTCTGGTCATGAACAGACTTGAGTCCAGGTAGACGCCTAGGGTTTTTACTGACTCGGCTACTGGAATTTTGATGGAGTGGATGATGAAGTGGCTGAACTGGTCGTCAAGTTTTTTTAGGGTGTTGGGGGAGCCTACAAGCAGGAGTTTGGTTTTGTCTGAGTTGAGACTGAGGCTGTTAGGTGATGTTGAGGGTCTTGGAATCAGTGTCATAGTCACCTGTCAGGGTGAGGAGGATCTGCGTGGCGTCCGCGTAATTAGTGTAGGAGATCCCCATGGAGTCAAGGATGAGGAAGAGGGGGCGAGTGACTATATTATAGAGGGTGGGAGAGAGGCATGAACCTTGTGGTACACCACATAGCATGATGTTAGGTGAAGCAGTAGCTAAATCAGAGAAAACCTGCATGGTTCTTCCTTGTAGGAAGGAGGTGATCCAGGTACTGGCTTGGGCTGAGAAGTTTGCAGTGGAGGTCAGGTGGTGGCATAGGACGTCATGATCAACAAGGTCGAAAGCGGCAGAAAGATCGAGGAGAAGGAGCAGGACGGGTTTGCCTAGGTCTCTTGTCTCACCCATCTGGTTTTTAAGGTCGAGTAGGGCGGTTTCAGTCCCGTGTTTGGGGCAGAAGCTGGATTGTCGCAGACCTAGGAGTGTATTCTCTTCGAGGAAGTGTTGAACTTGCAGGTAGGCTGCTTTGTCCAGAATTTTAAGAAGGAAGGGGACTGTGGTAATGGGCCTATAGTTGTTGGGTGAGGTGGGGTCAAGTGTGGGTTTCTTTATGAGAGGCCTGACCCATGCTTCCTTGAGGGATGAAGGTACTTTCCCTGTGGTGAAGGAAGCGTTGACAAAGGCCGAAAGAAATGGAGCAAGGGAGTCAGCACAATCTTTAATAGTGTGTGGGACAGGGGTCTCCTTTGTAATTCGAGTGTGTGATGCCTTTCATTAGGTTGATGATGTCTTTCTCCTGGATCGTTTTAAAGGAGAAGGTGGGGGAAGCATCTGCGGTGTGAGAGGGGGCAGGAGTGGGGGGGTAGGAAGCGTGAGCCTAGTGTTCATAATTTTAGCTTGAAGCAGGTCAAGTTTGTTACGCATGGCTGATTAGATGCCATCGCAACTTTTCTAATATATGAATCCTATCAACTCTGTACTCACACTTTTAATCGCTCCATGCTTAAGTCATAATTGTCTCACACTATGTGATCTGCCCAATCTTTCCATTGGCCTGCTTCATAGACTCTCCTATTGAACACACCCCCATCTCAATTAGATGATTATAATTTATATACTTGTGACATGAAAAAGGTTGGGGCCCAATCTGCTCTTAATATCCTTGACTGAAGAATGTTTTTGTTCTATCATTTCTGGTAGCAACTTGTGGCATTAATAATGTACTGATGGCAGTAATATCCTTTTCAAGATGCACATCTGTATATGTGACATACATTTGTGCTATACATGTGAATAATTTTATGAATATTAATCATTGTATTATTTATTAAAGAAACACAGAGAATACAGGTAGAAGAGAGTCTTGGCTTCGAAACACACCCAGTCCCATGCTCGTACATGGAATGTTTCCAAAGTTATGAGCCAACATCATTTACATATGTAAGAGTCATGTCAATATTAAATGGTGCATGGTTTCCTAGTGGATTTCAAACCTTAGTGCCTTTTCTGGGGTAATGAAATGCATGATACTAGCAGGCCACTCAGACAATGACTGATGTGTGCCCAATGACAGGCCCCTTTTTTTTCATTCCATTAGAACAACTATGTGGCCTATGCAATGGAAGTCAGGGTTCAATGGTGAACACTCCAAGTGCAATAATGTATTCTTTGAAGTCCAACCACAGACCTGCCTCTTTGGTCACTTCAGCTGTTAATCGATCTGTATTTGTATTTGTTTGCATTTGTTTATTACTTATATCGTGCGCCAAACCCTGGGGTAACTGGGCGCTTGAGCGTGTAGGTTACAGACATACAGCAGGTATACAGGTTATACAGATAAATAACAGTAAATGGGACCCTGGTTACAGCTGGGTCATAATATGAAACACACAGGTGGTTGTACAATGGTGGACCCTGGTTACAGTAGAGTCTGTCAAGGGAGGTGGCTGGTCTCTTACTGAGGGGGGTTGTTGCTTAACCATGTTTTTATGCCAGCTTTGAAGGTGAGGAAGGAGAGTTCATATTTGAGGGTGGTGGGGATGGCATTCCAGCGTTTGGCGGCTTGGTCTGGGAAGCTGGCGTTGCCTGTTGATTTTAGGTTGTATCTTGGGATCACTAGCTTTGAGGAGTTCGAAGATCTGGTGATACGAGTGGGTTGTTGGAGGCAGAGTTTATCTGCCAGGTATTTCGTGGCAGAATTGGTGCTGCATTTGTGCGTGATGGCTAGGGTACGAAGGGTGATTCTGTCACGGATGGGCAGCCAGTTGGCATTTCTTCTGTGTGTGGAGATGTGGCAGGATCTCGGGAGACTGAGTGCAGCTCTTAGGGAGTTATTCTGAAGCACCTGGAGTTTGTTGAGGTTGTGATCCGAGGTGCCGAGGAATAGTGTGTACAATAATCAATTTTGGAGAGAGCGAGTGCTCTGGCTAGCGTTAAACAACTACTTGTGGATAGGAATGATTTACAACTATAGATCAGTTTGTTTGTGTAGGCTGTGGAGGATGCAACGCTGTTGACCTGTTTCCCGAGGGAGAGGGTTGAATCAAGATAGACCCCCAAGGTTTTTATCTCTTTGGAGACGCCGATTGTGTTGTTGTCAATGACGAAAGACGAGTATCTGCAATCGAGTTTGTTCAGGCATGCCTGGGAGCCTACAATCATCAACTCTGTCTTGTCGTCACTGAGACAGAGACGTTGCCAGCCATCCAGGCTAGAATTTCAAGATAGATATTGTTAAGTAGTTTGGAGTCATGGTCATAGCAACCAGTAATGTGGATGAGGACTTGAGTGTCGTCAGTATAATTAGTGTAGACGACACCCAAGTTGTCAAGCCGGTCGAAGAGGAGCTTCGTAAAGATATTATATAAAGTGGGTGATACGCAAGAACCTTGCGGGACGCCACACAATATCGGAGTTGGGTCTGCGGAGGCTGAGGGTGAGAAGACTCTGGTAGTGCGGTCTGCTAGGAAGGATTTGATCCAGTCAGATGCATTAGAGGAGAATGCTGCTGCTGTGGATAGGTGTTTGGCAAGGATTTGGTGGTCGACGAGGTTGAAGGCTGCAGATAGATCTAGTAATAAAAGGACTGCCAGTTTACCTTTATCCTTTGCCTCATCCATTTGGATCTTTAGGTCTAAGAGGGCCGTCTCGGTTCCATGTCTAGGTCTAAATCCGGATTGTCTAAGACTGAGGAGGTTGTTCTCGTCTAAATGTTTCTGAATTTGCAGATATGCCACCCTGTCAAAAAATTTTAAGAGGAAGGGGACAGTGGTGATAGGCCTATAGTTGGTGGGAATGTTCGGGTCCAGGTTGGCTTTCTTTAGTAGATTTTGGGGTACCTGATTGGAGGCGAATGAAGAATTAATCACGGTGGTGATGAAGGGGGCTAGGATTTTAGCTCCTTCCTTGATGATAGTGGCCGGACAGACATCACCATGGCAGTGTGAGGGTTTTAGGCTTTTAATGATGTTTTCGACTTCCTTAGGTGTTACTTGTGAGAAGGAGAATGAGGGACAAGGGGGGGTTGTTCTGTCATAGTTGAGGTTGGGAGATTGGAGGTCCTTATGAAGACTGGCTTTTTTAGCTTTGATTTTGTTTTGGAGGAGGGTAATTTTGTCTGCGAGAGCTTGTTGTATTTTGGAGCATCATTCTGCATTTTTGGTGCAGTCTTGGGTGGGGGGTGCTGGAGACTCTAGCTCTTTTAGGATGTTAAATAATTCCTTGGTTCTCGAGTTGCCATTTTGGATTCTGGTATAGTAGGTATGTTTTTTGGCTGTCAGGATGGCTGTTTTGTATGTCATGGATGCTAGCGTGAGCGCTGTTCTATTAGAGGTAGAGGGTGTTTTTCGCCAGGTGCTTCGGCGGTTCTTTTTCTAGTCCTGAGGCTTTTTAGCTCGGGAGTAAACCATTTGTTGAGGTGGGCCTGGGGCTTGGGTTTCCTGAGTTTGAGGGGTGCAGCGGTGTCTAGAGCTGACTTGAGGGTGTTGTTATAGAGATCGACTAGGTATGTTGGGTTGAGGTTGTTTGCTTTAGGCTCGTCGAGAATGTTTTTGATGAGAGGTTGGAGGCTGTCTATGGAGATGTTTCGACAGTTTCTGGCTAGCGATGGAGGTTCTATGTTGACTTTTGTTGGGGGCGGTCCAGGGATGGAGAATCGGATGAGGTGGTGGTCAGACCATGCAACAGGTTCGTTTTGGGTGATGGCAATGGAGCAATTGAGGTCAGTGATCCAGTCCAGGATTCTGCCTTTGGAGTGAGTTGGAGTGGAGATTCTGTGTGCGAAACCAAGGTTGGAGATAGAGTTAGCCAATAATTGGGCATGTGGGTCATTGGGGTCATGGAGGCTGAGGTTAAGGTCGCCTAGGAGGATAGTTTTGAATGTGAGTTTGGTGTGGGTGGAGAGGAGATCGAGAATGTCGCTCTCGAAAGTGGATGCCGGGCCAGGGGGCCGGTAGATGAGATGCATGAGTATTGTAGTGGAGGGTGTCAGTGATAGTTTCACAGATAGGAGTTCTGTAGTTTGGAAGCTGGTTTGGGGTAGGGGTATGGCTCTGAGAGCTAGGTGGGATTTGGCAATGAAGGCCACCCCCCGCCTTTGTTGGATGTTCTATTGGCTCTGATGATGGTGTAACCTTTAGGTAGTGCTAGGGAGAGAGCAAGGCCTGCTGCCTGGTGAAGCCAGGTTTCAGTGACTACTAGAAAGTCCAGGCTGTTGAGGGTGATAATGTCAGAGATCTCTGAGGCATGTGCCACAAGGGACCGAGCATTGATAAGGGCTCCTTTGATGTTTGTGGGTGGTGGCAGGGGAATTGAGATTTTGGTGTTCGTATGGGGAGGAGGGTGAGTGGAGGGACTGGGTATATTCTTGGGCTTAGCAGAAGCTTGGGGTTTAATAAACCGTGTACCAAGTCTTTGGTTCTGGGTGAGGAGTGGGAGCGGGATAAGAGGTGTGGGTCGTGAGGCGTAACGCCGTAACCATTCAGAGGGGCTGAGTGAGTCCACATGGTTTATGGGAAGTGTGATGAGGAGAAAGGGGGGTTTGGGTAAGGGTAGGGTGGGTTGGGTGCAGTTAGGGAGTGCTGGTGTCCCTGGGTGAACTAATGGTAGGAGAGAGGCAAGTGCTAGCGTGGCTCTGTGGAAGGAGGACATGGTGGATTGCTTTAGGTGGGCGGGATAATGGCCTGTTTTAAGGCTAGTAGGTGGATAGCATAGACGATATGCTGATAGCCGATTGACAGTGGGGCAATGCTTGCAATAAGCGGCTGGCAAGAATAGCACGGATAGAATGTGCAGTGGGCTGGTTTCAAAACATGGGCAGTGTCCACAATAGGCTACTATCAGAGTTGGCGCAGGGCAGTTAGAGCTATGGGCTGATTTCAAAGCAAATGCTATGCATACAGTAGGCTGCTATGAGGATTAGCATGGACAACTAAATCAATAGGCAGGTTTCAAAACAGGCAATGCATACAGTAGGCTACTATGAGGACTAGCACGGATAATTAAGCAATGGGCTGATTTCAAAGCAAAGGCTATGCATACAGTAGGCTGCTATGAGGATTAGCATGGACAACTAAATCAATAGGCAGGTTTCAAAACAGGCAATGCATACAGTAGGCTACAAGTGTGAGGGTTATATAGGAGAGACAGCGCTTTGTGATTGTGGCGTGCTCAGTACGGGCGATTTGAGTACGGCGGAGATAAGGATTGTTAGGTGGGGGTGGTTGGCGGGCCTAGTGCATCCAGACATATCATATATATATATATATGCAATCTTAAGGCAGCCAGGGTTACATGCAGGAATGATATGTGGTGTTACATAATAGACAAGGAATGGCTGTGCATAATCAGATCTTACCCACGTGATCTGGTTGCTAAGGTCCTTGCTAACGCGTGAAAGGTTCAATCTGAAGGGCCGTTTGTTGGGCAGGGGTACGTGCCTCGCGCTCGCCTGGCGAAGACAGGCAGAGACAGGCCCTTTTGCTCGCCCTTCTGCGTAGGGCTTCCTCTCGGCGGCTTCTGCCTATCGGTGCTGGTGGGGATTGGATAAGGTCCTGTTCAGCCAATCCGTGGCTGTGCAGGTGGTCAGGCAGGAAGTCAGGCGTAAGAAGGCATCGGCCTTGTGGAGGAGACAGCGGTCATTGACCATGTTGCACCCAATGTTGGATAATGGTGCTAACGGTCAGATACAGGCTGTGAGTTGTGCAGAAGTTGTGGAACTGCACAAAATTACCTTCATAAACCCAATGTATGGGTCTGTTAGAGCGTGGTGGGCTATGCGCAGCGATCGGGTCGCTGTTCCATCACGAAATGCTCTTCTTTCCTGGATGATCCGTGGCGGTCACGGGAAGGGGGGGCTCCTGCCCACTCCTTCGACGACGGGGCTGCTGAATGAATCTGCAGGCAGAGACAGGCCCTTTTGCTCGCCCTGTGTTTTTGTGCACGTATTTATAAGAATATCTTGCCCTTAAATCGACATGCATTGGTGGAGGCTGATCATTACTCGGAATGTCTGTTGACACAGCTTTTTGTCCTGGAATTTAAAGGGTTCTTAATGATTAAAGCACACATTATATCTGTCCACAATGTCCACAATGAAAGGCCCATGCTAGTCCCATGAGACTATTAACCTCCCCCACCACATGGGAACCTGTTTGCAAGGATGAATTGGAATGACTTCACCAGTGTTTTCACTAGACCACTATTCAGCATTGCCTTAAGCCAACTCATAGCATCTTATTTTTCTTTAAGCTGGAGCTAAAGTGTTTGTTATTCTGATTACATCCAAAATTGACAAGTTACATAAAACAATATTTTTAATCTGCATTTAGGTCATTTCTTCTGTGTACAGTAGAAAGGTGCTTCTTTGAAAAACACGTCAACATCCAATTAAATTACAGGATGATTTATTTGACTTTAATGTTATGAGGACATCCATAGGGTAATCATGGCCAGTAAATCATCTCAAGCTCCCGGCCCTCTTGGCATCTGCAATGCGCTGATTAAATCGGACTCGGAAATATGGGCCAAGACATTGTGCTTGCTCTTTCACTGGATTGCTGACACTTAGACCATACCGGTGTCTTGGCGAGATAGCAGTGTGGTCCCTGTTCATAAAAAGGGAACTTACATGGACCCGGGAAACTATTGTATGCTGGCCATGCTGGATGCGCCGGCCAAAGTATTTGCCAGAGTGTTACTGGAGGAGCTGGGAACTTGGTTAGATAGTAATAACATTATCCCTTACAACCAAACAGGCTTTTGCAAGGGCTTGAACATTACCACCAATGGTCTGGCCCGTGCTACTATCATACAACAGTCCTGGTCCATCTGCAAAACCCCCATCTATGTAGCTTACATTGACTTTAGTTCAGCATTTGATACAGTGGACAGGGGTGGGCTTTGGAGAAAGCTGCACACCTGGAGCATTCCGCCTGGCCTCCTAAAAATGATCATTGCTCTTCTCTAGCAAACAAGGATCAACATTTATTTAAATCAGTGTGGCACCCCAAGAAGCTGGTTCAAGACCAGGAAGGGCGTTAAGCAAGGATGTAGCCTTGCCCCTATGCTATTTTAGCTACACTTGGCAGATTTAAACAAAGAACTTGCAAGCACACTTGCCATAACACCCAAATGATGAGCCACTTCCATACAATGGTTGGATTACGCCGATGACCTGGTACTCCTTGACTAAACTCTGGGTGGGCTGCAATCCTCGCTGAATGCTCTACAATCATACTCTTAGGCTAATTCCATGAAAGATAACATACAAAAAACGAAAAGTATGATCTTTACTCCAAGAAATACAAAGCCACTTGGATGTAAATGGTACAGGAGGCTGGTAGAGGTGGTTCCCGACTGCAGGTACTTGGGTATCCAGCTGGATCTAGACTACGGGGCATCTCTCATCTTGATGGCATTAAGGTGAAAACTTTGCAGATTGCCGGTGCAATCTCATCCTTTGCCAGTGTAGGGGGTGGCTATTCAACAGGGGCCTCTGACCTTCACAGAACTGCCGAAACTGAAATCTGCATCACTAAAGAGGCTACTAAGGCCCCCTGCTTATACTGCCGTTGAGGCAATTTACCTGGAGTTTGACCTTGCTTTCATTTCGATGCGTTACCAATTGAACCTCCTAAATACATATTGGAAGTTAGAAAACACAGCGGATGGCTCGCTGAACTCTTTAGTCTATGGTGTTTTACAGTGTAGAGCTAATCACCTGCTTCTTAGTGCCATAGCCAACATTAAAAATATGGCTGACAAGTGGCTTGGTTTTTCCCCGGAAAACACTCTTGCAATTCTGCTACTAAGGTATTAACAAAACTATGAAATCTCTCCTACGTGATAACAGTAGGAAGCAACTGACTGTGAATCTGGCCAGTGAAAACTTCTTTGAGTACATTCAAACCAGGGATCTTTTTCCTAGGTATATCCATCACTTCGTTGGCAATTCGCTGGTGTGGGAATATCTGAAAATCAAATTCAATGTAGTAAAGACATTGGAAATCCAAGGGGTGTGGCAAGGCAAAAATTCCCTCGATATTTCAGGAATTGTAGATTGTTTGGGGACAGGGTATTGGAATCAGTTAAACATCTTCTGGTAACTTTCACCTCTGTGAAGCACCTGCGAGAAGCCTCCCTAAAATCAGCTGGCCTGAGAGTTGACATACCCGATAATGAGCTCTGGCTACTGTCCATGAAGCTTGAAGGTCCCACTTGACGGTCTATTGGAAAACAATTGCAAACATTTTGGCTATCTTTACCACTTGATATAACCTTTTATTATGGGAATGGTATATGAGAATATTATGTGTTTGTGGTTGTCTGATTCTTTTGATTATTCCGATTACTTTGTAATATATGTGCGCATAAGTTTGGAAAGATTTTCATATGTATTAAATGTTGACTGCAAAATAATAATTAAAAAAATATAAAAATCTTGACCCTTCTCACGTTAAAGTTTATTTGTGTAGGGCAAGCTGTGTTCTCCTTTTAGCCGAATTACATTTCTGACATATTTCGGGCTTGACATTTTTGGATGTGCAGTTCCATTCCGACAGTGTGGTAAGTCAGACATAGCAGACGGACAAGAGGACATTTTTGATCAAGAGGTCATATTTAAGAAAATAAAGAAAACCTCCTACAAACCCCACCTCTATGATGGGTTCCCTATTCTAAAAAACAACAAACAGGTGATTGTCAGGACATCTTACAAATAAACTCAGTGTTCTGTGAAAATCTTCACTATCCAAACATCTGCCCTACAACTATGAAAAGAAAAAAACACAATCTAAGCTTTAGCTTGGAATAGGTTTACTCTCCCCTTTGGTCAGTGGTGGCTGGCTTTATGAACCCCACGAAAGGGTTCTCAAAGTATTTTCCAGCTCTTTACCTGGTAGTTCCAACAAACAAAAGATGTCTCTCGGTTCCTTTTGGAAAAACAGCAGCCTTATCAGCCAGTCTGAACAGTTTCTAGTTTATCCCCTCTTTAGCAATGTATTAAACATAACGGGTTCCTCAGGATAGGCCAGTATTCATAAAAGCAAAATGTTCTTCTTACCCTTGGTTGGATATCTCTACTGAAAGTCTCGGATGGGCTACGGGCCTGCTCAAATTAACTTTGGTTGTACTTTTCTCTCACCCCCTTCTGAGGTCTTCAGAAAATCATTTTGGCATGGTTTATGGCAGTTCTCAGTCCAGCTTCATTTATGGTTTCTCATCCCCCCTCCTGGGGTCTCCAAATCATCAGCCTGATGTGTGCGATGGGCCTGCACTGCCCTGCTTCCTTTATCAGTTCTGACACCCCCTCAATGGTTATTCAGATTTCAGCTTATGTGGGCAAGGTTGTGGCCTCACAGCTCTGCAACCACTTCTCAAGGGATGTGGCACATGTTTTCTCCAGCGGGAATGCTTGGCAGTGGAGGTGGTCTCTGTGGCCAGCATCAACCTGTGTTCTAGACCTGGCTAGGGTTTGTGAGAGCAGCTTTCCTGGTTTGATTCTTCCTTTACGTGACTTCTTTTTCAGAGAAGGATTGCACCAGTACATCTCCTTTGGTTTGGCTTTGCTTCCTTCCTCAGAGGTCCCGGGCTCATCAGGATCTCAGCCTTCGTCGAAGGGGTGGGACACCATCCGCCCACCGACTGTATGGCTTTCTGGCTCTGCTCCTCCTATGAGAGCGAACCTCCCTCTACTGCACTGCTGTGCAAGTTGGTGTTTCTCACTCTCCGGCTCATTCTTTCTTACTCTGTTGTCATCCATGTGTATTTAGGTCCCTCCCTAGAATGGGGTGGGAAGTTACTCACAGTGTGATCCAGCTTGCTCTGCCCCCAAGGGAGGGTATTGCATAGCAGGCTCACCTCTCTATTCCAAAATGTTGGTGGCTCCTCTTTGGGCAGAAAGAGCAAATTCCCTGGATTTGTTACAGCAGGCACAGTTCACCATGAATCCAGATAGTGTTTTAAACTTTGAGTTTTTTTTTTAGCATTTGCTGCTGTCTACTAAAAAATTATTCAAACTTAGTCATTGTGGCAAAATTAATTCAGACCCCATATTCACCATGGGGTGGTTTAATGTGTGGCACTATCCGCGCCATGTGTTGAGTGCTGTCTCTCAGAGAAGCAATTGACTGGTGAAAATGTTAAAGAATAATACAATGCATTATTTTGCTGCCACTAACTTTATATTAAGGCAGTCTCCATGTTTTGTATCAGGTGCTGTCCATTACAAAATGTGACACTGATTCAATTGCTTTGACAGCGCATTGTTTCGCCTAACATTTGAATCATATGTCACACTTGAAGAAGCAGCACAATTGTTAAGCACATCTCTCTTTGAATTCAAGCAGCCACATCAAAGGTGCTCACCATCACTGAGGCACCACTTGTTGCTCTGTGCGCACAGTCAGGATGTGACTACCTCCGCCCTTCGGCATCAGAAATCAGCTAGCTGAGCAACACATTCATTCTTACAGCTACTCTCTCACATGCAACATTATTTCTTTGACACACACACGCACACACTAAACTCCTGAGCAAAGATCTGCATGACATACATTTTCAGACGACTACCACTCACAGACTTTCACACATTCGTATTCAGAGTCGCTCTCATGCACAAGTACATTTCCGACACACAAGCTAACATGCATATGCAAATGTAATGGTTTATAAACATTTGAACAAAGCTTACTATTTGGACATCTGTATGGTTGTTGGTCAGGCACCATGGCATGGTTTGCAAGGATGAGGGTAGCAAGGTGCAGATTGCATGGTAATTATTGGCTTCATGTACCACACAGGCCACATGGCCAATAATGCTACAAAAGATCCAGCAGTGAGGAGGGGATTGTACAAGGTAGCCATTCATGATAGAACTGAGAATGCACAAATACAGAGACACTTCTCGTTTTGTATGCTAATGCTCAGTTAGTGAAACATTGCTTCAGTATATATGATTTTTAGCAAATCCTGTTTTTATTGGCTCCCACTAAGGGAGTTAAAC